>NC_135504.1:145600669-146927179 GCF_052857255.1 Amblyomma americanum | reverse complement strand
CGGTTTTACAAGTGTCCATGTGATACGCGTCAAAACTTTTCCTCTTATAACTGCGCGAAAAGCATGTATTCGTGCTTATTACAACGAAACAAGCTGTTTTAGACCGAGATGAGCTAAATCTGAACACATCGGTTTTACAAGTGTCCCTGTGAAACGCGTCAAAACTTTTTCTCTTATAACTGGGCGAAAAGCATGTATTCTTGCTTATACAACGAAACAAGCTGTTTTAGACCAAAACGAGCTAGATCTGAACACATCGGTTTTACAAGTGTCCATGTGATACGCGTCAAAACTTTTCCTCTTATAACTGCGCGAAAAGCATGTATTCGTGCTTAATACAACGAAACAAGCTGTTTTAGACCAAGATGAGCTAAATCTGAACACATCGGTTTTACAAGTCCAATACGCGTCAAAACTTTTTCTTCTATAACTACGCGAAAAGCACGTATTCTTGCTTAAAACAACGAAACAAGCGGTTTTATACCAAAATGAGCTATATCTAAACACATCGGTTTTACAAGTATCCATGTGATAACCGTCAAAACTTTTTCTCTTATAACTGGGCTAAAAGCATGTATTCGTGCTTAATACAACGAAACAAGTTGTTTTAGACCGAAGCGAGCTAAATCTGAACACATCGGATTTACAAGTGTCCCTGTGAAACGCGTCAAAACTTTTTCTCTTATAACTGCGCGAAAAGCATGTATTCTTGATTAATACAACGAAACAAGCTGTTTTAGACCAAAACGAGCTAGATCTGAACACATCGGTTTTACAAGTGTCCATGTGATACGCGTCAAAACTTTTTCTCTTATAACTGCGCGAAAAGCATGTATTCGTGCTTAATACAACGAAACAAGCTGTTTTAGACCGAGATGAGCTAAATCACAACACATCGGTTTTACAAGTGTTCCTCTGATACGCGTCAAAACTTTTTCTCTTATAACTGCGCGAAAAGCATGTATTCGTGCTTATTACAACGAAACAAGCTGTTTTAGACCAAAACGAGCTAGATCTGAACACATCGGTTTTACAAGTGTCCATGTTATACGCGTCAAAACTTTTTCTCTTATAACTGCGCGAAAAGCATGTATTCGTGCTTAATACAACGAACCAAGCTGTTTTAGTCCGAAACGAGGTAAATCTAAACACCGGTTTTAAAAGTGTCCCTGTGGCACGCGTCAAAACTTTTTCTCTTATAACTGCGCGAAAAACATGTATTCGTGCTTAATACAACGAAACAAGCTGTTTTAGACCGAAACGAGCTAAATCACAACACATCGGTTTTACAAGTCTTCCTTTGATACGCGTCAAAACTTTTTCTCTTATAACTGCGCGAAAAGCATGTATTCTTGCTTAATACAACGAAACAAGCTGTTTTAGACCGAGATGAGCTAAATCTGAACACATCGGTTTTACAAGTCCAATACGCGTCAAAACTTTTTCTTCTATAACTACGCGAAAAGCACGTATTCTTGCTTAAAACAACGAAACAAGCGGTTTTATACCAAAATGAGCTATATCTAAACACATCGGTTTTACAAGTATCCACGTGATAAGCGTCAAAACTTTTCTCTTATAACTGCGCGAAAAGCATGTATTCGTGCTTAATACAACGAAACAAGTTGTTTTAGACCGAAGCGAGCTAAATCTGAACACATCGGTTTTACAAGTGTCCCTGTGAAACGCGTCAAAACTTTTTCTCTTATAACTGCGCGTAAAGCATGTATTCTTGATTAATACAACGAAACAAGCTGTTTTAGACCAAAACGAGCTAGATCTGAACACATCGGTTTTACAAGTGTCCATGTTATACGCGTCAAAACTTTTTTTCTTATAACTGCGCGAAGAGCATGTATTCTTGCTTAATACAACGAAGCAAGCTGTTTTAGACCGAGATGAGCTAAATCACAACACATCGGTTTTACAAGTGTTCCTGTGATACGCGTCAAAACTTTTTCTCTTATAACTGCGCGAAAAGCATGTATTCGAGCTTAATACAACGAAACAAGCTGTTTTAGACCAAAACGAGCTAGATCTGAACACATCGGTTTTACAAGTGTTCATATTATACGCGTCAAAACTTTTTCTCTTATAACTGCGCGAAAAGCATGTATTCTTGATTAATACAACGAAACAAGCTGTTTTAGACCAAAACGAGCTAGATCTGAACACATCGGTTTTACAAGTGTCCATGTGATACGCGTCAAAACGTTTTCTCTTATAACTGCGCGAAAAGCATGTATTCGTGCTTAATACAACGAAACAAGCTGTTTTAGACCGAGATGAGCTAAATCACAACACATCGGTTTTACAAGTGTTCCTCTAATACGCGTCAGAACTTTTTCTCTTATAACTGCGCGAAAAGCATGTATTCTTGCTTAATACAACGAAACTAGCTGTTTTAGACCGAGATGAGCTAGATCTGAACACATCAGTTTTACAAGTGTCCATGTGATACGCGTAAAAACTTTTTCTCTTATAACTGCGCTAAAAGCATGTATTCGTGCTTAATACAACGAAACAAGCTGTTTTAGACCGAAACTAGCTAGATCTGAACACATCGGTTTTACAAGTCTTCCTCTGATACGCGTCAAAACGTTTTCTCTTATAACTGCGCGAAAAGCATGTATTCGTGCTTAATACAACGAAACAAGCTGTTTTAGACCGAGATGAGCAAAATCTGAACACATCGGTTTTACAAGTCCCTCTAATACGCGTCAGAACTTTTTCTTCTATAACTACGCGAAAAGCACGTATTCTTGTTTAAAACAACGAAGCAAGCTGTTTTATACCAAAACGAGCTATATCTCAACACATCGGTTTTACAAGTGTCCCTGTGACACGCGTCAAAACTTTTTCTCTTATAACTGCGCGAAAAGCATGTATTCGTGCTTAATACAACGAAACAAGTTGTTTTAGACCGAAACGAGCTAAATCTGAACACATCGGTTTTACAAGTGTCCCTGTGAAAAGCGTCAAAACTTTTTCTCTTATAACTTGGCGAAAAGCATGTATTCTTGCTTATACAACGAAACAAGCTGTTTTAGACCAAAACGAGGTAGATCTGAACACATCGGATTTACAAGTGTCCATGTGGTACGCGTCAAAACTTTTCCTCTTATAACTGCGCGAAAAGCATGTATTCGTGCTTAATACAACGAAACAAGTTGTTTTAGACCGAAGCGAGCTAAATCTGAACACATCGGTTTTACAAGTGTCCCTGTGAAACGCGTCAAAACTTTTTCTCTTATAACTGCGCGAAAAGCATGTATTCTTGATTAATACAACGAAACAAGCTGTTTTAGACCAAAACGAGCTAGATCTGAACACATCGGTTTTACAAGTGTCCATGTGATACGCGTCAAAACTTTTTCTCTTATAACTGCGCGAAAAGCATGTATTCGTGCTTAATACAACGAAACAAGCTGTTTTAGACCGAGATGAGCTAAATCACAACACATCGGTTTTACAAGTGTTCCTCTGATACGCGTCAAACTTTTTCTCTTATAACTGCGCGAAAAGCATGTATTCGTGCTTATTACAACGAAACAAGCTGTTTTAGACCAAAACGAGCTAGATCTGAACACATCGGTTTTACAAGTGTCCATGTTATACGCGTCAAAACTTTTTCTCTTATAACTGCGCGAAAAGCATTTATTCGTGCTTAATACAACGAAGCAAGCTGTTTTAGTCCGAAACGAGGTAAATCTAAACACCGGTTTTACAAGTGTCCCTGTGGCACGCGTCAAAACTTTTTCTCTTATAACTGCGCGAAAAGCATGTATTCGTGCTTAATACAACGACACAAGCTGTTTTAGACCGAAACGAGCTAAATGACAACACATCGGTTTTACAAGTCTTCCTCTGATACGCGTCAAAACTTTTTCTTTTATAACTGCGCGAAAAGCATGTATTCTTGCTTAAAACAACGAAACAAGCTGTTTTATACCAAAACGAGCTATATCTAAACACATCGGTTTTACAAGTCTCCCTGTGACACGCGTCAAAACTTTTTCTCTTATAACTGCGCGAAAAGCATGTATTCGTGCTTAATACAACGAAACAAGTTGTTTTAGACCGAAACGAGCAAAATCTGAACACATCGGTTTTACAAGTGTCCATGTGACGCGTCAAAACTTTTTCTCTTATAACTGCGCGAAAAGCATGTATTCGTGCTTAATACAACGAAACAAGCTGTTTTAGACCAAAACGAGCTAGATCTGAACACATCGGTTTTACAAGTGTCCATGTGATACGCGTCAAAACGTTTTCTCTTATAACTGCGCGAAAAGCATGTATTCGTGCTTAATACAACGAAACAAGCTGTTTTAGACCGAGATGAGCTAAATCACAACACATCGGTTTTACAAGTGTTCCTCTAATAGGCGTCAGAACTTTTTCTCTTATAACTGCGCGAAAAGCATGTATTCTTGCTTAATACAACGAAACTAGCTGTTTTTGACCGAGATGAGCTAGATCTGAACACATCAGTTTTACAAGTGTCCATGTGAAACGCGTCAAAACTTTTTCTCTTATAACTGCGCGTAAAGCATGTATTCTTGATTAATACAACGAAACAAGCTGTTTTAGACCAAAACGAGCTAGATCTGAACACATCGGTTTTACAAGTGTCCATGTTATACGCGTCAAAACTTTTTCTCTTATAACTGCGCGAAAAGCATGTATTCTTGCTTAATACAACGAAGCAAGCTGTTTTAGACCGAGATGAGCTAAATCACAACACATCGGTTTTACAAGTGTTCCTCTGATACGCGTCAAAACTTTTTCTCTTATAACTGCGCGAAAAGCATGTATTCGTGCTTAATACAACGAAACAAGCTGTTTTAGACCAAAACGAGCTAGATCTGAACACATCGGTTTTACAAGTGTTCATGTTATACGCGTCAAAACTTTTTCTCTTATAACTGCGCGAAAAGCATGTATTCGTGCTTAATACAACGAAGCAAGCTGTTTTAGACCAAAACGAGCTAGATCTGAACACATCGGTTTTACAAGTGTCCATGTGATACGCGTCAAAACTTTTTCTCTTATAACTGCGCGAAAAGCATGTATTCGTGCTTAATACAACGAAACAAGCTGTTTTAGACCGAAGCGAGCTAAATCTGAACACATCGGTTTTACAAGTGTCCCTGTGAAACGCGTCAAAACTTTTTCTCTTATAACTGCGCGAAAAGCATTTATTCTTGATTAATACAACGAAACAAGCTGTTTTAGACCAAAACGAGCTAGATCTGAACACATCGGTTTTACAAGTGTCCATGTGATACGCGTCAAAACTTTTTCTCTTATAACTGCGCGAAAAGCATGTATTCGTGCTTAATACAACGAAGCAAGCTGTTTTAGTCCGAAACGAGGTAAATCTAAACACCGGTTTTACAAGTGTCCCTGTGGCACGCGTCAAAACTTTTTCTCTTATAACTGCACAAAAAGCATGTATTCGTGCTTAATACAACGAAACAAGCTGTTTTAGACCGAAACGAGCTAAATCACAACACATCGGTTTTACAAGAGTTCCTCTGATACGCGTCAAATTTTTTTATCTTATAACTGCGCGAAAAGCATGTATTCTTGCTTAATACAACGAAACAAGCTGTTTTAGACCAAAACGAGCTAGATCTGAACACATCGGTTTTACAAGTGTCCATGTGATACGCGTCAAAACTTTTCCTCTTATAACTGCGCGAAAAGCATGTATTCGTGCTTAGTACAACGAAACAAGCTGTTTTAGACCAAAACGAGCTAGATCTGAACACATCGGTTTTACAAGTGTTCCTCTGATACGCGTCAAAACTTTTTCTCTTATAACTGGGCTAAAAGCATGTATTCGTGCTTAATACAATGAAACAAGTTGTTTTAGACCGAAACGAGCTAAATCTGAACACATCGGTTTTACAAGTGTCCCTGTGAAACGCGTCAAAACTTTTTCTCTTATAACTGGGCGAAAAGCATGTATTCTTGCTTATACAACGAAACAAGCTGTTTTAGACCAAAACGAGCTAGATCTGAACACATCGGTTTTACAAGTGTCCATGTGATACGCGTCAAAACTTTTCCTCTTATAACTGCGCGAAAAGCATGTATTCGTGCTTAATACAACGAAACAAGCTGTTTTAGACCGAGATGAGCAAAATCTGAACACATCGGTTTTACAAGTCCCTCTAATACGCGTCAGAACTTTTTCTTCTATAACTACGCGAAAAGCACGTATTCTTGTTTAAAACAACGAAGCAAGCTGTTTTATACCAAAACGAGCGATATCTCAACACATCGGTTTTACAAGTGTCCCTGTGACACGCGTCAAAACTTTTTCTCTTATAACTGCGTGAAAAGCATGTATTCGTGCTTAATACAACGAAACAAGTTGTTTTAGACCGAAACGAGCTAAATCTGAACACATCGGTTTTACAAGTGTCCCTGTGAAAAGCGTCAAAACTTTTTCTCTTATAACTTGGCGAAAAGCATGTATTCTTGCTTATACAACGAAACAAGCTGTTTTAGACCAAAACGAGGTAGATCTGAACACATCGGATTTACAAGTGTCCATGTGGTACGCGTCAAAACTTTTCCTCTTATAACTGCGCGAAAAGCATGTATTCGTGCTTAATACAACGAAACAAGTTGTTTTAGACCGAAGCGAGCTAAATCTGAACACATCGGTTTTACAAGTGTCCCTGTGAAACGCGTCAAAACTTTTTCTCTTATAACTGCGCGAAAAGCATGTATTCTTGATTAATACAACGAAACAAGCTGTTTTAGACCAAAACGAGCTAGATCTGAACACATCGGTTTTACAAGTGTCCATGTGATACGCGTCAAAACTTTTTCTCTTATAACTGCGCGAAAAGCATGTATTCGTGCTTAATACAACGAAACAAGCTGTTTTAGACCGAGATGAGCTAAATCACAACACATCGGTTTTACAAGTGTTCCTCTGATACGCGTCAAAACTTTTTCTCTTATAACTGCGCGAAAAGCATGTATTCGTGCTCATTACAACGAAACAAGCTGTTTTAGACCAAAACGAGCTAGATCTGAACACATCGGTTTTACAAGTGTCCATGTTATACGCGTCAAAACTTTTTCTCTTATAACTGCGCGAAAAGCATTTATTCGTGCTTAATACAACGAAGCAAGCTGTTTTAGTCCGAAACGAGGTAAATCTAAACACCGGTTTTACAAGTGTCCCTGTGGCACGCGTCAAAACTTTTTCTCTTATAACTGCGCGAAAAGCATGTATTCGTGCTTAATACAACGACACAAGCTGTTTTAGACCGAAACGAGCTAAATCACAACACATCGGTTTTACAAGTCTTCCTCTGATACGCGTCAAAACTTTTTCTTTTATAACTGCGCGAAAAGCATGTATTCTTGCTTAATACAACGAAACAAGCTGTTTTAGACCGAGATGAGCTAAATCTGAACACATCGGTTTTACAAGTCCAATACGCGTCAAAACTTTTTCTTCTATAACTACGCGAAAAGCACGTATTCTTGCTTAAAACAACGAAACAAGCGGTTTTATACCAAAATGAGCTATATCTAAACACATCGGTTTTACAAGTATCCATGTGATAAGCGTCAAAACTTTTTCTCTTATAACTGGGCTAAAAGCATGTATTCGTGCTTAATACAACGAAACAAGCTGTTTTAGACCGAAGCGAGCTAAATCTGAACACATCGGTTTTACAAGTGTCCCTGTGAAACGCGTCAAAACTTTTTCTCTTATAACTGCGCGAAAAGCATGTATTCTTGATTAATACAACGAAACAAGCTGTTTTAGACCAAAACGAGCTAGATCTGAACACATCGGTTTTACAAGTGTCCATGTGATACGCGTCAAAACGTTTTCTCTTATAACTGCGCGAAAAGCATGTATTCGTGCTTAATACAACGAAACAAGCTGTTTTAAACCGAGATGAGCTAAATCACAACACATCGGTTTTACAAGTGTTCCTCTAATACGCGTCAGAACTTTTTCTCTTATAACTGCGCGAAAAGCATGTATTCTTGCTTAATACAACGAAACTAGCTGTTTTAGACCGAGATGAGCTAGATCTGAACACATCAGTTTTACAAGTGTCCATGTGAAACGCGTCAAAACTTTTTCTCTTATAACTGCGCGTAAAGCATGTATTCTTGATTAATACAACGAAACAAGCTGTTTTAGACCAAAACGAGCTAGATCTGAACACATAGGTTTTACAAGTGTCCATGTTATACGCGTCAAAACTTTTTCTCTTATAACTGCGCGAAAAGCATGTATTCTTGCTTAATACAACGAAGCAAGCTGTTTTAGACCGAGATGAGCTAAATCACAACACATCGGTTTTACAAGTGTTCCTCTGATACGCGTCAAAACTTTTTCTCTTATAACTGCGCGAAAAGCATGTATTCGTGCTCATTACAACGAAACAAGCTGTTTTAGACCAAAACGAGCTAGATCTGAACACATCGGTTTTACAAGTGTCCATGTTATACGCGTCAAAACTTTTTCTCTTATAACTGCGCGAAAAGCATTTATTCGTGCTTAACACAACGAAGCAAGCTGTTTTAGTCCGAAACGAGGTAAATCTAAACACCGGTTTTACAAGTGTCCCTGTGGCACGCGTCAAAACTTTTTCTCTTATAACTGCGCGAAAAGCATGTATTCGTGCTTAATACAACGACACAAGCTGTTTTAGACCGAAACGAGCTAAATCACAACACATCGGTTTTACAAGTCTTCCTCTGATACGCGTCAAAACTTTTTCTTTTATAACTGCGCGAAAAGCATGTATTCTTGCTTAATACAACGAAACAAGCTGTTTTAGACCGAGATGAGCTAAATCTGAACACATCGGTTTTACAAGTCCAATACGCGTCAAAACTTTTTCTTCTATAACTACGCGAAAAGCACGTATTCTTGCTTAAAACAACGAAACAAGCGGTTTTATACCAAAATGAGCTATATCTAAACACATCGGTTTTACAAGTATCCATGTGATAAGCGTCAAAACTTTTTCTCTTATAACTGGGCTAAAAGCATGTATTCGTGCTTAATACAACGAAACAAGCTGTTTTAGACCGAAGCGAGCTAAATCTGAACACATCGGTTTTACAAGTGTCCCTGTGAAACGCGTCAAAACTTTTTCTCTTATAACTGCGCGAAAAGCATGTATTCTTGATTAATACAACGAAACAAGCTGTTTTAGACCAAAACGAGCTAGATCTGAACACATCGGTTTTACAAGTGTCCATGTGATACGCGTCAAAACGTTTTCTCTTATAACTGCGCGAAAAGCATGTATTCGTGCTTAATACAACGAAACAAGCTGTTTTAAACCGAGATGAGCTAAATCACAACACATCGGTTTTACAAGTGTTCCTCTAATACGCGTCAGAACTTTTTCTCTTATAACTGCGCGAAAAGCATGTATTCTTGCTTAATACAACGAAACTAGCTGTTTTAGACCGAGATGAGCTAGATCTGAACACATCAGTTTTACAAGTGTCCATGTGAAACGCGTCAAAACTTTTTCTCTTATAACTGCGCGTAAAGCATGTATTCTTGATTAATACAACGAAACAAGCTGTTTTAGACCAAAACGAGCTAGATCTGAACACATAGGTTTTACAAGTGTCCATGTTATACGCGTCAAAACTTTTTCTCTTATAACTGCGCGAAAAGCATGTATTCTTGCTTAATACAACGAAGCAAGCTGTTTTAGACCGAGATGAGCTAAATCACAACACATCGGTTTTACAAGTGTTCCTCTGATACGCGTCAAAACTTTTTCTCTTATAACTGCGCGAAAAGCATGTATTCGTGCTTAATACAACGAAACAAGCTGTTTTAGACCAAAACGAGCTAGATCTGAACACATCGGTTTTACAAGTGTTCATGTTATACGCGTCAAAACTTTTTCTCTTATAACTGCGCGAAAAGCATGTATTCGTGCTTAATACAACGAAGCAAGCTGTTTTAGACCAAAACGAGCTAGATCTGAACACATCGGTTTTACAAGTGTCCATGTGATACGCGTCAAAACTTTTTCTCTTATAACTGCGCGAAAAGCATGTATTCGTGCTTAATACAACGAAGCAAGCTGTTTTAGTCCGAAACGAGGTAAATCTAAACACCGGTTTTACAAGTGTCCCTGTGGCACGCGTCAAAACTTTTTCTCTTATAACTGCACGAAAAGCATGTATTCGTGCTTAATACAACGAAACAAGCTGTTTTAGACCGAAACGAGCTAAATCACAACACATCGGTTTTACAAGAGTTCCTCTGATACGCGTCAAATTTTTTTATCTTATAACTGCGCGAAAAGCATGTATTCTTGCTTAATACAACGAAACAAGCTGTTTTAGACCAAAACGAGCTAGATCTGAACACATCGGTTTTACAAGTGTCCATGTGATACGCGTCAAAACGTTTCCTCTTATAACTGCGCGAAAAGCATGTATTCGTGCTTAGTACAACGAAACAAGCTGTTTTAGACCAAAACGAGCTCGATCTGAACACATCGGTTTTACAAGTGTCCATGTGACACGCGTCAAAACTTTTCCTCTTATAACTGCGCGAAAAGCATGTATTCGTGCTTAATACAACGAAACAAGCTGTTTTAGACCAAGATGAGCTAAATCTGAACACACCGGTTTTACAAGTCCAATACGCGTCAAAACTTTTTCTTCTATAACTACGCGAAAAGCATGTATTCGTGCTTAATACAACGAAACAAGCTGTTTTAGACCGAGATGAGCTAAATCACAACACATCGGTTTTACAAGTGTTCCTCTGATACGCGTCAAAACTTTTTCTCTTATAACTGGGCTAAAAGCATGTATTCGTGCTTAATACAATGAAACAAGTTGTTTTAGACCGAAACGAGCTAAATCTGAACACATCGGTTTTACAAGTGTCCCTGTGAAACGCGTCAAAACTTTTTCTCTTATAACTGCGCGAAAAGCATGTATTCTTGCTTAGTACAACGAAACAAGCTGTTTTAGACCAAAACGAGCTAGATCTGAACACATCGGTTTTACAAGTGTCCATGTGATACGCGTCAAAACTTTTCCTCTTATAACTGCGCGAAAAGCATGTATTCGTGCTTAATACAACGAAACAAGTTGTTTTAGACCGAAGCGAGCTAAATCTGAACACATCGGTTTTACAAGTGTCCCTGTGAAACGCGTCAAAACTTTTTCTCTTATAACTGCGCGTAAAGCATGTATTCTTGATTAATACAACGAAACAAGCTGTTTTAGACCAAAACGAGCTAGATCTGAACACATCGGTTTTACAAGTGTCCATGTTATACGCGTCAAAACTTTTTTTCTTATAACTGCGCGAAGAGCATGTATTCTTGCTTAATACAACGAAGCAAGCTGTTTTAGACCGAGATGAGCTAAATCACAACACATCGGTTTTACAAGTGTTCCTGTGATACGCGTCAAAACTTTTTCTCTTATAACTGCGCGAAAAGCATGTATTCGAGCTTAATACAGCGAAACAAGCTGTTTTAGACCAAAACGAGCTAGATCTGAACACATCGGTTTTACAAGTGTTCATATTATACGCGTCAAAACTTTTTCTCTTATAACTGCGCGAAAAGCATGTATTCTTGATTAATACAACGAAACAAGCTGTTTTAGACCAAAACGAGCTAGATCTGAACACATCGGTTTTACAAGTGTCCATGTGATACGCGTCAAAACGTTTTCTCTTATAACTGCGCGAAAAGCATGTATTCGTGCTTAATACAACGAAACAAGCTGTTTTAGACCGAGATGAGCTAAATCACAACACATCGGTTTTACAAGTGTTCCTCTAATACGCGTCAGAACTTTTTCTCTTATAACTGCGCGAAAAGCATGTATTCGTGCTTAATACAACGAAACAAGCTGTTTTAGACCGAAACTAGCTAGATCTGAACACATCGGTTTTACAAGTCTTCCTCTGATACGCGTCAAAACTTTTTCTCTTATAACTGCGCGAAAAGCATGTATTCGTGCTTAATACAACGAAACAAGCTGTTTTAGACCGAGATGAGCAAAATCTGAACACATCGGTTTTACAAGTCCCTCTAATACGCGTCAGAACTTTTTCTTCTATAACTACGCGAAAAGCACGTATTCTTGTTTAAAACAACGAAGCAAGCTGTTTTATACCAAAACGAGCGATATCTCAACACATCGGTTTTACAAGTGTCCCTGTGACACGCGTCAAAACTTTTTCTCTTATAACTGCGTGAAAAGCATGTATTCGTGCTTAATACAACGAAACAAGTTGTTTTAGACCGAAACGAGCTAAATCTGAACACATCGGTTTTACAAGTGTCCCTGTGAAAAGCGTCAAAACTTTTTCTCTTATAACTTGGCGAAAAGCATGTATTCTTGCTTATACAACGAAACAAGCTGTTTTAGACCAAAACGAGGTAGATCTGAACACATCGGATTTACAAGTGTCCATGTGGTACGCGTCAAAACTTTTCCTCTTATAACTGCGCGAAAAGCATGTATTCGTGCTTAATACAACGAAACAAGTTGTTTTAGACCGAAGCGAGCTAAATCTGAACACATCGGTTTTACAAGTGTCCCTGTGAAACGCGTCAAAACTTTTTCTCTTATAACTGCGCGAAAAGCATGTATTCTTGATTAATACAACGAAACAAGCTGTTTTAGACCAAAACGAGCTAGATCTGAACACATCGGTTTTACAAGTGTCCATGTGATACGCGTCAAAACTTTTTCTCTTATAACTGCGCGAAAAGCATGTATTCGTGCTTAATACAACGAAACAAGCTGTTTTAGACCGAGATGAGCTAAATCACAACACATCGGTTTTACAAGTGTTCCTCTGATACGCGTCAAAACTTTTTCTCTTATAACTGCGCGAAAAGCATGTATTCGTGCTCATTACAACGAAACAAGCTGTTTTAGACCAAAACGAGCTAGATCTGAACACATCGGTTTTACAAGTGTCCATGTTATACGCGTCAAAACTTTTTCTCTTATAACTGCGCGAAAAGCATTTATTCGTGCTTAATACAACGAAGCAAGCTGTTTTAGTCCGAAACGAGGTAAATCTAAACACCGGTTTTACAAGTGTCCCTGTGGCACGCGTCAAAACTTTTTCTCTTATAACTGCGCGAAAAGCATGTATTCGTGCTTAATACAACGACACAAGCTGTTTTAGACCGAAACGAGCTAAATCACAACACATCGGTTTTACAAGTCTTCCTCTGATACGCGTCAAAACTTTTTCTTTTATAACTGCGCGAAAAGCATGTATTCTTGCTTAATACAACGAAACAAGCTGTTTTAGACCGAGATGAGCTAAATCTGAACACATCGGTTTTACAAGTCCAATACGCGTCAAAACTTTTTCTTCTATAACTACGCGAAAAGCACGTATTCTTGCTTAAAACAACGAAACAAGCGGTTTTATACCAAAATGAGCTATATCTAAACACATCGGTTTTACAAGTATCCATGTGATAAGCGTCAAAACTTTTTCTCTTATAACTGGGCTAAAAGCATGTATTCGTGCTTAATACAACGAAACAAGCTGTTTTAGACCGAAGCGAGCTAAATCTGAACACATCGGTTTTACAAGTGTCCCTGTGAAACGCGTCAAAACTTTTTCTCTTATAACTGCGCGAAAAGCATGTATTCTTGATTAATACAACGAAACAAGCTGTTTTAGACCAAAACGAGCTAGATCTGAACACATCGGTTTTACAAGTGTCCATGTGATACGCGTCAAAACGTTTTCTCTTATAACTGCGCGAAAAGCATGTATTCGTGCTTAATACAACGAAACAAGCTGTTTTAAACCGAGATGAGCTAAATCACAACACATCGGTTTTACAAGTGTTCCTCTAATACGCGTCAGAACTTTTTCTCTTATAACTGCGCGAAAAGCATGTATTCTTGCTTAATACAACGAAACTAGCTGTTTTAGACCGAGATGAGCTAGATCTGAACACATCAGTTTTACAAGTGTCCATGTGAAACGCGTCAAAACTTTTTCTCTTATAACTGCGCGTAAAGCATGTATTCTTGATTAATACAACGAAACAAGCTGTTTTAGACCAAAACGAGCTAGATCTGAACACATAGGTTTTACAAGTGTCCATGTTATACGCGTCAAAACTTTTTCTCTTATAACTGCGCGAAAAGCATGTATTCTTGCTTAATACAACGAAGCAAGCTGTTTTAGACCGAGATGAGCTAAATCACAACACATCGGTTTTACAAGTGTTCCTCTGATACGCGTCAAAACTTTTTCTCTTATAACTGCGCGAAAAGCATGTATTCGTGCTTAATACAACGAAACAAGCTGTTTTAGACCAAAACGAGCTAGATCTGAACACATCGGTTTTACAAGTGTTCATGTTATACGCGTCAAAACTTTTTCTCTTATAACTGCGCGAAAAGCATGTATTCGTGCTTAATACAACGAAGCAAGCTGTTTTAGACCAAAACGAGCTAGATCTGAACACATCGGTTTTACAAGTGTCCATGTGATACGCGTCAAAACTTTTTCTCTTATAACTGCGCGAAAAGCATGTATTCGTGCTTAATACAACGAAGCAAGCTGTTTTAGTCCGAAACGAGGTAAATCTAAACACCGGTTTTACAAGTGTCCCTGTGGCACGCGTCAAAACTTTTTCTCTTATAACTGCACGAAAAGCATGTATTCGTGCTTAATACAACGAAACAAGCTGTTTTAGACCGAAACGAGCTAAATCACAACACATCGGTTTTACAAGAGTTCCTCTGATACGCGTCAAATTTTTTTATCTTATAACTGCGCGAAAAGCATGTATTCTTGCTTAATACAACGAAACAAGCTGTTTTAGACCAAAACGAGCTAGATCTGAACACATCGGTTTTACAAGTGTCCATGTGATACGCGTCAAAACGTTTCCTCTTATAACTGCGCGAAAAGCATGTATTCGTGCTTAGTACAACGAAACAAGCTGTTTTAGACCAAAACGAGCTCGATCTGAACACATCGGTTTTACAAGTGTCCATGTGACACGCGTCAAAACTTTTCCTCTTATAACTGCGCGAAAAGCATGTATTCGTGCTTAATACAACGAAACAAGCTGTTTTAGACCAAGATGAGCTAAATCTGAACACACCGGTTTTACAAGTCCAATACGCGTCAAAACTTTTTCTTCTATAACTACGCGAAAAGCATGTATTCGTGCTTAATACAACGAAACAAGCTGTTTTAGACCGAGATGAGCTAAATCACAACACATCGGTTTTACAAGTGTTCCTCTGATACGCGTCAAAACTTTTTCTCTTATAACTGGGCTAAAAGCATGTATTCGTGCTTAATACAATGAAACAAGTTGTTTTAGACCGAAACGAGCTAAATCTGAACACATCGGTTTTACAAGTGTCCCTGTGAAACGCGTCAAAACTTTTTCTCTTATAACTGCGCGAAAAGCATGTATTCTTGCTTAGTACAACGAAACAAGCTGTTTTAGACCAAAACGAGCTAGATCTGAACACATCGGTTTTACAAGTGTCCATGTGATACGCGTCAAAACTTTTCCTCTTATAACTGCGCGAAAAGCATGTATTCGTGCTTATTACAACGAAACAAGCTGTTTTAGACCGAGATGAGCTAAATCTGAACACATCGGTTTTACAAGTGTCCCTGTGAAACGCGTCAAAACTTTTTCTCTTATAACTGGGCGAAAAGCATGTATTCTTGCTTATACAACGAAACAAGCTGTTTTAGACCAAAACGAGCTAGATCTGAACACATCGGTTTTACAAGTGTCCATGTGATACGCGTCAAAACTTTTCCTCTTATAACTGCGCGAAAAGCATGTATTCGTGCTTAATACAACGAAACAAGCTGTTTTAGACCAAGATGAGCTAAATCTGAACACATCGGTTTTACAAGTCCAATACGCGTCAAAACTTTTTCTTCTATAACTACGCGAAAAGCACGTATTCTTGCTTAAAACAACGAAACAAGCGGTTTTATACCAAAATGAGCTGTATCTAAACACATCGGTTTTACAAGTATCCATGTGATAACCGTCGAAACTTTTTCTCTTATAACTGGGCTAAAAGCATGTATTCGTGCTTAATACAACGAAACAAGTTGTTTTAGACCGAAGCGAGTTAAATCTGAACACATCGGATTTACAAGTGTCCCTGTGAAACGCGTCAAAACTTTTTCTCTTATAACTGCGCGTAAAGCATGTATTCTTGATTAATACAACGAAACAAGCTGTTTTAGACCAAAACGAGCTAGATCTGAACACATCGGTTTTACAAGTGTCCATGTTATACGCGTCAAAACTTTTTTTCTTATAACTGCGCAAAGAGCATGTATTCTTGCTTAATACAACGAAGCAAGCTGTTTTAGACCGAGATGAGCTAAATCACAACACATCGGTTTTACAAGTGTTCCTGTGATACGCGTCAAAACTTTTTCTCTTATAACCGCGAAAAGCATGTATTCGTGCCTAATACAACGAAACAAGCTGTTTTAGACCAAAACGAGCTAGATCTGAACACATCGGTTTTACAAGTGTTCATATTATACGCGTCAAAACTTTTTCTCTTATAACTGCGCGAAAAGCATGTATTCGTGCTTAATACAACGAAGCAAGCTGTTTTAGACCAAAACGAGCTAGATCTGAACACATCGGTTTTACAAGTGTCCATGTGATACGCGTCAAAACTTTTTCTCTTATAACTGCGCGAAAAGCATGTATTCGTGCTTAATACAACGAAACAAGCTGTTTTAGACCGAAGCGAGCTAAGTCTGAACACATCGGTTTTACAAGTGTCCCTGTGAAACGCGTCAAAACTTTTTCTCTTATAACTGCGCGAAAAGCATGTATTCTTGATTAATACAACGAAACAAGCTGTTTTAGACCAAAACGAGCTAGATCTGAACACATCGGTTTTACAAGTGTCCATGTGATACGCGTCAAAACGTTTTCTCTTATAACTGCGCGAAAAGCATGTATTCGTGCTTAATACAACGAAACAAGCTGTTTTAGACCGAGATAAGCTAAATCACAACACATCGGTTTTACAAGTGTTCCTCTAATACGCGTCAGAACTTTTTCTCTTATAACTGCGCGAAAAGCATGTATTCTTGCTTAATACAACGAAACTAGCTGTTTTAGACCGAGATGAGCTAGATCTGAACACATCAGTTTTACAAGTGTCCATGTGATACGCGTCAAAACTTTTTCTCTTATAACTGCGCTAAAAGCATGTATTCGTGCTTAATACAACGAAACAAGCTGTTTTAGACCGAAACTAGCTAGATCTGAACACATCGGTTTTACAAGTCTTCCTCTGATACGCGTCAAAACTTTTTCTCTTATAACTGCGCGAAAAGCATGTATTCGTGCTTAATACAACGAAACAAGCTGTTTTAGACCGAGATGAGCAAAATCTGAACACATCGGTTTTACAAGTCCCTCTAATACGCGTCAGAACTTTTTCTTCTATAACTACGCGAAAAGCACGTATTCTTGTTTAAAACAACGAAGCAAGCTGTTTTATACCAAAACGAGCTATATCTAAACACATCGGTTTTACAAGTGTCCCTGTGACACGCGTCAAAACTTTTTCTCTTATAACTGCGCGAAAAGCATGTATTCGTGCTTAATACAACGAAACAAGTTGTTTTAGACCGAAACGAGCTAAATCTGAACACATCGGTTTTACAAGTGTCCCTGTGAAACGCGTCAAATCTTTTTCTCTTATAACTGTGCGAAAAGCATGTATTCTTGCTTAATACAACGAAACAAGCTGTTTTAGACCGAAACGAGCTAAATCTGAAAACATCGGTTTTAAATGTGTCCATGTGAATCGCGTCAAAACTTTTTTCTCTTATAACTGCGTGAAAAGCATGTATTCGTGCTTAATCCAACGAAACAAGCTGTTTTAGTCCGAAACGAGGTAAATCTGAACACCGGTTTTACAAGTGTCCCTGTGACACGCGTCAAAACTTTTTCTCTTATAACTGCGCGAAAAGCATGTATTCTTGCTTAATACAACGAAACAAGCTGTTTTAGACCGAAACGAGCTAAATCTGAACACATCGGTTTTACAAGTGTCCATGTGACACGCGTCAAACCTTTTTCTCTTTTAACTGCGCGAACAGCATGTATTCGTGCTTAAAACAACGAAACAAGCTGTTTTATACCAAAACGAGCTATATCTAAACACATCGGTTTTACAAGTGTCCCTGTGACACGCGTCAAAACTTTTTCTCTTATAACTGCGCGAAAAGCATGTATTCGTGCTTAATACAACGAAACAAGTTGTTTTAGACCGAAACGAGCAAAATCTGAACACATCGGTTTTACAAGTGTCCATGTGACGCGTCAAAACTTTTTCTCTTATAACTGCGCGAAAAGCATGTATTCGTGCTTAATACAACGAAACAAGCTGATTTAGACCGAAACGAGCTAAATCTGGACACATCGGTTTTAAATGTGTCCATGTGATACGCGTCAAAACTTTTTTCTCTTATAAATGCGCGAAAAGCATGTATTCGTGCTTAATCCAACGAAACAAGCTGTTTTAGATCGAAACGAGGTAAATCTGAACACATCGGTTCTACAAGTGTCCATGTGATACGCGTAAAAACTTTTTCTCTTATAACTGCGCGAAAAGCATGTATTCGTGCTTAATACAACGAAACAAGCTGTTTTAGACCGAAACGAGCTAAATCACAACACATCGGTTTTACAAGTCTTCCTCTGATACGCGTCAAAACTTTTTCTCTTATAACTGCGCGAAAAGCATGTATTCTTGCTTAATACAACGAAACAAGCTGTTTTAGACCGAGATGAGCTAAATCTGAACACATCGGTTTTGCAAGTCCAATTCGCGTCAAAACTTTTTCTTCTATAACTACGCGAAAAGCACGTATTCTTGCTTAAAACAACGAAACAAGCGGTTTTATACCAAAATGAGCTATATCTAAACACATCGGTTTTACAAGTATCCACGTGATAAGCGTCAAAACTTTTCTCTTATAACTGCGCGAAAAGCATGTATTCGTGCTTAATACAACGAAACAAGTTGTTTTAGACCGAAGCGAGCTAAATCTGAACACATCGGTTTTACAAGTGTCCCTGTGAAACGCGTCAAAACTTTTTCTCTTATAACTGCGCGTAAAGCATGTATTCTTGATTAATACAACGAAACAAGCTGTTTTAGACCAAACGAGCTAGATCTGAACACATCGGTTTTACAAGTGTCCATGTTATACGCGTCAAAACTTTTTCTCTTATAACTGCGTGAAAAGCATGTATTCGTGCTTAATCCAACGAAACAAGCTGTTTTAGTCCGAAACGAGGTAAATCTGAACACCGGTTTTACAAGTGTCCCTGTGACACGCGTCAAAACTTTTTCTCTTATAACTGCGCGAAAAGCATGTATTCTTGCTTAATACAACGAAACAAGCTGTTTTAGACCGAGATGAGCTAAATCTGAACACATCGGTTTTACAAGTCCAATACGCGTCAAAACTTTTTCTTCTATAACTACGCGAAAAGCACGTATTCTTGCTTAAAACAACGAAACAAGCGGTTTTATACCAAAATGAGCTATATCTAAACACATCGGTTTTACAAGTATCCACGTGATAAGCGTCAAAACTTTTCTCTTATAACTGCGCGAAAAGCATGTATTCGTGCTTAATACAACGAAACAAGTTGTTTTAGACCGAAGCGAGGTAAATCTGAACACATCGGTTTTACAAGTGTCCCTGTGAAACGCGTCAAAACTTTTTCCCTTATAACTGCGCGTAAAGCATGTATTCTTGATTAATACAACGAAACAAGCTGTTTTAGACCAAAACGAGCTAGATCTGAACACATCGGTTTTACAAGTGTCCATGTTATACGCGTCAAAACTTTTTTTCTTATAACTGCGCGAAGAGCATGTATTCTTGCTTAATACAACGAAGCAAGCTGTTTTAGACCGAGATGAGCTAAATCACAACACATCGGTTTTACAAGTGTTCCTGTGATACGCGTCAAAACTTTTTCTCTTATAACTGCACGAAAAGCATGTATTCGTGCTTAATACAACGAAACAAGCTGTTTTAGACCAAAACGAGCTAGATCTGAACACATCGGTTTTACAAGTGTTCATATTATACGCGTCAAAACTTTTTCTCTTATAACTGCGCGAAAAGCATGTATTCGTGCTTAATACAACGAAGCAAGCTGTTTTAGACCAAAACGAGCTAGATCTGAACACATCGGTTTTACAAGTGTCCATGTGATACGCGTCAAAACTTTTTCTCTTATAACTGCGCGAAAAGCATGTATTCGTGGTTAATACAACGAAACAAGCTGTTTTAGACCGAAGCGAGCTAAGTCTGAACACATCGGTTTTACAAGTGTCCCTGTGAAACGCGTCAAAACTTTTTCTCTTATAACTGCGCGAAAAGCATGTATTCTTGAATAATACAACGAAACAAGCTGTTTTAGACCAAAACGAGCTAGATCTGAACACATCGGTTTTACAAGTGTCCATGTGATACGCGTCAAAACGTTTTCTCTTATAACTGCGCGAAAAGCATGTATTCGTGCTTAATACAACGAAACAAGCTGTTTTAGACCGAGATGAGCTAAATCACAACACATCGGTTTTACAAGTGTTCCTCTAATACGCGTCAGAACTTTTTCTCTTATAACTGCGCGAAAAGCATGTATTCTTGCTTAATACAACGAAACTAGCTGTTTTAGACCGAGATGAGCTAGATCTGAACACATCAGTTTTACAAGTGTCCATGTGATACGCGTCAAAACTTTTTCTCTTATAACTGCGCTAAAAGCATGTATTCGTGCTTAATACAACGAAACAAGCTGTTTTAGACCGAAACTAGCTAGATCCGAACACATCGGTTTTACAAGTCTTCCTCTGATACGCGTCAAAACTTTTTCTCTTATAACTGCGCGAAAAGCATGTATTCGTGCTTAATACAACGAAACAAGCTGTTTTAGACCGAGATGAGCAAAATCTGAACACATCGGTTTTACAAGTCCCTCTAATACGCGTCAGAACTTTTTCTTCTATAACTACGCGAAAAGCACGTATTCTTGTTTAAAACAACGAAGCAAGCTGTTTTATACCAAAACGAGCTATATCTAAACACATCGGTTTTACAAGTGTCCCTGTGACACGCGTCAAAACTTTTTCTCTTATAACTGCGCGAAAAGCATGTATTCGTGCTTAATACACGAAACAAGTTGTTTTAGACCGAAACGAGCTAAATCTGAACACATCGGTTTTACAAGTGTCCCTGTGAAACGCGTCAAATCTTTTTCTCTTATAACTGTGCGAAAAGCATGTATTCTTGCTTAATACAACGAAACAAGCTGTTTTAGACCGAAACGAGCTAAATCTGAAAACATCGGTTTTAAATGTGTCAATGTGAATCGCGTCAAAACTTTTTTCTCTTATAACTGCGTGAAAAGCATGTATTCGTGCTTAATCCAACGAAACAAGCTGTTTTAGTCCGAAACGAGGTAAATCTGAACACCGGTTTAACAAGTGTCCCTGTGACACGCGTCAAAACTTTTTCTCTTATAACTGCGCGAAAAGCATGTATTCTTGCTTAATACAACGAAACAAGCTGTTTTAGACCGAAACGAGCTAAATCTGAACACATCGGTTTTACAAGTGTCCCTGTGACACGCGTCAAACCTTTTTCTCTTTTAACTGCGCGAACAGCATGTATTCGTGCTTAAAACAACGAAACAAGCTGTTTTATACCAAAACGAGCTATATCTAAACACATCGGTTTTACAAGTGTCCCTGTGACACGCGTCAAAACTTTTTCTCTTATAACTGCGCGAAAAGCATGTATTCGTGCTTAATACAACGAAACAAGTTGTTTTAGACCGAAACGAGCAAAATCTGAACACATCGGTTTTACAAGTGTCCATGTGACGCGTCAAAACTTTTTCTCTTATAACTGCGCGAAAAGCATGTATTCGTGCTTAATACAACGAAACAAGCTGATTTAGACCGAAACGAGCTAAATCTGGACACATCGGTTTTAAATGTGTCCATGTGATACGCGTCAAAACTTTTTTCTCTTATAAATGCGCGAAAAGCATGTATTCGTGCTTAATCCAACGAAACAAGCTGTTTTAGACCGAAACGAGGTAAATCTGAACACATCGGTTCTACAAGTGTCCATGTGATGCGCGTCAAAACTTTTTCTCTTATAACTGCGCGAAAAGCATGTATTCGTGCTTAATACAACGAAACAAGCTGTTTTAGACCGAAACGAGCTAAATCACAACACATCGGTTTTACAAGTCTTCCTCTGATACGCGTCAAAACTTTTTCTCTTATAACTGCGCGAAAAGCATGTATTCATGCTTAATACAACGAAACAAGCTGTTTTAGACCGAGATGAGCTAAATCTGAACACATCGGTTTTGCAAGTCCAATTCGCGTCAAAACTTTTTCTTCTATAACTACGCGAAAAGCACGTATTCTTGCTTAAAACAACGAAACAAGCGGTTTTATACCAAAATGAGCTATATCTAAACACATCGGTTTTACAAGTATCCACGTGATAAGCGTCAAAACTTTTCTCTTATAACTGCGCGAAAAGCATGTAATCGTGCTTAATACAACGAAACAAGTTGTTTTAGACCGAAGCGAGCTAAATCTGAACACATCGGTTTTACAAGTGTCCCTGTGAAACGCGTCAAAACTTTTTCTCTTATAACTGCGCGTAAAGCATGTATTCTTGATTAATACAACGAAACAAGCTGTTTTAGACCAAAACGAGCTAGATCTGAACACATCGGTTTTACAAGTGTCCATGTTACACGCGTCAAAACTTTTTCTCTTATAACTGCGTGAAAAGCATGTATTCGTGCTTAATCTAACGAAACAAGCTGTTTTAGTCCGAAACGAGGTAAATCTGAACACCGGTTTTACAAGTGTCCCTGTGACACGCGTCAAAACTTTTTCTGTTATAACTGCGCGAAAAGCATGTATTCTTGCTTAATACAACGAAACAAGCTGTTTTAGACCGAAACGAGCTAAATCTGAACACATCGGTTTTACAAGTGTCCCTGTGACACGCGTCAAACCTTTTTCTCTTTTAACTGCGCGAACAGCATGTATTCGTGCTTAAAACAACGAAACAAGCTGTTTTATACCAAAACGAGCTATATCTAAACACATCGGTTTTACAAGTGTCCCTGTGACACGCGTCAAAACTTTTTCTCTTATAACTGCGCGAAAAGCATGTATTCGTGCTTAATACAACGAAACAAGTTGTTTTAGACCGAAACGAGCAAAATCTGAACACATCGGTTTTACAAGTGTCCATGAGACGCGTCAAAACTTTTTCTCTTATAACTGCGCGAAAAGCATGTATTCGTGCTTAATACAACGAAACAAGCTGATTTAGACCGAAACGAGCTAAATCTGGACACATCGGTTTTAAATGTGTCCATGTGATACGCGTCAAAACTTTTTCTCTTATAACTGCGCGAAAAGCATGTATTCGTGCTTAATACAACGAAACAAGCTGTTTTAGACCGAGATGAGCTAAATCACAACACATCGGTTTCACAAGTGTTCCTCTAATACGCGTCAAAACTTTTCCTCTTATAACTGCGCGAAAAGCATGTATTCGTGCTTAATACAACGAAACAAGCTGTTTTAGACCGAGATGAGCTAAATCTGAACACATCGGTTTTACAAGTGTCCCTGTGAAACGCGTCAAAACTTTTTCTCTTATAACTGGGCGAAAAGCATGTATTCTTGCATATACAACGAAACAAGCTGTTTTAGACCAAAACGAGCTAGATCTGAACACATCGGTTTTACAAGTGTCCATGTGATACGCGTCAAAACTTTTCCTCTGATAACTGCGCGAAAAGCATGTATTCGTGCTTAATACAACGAAACAAGCTGTTTTAGACCAAGATGAGCTAAATCTGAACACATCGGTTTTACAAGTCCAATACGCGTCAAAACTTTTTCTTCTATAACTACGCGAAAAGCACGTATTCTTGCTTAAAACAACGAAACAAGCGGTTTTATACCAAAATGAGCTATATCTAAACACATCGGTTTTACAAGTATCCATGTGATAAGCGTCAAAACTTTTTCTCTTATAACTGGGCTAAAAGCATGTATTCGTGCTTAATACAACGAAACAAGTTGTTTTAGACCGAAGCGAGCTAAATCTGAACACATCGGTTTTACAAGTGTCCCTGTGAAACGCGTCAAAACTTTTTCTCTTATAACTGCGCGAAAAGCGTGTATTCTTGATTAATACAACGAAACAAGCTGTTTTAGACCAAAACGAGCTAGATCTCAACACATCGGTTTTCCAAGTGTCCATGTGATACGCGTCAAAACGTTTTCTCTTATAACTGCGCGAAAAGCATGTATTCGTGCTTAATACAACGAAACAAGCTGTTTTAGACCGAGATGAGCTAAATCACAACACATCGGTTTTACAAGTGTTCCTCTGATACGCGTCAAAACTTTTTCTCTTATAACTGCGCGAAAAGCATGTATTCTTGCTTATTACAACGAAACAAGCTGTTTTAGACCAAAACGAGCTAGATCTGAACACATCGGTTTTACAAGTGTCCATGTTATACGCGTCAAAACTTTTTTCTCTTATAACTGCGTGAAAAGCATGTATTCGTGCTTAATCCAACGAAACAAGCTGTTTTAGTCCGAAACGAGGTAAATCTGAACACCGGTTTAACAAGTGTCCCTGTGACACGCGTCAAAACTTTTTCTCTTATAACTGCGCGAAAAGCATGTATTCGTGCTTAAAACAACGAAACAAGCTGTTTTATACCAAAACGAGCTATATCTAAACACATCGGTTTTACAAGTGTCCCTGTGACACGCGTCAAAACTTTTTCTCTTATAACTGCGCGAAAAGCATGTATTCGTGCTTAATACAATGAAACAAGTTGTTTTAGACCGAAACGAGCAAAATCTGAACACATCGGTTTTACAAGTGTCCATGTGACGCGTCAAAACTTTTTCTCCTATAACTGCGCGAAAAGCATGTATTCGTGCTTAATACAACGAAACAAGCTGATTTAGACCGAAACGAGCTAAATCTGGACACATCGGTTTTAAATGTGTCCATGTGATACGCGTCAAAACTTTTTTCTCTTATAAATGCGCGAAAAGCATGTATTCGTGCTTAATCCAACGAAACAAGGTGTTTTAGACCGAAACGAGGTAAATCTGAACACATCGGTTCTACAAGTGTCCATGTGATACGCGTCAAAACTTTTTCTCTTATAACTGCGCGAAAAGCATGTATTCGTGCTTAATACAACGAAACAAGCTGTTTTAGACCGAAACGAGCTAAATCACAACACATCGGTTTTACAAGTCTTCCTCTGATAAGCGTCAAAACTTTTTCTCTTATAACTGCGCGAAAAGCATGTATTCTTGCTTAATACAACGAAACAAGCTGTTTTAGACCGAGATGAGCTAAATCTGAACACATCGGTTTTGCAAGTCCAATTCGCGTCAAAACTTTTTCTTCTATAACTACGCGAAAAGCACGTATTCTTGCTTAAAACAACGAAACAAGCGGTTTTATACCAAAATGAGCTATATCGAAACACATCGGTTTTACAAGTATCCACGTGATAAGCGTCAAAACTTTTCTCTTATAACTGCGCGAAAAGCACGTATTCTTGCTTAAAACAACGAAACAAGCGGTTTTATACCAAAATGAGCTATATCTAAACACATCGGTTTTACAAGTATCCACGTGATAAGCGTCAAAACTTTTCTCTTATAACTGCGCGAAAAGCATGTATTCGTGCTTAATACAACGAAACAAGTTGTTTTAGACCGAAGCGAGCTAAATCTGAACACATCGGTTTTACAAGTGTCCCTGTGAAACGCGTCAAAACTTTTTCTCTTATAACTGCGCGAAAAGCATGTATTCTTGCTTAATACAACGAAGCAAGCTGTTTTAGACCGAGATGAGCTAAATCACAACACATCGGTTTTACAAGTGTTCCTCTGATACGCGTCAAAACTTTTTCTCTTATAACTGCGCGAAAAGCATGTATTCGTGCTTAATACAACGAAACAAGCTGTTTTAGACCAAAACGAGCTAGATCTGAACACATCGGTTTTACAAGTGTTCATGTTATACGCGTCAAAACTTTTTCTCTTATAACTGCGCGAAAAGCATGTATTCGTGCCTAATACAACGAAGCAAGCTATTTTAGACCAAAACGAGCTAGATCTGAACACATCGGTTTTACAAGTGTCCATGTGATACGCGTCAAAACTTTTTCTCTTATAACTGCGCGAAAAGCATGTATTCGTGCTTAATACAACGAAACAAGCTGTTTTAGACCGAAGCGAGCTAAATCTGAACACATCGGTTTTACAAGTGTCCCTGTGAAACGCGTCAAAACTTTTTCTCTTATATCTGCGCGAAAAGCATGTATTCTTGATTAATACAACGAAACAAGCTGTTTTAGACCAAAACGAGCTAGATCTGAACACATCGATTTTACAAGTGTCCATGTGATACGCGTCAAAACTTTTTCTTTTATAACTGCGCGAAAAGCATGTATTCGTGCTTAATACAACGAAACAAGCTGTTTTAGACCGAGATGAGCTAAATCACAACACATCGGTTTCACAAGTGTTCCTCTAATACGCGTCAAAACGTTTCCTCTTTTAACTGCGCGAAAAGCATGTATTCGTGCTTAATACAACGAAACAAGCTGTTTTAGACCGAGATGAGCTAAATCTGAACACATCGGTTTTACAAGTGTCCCTGTGAAACGCGTCAAAACTTTTTCTCTTATAACTGGGCGAAAAGCATGTATTCTTGCTTATACAACGAAACAAGCTGTTTTAGACCAAAACGAGCTAGATCTGAACACATCGGTTTTACAAGTGTCCATGTGATACGCGTCAAAACTTTTCCTCTTATAACTGCGCGAAAAGCATGTATTCGTGCTTAATACAACGAAACAAGCTGTTTTAGACCAAGATGAGCTAAATCTGAACACATCGGTTTTAAAAGTCCAATACGCGTCAAAACTTTTTCTTCTATAACTACGCGAAAAGCACGTATTCTTGCTTAAAACAACGAAACAAGCGGTTTTATACCAAAATGAGCTATATCTAAACACATCGGTTTTACAAGTATCCATGTGATAAGCGTCAAAACTTTTTCTCTTATAACTGGGCTAAAAGCATGTATTCGTGCTTAATACAACGAAACAAGTTGTTTTAGACCGAAGCGAGCTAAATCTGAACACATCGGTTTTACAAGTGTCCCTGTGAAACGCGTCAAAACTTTTTCTCTTATAACTGCGCGAAAAGCGTGTATTCTTGATTAATACAACGAAACAAGCTGTTTTAGACCAAAACGAGCTAGATCTGAACACATCGGTTTTCCAAGTGTCCATGTGATACGCGTCAAAACGTTTTCTCTTATAACTGCGCGAAAAGCATGTATTCGTGCTTAATACAACGAAACAAGCTGTTTTAGACCGAGATGAGCTAAATCACAACACATCGGTTTTACAAGTGTTCCTCTGATACGCGTCAAAACTTTTTCTCTTATAACTGCGCGAAAAGCATGTATTCTTGCTTATTACAACGAAACAAGCTGTTTTAGACCAAAACGAGCTAGATCTGAACACATCGGTTTTACAAGTGTCCATGTTATACGCGTCAAAACTTTTTTCTCTTATAACTGCGTGAAAAGCATGTATTCGTGCTTAATCCAACGAAACAAGCTGTTTTAGTCCGAAACGAGGTAAATCTGAACACCGGTTTAACAAGTGTCCCTGTGACACGCGTCAAAACTTTTTCTCTTATAACTGCGCGAAAAGCATGTATTCTTGCTTAATACAACGAAACAAGCTGTTTTAGACCGAAACGAGCTAAATCTGAACACATCGGTTTTACAAGTGTCCCTGTGACACGCGTCAAACCTTTTTCTCTTTTAACTGCGCGAACAGCATGTATTCGTGCTTAAAACAACGAAACAAGCTGTTTTATACCAAAACGAGCTATATCTAAACACATCGGTTTTACAAGTGTCCCTGTGACACGCGTCAAAACTTTTTCTCTTATAACTGCGCGAAAAGCATGTATTCGTGCTTAATACAACGAAACAAGTTGTTTTAGACCGAAACGAGCAAAATCTGAACACATCGGTTTTACAAGTGTCCATGTGACGCGTCAAAACTTTTTCTCTTATAACTGCGCGAAAAGCATGTATTCGTGCTTAATACAACGAAACAAGCTGATTCAGACCGAAACGAGCTAAATCTGGACACATCGGTTTTAAATGTGTCCATGTGATACGCGTCAAAACTTTTTTCTCTTATAAATGCGCGAAAAGCATGTATTCGTGCTTAATCCAAGGAAAAAAGCTGTTTTAGACCGAAACGAGGTAAATCTGAACACATCGGTTCTACAAGTGTCCATGTGATACGCGTCAAACCTTTTTCTCTTATAACTGCGCGAAAAGCATGTATTCGTGCTTAATACAACGAAACAAGCTGTTTTAGACCGAAACGAGCTAAATCACAACACATCGGTTTTACAAGTCTTCCTCTGATAAGCGTCAAAACTTTTTCTCTTATAACTGCGCGAAAAGCATGTATTCTTGCTTAATACAACGAAACAAGCTGTTTTAGACCGAGATGAGCTAAATCTGAACACATCGGTTTTGCAAGTCCAATTCGCGTCAAAACTTTTTCTTCCATAACTACGCGAAAAGCACGTATTCTTGCTTAAAACAACGAAACAAGCGGTTTTATACCAAAATGAGCTATATCGAAACACATCGGTTTTACAAGTATCCACGTGATAAGCGTCAAAACTTTTCTCTTATAACTGCGCGAAAAGCATGTATTCGTGCTTAATACAACGAAACAAGTTGTTTTAGACCGAAGCGAGCTAAATCTGAACACATCGGTTTTACAAGTGTCCCTGTGAAACGCGTCAAAACTTTTTCTCTTATATCTGCGCGTAAAGCATGTATTCTTGATTAATACAACGAAACAAGCTGTTTTAGACCAAAACGAGCTAGATCTGAACACATCGGTTTTACAAGTGTCCATGTTATACGCATCAAAACTTTTTCTCTTATAACTGCGTGAAAAGCATGTATTCGTGCTTAATCCAACGAAACAAGCTGTTTTAGTCCGAAACGAGGTAAATCTGAACACCGGTTTTACAAGTGTCCCTGTGACACGCGTCAAAACTTTTTCTCTTATAACTGCGCGAAAAGCATGTATTCTTGCTTAATACAACGAAACAAGCTGTTTTAGACCGAAACGAGCTAAATCTGAACACATCGGTTTTACAAGTGTCCCTGTGACACGCGTCAAACCTTTTTCTCTTTTAACTGCGCGAACAGCATGTATTCGTGCTTAAAGCAACGAAACAAGCTGTTTTATACCAAAACGAGCTATATCTAAACACATCGGTTTTACAAGTGTCCCTGTGACACGCGTCAAAACTTTTTCTCTTATAACTGCGCGAAAAGCATGTATTCGTGCTTAATACAACGAAACAAGTTGTTTTAGACCGAAACGAGCAAAATCTGAACACATCGGTTTTACAAGTGTCCATGTGACGCGTCAAAACTTTTTCTCTTATAACTGCGCGAAAAGCATGTATTCGTGCTTAATACAACGAAACAAGCTGATTTAGACCGAAACGAGCTAAATCTGGACACATCGGTTTTAAATGTGTCCATGTGATACGCGTCAAAACTTTTTTCTCTTATAAATGCGCGAAAAGCATGTATTCGTGCTTAATCCAACGAAACAAGCTGTTTTAGACCGAAACGAGGTAAATCTGAACACATCGGTTCTACAAGTGTCCATGTGATACGCGTCAAAACTTTTTCTCTTATAACTGCGCGAAAAGCATGTATTCGTGCTTAATACAACGAAACAAGCTGTTTTAGACCGAAACGAGCTAAATCACAACACATCGGTTTTACAAGTCTTCCTCTGATACGCGTCAAAACTTTTTCTCTTATAACTGCGCGAAAAGCATGTATTCTTGCTTAATACAACGAAACAAGCTGTTTTAGACCGAGATGAGCTAAATCACAACACATCGGTTTTACAAGTGTTCCTCTGATACGCGTCAAAACTTTTTCTCTTATAACTGCGCGAAAAGCATGTATTCGTGCTTAATACAACGAAACAAGCTGTTTTAGACCAAAACGAGCTAGATCTGAACACATCGGTTTTACAAGTGTTCATGTTATACGCGTCAAAACTTTTTCTCTTATAACTGCGCGAAAAGCATGTATTCGTGCTTAATACAACGAAGCAAGCTATTTTAGACCAAAACGAGCTAGATCTGAACACATCGGTTTTACAAGTGTCCATGTGATACGCGTCAAAACTTTTTCTCTTATAACTGCGCGAAAAGCATGTATTCGTGCTTAATACAACGAAACAAGCTGTTTTAGACCGAAGCGAGCTAAATCTGAACACATCGGTTTTACAAGTGTCCCTGTGAAACGCGACAAAACTTTTTCTCTTATAACTGCGCGAAAAGCATGTATTCTTGATTAATACAACGAAACAAGCTGTTTTAGACCAAAACGAGCTAGATCTGAACACATCGGTTTTACAAGTGTCCATGTGATACGCGTCAAAACTTTTTCTTTTATAACTGCGCGAAAAGCATGTATTCGTGCTTAATACAACGAAACAAGCTGTTTTAGACCGAGATGAGCTAAATCACAACACATCGGTTTCACAAGTGGTCCTCTAATACGCGTCAAAACTTTTTCTCTTATAACTGGGCTAAAAGCATGTATTCGTGCTTAATACAACGAAACAAGTTGTTTTAGACCGAAACGAGCTAAATCTGAACACATCGGCTTTACAAGTGTCCCTGTGAAACGCGTCAAAACTTTTTCTCTTATAACTGCGCGAAAAGCATGTATTCTTGCTTATTACAACGAAACAAGCTGTTTTAGACCAAAACGAGCTAGATCTGAACACATCGGTTTTACAAGTGTCCATGTGATACGCGTCAAAACTTTTCCTCTTATAACTGCGCGAAAAGCATGTATTCGTGCTTAATACAACGAAACAAGCTGTTTTAGACCGAGATGAGCTAAATCTGAACACATCGGTTTTACAAGTGTCCCTGTGAAACGCGTCAAAACTTTTTCTCTTATAACTGGGCGAAAAGCATGTATTCTTGCTTATACAACGAAACAAGCTGTTTTAGACCAAAACGAGCTAGATCTGAACACATCGGTTTTACAAGTGTCCATGTGATACGCGTCAAAACTTTTCCTCTTATAACTGCGCGAAAAGCATGTATTCGTGCTTAATACAACGAAACAAGCTGTTTTAGACCAAGATGAGCTAAACCTGAACACATCGGTTTTACAAGTCCAATACGCGTCAAAACTTTTTCTTCTATAACTACGCGAAAAGCCCGTATTCTTGCTTAAAACAACGAAACAAGCGGTTTTATATTAAAATGAGCTATATCTAAACACATCGGTTTTACAAGTATCCATGTGATAAGCGTCAAAACTTTTTCTCTTATAACTGGGCTAAAAGCATGTATTCGTGCTTAATACAACGAAACAAGTTGTTTTAGACCGAAGCGAGCTAAATCTGAACACATCGGTTTTACAAGTGTCCCTGTGAAACGCGTCAAAACTTTTTCTCTTATTACTGCGCGAAAAGCGTGTATTCTTGATTAATACAACGAAACAAGCTGTTTTAGACCAAAACGAGCTAGATCTGAACACATCGGTTTTCCAAGTGTCCATGTGATACGCGTCAAAACGTTTTCTCTTATAACTGCGCGAAAAGCATGTATTCGTGCTTAATACAACGAAACAAGCTGTTTTAGACCGAGATGAGCTAAATCACAACACATCGGTTTTACAAGTGTTCCTCTGATACGCGTCAAAACTTTTTCTCTTATAACTGCGCGAAAAGCATGTATTCTTGCTTATTACAACGAAACAAGCTGTTTTAGACCAAAACGAGCTAGATCTGAACACATCGGTTTTACAAGTGTCCATGTTATACGCGTCAAAACTTTTTCTCTTATAACTGCGCGAAAAGCATGTATTCGTGCCTAATACAACGAAACAAGCTGTTTTAGTCCGAAACGAGGCAAATCTAAACACCGGTTTTACAAGTGTCCCTGTGGCACGCGTCAAAACTTTTTCTCTTATAACTGCGCGAAAAGCATGTATTCGTGCTTAATACAACGAAACAAGCTGTTTTAGACCAAAACGAGCTAAATCACAACACATCGGTTTTACAGTGTTCCTCTGATACGCGTCAAAACTTTTTCTCTTTTAACTGCGCGAAAAGCATGTATTCTTGCTTAATACAACGAAACAAGCTGTTTTAGACCGAGATGAGCTAAATCTGAACACATCGGTTTTGCAAGTGTTCCTGTGACACGCGTCAAAACTTTTTCTCTTATAACTGCGCGAACAGCATGTATTCGTGCTTAATACAACGAAACAAGCTGTTTTAGACCAAAACGAGCTAGATCTGAACACATCGGTTTTACAAGTGTCCATGTGATACGCGTCAAAACTTTTTCTCTTATAACTGCGCTAAAAGCATGTATTCGTGCTTAATACAACGAAACAAGTTGTTTTAGACCGAAACTAGCTAAATCTGAACACATCGGTTTTACAAGTGTCCCTGTGAGACGCGTCAAAACTTTTTCTCTTATAACTGCGCGAAAAGCATGTATTCGTGCTTAATACAACGAAACAAGCTGTTTTAGACCGAAACGAGCTAAATTACAACACATCGGTTTTACAAGTCTTCCTCTGATACGCGTTAAAACTTTTTCTCTTATATCTGCGCGAAAAGCATGTATTGGTGCTTAATACAACGAAACAAGCTGTTTTAGACCGAGATGAGCTAAATCTGAACACTTCGGTTTTACAAGTCCCTCTAATACGCGTCAGAACTTTTTCTCTTATAACTGCGCGAAAAGCATGTATTCTTGCTTAATACAACGAAGTTAGCTGTTTTAGACCGAGATGAGCTAGATCTGAACACATCAGTTTTACAAGTGTCCATGTGATACGCGTCAAAACTTTTTCTCTTATAACTGCGCTAAAAGCATGTATTCGTGCTTAATACAACGAAACAAGCTGTTTTAGACCGAAACTAGCTAGATCTGAACACATCGGTTTTACAAGTCTTCCTCTGATACGCGTCAAAACTTTTTCTCTTATAACTGCGCGAAAAGCATGTATTCGTGCTTAATACAACGAAACAAGCTGTTTTAGACCGAGATGAGCAAAATCTGAACTCATCGGTTTTACAAGTCCCTCTAATACGCGTCAGAACTTTTTCTTCTATAACTACGCGAAAAGCACGTATTCTTGTTTAAAACAACGAAGCAAGCTGTTTTATACCAAAACGAGCTATATCTAAACACATCGGTTTTACAAGTGTCCCTGTGACACGCGTCAAAACTTTTTCTCTTATAACTGCGCGAAAAGCATGTATTCGTGCTTAATACAACGAAACAAGTTGTTTTAGACCGAAACGAGGTAAATCTGAACACATCGGTTTTACAAGTGTCCATGTGATACGCGTCAAAACTTTTTCTCTTATAACTGCGCGAAAAGCATGTATTCGTGCTTAATACAACGAAACAAGCTGTTTTAGACCGAAACGAGCTAAATCTGGACACATCGGTTTTAAATGTGTCCATGTGATACGCGTCAAATCTTTTTTCTCTTATAAATGCGCGAAAAGCATGTATTCGTGCTTAATCCAACGAAACAAGCTGTTTTAGTCCGAAAAGAGGTAAATCTCAACACATCGGTTTTACAGTGTCCCTGTGACACGCGTCAAAACTTTTTCTCTTATAACTGCGCGAAAAGCATGTATTCTTGCTTAATACAACGAAACAAGCTGTTTTAGACCGAAACGAGCTAAATCACAAAACATCGGTTTTACAAGTGTTCCTCTGATACGCGTCAAAACTTTTCCTCTTATAACTGCGCGAAAAGCATGTCCAACGAAACAAGCTGTTTTAGACCGAAAAGAGGTAAACCTGAACACATCGGTTTTACAAGTGTTCCTCTGATACGCGTCAAAACTTTTTCTCTTATAACTGCGCGAAAAGCATGTATTCTTGCTTAATACAGCGAAACAAGCTGTTTTAGACCGAAACGAGCTAAATCACAACACATCGGTTTTACAAGTGTTCCTCTGATACACGTCTAAACTTTTTCTCTTATAACGGCGCGAAAAGCATGTATTCCTGCCTAATACAACGAAACAAGCTGTTTTAGACCGAAACGAGCTAAATCTGAACACGTCGGTTTTACACGTGTCCCTGTGACATGCCTTTAAAACTTTTTCTCTTATAACTGCGCGAAAAGCATGTATTCCTGCTTAATACAGCGAAACAAGCTGTTTTAGACCGAAACGAGCTAAATCACAACACATCGGTTTTACAAGTGTTCCTCTGATACGCGTCAAAACTTTTCCTCTTATAACTGCGCGAAAAGCATGTATTCGTGCTTAGTCCAACGAAACAAGCTGTTTTAGACCGAAACGAGCCAAATCACAACAAATCGGTATTACAAGTGCTCCACGTGATACTCGTCAAAACTTTTTCTCTTATAACCGTGCGAAAAGCATGTATTCTTGCTTAATACAGCGAAACAAGCTGTTTTAGACCGAAACGAGCTAAATCACAACTCATCGGTTTTACAAGTGTTCCTCTGATACGCGTCAAATCTTTTTATCTTATAACTGCGCGAAAAGCATGTATTCCTGCCTAATACAACGAAACAAGCTGTTTTAGACCGAAACGAGCTAAATCTGAACACGTCGGTTTTACACGTGGTCTGTGACATGCCTTTAAAACTTTTTCTCTTATAACTGCGCGAAAAGCATGTATTCCTGCTTAATACAGCGAAACAAGCTGTTTTAGACCGAAACGAGCTAAATCACAACACATCGGTTTTACAAGTGTTCCTCTGATACGCGTCAAAACTTTTTCTCTTATAACTGCGCGAAAAGCATGTATTCTTGCTTAATACAGCGAAACAAGCTGTTTTAGACCGAAACGAGCTAAATCACAACACATCGGTTTTACAAGTGTTCCTCTGATACACGTCTAAACTTTTTCTCTTATAACGGCGCGAAAAGCATGTATTCCTGCTTAATACAACGAAACAAGCTGTTTTAGACCGAAACGAGCTAAATCTGAACACGTCGGTTTTACACGTGTCCCTGTGACATGCCTTTAAAACTTTTTCTCTTATAACTGCGCGAAAATCATGTATTCCTGCTTAATACAGCGAAACAAGCTGTTTTAGACCGAAACGAGCTAAATCACAACACATCGGTTTTACAAGTGTTCCTCTGATACGCGTCAAAACTTTTCCTCTTATAACTGCGCGAAAAGCATGTATTCGTGCTTAGTCCAACGAAACAAGCTGTTTTAGACCGAAACGAGCCAAATCACAACAAATCGGTATTACAAGTGCTCCACGTGATACTCGTCAAAACTTTTTCTCTTATAACCGCGCGAAAAGCATGTATTCTTGCTTAATACAGCGAAACAAGCTGTTTTAGACCGAAACGAGCTAAATCACAACTCATCGGTTTTACAAGTGTTCCTCTGATACGCGTCAAATCTTTTTATCTTATAACTGCGCGAAAAGCATGTATTCCTGCCTAATACAACGAAACAAGCTGTTTTAGACCGAAACGAGCTAAATCTGAACACGTCGGTTTTACACGTGGTCTGTGACATGCCTTTAAAACTTTTTCTCTTATAACTGCGCGAAAAGCATGTATTCCTGCTTAATACAGCGAAACAAGCTGTTTTAGACCGAAACGAGCTAAATCACAACACATCGGTTTTACAAGTGTTCCTCTGATACGCGTCAAAACTTTTCCTCTTATAACTGCGCGAAAAGCATGTCCAACGAAACAAGCTGTTTTAGACCGAAAATAGGTAAATCTGAACACATTGGTTTTACAAGTGTTCCTCTGATACGCGTCAAAACTTTTTCTCTTATAACTGCGCGAAAAGCATGTATTCTTGCTTAATACAGCGAAACAAGCTGTTTTAGACCGAAACGAGCTAAATCACAACACATCGGTTTTACAAGTGTTCCTCTGATACACCTCTAAACTTTTTCTCTTATAACTGCGCGAAAAGCATGTATTCCTGCTTAATACAACGAAACAAGCTGTTTTAGACCAAAACGAGCTAAATCTGAACACGTCAATTTTACACGTGTTCCTGTGACACGCGTCAAATCTTTTTATCTTATAACTGCGCGAAAAGCATGTATTCTTGCTTAATACAACGAAACAAGCTGTTTTAGACCGAAACGAGCTAAATCACAACACATCGGTTTTACAAGTGTTCCTCTGATACGCGTCTAAAGTTTTTCTCTTATAACTGCGCGAAAAGCATGTATTCGTGCTTAATACAACGAAACAAGCTGCTTTAAACCGAAAGGAGCTAAATCTGAACACATCGGTTTTACAAGTGTCCCTGTGACACGCGTCAAAACTTTTTCTTTTATATCGGCGCGAAAAGCATGTATTCTTGCTTAAGTCAGCGAAACAAGCTGTTTTAGACCGAAACGAGCTAAATCACAACACATCGGTTTTACAAGTGTTCCTCTGATACGCGTCAAAACTTTTTCTCTTATAACTGCGCGAAAAGCATGTATTCGTGCTTAATACAACGAAACAAGCTGTTTTAGACCGAAACGAGCTAAATCACAACACATCGGTTTTATAAGTGTCTCTCTAATACGCGTCAAACCTTTTTCTTCTATAACTGCGCGTAAAGCATGTATTCGTGCTTAATACAACGAAACAAGCTGTTTTAGACCGAAACGAGCTAAATCTGAACACATCGGTATTACATGTCCCTGTGACACGCGTCAGAACTTTTTCTCTTATAACTGCGCGAAAAGCATGTATTCTTGCTTAATACAGCGAAACAAGCTGTTTTAGACCGAAACGAGCTAAATCACAACACATCGGTTTTACAAGTGTTCCTCTGATACGCGTCAAAACTTTTTCTCTTATAACAGAGCGAAAAGCATGTATTCGTGCTTAATACGACGAAACAAGCTGTTTCAGACCAAAACGAGCTAGATCTGAACACATCGGTTTTCCAAGTGTCCATGTGATAGGCGTCAAAACTTTTTCTCTTATAACTGCGCGAAAAGCATGTATTCGTGCTTAATACAACGAAACAAGCTGTTTTAGTCCGAAAAGAGGTAAATCTGAACACATCGGTTTTACAAGTGTTCCTCTGATACGCGTCAATACTTTTTCTCTTATAACTGCACGAAAAGCATGTATTCTTGCTTAATACAGCGAAACAAGCTGTTTTAGACCGAAACGAGCTAAATCACAATACATCGATTTTACAAGTGTTCCTCTGATGCGCGTCAAATCTTTTTATCTTATAACTGCGCGAAAAGCATGTATTCGTGCTTAATACAACGAAACAAGCTGTTTTAGACCGAAACGAGCTAAATCACAACACATCGGTTTTACAAGTGTCTCTCTAATAGGCGTCAAAACTTTTTCTTCTATAACTGCGCGTAAAGCATGTATTGGTGCTTAATACAACGAAACATGCTGTTTTGACCGAAACGAGCTAAATCTGAACACATCGGTTTTACAAGTGTCCCTGTGACACGCGTCAAAACTTTTTCTCTTATAACTGCGCGAAAAGCATGTATTCTTGCTTAATACAGCGAAACAAGCTGTTTTAGATCGAAACGAGCTAAATCACAAAACATCGGTTTTACAAGTGTTCCTCTGATACGCGTCAAAACTTTTTCTCTTATAACAGCGCGAAAAGCATGTATTCGTGCTTAATACAACGAAACAAGCTGTTTTAGACCGAAACGAGCTAAATCACAACACATCGGTTTTACAAGTGTTCCTATGATACGCGTCTAAACTTTTTCTCTTATAACTGCGCGAAAAGCATGTATTCGTGCTTAATACATCGAAACAAGCTGTTTTAGACCGAAACGAGCTAAATCTGAACACATCGGTTTTACAAGTGTCCCTGTGACACGCGTCAAAACTTTTTCTCTTATAACTGCGCGAAAAGCATGTATTCTTGCTTAATACAGCGAAACAAGCTGTTTTAGACCGAAACGAGCTAAATCACATCACATCGGTTTTACAAGTGCTCCTCTGATACGCGTCAAAACGTTTTCTCTTATAACTGCGCGAAAAGCATGTATTCGTGCTTAATACAACGAAACAAGCTGTTTTAGACCGAAACGAGCTAAATCTGAACAAATCGGTATTACAAGTGTCCCTGTGACACGCGTCAAATCTTTTTCTCTTATAACTGCGCGAAAAGCATGTATTCTTGCTTAATACAGCGAAACAAGCTGTTTTAGACCGAAACGAGCTAAATCACAACACATCGGTTTTACAAGTGTTCCTCTGACACGCGTCAAAACTTTTTCTCTTATAACTGCGCGAAAAGCATGTATTCTTGCTTAATACAACGAAACAAGCTGTTTTAGACCGAAACGAGCTAAATCACAACACATCGGTTTTACAAGTGTTCCTCTGATACGCGTCTAAAGTTTTTCTCTTATAACTGCGCGAAAAGCATGTATTCGTGCTTAATACAACGAAACAAGCTGCTTTAGACCGAAAGGAGCTAAATCTGAACACATCGGTTTTACAAGTGTCCCTGTGACACGCGTCAAAACTTTTTCTTTTATAACGGCGCGAAAAGCATGTATTCCTGCTTAATACAGCCAAACAATCTGTTTTAGACCGAAACGAGCTAAATCACAACACATCGGTTTTACAAGTGTTCCTCTGATACGCGTGAAAACTTTTCCTCTTATAACTGCGCGAAAAGCATGTATTCGTGCTTAGTCCAACGAAACAAGCTGTTTTAGACCGAAACGAGCCAAATCACAACAAATCGGTATTACAAGTGTTCCACGTGATACTCGTCAAAACTTTATCTTATAACTGCGCGAAAAGCATGTATTCCTGCTTAATACAACGAAACAAGCTGTTTTAGACCGAAACGAGCTAAATCTGAACACGTCGGTTTTACGCGTGATCCTGTGGCATGCCTTTAAAACTTTTTCTCTTATAACTGCGCGAAAAGCATATATTCCTGCTTAATACAGCGAAACAAGCTGTTTTAGACCGAAACGAGCTAAATCACAACACATCGGTTTTACAAGTGTTCCTCTGATACGCGTCAAAACTTTTCCTCTTATAACTGCGCGAAAAGCATGTCCAACGAAACAAGGTGTTCTAGACCAAAACGAGCTAAATCTGAACACGTCAATTTTACACGTGTCCCTGTGACACGCGCCAAATCTTTTTCTCTTATAACTGCGCGAAAAGCACGTATTCTTGCTTAATACAGCGAAACAAGCTATTTTAGACCGAAACGAGCTAAATCACAACACATCGGTTTTACAAGTGTTCCTCTGATACGCGTCAAAACTTTTTCTCTTATAACTGCGTGAAAAGCATGTATTCGTGCTTAGTCCAACGAAACAAGCTGTTTTAGACCGAAACGAGGTAAATCTGAACACATCGGTTTTACAAGTGTCCCTGTGACACGCGTCAAAACTTTTTCTCTTATAACTGCGCGAAAAGCATGTATTCCTGCTTAATACAGCGAAACAAGCTGTTTTAGACCGAAACGAGCTAAATCACAACACATCGGTTTTACAAGTGTTCCTCTGATACGTGTCTAAAGTTTTTCTCTTATAACTGCGCGAAAAGCATGTATTCGTGCTTAATACAACGAAACAAGCTGCTTTAGACCGAAAGGAGCTAAATCTGAACACATCGGTTTTACAAGTGTCCCTGTGACACGCGTCAAAACTTTTTCTTTTATAACGGCGCGAAAAGCATGTATTCCTGCTTAATACAGCCAAACAAGCTGTTTTAGACCGAAACGAGCTAAATCACAACACATCGGTTTTACAAGTGTTCCTCTGATACGCGTGAAAACTTTTCCTCTTATAACTGCGCGAAAAGCATGTATTCGTGCTTAGTCCAACGAAACAAGCTGTTTTAGACCGAAACGAGCCAAATCACAACAAATCGGTATTACAAGTGTTCCACGTGATACTCGTCAAAACTTTTTCTCTTATAACCGCGCGAAAAGCATGTATTCTTGCTTAATACAGAGAAACAAGCTGTTTTAGACCGAAACGAGCTAAATCACAACGCATCGGTTTTACAAGTGTTCCTCTGATACGCGTCAAATCTTTATCCTATAACTGCGCGAAAAGCATGTATTCCTGCTTAATACAACGAAACAAGCTGTTTTAGACCGAAACGAGCTAAATCTGAACACGTCGGTTTTACACGTGTTCCTGTGACATGCCTTTAAAACTTTTTCTCTTATAACTGCGCGAAAAGCATGTATTCCTGCTTAATACAGCGAAACAAGCTGTTTTAGACCGAAACGAGCTAAATCACAACACATCGGTTTTACAAGTATTCCTCTGATACGCGTCAAAACTTTTCCTCTTATAACTGCGCGCAAAGCATGTCCAACGAAACAAGCTGTTTCAGACCGAAAAGAGGTAAATCTGAACACATCGGTTGTACAAGTGTTCCTCTGATACGCGTCAAAACTTTTTCTCTTATAACTGCGCGAAAAGCATGTATTCTTGCTTAATACAGCGAAACAAGCTGTTTTAGACCGAAACGAGCTAAATCACAACACATCGGTTTTACAAGTGTTCCTCTGATACACGTCTAAACTTTTTCTCTTATAACTGCGCGAAAAGCATGTATTCCTGCTTAATACAACGAAACAAGGTGTTCTAGACCAAAACGAGCTAAATCTGAACACGTCAATTTTACACGTGTCCCTGTGACACGCGCCAACTCTTTTTCTCTTATAACTGCGCGAAAAGCACGTATTCTTGCTTAATACAGCGAAACAAGCTATTTTAGACCGAAACGAGCTAAATCACAACACATCGGTTTTACAAGTGTTCCTCTGATACGCGTCAAAACTTTTTCTCTTATAACTGCGCGAAAAGCATGTATTCGTGCTTAGTCCAACGAAACAAGCTGTTTTAGACCGAAACGAGGTAAATCTGAACACATCGGTTTTACAAGTGTCCCTGTGACACGCGTCAAAACTTTTTCTTTTATAACTGCGCGAAAAGCATGTATTCGTGCTTAATACAACGAAACAAGCTGCTTTAGACCGAAACGAGCTAGATCTGAACACATCGGTTTTCCAAGTGTCCATGTGATAGGCGTCAAAACTTTTTCTCTTATAACTGCGCGAAAAGCATGTATTCGTGCTTAATACAACGAAACAAGCTGTTTTAGTCCGAAAAGAGGTAAATCTGAACACATCGGTTTTACAAGTGTTCCTCTGATACGCGTCAATACTTTTTCTCTTATAACTGCGCGAAAAGCATGTATTCTTGCTTAATACAGCGAAACAAGCTGTTTTAGACCGAAACGAGCTAAATCACAATACATCGGTTTTACAAGTGTTCCTCTGATACGCGTCAAATCTTTTTATCTTATAACTGCGCGAAAAGCATGTATTCGTGCTTAATACAACGAAACAAGCTGTTTTAGACCGAAACGAGCTAAATCACAACACATCGGTTTTACAAGTGTCTCTCTAATAGGCGTCAAAACTTTTTCTTCTATAACTGCGCGTAAAGCATGTATTGGTGCTTAATACAACGAAACAAGCTGTTTTAGACCGAAACGAGCTAAATCTGAACACATCGGTTTTACAAGTGTCCCTGTGACACGCGTCAAAACTTTTTCTCTTATAACTGCGCGAAAAGCATGTATTCTTGCTTAATACAGCGAAACAAGCTGTTTTAGATCGAAACGAGCTAAATCACAAAACATCGGTTTTACAAGTGTTCCTCTGATACGCGTCAAAACTTTTTTCTCTTATAACAGCGCGAAAAGCATGTATTCGTGCTTAATACAACGAAACAAGCTGTTTTAGACCGAAACGAGCTAAATCACAAAACATCGGTTTCACAAGTGTTCCTATGATACGCGTCTAAACTTTTTCTCTTATAACTGCGCGAAAAGCATGTATTCGTGCTTAATACATCGAAACAAGCTGTTTTAGACCGAAACGAGCTAAATCTGAACACATCGGTTTTACAAGTGTCCCTGTGACACGCGTCAAAACTTTTTCTCTTATAACTGCGCGAAAAGCATGTATTCTTGCTTAATACAGCGAAACAAGCTGTTTTAGACCGAAACGAGCTAAATCACAACACATCGGTTTTACAAGTGCTCCTCTGATACGCGTCAAAACGTTTTCTCTTATAACTGCGCGAAAAGCATGTATTCGTGCTTAATACAACGAAACAAGCTGTTTTAGACCGAAACGAGCTAAATCTGAACAAATCGGTATTACAAGTGTCCCTGTGAAACGCGTCAAATCTTTTTCTCTTATAACTGCGCGAAAAGCATGTATTCTTGCTTAATACAGCGAAACAAGCTGTTTTAGACCGAAACGATCTAAATCACAACACATCGGTTTTACAAGTGTTCCTCTGATACGCGTCAAAACTTTTTCTCTTATAACTGCGCGAAAAGCATGTATTCGTGCTTAATACAACGAAACAAGCTGTTTTAGACCAAAACGAGCTAGATGTGAACACATCGGTTTTCCAAGTGTCCATGTGATACGCGTCAAAACTTCTTCTCTTATAACTGCGCGAAAAGCATGTATTCGTGCCTAATACAACGAAACAAGCTGTTTTAGTCCGAAAAGAGGTAAATCTGAACACATCGGTTTTACAAGTGTTCCTCTGATACGCGTCAATACTTTATCTCTTATAACTGCGCGAAAAGCATGTATTCTTGCTTAATACAGCGAAACAAGCTGTTTTAGACCGAAACGAGCTAAATCACAAAATATCGGTTTTACAAGTGTTCCTCTGATATGCGTCAAAACTTTTTCTCTTATAACAGCGCGAAAAGCATGTATTCGTGCTTAATACAACGAATCAAGCTGTTTTAGACCGAAACGAGCTAAATCACAACACATCGGTTTTACAAGAGTTCCTCTGATACGCGTCAAATCTTTTTATCTTATAACTGCGCGAAAAGCATGTATTCTTGCTTAATACAGCGAAACAAGCTGTTTTAGACCGAAACGAGCTAAATCACAACACATCGGTTTTACAAGTGTTCCTCTGATACGCGTCAAAACTTTTCCTTCTATAACTGCGCGTAAAGCATGTATTCGTGCTTAATACAACGAAACAAGCGGTTTTAGACCGAAACGAGCTAAATCTGAACACATCGGTTTTACAAGTGTCCCTGTGACCCGCGTCAAAACTTTTTCTCCTATATCTGCGCGAAAAGCATGTATTCTTCCTTAATACGGCGAAACAAGCTGTTTTAGACCGAAATGAGCTAAATCACAACACATCGGTTTTACAAGTGTTCCTCTGATACACGTCAAAACTTTTTATCTTATAACTGCGCGAAAAGCATGTATTCGTGCTTAATACAACGAAACAAGCTGTTTTAGACCGAAACGAGCCAAATCACAACATATCGGTTTTACAAGTGTCTCTCTAATAGGCGTCAAAACTTTTTCTTCTATAACTGCGCGTAAAGCATGTATTGGTGCTTAATACAACGAAACAAGCTGTTTTAGACCGAAACGAGCTAAATCACAACACATCGGTTTTACAAGAGTTCCTCTGATACGCGTCAAATCTTTTTATCTTATAACTGCGCGAAAAGCATGTATTCTTGCTTAATACAGCGAAACAAGCTGTTTTAGACCGAAACGAGCTAAATCACAACACATCGGTTTTACAAGTGTTCCTCTGATACGCGTCAAAACTTTTTCTTCTATAACTGCGCGTAAAGCATGTATTCGTGCTTAATACAACGAAACAAGCGGTTTTAGACCGAAACGAGCTAAATCTGAACACATCGGTTTTACAAGTGTCCCTGTGACCCGCGTCAAAACTTTTTCTCTTATATCTGCGCGAAAAGCATGTATTCTTCCTTAATACAGCGAAACAAGCTGTTTTAGACCGAAATGAGCTAAATCACAACACATCGGTTTTACAAGTGTTCCTCTGATACACGTCAAAACTTTTTATCTTATAACTGCGCGAAAAGCATGTATTCGTGCTTAATACAACGAAACAAGCTGTTTTAGACCGAAACGAGCCAAATCACAACACATCGGTTTTACAAGTGTCTCTCTAATAGGCGTCAAAACTTTTTCTTCTATAACTGCGCGTAAAGCATGTATTGGTGCTTAATACAACGAAACAAGCTGTTTTACACAGAAACGAGCTAAATCTGAACACATCGGTTTTACAAGTGTCCCTGTGACTCGCGTCAAAACTTTTTCTCTTATAACTGCGCGAAAAGCATGTATTCTTGCTTAATACATCGAAACAAGCTGTTTTAGACCGAAACGAGCTAAATCACAAAACATCGGTTTTACAAGTGTTCCTCTGATACGCGTCAAAACTTTTCCTCTTATAACGGCGCGAAAAGCATGTCCAACGAAACAAGCTGTTTTAGACCAAAAAGAGGTAAATCTAAACACATCGGTTTTACAAGTGTTCCTCTGATACGCGTCAAAACTTTTTCTCTTATAACTGCGCGAAAAGCATGTATTCTTGCTTAATACAACGAAACAAGCTGTTTTAGACCGAAACGAGCTAAATCACAACACATCGGTTTTACAAGTGTTCCTCTGATACGCGTCTAAAGTTTTTCTCTTATAACTGCGCGAAAAGCATGTATTCGTGCTTAATACAACGAAACAAGCTGCTTTAGACCGAAAGGAGCTAAATCTGAACACATCGGTTTTACAAGTGTCCCTGTGACACGCGTCAAAACTTTTTCTTTTATAACGGCGCGAAAAGCATGTATTCCTGCTTAATACAGCCAAACAAGCTGTTTTAGACCGAAACGAGCTAAATCACAACACATCGGTTTTACAAGTGTTCCTCTGATACGCGTGAAAGCTTTTCCTCTTATAACTGCGCGAAAAGCATGTATTCGTGCTTAGTCCAACGAAACAAGCTGTTTTAGACCGAAACGAGCCAAATCACAACAAATCGGTATTACAGTGTTCCACGTGATACTCGTCAAAACTTTTTCTCTTATAACCGCGCGAAAAGCATGTATTCTTGCTTAATACAGAGAAACAAGCTGTTTTAGACCGAAACGAGCTAAATCACAACACATCGGTTTTACAAGTGTTCCTCTGATACGCGTCAAATCTTTTTATCTTATAACTGCGCGAAAAGCATGTATTCCTGCTTAATACAACGAAACAAGCTGTTTTAGACCGAAACGAGCTAAATCTGAACACGTCGGTTTTACACGTGTTCCTGTGACATGCCTTTAAAACTTTTTCTCTTATAACTGCGCGAAAAGCATGTATTCCTGCTTAATACAGCGAAACAAGCTGTTTTAGACCGAAACGAGCTAAATCACAACACATCGGTTTTACAAGTGTTCCTCTGATACGCGTCAAAACTTTTCCTCTTATAACTGCGCGAAAAGCATGTCCAACGAAACAAGCTGTTTTAGACCGAAAAGAGGTAAATCTGAACACATCGGTTGTACAAGTGTTCCTCTGATACGCGTCAAAACTTTTTCTCTTATAACTGCGCGAAAAGCATGTATTCTTGCTTAATACAGCGAAACAAGCTGTTTTAGACCGAAACGAGCTAAATCACAACACATCGGTTTTACAAGTGTTCCTCTGATACACGTCTAAACTTTTTCACTTATAACTGCGCGAAAAGCATGTATTCCTGCTTAATACAACGAAACAAGGTGTTCTAGACCAAAACGAGCTAAATCTGAACACGTCAATTTTACACGTGTCCCTGTGACACGCGCCAAATCTTTTTCTCTTATAACTGCGCGAAAAGCACGTATTCTTGCTTAATACAGCGAAACAAGCTATTTTAGACCGAAACGAGCTAAATCACAACACATCGGTTTTACAAGTGTTCCTCTGATACGCGTCAAAACTTTTTCTCTTATAACTGCGCGAAAAGCATGTATTCGTGCTTAGTCCAACGAAACAAGCTGTTTTAGACCGAAACGAGGTAAATCTGAACACATCGGTTTTACAAGTGTCCCTGTGACACGCGTCAAAACTTTTTCTCTTATAACTGCGCGAAAAGCATGTATTCCTGCTTAATACAGCGAAACAAGCTGTTTTAGACCGAAATGAGCTAAATCACAACACATCGGTTTTACAAGTGTTCCTCTGATACGCGTCAAATCTTTTTATCTTATAACTGCGCGAAAAGCATTTATTCTTGCTTAATACAACGAAACAAGCTGTTTTAGACCGAAACGAGCTAAATCACAACACATCGGTTTTACAAGTGTTCCTCTGATACGCGTCTAAAGTTTTTCTCTTATAACTGCGCGAAAAGCATGTATTCGTGCTTAATACAACGAAACAAGCTGCTTTAGACCGAAACGAGCTAAATCTGAACACATCGGTTTTACAAGTGTCCCTGTGACACGCGTCAAAACTTTTTCTTTTATAACTGCGCGAAAAGCATGTATTCGTGCTTAATACAACGAAACAAGCTGCTTTAGACCGAAACGAGCTAAATCTGAACACATCGGTTTTACAAGTGTCCCAGTGACACGCGTCAAAACTTTTTCTTTTATAACTGCGCGAAAAGCATGTATTCCTGCTTAATACAGCCAAACAAGCTGTTTTAGGCCGAAACGAGCTAAATCACAACACATCGGTTTTACAAGTGTTCCTCTGATACGCGTGAAAACTTTTCCTCTTATAACTGCGCGAAAAGCATGTATTCGTGCTTAGTCCAACGAAACAAGCTGTTTTAGACCGAAACGAGCCAAATCACAACAAATCGGTATTACAAGTGTTCCACGTGATACTCGTCAAAACTTTTTCTCTTATAACCGCGCGAAAAGCATGTATTCTTGCTTAATACAGCGAAACAAGCTGTTTTAGACCGAAACGAGCTAAATCACAACACATCGGTTTTACAAGTGTTCCTCTGATACGCGTCAAATCTTTTTATCTTATAACTGCGCGAAAAGCATGTATTCCTGCTTAATACAACGAAACAAGCTGTTTTAGACCGAAACGAGCTAAATCTGAACACGTCGGTTTTACACGTGTTCCTGTGACATGCCTTTAAAACTTTTTCTCTTATAACTGCGCGAAAAGCATGTATTCCTGCTTAATACAGCGAAACAAGCTGTTTTAGACCGAAACGAGCTAAATCACAACACATCGGTTTTACAAGTGTTCCTCTGATACGCGTCAAAACTTTTCCTCTTATAACTGCGCGAAAAGCATGTCCAACGAAACAAGCTGTTTTAGACCGAAAAGAGGTAAATCTGAACACATCGGTTGTACAAGTGTTCCTCTGATACGCGTCAAAACTTTTTCTCTTATAACTGCGCGAAAAGCATGTATTCTTGCTTAATACAGCGAAACAAGCTGTTTTAGACCGAAACGAGCTAAATCACAACACATCGGTTTTACAAGTGTTCCTCTGATACACGTCTAAACTTTTTCACTTATAACTGCACGAAAAGCATTTATTCTTGCTTAATACAACGAAACAAGCTGTTTTAGACCGAAACGAGCTAAATCACAACACATCGGTTTTACAAGTGTTCCTCTGATACGCGTCTAAAGTTTTTCTCTTATAACTGCGCGAAAAGCATGTATTCGTGCTTAATACAACGAAACAAGCTGCTTTAGACCGAAACGAGCTAAATCTGAACACATCGGTTTTACAAGTGTCCCTGTGACACGCGTCAAAACTTTTTCTTTTATAACTGCGCGAAAAGCATGTATTCGTGCTTAATACAACGAAACAAGCTGCTTTAGACCGAAACGAGCTAAATCTGAACACATCGGTTTTACAAGTGTCCCAGTGACACGCGTCAAAACTTTTTCTTTTATAACTGCGCGAAAAGCATGTATTCGTGCTTAATACAACGAAACAAGCAGTTTTAGACCGAAACGAGCTAAATCACAACATATCGGTTTTATAAGTGTCTCTCTAATACGCGTCAAAACTTTTTCCTCTATAACTGCGCGTAAAGCATGTATTCGTGCTTAATACAACGAAACAAGCTGTTTTAGACCGAAACGAGCTAAATCTGAACACATCGGTATTACAAGTGTCCCTGTGACACGCGTCAAAACTTTTTCTCTTATAACTGCGCGAAAAGCATGTATTCTTGCTTAATACAGCGAAACAAGCTGTTTTAGACCGAAACGAGCTAAATCACAACACATCGGTTTTACAAGTGTTCCTCTGATACGCGTCAAAACTTTTTCTCTTATAACTGCGCGAAAAGCATGTATTCGTGCTTAATACAACGAAACAAGCTGTTTTAGACCGAAACGAGCCAAATCACAACACATCGGTTTTACAAGTGTCTCTCTAATAGGCGTCAAAACTTTTTCTTCTATAACTGCGCGTAAAGCATGTATTGGTGCTTAATACAACGAAACAAGCTGTTTTACACAGAAACGAGCTAAATCTGAACACATCGGTTTTACAAGTGTCCCTGTGACTCGCGTCAAAACTTTTTCTCTTTTAACTGCGCGAAAGGCATGTATTCTTGCTAAATACAGCGAAACAAGCTGTTTTAGACCGAAACGAGCTAAATCACAAAACATCGGTTTTACAAGTGTTCCTCTGATACGCGTCAAAACGTTTCCTCTTATAACTGCGCGAAAAGCATGTCCAACGAAACAAGCTGTTTTAGACCGAAAAGAGGTAAATCTGAACACATCGGTTTTACAAGTGTTCCTCTGATACGCGTCTAAAGTTTTTCTCATATAACTGCGCGAAAAGCATGTATTCGTGCTTAATACAACGAAACAAGCTGCTTTAGACCGAAAGGAGCTAAATCTGAACACATCGGTTTTACAAGTGTCCCTGTGACACGCGTCAAAACTTTTTCTTTTATAACGGCGCGAAAAGCATGTATTCCTGCTTAATACAGCGAAACAAGCTGTTTAAGACCGAAACGAGCTAAATCACAACACATCGGTTTTACAAGTGTTCCTCTGATACGCGTCAAAACCTTTCCTCTTATAACTGCGAGAAAAGCATGTATTCGTGCTTAGTCCAACGAAACAAGCTGTTTTAGACCGAAACGAGCCAAATCACAACAAATCGGTATTACAAGTGTTCCACGTGATACTCGTCAAAACTTTTTCTCTTATAACCGCGCGAAAAGCATGTATTCTTGCTTAATACAGCGAAACAAGCTGTTTTAGACCGAAACGAGCTAAATCACAACACATCGGTTTTACAAGTGTTCCTCTGATACGCGTCAAATCTTTTTATCTTATAACTGCGCGAAAAGCATGTATTCCTGCTTAATACAACGAAACAAGCTGTTTTAGACCGAAACGAGCTAAATCTGAACACGTCGGTTTTACACGTGTCCCTGTGACATGCCTTTAAAACTTTTTCTCTTATAACTGCGCGAAAAGCATGTATTCCTGCTTAATACAGCGAAACAAGCTGTTTTAGACCGAAACGAGCTAAATCACAACACATCGGTTTTACAAGTGTTCCTCTGATACGTGTCAAAACTTTTCCTCTTATAACTGCGCGAAAAGCATGTCCAACGAAACAAGCTGTTTTAGACCAAAAAGAGGTAAATCTGAACACATCGGTTGTACAAGTGTTCCTCTGATACGCGTCAAAACTTTTTCTCTTATAACTGCGCGAAAAGCATGTATTCTTGCTTAATACAGCGAAACAAGCTGTTTTAGACCGAAACGAGCTAAATCACAACACATCGGTTTTACAAGTGTTCCTCTGATACACGTCTAAACTTTTTCTCTTATAACTGCGCGAAAAGCATGTATTCCTGCTTAATACAACGAAACAAGCTGTTCTAGACCAAAACGAGCTAAATCTGAACACGTCAATTTTACACGTGTCCCTGTGACACGCGCCAAAACTTTTTCTCTTATAACTGCGCGAAAAGCACGTATTCTTGCTTAATACAGCGAAACAAGCTATTTTAGACCGAAACGAGCTAAATCACAACACATCGGTTTTACAAGTGTTCCTCTGATACGCGTCAAAACTTTTTCTCTTATAACTGCGCGAAAAGCATGTATTCGTGCTTAGTCCAACGAAACAAGCTGTTTTAGACCGAAACGAGGTAAATCTGAACAGATCGGTTTTACAAGTGTCCCTGTGACACGCGTCAAAACTTTTTCTCTTATAACTGCGCGAAAAGCATGTATTCCTGCTTAATACAGCGAAACAAGCTGTTTTAGACCGAAACGAGCTAAATCACAACACATCGGTTTTACAAGTGTTCCTCTGATACGCGTCAAATCTTTTTCTCTTATAACTGCGCGAAAAGCATGTATTCGTGCTTAATACAACGAAACAAGCTGTTTTAGACCGAAACGAGCCAAATCACAACACATCGGTTTTACAAGTGTCTCTCTAATAGGCGTCAAAACTTTTTCTTCTATAACTGCGCGTAAAGCATGTATTGGTGCTTAATACAACGAAACAAGCTGTTTTACACAGAAACGAGCTAAATCTGAACACATCGGTTTTACAAGTGTCCCTGTGACTCGCGTCAAAACTTTTTCTCTTTTAACTGCGCGAAAGGCATGTATTCTTGCTAAATACAGCGAAACAAGCTGTTTTAGACCGAAACGAGCTAAATCACAAAACATCGGTTTTACAAGTGTTCCTCTGATACGCGTCAAAACGTTTCCTCTTATAACTGCGCGAAAAGCATGTCCAACGAAACAAGCTGTTTTAGACCGAAAAGAGGTAAATCTGAACACATCGGTTTTACAAGTGTTCCTCTGATACGCGTCTAAAGTTTTTCTCATATAACTGCGCGAAAAGCATGTATTCGTGCTTAATACAACGAAACAAGCTGCTTTAGACCGAAAGGAGCTAAATCTGAACACATCGGTTTTACAAGTGTCCCTGTGACACGCGTCAAAACTTTTTCTTTTATAACGGCGCGAAAAGCATGTATTCCTGCTTAATACAGCGAAACAAGCTGTTTAAGACCGAAACGAGCTAAATCACAACACATCGGTTTTACAAGTGTTCCTCTGATACGCGTCAAAACTTTTCCTCTTATAACTGCGAGAAAAGCATGTATTCGTGCTTAGTCCAACGAAACAAGCTGTTTTAGACCGAAACGAGCCAAATCACAACAAATCGGTATTACAAGTGTTCCACGTGATACTCGTCAAAACTTTTTCTCTTATAACCGCGCGAAAAGCATGTATTCTTGCTTAATACAGCGAAACAAGCTGTTTTAGACCGAAACGAGCTAAATCACAACACATCGGTTTTACAAGTGTTCCTCTGATACGCGTCAAATCTTTTTATCTTATAACTGCGCGAAAAGCATGTATTCCTGCTTAATACAACGAAACAAGCTGTTTTAGACCGAAACGAGCTAAATCTGAACACGTCGGTTTTACACGTGTCCCTGTGACATGCCTTTAAAACTTTTTCTCTTATAACTGCGCGAAAAGCATGTATTCCTGCTTAATACAGCGAAACAAGCTGTTTTAGACCGAAACGAGCTAAATCACAACACATCGGTTTTACAAGTGTTCCTCTGATACGTGTCAAAACTTTTCCTCTTATAACTGCGCGAAAAGCATGTCCAACGAAACAAGCTGTTTTAGACCAAAAAGAGGTAAATCTGAACACATCGGTTGTACAAGTGTTCCTCTGATACGCGTCAAAACTTTTTCTCTTATAACTGCGCGAAAAGCATGTATTCTTGCTTAATACAGCGAAACAAGCTGTTTTAGACCGAAACGAGCTAAATCACAACACATCGGTTTTACAAGTGTTCCTCTGATACACGTCTAAACTTTTTCTCTTATAACTGCGCGAAAAGCATGTATTCCTGCTTAATACAACGAAACAAGCTGTTCTAGACCAAAACGAGCTAAATCTGAACACGTCAATTTTACACGTGTCCCTGTGACACGCGCCAAAACTTTTTCTCTTATAACTGCGCGAAAAGCACGTATTCTTGCTTAATACAGCGAAACAAGCTATTTTAGACCGAAACGAGCTAAATCACAACACATCGGTTTTACAAGTGTTCCTCTGATACGCGTCAAAACTTTTTCTCTTATAACTGCGCGAAAAGCATGTATTCGTGCTTAGTCCAACGAAACAAGCTGTTTTAGACCGAAACGAGGTAAATCTGAACAGATCGGTTTTACAAGTGTCCCTGTGACACGCGTCAAAACTTTTTCTCTTATAACTGCGCGAAAAGCATGTATTCCTGCTTAATACAGCGAAACAAGCTGTTTTAGACCGAAACGAGCTAAATCACAACACATCGGTTTTACAAGTGTTCCTCTGATACGCGTCAAATCTTTTTATCTTATAACTGCGCGAAAAGCATGTATTCTTGCTTAATACAACGAAACAAGCTGTTTTAGACCGAAACGAGCTAAATCACAACACATCGGTTTTACAAGTGTTCCTCTGATACGCGTCTAAAGTTTTTCTCTTATAACTGCGCGAAAAGCATGTATTCGTGCTTAATACAACGAAACAAGCTGCTTTAGACCGAAAGGAGCTAAATCTGAACACATCGGTTTTACAAGTGTCCCTGTGACACGCGTCAAAACTTTTTCTGTTATAACTGTGCGAAAAGCATGTATTCTTGCTTAATACAGCGAAACAAGCTGTTTTAGACCGAAACGAGCTAAATCTGAACACATCGGTTTTACAAGTGTCCCTGTGACACGCGTCAAAACTTTTTCTTTTATAACTGCGCGAAAAGCATGTATTCTTGCTTAATACAGCGAAACAAGCTGTTTTAGACCGAAACGAGCTAAATCACAACACATCGGTTCTACAAGTGTTCCTGTGACACGCGTCAAAACTTTTTCTCTTATAACTGCGCGAAAAGCATGTATTCCTGCTTAATACAGCGAAACAAGCTGTTTTAGACCGAAACGAGCTAAATCACAACACATCGGTTTTACAAGTGTTCCTCTGATACGCGTCAAATCTTTTTATCTTATAACTGCGCGAAAAGCATGTATTCTTGCTTAATACAACGAAACAAGCTGTTTTAGACCGAAACGAGCTAAATCACAACACATCGGTTTTACAAGTGTTCCTCTGATACGCGTCTAAAGTTTTTCTCTTATAACTGCGCGAAAAGCATGTATTCGTGCTTAATACAACGAAACAAGCTGCTTTAGACCGAAACGAGCTAAATCTGAACACATCGGTTTTACAAGTGTCCCTGTGACACGCGTCAAAACTTTTTCTTTTATAACTGCGCGAAAAGCATGTATTCTTGCTTAATACAGCGAAACAAGCTGTTTTAGACCGAAACGAGCTAAATCACAACACATCGGTTTTACAAGTGTTCCTCTGATACGCGTCAAAACTTTTTCTCTTATAACTGCGCGAAAAGCATGTATTCGTGCTTAATACAACGAAACAAGCTGTTTTAGACCGAAACGAGCTAAATCACAACACATCGGTTTTATAAGTGTCTCTCTAATACGCGTCTAAACTTTTTCTCTTATAACTGCGCGAAAAGCATGTATTCCTGCTTAATACAACGAAACAAGCTGTTCTAGACCAAAACGAGCTAAATCTGAACACGTCAATTTTACACGTGTCCCTGTGACACGCGCCAAAACTTTTTCTCTTATAACTGCGCGAAAAGCACGTATTCTTGCTTAATACAGCGAAACAAGCTATTTTAGACCGAAACGAGCTAAATCACAACACATCGGTTTTACAAGTGTTCCTCTGATACGCGTCAAAACTTTTTCTCTTATAACTGCGCGAAAAGCATGTATTCGTGCTTAGTCCAACGAAACAAGCTGTTTTAGACCGAAACGAGGTAAATCTGAACAGATCGGTTTTACAAGTGTCCCTGTGACACGCGTCAAAACTTTTTCTCTTATAACTGCGCGAAAAGCATGTATTCCTGCTTAATACAGCGAAACAAGCTGTTTTAGACCGAAACGAGCTAAATCACAACACATCGGTTTTACAAGTGTTCCTCTGATACGCGTCAAATCTTTTTATCTTATAACTGCGCGAAAAGCATGTATTCTTGCTTAATACAACGAAACAAGCTGTTTTAGACCGAAACGAGCTAAATCACAACACATCGGTTTTACAAGTGTTCCTCTGATACGCGTCTAAAGTTTTTCTCTTATAACTGCGCGAAAAGCATGTATTCGTGCTTAATACAACGAAACAAGCTGCTTTAGACCGAAAGGAGCTAAATCTGAACACATCGGTTTTACAAGTGTCCCTGTGACACGCGTCAAAACTTTTTCTGTTATAACTGTGCGAAAAGCATGTATTCTTGCTTAATACAGCGAAACAAGCTGTTTTAGACCGAAACGAGCTAAATCTGAACACATCGGTTTTACAAGTGTCCCTGTGACACGCGTCAAAACTTTTTCTTTTATAACTGCGCGAAAAGCATGTATTCTTGCTTAATACAGCGAAACAAGCTGTTTTAGACCGAAACGAGCTAAATCACAACACATCGGTTCTACAAGTGTTCCTGTGACACGCGTCAAAACTTTTTCTCTTATAACTGCGCGAAAAGCATGTATTCCTGCTTAATACAGCGAAACAAGCTGTTTTAGACCGAAACGAGCTAAATCACAACACATCGGTTTTACAAGTGTTCCTCTGATACGCGTCAAATCTTTTTATCTTATAACTGCGCGAAAAGCATGTATTCTTGCTTAATACAACGAAACAAGCTGTTTTAGACCGAAACGAGCTAAATCACAACACATCGGTTTTACAAGTGTTCCTCTGATACGCGTCTAAAGTTTTTCTCTTATAACTGCGCGAAAAGCATGTATTCGTGCTTAATACAACGAAACAAGCTGCTTTAGACCGAAACGAGCTAAATCTGAACACATCGGTTTTACAAGTGTCCCTGTGACACGCGTCAAAACTTTTTCTTTTATAACTGCGCGAAAAGCATGTATTCTTGCTTAATACAGCGAAACAAGCTGTTTTAGACCGAAACGAGCTAAATCACAACACATCGGTTTTACAAGTGTTCCTCTGATACGCGTCAAAACTTTTTCTCTTATAACTGCGCGAAAAGCATGTATTCGTGCTTAATACAACGAAACAAGCTGTTTTAGACCGAAACGAGCTAAATCACAACACATCGGTTTTATAAGTGTCTCTCTAATACGCGTCAAAACTTTTTCCTCTATAACTGCGCGTAAAGCATGTATTCGTGCTTAATACAACGAAACAAGCTGTTTTAGACCGAAACGAGCTAAATCTGAACACATCGGTATTACAAGTGTCCCTGTGACACGCGTCAAAACTTTTTCTCTTATAACTGCGCGAAAAGCATGTATTCTTGCTTAATACAGCGAAACAAGCTGTTTTAGACCGAAACGAGCTAAATCACAACACATCGGTTTTACAAGTGTTCCTCTGATACGCGTCGAAACTTTTTCTCTTATAACAGAGCGAAAAGCATGTATTCGTGCTTAATACAACGAAACAAGCTGTTTTAGACCAAAACGAGCTAGATCTGAAGACATCGGTTTTCCAAGTGTCCATGTGATACGCGTCAAAACTTTTTCTCTTATAACTGCGCGAAAAGCATGTATTCGTGCTTAATACAACGAAACAAGCTGTTTTAGACGGAAACGAGCTAAATCACAACACATCGGTTTTACAAGTGTCTCTCTAATAGGCGTCAAAACTTTTTCTTTTATAACTGCGCGAAAAGCATGTATTCTTGCTTAATACAGCGAAACAAGCTATTTTAGACCGAAACGAGCTAAATCACAACACATCGGTTTTACAAGTGTTCTTCTGATACGCGTCAAAACTTTTTCTCTTATAACTGCGCGAAAAGCATGTATTCGTGCTTAATACAACGAAACAAGCTGTTTTAGACCGAAACGAGCTAAATCACAACACATCGGTTTTATAAGTGTCTCTCTAATAGGCGTCAAAACTTTTTCCTCTATAACTGCGCGTAAAGCATGTATTCGTGCTTAATACAACGAAACAAGCTGTTTTAGACCGAAACGAGCTAAATCTGAACACATCGGTATTACAAGTGTCCCTGTGACACGCGTCAAAACTTTTTCTCTTATAACTGCGCGAAAAGCATGTATTCTTGCTTAATACAGCGAAACAAGCTGTTTTAGACCGAAACGAGCTAAATCACAACACATCGGTTTTACAAGTGTTCCTCTGATACGCGTCAAAACTTTTTCTCTTATAACTGCGCGAAAAGCATGTATTCGTGCTTAATACAACGAAACAAGCTGTTTTAGACCGAAACGAGCCAAATCACAACACATCGGTTTTACAAGTGTCTCTCTAATAGGCGTCAAAACTTTTTCTTCTATAACTGCGCGTAAAGCATGTATTGGTGCTTAATACAACGAAACAAGCTGTTTTACACAGAAACGAGCTAAATCTGAACACATCGGTTTTACAAGTGTCCCTGTGACTCGCGTCAAAACTTTTTCTCTTATAACTGCGCGAAAGGCATGTATTCTTGCTTAATACAGCGAAACAAGCTGTTTTAGACCGAAACGAGCTAAATCACAAAACATCGGTTTTACAAGTGTTCCTCTGATACGCGTCAAAACGTTTCCTCTTATAACTGCGCGAAAAGCATGTCCAACGAAACAAGCTGTTTTAGACCGAAAAGAGGTAAATCTGAACACATCGGTTTTACAAGTGTTCCTCTGATACGCGTCTAAAGTTTTTCTCTTATAACTGCGCGAAAAGCATGTATTCGTGCTTAATACAACGAAACAAGCTGCTTTAGACCGAAAGGAGCTAAATCTGAACACATCGGTTTTACAAGTGTCCCTGTGACACGCGTCAAAACTTTTTCTTTTATAACGGCGCGAAAAGCATGTATTCCTGCTTAATACAGCGAAACAAGCTGTTTAAGACCGAAACGAGCTAAATCACAACACATCGGTTTTACAAGTGTTCCTCTGATACGCGTCAAAACTTTTCCTCTTATAACTGCGCGAAAAGCATGTATTCCTGCTTAATACAACGAAACAAGCTGTTTTAGACCGAAACGAGCTAAATCTGAACACGTCGGTTTTACACGTGTCCCTGTGACATGCCTTTAAAACTTTTTCTCTTATAACTGCGCGAAAAGCATGTATTCCTGCTTAATACAGCGAAACAAGCTGTTTTAGACCGAAACGAGCTAAATCACAACACATCGGTTTTACAAGTGTTCCTCTGATACCTGTCAAAACTTTTCCTCTTATAACTGTGCGAAAAGCATGTCCAACGAAACAAGCTGTTTTAGACCGAAAAGAGGTAAATCTGAACACATCGGTTGTACAAGTGTTCCTCTGATACGCGTCAAAACTTTTTCTCTTATAACTGCGCGAAAAGCATGTATTCTTGCTTAATACAGCGAAACAAGCTGTTTTAGACCGAAACGAGCTAAATCACAACACATCGGTTTTACAAGTGTTCCTCTGATACACGTCTAAACTTTTTCTCTTATAACTGCGCGAAAAGCATGTATTCCTGCTTAATACAACGAAACAAGCTGTTCTAGACCAAAACGAGCTAAATCTGAACACGTCAATTTTACACGTGTCCCTGTGACACGCGCCAAAACTTTTTCTCTTATAACTGCGCGAAAAGCACGTATTCTTGCTTAATACAGCGAAACAAGCTATTTTAGACCGAAACGAGCTAAATCACAACACATCGGTTTTACAAGTGTTCCTCTGATACGCGTCAAAACTTTTTCTCTTATAACTGCGCGAAAAGCATGTATTCGTGCTTAGTCCAACGAAACAAGCTGTTTTAGACCGAAACGAGGTAAATCTGAACACATCGGTTTTACAAGTGTCCCTGTGACACGCGTCAAAACTTTTTCTCTTATAACTGCGCGAAAAGCATGTATTCCTGCTTAATACAGCGAAACAAGCTGTTTTAGACCGAAACGAGCTAGATCTGAACACATCGGTTTCACAAGTGTCCATGTGATACGCGGCAAAACTTTTTCCTATATAACTGCGCGTAAAGCATGTATTCGTGCTTAATACAACGAAACAAGCTGTTTTAGACCGAAACGAGCTAAATCTGAACACATCGGTATTACAAGTGTCCCTGTGACACGCGTCAAAACTTTTTCTCTTATAACTGCGCGAAAAGCATGTATTCTTGCTTAATACAGCGAAACAAGCTGTTTTAGACCGAAACGAGCTAAATCACAACACATTGGTTTTACAAGTGTTCCTCTGATACGCGTCGAAACTTTTTCTCTTATAACAGAGCGAAAAGCATGTATTCGTGCTTAATACAACGAAACAAGCTGTTTTAGACCAAAACGAGCTAGATCTGAACACATCGGTTTTCCAAGTGTCCATGTGATACGCGTCAAAACTTTTTCTCTTATAACTTCGCGAAAAGCATGTATTCGTGCTTAATACAACGAAACAAGCTGTTTTAGACGGAAACGAGCTAAATCAAAACACATCGGTTTTACAAGTGTCTCTCTAATAGGCGTCAAAACTTTTTCTTTTATAACTGCGCGAAAAGCATGTATTCTTGCTTAATACAGCGAAACAAGCTGTTTTAGACCGAAACGAGCTAAATCAAAACACATCGGTTTTACAAGTGTTCTTCTGATACGCGTCAAAACTTTTTCTCTTATAACTGCGCGAAAAGCATGTATTCGTGCTTAATACAACGAAACAAGCTGTTTTAGACCGAAACGAGCTAAATCACAACACATCGGTTTTATAAGTGTCTCTCTAATAGGCGTCAAAACTTTTTCCTCTATAACTGCGCGTAAAGCATGTATTCGTGCTTAATACAACGAAACAAGCTGTTTTAGACCGAAACGAGCTAAATCTGAACACATCGGTATTACAAGTGTCCCTGTGACACGCGTCAAAACTTTTTCTCTTATAACTGCGCGAAAAGCATGTATTCTTGCTTAATACAGCGAAACAAGCTGTTTTAGACCGAAACGAGCTAAATCACAACACATCGGTTTTACAAGTGTTCCTCTGATACGCGTCAAAACTTTTTCTCTTATAACTGCGCGAAAAGCATGTATTCGTGCTTAATACAACGAAACAAGCTGTTTTAGACCGAAACGAGCTAAATCACAACACATCGGTTTTACAAGTGTCTCTCTAATAGGCGTCAAAACTTTTATTCTATAACTGCGCGTAAAGCATGTATTGGTGCTTAATACAACAAAACATGCTGTTTTACACAGAAACGAGCTAGATCTGAACACATCGGTTTTACAAGTGTCCCTGTGACTCGCGTCAAAACTTTTTCTCTTATAACTGCGCGAAAGGCATGTATTCTTGCTTAATACAGCGAAACAAGCTGTTTTAGACCGAAACGAGCTAAATCACAAAACATCGGTTTTACAAGTGTTCCTCTGATACGCGTCAAAACGTTTCCTCTTATAACTGCGCGAAAAGCATGTCCAACGAAACAAGCTGTTTTAGACCGAAAAGAGGTAAATCTGAACACATCGGTTTTACAAGTGTTCCTCTGATACGCGTCTAAAGTTTTTCTCGTATAACTGCGCGAAAAGCATGTATTCGTGCTTAATACAACGAAACAAGCTGCTTTAGACCGAAAGGAGCTAAATCTGAACACATCGGTTTTACAAGTGTCCCTGTGGCACGCGTCAAAACTTTTTCTTTTATAACGGCGCGAAAAGCATGTATTCCTGCTTAATACAGCGAAACAAGCTGTTTAAGACCGAAACGAGCTAAATCACAACACATCGGTTTAACAAGTGTTCCTCTGATACGCGTCAAAACTTTTCCTCTTATAACTGCGAGAAAAGCGTGTATTCGTGCTTAGTCCAACGAAACAAGCTGTTTTAGACCGAAACGAGCCAAATCACAACAAATCGGTATTACAAGTGTTCCACGTGATACTCGTCAAAACTTTTTCTCTTATAACCGCGCGAAAAGCATGTATTCTTGCTTAATACAGCGAATCAAGCTGTTTTAGACCGAAACGAGCTAAATCACAACACATCGGTTTTACAAGTGTTCCTCTGATACGCGTCAAATCTTTTTATCTTATAACTGCGCGAAAAGCATGTATTCCTGCTTAATACAACGAAACAAGCTGTTTTAGACCGAAACGAGCTAAATCTGAACACGTCGGTTTTACACGTGTCCCTGTGACATGCCTTTAAAACTTTTTCTCTTATAACTGCGCGAAAAGCATGTATTCCTGCTTAATACAGCGAAACAAGCTGTTTTAGACCGAAACGAGCTAAATCACAACACATCGGTTTTACAAGTGTTCCTCTGATACGTGTCAAAACTTTTCCTCTTATAACTGCGCGAATAGCATGTCCAACGAAACAAGCTGTTTTAGACCGAAAAGAGGTAAATCTGAACACATCGGTTGTACAAGTGTTCCTCTGATACGCGTCAAAACTTTTTCTCTTATAACTGCGCGAAAAGCATGTATTCTTGCTTAATACAGCGAAACAAGCTGTTTTAGACCGAAACGAGCTAAATCACAACACATCGGTTTTACAAGTGTTCCTCTGATACGCGTCAAATCTTTTTATCTTATAACTGCGCGAAAAGCATGTATTCTTGCTTAATACAACGAAACAAGCTGTTTTAGACCGAAACGAGCTAAATCACAACACATCGGTTTTACAAGTGTTCCTCTGATACGCGTCAAAAGTTTTTCTCTTATAACTGCGCGAAAAGCATGTATTCGTGCTTAATACAACGAAACAAGCTGCTTTAGACCGAAAGGAGCTAAATCTGAACACATCGGTTTTACAAGTGTGCCTGTGACACGCATCAAAACTTTTTCTTTTATAACTGCGCGAAAAGCATGTATTCTTGCTTAATACAGCGAAACAAGCAGTTTTAGACCGAAACGAGCTAAATCACAACACATCGGTTTTACAAGTGTTCCTCTGATACGCGTCAAAACTTTTTCTCTTATAACTGCGCGAAAAGCATGTATTCGTGCTTAATACAACGAAACAAGCTGTTTTAGACCGAAACGAGCTAAATCACAACACATCGGTTTTATAAGTGTCTCTCTAATACGCGTCAAAACTTTTTCCTCTATAACTGCGCGTAAAGCATGTATTCGTGCTTAATACAACGAAACAAGCTGTTTTAGACCGAAACGAGCTAAATCTGAACACATCGGTATTACAAGTGTCCCTGTGACACGCGTCAAAACTTTTTCTCTTATAACTGCGCGAAAAGCATGTATTCTTGCTTAATACAGCGAAACAAGCTGTTTTAGACCGAAACGAGCTAAATCACAACACATCGGTTTTATAAGTGTCTCTCTAATACGCGTCAAAACTTTTTCCTCTATAACTGCGCGAAAAGCATGTATTCTTGCTTAATACAGCGAAACAAGCTGTTTTAGACCGAAGCGAGCTAAATCACAACACATCGGTTTTACAAGTGTTCCTCTGATACGCGTCAAAACTTTTTCTCTTATAACTGCGCGAAAAGCATGTATTCGTGCTTAATACAACGAAACAAGCTGTTTTAGACCGAAACGAGCTAAATCACAACACATCGGTTTTATAAGTGTCTCTCTAATACGCGTCAAAACTTTTTCCTCTATAACTGCGCGAAAAGCATGTATTCTTGCTTAATACAGCGAAACAAGCTGTTTTAGCCCGAAACGAGCTAAATCACAACACATCGGTTTTACAAGTGTTCCTCTGATACGCGTCAAAACTTTTTCTCTTATAACAGAGCGAAAAGCATGTATTCGTGCTTAATACAACGAAACAAGCTGTTTTAGACCAAAACGAGCTAGATCTGAACACATCGGTTTTCCAAGTGTCCATGTGATACGCGTCAAAACTTTTTCTCTTATAACTGCGCGAAAAGCATGTATTCGTGCATAATACAACGAAACAAGCTGTTTTAGTCCGAAAAGAGGTAAATCTGAACACATCGGTTTTACAAGTGTTCCTCTGATACGCGTCAATACTTTTTCTCTTATAACTGCGCGAAAAGCATGTATTCTTGCTTAATACAGCGAAACAAGCTGTTTTAGACCGAAACGAGCTAAATCACAACATATCGGTTTTACAAGTGTCTCTCTAATAGGCGTCAAAACTTTTTCTTCTATAACTGCGCGTAAAGCATGTATTGGTGCTTAATACAACGAAACAAGCTGTTTTAGACCGAAACGAGCTAAATCTGAACACATCGGTTTTACAAGTGTCCCTGTGACACGCGTCAAAACTTTTTCTCTTATAACTGCGCGAAAAGCATGTATTCTTGCTTAATACAGCGAAACAAGCTGTTTTAGATCGAAACAAGCTAAATCACAAAACATCGGTTTTACAAGTGTTCCTCTGATACGCGTCAAAACTTTTTCTCTTATAACAGCGCGAAAAGCATGTATTCGTGCTTAATACAACGAAACAAGCTGATTTAGACCGAAACGAGCTAAATCACAACACATCGGTTTTACAAGTGTTCCTCTGATACGCGTCTAAACTTTTTCTCTTATAACTGCGCGAAAAGCATGTATTCGTGCTTAATACATCGAAGCAAGCTGTTTTAGACCGAAACGAGCTAAATCTGAACACATCGGTTTTACAAGTGTCCCTGTGACACGCGTCAAAACTTTTTCTCTTATAACTGCGCGAAAAGCATGTATTCTTGCTTAATACAGCGAAACAAGCTGTTTTAGACCGAAAAGAGCTAAATCACAACACATCGGTTTTACAAGTGTTCCTCTGATACGCGTCAAAACTTTTTCTCTTATAACTGCGCGAAAAGCATGTATTCGTGCTTAATACAACGAAACAAGCTGTTTTAGACCAAAACGAGCTAGATGTGAACACATCGGTTTTCCAAGTGTCCATGTGATACGCGTCAAAACTTTTTCTCTTATAACTGCGCGAAAAGCATGTATTCGTGCTTAATACAACGAAACAAGCTGTTTTAGTCCGAAAAGAGGTAAATCTGAACACATCGGTTTTACAAGTGTTCCTCTGATACGCGTCAAAACTTTTTCTCTTATAACTGCGCGAAAAGCATGTATTCGTGCTTAATACAACGAAACAAGCTGTTTTAGACCGAAACGAGCTAAATCACAACACATCGGTTTTATAAGTGTTCCTCTGATACGCGTCAAAACTTTTTCTCTTATAACTGCGCGAAAAGCATGTATTCTTGCTAATACAAAGAAACAAGCTGTTTTAGACCGAAACGAGCTAAATCACAACACATCGGTTTTACAAGTGTTCCTCCGATACGCGTCTAATCTTTTTCTCTTATAACTGCGCGAAAAGCATGTATTCGTGCTTAATACAACAAAACAAGTTGTTTTTAGACCGAAACGAGCTAAATCTGAACACATCGGTTTTACAAGTGTCCCTGTGACACGCGTCAGAACATTTTCTCTTATAACTGCGCGAAAAGCATGTATTCGTGCTTAATACAACGAAACAAGCTGTTTTATACCAAAACGAGCTGTATCTGAACATATCGGTTTTACAAGTATCCACGTGATATTCGTCAAAACTTTTTCTCTTATAACTGCGCGAAAAGCATGTATTCGTGCTTAATACAACGAATCAAGCTGTTTTAGACCGAAACGAGCTAAATCTGAACACATCGGTTTACACGTGTCCCTGTGACACGCATCAAAACTTTTTCTCTTATAACTGCACGAAAAGCACGTATTCTTGCTTAATACAGCGAAACAAGCTGTTTTAGACCGAAACGAGCTAAATCACAACACATCGGTTTTACAAGTGTTCCTCTGATACGCGTCAAAACTTTTTCTCTTATAACTGCGCGAAAAGCATGTATTCGTGCTTAATACAACGAAACAAGCTGTTTTAGACCAAAACGAGCTAGATCTGAACACATCGGTTTTCCAAGTGTCCATGTGATACGCGTCAAAACTTTTTCTCTTATAACTGCGCGAAAAGCATGTATTCGTGCTTAATACATCGAAGCAAGCTGTTTTAGACCGAAACGAGCTAAATCTGAACACATCGGTTTTACAAGTGTCCCTGTGACACGCGTCAAAACTTTTTCTCTTATAACTGCGCGAAAAGCATGTATTCTTGCTTAATACAGCGAAACAAGCTGTTTTAGACCGAAAAGAGCTAAATCACAACACATCGGTTTTACAAGTGTTCCTCTGATACGCGTCAAAACTTTTTCTCTTATAACTGCGCGAAAAGCATGTATTCGTGCTTAATACAACGAAACAAGCTGTTTTAGACCAAAACGAGCTAGATGTGAACACATCGGTTTTCCAAGTGTCCATGTGATACGCGTCAAAACTTTTTCTCTTATAACTGCGCGAAAAGCATGTATTCGTGCTTAATACAACGAAACAAGCTGTTTTAGTCCGAAAAGAGGTAAATCTGAACACATCGGTTTTACAAGTGTTCCTCTGATACGCGTCAAAACTTTTTCTCTTATAACTGCGCGAAAAGCATGTATTCGAGCTTAGTTCAACGAAACAAGCTGTTTTAGACCGAAACGAGGTAAATCTGAACACATCGGTTTCACAAGTGCCCCTGTGACAGGCCTTTAAAACTTTTTCTCTTATAACTGCGCGAAAAGCATGTATTCGTGCTTAATACAACGAAACAAGCTGTTTTAGACCGAAACGAGCTAAATCTGAACACATCGGTTTTACACGTGTCCCTGTGACACGCATCAAAACTTTTTCTCTTATAACTGCGCGAAAAGCACTTATTCTTGCTTAATACAGCGAAACAAGCTGTCTTAGACCGAAACGAGCTAAATCACAACACATCGGTTTTACAAGTGTTTCTCTGATACGCGTCAAAACTTTTTTTTTCTCTTATAACTGCGCGAAAAGCATGTATTCTTGATTAATACAGCTAAACAAGCTGTTTTAGACCGAAACGAGCTAAGTCACAACACATCGGTTTTACAAGTGTTCCTCTGATACGCGTCAAAACTTTTTCTCTTATAACTGCGCGAAAAGCATGTATTCTTGCTTAATACAACGAAACAAGCTGTTTTAGACCGAAATGAGCTAAATCTGAACACATTGGTTTTACAAGTGTCCCTGTGACACGCGTCAAAACTTTTTCTCTTATAACTGCGCGAAAAGCATGTATTCTTGCTTAATACAGCGAAACAAGCTGTTTTAGACCGAAACTAGTTAAATCACAACACACCGGTTTTACAAGTGTTCCTCTGATACGCGTCAAAACTTTTTTCTCTGATAACTGCGCGAAAAGCTTGTATTCGTGCTTAGTCCAACGAAACAAGCTGTTTTAGACCGAAACGAGGTAAATCTGAACACATCGGTTTTACAAGTGTTCCTCTGATACGCGTCAATACTTTTTCTCTTATAACTGCGCGAAAAGCATGTATTCTTGCTTAATACAGCGAAACAAGCTGTTTTAGACCGAAACGAGCTAAATCACAACACATCGGTTTTACAAGTGTTCCTCTGATACGCGTCAAAACTTTTTCTCTTATAACTGCGCGAAAAGCATGTATTCGTGCTTAATACAACAAAACAAGTTGTTTTTAGACCGAAACGAGCTAAATCTGAACACATCGGTTTTACAAGTGTCCCTGTGACACGCGTCAGAACTTTTTCTCTTATAACTGCGCGAAAAGCATGTATTCGTGCTTAATACAACGAAATTAGCTGTTTTAGACCGAGATGAGCTAAATCAGAACACATCGGTTTTACAAGTGTTCCTCTGATAAGCGTCAATACTTTTTCTCTTATAACTGCGCGAAAAGCATGTATTCTTGCTTAATACAGCGAAACAAGCTGTTTTAGACCGAAACGAGCTAAATCACAACACATCGGTTTTACAAGTGTTCCTCTGATACGCGTCAAAACTTTTTCTCTTATAACTGCGCGAAAAGCATGTATTCTTGCTAATACAAAGAAACAAGCTGTTTTAGACCGAAACGAGCTAAATCACAACACATCGGTTTTACAAGTGTTCCTCCGATACGCGTCTAATCTTTTTCTCTTATAACTGCGCGAAAAGCATGTATTCGTGCTTAATACAAGAAAACAAGTTGTTTTTAGACCGAAACGAGCTAAATCTGAACACATCGGTTTTACAAGTGTCCCTGTGACACGCGTCAGAACATTTTCTCTTATAACTGCGCGAAAAGCATGTATTCGTGCTTAATACAACGAAACAAGCTGTTTTATACCAAAACGAGCTGTATCTGAACATATCGGTTTTACAAGTATCCACGTGATATTCGTCAAAACTTTTTCTCTTATAACTGCGCGAAAAGCATGTATTCGTGCTTAATACAACAAATCAAGCTGTTTTAGACCGAAACGAGCTAAATCTGAACACATCGGTTTACACGTGTCCCTGTGACACGCATCAAAACTTTTTCTCTTATAACTGCACGAAAAGCACGTATTCTTGCTTAATACAGCGAAACAAGCTGTTTTAGACCGAAACGAGCTAAATCACAACACATCGGTTTTACAAGTGTTCCTCTGATACGCGTCAAAACTTTTTCTCTTATAACTGCGCGAAAAGCATGTATTCGTGCTTAATACAACGAAACAAGCTGTTTTAGACCAAAACGAGCTAGATCTGAACACATCGGTTTTCCAAGTGTCCATGTGATACGCGTCAAAACTTTTTCTCTTATAACTGCGCGAAAAGCATGTATTCGTGCTTAATACAACGAAACAAGCTGTTTTAGTCCGAAAAGAGGTAAATCTGAACACATCGGTTTTACAAGTGTTCGTCTGATACGCGTCAAAACTTTTTCTCTTATAACTGCGCGAAAAGCATGTATTCTTGCTTAATACAACGAAACAAGCTGTTTTAGACCGAAACGAGCCAAATCACAACACATCGGTTTTAAAAGTGTTCCTCTGATACGCGTCAAAACTTTTTTCTCTTATAACTGCGCGAAAAGCATGTATTCGAGCTTAGTTCAACGAAACAAGCTGTTTTAGACCGAAACGAGGTAAATCTGAACACATCGGTTTCACAAGTGCCCCTGTGACAGGCCTTTAAAACTTTTTCTCTTATAACTGCGCGAAAAGCATGTTCTCGTGCTTAATACAACGAAACAAGCTGTTTTAGACCGAAACGAGCTAAATCTGAACACATCGGTTTTACACGTGTCCCTGTGACACGCATCAAAACTTTTTCTCTTATAACTGCGCGAAAAGCACTTATTCTTGCTTAATACAGCGAAACAAGCTGTCTTAGACCGAAACGAGCTAAATCACAACACATCGGTTTTACAAGTGTTTCTCTGATACGCGTCAAAACTTTTTCTCTTATAACTGCGCGAAAAGCATGTATTCTTGCTTAATACAACGAAACAAGCTGTTTTAGACCGAAACGAGCTAAATCTGAACACATTGGTTTTACAAGTGTCCCTGTGACACGCGTCAAAACTTTTTCTCTTATAACTGCGCGAAAAGCATGTATTCTTGCTTAATACAGCGAAACAAGCTGTTTTAGACCGAAACTAGCTAAATCACAACACACCGGTTTTACAAGTGTTCCTCTGATACGCGTCAAAACTTTATTCTCTGATAACTGCGCGAAAAGCTTGTATTCATGCTTAGTCTAACGAAACAAGCTGTTTTAGACCGAAACGAGGTAAATCTGAACACATCGGTTTTACAAGTGTTCCTCTGATACGCGTCAATACTTTTTCTCTTATAACTGCGCGAAAAGCATGTATTCTTGCTTAATACAGCGAAACAAGCTGTTTTAGACCGAAACGAGCTAAATCACAACACATCGGTTTTACAAGTGTTCCTCTGATACGCGTCAAAACTTTTTCTCTTATAACTGCGCGAAAAGCATGTATTCGTGCTTAATACAACAAAACAAGTTGTTTTTAGACCGAAACGAGCTAAATCTGAACACATCGGTTTTACAAGTGTCCCTGTGACACGCGTCAGAACTTTTTCTCTTATAACTGCGCGAAAAGCATGTATTCGTGCTTAATACAACGAAACAAGCTGTTTTATACCAAAACGAGCTGTATCTGAACATATCGGTTTTACAAGTATCCACGTGATATTCGTCAAAACTTTTTCTCTTATAACTGCGCGAAAAGCATGTATTCGTGCTTAATACAACGAAACAAGCTGTTTTAGACCGAGATGAGCTATATCTGAACACATCGGTTTTACAAGTATCCACGTGATACTCGTCAAAACTTTTTCTCTTATAACTGCGCGAAAAGCATGTATTCGTGCTTAATACAACGAATCAAGCTGTTCTAGACCGAAACGAGCTAAATCTGAACACATCGGTTTACACGTGTCCCTGTGACACGCATCAAAACTTTTTCTCTTATAACTGCGCGAAAAGCACGTATTCTTGCTTAATACAGCGAAACAAGCTGTTTTAGACCGAAACGAGCTAAATCACAACACATCGGTTTTACAAGTGTTCCTCTGATACGCGTCAAAACTTTTTCTCCTATAACTGCGCGAAAAGCATGTATTCGTGCTTAATACAACGAAACAAGCTGTTTTAGACCAAAACGAGCTAGATCTGAACACATCGGTTTTCCAAGTGTCCATGTGATACGCGTCAAAACTTTTTCTCTCATAACTGCGCGAAAAGCATGTATTCGTGCTTAATACAACGAAACAAGCTGTTTTAGACCGAAACGAGCTGAATCTGAACACATCGGTTTTTCAAGTATCCACGTGATACTCGTCAAAACTTTTTCTCTTATAACTGCGCGAAAAGCATGTATTAGTGCTTAATACAACGAATCAAGCTGTTTTAGACCGAAACGAGCTGAATCTGAACACATCGGTTTTACACGTGTCCCTGTGACACGCGTCAAAACTTTTTCTCTTATAACTGCGCGAAAAGCATGTATTCTTGCTTAATACAACGAAACAAGCTGTTTTAGACCGAAAGGAGCTAAATCACAACACATCGGTTTTACAAGTGTTCCTCTGATACGCGTCTAAACTTTTTCTCTTATAACTGCGCGAAAAGTATGTATTCTTGCTTAATACAGCGAAACAAGCTGTTTTAGACCGAAACGAGCTAAATCACAACACATCGGTTTTACAAGTGTTCCTCTGATACGCGTCAAAACTTTTTCTCTTATAACTGCGCGAAAAGCATGTATTCTTGCTTTATACAACGAAACAAGCTGCTTTAGACCGAAACGAGTTAAATCACAACACATCGGTTTTAAAAGTGTTCCTCTGATACGCGTCTAAACTTTTTCTCTTATAACTGCGCGAAAAGCATGTATTCGTGCTTAATACAACGAAACAAGCTGTTTTACACCAAAACGAGCTAGATCTGAACACATCGGTTTTACAAGTGTCCCTGTGACACGCGTCAAAACTTTTTCTCTTATAACTGCGCGAAAAGCATGTATTCGTGCTTAATACGACGAAACAAGCTGTTTTAGACCGAAACGAGCTAAATCTGAACACATCGGTTTTACAAAGGGTCTCTGTGACACGCGTCAAAACTTTTTCTCTTATAACGGCGCGAAAAGCATGTATTAGTGCTTAGTACAACGAATCAAGCTGTTTTAGACCGAATCGAGCTGAATCTGAACACATTGGTTTTACACGTGTCCCTGTGACACGCGTCAAAACTTTTTCTCTTATAACTGCGCGAAAAGCACGTATTCTTGCTAAATACAGCGAAACAAGTTGTTTTAGACCGAAACGAGCTAAATCTGAACACATCGGTTTTACAAGTGTCCCTGTGACACGCGTCAAAACTTTTTCTCTTATAACTGCGCGAAAAGCATGTATTCTTGCTTAATACAGCGAAACAAGTTGTTTTAGACCGAAACGAGTTAAATCACAAAACATCGGTTTTACAAGTGTTCCTCTGATACGCGTCAAAACTTTTTCTCTTATAACTGCGCGAAAAGCATGTATTCGTGCTTAATACGACGAAACAAGCTGTTTTAGACCGAAACGAGCTAAATCTGAACACATCGGTTTTACAAGTGTCCCTGTGACACGCGTCAAAACTTTTTCTTTTATAACTGCGCGAAAAGCATGTATTCTTGCTTAATACAGCGAAACAAGCTGTTTTAGACCGAAACGAGCTAAATCACAACACACTGGTTTTACAAGTGTTCCTCTGATACGCGTCAAAACTTTTTCTTCTATAACTGCGCGAAAAGCATGTATTCGTGTTTAAAACAACGAAACAAGCTGTTTTATACCAAAACGAGCTGTATCTGAACACATCGGTTTTACAAGTATCCACGTGATACTCGTCAAAACTTTTTCTCTTATAACTGCGCGAAAAGCATGTATTCGTGCCTAATACAACGAATCAAGCTGTTTTAGACCGAAACGAGCTAAATCTGAACACGTCGGTTTTACACGTGTCCCTGTGACACGCGTCAAAACTTTTTCTCTTATAACTGCGCGAAAAGCACGTATTCTTGCTTAATACAGCGAAACAAGCTGTTTTAGACCGAAACGAGCTAAATCACAACACATCGGTTTTACAAGTGTTCCTCTGATACGCGTCAAAACGTTTTTCTCTTATAACTGCGCGAAAAGCATTATTCGTGCTTAGTTCAACGAAACAAGCTGTTTTAGACCGAAACGAGGTAAATCTGAACACATCGGTTTTACAAGTGTCCCTGTGACACGCCTTTAAAACTTTTTCTCTTATAACTGCGCGAAAAGCAAGTATTCGTGCTTAATACAACGAAACAAGCTGTTTTAGTCCGAAAAGAGGTAAATCTGAACACATCGGTTTTACAAGTGTTCCACGTGATACTCGTCAAAACTTTTTCTCTAATAACTGCGCGAAAAGCATATATTCTTGCTTAATACAGCGACACAAGCTGTTTTAGACCGAAACGAGGTAAATCTTAACACATCGGTTTTACGTGTCCCTATGACATGCCTTTAAAACTTTTTCTCTTATACCTGCGCGAAAAGCATGTATTCGGGCTTAATACAACGAAACAAGCTGTTTTAGACCGAAACGAGCTAAATCTGAACATATCGGTTTTACAAGTGTCCCTGTGACACGCGTCAAAACTTTTTATCTTATAACTGCGCGAAAAGCATGTATTCTTGCTTAATACAGCGAAACAAGCTGTTTTAGACCGAAACGAGCTAAATCACAACACATCGGTTTTACAAGTGTTCCTCTGATACGCGTCAAAACTTTTTCTCTTATAACTGAGCGAAAAGCATGTATTCTTGCTTAATACAACGAAACAAGCTGTTTTAGACCGAAACGAGCTAAATCTGAACACATCGGTTTTACAAGTGTCCCTGTGACACGCGTCAAAACTTTTTCTCTTATAACTGCGCGAAAAGCATGTATTCTTGCTTAATACAGCGAAACAAGCTGTTTTAGACCGAAACGAGCTAAATCACAACACACCGGTTTTACAAGTGTTCCTCTGATACGCGTCAAAACTTTTTTCTCTGATAACTGCGCGAAAAGCTTGTATTCGTGCTTAGTCCAACGAAACAAGCTGTTTTAGACCGAAACGAGGTAAATCTGATCACATCGGTTTTACGAGTGTCCCTGTGACACGCGTCAAAACTTTTTCTCTTATTACTGCGCGAAAAGCACGTATTCTTGCTTTATAATACGAAACAAGCTGTTTTAGACCGAAAAGAGCTAAATCACCACACATCGGTTTTACAAGTGTTCCTCTGATAAGCGTCAATACTTTTTCTCTTATAACTGCGCGAAAAGCATGTATTCTTGCTTAATACAGCGAAACAAGCTGTTTTAGACCGAAACGAGCTAAATCTGAACACGTCGGTTTTACACGTGTCCCTGTGACACGCGTCAAAACTTTTCTCTTATAACTGCGCGAAAAGCACGTATTCTTGCTTAATACAGCGAAACAAGCTGTTTTAGACCGAAACGAGCTAAATCACAACACATCGGTTTTACAAGTTTTCCTCTGATACGCGTCAAAACGTTTTTCTCTTATAACTGCGCGAAAAGCATGTATTCGTGCTTAGTTCAACGAAACAAGCTGTTTTAGACCGAAACGAGGTAAATCTTAACACATCGGTTTTACGTGTCCCTATGACATGCCTTTAAAACTTTTTCTCTTATACCTGCGCGAAAAGCATGTATTCGGGCTTAATACAACGGAACAAGCTGTTTTAGACCGAAACGAGCTAAATCTGAACATATCGGTTTTACAAGTGTCCCTGTGACACGCGTCAAAACTTTTTATCTTATAACTGCGCGAAAAGCATGTATTCGTGCTTAATACAACGAAACAAGCTGTTTTAGACCGAGATGAGCTATATCTGAACACATCAGTTTTACAAGTATCCACGTGATACTCGTCAAAACTTTTTCTCTTATAACTGCGCGAAAAGCATGTATTCGTGCTTAATACAACGAATCAAGCTGTTCTAGACCGAAACGAGCTAAATCTGAACACATCGGTTTACACGTGTCTCTGTGACACGCATCAAAACTTTTTCTCTTATAACTGCGCGAAAAGCACGTATTCTTGCTTAATACAGCGAAACAAGCTGTTTTAGACCGAAACGAGCTAAATCACAACACATCGGTTTTACAAGTGTTCCTCTGATACGCGTCAAAACTTTTTCTCTTATAACTGCGCGAAAAGCATGTATTCGTGCTTAATACAACGAAACAAGCTGTTTTAGACCAAAACGAGCTAGATCTGAACACATCGGTTTTCCAAGTGTCCATGTGATACGCGTCAAAACTTTTTTTCTCATAACTGCGCGAAAAGCATGTATTCGTGCTTAATACAACGAAACAAGCTGTTTTAGACCGAAACGAGCTGAATCTGAACACATCGGTTTTTCAAGTATCCACGTGATACTCGTCAAAACTTTTTCTCTTATAACTGCGCGAAAAGCATGTATTAGTGCTTAATACAACGAATCAAGCTGTTTTAGACCGAAACGAGCTGAATCTGAACACATCGGTTTTACACGTGTCCCTGTGACACGCGTCAAAACTTTTTCTCTTATAACTGCGCGAAAAGCATGTATTCTTGCCTAATACAACGAAACAAGCTGTTTTAGACCGAAAGGAGCTAAATCACAACACATCGGTTTTACAAGTGTTCCTCTGATACGCGTCTAAACTTTTTCTCTTATAACTGCGCGAAAAGTATGTATTCTTGCTTAATACAGCGAAACAATCTGTTTTAGACCGAAACGAGTTAAATCACAACACATCGGTTTTAAAAGTGTTCCTCTGATACGCGTCTAAACTTTTTCTCTTATAACTGCGCGAAAAGCATGTATTCGTGCTTAATACAACGAAACAAGCTGTTTTACACCAAACCGAGCTAGATCTGAACACATCGGTTTTACAAGTGTCCCTGTGACACGCGTCAAAACTTTTTCTCTTATAACTGCGCGAAAAGCATGTGTTCGTGCTTAATACGACGAAACAAGCTGTTTTAGACCGAAACGAGCTAAATCTGAACACATCGGTTTTACAAAGGGTCTCTGTGACACGCGTCAAAACTTTTTCTCTTATAACTGCGCGAAAAGCATGTATTAGTGCTTAATACAACGAATCAAGCTGTTTTAGACCGAATCGAGCTGAATCTGAACACATTGGTTTTACACGTGTCCCTGTGACACGCGTCAAAACTTTTTCTCTTATAACTGCGCGAAAAGCACGTATTCTTGCTAAATACAGCGAAACAAGTTGTTTTAGACCGAAACGAGCTAAATCTGAACACATCGGTTTTACAAGTGTCCCTGTGACACGCGTCAAAACTTTTTCTCTTATAACTGCGCGAAAAGCATGTATTCTTGCTTAATACAGCGAAACAAGTTGTTTTAGACCGAAACGAGTTAAATCACAAAACATCGGTTTTACAAGTGTTCCTCTGATACGCGTCAAAACTTTTTCTCTTATAACTGCGCGAAAAGCATGTATTCGTGCTTAATACGACGAAACAAGCTGTTTTAGACCGAAACGAGCTAAATCTGAACACATCGGTTTTACAAGTGTCCCTGTGACACGCGTCTAAACTTTTTCTTTTATAACTGCGCGAAAAGCATGTATTCTTGCTTAATACAGCGAAACAAGCTGTTTTAGACCGAAACGAGCTAAATCACAACACACCGGTTTTACAAGTGTTCCTCTGATACGCGTCAAAACTTTTTTCTCTTATAACTGCGCGAAAAGCATGTATTCGTGCTTAGTCCAACGAAACAAGCTGTTTAAGACCGAAACGATGTAAATCTGAACACATCGGTTTTACGAGTGTCCCTGTGACACGCGTCAAAACTTTTTCTCTTATAACTGCGCGAAAAGCATGTATTCGTGCTTAATACAACGAAACAAGCTGTTTTAGACCGAGATGAGCTAAATCTGAACACATCAGTTTTAAAAGTGTTCCTCTGATACGCGTCAAAACGTTTTTCTCTTATAACTGCGCGAAAAGCATGTATTCGTGCTTAGTTCAACGAAACAAGCTGTTTTAGACCGAAACGAGGTAAATCTGAACACATCGGTTTTACAAGTGTCCCTGTGACACGCCTTTAAAACTTTTTCTCTTATAACTGCGCGAAAAGCAAGTATTCGTGCTTAATACAACGAAACAAGCTGTTTTAGTCCGAAAAGAGGTAAATCTGAACACATCGGTTTTACAAGTGTTCCACGTGATACTCGTCAAAACTTTTTCTCTAATAACTGCGCGAAAAGCATATATTCTTGCTTAATACAGCGACACAAGCTGTTTTAGACCGAAACGAGGTAAATCTTAACACATCGGTTTTACGTGTCCCTATGACATGCCTTTAAAACTTTTTCTCTTATACCTGCGCGAAAAGCATGTATTCGGGCTTAATACAACGAAACAAGCTGTTTTAGACCGAAACGAGCTAAATCTGAACATATCGGTTTTACAAGTGTCCCTGTGACACGCGTCAAAACTTTTTATCTTATAACTGCGCGAAAAGCATGTATTCTTGCTTAATACAGCGAAACAAGCTGTTTTAGACCGAAACGAGCTAAATCACAACACATCGGTTTTACAAGTGTTCCTCTGATACGCGTCAAAACTTTTTCTCTTATAACTGAGCGAAAAGCATGTATTCTTGCTTAATACAACGAAACAAGCTGTTTTAGACCGAAACGAGCTAAATCTGAACACATCGGTTTTACAAGTGTCCCTGTGACACGCGTCAAAACTTTTTCTCTTATAACTGCGCGAAAAGCATGTATTCTTGCTTAATACAGCGAAACAAGCTGTTTTAGACCGAAACGAGCTAAATCACAACACACCGGTTTTACAAGTGTTCCTCTGATACGCGTCAAAACTTTTTTCTCTGATAACTGCGCGAAAAGCTTGTATTCGTGCTTAGTCCAACGAAACAAGCTGTTTTAGACCGAAACGAGGTAAATCTGATCACATCGGTTTTACGAGTGTCCCTGTGACACGCGTCAAAACTTTTTCTCTTATTACTGCGCGAAAAGCACGTATTCTTGCTATATAATACGAAACAAGCTGTTTTAGACCGAAAAGAGCTAAATCTGAACATATCGGTTTTACAAGTGTCCCTGTGACACGCGTCAAAACTTTTTATCTTATAACTGCGCGAAAAGCATGTATTCTTGCTTAATACAGCGAAACAAGCTGTTTTAGACCAAAACTAGCTAAATCACAACACATCGGTTTTACAAGTGTTCCTCTGATACGCGTCAAAACTTTTTCTCTTATAACTGAGCGAAAAGCATGTATTCTTGCTTAATACAACGAAACAAGCTGTTTTAGACTGAAACGAGCTAAATCTGAACACATCGGTTTTACAAGTGTCCCTGTGACACGCGTCAAAACTTTTTCTCTTATAACTGCGCGAAAAGCATGTATTCTTGCTTAATACAGCGAAACAAGCTGTTTTAGACCGAAACGAGCTAAATCACAACACACCGGTTTTACAAGTGTTCCTCTGATACGCGTCAAAACTTTTTTCTCTGATAACTGCGCGAAAAGCTTGTATTCGTGCTTAGTCCAACGAAACAAGCTGTTTTAGACCGAAACGAGGTAAATCTGATCACATCGGTTTTACGAGTGTCCCTGTGACACGCGTCACAACTTTTTCTCTTATTACTGCGCGAAAAGCACGTACTCTTGCTTTATAATACGAAACAAGCTGTTTTAGACCGAAAAGAGCTAAATCACCACACATCGGTTTTACAAGTGTTCCTCTGATAAGCGTCAATACTTTTTCTCTTATAACTGCGCGAAAAGCATGTATTCTTGCTTAATACAGCGAAACAAGCTGTTTTAGACCGAAACGAGCTAAATCACAACACATCGGTTTTACAAGTGTTCCTCTGATACGCGTCAAAACTTTTTCTCTTATAACTGCGCGAAAAGGATGTATTCTTGCTAATACAAAGAAACAAGCTGTTTTAGACCGAAACGAGCTAAATCACAACACATCGGTTTTACAAGTGTTCCTCCGATACGCGTCTAATCTTTTTCTCTTATAACTGCGCGAAAAGCATGTATTCGTGCTTAATACAACAAAACAAGTTGTTTTTAGACCGAAACGAGCTAAATCTGAACACATCGGTTTTACAAGTGTCCCTGTGACACGCGTCAGAACATTTTCTCTTATAACTGCGCGAAAAGCATGTATTCGTGCTTAATACAACGAAACAAGCTGTTTTATACCAAAACGAGCTGTATCTGAACATATCGGTTTTACAAGTATCCACGTGATATTCGTCAAAACTTTTTCTCTTATAACTGCGCGAAAAGCATGTATTCGTGCTTAATACAACGAAACAAGCTGTTTTAGACCGAGATGAGCTATATCTGAACACATCGGTTTTACAAGTATCCACGTGATACTCGTCAAAACTTTTTCTCTTATAACTGCGCGAAAAGCATGTATTCGTGCCTAATACAATGAATCAAGCTGTTTTAGACCGAAACGAGCTAAATCTGAACACATCGGTTTACACGTGTCCCTGTGACACGCATCAAAACTTTTTCTCTTATAACTGCACGAAAAGCACGTATTCTTGCTTAATACAGCGAAACAAGCTGTTTTAGACCGAAACGAGCTAAATCACAACACATCGGTTTTACAAGTGTTCCTCTGATACGCGTCAAAACTTTTTCTCTTATAACTGCGCGAAAAGCATGTATTCGTGCTTAATACAACGAAACAAGCTGTTTTAGACCAAAACGAGCTAGATCTGAACACATCGGTTTTCCAAGTGTCCATGTGATACGCGTCAAAACTTTTCCTCTTATAACTGCGCGAAAAGCATGTATTCGTGCTACATACAACGAAACAAGCTGTTTTAGTCCGAAAAGAAGTAAATCTGAACACATCGGTTTTACAAGTGTTCGTCTGATACGCGTCAAAACTGATACGCGTCAAAGCATGTATTCGTGCTTAATACAACGAAACAAGCTGTTTAGTCCGAAAAGAGGTAAATCTGAACACATCGGTTTTACAAGTGTTCCTCTGATACGCTTCAAAACGTTTTCTCTTATAACCGCGCGAAAAGCATGTATTCTTGCTTAATACAACGAAACAAGCTGTTTTAGACCGAAACGAGTTAAATCACAAAACATCGGTTTTACAAGTGTTCCTCTGATACGCGTCAAAACTTTTTCTCTTATAACTGCGCGAAAAGCATGTATTCGTGCTTAATACGACGAAACAAGCTGTTTTAGACCGAAACGAGCTAAATCTGAACACATCGGTTTTACAAGTGTCCCTGTGACACGCGTCAAAACTTTTTCTTTTATAACTGCGCGAAAAGCATGTATTCTTGCTTAATACAGCGAAACAAGCTGTTTTAGACCGAAACGAGCTAAATCACAACACACCGGTTTTACAAGTGTTCCTCTGATACGCGTCAAAACTTTTTTCTCTTATAACTGCGCGAAAAGCATGTATTCGTGCTTAGTCCAACAAAACAAGCTGTTTAAGAACGAAACGATGTAAATCTGAACACATCGGTTTTACGAGTGTCCCTGTGACACGCGTCAAAACTTTTTCTCTTATAACTGCGCGAAAAGCATGTATTCGTGCTTAATACAACGAAACAAGCTGTTTTAGACTGATATGAGCTAAATCTGAACACATCAGTTTTAAAAGTGTCCCTCTAATACGTGTCAAAACTTTTTCTTCTATAACTGCGCGAAAAGCATGTATTCGTGTTTAAAACAACGAAACAAGCTGTTTTATACCAAAACGAGCTGTATCTGAACACATCGGTTTTACAAGTATCCACGTGATACTCGTCAAAACTTTTTCTCTTATAACTGCGCGAAAAGCATGTATTCGTGCTAAATACAACGAATCAAGCTGTTTTAGACCGAAACGAGCTAAATCTGAACACGTCGGTTTTACACGTGTCCCTGTGACACGCGTCAAAACTTTTTATCTTATAACTTCGCGAAAAGCACGTATTCTTGCTTAATACAGCGAAACAAGCTGTTTTAGACCGAAACGAGCTAAATCACAACACATCGGTTTTACAAGTGTTCCTCTGATACGCGTCAAAACGTTTTTCTCTTATAACTGCGCGAAAAGCATGTATTCGTGCTTAGTTCAACGAAACAAGCTGTTTTAGACCGAAACGAGGTAAATCTGAACACATCGGTTTTGCAAGTGTCCCTGTGACAGGCGTCAAAACTTTTTCTCTTATAACTGCGCGAAAAGCATGTATTCGTGCTTAATACAACGAAACAAGCTGTTTTAGTCTGAAAAGAGGTAAATCTGAACACATCGGTTTTACAAGTGTTCCTCTGATACGCTTCAAAACGTTTTCTCTTATAACCGCGCGAAAAGCATGTATTCTTGCTTAATACAACGAAACAAGCTGTTTTAGACCGAAACGAGCCAAATCACAACACATCGGTATTACAAGTGTTCCACGTGATACTCGTCAAAACTTTTTCTCTAATAACTACGCGAAAAGCATGTATTCTTGCTTAATACAGCGAAACAAGCTGTTTTAGACCGAAACGAGCTAAATCACAACACATCGGTTTTACAAGTGTTCCTCTGATACGCGTCAAAACTTTTTCTCTTATAACTGCGCGAAAAGCATGTATTCGTGCTTAATACAACGAAACAAGCTGTTTTAGACCGAAACGAGCTAAATCTGAACACATCGGTTTTAAAAGTGTCCATGTGATACGCGTCAAAACTTTTTCTCTTATAACTGCGCGAAAAGCATGTATTCCTGCTTAACACAGCGAAACAAGCTGTTTTAGACCGAAACGAGCTAAATCACAACACATCGGTTTTACAAGTGTTCCTCTGATACGCGTCAAAACTTTTTCTCTTATAACTGCGCGAAAAGCATGTATTTGTGCTTAGTCCAACGAAACAAGCTGTTTTAGATCGAAACGAGGTAAATCTGAACACATCGGTTTTACAAGTGTCCCTGTGACATGTATTTAAAGCTTTTTCTCTTATAACTGCGCGAAAAGCATGTATTCCTGCTTAATACAGCGAAACAAGCTGTTTTAGACCGAAACGAGCTAAATCTGAACACATCGGTTTTACAAGTGTCCCTGTGACAGGCGTCAAAACTTTTTCTCTTATAACTGCGCGAAAAGCATGTATTCTTGCTTATTAATACGAAACAAGCTGTTTTAGACCGAAAAGAGCTAAATCACAACACATCGGTTTTACAAGTGTTCCTCTGATACGCGTCAAAACTTTTTTCTCTTATAACTGCGCGAAAAGCATGTATTCGTGCTTAGTCCAACGAAACAAGCTGTTTTAGACCGAAACGAGGTAAATCTGAACACATCGGTTTTACAAGTGTCCCTGTGACATGCCTTTAAAACTTTTTCTCTTATACCTGCGCGAAAAGCATGTATGCGTGCTTAATACAACGAAACAAGCTGTTTTAGACCGAAACGAGCTAAATCTGAACACATCGGTTTTACAAGTGTCCCTGTGACACGCGTCAAAACTTTTTCTCTTATTACTGCGCGAAAAGCACGTATTCTTGCTTAATAATACGAAACAAGCTGTTTTAGACCGAAAAGAGCTAAATCACAACACACGGTTTTACAAGTGTTCCTCTGATACGCGTAAAATCTTTTTCTCTTATAACTGCGCGAAAAGCATGTATTCGTGCTTAATACAACGAAACAAGCTGTTTTATACCAAAACGAGCTGTATCTGAACACATCGGTTTTACAAGTGTCCCTGTGACACGCGTCAAAACTTTTTCTCTTATAACTGCGCGAAAAGCATGTATTCGTGCTTAGTCCAACGAAACAAGCTGTTTAAGACCGAAACGATGTAAATCTGAACACATCGGTTTTACAAGTATCCACGTGATACTCGTCAAAACTTTTTCTCTTATAACTGCGCGAAAAGCATGTATTCGTGCTTAATACAACGAATCAAGCTGTTTTAGACCGAAACGAGCTAAATCTGAACACGTCGGTTTTACACGTGTCCCTGTGACACGCGTCAAAACTTTTTCTCTTATAACTGCGCGAAAAGCACGTATTCTTGCTTAATACAGCGAAACAAGCTGTTTTAGACCGAAACGAGCTAAATCACAACACATCGGTTTTACAAGTGTTCCTCTGATACGCGTCAAAACGTTTTTCTCTTATAACTGCGCGAAAAGCATGTATTCGTGCTTAGTTCAACGAAACAAGCTGTTTTAGACCGAAACGAGGTAAATCTGAACACATCGGTTTTACAAGTGTCCCTGTGACACGCCTTTAAAACTTTTTCTCTTATAACTGCGCGAAAAGCATGTATTCGTGCTTAATACAACGAAACAAGCTGTTTTAGTCCGAAAAGAGGTAAATCTGAACACATCGGTTTTACAAGTGTTCCTCTGATACGCGTCAAAACGTTTTCTGTAAATCTGAACACATCGGTTTTACAAGTGTTCCTCTGATACGCGTCAAAACGTTTTCTCTTATAACTGCGCGAAAAGCATGTATTCTTGCTTAATACAACGAAACAAGCTGTTTTAGACCGAAACGAGCCAAATCACAACACATCGGTATTACAAGTGTTCCACGTGATACTCGTCAAAACTTTTTCTCTAATAACTGCGCGAAAAGCATGTATTCTTGCTTAATACAGCGAAACAAGCTGTTTTAGACCGAAACGAGCTAAATCACAACACATCGGGTTTACAAGTGTTCCTCTGATACGCGTCAAAACTTTTTCTCTTATAACTGCGCGAAAAGCATGTATTCGTGCTTAATACAACGAAACAAGCTGTTTTAGACCGAAACGAGCTAAATCTGAACACATCGGTTTTAAAAGTGTCCATGTGATACGCGTCAAAACTTTTTCTCTTATAACTGCGCGAAAAGCATGTATTCTTGCTCAATACAACGAAACAAGCTGTTTTAGACCGAAACGAGCTAAATCTGAACATATCGGTTTTACAAGTGTCCCTGTGACACGCGTCAAAACTTTTTATCTTATAACTGCGCGAAAAGCATGTATTCTTGCTTAATACAGCGAAACAAGCTGTTTTAGACGGAAAAGAGGTAAATCACAACACATCGGTTTTACAAGTGTTCCTCTGATACGCGTCAAAACTTTTTCTCTTATAACTGCGCGAAAAGCATGTATTCGTGCTTAATACAACGAAACAAGCTGTTTTAGACCGAGATGAGCTGAATCTGAACACATCGGTTTTACAAGTGTCCCTGTGACATGCATTTAAAACTTTTTCTCTTATAACTGCGCGAAAAGCATGTATTCCTGCTTAATACAACGAAACAAGCTGTTTTAGACGGAAACGGGCTAAATCTGAACACATCGGTTTTACAAGTGTTCCTGTGACACGCGTCAAAACCTTTTCTCTTATAACTGCGCGAAAAGCATGTATTCTTGGTTAATACAGCGAAACAAGCTGTTTTAGACCGAAACGAGCTAAATCACAACACATCGGTTTTACGTGTTCCTCTGATACGCGTCAAAACTTTTTCTCTTATAACTGCGCGAAAAGCATGTATTCGTGCTTAATACAACGAAACAAGCTGTTTTAGACCAAAATGAGCTAGATCTGAACACATCGGTTTTCCAAGTGTCCACGTGATACGCGTCAAAACTTTTTCTCTTATAACTGCGCGAAAAGCATGTATTCGTGCTTAATACAACGAAACAAGCTGTTTTAGTCCGAAAAGAGGTAAATCTGAACACATCGGTTTTACAAGTGTTCCTCTGATACGCTTCAAAACGTTTTCTCTTATAACCGCGCGAAAAGCATGTATTCTTGCTTAATACAACGAAACAAGCTGTTTGAGACCGAAACGAGTTAAATCACAAAACATCGGTTTTGCAAGTGTTCCTCTGATACGCGTCAAAACTTTTTCTCTTATAACTGCGCGAAAAGCATGTATTCGTGCTTAATACGACGAAACAAGCTGTTTTAGACCGAAACGAGCTAAATCTGAACACATCGGTTTTACAAGTGTTCCTCTGATACGCGTCAAAACTTATTTCTCTTATAACTGCGCGAAAAGCATGTATTCGTGCTTAGTCCAACGAAACAAGCTGTTTAAGACCGAAACGATGTAAATCTGAACACATCGGTTTTACGAGTGTCCCTGTGACACGCGTCAAAACTTTTTCTCTTATAACTGCGCGAAAAGCATGTATTCGTGCTTAGTCCAACGAAACAAGCTGTTTAAGACCGAAACGATGTAAATCTGAACACATCGGTTTTACGAGTGTCCCTGTGACACGCGTCAAAACTTTTTCTCTTATAACTGCGCGAAAAGCATGTATTCGTGCTTAATACAACGAAACAAGCTGTTTTAGACCGAGATGAGCTAAATCTGAACACATCAGTTTTAAAAGTGTCCCTCTAATACGCGTCAAAACTTTTTCTTCTATAACTGCGCGAAAAGCATGTATTCGTGTTTAAAACAACGAAACAAGCTGTTTTATACCAAAACGAGCTGTATCTGAACACATCGGTTTTACAAGTATCCACGTGATACTCGTCAAAACTTTTTCTCTTATAACTGCGCGAAAAGCATGTATTCGTGCTAAATACAACGAATCAAGCTGTTTTAGACCGGAACGAGCTAAATCTGAACACGTCGGTTTTACACGTGTCCCTGTGACACGCGTCAAAACTTTTTCTCTAATAACTGCGCGAAAAGCATGTATTCTTGCTTAATACAGCGAAACAAGCTGTTTTAGACCGAAACGAGCTAAATCACAACACATCGGTTTTACAAGTGTTCCTCTGATACGCGTAAAAACTTTTTCTCTTATAACTGCGCGAAAAGCATGTATTCGTGCTTAATAGAACGAAACAAGCTGTTTTAGACCGAAACGAGCTAAATCTGAACACATCGGTTTTAAAGTGTCCATGTGATACGCGTCAAAACTTTTTCTCTTATAACTGCGCGAAAAGCATGTATTCTTGCTTAATACAGCGACACAAGCTGTTTTAGACCGAAACGAGGTAAATCTTAACACATCGGTTTTACGTGTCCCTATGACATGCCTTTAAAACTTTTTCTCTTATACCTGCGCGAAAAGCATGTATTCGGGCTTAATACAACGAAACAAGCTGTTTTAGACCGAAACGAGCTAAATCTGAACATATCGGTTTTACAAGTGTCCCTGTGACACGCGTCAAAACTTTTTATCTTATAACTGCGCGAAAAGCATGTATTCTTGCTTAATACAGCGAAACAAGCTGTTTTAGACCGAAACGAGCTAAATCACAAAACATCGGTTTTACAAGTGTTCCTCTGATACGCGTCAAAACGTTTTCTCTAATAACTGCGCGAAAAGCATGTATTCGTGCTTAATACAACGAAACAAGCTGTTTTAGACCGAAACGAGCTAAATCTGAACACATCGGATTTACATGTGTCCCTCTGATACGCGTCAAAACTTTTTCTCTTATAACTGCGCGAAAAGCATGTATTCTTGCTTAATACAACGAAACAAGCTGTTTTAGACCGAAACGAGCTAAATCACAACACATCGGTTTTACAAGTGTTCCTCTGATACGCGTCTAAACTTTTTCTCTTATAACTGCGCGAAAAGCATGTATTCGTGCTTAGTCCAACGAAACAAGCTGTTTTAGACCGAAACGGGCTAAATCTGAACACATCGGTTTTACAAGTGTCCCTGTGACAGGCGTCAAAACTTTTTCTCTTATAACTGCGCGAAAAGCATGTATTCTTGGTTAATACAGCGAAACAAGCTGTTTTAGACCGAAATGAGCTAAATCACAACACATCGGTTTTACAAGTGTTCCTCTGATACGCGTCAAAACTTTTTCTCTTATAACTGCGCGAAAAGCATGTATTCGTGCTTAATACAACGAAACAAGCTGTTTTAGACCGAAACGAGCCAAATCACAACACATCGGTATTACAAGTGTTCCACGTGATACTCGTCAAAACTTTTTCTCTTATAACTGCGCGAAAAGCATGTATTCTTGCTTAATACAGCGAAACAAGCTGTTTTAGACCGAAACGAGCTAAATCACAACACACCGGTTTTACAAATGTTCCTCTGATACGCGTCAAAACTTTTTTCTCTTATAACTGCGCGAAAAGCTTGTATTCGTGCTTAGTCTAACGAAACAAGCTGTTTTAGACCGAAACGAGGTAAATCTGAACACATCGGTTTTACGAGTGTCCCTGTGACACGCGTCAAAACTTTTTCTCTTATTACTGCGCGAAAAGCACGTATTCTTGCTTAATAATGCGAAACAAGCTGTTTTAGACCGAAAAGAGTTAAATCACAACACATCGGTTTTACAAGTGTTCCTCTGATACGCGTCAAAACTTTTTCTCTTATAACTGCGCGAAAAGCATGTATTCGTGCTTAATACAACGAAACAAGCTGTTTTAGACCGAGATGAGTTAAATCTGAACACCTCGGTTTTACAAGTGTCCCTGTGACATGCCTGTAAAACTTTCTCTCTTATAACTGCGCGAAAAGCATATATTCCTGCTTAATACAGCGAAACAAGCTGTTTTTGACCGAAACGAGCTAAATCACAACACATCGGTTTTACAAGTGTTTCTCTGATACGCGTCAAAACTTTTTCTCTTATAACTGCGCGAAAAGCATGTATTCGTGCTTAGTCCCACGAAACAAGCTGTTTTAGACCGAAACGGGCTAAATCTGAACACATCGGTTTTACAAGTGTCCCTGTGACAGGCGTCAAAACTTTTTCTCTTATAACTGCGCGAAAAGCATGTATTCTTGCTTAATACAGCGAAACAAGCTGTTTTAGACCGAAATGAGCTAAATCACAACACATCGGTTTTACAAGTGTTCCTCTGATACGCGTCAAAACTTTTTCTCTTATAACTGCGCGAAAAGCATGTATTCGTGCTTAATACAACGAAACAAGCTGTTTTAGACCAAAATGAGCTAGATCTGAACACATCGGTTTTCCAAGTGTCCACGTGATACGCGTCAAAACTTTTTCTCTTATAACTGCGCGAAAAGCATGTATTCGTGCTTAATACAACGAAACAAGCTGTTTTAGTCCGAAAAGAGGTAAATCTGAACACATCGGTTTTACAAGTGTTCCTCTGTGACGCTTCAAAACGTTTTCTCTTATAACCGCGCGAAAAGCATGTATTCTTGCTTAATACAACGAAACAAGCTGTTTTAGACCGAAACGACCCAAATCACAACACATCGGTATTACAAGTGTTCCACGTGATACTCGTCAAAACTTTTTCTCTAATAACTACGCGAAAAGCATGTATTCCTGCTTAACACAGCGAAACAAGCTGTTTTAGACCGAAACGAGCTAAATCACAACACATCGGGTTTACAAGTGTTCCTCTGATACGCGTCAAAACTTTTTCTCTTATAACTGCGCGAAAAGCATGTATTTGTGCTTAGTCCAACGAAACAAGCTGTTTTAGATCGAAACGAGGTAAATCTGAACACATCGGTTTTACAAGTGTCCCTGTGACATGTATTTAAAACTTCTTCTCTTATAACTGCGCGAAAAGCATGTATTCCTGCTTAATACAGCGAAACAAGCTGTTTTAGACCGAAACGAGCTAAATCTGAACACATCGGTTTTACAAGTGTCCCTGTGACAGGCGTCAAAACTTTTTCTCTTATAACTGCGCGAAAAGCATGTATTCTTGCTTAATAAAACGAAACAAGCTGTTTTAGACCGAAAAGAGCTAAATCACAACACATCGGTTTTACAAGTGTTCCTCTGATACGCGTCAAAACTTTTTTCTCTTATAACTGCGCGAAAAGCATGTATTCGTGCTTAGTCCAACGAAACAAGCTGTTTTAGACCGAAACGAGGTAAATCTGAACACATCGGTTTTACAAGTGTCCCTGTGACATGCCTTTAAAACTTTTTCTCTTATACCTGCGCGAAAAGCATGTATGCGTGCTTAATACAACGAAACAAGCTGTTTTAGACCGAAACGAGCTAAATCTGAACACATCGGTTTTACAAGTGTCCCTGTGACACGCGTCAAAACTTTTTCTCTTATTACTGCGCGAAAAGCACGTATTCTTGCTTAATAATACGAAACAAGCTGTTTTAGACCGAAAAGAGCTAAATCACAACACACGGTTTTACAAGTGTTCCTCTGATACGCGTAAAATCTTTTTCTCTTATAACTGCGCGAAAAGCATGTATTCGTGCTTAATACAACGAAACAAGCTGTTTTAGACCGAGATGAGCTAAATCTGAAAACATCAGTTTTACAAATGTCCCTCTAATACGCGTCAAAACTTTTTCTTCTCTAACTGCGCGAAAAGCATGTATTCGTGCTTAAAACAACGAAACAAGCTGTTTTATACCAAAACGAGCTGTATCTGAACACATAGGTTTTACAAGTGTCCCTGTGACACGCGTCAAAACTTTTTCTCTTATAACTGCGCGAAAAGCATGTATTCGTGCTTAATACAACGAAACAAGCTGTTTTAGACCGAGATGAGCTAAATCTGAACATATCGGTTTTACAAGTATCCACGTGATACTCGTCAAAACTTTTTCTCTTATAACTGCGCGAAAAGCATGTATTCGTGCTTAATACAACGAATCAAGCAGTTTTAGACCGAAACGAGCTGAATCTGAACACATCGGTTTTACACGTGTCCCTGTGACACGCGTCAAAACTTTTTCTCTTATAACTGCGCGAAAAGCACGTATTCTTGCTTAATACAACGAAACAAGCTGTTTTAGACCGAAACGAGCTAAATCTGAACACATCGGTTTTACAAGTGTCCCTGTGACACGCGTCAAATCTTTTTCTCTTATAACTGCGCGAAAAGCATGTAATCTTGCTTAATACAGCGAAACAAGCTGTTTTAGACCGAAACGACCTAAATCACAACACATCGGTTTTACAAGTGTTCCTCTGATACGCGTCAAAACTTTTTCTCTTATAACTGCGCGAAAAGCATGTATTCTTGCTTAATACAGCGAAACAAGTTGTTTTAGACCGAAACGAGCTAAATCACAACACACCGGTTTTACAAGTGTTCCTCTGATACGCGTCAAAACTTTTTTCTCTTATAACTGCGCGAAAAGCATGTATTCGTGCTTAGTCCAACGAAACAAGCTGTTTAAGACCGAAACGATGTAAATCTGAACACATCGGTTTTACAAGTATCCACGTGATACTCGTCAAAACTTTTTCTCTTATAACTGCGCGAAAAGCATGTATTCGTGCTTAATACAACGAATCAAGCTGTTTTAGACCGAAACGAGCTTAATCTGAACACGTCGGTTTTACACGTGTCTCTGTGACACGCGTCAAAACTTTTTCTCTTATAACTGCGCGAAAAGCACGTATTCTTGCTTAATACAGCGAAACAAGCTGTTTTAGACCGAAACGAGCTAAATCACAACACATCGGTTTTACAAGTGTTCCTCTGATACGCGTCAAAATGTTTTTCTCTTATAACTGCGCGAAAGGCATGTATTCGTGCCTAATACGACGAAACAAGCTGTTTTAGACCGAAACGAGCTAAATCTGAACACATCGGTTTTACAAGTGTCCCTGTGACACGCGTCAAAACTTTTCTTTTATAACTGCGCGAAAAGCATGTATTCTTGCTTAATACAGCGAAACAAGTTGTTTTAGACCGAAACGAGCTAAATCACAACACACCGGTTTTACAAGTGTTCCTCTGATACGCGTCAAAACGTTTTCTGTAAATCTGAACACATCGGTTTTACAAGTGTTCCTCTGATACGCGTCAAAACGTTTTCTCTTATAACTGCGCGAAAAGCATGTATTCTTGCTTAATACAACGAAACAAGCTGTTTTAGACCGAAACGAGCCAAATCACAACACATCGGTATTACAAGTGTTCCACGTGATACTCGTCAAAACTTTTTCTCTAATAACTGCGCGAAAAGCATGTATTCTTGCTCAATACAACGAAACAAGCTGTTTTAGACCGAAACGAGCTAAATCTGAACATATCGGTTTTACAAGTGTCCCTGTGACACGCGTCAAAACTTTTTATCTTATAACTGCGCGAAAAGCATGTATTCTTGCTTAATACAGCGAAACAAGCTGTTTTAGACGGAAAAGAGTTAAATCACAACACATCGGTTTTACAAGTGTTATTCTGATACGCGTCAAAACTTTTTCTCTTATAACTGCGCGAAAAGCATGTATTCGTGCTTAATACAACGAAACAAGCTGTTTTAGACCGAGATGAGCTGAATCTGAACACATCGGTTTTACAAGTGTCCCTGTGACATGCCTGTAAAACGTTTTCTCTTATAACTGCGCGAAAAGCATATATTCCTGCTTAATACAGCGAAACAAGCTGTTTTAGACCGAAACGAGCTTAATCACAACACATCGGTTTTACAAGTGTTTCTCTGATACGCGTCAAAACTTTTTCTCTTATAACTGCGCGAAAAGCATGTATTCGTGCTTAATACAACGAATCAAGCAGTTTTAGACCGAAACGAGCTGAATCTGAACACATCGGTTTTACACGTGTCTCTGTGACACGCGTCAAAACTTTTTCTCTTATAACTGCGCGAAAAGCATGTATTCTTGCTTAATACAGCGAAACAAGCTGTTTTAGACCGAAACGACCTAAATCACAACACATCAGTTTTACAAGTGTTCCTCTGATACGCGTCAAAACTTTTTCTCTTATAACTGCGCGAAAAGCATGTATTCTTGCTTAATACAACGAAACAAGCTGTTTTAGACCGAAAGGAGCTAAATCACAACACATCGGTTTTACAAGTGTTCCTCTGATACGCGTCTAAACTTTTTCTCTTATAACTGCGCGAAAAGCATGTATTCGTGCCTAATACGACGAAACAAGCTGTTTTAGACCGAAACGAGCTAAATCTGAACACATCGGTTTTACAAGTGTCCCTGTGACACGCGTCAAAACTTTTCTTTTATAACTGCGCGAAAAGCATGTATTCTTGCTTAATACAGCGAAACAAGCTGTTTTAGACCGAAACGAGCTAAATCACAACACACCGGTTTTACAAGTGTTCCTCTGATACGCGTCAAAACTTTTTTCTCTTATAACTGCGCGAAAAGCATGTATTCGTGCTTAGTCCAACGAAACAAGCTGTTTAAGACCGAAACGATGTAAATCTGAACACATCGGTTTTACAAGTATCCACGTGATACTCGTCAAAACTTTTTCTCTTATAACTGCGCGAAAAGCATGTATTCGTGCTTAATACAACGAATCAAGCTGTTTTAGATCGAAACGAGCTAAATCTGAACACGTCGGTTTTACACGTGTCCCTGTGACACGCGTCAAAACTTTTTCTCTTATAACTGCGCGAAAAGCACGTATTCTTGCTTAATACAGCGAAACAAGCTGTTTTAGAAAGAAACGAGCTAAATCACAACACATCGGTTTTACAAGTGTTCCTCTGATACGCGTCAAAACTTTTTCTCTTATAACTGCGCGAAAAGCTTGTATTCGTGCTTAATACAACGAAACAAGCTGTTTTAGACCGAAAGGAGCTAAATCACAACACATCGGTTTTACAAGTGTTCCTCTGATACGCGTCTAAACTTTTTCTCTTATAACTGCGCGAAAAGCATGTATTCGTGCCTAATACGACGAAACAAGCTGTTTTAGACCGAAACGAGCTAAATCTGAACACCGGTTTTACAAGTGTCCCTGTGACACGCGTCAAAACTTTTCTTTTATAACTGCGCGAAAAGCATGTATTCTTGCTTAATACAGCGAAACAAGCTGTTTTAGACCGAAACGAGCTAAATCACAACACACCGGTTTTACAAGTGTTCCTCTGATACGCGTCAAAACTTTTTTCTCTTATAACTGCGCGAAAAGCATGTATTCGTGCTTAGTCCAACGAAACAAGCTGTTTAAGACCGAAACGATGCAAATCTGAACACATCGGTTTTACAAGTATCCACGTGATACTCGTCAAAACTTTTTCTCTTATAACTGCGCGAAAAGCATGTATTCGTGCTTAATACAACGAATCAAGCTGTTTTAGATCGAAACGAGCTAAATCTGAACACGTCGGTTTTACACGTGTCCCTGTGACACGCGTCAAAACTTTTTCTCTTATAACTGCGCGAAAAGCACGTATTCTTGCTTAATACAGCGAAACAAGCTGTTTTAGAAAGAAACGAGCTAAATCACAACACATCGGTTTTACAAGTGTTCCTCTGATACGCGTCAAAACTTTTTCTCTTATAACTGCGCGAAAAGCTTGTATTCGTGCTTAATACAACGAAACAAGCTGTTTTAGACCGAAAGGAGCTAAATCACAACACATCGGTTTTACAAGTGTTCCTCTGATACGCGTCTAAACTTTTTCTCTTATAACTGCGCGAAAAGCATGTATTCGTGCCTAATACGACGAAACAAGCTGTTTTAGACCGAAACGAGCTAAATCTGAACACCGGTTTTACAAGTGTCCCTGTGACACGCGTCAAAACTTTTCTTTTATAACTGCGCGAAAAGCATGTATTCTTGCTTAATACAGCGAAACAAGCTGTTTTAGACCGAAACGAGCTAAATCACAACACACCGGTTTTACAAGTGTTCCTCTGATACGCGTCAAAACTTTTTTCTCTTATAACTGCGCGAAAAGCATGTATTCGTGCTTAGTCCAACGAAACAAGCTGTTTAAGACCAAAACGATGTAAATCTGAACACATCGGTTTTACAAGTATCCACATGATACTCGTCAAAACTTTTTCTCTTATAACTGCGCGAAAAGCATGTATTCGTGCTTAATACAACGAATCAAGCTGTTTTAGATCGAAACGAGCTAAATCTGAACACGTCGGTTTTACACGTGTCCCTGTGACACGCGTCAAAACTTTTTCTCTTATAACTGCGCGAAAAGCACGTATTCTTGCTTAATACAGCGAAACAAGCTGTTTTAGAAAGAAACGAGCTAAATCACAACACATCGGTTTTACAAGTGTTCCTCTGATACGCGTCAAAACTTTTTCTCTTATAACTGCGCGAAAAGCTTGTATTCGTGCTTTATACAACGAAACAAGCTGTTTAGACCGAAACGAGCTTAATCTGAACACATCGGTATTAAAAGTGTCCCTGTGACACGCGTCAAAACTTTTTCTCTTATACTGCGCGAAAAGCATATATTCCTGCTTAATACAGCGAAACAAGCTGTTTTAGACCGAAACGAGCTAAATCACAACACATCGGTTTTACAAGTGTCCCTGTGACACGCGTCAAAACTTTTTATCTTATAACTGCGCGAAAAGCATGTATTCTTGCTTAATACAGCGAAACAAGCTGTTTTAGACCGAAACGAGGTAAATCTGAACACATCGGTTTTACAAGTGTCCCTGTGACATGCATTTAAAACTTTTTCTCTTATAACTGCGCGAAAACCATGTATTCCTGCTTAATACAACGAAACAAGCTGTTTTAGACCGAAACGGGCTAAATCTGAACACATCGGTTTTACAAGTGTCCCTGTGACACGCGTCAAAACTTTTTCTCTTATAACTGCGCGAAAAGCATGTATTCTTGGTTAATACAGCGAAACAAGCTGTTTTAGACCGAAACGAGCTAAATCACAACACATCGGTTTTACAAGTGTTCCTCTGATACGCGTCAAAACGTTTTTTCTTATAACTGCGCGAAAATCATGTATTCGTGCTTAATACAAGGAAACAAGCTGTTTTAGACCGAAACGAGCTAAATCACAACACATATGTTTTACAAGTGTCTCTCTAATACGCGTCAAAACTTTTTCTTCTATAACTGCGCGTAAAGCATGTATTCGTGCTTAATACAACGACACAAGCTGTTTTAGACCGAAACGAGCAAAATCTGAACACATCGGTTTTACAAGTGTCCCTGTGACACGCGTCAAACCTTTTTCTCATATAACTGCGCGAAAAGCATGTATTCTTGCTTAATACAGCTAAACAAGCTGTTTTAGACCGAAATGAGCTAAATCACAACACATCGGTTTTACAAGTGTTCCTCTGATACGCGTCAAAACTTTTTCTCCTATAACTGCGCGAAAAGCATGTATTCGTGCTTAATACAACGAAACAAGCTGTTTTAGACCGAAATGAGCTAGATCTGAACACATCGGTTTTCCAAGTGTCCATGTGATACGCGTCAAAACTTTTTCTCTTATAACTGCGCGAAAAGCATGTATTCGTGCCTAATACAACGAAACAAGCTGTTTTAGTCCGAAAAGAGGTAAATCTGAACACATCGGTTTTACAAGTGTTCCTCTGATACGCGTCAAAACTTTTTCTCTTATAACTGCGCGAAAAGCATGTATTCTTGGTTAATACAGCGAAACAAGCTGTTTTAGACCGAAACGAGCTAAATCACAACACATCGGTTTTACAAGTGTTCCTCTGATACGCGTCAAAACGTTTTCTCTTATAACTGCGCGAAAAGCATGCATTCGTGCTTAATACAACAAAACAAGGTGTTTTAGACCGAAACGAGCTAAATCACAACACATCGGTTTTACAAGTGTCTCTCTAATACGCGTCAAAACTTTTTCTTCTATAACTGCGCGTAAAGCATGTATTCGTGCTTAATACAACGACACAAGCTGTTTTAGACCGAAACGAGCAAAATCTGAACACATCGGTTTTACAAGTGTCCCTGTGACACGCGTCAAAACTTTTTCTCATATAACTGCGCGAAAAGCATGTATTCTTGCTTAATACAGCGAAACAAGTTGTTTTAGACCGAAATGAGCTAAATCACAACACATCGGTTTTACAAGTGTTCCTCTGATACGCGTCAAAACTTTTTCTCTTATAACTGCGCGAAAAGCATGTATTCGTGCTTAATACAACGAAACAAGCTGTTTTAGACCAAAATGAGCTAGATCTGAACACATCGGTTTTCCAAGTGTCCATGTGATACGCGTCAAAACTTTTTCTCTTATAACTGCGCGAAAAGCATGTATTCTTGCTTAATACAGCGAAACATGCTGTTTTAGACCGAAACGAGCTAAATCACAACACCTCGGTTTTACAAGTGTTCCTCTGATACGCGTCTAAACTTTTTCTCTTATAACTGCGCGAAAAGCATATATTCCTGCTTAATACAACGAAACAAGCTGTTTTAGACCGAAACGAGCTAAATCTGAACACATCGGTTTTAAAAGCATCCTTGTGACACGCGTCAAAACTTTTTCTCTTATAACTGCGCGAAAAGCGTGTATTCTTCCTTAATACAGCGAAACAAGCTGTTCTAGACCGAAACGAGCTAAATCACAACACATCGGTTTTACAAGTGTTCCTCTGATACGCGTCTAAACTTTTTCTCTTATAACTGCGCGAAAAGCATATATTCCTGCTTAATACAACGAAACAAGCTGTTTTAGACCGAAACGAGCTAAATCTGAACACATCGGTTTTAAAAGCATCCCTGTGACACATGTCAAAACTTTTTCTCTTATAACTGCGCGAAAAGCATGTATTCTTCCTTAATACAGCGAAACAAGCTGTTTTAGACCGAAATGAGCTAAATCACAACACATCGGTTTTACAAGTGTTCCTCTGATACGCGTCAAAAGTTTTTCTCTTGTAACTGCGCGAAAAGAATGTATTCGTGCATAATACAACGAAACAAGCTGTTATAGACCAAAACGAGCTAAATCTGAACACATCGGTTTTAAAAGTGTCCATGTGATACGCGTCAAGACTGTTTCTCTTATAACTGCGCGAAAAGATTGTATTCGTGCTTAATACAACGAAACAAGCTGTTTTAGACCAAAACAATCTAGATCTGAACACCGGTTTTACAAGTGTCCATGTGATACGCGTCAAAACTTTTTTCTCTTATAACTGCGCGAAAAGCACGTATTCTTGCTTAATAATACGAAACAAGCTGTTTTAGACCGAAATGATCTAAATCACAACACATCGGTTTTACAAGTGTTCCTCTGATACGCGTCAAAACTTTTTCTCTTATAACTGCGCGAAAAGAATGTATTCGTGCTTAATACAACGAAACAAGCTGTTATAGACCAAAACGAGCTAAATCTGAACACATCGGTTTTAAAAGTGTCCATGTGATACGCGTCAAGACTGTTTCTCTTATAACTGCGCGAAAAGATTGTATTCGTGCTTAATACAACGAAACAAGCTGTTTTATACCAAAACGAGCTGTATCTGAACACATCGGTTTTACAAGTGTCCCTGTGACACGCGTCAAAACTTTTTCTCTTATAACTGCGCGAAAAGCATGTATTCGTGCTTAGTCCAACGAAACAAGCTGTTTAAGACCGAAACGATGTAAATCTGAACACATCGGTTTTACAAGTATCCACGTGATACTCGTCAAAACTTTTTCTCTTATAACTGCGCGAAAAGCATGTATTCGTGCTTAATACAACGAATCAAGCTGTTTTAGACCGAAACGAGCTAAATCTGAACACGTCGGTTTTACACGTGTCCCTGTGACACGCGTCAAAACTTTTTCTCTTATAACTGCGCGAAAAGCACGTATTCTTGCTTAATACAGCGAAACAAGCTGTTTTAGACCGAAACGAGCTAAATCACAACACATCGGTTTTACAAGTGTTCCTCTGATACGCGTCAAAACGTTTTTCTCTTATAACTGCGCGAAAAGCATGTATTCGTGCTTAGTTCAACGAAACAAGCTGTTTTAGACCGAAACGAGGTAAATCTGAACACATCGGTTTTACAAGTGTCCCTGTGACACGCCTTTAAAACTTTTTCTCTTATAACTGCGCGAAAAGCATGTATTCGTGCTTAATACAACGAAACAAGCTGTTTTAGTCCGAAAAGAGGTAAATCTGAACACATCGGTTTTACAAGTGTTCCTCTGATACGCGTCAAAACGTTTTCTGTAAATCTGAACACATCGGTTTTACAAGTGTTCCTCTGATACGCGTCAAAACGTTTTCTCTTATAACTGCGCGAAAAGCATGTATTCTTGCTTAATACAACGAAACAAGCTGTTTTAGACCGAAACGAGCCAAATCACAACACATCGGTATTACAAGTGTTCCACGTGATACTCGTCAAAACTTTTTCTCTAATAACTGCGCGAAAAGCATGTATTCTTGCTTAATACAGCGAAACAAGCTGTTTTAGACCGAAACGAGCTAAATCACAACACATCGGGTTTACAAGTGTTCCTCTGATACGCGTCAAAACTTTTTCTCTTATAACTGCGCGAAAAGCATGTATTCGTGCTTAATACAACGAAACAAGCTGTTTTAGACCGAAACGAGCTAAATCTGAACACATCGGTTTTAAAAGTGTCCATGTGATACGCGTCAAAACTTTTTCTCTTATAACTGCGCGAAAAGCATGTATTCTTGCTCAATACAACGAAACAAGCTGTTTTAGACCGAAACGAGCTAAATCTGAACATATCGGTTTTACAAGTGTCCCTGTGACACGCGTCAAAACTTTTTATCTTATAACTGCGCGAAAAGCATGTATTCTTGCTTAATACAGCGAAACAAGCTGTTTTAGACGGAAAAGAGGTAAATCACAACACATCGGTTTTACAAGTGTTCCTCTGATACGCGTCAAAACTTTTTCTCTTATAACTGCGCGAAAAGCATGTATTCGTGCTTAATACAACGAAACAAGCTGTTTTAGACCGAGATGAGCTGAATCTGAACACATCGGTTTTACAAGTGTCCCTGTGACATGCATTTAAAACTTTTTCTCTTATAACTGCGCGAAAAGCATGTATTCCTGCTTAATACAACGAAACAAGCTGTTTTAGACGGAAACGGGCTAAATCTGAACACATCGGTTTTACAAGTGTTCCTGTGACACGCGTCAAAACCTTTTCTCTTATAACTGCGCGAAAAGCATGTATTCTTGGTTAATACAGCGAAACAAGCTGTTTTAGACCGAAACGAGCTAAATCACAACACATCGGTTTTACGTGTTCCTCTGATACGCGTCAAAACTTTTTCTCTTATAACTGCGCGAAAAGCATGTATTCGTGCTTAATACAACGAAACAAGCTGTTTTAGACCAAAATGAGCTAGATCTGAACACATCGGTTTTCCAAGTGTCCACGTGATACGCGTCAAAACTTTTTCTCTTATAACTGCGCGAAAAGCATGTATTCGTGCTTAATACAACGAAACAAGCTGTTTTAGTCCGAAAAGAGGTAAATCTGAACACATCGGTTTTACAAGTGTTCCTCTGATACGCTTCAAAACGTTTTCTCTTATAACCGCGCGAAAAGCATGTATTCTTGCTTAATACAACGAAACAAGCTGTTTGAGACCGAAACGAGTTAAATCACAAAACATCGGTTTTGCAAGTGTTCCTCTGATACGCGTCAAAACTTTTTCTCTTATAACTGCGCGAAAAGCATGTATTCGTGCTTAATACGACGAAACAAGCTGTTTTAGACCGAAACGAGCTAAATCTGAACACATCGGTTTTACAAGTGTTCCTCTGATACGCGTCAAAACTTATTTCTCTTATAACTGCGCGAAAAGCATGTATTCGTGCTTAGTCCAACGAAACAAGCTGTTTAAGACCGAAACGATGTAAATCTGAACACATCGGTTTTACGAGTGTCCCTGTGACACGCGTCAAAACTTTTTCTCTTATAACTGCGCGAAAAGCATGTATTCGTGCTTAGTCCAACGAAACAAGCTGTTTAAGACCGAAACGATGTAAATCTGAACACATCGGTTTTACGAGTGTCCCTGTGACACGCGTCAAAACTTTTTCTCTTATAACTGCGCGAAAAGCATGTATTCGTGCTTAATACAACGAAACAAGCTGTTTTAGACCGAGATGAGCTAAATCTGAACACATCAGTTTTAAAAGTGTCCCTCTAATACGCGTCAAAACTTTTTCTTCTATAACTGCGCGAAAAGCATGTATTCGTGTTTAAAACAACGAAACAAGCTGTTTTATACCAAAACGAGCTGTATCTGAACACATCGGTTTTACAAGTATCCACGTGATACTCGTCAAAACTTTTTCTCTTATAACTGCGCGAAAAGCATGTATTCGTGCTAAATACAACGAATCAAGCTGTTTTAGACCGGAACGAGCTAAATCTGAACACGTCGGTTTTACACGTGTCCCTGTGACACGCGTCAAAACTTTTTCTCTAATAACTGCGCGAAAAGCATGTATTCTTGCTTAATACAGCGAAACAAGCTGTTTTAGACCGAAACGAGCTAAATCACAACACATCGGTTTTACAAGTGTTCCTCTGATACGCGTAAAAACTTTTTCTCTTATAACTGCGCGAAAAGCATGTATTCGTGCTTAATAGAACGAAACAAGCTGTTTTAGACCGAAACGAGCTAAATCTGAACACATCGGTTTTAAAGTGTCCATGTGATACGCGTCAAAACTTTTTCTCTTATAACTGCGCGAAAAGCATGTATTCTTGCTTAATACAGCGACACAAGCTGTTTTAGACCGAAACGAGGTAAATCTTAACACATCGGTTTTACGTGTCCCTATGACATGCCTTTAAAACTTTTTCTCTTATACCTGCGCGAAAAGCATGTATTCGGGCTTAATACAACGAAACAAGCTGTTTTAGACCGAAACGAGCTAAATCTGAACATATCGGTTTTACAAGTGTCCCTGTGACACGCGTCAAAACTTTTTATCTTATAACTGCGCGAAAAGCATGTATTCTTGCTTAATACAGCGAAACAAGCTGTTTTAGACCGAAACGAGCTAAATCACAAAACATCGGTTTTACAAGTGTTCCTCTGATACGCGTCAAAACGTTTTCTCTAATAACTGCGCGAAAAGCATGTATTCGTGCTTAATACAACGAAACAAGCTGTTTTAGACCGAAACGAGCTAAATCTGAACACATCGGATTTACATGTGTCCCTCTGATACGCGTCAAAACTTTTTCTCTTATAACTGCGCGAAAAGCATGTATTCTTGCTTAATACAACGAAACAAGCTGTTTTAGACCGAAACGAGCTAAATCACAACACATCGGTTTTACAAGTGTTCCTCTGATACGCGTCTAAACTTTTTCTCTTATAACTGCGCGAAAAGCATGTATTCGTGCTTAGTCCAACGAAACAAGCTGTTTTAGACCGAAACGGGCTAAATCTGAACACATCGGTTTTACAAGTGTCCCTGTGACAGGCGTCAAAACTTTTTCTCTTATAACTGCGCGAAAAGCATGTATTCTTGGTTAATACAGCGAAACAAGCTGTTTTAGACCGAAATGAGCTAAATCACAACACATCGGTTTTACAAGTGTTCCTCTGATACGCGTCAAAACTTTTTCTCTTATAACTGCGCGAAAAGCATGTATTCGTGCTTAATACAACGAAACAAGCTGTTTTAGACCGAAACGAGCCAAATCACAACACATCGGTATTACAAGTGTTCCACGTGATACTCGTCAAAACTTTTTCTCTTATAACTGCGCGAAAAGCATGTATTCTTGCTTAATACAGCGAAACAAGCTGTTTTAGACCGAAACGAGCTAAATCACAACACACCGGTTTTACAAATGTTCCTCTGATACGCGTCAAAACTTTTTTCTCTTATAACTGCGCGAAAAGCTTGTATTCGTGCTTAGTCTAACGAAACAAGCTGTTTTAGACCGAAACGAGGTAAATCTGAACACATCGGTTTTACGAGTGTCCCTGTGACACGCGTCAAAACTTTTTCTCTTATTACTGCGCGAAAAGCACGTATTCTTGCTTAATAATGCGAAACAAGCTGTTTTAGACCGAAAAGAGTTAAATCACAACACATCGGTTTTACAAGTGTTCCTCTGATACGCGTCAAAACTTTTTCTCTTATAACTGCGCGAAAAGCATGTATTCGTGCTTAATACAACGAAACAAGCTGTTTTAGACCGAGATGAGTTAAATCTGAACACCTCGGTTTTACAAGTGTCCCTGTGACATGCCTGTAAAACTTTCTCTCTTATAACTGCGCGAAAAGCATATATTCCTGCTTAATACAGCGAAACAAGCTGTTTTTGACCGAAACGAGCTAAATCACAACACATCGGTTTTACAAGTGTTTCTCTGATACGCGTCAAAACTTTTTCTCTTATAACTGCGCGAAAAGCATGTATTCGTGCTTAGTCCCACGAAACAAGCTGTTTTAGACCGAAACGGGCTAAATCTGAACACATCGGTTTTACAAGTGTCCCTGTGACAGGCGTCAAAACTTTTTCTCTTATAACTGCGCGAAAAGCATGTATTCTTGCTTAATACAGCGAAACAAGCTGTTTTAGACCGAAATGAGCTAAATCACAACACATCGGTTTTACAAGTGTTCCTCTGATACGCGTCAAAACTTTTTCTCTTATAACTGCGCGAAAAGCATGTATTCGTGCTTAATACAACGAAACAAGCTGTTTTAGACCAAAATGAGCTAGATCTGAACACATCGGTTTTCCAAGTGTCCACGTGATACGCGTCAAAACTTTTTCTCTTATAACTGCGCGAAAAGCATGTATTCGTGCTTAATACAACGAAACAAGCTGTTTTAGTCCGAAAAGAGGTAAATCTGAACACATCGGTTTTACAAGTGTTCCTCTGTGACGCTTCAAAACGTTTTCTCTTATAACCGCGCGAAAAGCATGTATTCTTGCTTAATACAACGAAACAAGCTGTTTTAGACCGAAACGACCCAAATCACAACACATCGGTATTACAAGTGTTCCACGTGATACTCGTCAAAACTTTTTCTCTAATAACTACGCGAAAAGCATGTATTCCTGCTTAACACAGCGAAACAAGCTGTTTTAGACCGAAACGAGCTAAATCACAACACATCGGGTTTACAAGTGTTCCTCTGATACGCGTCAAAACTTTTTCTCTTATAACTGCGCGAAAAGCATGTATTTGTGCTTAGTCCAACGAAACAAGCTGTTTTAGATCGAAACGAGGTAAATCTGAACACATCGGTTTTACAAGTGTCCCTGTGACATGTATTTAAAACTTCTTCTCTTATAACTGCGCGAAAAGCATGTATTCCTGCTTAATACAGCGAAACAAGCTGTTTTAGACCGAAACGAGCTAAATCTGAACACATCGGTTTTACAAGTGTCCCTGTGACAGGCGTCAAAACTTTTTCTCTTATAACTGCGCGAAAAGCATGTATTCTTGCTTAATAAAACGAAACAAGCTGTTTTAGACCGAAAAGAGCTAAATCACAACACATCGGTTTTACAAGTGTTCCTCTGATACGCGTCAAAACTTTTTTCTCTTATAACTGCGCGAAAAGCATGTATTCGTGCTTAGTCCAACGAAACAAGCTGTTTTAGACCGAAACGAGGTAAATCTGAACACATCGGTTTTACAAGTGTCCCTGTGACATGCCTTTAAAACTTTTTCTCTTATACCTGCGCGAAAAGCATGTATGCGTGCTTAATACAACGAAACAAGCTGTTTTAGACCGAAACGAGCTAAATCTGAACACATCGGTTTTACAAGTGTCCCTGTGACACGCGTCAAAACTTTTTCTCTTATTACTGCGCGAAAAGCACGTATTCTTGCTTAATAATACGAAACAAGCTGTTTTAGACCCAAAAGAGCTAAATCACAACACACGGTTTTACAAGTGTTCCTCTGATACGCGTAAAATCTTTTTCTCTTATAACTGCGCGAAAAGCATGTATTCGTGCTTAATACAACGAAACAAGCTGTTTTAGACCGAGATGAGCTAAATCTGAAAACATCAGTTTTACAAATGTCCCTCTAATACGCGTCAAAACTTTTTCTTCTCTAACTGCGCGAAAAGCATGTATTCGTGCTTAAAACAACGAAACAAGCTGTTTTATACCAAAACGAGCTGTATCTGAACACATAGGTTTTACAAGTGTCCCTGTGACACGCGTCAAAACTTTTTCTCTTATAACTGCGCGAAAAGCATGTATTCGTGCTTAATACAACGAAACAAGCTGTTTTAGACCGAGATGAGCTAAATCTGAACATATCGGTTTTACAAGTATCCACGTGATACTCGTCAAAACTTTTTCTCTTATAACTGCGCGAAAAGCATGTATTCGTGCTTAATACAACGAATCAAGCAGTTTTAGACCGAAACGAGCTGAATCTGAACACATCGGTTTTACACGTGTCCCTGTGACACGCGTCAAAACTTTTTCTCTTATAACTGCGCGAAAAGCACGTATTCTTGCTTAATACAACGAAACAAGCTGTTTTAGACCGAAACGAGCTAAATCTGAACACATCGGTTTTACAAGTGTCCCTGTGACACGCGTCAAATCTTTTTCTCTTATAACTGCGCGAAAAGCATGTAATCTTGCTTAATACAGCGAAACAAGCTGTTTTAGACCGAAACGACCTAAATCACAACACATCGGTTTTACAAGTGTTCCTCTGATACGCGTCAAAACTTTTTCTCTTATAACTGCGCGAAAAGCATGTATTCTTGCTTAATACAGCGAAACAAGTTGTTTTAGACCGAAACGAGCTAAATCACAACACACCGGTTTTACAAGTGTTCCTCTGATACGCGTCAAAACTTTTTTCTCTTATAACTGCGCGAAAAGCATGTATTCGTGCTTAGTCCAACGAAACAAGCTGTTTAAGACCGAAACGATGTAAATCTGAACACATCGGTTTTACAAGTATCCACGTGATACTCGTCAAAACTTTTTCTCTTATAACTGCGCGAAAAGCATGTATTCGTGCTTAATACAACGAATCAAGCTGTTTTAGACCGAAACGAGCTTAATCTGAACACGTCGGTTTTACACGTGTCTCTGTGACACGCGTCAAAACTTTTTCTCTTATAACTGCGCGAAAAGCACGTATTCTTGCTTAATACAGCGAAACAAGCTGTTTTAGACCGAAACGAGCTAAATCACAACACATCGGTTTTACAAGTGTTCCTCTGATACGCGTCAAAATGTTTTTCTCTTATAACTGCGCGAAAGGCATGTATTCGTGCCTAATACGACGAAACAAGCTGTTTTAGACCGAAACGAGCTAAATCTGAACACATCGGTTTTACAAGTGTCCCTGTGACACGCGTCAAAACTTTTCTTTTATAACTGCGCGAAAAGCATGTATTCTTGCTTAATACAGCGAAACAAGTTGTTTTAGACCGAAACGAGCTAAATCACAACACACCGGTTTTACAAGTGTTCCTCTGATACGCGTCAAAACGTTTTCTGTAAATCTGAACACATCGGTTTTACAAGTGTTCCTCTGATACGCGTCAAAACGTTTTCTCTTATAACTGCGCGAAAAGCATGTATTCTTGCTTAATACAACGAAACAAGCTGTTTTAGACCGAAACGAGCCAAATCACAACACATCGGTATTACAAGTGTTCCACGTGATACTCGTCAAAACTTTTTCTCTAATAACTGCGCGAAAAGCATGTATTCTTGCTCAATACAACGAAACAAGCTGTTTTAGACCGAAACGAGCTAAATCTGAACATATCGGTTTTACAAGTGTCCCTGTGACACGCGTCAAAACTTTTTATCTTATAACTGCGCGAAAAGCATGTATTCTTGCTTAATACAGCGAAACAAGCTGTTTTAGACGGAAAAGAGTTAAATCACAACACATCGGTTTTACAAGTGTTATTCTGATACGCGTCAAAACTTTTTCTCTTATAACTGCGCGAAAAGCATGTATTCGTGCTTAATACAACGAAACAAGCTGTTTTAGACCGAGATGAGCTGAATCTGAACACATCGGTTTTACAAGTGTCCCTGTGACATGCCTGTAAAACGTTTTCTCTTATAACTGCGCGAAAAGCATATATTCCTGCTTAATACAGCGAAACAAGCTGTTTTAGACCGAAACGAGCTTAATCACAACACATCGGTTTTACAAGTGTTTCTCTGATACGCGTCAAAACTTTTTCTCTTATAACTGCGCGAAAAGCATGTATTCGTGCTTAATACAACGAATCAAGCAGTTTTAGACCGAAACGAGCTGAATCTGAACACATCGGTTTTACACGTGTCCCTGTGACACGCGTCAAAACTTTTTCTCTTATAACTGCGCGAAAAGCATGTATTCTTGCTTAATACAGCGAAACAAGCTGTTTTAGACCGAAACGACCTAAATCACAACACATCGGTTTTACAAGTGTTCCTCTGATACGCGTCAAAACTTTTTCTCTTATAACTGCGCGAAAAGCATGTATTCTTGCTTAATACAACGAAACAAGCTGTTTTTGACCGAAACGAGCTAAATCACAACACATCGGTTTTACAAGTGTTTCTCTGATACGCGTCAAAACTTTTTCTCTTATAACTGCGCGAAAAGCATGTATTCGTGCTTAGTCCCACGAAACAAGCTGTTTTAGACCGAAACGGGCTAAATCTGAACACATCGGTTTTACAAGTGTCCCTGTGACAGGCGTCAAAACTTTTTCTCTTATAACTGCGCGAAAAGCATGTATTCTTGCTTAATACAGCGAAACAAGCTGTTTTAGACCGAAATGAGCTAAATCACAACACATCGGTTTTACAAGTGTTCCTCTGATACGCGTCAAAACTTTTTCTCTTATAACTGCGCGAAAAGCATGTATTCGTGCTTAATACAACGAAACAAGCTGTTTTAGACCAAAATGAGCTAGATCTGAACACATCGGTTTTCCAAGTGTCCACGTGATACGCGTCAAAACTTTTTCTCTTATAACTGCGCGAAAAGCATGTATTCGTGCTTAATACAACGAAACAAGCTGTTTTAGTCCGAAAAGAGGTAAATCTGAACACATCGGTTTTACAAGTGTTCCTCTGTGACGCTTCAAAACGTTTTCTCTTATAACCGCGCGAAAAGCATGTATTCTTGCTTAATACAACGAAACAAGCTGTTTTAGACCGAAACGACCCAAATCACAACACATCGGTATTACAAGTGTTCCACGTGATACTCGTCAAAACTTTTTCTCTAATAACTACGCGAAAAGCATGTATTCCTGCTTAACACAGCGAAACAAGCTGTTTTAGACCGAAACGAGCTAAATCACAACACATCGGGTTTACAAGTGTTCCTCTGATACGCGTCAAAACTTTTTCTCTTATAACTGCGCGAAAAGCATGTATTTGTGCTTAGTCCAACGAAACAAGCTGTTTTAGATCGAAACGAGGTAAATCTGAACACATCGGTTTTACAAGTGTCCCTGTGACATGTATTTAAAACTTCTTCTCTTATAACTGCGCGAAAAGCATGTATTCCTGCTTAATACAGCGAAACAAGCTGTTTTAGACCGAAACGAGCTAAATCTGAACACATCGGTTTTACAAGTGTCCCTGTGACAGGCGTCAAAACTTTTTCTCTTATAACTGCGCGAAAAGCATGTATTCTTGCTTAATAAAACGAAACAAGCTGTTTTAGACCGAAAAGAGCTAAATCACAACACATCGGTTTTACAAGTGTTCCTCTGATACGCGTCAAAACTTTTTTCTCTTATAACTGCGCGAAAAGCATGTATTCGTGCTTAGTCCAACGAAACAAGCTGTTTTAGACCGAAACGAGGTAAATCTGAACACATCGGTTTTACAAGTGTCCCTGTGACATGCCTTTAAAACTTTTTCTCTTATACCTGCGCGAAAAGCATGTATGCGTGCTTAATACAACGAAACAAGCTGTTTTAGACCGAAACGAGCTAAATCTGAACACATCGGTTTTACAAGTGTCCCTGTGACACGCGTCAAAACTTTTTCTCTTATTACTGCGCGAAAAGCACGTATTCTTGCTTAATAATACGAAACAAGCTGTTTTAGACCCAAAAGAGCTAAATCACAACACACGGTTTTACAAGTGTTCCTCTGATACGCGTAAAATCTTTTTCTCTTATAACTGCGCGAAAAGCATGTATTCGTGCTTAATACAACGAAACAAGCTGTTTTAGACCGAGATGAGCTAAATCTGAAAACATCAGTTTTACAAATGTCCCTCTAATACGCGTCAAAACTTTTTCTTCTCTAACTGCGCGAAAAGCATGTATTCGTGCTTAAAACAACGAAACAAGCTGTTTTATACCAAAACGAGCTGTATCTGAACACATAGGTTTTACAAGTGTCCCTGTGACACGCGTCAAAACTTTTTCTCTTATAACTGCGCGAAAAGCATGTATTCGTGCTTAATACAACGAAACAAGCTGTTTTAGACCGAGATGAGCTAAATCTGAACATATCGGTTTTACAAGTATCCACGTGATACTCGTCAAAACTTTTTCTCTTATAACTGCGCGAAAAGCATGTATTCGTGCTTAATACAACGAATCAAGCAGTTTTAGACCGAAACGAGCTGAATCTGAACACATCGGTTTTACACGTGTCCCTGTGACACGCGTCAAAACTTTTTCTCTTATAACTGCGCGAAAAGCACGTATTCTTGCTTAATACAACGAAACAAGCTGTTTTAGACCGAAACGAGCTAAATCTGAACACATCGGTTTTACAAGTGTCCCTGTGACACGCGTCAAATCTTTTTCTCTTATAACTGCGCGAAAAGCATGTAATCTTGCTTAATACAGCGAAACAAGCTGTTTTAGACCGAAACGACCTAAATCACAACACATCGGTTTTACAAGTGTTCCTCTGATACGCGTCAAAACTTTTTCTCTTATAACTGCGCGAAAAGCATGTATTCTTGCTTAATACAGCGAAACAAGTTGTTTTAGACCGAAACGAGCTAAATCACAACACACCGGTTTTACAAGTGTTCCTCTGATACGCGTCAAAACTTTTTTCTCTTATAACTGCGCGAAAAGCATGTATTCGTGCTTAGTCCAACGAAACAAGCTGTTTAAGACCGAAACGATGTAAATCTGAACACATCGGTTTTACAAGTATCCACGTGATACTCGTCAAAACTTTTTCTCTTATAACTGCGCGAAAAGCATGTATTCGTGCTTAATACAACGAATCAAGCTGTTTTAGACCGAAACGAGCTTAATCTGAACACGTCGGTTTTACACGTGTCTCTGTGACACGCGTCAAAACTTTTTCTCTTATAACTGCGCGAAAAGCACGTATTCTTGCTTAATACAGCGAAACAAGCTGTTTTAGACCGAAACGAGCTAAATCACAACACATCGGTTTTACAAGTGTTCCTCTGATACGCGTCAAAATGTTTTTCTCTTATAACTGCGCGAAAGGCATGTATTCGTGCCTAATACGACGAAACAAGCTGTTTTAGACCGAAACGAGCTAAATCTGAACACATCGGTTTTACAAGTGTCCCTGTGACACGCGTCAAAACTTTTCTTTTATAACTGCGCGAAAAGCATGTATTCTTGCTTAATACAGCGAAACAAGTTGTTTTAGACCGAAACGAGCTAAATCACAACACACCGGTTTTACAAGTGTTCCTCTGATACGCGTCAAAACGTTTTCTGTAAATCTGAACACATCGGTTTTACAAGTGTTCCTCTGATACGCGTCAAAACGTTTTCTCTTATAACTGCGCGAAAAGCATGTATTCTTGCTTAATACAACGAAACAAGCTGTTTTAGACCGAAACGAGCCAAATCACAACACATCGGTATTACAAGTGTTCCACGTGATACTCGTCAAAACTTTTTCTCTAATAACTGCGCGAAAAGCATGTATTCTTGCTCAATACAACGAAACAAGCTGTTTTAGACCGAAACGAGCTAAATCTGAACATATCGGTTTTACAAGTGTCCCTGTGACACGCGTCAAAACTTTTTATCTTATAACTGCGCGAAAAGCATGTATTCTTGCTTAATACAGCGAAACAAGCTGTTTTAGACGGAAAAGAGTTAAATCACAACACATCGGTTTTACAAGTGTTATTCTGATACGCGTCAAAACTTTTTCTCTTATAACTGCGCGAAAAGCATGTATTCGTGCTTAATACAACGAAACAAGCTGTTTTAGACCGAGATGAGCTGAATCTGAACACATCGGTTTTACAAGTGTCCCTGTGACATGCCTGTAAAACGTTTTCTCTTATAACTGCGCGAAAAGCATATATTCCTGCTTAATACAGCGAAACAAGCTGTTTTAGACCGAAACGAGCTTAATCACAACACATCGGTTTTACAAGTGTTTCTCTGATACGCGTCAAAACTTTTTCTCTTATAACTGCGCGAAAAGCATGTATTCGTGCTTAATACAACGAATCAAGCAGTTTTAGACCGAAACGAGCTGAATCTGAACACATCGGTTTTACACGTGTCCCTGTGACACGCGTCAAAACTTTTTCTCTTATAACTGCGCGAAAAGCATGTATTCTTGCTTAATACAGCGAAACAAGCTGTTTTAGACCGAAACGACCTAAATCACAACACATCGGTTTTACAAGTGTTCCTCTGATACGCGTCAAAACTTTTTCTCTTATAACTGCGCGAAAAGCATGTATTCTTGCTTAATACAACGAAACAAGCTGTTTTAGACCGAAAGGAGCTAAATCACAACACATCGGTTTTACAAGTGTTCCTCTGATACGCGTCTAAACTTTTTCTCTTATAACTGCGCGAAAAGCATGTATTCGTGCCTAATACGACGAAACAAGCTGTTTTAGACCGAAACGAGCTAAATCTGAACACATCGGTTTTACAAGTGTCCCTGTGACACGCGTCAAAACTTTTCTTTTATAACTGCGCGAAAAGCATGTATTCTTGCTTAATACAGCGAAACAAGCTGTTTTAGACCGAAACGAGCTAAATCACAACACACCGGTTTTACAAGTGTTCCTCTGATACGCGTCAAAACTTTTTTCTCTTATAACTGCGCGAAAAGCATGTATTCGTGCTTAGTCCAACGAAACAAGCTGTTTAAGACCGAAACGATGTAAATCTGAACACATCGGTTTTACAAGTATCCACGTGATACTCGTCAAAACTTTTTCTCTTATAACTGCGCGAAAAGCATGTATTCGTGCTTAATACAACGAATCAAGCTGTTTTAGATCGAAACGAGCTAAATCTGAACACGTCGGTTTTACACGTGTCCCTGTGACACGCGTCAAAACTTTTTCTCTTATAACTGCGCGAAAAGCACGTATTCTTGCTTAATACAGCGAAACAAGCTGTTTTAGAAAGAAACGAGCTAAATCACAACACATCGGTTTTACAAGTGTTCCTCTGATACGCGTCAAAACTTTTTCTCTTATAACTGCGCGAAAAGCTTGTATTCGTGCTTAATACAACGAAACAAGCTGTTTTAGACCGAAAGGAGCTAAATCACAACACATCGGTTTTACAAGTGTTCCTCTGATACGCGTCTAAACTTTTTCTCTTATAACTGCGCGAAAAGCATGTATTCGTGCCTAATACGACGAAACAAGCTGTTTTAGACCGAAACGAGCTAAATCTGAACACCGGTTTTACAAGTGTCCCTGTGACACGCGTCAAAACTTTTCTTTTATAACTGCGCGAAAAGCATGTATTCTTGCTTAATACAGCGAAACAAGCTGTTTTAGACCGAAACGAGCTAAATCACAACACACCGGTTTTACAAGTGTTCCTCTGATACGCGTCAAAACTTTTTTCTCTTATAACTGCGCGAAAAGCATGTATTCGTGCTTAGTCCAACGAAACAAGCTGTTTAAGACCGAAACGATGCAAATCTGAACACATCGGTTTTACAAGTATCCACGTGATACTCGTCAAAACTTTTTCTCTTATAACTGCGCGAAAAGCATGTATTCGTGCTTAATACAACGAATCAAGCTGTTTTAGATCGAAACGAGCTAAATCTGAACACGTCGGTTTTACACGTGTCCCTGTGACACGCGTCAAAACTTTTTCTCTTATAACTGCGCGAAAAGCACGTATTCTTGCTTAATACAGCGAAACAAGCTGTTTTAGAAAGAAACGAGCTAAATCACAACACATCGGTTTTACAAGTGTTCCTCTGATACGCGTCAAAACTTTTTCTCTTATAACTGCGCGAAAAGCTTGTATTCGTGCTTAATACAACGAAACAAGCTGTTTTAGACCGAAAGGAGCTAAATCACAACACATCGGTTTTACAAGTGTTCCTCTGATACGCGTCTAAACTTTTTCTCTTATAACTGCGCGAAAAGCATGTATTCGTGCCTAATACGACGAAACAAGCTGTTTTAGACCGAAACGAGCTAAATCTGAACACCGGTTTTACAAGTGTCCCTGTGACACGCGTCAAAACTTTTCTTTTATAACTGCGCGAAAAGCATGTATTCTTGCTTAATACAGCGAAACAAGCTGTTTTAGACCGAAACGAGCTAAATCACAACACACCGGTTTTACAAGTGTTCCTCTGATACGCGTCAAAACTTTTTTCTCTTATAACTGCGCGAAAAGCATGTATTCGTGCTTAGTCCAACGAAACAAGCTGTTTAAGACCAAAACGATGTAAATCTGAACACATCGGTTTTACAAGTATCCACATGATACTCGTCAAAACTTTTTCTCTTATAACTGCGCGAAAAGCATGTATTCGTGCTTAATACAACGAATCAAGCTGTTTTAGATCGAAACGAGCTAAATCTGAACACGTCGGTTTTACACGTGTCCCTGTGACACGCGTCAAAACTTTTTCTCTTATAACTGCGCGAAAAGCACGTATTCTTGCTTAATACAGCGAAACAAGCTGTTTTAGAAAGAAACGAGCTAAATCACAACACATCGGTTTTACAAGTGTTCCTCTGATACGCGTCAAAACTTTTTCTCTTATAACTGCGCGAAAAGCTTGTATTCGTGCTTTATACAACGAAACAAGCTGTTTAGACCGAAACGAGCTTAATCTGAACACATCGGTATTAAAAGTGTCCCTGTGACACGCGTCAAAACTTTTTCTCTTATACTGCGCGAAAAGCATATATTCCTGCTTAATACAGCGAAACAAGCTGTTTTAGACCGAAACGAGCTAAATCACAACACATCGGTTTTACAAGTGTCCCTGTGACACGCGTCAAAACTTTTTATCTTATAACTGCGCGAAAAGCATGTATTCTTGCTTAATACAGCGAAACAAGCTGTTTTAGACCGAAACGAGGTAAATCTGAACACATCGGTTTTACAAGTGTCCCTGTGACATGCATTTAAAACTTTTTCTCTTATAACTGCGCGAAAACCATGTATTCCTGCTTAATACAACGAAACAAGCTGTTTTAGACCGAAACGGGCTAAATCTGAACACATCGGTTTTACAAGTGTCCCTGTGACACGCGTCAAAACTTTTTCTCTTATAACTGCGCGAAAAGCATGTATTCTTGGTTAATACAGCGAAACAAGCTGTTTTAGACCGAAACGAGCTAAATCACAACACATCGGTTTTACAAGTGTTCCTCTGATACGCGTCAAAACGTTTTTTCTTATAACTGCGCGAAAATCATGTATTCGTGCTTAATACAAGGAAACAAGCTGTTTTAGACCGAAACGAGCTAAATCACAACACATATGTTTTACAAGTGTCTCTCTAATACGCGTCAAAACTTTTTCTTCTATAACTGCGCGTAAAGCATGTATTCGTGCTTAATACAACGACACAAGCTGTTTTAGACCGAAACGAGCAAAATCTGAACACATCGGTTTTACAAGTGTCCCTGTGACACGCGTCAAACCTTTTTCTCATATAACTGCGCGAAAAGCATGTATTCTTGCTTAATACAGCTAAACAAGCTGTTTTAGACCGAAATGAGCTAAATCACAACACATCGGTTTTACAAGTGTTCCTCTGATACGCGTCAAAACTTTTTCTCCTATAACTGCGCGAAAAGCATGTATTCGTGCTTAATACAACGAAACAAGCTGTTTTAGACCGAAATGAGCTAGATCTGAACACATCGGTTTTCCAAGTGTCCATGTGATACGCGTCAAAACTTTTTCTCTTATAACTGCGCGAAAAGCATGTATTCGTGCCTAATACAACGAAACAAGCTGTTTTAGTCCGAAAAGAGGTAAATCTGAACACATCGGTTTTACAAGTGTTCCTCTGATACGCGTCAAAACTTTTTCTCTTATAACTGCGCGAAAAGCATGTATTCTTGGTTAATACAGCGAAACAAGCTGTTTTAGACCGAAACGAGCTAAATCACAACACATCGGTTTTACAAGTGTTCCTCTGATACGCGTCAAAACGTTTTCTCTTATAACTGCGCGAAAAGCATGCATTCGTGCTTAATACAACAAAACAAGGTGTTTTAGACCGAAACGAGCTAAATCACAACACATCGGTTTTACAAGTGTCTCTCTAATACGCGTCAAAACTTTTTCTTCTATAACTGCGCGTAAAGCATGTATTCGTGCTTAATACAACGACACAAGCTGTTTTAGACCGAAACGAGCAAAATCTGAACACATCGGTTTTACAAGTGTCCCTGTGACACGCGTCAAAACTTTTTCTCATATAACTGCGCGAAAAGCATGTATTCTTGCTTAATACAGCGAAACAAGTTGTTTTAGACCGAAATGAGCTAAATCACAACACATCGGTTTTACAAGTGTTCCTCTGATACGCGTCAAAACTTTTTCTCTTATAACTGCGCGAAAAGCATGTATTCGTGCTTAATACAACGAAACAAGCTGTTTTAGACCAAAATGAGCTAGATCTGAACACATCGGTTTTCCAAGTGTCCATGTGATACGCGTCAAAACTTTTTCTCTTATAACTGCGCGAAAAGCATGTATTCTTGCTTAATACAGCGAAACATGCTGTTTTAGACCGAAACGAGCTAAATCACAACACCTCGGTTTTACAAGTGTTCCTCTGATACGCGTCTAAACTTTTTCTCTTATAACTGCGCGAAAAGCATATATTCCTGCTTAATACAACGAAACAAGCTGTTTTAGACCGAAACGAGCTAAATCTGAACACATCGGTTTTAAAAGCATCCTTGTGACACGCGTCAAAACTTTTTCTCTTATAACTGCGCGAAAAGCGTGTATTCTTCCTTAATACAGCGAAACAAGCTGTTCTAGACCGAAACGAGCTAAATCACAACACATCGGTTTTACAAGTGTTCCTCTGATACGCGTCTAAACTTTTTCTCTTATAACTGCGCGAAAAGCATATATTCCTGCTTAATACAACGAAACAAGCTGTTTTAGACCGAAACGAGCTAAATCTGAACACATCGGTTTTAAAAGCATCCCTGTGACACGCGTCAAAACTTTTTCTCTTATAACTGCGCGAAAAGCATGTATTCTTCCTTAATACAGCGAAACAAGCTGTTTTAGACCGAAATGAGCTAAATCACAACACATCGGTTTTACAAGTGTTCCTCTGATACGCGTCAAAAGTTTTTCTCTTGTAACTGCGCGAAAAGAATGTATTCGTGCATAATACAACGAAACAAGCTGTTATAGACCAAAACGAGCTAAATCTGAACACATCGGTTTTAAAAGTGTCCATGTGATACGCGTCAAGACTGTTTCTCTTATAACTGCGCGAAAAGATTGTATTCGTGCTTAATACAACGAAACAAGCTGTTTTAGACCAAAACAATCTAGATCTGAACACCGGTTTTACAAGTGTCCATGTGATACGCGTCAAAACTTTTTTCTCTTATAACTGCGCGAAAAGCACGTATTCTTGCTTAATAATACGAAACAAGCTGTTTTAGACCGAAATGAGCTAAATCACAACACATCGGTTTTACAAGTGTTCCTCTGATACGCGTCAAAACTTTTTCTCTTATAACTGCGCGAAAAGAATGTATTCGTGCTTAATACAACGAAACAAGCTGTTATAGACCAAAACGAGCTAAATCTGAACACATCGGTTTTAAAAGTGTCCATGTGATACGCGTCAAGACTGTTTCTCTTATAACTGCGCGAAAAGATTGTATTCGTGCTTAATACAACGAAACAAGCTGTTTTAGACCAAAACAATCTAGATCTGAACACCGGTTTTACAAGTGTCCATGTGATACGCGTCAAAACTTTTTTCTCTTATAACTGCGCGAAAAGCACGTATTCTTGCTTAATAATACGAAACAAGCTGTTATAGACCGAAAAGAGCTAAATCACAACACATCGGTTTTACAAGTGTTCCTCTGATACGCGTCAAAACTTTTTCTCTTATAACTGCGCGAAAAGCATGTATTCGTGCTTAATACAACGAAACAAGCTGTTTTAGACCGAGATGAGCTAAATCTGAACACATCGGTTTTACAAGTGTCCCTGTGACATGCCTGTAAAACTTTTTCTCTTATAACTGCGCGAAAAGCATGTATTCCTGCTTAATACAGCGAAACAAGCTGTTTTAGACCGAAACGAGCTAAATCACAACACATCGGTTTTACAAGTGTTCCTCTGACACGCGTCAAACCTTTTTCTCTTATAACTGCGCGAAAAGCATGTATTCTTGGTTAATACCACGAAACAAGCTGTTTTAGACCGAAACGAGCTAAATCTGAACACATCGGTTATACAAGTATCCCTGTGACACGCGTCAAAACTTTTTCTCTTATAACTGCGCGAAAAGCATGTATTCTTCCTTAATACAGCGAAACAAGCTGTTTTAGACCGAAATGAGCTAAATCACAACACATCGGTTTTACAAGTGTTCCTCTGATACGCGTCAAAACTTTTTCTCTTATAACTGCGCGAAAAGAATGTATTCGTGCTTAATACAACGAAACAAGCTGTTTTAGACCAAAACGAGCTAAATCTGAACACATCGGTTTTAAAAGTGTCCATGTGATACGCGTCAAGACTTTTTCACTTATAACGGCGCGAAAAGATTGTATTCGTGCTTAATACAACGACACAAGCTGTTTTAGACCAAAACGATCTAGATCTGAACACCGGTTTTACAAGTGTCCATGTGATACGCGTCAAAACTTTTTTCTCTTTTAACTGCGCGAAAAGCACGTGTTCTTGCTTAATAATACGAAAAGAGCTAAATCACAACATATCGGTTTTACAAGTGTTCCTCTGATACGCGTCAAAACTTTTTCTCTTATAACTGCGCGAAAAGCATGTATTCGTGCCTAATACAACGAAACAAGCTGTTTTAGACCGAGATGAGCTAAATCTGAACACATCGGTTTTACAAGTGTCCCTGTGACATGCCTGTAAAACTTTTTCTCTTATAACTGCGCGAAAAGCATGTATTCCTGCTTAATACAGCGAAACAAGCTGTTTTAGACCGAAACGAGCTAAATCACAACACATCGGTTTTACAAGTGTTCCTCTGATACGCGTCAAAACTTTTTCTCTTATAACTGCGCGAAAAGCATGTATTCGTGCTTAGTCCAACGAAACAAGCTGTTTTAGACCGAAACGAGGTAAATCTGAACACATCGGTTTTACAAGTGTCCCTGTGACATGCATTTAAAACTTTTTCTCTTATAACTGCGCGAAAAGCATGTATTCCTGCTTAATACAGCGAAACAAGCTGTTTTAGACCGAAACGAGCTAAATCACAACACATCGATTTTACAAGTGTTCCTCTGATACGCGTCAAAATTTTTTTTCTCTAATAACTGCGCGAAAAGCATGTATTCGTGCTTAGTCCAGCGAAACAATCTGTTTTAGACCGAAACGAGGTAAATCTGAACACATCGGTTTTACAAGTGTCCCTGTGACATGCCTTTAAAACTTTTTCTCTTATTTTTGGATTACAGGCGCGAAAACAGACAGACCACAAGGTAGATAAACGGGACGGAGCGCCACTCACAACTGATTTATTCAAAGGCACGACAAACATATATATACCAGCTGACACGCAAAGAATACCATCATGTTCCAATCTGATATGACAGCGAACGCGTGAAAAAATCGTTCTCTGCCCTATACATCGATATGGACGTGTCGCTGACACACATGCTTCTTTTCTTAGCAATAAAGAATGCTTCGATTAATTCCCTGGCTTTTGTGTCTTTACTTCTTGATAAAATTCGCACACCAGAAAAACATGGCTCACAAGAGCGTGACGGGCAACACCTTATATGCTTAAGCAAATTTGGCCCTTCCTTATTTTGCTCCACATTTCTTTCATGTTCCCTGATTCGCTCATTAACGCAGCGTCCAGTTTGCCCTATATAGGAGCGGCCGCACAAGAGGGGGATTTCATAGACCACACCTTCGGTGCACTTCATGAACGATCGCCCATGTTTGGTGCCACACCCTCTCTCATCATTTCGTTCTCTTTCAATGCGAGAACAAAGGCTTCCGAGCTTTTTTGGGGCTGAAAAGACAAGCGGCACACCATGCCTGCTCGCAACCTTTTTCAAATTGTGGGATAACTTGTGCACATAGGGCACCACCACAGGTCGCACCACCTCTTCTCGAGGGACATCTTGGCCAGCTCTCACATCCTTTCTTTTTATTTTCTGTAGTAGGCTTTCTGCGACCGCCGTTACGAGCGAACCATGGCAGAGGCTGCTTAGCCGGTTCTTGTTAGATAAGTTGGGTAAGCTTGATATAGAAGACCCCTTTCTTACCAAAAAGTCCGATCAAGTGTGTGAATTCTTTGAATCGCCTCGTGATGTTGGACGCGCCTTTTCGGTAGATGTTGTGGATTTATTTTATTCTGTTCCTCACGAAGCCTTGTTTACTGCTGTCAGAGATTGCATTGAAAGTAAAGACCCTATTTCCTTTCAAAATACTGCGGGTGTATCCATCGATGACTTTTTAACCCTTTTACAGTTTTATTTACAGTCTACCTTCGTAACTTTTGACGAGCAGTGTTTTCTGCAAAAAGCTGGCATATGTATAGGCTCCTGTGCTGCACCGGTTTTGTGTAATATTTTTCTTTCCCAAATGGATCAAGTTTTGAACCAGGTTTTACCAGCCAGCAAAGTTTTTAAAGTGTTCAGATATGTGGACGACTTTTTAATCATTCTTACCAAGGACGGAAGTTTAAACTTCGAAGAAAGTGTGCGTGATGTGTTATCCTTATTTAGACAAAATGGAAATGGCTTAAGTTTTACTTGTGAAGTTTCTGAAGGTAATGTTTTACAGTTTTTAGATGTTAGTTTTGATTTTTGTGAGGAACAGGTTTGTTGGGCGTATGCTCCGCGCGCAAAAAAGGGGCTTCTGCCATATGACTCTGCTCACTCCAAGCTAATAAAAAGGGGGATTGCTACACTCTGCCTCGAATCCGCTATTAGAAAATCATGCTCTCACAAGATGCAACTAAGTTTCCAAAACCAATTGGCTAGGCTGTCTTCAGCCGGGTTCCCTGGTTCGCTCGTAACGGCGGTCGCAGAAAGCCTACAACAGAAAATAAAAAGAAAGGATGTGAGAGCTGGCCAAGATGTCCCTCGAGAAGAGGTGGTGCGACCTGTGGTGGTGCCCTATGTGCACAAGTTATCCCACAGTTTGAAAAAGGTTGCGAGCAGGCATGGTGTGCCGCTTGTCTTTTCAGCCCCAAAAAAGCTCGGAAGCCTTTGTTCTCGCATTGAAAGAGAACGAAATGATGAGAGAGGGTGTGGCACCAAACATGGGCGATTGTTCATGAAGTGCACCGAAGGTGTGGTCTATGAAATCCCCCTCTCGTGCGGCCGCTCCTATATAGGGCAAACTGGACGCTGCGTTAATGAGCGAATCAGGGAACATGAAAGAAATGTTGAGCAAAATAAGGAAGGGCCAAATTTGCTTAAGCATATAAGGTGTTGCCCTTCACGCTCTTGTGAGCCATGTTTTTCTGGTGTGCGAATTTTATCAAGAAGTAAAGACACAAAAGCCAGGGAATTAATCGAAGCATTCTTTATTGCTAAGAAAAGAAGCATGTGTGTCAGCGACACGTCCATATCGATGTATAGGGCAGAGAACAATTTTTTCACGCGTTCGCTGTCATATCAGATTGGAACATGATGGTATTCCTTGCGTGTCACCTGGTATATATATGTTTGTCGTGCCTTTGAATAAATCAGTTGTGAGTGGCGCTCCGTCCCGTTTATCTACCTTGTGGTCTGTCTGTTTTCGCGCCTGTAATCCAAAGATGTACCAACTTGCCCAGCAAGACGTTCTTTTTCTCTAATACCTGCGCGAAAAGCATGTATTCGTAATTAATACAACGAAACAAGCTGTTTTAGACCGAAACGAGCTAAATCTGAACACATCGGTTTTACAAGTGTCCCTGTGAAAGCGTCAAAACTTTTTCTCTTATAACTGCGCGAAAAGCATGTATTCTTGCTTAATACAGCGAAACAAGCTGTTTTAGAACGAATCGAGCAAAATCACAAAACATCGGTTTTACAAGTGTTCCTCTGATACGCGTCAAAACTTTTTCTCTTATAACTGCGCGAAAAGCATGTATTCGTGCTTAATACAACGAAACAAGCTGTTTTAGACCGAAACGAGCTAAATCTTAATGAAAATATACCTGCGCTCAAAAGACACGGACTGAAAGATAAAGACACACACACACAGCGCTGGACTTACAACTGAATTTTTTTTCGGGAAACACTGCTCTTTATACACATCAGCAGCCTGCTCAAGAAATGTGGGAAAAAGGGTACGGTGCCTAGCAAGGAGGGAGCAAAACAAAGGGAGAAAACGGTGGTGATTCCGTACATTCATGGGGTGTCCCATAATCTTAAAAGAATTGCATCGAAACTAAAAACTGGGGTCGTTTTTTCAGCCCCGGACAAATTGGAAAAGGTATGCAAAATAGTAACGTACCCAGAAAGAAAAGCTAAGGGGTGTAAAAAGAAACACCAAGTCCCCATGGTCGCATGCGCAGAAGGAGTGGTTTACAGGATGCCGCTGACATGTGGAAAAGCATATGTAGGCCAAACGGGGCGGTGTTTGAACGAGCGGCTCCGTGAACATTGGAGGAACATGGAACGGAAAGGCGATGGGAATTTGGTGGTTCATTGTCAAGAGTGTAAATGTGTACCTTCCTATAACGAGACGAAGATAGTAAGCAGGAACCGTGACCAAACGACGCGTGAAATATATGAAGCCATGAGCATAGCGGACAGTGGGGTTGCATGCGTGAGTAGCACGTCCCGTTCACTACTATCAAAGGAAAAGGCATTTTTGCAAAAGGGAAGGTAGGACTGGACATGTGACGAGACAGTTTGTCGATTTTTTATCATCCGGGTGTTATCCTCTTCCATTTTTATCAGCTGCTGATGTGTATAAAGAGCAGTGTTTCCCGAATAAAAAATTCAGTTGTAAGTCCAGCGCTGTGTGTGTGTGTCTTTATCTTTCAGTCCGTGTCTTTTGAGCGCAGGTATATTTTCAATATGGTAAACCAACTCGCCCAACAAGCCACTCTGCACACTGAGCTAAATCTGAACACATCGGTTTTACAAGTGTCCCTGTGACACGCTTCAAAACTTTTTCTCTTATAACTGCGCGAAAAGCATGTATTCTTGCTTAATACAGCGAAACAAGCTGTTTTAGACCGAAATGAGCTAAATCACAACACATCGGTTTTACAAGTGTTCCTCTGATACGCGTCAAAACTTTTTCTCTTAGAACTGCGCGAAAAGCATGTATTCGTGCTTAATATGACGAAACAAGCTGTTTTAGACCGAAACGAGCTAAATCACAACACATCGGTTTTACAAGTGTCTCTCTAATACGCGTCAAAACTTTTTCTTCTATAACTGCGCGTAAAGCATGTATTCGTGCTCAATACAACGACACAAGCTGTTTTAGACCGAAAGGAGCAAAATCTGAACACATCGGTTTTACAAGTGTCCCTGTGACACGCGTCAAAACTTTTTCTCATATAACTGCGCGAAAAGCATGTATTCTTGCTTAATACAGCGAAACAAGTTGTTTTAGACCGAAATGAACTAAATCACAACACATCGGTTTTACAAGTGTTCCTCTGATACGCGTCAAAACTTTGTCTCTTATAACTGCGCGAAAAGCATGTATTCTTGCTTAATACTACGAAACAAGCTGTTTTAGACCAAAATGAGCTAGATCTGAACACATCGGTTTTCCAAGTGTCCATGTGATACGCGTCAAAACTTTTTCTTTTATAACTGCGCGAAAAGCATGTATTCGTGCTTAATACAACGAAACAAGCTGTTTTAGTCCGAAAAGAGGTAAATCTGAACACTTTTTTTCTTATAACTGCGCGAAAAGCATGTATTCTTGCTTAATACAGCGAATCATGCTGTTTTAGACCGAAACGAGCTAAATCACAACACATCGGTTTTACAAGTGTTCCCCCGATACGCGTGTAATCTTTTTCACTTATAACTGCGCGAAAACCATGTATTCGTGCTTAGTCCAACGAAACAAGCTGCTTTAGACCGAAACGAGGTAAATCTGAACACATCGGTTTTACAAGTGTCCCTGTGACATGCATTTAAAACTTTTTCTCTTATAACTGCGCGAAAAGCACGTATTCCTGCTTAATACAACGAAACAAGCTGTTTTAGACCGAAACGGGCTAAATCTGAACACATCGGTTTTACAAGTGTCCCTGTGACACGCGTCAAAACTTTTTCTCTTATAACTGCGCGAAAAGCATGTATTCTTGGTTAATACAGCGAAACAAGCTGTTTTAGACCGAAACGAGCTAAATCACAACACATCGGTTTTACAAGTGTTCCTCTGATACGCGTCAAAACTTTTTCTTCTATAACTGCGCGTAAAGCATGTATTCGTGCTTAATACAACGACACAAGCTGTTTTAGACCGAAACGAGCAAAATCTGAACACATCGGTTTTACAAGTGTCCCTGTGACACGCGTCAAAACTTTTTCTCATATAACTGCGCGAAAAGCATGTATTCTTGCTTAATACAGCTAAACAAGCTGTTTTAGACCGAAATGAGCTAAATCACAACACATCGGTTTTACAAGTGTTCCTCTGATACGCGTCAAAACTTTTTCTCTTATAACTGCGCGAAAAGCATGTATTCGTGCTTAATACAACGAAACAAGCTGTTTTAGACCAAAATGAGCTAGATCTGAACATATCGGTTTTCCAAGTGTCCATGTGATACGCGTCAAAACTTTTTCTCTTATAACTGCGCGAAAAGCATGTATTCGTGCCTAATACAACGACACAAGCTGTTTTAGTCCGAAAAGAGGTAAATCTGAACACATCGGTTTTACAAGTGTTCCTCTGATACGCGTCAAAACTTTTTCTCTTATAACTGCGCGAAAAGCATGTATTCTTGGTTAATACAGCGAAAGAAGCTGTTTTAGACCGAAACGAGCTAAATCACAACACATCGGTTTTACAAGTGTTCCTCTGATACGCGTCAAAACGTTTTCTCTTATAACTGCGCGAAAAGCATGTATTCGTGCTTAATACAACGAAACAAGGTGTTTTAGACCGAAACGAGCTAAATCACAACACATCGGTTTTACAAGTGTCTCTCTAATACGCGTCAAAACTTTTTCTTCTATAACTGCGCGTAAAGCATGTATTCGTGCTTAATACAACGACACAAGCTGTTTTAGACCGAAAGGAGCAAAATCTGAACACATCGGTTTTACAAGTGTCCCTGTGACACGCGTCAAAACTTTTTCTCATATAACTGCGCGAAAAGCATGTATTCTTGCTTAATACAGCGAAACGAGTTGTTTTAGACCGAAATGAGCAAAATCACAACACATCGGTTTTACAAGTGTTCCTCTGATACGCGTCAAAACTTTTTCTCTTATAACTGCGCGAAAAGCATGTATTCGTGCTTAATACAACGAAACAAGCTGTTTTAGACCAAAATGAGCTAGATCTGAACACATCGGTTTTCCAAGTGTCCATGTGACACGCGTCAAAACTTTTTCTCTCATAACTGCGCGAAAAGCATGTATTCTTGCTTAATACAGCGAAACATGCTGTTTTAGACCGAAACGAGCTAAATCACAACACCTCGGTTTTACAAGTGTTCCTCTGATACGCGTCTAAACTTTTTCTCTTATAACTGCGCGAAAAGCATATATTCCTGCTATATACAACGAAACAAGCTGTTTTAGACCGAAACGAGCTAAATCTGAACACATCGGTTTTAAAAGCATCCCTGTGACACGCGTCAAAACTTTTTCTCTTATAACTGCGCGAAAAGCATGTATTCTTCCTTAATACAGCGAAACAAGCTGTTCTAGACCGAAACGAGCTAAATCACAACACATCGGTTTTACAAGTGTTCCTCTGATACGCGTCTAAACTTTTTCTCTTATAACGGCGCGAAAAGCATGTATTCTTGCCTAATACAACGAAACAAGCTGTTTTAGACCGAAACGAGCTAAATCACAACACATCGGTTTTACAAGTGTCCCTGTGACACGCGTCAAAACTTTTTCTCTTATAACTGCGCGAAAAGCATGTATTCTTGCTTAATACAGCGAAACAAGCTGTTTTAGACCGAAACGAGCCAAATCACAACACATCGGTATTGCAAGTGTCAAAACTTTTTCTCTAATAACTGCGCGAAAAGCACGTATTCTTGCTTAATACAGCGAAACAAGCTGTTTTAGACCGAAACGAGCTAAATCACAACACATCGGTTTTACAAGTGTCTCTGTGACACGCCTTTAAAACTTCTTCTCTTATAACTGCGCGAAAAGCATGTATTCCTGCTTATTACAGCGAAACAAGCTGTTTTAGACCGAAACGAGCTAAATCACAACACATCGGCTTTACAAGTGTTCCTCTGATACGCGTCAAATCTTTTTCTCTTATAACTGCGCGAAAAGCATGTATACTTGTTTAATACAACGAAACAAGCTGTTTTAGACCGAAACGAGCCAAATCACAACACATCGGTATTACAAGTGTCAAAACTTTTTCTCTAATAACTGCGCGAAAAGCCTGTATTCTTGCTTAATACAGCGAAACAAGCTGTTTTAGACCGAAACGAGCTAAATCACAACACATCAGTTTTACAAGTGTTCCTCTGATACGCGTCAAAACTTTTTCTCTTATAACTGCGCGAAAAGCACGTATTCTTGCTTAATACAGCGAAACAAGCTGTTTTAGACCAAAACGAGCTAAATCACAACACATCGGTTTTACAAGTGTTCCTCTGATACGCGTCAAAACTTTTTTCTCTTATAACTGCGCGAAAAGCATGTATTCGTGCTTAATACAACGAAACAAGTTGTTTTAGACCGAAACGAGCTAAATCTGAACACATCGGTTTTACAAGTGTCCCGTGACACGCGTCAAAACTTTTTCTCTTATAACTGCGCGAAAAGCATGTATTCGTGCTTAATACAACGAAACAAGCTGTTTTAGACCAAAATGAGCTAGATCTGAACACATCGGTTTTCCCAGTGTCCATGTGATACGCGTCAAAACTTTTTCTCTTACAACTGCGCGAAAAGCATGTATTCGTGCTTAATACAACGCAACAAGTTGTTTTAGTCCGAAAAGAGGTAAATCTGAACACATCGGTTTTAAAAGTGTTCCTCTGATACGCGTCAAAACTTTTTTCTCTTATAACTGCGCGAAAAGCACGTATTCGTGCTTAGTTCAACGAAACAAGCTGTTTTAGACCAAAACGAGGTAAATCTGAACACGTCGGTTTTACAAGTATCCCTGTGACACGCCTTTAAAACTTTTTCTCTTATAATTGCGCGAAAAGCATGTTTTCCTGCTTAATACAGCGAAACAAGCTGTTTTAGACCGAAACGAGCTAAATCTGAACACATCGGTTTTACAAGTGTCCCTGTGACACGCGTCAAATCTTTTTCTCTTATACCTGTGCGAAAAGCATGTATTCGTGCTTAATACAGCGAAACAAGCTGTTTTAGACCGAAACGAGCTAAATCTGAACACATCGGTTTTACTAGTGTCCCTGTGACACGCGTCACCTTTTCTCTTATAACTGCGCGAAAAGCATGTATTCTTGCCTAATACAGCGAAACAAGCTGTTTTAGACCGAAACGAGTTAAATCACAACACATCGGTTTTACAGGTGTTCCTCTGATACGCGTCAAAACTTTTTCTCTTATAACTGCGCGAAAAGCATGTATTCGTGCTTAATACAGCGAAACAAGCTGTTTTAGACCGAAACGAGCTAAATCTGAACACATCGGTTTTACAAGTGTCCCTGTGACACGCGTCAAAACTTTTTCGCTTATAACTGCGCGAAAAGCATGTTTTCTTGTTTAATACAGCGAAACAAGCTGTTTTAGACCGAAACGAGCTAAATCACAACACATCAGTTTTACAAGTGTTCCTCTGATACGCGTCAAAACTTTTTCTCTTATAACTGCGCGAAAAGCATGTATTCGTGCTTAATACAACGAAACAAGCTGTTTTAGACCGAAACGAGCTAAATCTGAACACATCGGTTTTACAAGTGTCCCTGTGACACGCGTCAAAACTTTTTCTCTTATAACTGCGCGAAAAGCATGTATTCTTGCTTAATACAGCGAAACAAGCTGTTTTAGACCGAAACGAGCTAAATCACAACACATCGGTTTTACAAGTGTTCCTCTGATACGCGTCAAAACTTTTTCTCTTATAACTGCGCGAAAAGCATGTATTCTTGCTTAATACAACGAAACAAGCTGTTTTAGACCGAAACGAGCTAAATCACAACACATCGGTTTTACAAGTATTCCTCTGATACGCGTCAAAACTTTTTTCTCTTATAACTGCGCGAAAAGCATGTATTCGTGCTTGATACAACGAAACAAGTTGTTTTAGACCGAAACGAGCTAAATCTGAACACATCGGTTTTACAAGTGTCCCTGTGACACGCGTCAAAACTTTTTCTCTTATAACTGCGCGAAAAGCATGTATTCTTGCTTAATACAGCGAAACAAGCTGTTTTAGACAGAAACGAGCTAAATCACAACACATCGGTTTTACAAGTGTTCCTCTGATACGCGTCTGATCTTTTTCTCTTATAACTGCGCGAAAAGCATGTATTCGTGCTTAATACAACGAAACAAGCTGTTTTAGACCGAAACGAGCTAAATCTGAACACATCGGTTTTACAAGTGTCCCTGTGACACGCGTCAAAACTTTTTCTCTTATAACTGCGCGAAAAGCATGTATTCTTGCTTAATACAGCGAAACAAGCTGTTTTAGACCGAAACGAGCTAAATCACAACACATCGGTTTTACAAGTGTTCCTCTGATACGCGTCAAAACTTTTTCTCTTATAACTGCGCGAAAAGCATGTATTCTTGCTTAATACAACGAAACAAGCTGTTTTAGACCGAAACGAGCTAAATCACAACACATCGGTTTTACAAGTATTCCTCTGATACGCGTCAAAACTTTTTTCTCTTATAACTGCGCGAAAAGCATGTATTCGTGCTTGATACAACGAAACAAGTTGTTTTAGACCGAAACGAGCTAAATCTGAACACATCGGTTTTACAAGTGTCCCTGTGACACGCGTCAAAACTTTTTCTCTTATAACTGCGCGAAAAGCATGTATTCTTGCTTAATACAGCGAAACAAGCTGTTTTAGACCGAAACGAGCTAAATCACAACACATCGGTTTTACAAGTGTTCCTCTGATACGCGTCAAAACTTTTTCTCTTATAACGGCGCGAAAAGCATGTATTCTTGCTTAATACAACGAAACAAGCTGTTTTAGACCGAAACGAGCTAAATCACAACACGTCGGTTTTACAAGTGTCCCTGTGACACGCGTCAAAACTTTTTCTCTTATAACTGCGCGAAAAGCATGTATTCTTGCTTAATACAAAGAAACAAGCTGTTTTAGACCGAAACGAGCTAAATCACAACACATCGGTTTTACAAGTGTTCCTCTGATACGCGTCAAAACTTTTTCTCTTATAACTGCGCGAAAAGCATGTATTCGTGCTTAATACAACGAAACAAGCTGTTTTAGACCGAAACGAGCTAAATCTGAACACATCGGTTTTACAAGTGTCCCTGTGACACGCGTCAAAACTTTTTCTCTTATAACTGCGCGAAAAGCATGTATTCTTGCTTAATACAGCGAAACAAGCTGTTTTAGACCGAAACGAGCTAAATCACAACACATCGGTTTTACAAGTGTTCCTCTGATACGCGTCTGATCTTTTTCTCTTATAACTGCGCGAAAAGCATGTATTCGTGCTTAATACAACGAAACAAGCTGTTTTAGACCGAAACGAGCTAAATCTGAACACATCGGTTTTACAAGTGTCCCTGTGACACGCGTCAAAACTTTTTCGCTTATAACTGCGCGAAAAGCATGTATTCTTGTTTAATACAGCGAAACAAGCTGTTTTAGACCGAAACGAGCTAAATCACAACACATCAGTTTTACAAGTGTTCCTCTGATACGCGTCAAAACTTTTTCTCTTATAACTGCGCGAAAAGCATGTATTCGTGCTTAATACAACGAAACAAGCTGTTTTAGACCGAAACGAGCTAAATCTGAACACATCGGTTTTACAAGTGTCCCTGTGACACGCGTCAAAACTTTTTCTCTTATAACTGCGCGAAAAGCATGTATTCTTGCTTAATACAGCGAAACAAGCTGTTTTAGACCGAAACGAGCTAAATCACAACACATCGGTTTTACAAGTGTTCCTCTGATACGCGTCAAAACTTTTTCTCTTATAACTGCGCGAAAAGCATGTATTCTTGCTTAATACAACGAAACAAGCTGTTTTAGACCGAAACGAGCTAAATCACAACACATCGGTTTTACAAGTATTCCTCTGATACGCGTCAAAACTTTTTTCTCTTATAACTGCGCGAAAAGCATGTATTCGTGCTTGATACAACGAAACAAGTTGTTTTAGACCGAAACGAGGTAAATCTGAACACATCGGTTTTACAAGTGTCCCTGTGACACGCGTCAAAACTTTTTCTCTTATAACTGCGCGAAAAGCATGTATTCTTGCTTAATACAGCGAAACAAGCTGTTTTAGACCGAAACGAGCTAAATCACAACACATCGGTTTTACAAGTGTTCCTCTGATACGCGTCTGATCTTTTTCTCTTATAACTGCGCGAAAAGCATGTATTCGTGCTTAATACAACGAAACAAGCTGTTTTAGACCGAAACGAGCTAAATCTGAACACATCGGTTTTACAAGTGTCCCTGTGACACGCGTCAAAACTTTTTCTCTTATAACTGCGCGAAAAGCATGTATTCTTGCTTAATACAGCGAAACAAGCTGTTTTAGACCGAAACGAGCTAAATCACAACACATCGGTTTTACAAGTGTTCCTCTGATACGCGTCAAAACTTTTTCTCTTATAACTGCGCGAAAAGCATGTATTCTTGCTTAATACAACGAAACAAGCTGTTTTAGACCGAAACGAGCTAAATCACAACACATCGGTTTTACAAGTATTCCTCTGATACGCGTCAAAACTTTTTTCTCTTATAACTGCGCGAAAAGCATGTATTCGTGCTTGATACAACGAAACAAGTTGTTTTAGACCGAAACGAGCTAAATCTGAACACATCGGTTTTACAAGTGTCCCTGTGACACGCGTCAAAACTTTTTCTCTTATAACTGCGCGAAAAGCATGTATTCTTGCTTAATACAGCGAAACAAGCTGTTTTAGACCGAAACGAGCTAAATCACAACACATCGGTTTTACAAGTGTTCCTCTGATACGCGTCAAAACTTTTTCTCTTATAACGGCGCGAAAAGCATGTATTCTTGCTTAATACAACGAAACAAGCTGTTTTAGACCGAAACGAGCTAAATCACAACACGTCGGTTTTACAAGTGTCCCTGTGACACGCGTCAAAACTTTTTCTCTTATAACTGCGCGAAAAGCATGTATTCTTGCTTAATACAAAGAAACAAGCTGTTTTAGACCGAAACGAGCTAAATCACAACACATCGGTTTTACAAGTGCTCCTCTGATACGCGTCAAAACTTTTTTCTCTTATAACTGCGCGAAAAGCACGTATTCGTGCTTAGTTCAACGAAACAAGCTGTTTTAGACCAAAACGAGGTAAATCTGAACACATCGGTTTTACAAGTATCCCTGTGACACGCCTTTAAAACTTTTTCTCTTATAACTGCGCGAAAAGCATGTTTTCCTGCTTAATACAGCGAAACAAGCTGTTTTAGACCGAAACGAGCTAAATCTGAACACATCGGTTTTACAAGTGTCCCTGTGACACGCGTCAAAACTTTTTCTCTTATAACTGCGCGAAAAGCATGTATTCTTGCTTAATACAGCGAAACAAGCTGTTTTAGACCGAAACGAGATAAATCACAACACATCGGTTTTACAAGTGTTCCTCTGATACGCGTCAAAACTTTTTTCTCTTTTAACTGCGCGAAAAGCATGTATTCGTGCTTAGTTCAACGAAACAAGCTGTTTTAGACCGAAACGAGGTAAATCTGAACACATCGGTTTTACAAGTGTCCCTGTGACACGCGTCAAATCTTTTTCTCTTATACCTGCGCGAAAAGCATGTATTCGTGCTTAATACAGCGAAACAAGCTGTTTTAGACCGAAACGAGCTAAATCTGAACACATCGGTTTTACTAGTGTCCCTGTGACACGCGTCACCTCTTCTCTTATAACTGCGCGAAAAGCATGTATTCTTGCTTATACAGCGAAACAAGCTGTTTTAGACCGAAACGAGTTAAATCACAACACATCGGTTTTACAAGTGTTCCTCTGATACGCGTCAAAACTTTTTCTCTTATAACTGCGCGAAAAGCATGTATTCGTGCTTAATAAAACGAAACAAGTTGTTTTAGACCGATACGAGCTAAATCTGAACACATCGGTTTTACAAGTGTCCCTGTGACACGCGTCAAAACTTTTTCTCTTATAACTGCGCGAAAAGCATGTATTCTTGCTTAATACAGCGAAACAAGCTGTTTTAGACCGAAACGAGCTAAATCACAACACATCGGTTTTACAAGTGTTCCTCTGATACGCGTCAAAACTTTTTCTCTTATAACGGCGCGAAAAGCATGTATTCTTGCTTAATACAACGAAACAAGCTGTTTTAGACCGAAACGAGCTAAATCACAACACATCGGTTTTACAAGTGTCTCTGTGACACGCCTTTAAAACTTCTTCTCTTATAACTGCGCGAAAAGCATGTATTCCTGCTTATTACAGCGAAACAAGCTGTTTTAGACCGAAACGAGCTAAATCACAACACATCGGCTTTACAAGTGTTCCTCTGATACGCGTCAAATCTTTTTCTCTTATAACTGCGCGAAAAGCATGTATACTTGCTTAATACAACGAAACAAGCTGCTTTAGACCGAAACGAGCCAAATCACAACACATCGGTATTGCAAGTGTCAAAACTTTTTCTCTAATAACTGCGCGAAAAGCACGTATTCTTGCTTAATACAGCGAAACAAGCTGTTTTAGACCGAAACGAGCTAAATCACAACACATCGGTTTTACAAGTGTCTCTGTGACACGCCTTTAAAACTTCTTCTCTTATAACTGCGCGAAAAGCATGTATTCCTGCTTATTACAGCGAAACAAGCTGTTTTAGACCGAAACGAGCTAAATCACAACACATCGGCTTTACAAGTGTTCCTCTGATACGCGTCAAATCTTTTTCTCTTATAACTGCGCGAAAAGCATGTATACTTGTTTAATACAACGAAACAAGCTGTTTTAGACCGAAACGAGCCAAATCACAACACATCGGTATTACAAGTGTCAAAACTTTTTCTCTAATAACTGCGCGAAAAGCCTGTATTCTTGCTTAATACAGCGAAACAAGCTGTTTTAGACCGAAACGAGCTAAATCACAACACATCAGTTTTACAAGTGTTCCTCTGATACGCGTCAAAACTTTTTCTCTTATAACTGCGCGAAAAGCACGTATTCTTGCTTAATACAGCGAAACAAGCTGTTTTAGACCAAAATGAGCTAAATCACAACACATCGGTTTTACAAGTGTTCCTCTGATACGCGTCAAAACTTTTTTCTCTTATAACTGCGCGAAAAGCATGTATTCGTGCTTAATACAACGAAACAAGTTGTTTTAGACCGAAACGAGCTAAATCTGAACACATCGGTTTTACAAGTGTCCCGTGACACGCGTCAAAACTTTTTCTCTTATAACTGCGCGAAAAGCATGTATTCTTGCTTAATACAGCGAAACAAGCTGTTTTAGACCGAAACGAGCTAAATCACAACACATCGGTTTTACAAGTGTTCCTCTGATACGCGTCAAAACTTTTTCTCTTATAACTGCGCGAAAAGCATGTATTCTTGCTTAATACAACGAAACAAGCTGTTTTAGACCGAAACGAGCTAAATCACAACACATCGGTTTTACAAGTGTCCCTGTGACACGCGTCAAAACTTTTTCTCTTATAACTGCGCGAAAAGCATGTATTCTTGCTTAATACAGCGAAACAAGCTGTTTTAGACCGAAACGAGGTAAATCTGAACACATCGGTTTTACAAGTGTCCCTGTGACACGCGTCAAAACTTTTTCTCTTATAACTGCGCGAAAAGCACGTATTCTTGCTTAATACAGCGAAACAAGCTGTTTTAGACCCAAACGAGCTAAATCACAACACATCGGTTTTACAAGTGTTCCTCTGATACGCGTCAAAACTTTTTTCTCTTTTAACTGCGCGAAAAGCATGTATTCTTGCTTAGTCTAACGAAACAAGCTGTTTTAGACCGAAACGGGGTAAATCTGAACACATCGGTTTTACAAGTGTCCCTGTGACACGCCTTTAAAACTTTTTCTCTTATAACTGCGCGAAAAGAATGTATTCCTGCTTAATACAGCGAAACAGGCTGTTTTAGACCGATATCGAGATAAATCACAACACATCGGCTTTACAAGTGTTCCTCTGATACGCGTCAAATCTTTTTCTCTTATAACTGCGCGAAAAGCATGTATTCTTGCTTAATACAACGAAACAAGCTGTTTTAGACCGAAACGAGGTTAATCACAACACATCGGTTTTACAAGTGTTCCTCTGATACGCGTCTAAACTTTTTCTCTTATAACTGCGCGAAAAGCATGTATTCGTGCTCAATACAACGAAACAAGCTGTTTTAGACCGAAACGAGCTAAATCTGAACACATCGGTTTTACAAGTGTCCCTGTGACACGCGTCAAAACGTTTTCTCTTATAACTGCGCGAAAAGCATGTATTCTTGCTTATACAGCGAAACAAGCTGTTTTAGACCGAAACGAGCTAAATCACAACACATCGGTTTTACAAGTGTTCCTCTGATACGCGTCTGATCTTTTTCTCTTATAACTGCGCGAAAAGCATGTATTCGTGCTTAATACAACGAAACAAGCTGTTTTAGACCGAAACGAGCTAAATCTGAACACATCGGTTTTACAAGTGTCCCTGTGACACGCGTCAAAACTTTTTCGCTTATAACTGCGCGAAAAGCATGTATTCTTGTTTAATACAGCGAAACAAGCTGTTTTAGACCGAAACGAGCTAAATCACAACACATCAGTTTTACAAGTGTTCCTCTGATACGCGTCAAAACTTTTTCTCTTATAACTGCGCGAAAAGCATGTATTCGTGCTTAATACAACGAAACAAGCTGTTTTAGACCGAAACGAGCTAAATCTGAACACATCGGTTTTACAAGTGTCCCTGTGACACGCGTCAAAACTTTTTCTCTTATAACTGCGCGAAAAGCATGTATTCTTGCTTAATACAGCGAAACAAGCTGTTTTAGACCGAAACGAGCTAAATCACAACACATCGGTTTTACAAGTGTTCCTCTGATACGCGTCAAAACTTTTTCTCTTATAACTGCGCGAAAAGCATGTATTCTTGCTTAATACAACGAAACAAGCTGTTTTAGACCGAAACGAGCTAAATCACAACACATCGGTTTTACAAGTATTCCTCTGATACGCGTCAAAACTTTTTTCTCTTATAACTGCGCGAAAAGCATGTATTCGTGCTTGATACAACGAAACAAGTTGTTTTAGACCGAAACGAGGTAAATCTGAACACATCGGTTTTACAAGTGTCCCTGTGACACGCGTCAAAACTTTTTCTCTTATAACTGCGCGAAAAGCATGTATTCTTGCTTAATACAGCGAAACAAGCTGTTTTAGACCGAAACGAGCTAAATCACAACACATCGGTTTTACAAGTGTTCCTCTGATACGCGTCTGATCTTTTTCTCTTATAACTGCGCGAAAAGCATGTATTCGTGCTTAATACAACGAAACAAGCTGTTTTAGACCGAAACGAGCTAAATCTGAACACATCGGTTTTACAAGTGTCCCTGTGACACGCGTCAAAACTTTTTCTCTTATAACTGCGCGAAAAGCATGTATTCTTGCTTAATACAGCGAAACAAGCTGTTTTAGACCGAAACGAGCTAAATCACAACACATCGGTTTTACAAGTGTTCCTCTGATACGCGTCAAAACTTTTTCTCTTATAACTGCGCGAAAAGCATGTATTCTTGCTTAATACAACGAAACAAGCTGTTTTAGACCGAAACGAGCTAAATCACAACACATCGGTTTTACAAGTATTCCTCTGATACGCGTCAAAACTTTTTTCTCTTATAACTGCGCGAAAAGCATGTATTCGTGCTTGATACAACGAAACAAGTTGTTTTAGACCGAAACGAGCTAAATCTGAACACATCGGTTTTACAAGTGTCCCTGTGACACGCGTCAAAACTTTTTCTCTTATAACTGCGCGAAAAGCATGTATTCTTGCTTAATACAGCGAAACAAGCTGTTTTAGACCGAAACGAGCTAAATCACAACACATCGGTTTTACAAGTGTTCCTCTGATACGCGTCAAAACTTTTTCTCTTATAACGGCGCGAAAAGCATGTATTCTTGCTTAATACAACGAAACAAGCTGTTTTAGACCGAAACGAGCTAAATCACAACACGTCGGTTTTACAAGTGTCCCTGTGACACGCGTCAAAACTTTTTCTCTTATAACTGCGCGAAAAGCATGTATTCTTGCTTAATACAAAGAAACAAGCTGTTTTAGACCGAAACGAGCTAAATCACAACACATCGGTTTTACAAGTGTTCCTCTGATACGCGTCAAAACTTTTTTCTCTTATAACTGCGCGAAAAGCACGTATTCGTGCTTAGTTCAACGAAACAAGCTGTTTTAGACCAAAACGAGGTAAATCTGAACACATCGGTTTTACAAGTATCCCTGTGACACGCCTTTAAAACTTTTTCTCTTATAACTGCGCGAAAAGCATGTTTTCCTGCTTAATACAGCGAAACAAGCTGTTTTAGACCGAAACGAGCTAAATCTGAACACATCGGTTTTACAAGTGTCCCTGTGACACGCGTCAAAACTTTTTCTCTTATAACTGCGCGAAAAGCATGTATTCTTGCTTAATACAGCGAAACAAGCTGTTTTAGACCGAAACGAGATAAATCACAACACATCGGTTTTACAAGTGTTCCTCTGATACGCGTCAAAACTTTTTTCTCTTTTAACTGCGCGAAAAGCATGTATTCGTGCTTAGTTCAACGAAACAAGCTGTTTTAGACCGAAACGAGCTAAATCTGAACACATCGGTTTTACTAGTGTCCCTGTGACACGCGTCACCTTTTCTCTTATACCTGCGCGAAAAGCATGTATTCTTGCTTATACAGCGAAACAAGCTGTTTTAGACCGAAACGAGTTAAATCACAACACATCGGTTTTACAAGTGTTCCTCTGATACGCGTCAAAACTTTTTCTCTTATAACTGCGCGAAAAGCATGTATTCGTGCTTAATAAAACGAAACAAGTTGTTTTAGACCGATACGAGCTAAATCTGAACACATCGGTTTTACAAGTGTCCCTGTGACACGCGTCAAAACTTTTTCTCTTATAACTGCGCGAAAAGCATGTATTCTTGCTTAATACAGCGAAACAAGCTGTTTTAGACCGAAACGAGCTAAATCACAACACATCGGTTTTACAAGTGTTCCTCTGATACGCGTCAAAACTTTTTCTCTTATAACGGCGCGAAAAGCATGTATTCTTGCTTAATACAACGAAACAAGCTGTTTTAGACCGAAACGAGCTAAATCACAACACATCGGTTTTACAAGTGTCTCTGTGACACGCCTTTAAAACTTCTTCTCTTATAACTGCGCGAAAAGCATGTATTCCTGCTTATTACAGCGAAACAAGCTGTTTTAGACCGAAACGAGCTAAATCACAACACATCGGCTTTACAAGTGTTCCTCTGATACGCGTCAAATCTTTTTCTCTTATAACTGCGCGAAAAGCATGTATACTTGCTTAATACAACGAAACAAGCTGTTTTAGACCGAAACGAGCCAAATCACAACACATCGGTATTGCAAGTGTCAAAACTTTTTCTCTAATAACTGCGCGAAAAGCACGTATTCTTGCTTAATACAGCGAAACAAGGTGTTTTAGACCGAAACGAGCTAAATCACAACACATCGGTTTTACAAGTGTCTCTGTGACACGCCTTTAAAACTTCTTCTCTTATAACTGCGCGAAAAGCATGTATTCCTGCTTATTACAGCGAAACAAGCTGTTTTAGACCGAAACGAGCTAAATCACAACACATCGGCTTTACAAGTGTTCCTCTGATACGCGTCAAATCTTTTTCTCTTATAACTGCGCGAAAAGCATGTATACTTGTTTAATACAACGAAACAAGCTGTTTTAGACCGAAACGAGCCAAATCACAACACATCGGTATTACAAGTGTCAAAACTTTTTCTCTAATAACTGCGCGAAAAGCCTGTATTCTTGCTTAATACAGCGAAACAAGCTGTTTTAGACCGAAACGAGCTAAATCACAACACATCAGTTTTACAAGTGTTCCTCTGATACGCGTCAAAACTTTTTCTCTTATAACTGCGCGAAAAGCATGTATTCTTGCTTAATACAGCGAAACAAGCTGTTTTAGACCGAAACGAGCTAAATCACAACACATCGGTTTTACAAGTGTTCCTCTGATACGCGTCAAAACTTTTTCTCTTATAACGGCGCGAAAAGCATGTATTCTTGCTTAATACAACGAAACAAGCTGTTTTAGACCGAAACGAGCTAAATCACAACACGTCGGTTTTACAAGTGTCCCTGTGACACGCGTCAAAACTTTTTCTCTTATAACTGCGCGAAAAGCATGTATTCTTGCTTAATACAAAGAAACAAGCTGTTTTAGACCGAAACGAGCTAAATCACAACACATCGGTTTTACAAGTGTTCCTCTGATACGCGTCAAAACTTTTTTCTCTTATAACTGCGCGAAAAGCACGTATTCGTGCTTAGTTCAACGAAACAAGCTGTTTTAGACCAAAACGAGGTAAATCTGAACACATCGGTTTTACAAGTATCCCTGTGACACGCCTTTAAAACTTTTTCTCTTATAACTGCGCGAAAAGCATGTTTTCCTGCTTAATACAGCGAAACAAGCTGTTTTAGACCGAAACGAGCTAAATCTGAACACATCGGTTTTACAAGTGTCCCTGTGACACGCGTCAAAACTTTTTCTCTTATAACTGCGCGAAAAGCATGTATTCTTGCTTAATACAGCGAAACAAGCTGTTTTAGACCGAAACGAGATAAATCACAACACATCGGTTTTACAAGTGTTCCTCTGATACGCGTCAAAACTTTTTTCTCTTTTAACTGCGCGAAAAGCATGTATTCGTGCTTAGTTCAACGAAACAAGCTGTTTTAGACCGAAACGAGCTAAATCTGAACACATCGGTTTTACTAGTGTCCCTGTGACACGCGTCACCTTTTCTCTTATACCTGCGCGAAAAGCATGTATTCTTGCTTATACAGCGAAACAAGCTGTTTTAGACCGAAACGAGTTAAATCACAACACATCGGTTTTACAAGTGTTCCTCTGATACGCGTCAAAACTTTTTCTCTTATAACTGCGCGAAAAGCATGTATTCGTGCTTAATAAAACGAAACAAGTTGTTTTAGACCGATACGAGCTAAATCTGAACACATCGGTTTTACAAGTGTCCCTGTGACACGCGTCAAAACTTTTTCTCTTATAACTGCGCGAAAAGCATGTATTCTTGCTTAATACAGCGAAACAAGCTGTTTTAGACCGAAACGAGCTAAATCACAACACATCGGTTTTACAAGTGTTCCTCTGATACGCGTCAAAACTTTTTCTCTTATAACGGCGCGAAAAGCATGTATTCTTGCTTAATACAACGAAACAAGCTGTTTTAGACCGAAACGAGCTAAATCACAACACATCGGTTTTACAAGTGTCTCTGTGACACGCCTTTAAAACTTCTTCTCTTATAACTGCGCGAAAAGCATGTATTCCTGCTTATTACAGCGAAACAAGCTGTTTTAGACCGAAACGAGCTAAATCACAACACATCGGCTTTACAAGTGTTCCTCTGATACGCGTCAAATCTTTTTCTCTTATAACTGCGCGAAAAGCATGTATACTTGCTTAATACAACGAAACAAGCTGTTTTAGACCGAAACGAGCCAAATCACAACACATCGGTATTGCAAGTGTCAAAACTTTTTCTCTAATAACTGCGCGAAAAGCACGTATTCTTGCTTAATACAGCGAAACAAGGTGTTTTAGACCGAAACGAGCTAAATCACAACACATCGGTTTTACAAGTGTCTCTGTGACACGCCTTTAAAACTTCTTCTCTTATAACTGCGCGAAAAGCATGTATTCCTGCTTATTACAGCGAAACAAGCTGTTTTAGACCGAAACGAGCTAAATCACAACACATCGGCTTTACAAGTGTTCCTCTGATACGCGTCAAATCTTTTTCTCTTATAACTGCGCGAAAAGCATGTATACTTGTTTAATACAACGAAACAAGCTGTTTTAGACCGAAACGAGCCAAATCACAACACATCGGTATTACAAGTGTCAAAACTTTTTCTCTAATAACTGCGCGAAAAGCCTGTATTCTTGCTTAATACAGCGAAACAAGCTGTTTTAGACCGAAACGAGCTAAATCACAACACATCAGTTTTACAAGTGTTCCTCTGATACGCGTCAAAACTTTTTCTCTTATAACTGCGCGAAAAGCATGTATTCTTGCTTAATACAGCGAAACAAGCTGTTTTAGACCGAAACGAGCTAAATCACAACACATCGGTTTTACAAGTGTTCCTCTGATACGCGTCAAAACTTTTTCTCTTATAACGGCGCGAAAAGCATGTATTCTTGCTTAATACAACGAAACAAGCTGTTTTAGACCGAAACGAGCTAAATCACAACACGTCGGTTTTACAAGTGTCCCTGTGACACGCGTCAAAACTTTTTCTCTTATAACTGCGCGAAAAGCATGTATTCTTGCTTAATACAAAGAAACAAGCTGTTTTAGACCGAAACGAGCTAAATCACAACACATCGGTTTTACAAGTGTTCCTCTGATACGCGTCAAAACTTTTTTCTCTTATAACTGCGCGAAAAGCACGTATTCGTGCTTAGTTCAACGAAACAAGCTGTTTTAGACCAAAACGAGGTAAATCTGAACACATCGGTTTTACAAGTATCCCTGTGACACGCCTTTAAAACTTTTTCTCTTATAACTGCGCGAAAAGCATGTTTTCCTGCTTAATACAGCGAAACAAGCTGTTTTAGACCGAAACGAGCTAAATCTGAACACATCGGTTTTACAAGTGTCCCTGTGACACGCGTCAAAACTTTTTCTCTTATAACTGCGCGAAAAGCATGTATTCTTGCTTAATACAGCGAAACAAGCTGTTTTAGACCGAAACGAGATAAATCACAACACATCGGTTTTACAAGTGTTCCTCTGATACGCGTCAAAACTTTTTTCTCTTTTAACTGCGCGAAAAGCATGTATTCGTGCTTAGTTCAACGAAACAAGCTGTTTTAGACCGAAACGAGCTAAATCTGAACACATCGGTTTTACTAGTGTCCCTGTGACACGCGTCACCTTTTCTCTTATACCTGCGCGAAAAGCATGTATTCTTGCTTATACAGCGAAACAAGCTGTTTTAGACCGAAACGAGTTAAATCACAACACATCGGTTTTACAAGTGTTCCTCTGATACGCGTCAAAACTTTTTCTCTTATAACTGCGCGAAAAGCATGTATTCGTGCTTAATAAAACGAAACAAGTTGTTTTAGACCGATACGAGCTAAATCTGAACACATCGGTTTTACAAGTGTCCCTGTGACACGCGTCAAAACTTTTTCTCTTATAACTGCGCGAAAAGCATGTATTCTTGCTTAATACAGCGAAACAAGCTGTTTTAGACCGAAACGAGCTAAATCACAACACATCGGTTTTACAAGTGTTCCTCTGATACGCGTCAAAACTTTTTCTCTTATAACGGCGCGAAAAGCATGTATTCTTGCTTAATACAACGAAACAAGCTGTTTTAGACCGAAACGAGCTAAATCACAACACATCGGTTTTACAAGTGTCTCTGTGACACGCCTTTAAAACTTCTTCTCTTATAACTGCGCGAAAAGCATGTATTCCTGCTTATTACAGCGAAACAAGCTGTTTTAGACCGAAACGAGCTAAATCACAACACATCGGCTTTACAAGTGTTCCTCTGATACGCGTCAAATCTTTTTCTCTTATAACTGCGCGAAAAGCATGTATACTTGCTTAATACAACGAAACAAGCTGTTTTAGACCGAAACGAGCCAAATCACAACACATCGGTATTGCAAGTGTCAAAACTTTTTCTCTAATAACTGCGCGAAAAGCACGTATTCTTGCTTAATACAGCGAAACAAGGTGTTTTAGACCGAAACGAGCTAAATCACAACACATCGGTTTTACAAGTGTCTCTGTGACACGCCTTTAAAACTTCTTCTCTTATAACTGCGCGAAAAGCATGTATTCCTGCTTATTACAGCGAAACAAGCTGTTTTAGACCGAAACGAGCTAAATCACAACACATCGGCTTTACAAGTGTTCCTCTGATACGCGTCAAATCTTTTTCTCTTATAACTGCGCGAAAAGCATGTATACTTGTTTAATACAACGAAACAAGCTGTTTTAGACCGAAACGAGCCAAATCACAACACATCGGTATTACAAGTGTCAAAACTTTTTCTCTAATAACTGCGCGAAAAGCCTGTATTCTTGCTTAATACAGCGAAACAAGCTGTTTTAGACCGAAACGAGCTAAATCACAACACATCAGTTTTACAAGTGTTCCTCTGATACGCGTCAAAACTTTTTCTCTTATAACTGCGCGAAAAGCATGTATTCTTGCTTAATACAGCGAAACAAGCTGTTTTAGACCGAAACGAGCTAAATCACAACACATCGGTTTTACAAGTGTTCCTCTGATACGCGTCAAAACTTTTTCTCTTATAACGGCGCGAAAAGCATGTATTCTTGCTTAATACAACGAAACAAGCTGTTTTAGACCGAAACGAGCTAAATCACAACACGTCGGTTTTACAAGTGTCCCTGTGACACGCGTCAAAACTTTTTCTCTTATAACTGCGCGAAAAGCATGTATTCTTGCTTAATACAAAGAAACAAGCTGTTTTAGACCGAAACGAGCTAAATCACAACACATCGGTTTTACAAGTGTTCCTCTGATACGCGTCAAAACTTTTTTCTCTTATAACTGCGCGAAAAGCACGTATTCGTGCTTAGTTCAACGAAACAAGCTGTTTTAGACCAAAACGAGGTAAATCTGAACACATCGGTTTTACAAGTATCCCTGTGACACGCCTTTAAAACTTTTTCTCTTATAACTGCGCGAAAAGCATGTTTTCCTGCTTAATACAGCGAAACAAGCTGTTTTAGACCGAAACGAGCTAAATCTGAACACATCGGTTTTACAAGTGTCCCTGTGACACGCGTCAAAACTTTTTCTCTTATAACTGCGCGAAAAGCATGTATTCTTGCTTAATACAGCGAAACAAGCTGTTTTAGACCGAAACGAGATAAATCACAACACATCGGTTTTACAAGTGTTCCTCTGATACGCGTCAAAACTTTTTTCTCTTTTAACTGCGCGAAAAGCATGTATTCGTGCTTAGTTCAACGAAACAAGCTGTTTTAGACCGAAACGAGCTAAATCTGAACACATCGGTTTTACTAGTGTCCCTGTGACACGCGTCACCTTTTCTCTTATACCTGCGCGAAAAGCATGTATTCTTGCTTATACAGCGAAACAAGCTGTTTTAGACCGAAACGAGTTAAATCACAACACATCGGTTTTACAAGTGTTCCTCTGATACGCGTCAAAACTTTTTCTCTTATAACTGCGCGAAAAGCATGTATTCGTGCTTAATAAAACGAAACAAGTTGTTTTAGACCGATACGAGCTAAATCTGAACACATCGGTTTTACAAGTGTCCCTGTGACACGCGTCAAAACTTTTTCTCTTATAACTGCGCGAAAAGCATGTATTCTTGCTTAATACAGCGAAACAAGCTGTTTTAGACCGAAACGAGCTAAATCACAACACATCGGTTTTACAAGTGTTCCTCTGATACGCGTCAAAACTTTTTCTCTTATAACGGCGCGAAAAGCATGTATTCTTGCTTAATACAACGAAACAAGCTGTTTTAGACCGAAACGAGCTAAATCACAACACATCGGTTTTACAAGTGTCTCTGTGACACGCCTTTAAAACTTCTTCTCTTATAACTGCGCGAAAAGCATGTATTCCTGCTTATTACAGCGAAACAAGCTGTTTTAGACCGAAACGAGCTAAATCACAACACATCGGCTTTACAAGTGTTCCTCTGATACGCGTCAAATCTTTTTCTCTTATAACTGCGCGAAAAGCATGTATACTTGCTTAATACAACGAAACAAGCTGTTTTAGACCGAAACGAGCCAAATCACAACACATCGGTATTGCAAGTGTCAAAACTTTTTCTCTAATAACTGCGCGAAAAGCACGTATTCTTGCTTAATACAGCGAAACAAGGTGTTTTAGACCGAAACGAGCTAAATCACAACACATCGGTTTTACAAGTGTCTCTGTGACACGCCTTTAAAACTTCTTCTCTTATAACTGCGCGAAAAGCATGTATTCCTGCTTATTACAGCGAAACAAGCTGTTTTAGACCGAAACGAGCTAAATCACAACACATCGGCTTTACAAGTGTTCCTCTGATACGCGTCAAATCTTTTTCTCTTATAACTGCGCGAAAAGCATGTATACTTGTTTAATACAACGAAACAAGCTGTTTTAGACCGAAACGAGCCAAATCACAACACATCGGTATTACAAGTGTCAAAACTTTTTCTCTAATAACTGCGCGAAAAGCCTGTATTCTTGCTTAATACAGCGAAACAAGCTGTTTTAGACCGAAACGAGCTAAATCACAACACATCAGTTTTACAAGTGTTCCTCTGATACGCGTCAAAACTTTTTCTCTTATAACTGCGCGAAAAGCATGTATTCTTGCTTAATACAGCGAAACAAGCTGTTTTAGACCGAAACGAGCTAAATCACAACACATCGGTTTTACAAGTGTTCCTCTGATACGCGTCAAAACTTTTTCTCTTATAACTGCGCGAAAAGCATGTATTCTTGCTTAATACAACGAAACAAGCTGTTTTAGACCGAAACGAGCTAAATCACAACACATCGGTTTTACACGTGTCCCTGTGACACGCGTCAAAACTTTTTCTCTTATAACTGCGCGAAAAGCATGTATTCTTGCTTAATACAGCGAAACAAGCTGTTTTAGACCGAAACGAGGTAAATCTGAACACATCGGTTTTACAAGTGTCCCTGTGACACGCGTCAAAACTTTTTCTCTTATAACTGCGCGAAAAGCACGTATTCTTGCTTAATACAGCGAAACAAGCTGTTTTAGACCCAAACGAGCTAAATCACAACACATCGGTTTTACAAGTGTTCCTCTGATACGCGTCAAAACTTTTTTCTCTTTTAACTGCGCGAAAAGCATGTATTCTTGCTTAGTCTAACGAAACAAGCTGTTTTAGACCGAAACGGGGTAAATCTGAACACATCGGTTTTACAAGTGTCCCTGTGACACGCCTTTAAAGCTTTTTCTCTTATAACTGCGCGAAAAGAATGTATTCCTGCTTAATACAGCGAAACAGGCTGTTTTAGACCGATATCGAGATAAATCACAACACATCGGCTTTACAAGTGTTCCTCTGATACGCGTCAAATCTTTTTCTCTTATAACTGCGCGAAAAGCATGTATTCTTGCTTAATACAACGAAACAAGCTGTTTTAGACCGAAACGAGGTTAATCACAACACATCGGTTTTACAAGTGTTCCTCTGATACGCGTCTAAACTTTTTCTCTTATAACTGCGCGAAAAGCATGTATTCGTGCTCAATACAACGAAACAAGCTGTTTTAGACCGAAACGAGCTAAATCTGAACACATCGGTTTTACAAGTGTCCCTGTGACACGCGTCAAAACGTTTTCTCTTATAACTGCGCGAAAAGCATGTATTCTTGCTAATACAGCGAAACAAGCTGTTTTAGACCGAAACGAGCTAAATCACAACACATCGGTTTTACAAGTGTTCCTCTGATACGCGTCAAAACTTTTTCTCTTATAACTGCGCGAAAAGCATGTATTCTTGCTTAATACAACGAAACAAGCTGCTTTAGACCCAAACGAGCTAAATCACAACACATCGGTTTTACAAGTGTCCCTGTGACACGCGTCAAAACTTTTTCTCTTATAACTGCGCGAAAAGCATGTATTCTTGCTTAATACAGCGAAACAAGCTGTTTTAGACCGAAACGAGCTAAATCGCAACACATCGGTTTTACAAGTGTTCCTCTGATACGCTTCAAAACTTTTTTCTCTTATAACTGCGCGAAAAGCATGTATTCGTGCTTAGTTCAACGAAACAAGCTGTTTTAGACCGAAACGAGGTAAATCTGAACACATCGGTTTTACAAGTGTCCCTGTGACACGCGTCAAAACTTTTTCTCTTATAACTGCGCGAAACAAGCTGTTTTAGACCGAAACGAGCTAAATCACAACACATCGGTTTTACAAGTGTTCCTCTGATACGCGTCAAAACTTTTTCTCTTATAACTGCGCGAAAAGCATGTATTCTTGCTTAATACAACGAAACAAGCTGTTTTAGACCGAAACGAGCTAAATCACAACACATCGGTTTTACAAGTGTTCCTCTGATACGCGTCTAAACTTTTTCTCTTATAACTGCGCGAAAAGCATGTATTCGTGCCTAATACAACGAAACAAGCTGTTTTACACCAAAACGAGCTAGATCTGAACACATCGGTTTTACAAGTGTCCCTGTGACACGCGTCAAAACTTTTTCTCTTATAACTGCGCGAAAAGCACGTATTCTTGCTTAATACAGCGAAACAAGCTGTTTTAGACCGAAACGAGCTAAATCACAACACATCGGTTTTACAAGTGTTCCTCTGATACGCGTCAAAACTTTTTTCTCTTATAACTGCGCGAAAAGCATGTATTCGTGCTTAGTCTAACGAAACAAGCTGTTTTAGACCGAAACGGGGTAAATCTGAACACATCGGTTTTACAAGTGTCCCTGTGACACGCCTTTAAAGCTTTTTCTCTTATAACTGCGCGAAAAGCATGTATTCCTGCTTAATACAGCGAAACAAGCTGTTTTAGACCGAAACGAGCTAAATCTGAACACATCGGTTTTACAAGTGTCCCTGTGACACGCGTCACAACTTTTTCTCTTATAACTGCGCGAAAAGCATGTATTCGTGCCTAATACAACGAAACAAGCTGTTTTACACCAAAACGAGCTAGATCTGAACACATCGGTTTTACAAGTGTCCCTGTGACACGCGTCAAAACTTTTTCTCTTTTAACTGCGCGAAAAGCACGTATTCTTGCTTAATACAGCGAAACAAGCTGTTTTAGACCGAAACGAGCTAAATCACAACACATCGGTTTTACAAGTGTTCCTCTGATACGCGTCAAAACTTTTTTTCTCTTATAACTGCGCGAAAAGCATGTATTCGTGCTTAGTCTAACGAAACAAGCTGTTTTAGACCGAAACGGGGTAAATCTGAACACATCGGTTTTACAAGTGTCCCTGTGACACGCCTTTAAAACGTTTTCTCTTATAACTGCGCGAAAAGCATGTATTCCTGCTTAATACAGCGAAACAAGCTGTTTTAGACCGAAACGAGCTAAATCTGAACACATCGGTTTTACAAGTGTCCCTGTGACACGCGTCACAAGTTTTTCTCTTATAACTGCGCGAAAAGAATGTATTCTTGCTTAATACAGCGAAACAAGCTGTTTTAGACCGAAACGAGTTAAGTCACAACACATCGGTTTTACAAGTGTTCCTCTGATATGCGTCAAAATTTTTTCTCTTATAACTGCGCGAAAAGCATGTATTCGTGCTTAATAAAACGGAACAAGCTGTTTTAGACCGAAACGAGTTGTATCTGAACGCATCGGTTTTACAAGTATCCACGTGATACTCGTCAAAACTTTTTCTCTTATAACTGCGCGAAAAGCATGTATTCGTGCTTAATACAACGAATCAAGCTGTTTTAGACCGAAACGAGCTAGATCTGAGCACGTCGGTTTTACACGTGTCCCTGTGACATGCGTCAAAACTTTTTCTCTTATAACTGCGCGAAAAGCACGTATTCTTGCTTAATACAGCGAAACAAGCTTTTTTATACCGAAACGAGCTAAATCACAACACATCGGTTTTACAAGTGTCTCTGTGACACGCCTTTAAAACTTTTTCTCTTATAACTGCGCGAAAAGCATGTATTCCTGCTTAATACAGCGAAACAAGCTGTTTTAGACCGAAACGAGCTAAATCACAACACATCGGCTTTACAAGTGTACCTCTGATACGCGTCAAATCTTTTTCTCTTATAACTGCACGAAAAGCATGTATACTTGCTTAATACAACGAAACAAGCTGTTTAAGACCGAAACAAGCCAAATCACAACACATCGGTATTACAAGTGTCAAAACTTTTTCTCTAATAACTGCGCGAAAAGCATGTATTCTTGCTTAATACAGCGAAACAAGCTGTTTTAGACCGGAACGAGCTAAATCACAAAACATCGGTTTTACAAGTGTTCCTCTGATACGCCTCAAAACTTTTTCTCTTATAACTGCGCGAAAAGCATGTATTCTTGCTTAATACAACGAAACAAGCTGTTTAAAACCGAAACGAGCTAAATCACAACACATCGGTTTTACAAGGGGTCATCTGATACGCGTCAAAACTTTTACTCTTATAACTGCGCGAAAATCATGTATTCTTGCTTAATACAACGAAACAAGCTGTTTTAGACCGAAACGAGCTAAATCACAACACATCGGTTTTACAAGTGTTCCTCTGATACGCGTCTAAACTTTTTCTCTTATAACTGCGCGAAAAGCATGCATTCTTGCTTAATACAACGAAACAAGCTGTTTTAGACCGAAGCGAGGTAAATCTGAACACATCGGTTTTACAAGTGTCCCTGTGACATGCCTTTAAAACTTTTTCTCTTATACCTGCGCGAAAAGCATGTATTCGTGCTTAATACAACGAAACAAGCTGTTTTAGACCGAAACGAGCTAAATCTGAACACATCGGTTTTACAAGTGTTCCTGTGACACGCGTCACAACTTTTTCTCTTATAACTGCGCGAAAAGCATGTATTCTTGCTTAATACAGCGAAACAAGCTGTTTTAGACCGAAACGAGTTAAATCACAACACATCGGTTTTACAAGTGTTCCTCTGATACGCGTCAAAACTTTTTCTCTTATAACTGCGCGAAAAGCATGTATTCGTGCTTAATAAAACGAAACAAGCTGTTTTAGACCGAAACGAGTTGTATCTGAACGCATCGGTTTTACAAGTATCTACGTGATACTCGTCAAAACTTTTTCTCTTATAACTGCGCGAAAAGCATGTATTCGTGCTTAATACAACGAATCAAGTTGTTTTAGACCGAAACGAGCTAGATCTGAACACGTCGGTTTTACACGTGTCCCTGTGACACGCGTCAAAACTTTTTCTCTAATAACTGCGCGAAAAGCACGTATTCTTGCTTAATACAGCGAAACAAGCTGTTTTAGACCGAAACGAGCTAAATCACAACACATCGGTTTTACAAGTGTCTCTGTGACACGCCTTTAAAACTTCTTCTCTTATAACTGCGCGAAAAGCATGTATTCCTGCTTATTACAGCGAAACAAGCTGTTTTAGACCGAAACGAGCTAAATCACAACACATCGGCTTTACAAGTGTTCCTCTGATACGCGTCAAATCTTTTTCTCTTATAACTGCGCGAAAAGCATGTATACTTGCTTAATACAACGAAACAAGCTGTTTTAGACCGAAACGAGCCAAATCACAACACATCGGTATTACAAGTGTCAAAACTTTTTCTCTAATAACTGCGCGAAAAGCCTGTATTCTTGCTTAATACAGCGAAACAAGCTGTTTTAGACCGAAACGAGCTAAATCACAACACATCGGTTTTACAAGTGTTCCTCTGATACGCGTCAAAACTTTTTCTCTTCTAACTGCGCGAAAAGCACGTATTCTTGCTTAATACAGCGAAACAAGCTGTTTTAGACCAAAACGAGCTAAATCACAACACATCGGTTTTACAAGTGTTCCTCTGATACGCGTCAAAACTTTTTTCTCTTATAACTGCGCGAAAAGCATGTATTCGTGCTTAATACAACGAAACAAGTTGTTTTAGACCGAAACGAGCTAAATCTGAACACATCGGTTTTACAAGTGTCCCGTGACACGCGTCAAAACTTTTTCTCTTATAACTGCGCGAAAAGCATGTATTCTTGCTTAATACAGCGAAACAAGCTGTTTTAGACCGAAACGAGCTAAATCAAACACATCGGTTTTACAAGTGTTCCTCTGATACGCGTCAAAACTTTTTCTCTTATAACTGCGCGAAAAGCATGTATTCTTGCTTAATACAACGAAACAAGCTGTTTTAGACCGAAACGAGCTAAATCACAACACATCGGTTTTACAAGTGTCCCTGTGACACGCGTCAAAACTTTTTCTCTTATAACTGCGCGAAAAGCATGTATTCTTGCTTAATACAGCGAAACAAGCTGTTTTAGACCGAAACGAGGTAAATCTGAACACATCGGTTTTACAAGTGTCCCTGTGACACGCGTCAAAACTTTTTCTCTTATAACTGCGCGAAAAGCATGTATTCTTGCTTAATACAACGAAACAAGCTGTTTTAGACCCAAACGAGCTAAATCACAACACATCGGTTTTACAAGTGTTCCTCTGATACGCGTCAAAACTTTTTCTCTTATAACTGCGCGAAAAGCATGTATTCTTGCTTAATACAACGAAACAAGCTGTTTTAGACCGAAACGAGCTAAATCACAACACATCAGTTTTACAAGTGTTCCTCTGATACGCGTCTAAACTTTTTCTCTTATAACTGCGCGAAAAGCATGTATTCGTGCTTAATACAACGAAACAAGCTGTTTTACACCAAAACGAGCTAGATCTAAACACATCGGTTTTACAAGTGTCCCTGTGACACGCGTCAAAACTTTTTCTCTTATAACTGCGCGAAAAGCACGTATTCTTGCTTAATACAGCGAAACAAGCTGTTTTAGACCGAAACGAGCTAAATCACAACACATCGGTTTTACAAGTGTTCCTCTGATATGCGTCAAAACTTTTTTCTCTTATAACTGCGCGAAAAGCATGTATTCGTGTTTAGTCTATTAGTCGAACGAAACAAGCTGTTTTAGACCGAAACGGGGTAAATCTGAACACATCGGTTTTACAAGTGTCCCTGTGACACGCCTTTAAAACTTTTTCTCTTATAACTGCGCGAAAAGAATGTATTCCTGCTTAAAACAGCGAAACAGGCTGTTTTAGACCGATATCGAGATAAATCACAACACATCGGCTTTACAAGTGTTCCTCTGATACGCGTCAAATCTTTTTTCCCTTATAACTGCGCGAAAAGCATGTATTCTTGCTTAATACAACGAAACAAGCTGTTTTAGACCGAAACGAGGTTAATCACAACACATCGGTTTTACCAGTGTTCCTCTGATACGCGTCTAAACTTTTTCTCTTATAACTGTGCGAAAAGCATGTATTCGTGCTCAATACAACGAAACAAGCTGTTTTAGACCGAAACGAGCTAAATCTGAACACATCGGTTTTACCAGTGTTCCTCTGATACGCGTCAAAACTTTTTCTCTTATAACTGCGCGAAAAGCATGTATTCTTGCTTAATACAACAAAACAAGCTGCTTTAGACCGAAACGAGCTAAATCACAACACATCGGTTTTACAAGTGTCCCTGTGACACGCGTCAAAACTTTTTCTCTTATAACTGCGCGAAAAGCATGTATTCTTGCTTAATACAGCGAAACAAGCTGTTTTAGACCGAAACGAGCTAAATCGCAACACATCGGTTTTACAAGTGTTCCTCTGATACGCTTCAAAACTTTTTTCTCTTATAACTGCGCGAAAACATGTATTCTTGCTTAATACAGCGAAACAAGCTGTTTTAGACCGAAACGAGGTAAATCTGAACACATCGGTTTTACAAGTGTCCCTGTGACACGCGTCAAAACTTTTTCTCTTATAACTGCGCGAAACAAGCTGTTTTAGACCGAAACGAGCTAAATCACAACACATCGGTTTTACAAGTGTTCCTCTGATACGCGTCAAAACTTTTTTCTCTTATAACTGCGCGAAAAGCATGTATTCGTGCTTAATACAACGAAACAAGTTGTTTTAGACCGAAACGAGCTAAATCTGAACACATCGGTTTTACAAGTGTCCCGTGACACGCGACAAAACTTTTTCTCTTATAACTGCGCGAAAAGCATGTATTCTTGCTTAATACAGCGAAACAAGCTGTTTTAGACCGAAACGAGCTAAATCACAACACATCGGTTTTACAAGTGTTCCTCTGATACGCGTCAAAACTTTTTCTCTTATAACTGCGCGAAAAGCATGTATTCTTGCTTAATACAACGAAACAAGCTGTTTTAGACCGAAACGAGCTAAATCACAACACATCGGTTTTACAAGTGTCCCTGTGACACGCGTCAAAACTTTTTCTCTTATAACTGCGCGAAAAGCATGTATTCTTGCTTAATACAGCGAAACAAGCTGTTTTAGACCGAAACGAGGTAAATCTGAACACATCGGTTTTACAAGTGTCCCTGTGACACGCGTCAAAACTTTTTCTCTTATAACTGCGCGAAAAGCATGTATTCTTGCTTAATACAACGAAACAAGCTGTTTTAGACCCAAACGAGCTAAATCACAACACATCGGTTTTACAAGTGTTCCTCTGATACGCGTCAAAACTTTTTCTCTTATAACTGCGCGAAAAGCATGTATTCTTGCTTAATACAACGAAACAAGCTGTTTTAGACCGAAACGAGCTAAATCACAACACATCAGTTTTACAAGTGTTCCTCTGATACGCGTCTAAACTTTTTCTCTTATAACTGCGCGAAAAGCATGTATTCGTGCTTAATACAACGAAACAAGCTGTTTTACACCAAAACGAGCTAGATCTAAACACATCGGTTTTACAAGTGTCCCTGTGACACGCGTCAAAACTTTTTCTCTTATAACTGCGCGAAAAGCACGTATTCTTGCTTAATACAGCGAAACAAGCTGTTTTAGACCGAAACGAGCTAAATCACAACACATCGGTTTTACAAGTGTTCCTCTGATATGCGTCAAAACTTTTTTCTCTTATAACTGCGCGAAAAGCATGTATTCGTGTTTAGTCTATTAGTCGAACGAAACAAGCTGTTTTAGACCGAAACGGGGTAAATCTGAACACATCGGTTTTACAAGTGTCCCTGTGACACGCCTTTAAAACTTTTTCTCTTATAACTGCGCGAAAAGAATGTATTCCTGCTTAATACAGCGAAACAGGCTGTTTTAGACCGATATCGAGATAAATCACAACACATCGGCTTTACAAGTGTTCCTCTGATACGCGTCAAATCTTTTTCCCTTATAACTGCGCGAAAAGCATGTATTCTTGCTTAATACAACGAAACAAGCTGTTTTAGACCGAAACGAGGTTAATCACAACACATCGGTTTTACCAGTGTTCCTCTGATACGCGTCTAAACTTTTTCTCTTATAACTGTGCGAAAAGCATGTATTCGTGCTCAATACAACGAAACAAGCTGTTTTAGACCGAAACGAGCTAAATCTGAACACATCGGTTTTACAAGTGTTCCTCTGATACGCGTCAAAACTTTTTCTCTTATAACTGCGCGAAAAGCATGTATTCTTGCTTAATACAACGAAACAAGCTGCTTTAGACCGAAACGAGCTAAATCACAACACATCGGTTTTACAAGTGTCCCTGTGACACGCGTCAAAACTTTTTCTCTTATAACTGCGCGAAAAGCATGTATTCTTGCTTAATACAGCGAAACAAGCTGTTTTAGACCGAAACGAGCTAAATCGCAACACATCGGTTTTACAAGTGTTCCTCTGATACGCTTCAAAACTTTTTTCTCTTATAACTGCGCGAAAACATGTATTCTTGCTTAATACAGCGAAACAAGCTGTTTTAGACCGAAACGAGGTAAATCTGAACACATCGGTTTTACAAGTGTCCCTGTGACACGCGTCAAAACTTTTTCTCTTATAACTGCGCGAAACAAGCTGTTTTAGACCGAAACGAGCTAAATCACAACACATCGGTTTTACAAGTGTTCCTCTGATACGCGTCAAAACTTTTTCTCTTATAACTGCGCGAAAAGCATGTATTCTTGCTTAATACAACGAAACAAGCTGTTTTAGACCGAAACGAGCTAAATCACAACACATCGGTTTTACAAGTGTTCCTCTGATACGCGTCTAAACTTTTTCTCTTATAACTGCACGAAAAGCATGTATTCGTGCCTAATACAACGAAACAAGCTGTTTTACACCAAAACGAGCTAGATCTGAACACATCGGTTTTACAAGTGTCCCTGTGACACGCGCAAATCTTTTTCTCTTATAACTGCGCGAAAAGCACGTATTCTTGCTTAATACAGCGAAACAAGCTGTTTTAGACCGAAACGAGCTAAATCACAACACATCGGTTTTACACGTGTGCCTCTGATACGCGTCAAAACTTTTTTCTCTTATAACTGCGCGAAAAGCATGTATTCGTGTTTAGTCTATTAGTCGAACGAAACAAGCTGTTTTAGACCGAAACGGGGTAAATCTGAACACATCGGTTTTACAAGTGTCCCTGTGACACGCCTTTAAAACTTTTTCTCTTATAACTGCGCGAAAAGAATGTATTCCTGCTTAATACAGCGAAACGGGCTGTTTTAGACCGATATCGAGATAAATCACAACACATCGGCTTTACAAGTGTTCCTCTGATACGCGTCAAATCTTTTTCCCTTATAACTGCGCGAAAAGCATGTATTCTTGCTTAATACAACGAAACAAGCTGTTTTAGACCGAAACGAGGTTAATCACAACACATCGGTTTTACCAGTGTTCCTCTGATACGCGTCTAAACTTTTTCTCTTATAACTGTGCGAAAGGCATGTATTCGTGCTCAATACAACGAAACAAGCTGTTTTAGACCGAAACGAGCTAAATCTGAACACATCGGTTTTACAAGTGTTCCTCTGATACGCGTCAAAACTTTTTCTCTTATAACTGCGCGAAAAGCATGTATTCTTGCTTAATACAACGAAACAAGCTGCTTTAGACCGAAACGAGCTAAATCACAACACATCGGTTTTACAAGTGTCCCTGTGACACGCGTCAAAACTTTTTCTCTTATAACTGCGCGAAAAGCATGTATTCTTGCTTAATACAGCGAAACAAGCTGTTTTAGACCGAAACGAGCTAAATCGCAACACATCGGTTTTACAAGTGTTCCTCTGATACGCTTCAAAACTTTTTTCTCTTATAACTGCGCGAAAACATGTATTCTTGCTTAATAAAGCGAAACAAGCTGTTTTAGACCGAAACGAGGTAAATCTGAACACATCGGTTTTACAAGTGTCCCTGTGACACGCGTCAAAACTTTTTCTCTTATAACTGCGCGAAACAAGCTGTTTTAGACCGAAACGAGCTAAATCACAACACATCGGTTTTACAAGTGTTCCTCTGATACGCGTCAAAACTGTTTCTCTTATAACTGCGCGAAAAGCATGTATTCTTGCTTAATACAACGAAACAAGCTGTTTTAGACCGAAACGAGCTAAATCACAACACATCGGTTTTACAAGTGTTCCTCTGATACGCGTCTAAACTTTTTCTCTTATAACTGCGCGAAAAGCATGTATTCGTGCCTAATACAACGAAACAAGCTGTTTTACACCAAAACGAGCTAGATCTGAACACATCGGTTTTACAAGTGTCCCTGTGACACGCGTCAAATCTTTTTCTCTTATAACTGCGCGAAAAGCACGTATTCTTGCTTAATACAGCGAAACAAGCTGTTTTAGACCGAAACGAGCTAAATCACAACACATCGGTTTTACACGTGTGCCTCTGATACGCGTCAAAACTTTTTTCTCTTATAACTGCGCGAAAAGCATGTATTCGTGCTTAGTCTAACGAAACAAGCTGTTTTAGACCGAAACGGGGTAAATCTGAACACATCGGTTTTACAAGTGTCCCTGTGACACGCCTTTAAAGCTTTTTCTCTTATAACTGCGCGAAAAGCATGTATTCCTGCTTAATACAGCGAAACAAGCTGTTTTAGACCGAAACGAGCTAAATCTGAACACATCGGTTTTACAAGTGTCCCTGTGACACGCGTCACAACTTTTTCTCTTATAACTGCGCGAAAAGCATGTATTCGTGCCTAATACAGCGAAACAAGCTGTTTTACACCAAAACGAGCTAGATCTGAACACATCGGTTTTACAAGTGTCCCTGTGACACGCGTCAAAACTTTTTCTCTTATAACTGCGCGAAAAGCACGTATTCTTGCTTAATACAGCGAAACAAGCTGTTTTAGACTGAAACGAGCTAAATCACAACACATCGGTTTTACAAGTGTTCCTCTGATACGCGTCAAAACTTTTTTCTGTTATAACTGCGCGAAAAGCATGTATTCGTGCTTAGTCTAACGAAACAAGCTGTTTTAGACCGAAACGGGGTAAATCTGAACACATCGGTTTTACAAGTGTCCCTGTGACACGCCTTTAAAACTTTTTCTCTTATAACTGCGCGAAAAGCATGTATTCCTGCTTAATACAGCGAAACAAGCTGTTTTAGACCGAAACGAGCTAAATCTGAACACATCGGTTTTACAAGTGTCCCTGTGACACGCGTCACAACTTTTTCTCTTATAACTGCGCGAAAAGCACGTATTCTTGCTTAATACAGCGAAACAAGCTGTTTTAGACCGAAGCGAGCTAAATCACAACACATCGGTTTTACAAGTGTCTCTCTAATACGCGTCAAAAGTTTTCTTCTATAACTGCGCGAAAAGCATGTATTCGTGCTTAAAACAACGAAACAAGCTGTTTTATACCAAAACGAGCTATATCTGAACACGTCGGTTTTACACGTGTCCCTGTGACACGCGTCAAAACTTTTTCTCTTATAACTGCGCGAAAAGCACGTATTCTTGCTTAATACAGCGAAACAAGCTGTTTTAGACCGAAACGAGTTAATCACAAAACATCGGTTTTACAAGTGTTCCTCTGATACGCGTCAAAACTTTTTTTCTCTTATAACTGCGCGAAAAGCATGTATTCCTGCTTAGTCCAACGAAACAAGCTGTTTTAGACCGAAACGAGTTAAATCACAACACATCGGTTTACAAGTGTCCCTGTGACACGCGTCAAAACTTTTTCTCTTATACCTGCGCGAAAAGCATGTATTCTTGCTTAATACAGCGAAACAAGCTGTTTTAGACCGAAACGAGCTAAATCACAACACATCGGTTTTACAAGTGTCTCTCTAATACGCGTCAAACGTTTTTCTTCTATAACTGCGCGAAAAGCATGTATTCGTGCTTAATACAACGAATCAAGTTGTTTTAGACCGAAACGAGCTAGATCTGAACACGTCGGTTTTACACGTGTCCCTGTGACACGCGTCAAAACTTTTTCTCTTATAACTGCGCGAAAAGCACGTATTCTTGCTTAATACAGCGAAATAAGCTGTTTTAGACCGAAACGAGCTAAATCACAACACATCGGTTTTACAAGTGTCTCTGTGACACGCCTTTAAAAATTTTTCTCTTATAACTGCGCGAAAAGCATGTATTCCTGCTTAATACAGCGAAACAAGCTGTTTTAGACCGAAACGAGCTAAATCACAACACATCGGCTTTACAAGTGTTCCTCTGATACGCGTCAAATCTTTTTCTCTTATAACTGCGCGAAAAGCATGTATACTTGCTTAATACAACGAAACAAGCTGTTTTAGACCGAAACGAGCCAAATCACAACACATCGGTATTACAAGTGTCAAAACTTTTTCTCTTATAACTGCGCGAAAAGCATGTATTCGTGCTTAATAAAACGAAACAAGCTGCTTTAGACCGAAACGAGTTGTATCTGAACGCATCGGTTTTACAAGTGTCCCTGTGACACGCGTCAAAACTTTTTTCTCTTATAACTGCGCGAAAAGCATGTATTCTTGCTTAATACAGCGAAACAAGCTGTTTTAGACCGAAACGAGCTAAATCACAACACATCGGTTTTACAAGTGTTCCTCTGATACGCGTCAAAACTTTTTATCTTATAACTGCGCGAAAAGCATGTATTCTTGCTTAATACAACGAAACAAGCTGTTTTAGACCGAAACGAGCTAAATCACAACACTTCGGTTTTACAAGTGTTCCTCTGATACGCGTCTAAACTTTTTTTCTTATAACTGCGCGAAAAGCATGTATTCTTGGTTAATACAGCGAAACAAGCTGTTTTAGACCGAAACGAGCTAAATCACAACACATCGGTTTTACAAGTGTTCCTCTGATACGCGTCAAAACTTTTTCTCTTATAACTGCGCGAAAAGCATGTATTCTTGCTTAATACAACGAAACAAGCTGTTTTAGACCGAAACGAGCTAAATCACAACACATCGGTTTTACAAGTGTCCCTATGACACGCGTCAAAACTTTTTCTCTTATAACTGCGCGAAAAGCATGTATTCTTGCTTAATACAGCGAAACAAGCTGTTTTAGACCGAAACGAGCTAAATCACAACACATCGGTTTTACAAGTGTCCACGTGATATTCGTCAAAACTTTTTCTCTTATAACTGCGCGAAAAGCATGTATTCGTGCTTAATACAACGAAACAAGCTGTTTTAGACCGAGATGAGCTAAATCTGAACACATCGGTTTTACAAGTGTCTCTCTAATAAGCGTCAAAGGTTTTTCTTCTATAACTGCGCGAAAAGCATGTATTCGTGCTTAAAACAACGAAACAAGCTGTTTTATACCAAAACGAGCTATATCTGAACACATCGGTTTTACACGTGTCCCTGTGACACGCGTCAAAACTTTTTTCTCTTATAACTGCGCTAAAAGCACGTATTCTTGCTTAATACAGCGAAACAAGCTGTTTTAGAATGAAACGAGCTAAATCACAACACATCGGTTTTACAAGTGTTTCGCTGATACGCGTCAAAACTTTTTTTCTCTTATAACTGCGCGAAAAGCATGCATTCGTGCTTAGTTCAACGAAACAAGCTGTTTTAGACCGAAACGAGGTAAATCTGAACACATCGGTTTTACAAGTGTCCCTGTGACACGCGTCAAAACTTTTTCTCTTATAACTGCGCGAAAAGCATGTATTCTTGCTTAATACAGCGAAACAAGCTGTTTTAGACCGAAACGAGCTAAATCACAACACATCGGTTTTACAAGTGTCCCTGTGACACGCGTCAAAACTTTTTCTCTTATAACTGCGCGAAAAGCATGTATTCTTGCTTAATACAGCGAAACAAGCTGTTTTAGACCGAAACGAGCTAAATCACAACACATCGGTTTTACAAGTGTTCCTCTGATACGCGTCAAAACTTTTTCTCTTATAACTGCGCGAAAAGCATGTATTCTTACTTAACACAACGAAACAATCTGTTTTAGACCGAAACGAGCGAAATCACAACACATCGGTTTTACAAGTGTTCCTCTGATACGCGTCTAAACTTTTTTTCTTATAACTGCGCGAAAAGCATGTATTCGTGCTTAATACGACGAAACAAGCTGTTTTAGACCGAAACGAGCTAAATCTGAACACATCGATTTTACCAGTGTCCCTGTGACACGCGTCAAAACTTTTTCTCTTATAACTGCGCGAAAAGCATGTATTCTTGCTTAATACAGCGAAACAAGCTGTTTTAGACCGAAACGAGCCAAATCACAACACATCGGTATTACAATTGTTCCACGTGATACTCGTCAAAACTTTTTCTCTAATAACTGCGCGAAAAGCATGTATTCTTGCTTAATACAGCGAAACAAGCTGTTTTAGACCGAAACGAGCTAAATCACAACACATCGGTTTTACAAGTGTTCCTCTGATACGCGTCAAAACTTTTTCTCTTATAACTGCGCGAAAAGCATGTATTCTTGCTTAATACAACGAAACAAGCTGTTTTAGACCGAAACGAGCTAAATCACAACACATCGGTTTTACAAGTGTTCCTCTGATACGCGTCTAAACTTTTTCTCTTATACCTGCGCGAAAAGCATGTATTCGTGCTTAATACAACGAAACAAGCTGTTTTACACCAAAACGAGCTAGATCTGAACACATCGGTTTTACAAGTGTCCCTGTGACACGCGTCAAAACTTTTTCTCTTATAACTGCGCGAAAAGCACGTATTCTTGCTTAATACAGCGAAACAAGCTGTTTTAGACCAAAACGAGCTAAATCACAACACATCGGTTTTACAAGTCTTCCTCTGATACGCGTCAAAACTTTTTTCTCTTATAACTGCGCGAAAAGCATGTATTCGTGCTTAATACAACGAAACAAGTTGTTTTAGACCGAAACGAGCTAAATTTGAACACATCGGTTTTACAAGTGTCCCTGTGACAAGCGTCAAAACTTTTTCTCTTATACCTGCGCGAAAAGCATGTATTCTTGCTTAATACAGGGAAACAAGCTGTTTTAGACCGAAACGAGCTAAATCACAACACATCGGTTTTACAAGTGTCTCTCTAATACGCGTCAAAAGTTTTTCTTCTATAACTGCGCGAAAAGCATGTATTCGTGCTTAAAACAACGAAACAAGCTGTTTTATACCAAAACGAGCTATATCTGAACACATCGGTTTTACACGTGTCCCTGTGACACGCGTCAAAACTTTTTCTCTTATAACTGCGCGAAAAGCACGTATTCTTGCTTAATACAGCGAAACAAGCTGTTTTAGACCGAAACGAGCTAAATCACAAAACATCGGTTTTACAAGTGTTCCTCTGATACGCGTCAAAACTTTTTTTCTCTTATAACTGCGCGAAAAGCATGTATTCCTGCTTAGTCCAACGAAACAAGCTGTTTTAGACCGAAACGAGTTAAATCACAACACATCGGTTTTACAAGTGTCCCTGTGACACGAGTCAAAACTTTTTCTCTTATACCTGCGCGAAAAGCATGTATTCTTGCTTAATTCAGCGAAACAAGCTGTTTTAGACCGAAACGAGCTAAATCACAACACATCGGTTTTACAAGTGTCTCTCTAATACGCGTCAAAAGTTTTTCTTCTATAACTGCGCGAAAAGCATGTATTCGTGCTTAATACAACGAATCAAGTTGTTTTAGACCGAAACGAGCTAGATCTTAACACGTCGGTTTTACACGTGTCCCTGTGACACGCGTCAAAACTTTTTCTCTTATAACTGCGCGAAAAGCACGTATTCTTGCTTAATACAGCGAAACAAGCTGTTTTAGACCGAAACGAGCTAAATCACAACACATCGGTTTTACAAGTGTCTCTGTGACACGCCTTTAAAACTTTTTCTCTTATAACTGCGCGAAAAGCATGTATTCCTGCTTAATACAGCGAAACAAGCTGTTTTAGACCGAAACGAGCTAAATCACAACACATCGGCTTTACAAGTGTTCCTCTGATACGCGTCAAATCTTTTTCTCTTATAACTGCGCGAAAAGCATGTATACTTGCTTAATACAACGAAACAAGCTGTTTTAGACCGAAACGAGCCAAATCACAACACATCGGTATTACAAGTTGTCAAAACTTTTTCTCTAATAACTGCGCGAAAAGCATGTATTCTTGCTTAATACAGCGAAACAAGCTGTTTTAGACCGAAACGAGCTAAATCACAACACATCGGTTTTACAAGTGTTCCTCTGATACGCGTCAAAACTTTTTCTCTTATAACTGCGCGAAAAGCATGTATTCTTGCTTAATACAACGAAACAAGCTGTTTTAGACCGAAACGAGCTAAATCACAACACATCGGTTTTACAAGTGTTCCTCTGATACGCGTCTAAACTTTTTCTCTTATAACTGCGCGAAAAGCATGCATTCTTGCTTAATACAACGAAACAAGCTGTTTTACACCAAAATGAGCTAGATCTGAACACATCGGTTTTACAAGTGTCCCTGTGACACGCGTCAAAACTTTTTCTCCTATAACTGCGCGAAAAGCACGTATTCTTGCTTAATACAGCGAAACAAGCTGTTTTATACCAAAACGAGCTAAATCACAACACATCGGTTTTACAAGTGTTCCTCTGATACGCGTCAAAACTTTTCTTCTTATAACTGCGCGAAAAGCATGTATTCGTGCTTAGTCTAACGAAACAAGCTGTTTTAGACCGAAACGGGGTAAATCTGAACACATCGGTTTTACAAGTGTCCCTGTGACACGCCTTTAAAGCTTTTTCTCTTATAACTGCGCGAAAAGCATGTATTCCTGCTTAATACAGCGAAACAAGCTGTTTTAGACCGAAACGAGCTAAATCTGAACACATCGGTTTTACAAGTGTCCCTGTGACACGCGTCACAACTTTTTCTCTTATAACTGCGCGAAAAGCATGTATTCGTGCCTAATACAACGAAACAAGCTGTTTTACACCAAAACGAGCTAGATCTGAACACATCGGTTTTACAAGTGTCCCTGTGACACGCGTCAAAACGTTTTCTCTTATAACTGCGCGAAAAGCACGTATTCTTGCTTAATACAGCGAAACAAGCTGTTTTAGACTGAAACGAGCTAAATCACAACACATCGGTTTTGCAAGTGTTCCTCTGATACGCGTCAAAACTTTTTTCTCTTATAACTGCGCGAAAAGCATGTATTCGTGCTTAGTCTAACGAAACAAGCTGTTTTAGACCGAAACGGGGTAAATCTGAACACATCGGTTTTACAAGTGTCCCTGTGACACGCCTTTAAAACTTTTTCTCTTATAACTGCGCGAAAAGCATGTATTCCTGCTTAATACAGCGAAACAAGCTGTTTTAGACCGAAACGAGCTAAATCTGAACACATCGGTTTTACAAGTGTCCCTGTGACACGCGTCACAACTTTTTCTCTTATAACTGCGCGAAAAGCACGTATTCTTGCTTAATACAGCGAAACAAGCTGTTTTAGACCGAAGCGAGCTAAATCACAACACATCGGTTTTACAAGTGTCTCTCTAATACGCGTCAAAAGTTTTCTTCTATAACTGCGCGAAAAGCATGTATTCGTGCTTAAAACAACGAAACAAGCTGTTTTATACCAAAACGAGCTATATCTGAACACATCGGTTTTACACGTGTCCCTGTGACACGCGTCAAAACTTTTTCTCTTATAACTGCGCGAAAAGCACGTATTCTTGCTTAATACAGCGAAACAAGCTGTTTTAGACCGAAACGAGTTAATCACAAAACATCGGTTTTACAAGTGTTCCTCTGATACGCGTCAAAACTTTTTCTCTTATAACTGCGCGAAAAGCATGTATTCTTGCTTAATACAACGAAACAAGCTGTTTTAGACCGAAACGAGCTAAATCACAACACATCGGTTTTACAAGTGTCCCTATGACACGCGTCAAAACTTTTTCTCTTATAACTGCGCGAAAAGCATGTATTCTTGCTTAATACAGCGAAACAAGCTGTTTTAGACCGAAACGAGCTAAATCACAACACATCGGTTTTACAAGTGTCCACGTGATATTCGTCAAAACTTTTTCTCTTATAACTGCGCGAAAAGCATGTATTCGTGCTTAATACAACGAAACAAGCTGTTTTAGACCGAGATGAGCTAAATCTGAACACATCGGTTTTACAAGTGTCTCTCTAATAAGCGTCAAAGGTTTTTCTTCTATAACTGCGCGAAAAGCATGTATTCGTGCTTAAAACAACGAAACAAGCTGTTTTATACCAAAACGAGCTATATCTGAACACATCGGTTTTACACGTGTCCCTGTGACACGCGTCAAAACTTTTTTCTCTTATAACTGCGCTAAAAGCACGTATTCTTGCTTAATACAGCGAAACAAGCTGTTTTAGAATGAAACGAGCTAAATCACAACACATCGGTTTTACAAGTGTTTCGCTGATACGCGTCAAAACTTTTTTTCTCTTATAACTGCGCGAAAAGCATGCATTCGTGCTTAGTTCAACGAAACAAGCTGTTTTAGACCGAAACGAGGTAAATCTGAACACATCGGTTTTACAAGTGTCCCTGTGACACGCGTCAAAACTTTTTCTCTTATAACTGCGCGAAAAGCATGTATTCTTGCTTAATACAGCGAAACAAGCTGTTTTAGACCGAAACGAGCTAAATCACAACACATCGGTTTTACAAGTGTCCCTGTGACACGCGTCAAAACTTTTTCTCTTATAACTGCGCGAAAAGCATGTATTCTTGCTTAATACAGCGAAACAAGCTGTTTTAGACCGAAACGAGCTAAATCACAACACATCGGTTTTACAAGTGTTCCTCTGATACGCGTCAAAACTTTTTCTCTTATAACTGCGCGAAAAGCATGTATTCTTACTTAACACAACGAAACAATCTGTTTTAGACCGAAACGAGCGAAATCACAACACATCGGTTTTACAAGTGTTCCTCTGATACGCGTCTAAACTTTTTTTCTTATAACTGCGCGAAAAGCATGTATTCGTGCTTAATACGACGAAACAAGCTGTTTTAGACCGAAACGAGCTAAATCTGAACACATCGATTTTACCAGTGTCCCTGTGACACGCGTCAAAACTTTTTCTCTTATAACTGCGCGAAAAGCATGTATTCTTGCTTAATACAGCGAAACAAGCTGTTTTAGACCGAAACGAGCCAAATCACAACACATCGGTATTACAATTGTTCCACGTGATACTCGTCAAAACTTTTTCTCTAATAACTGCGCGAAAAGCATGTATTCTTGCTTAATACAGCGAAACAAGCTGTTTTAGACCGAAACGAGCTAAATCACAACACATCGGTTTTACAAGTGTTCCTCTGATACGCGTCAAAACTTTTTCTCTTATAACTGCGCGAAAAGCATGTATTCTTGCTTAATACAACGAAACAAGCTGTTTTAGACCGAAACGAGCTAAATCACAACACATCGGTTTTACAAGTGTTCCTCTGATACGCGTCTAAACTTTTTCTCTTATACCTGCGCGAAAAGCATGTATTCGTGCTTAATACAACGAAACAAGCTGTTTTACACCAAAACGAGCTAGATCTGAACACATCGGTTTTACAAGTGTCCCTGTGACACGCGTCAAAACTTTTTCTCTTATAACTGCGCGAAAAGCACGTATTCTTGCTTAATACAGCGAAACAAGCTGTTTTAGACCAAAACGAGCTAAATCACAACACATCGGTTTTACAAGTCTTCCTCTGATACGCGTCAAAACTTTTTTCTCTTATAACTGCGCGAAAAGCATGTATTCGTGCTTAATACAACGAAACAAGTTGTTTTAGACCGAAACGAGCTAAATTTGAACACATCGGTTTTACAAGTGTCCCTGTGACAAGCGTCAAAACTTTTTCTCTTATACCTGCGCGAAAAGCATGTATTCTTGCTTAATACAGGGAAACAAGCTGTTTTAGACCGAAACGAGCTAAATCACAACACATCGGTTTTACAAGTGTCTCTCTAATACGCGTCAAAAGTTTTTCTTCTATAACTGCGCGAAAAGCATGTATTCGTGCTTAAAACAACGAAACAAGCTGTTTTATACCAAAACGAGCTATATCTGAACACATCGGTTTTACACGTGTCCCTGTGACACGCGTCAAAACTTTTTCTCTTATAACTGCGCGAAAAGCACGTATTCTTGCTTAATACAGCGAAACAAGCTGTTTTAGACCGAAACGAGCTAAATCACAAAACATCGGTTTTACAAGTGTTCCTCTGATACGCGTCAAAACTTTTTTTCTCTTATAACTGCGCGAAAAGCATGTATTCCTGCTTAGTCCAACGAAACAAGCTGTTTTAGACCGAAACGAGTTAAATCACAACACATCGGTTTTACAAGTGTCCCTGTGACACGAGTCAAAACTTTTTCTCTTATACCTGCGCGAAAAGCATGTATTCTTGCTTAATTCAGCGAAACAAGCTGTTTTAGACCGAAACGAGCTAAATCACAACACATCGGTTTTACAAGTGTCTCTCTAATACGCGTCAAAAGTTTTTCTTCTATAACTGCGCGAAAAGCATGTATTCGTGCTTAATACAACGAATCAAGTTGTTTTAGACCGAAACGAGCTAGATCTTAACACGTCGGTTTTACACGTGTCCCTGTGACACGCGTCAAAACTTTTTCTCTTATAACTGCGCGAAAAGCACGTATTCTTGCTTAATACAGCGAAACAAGCTGTTTTAGACCGAAACGAGCTAAATCACAACACATCGGTTTTACAAGTGTCTCTGTGACACGCCTTTAAAACTTTTTCTCTTATAACTGCGCGAAAAGCATGTATTCCTGCTTAATACAGCGAAACAAGCTGTTTTAGACCGAAACGAGCTAAATCACAACACATCGGCTTTACAAGTGTTCCTCTGATACGCGTCAAATCTTTTTCTCTTATAACTGCGCGAAAAGCATGTATACTTGCTTAATACAACGAAACAAGCTGTTTTAGACCGAAACGAGCCAAATCACAACACATCGGTATTACAAGTTGTCAAAACTTTTTCTCTAATAACTGCGCGAAAAGCATGTATTCTTGCTTAATACAGCGAAACAAGCTGTTTTAGACCGAAACGAGCTAAATCACAACACATCGGTTTTACAAGTGTTCCTCTGATACGCGTCAAAACTTTTTCTCTTATAACTGCGCGAAAAGCATGTATTCTTGCTTAATACAACGAAACAAGCTGTTTTAGACCGAAACGAGCTAAATCACAACACATCGGTTTTACAAGTGTTCCTCTGATACGCGTCTAAACTTTTTCTCTTATAACTGCGCGAAAAGCATGCATTCTTGCTTAATACAACGAAACAAGCTGTTTTACACCAAAATGAGCTAGATCTGAACACATCGGTTTTACAAGTGTCCCTGTGACACGCGTCAAAACTTTTTCTCCTATAACTGCGCGAAAAGCACGTATTCTTGCTTAATACAGCGAAACAAGCTGTTTTATACCAAAACGAGCTAAATCACAACACATCGGTTTTACAAGTGTTCCTCTGATACGCGTCAAAACTTTTCTTCTTATAACTGCGCGAAAAGCATGTATTCGTGCTTAGTCTAACGAAACAAGCTGTTTTAGACCGAAACGGGGTAAATCTGAACACATCGGTTTTACAAGTGTCCCTGTGACACGCCTTTAAAGCTTTTTCTCTTATAACTGCGCGAAAAGCATGTATTCCTGCTTAATACAGCGAAACAAGCTGTTTTAGACCGAAACGAGCTAAATCTGAACACATCGGTTTTACAAGTGTCCCTGTGACACGCGTCACAACTTTTTCTCTTATAACTGCGCGAAAAGCATGTATTCGTGCCTAATACAACGAAACAAGCTGTTTTACACCAAAACGAGCTAGATCTGAACACATCGGTTTTACAAGTGTCCCTGTGACACGCGTCAAAACGTTTTCTCTTATAACTGCGCGAAAAGCACGTATTCTTGCTTAATACAGCGAAACAAGCTGTTTTAGACTGAAACGAGCTAAATCACAACACATCGGTTTTGCAAGTGTTCCTCTGATACGCGTCAAAACTTTTTTCTCTTATAACTGCGCGAAAAGCATGTATTCGTGCTTAGTCTAACGAAACAAGCTGTTTTAGACCGAAACGGGGTAAATCTGAACACATCGGTTTTACAAGTGTCCCTGTGACACGCCTTTAAAACTTTTTCTCTTATAACTGCGCGAAAAGCATGTATTCCTGCTTAATACAGCGAAACAAGCTGTTTTAGACCGAAACGAGCTAAATCTGAACACATCGGTTTTACAAGTGTCCCTGTGACACGCGTCACAACTTTTTCTCTTATAACTGCGCGAAAAGCACGTATTCTTGCTTAATACAGCGAAACAAGCTGTTTTAGACCGAAGCGAGCTAAATCACAACACATCGGTTTTACAAGTGTCTCTCTAATACGCGTCAAAAGTTTTCTTCTATAACTGCGCGAAAAGCATGTATTCGTGCTTAAAACAACGAAACAAGCTGTTTTATACCAAAACGAGCTATATCTGAACACATCGGTTTTACACGTGTCCCTGTGACACGCGTCAAAACTTTTTCTCTTATAACTGCGCGAAAAGCACGTATTCTTGCTTAATACAGCGAAACAAGCTGTTTTAGACCGAAACGAGTTAATCACAAAACATCGGTTTTACAAGTGTTCCTCTGATACGCGTCAAAACTTTTTTTCTCTTATAACTGCGCGAAAAGCATGTATTCCTGCTTAGTCCAACGAAACAAGCTGTTTTAGACCGAAACGAGTTAAATCACAACACATCGGTTTACAAGTGTCCCTGTGACACGCGTCAAAACTTTTTCTCTTATAACTGCGCGAAAAGCACGTATTCTTGCTTAATACAGCGAAACAAGCTGTTTTAGACTGAAACGAGCTAAATCACAACACATCGGTTTTGCAAGTGTTCCTCTGATACGCGTCAAAACTTTTTTCTCTTATAACTGCGCGAAAAGCATGTATTCGTGCTTAGTCTAACGAAACAAGCTGTTTTAGACCGAAACGGGGTAAATCTGAACACATCGGTTTTACAAGTGTCCCTGTGACACGCCTTTAAAACTTTTTCTCTTATAACTGCGCGAAAAGCATGTATTCCTGCTTAATACAGCGAAACAAGCTGTTTTAGACCGAAACGAGCTAAATCTGAACACATCGGTTTTACAAGTGCCCCTGTGACACGCGTCACAACTTTTTCTCTTATAACTGCGCGAAAAGCACGTATTCTTGCTTAATACAGCGAAACAAGCTGTTTTAGACCGAAGCGAGCTAAATCACAACACATCGGTTTTACAAGTGTCTCTCTAATACGCGTCAAAAGTTTTCTTCTATAACTGCGCGAAAAGCATGTATTCGTGCTTAAAACAACGAAACAAGCTGTTTTATACCAAAACGAGCTATATCTGAACACATCGGTTTTACACGTGTCCCTGTGACACGCGTCAAAACTTTTTCTCTTATAACTGCGCGAAAAGCACGTATTCTTGCTTAATACAGCGAAACAAGCTGTTTTAGACCGAAACGAGTTAATCACAAAACATCGGTTTTACAAGTGTTCCTCTGATACGCGTCAAAACTTTTTTTCTCTTATAACTGCGCGAAAAGCATGTATTCCTGCTTAGTCCAACGAAACAAGCTGTTTTAGACCGAAACGAGTTAAATCACAACACATCGGTTTACAAGTGTCCCTGTGACACGCGTCAAAACTTTTTCCCTTATACCTGCGCGAAAAGCATGTATTCTTGCTTAATACAGCGAAACAAGCTGTTTTAGACCGAAACGAGCTAAATCACAACACATCGGTTTTACAAGTGTCTCTCTAATACGCGTCAAAAGTTTTTCTTCTATAACTGCGCGAAAAGCATGTATTCGTGCTTAATACAACGAATCAAGTTGTTTTAGACCGAAACGAGCTAGATCTGAACACGTCGGTTTTACACGTGTCCCTGTGACACGCGTCAAAACGTTTTCTCTTATAACTGCGCGAAAAGCACGTATTCTTGCTTAATACAGCGAAATAAGCTGTTTTAGACCGAAACGAGCTAAATCACAACACATCGGTTTTACAAGTGTCTCTGTGACACGCCTTTAAAAATTTTTCTCTTATAACTGCGCGAAAAGCATGTATTCCTGCTTAATACAGCGAAACAAGCTGTTTTAGACCGAAACGAGCTAAATCACAACACATCGGCTTTACAAGTGTTCCTCTGATACGCGTCAAATCTTTTTCTCTTATAACTGCGCGAAAAGCATGTATACTTGCTTAATACAACGAAACAAGCTGTTTTAGACTGAAACGAGCCAAATCACAACACATCGGTATTACAAGTGTCAAAACTTTTTCTCTTAGAACTGCGCGAAAAGCATGTATTCGTGCTTAATAAAACGAAACAAGCTGTTTTAGACCGAAACGAGTTGTATCTGAACGCATCGGTTTTACAAGTGTCCCTGTGACACGCGTCAAAACTTTTTTCTCTTATAACTGCGCGAAAAGCATGTATTCTTGCTTAATACAGCGAAACAAGCTGTTTTAGACCGAAACGAGCTAAATCACAACACATCGGTTTTACAAGTGTTCCTCTGATACGCGTCAAAACTTTTTATCTTATAACTGCGCGAAAAGCATGTATTCTTGCTTAATACAACGAAACAAGCTGTTTTAGACCGAAACGAGCTAAATCACAACACTTCGGTTTTACAAGTGTTCCTCTGATACGCGTCTAAACTTTTTTTCTTATAACTGCGCGAAAAGCATGTATTCTTGGTTAATACAGCGAAAAAAGCTGTTTTAGACCGAAACGAGCTAAATCACAACACATCGGTTTTACAAGTGTTCCTCTGATACGCGTCAAAACTTTTTCTCTTATAACTGCGCGAAAAGCATGTATTCTTGCTTAATACAACGAAACAAGCTGTTTTAGACCGAAACGAGCTAAATCACAACACATCGGTTTTACAAGTGTCCCTATGACACGCGTCAAAACTTTTTCTCTTATAACTGCGCGAAAAGCATGTATTCTTGCTTAATACAGCGAAACAAGCTGTTTTAGACCGAAACGAGCTAAATCACAACACATCGGTTTTACAAGTGTCCACGTGATATTCGTCAAAACTTTTTCTCTTATAACTGCGCGAAAAGCATGTATTCGTGCTTAATACAACGAAACAAGCTGTTTTAGACCGAGATGAGCTAAATCTGAACACATCGGTTTTACAAGTGTCTCTCTAATAAGCGTCAAAGGTTTTTCTTCTATAACTGCGCGAAAAGCATGTATTCGTGCTTAAAACAACGAAACAAGCTGTTTTATACCAAAACGAGCTATATCTGAACATATCGGTTTTACACGTGTCCCTGTGACACGCGTCAAAACTTTTTTCTCTTATAACTGCGCGAAAAGCACGTATTCTTGCTTAATACAGCGAAACAAGCTGTTTTAGAATGAAACGAGCTAAATCACAACACATCGGTTTTACAAGTGTTTCGCTGATACGCGTCAAAACTTTTTTTCTCTTATAACTGCGCGAAAAGCATGCATTCGTGCTTAGTTCAACGAAACAAGCTGTTTTAGACCGAAACGAGGTAAATCTGAACACATCGGTTTTACAAGTGTCCCTGTGACACGCGTCAAAACTTTTTCTCTTATAACTGCGCGAAAAGCATGTATTCTTGCTTAATACAGCGAAACAAGCTGTTTTAGACCGAAACGAGCTAAATCACAACACATCGGTTTTACAAGTGTCCCTGTGACACGCGTCAAAACTTTTTCTCTTATAACTGCGCGAAAAGCATGTATTCTTGCTTAATACAGCGAAACAAGCTGTTTTAGACCGAAACGAGCTAAATCACAACACATCGGTTTTACAAGTGTTCCTCTGATACGCGTCAAAACTTTTTCTCTTATAACTGCGCGAAAAGCATGTATTCTTGCTTAACACAACGAAACAATCTGTTTTAGACCGAAACGAGCGAAATCACAACACATCGGTTTTACAAGTGTTCCTCTGATACGCGTCTAAACTTTTTTTCTTATAACTGCGCGAAAAGCATGTATTCGTGCTTAATACGACGAAACAAGCTGTTTTAGACCGAAACGAGCTAAATCTGAACACATCGATTTTACCAGTGTCCCTGTGACACGCGTCAAAACTTTTTCTCTTATAACTGCGCGAAAAGCATGTATTCTTGCTTAATACAGCGAAACAAGCTGTTTTAGACCGAAACGAGCCAAATCACAACACATCGGTATTACAATTGTTCCACGTGATACTCGTCAAAACTTTTTCTCTAATAACTGCGCGAAAAGCATGTATTCTTGCTTAATACAGCGAAACAAGCTGTTTTAGACCGAAACGAGCTAAATCACAACACATCGGTTTTACAAGTGTTCCTCTGATACGCGTCAAAACTTTTTCTCTTATAACTGCGCGAAAAGCATGTATTCTTGCTTAATACAACGAAACAAGCTGTTTTAGACCGAAACGAGCTAAATCACAACACATCGGTTTTACAAGTGTTCCTCTGATACGCGTCTAAACTTTTTCTCTTATAACTGCGCGAAAAGCATGTATTCGTGCTTAATACAACGAAACAAGCTGTTTTACACCAAAACGAGCTAGATCTGAACACATCGGTTTTACAAGTGTCCCTGTGACACGCGTCAAAACTTTTTCTCTTATAACTGCGCGAAAAGCACGTATTCTTGCTTAATACAGCGAAACAAGCTGTTTTAGACCAAAACGAGCTAAATCACAACACATCGGTTTTACAAGTCTTCCTCTGATACGCGTCAAAACTTTTTTCTCTTATAACTGCGCGAAAAGCATGTATTCGTGCTTAATACAACGAAACAAGTTGTTTTAGACCGAAACGAGCTAAATTTGAACACATCGGTTTTACGAGTGTCCCTGTGACACGCGTCAAAACTTTTTCTCTTATAACTGTGCGAAAAGCATGTATTCTTGCTTAATACAGCGAAACAAGCTGTTTTAGACCGAAACGAGCTAAATCACAACACATCGGTTTTACAAGTGTTCCTCTGATACGCGTCAAAACTTTTTCTCTTATAACTGCGCGAAAAGCATGTATTCTTGCTTAATACAACGAAACAACCTGTTTTAGACCGAAACGAGCTAAATCACAACACATCGGTTTTACAAGTGTCCCTGTGACACGCGTCAAAACTTTTTCTCTTATACCTGCGCGAAAAGCATGTATTCTTGCTTAATACAGCGAAACAAGCTGTTTTAGACCGAAACGAGCTAAATCACAACACATCGGTTTTACAAGTGTCTCTCTAATACGCGTCAAAAGTTTTTCTTCTATAACTGCGCGAAAAGCATGTATTCGTGCTTAAAACAACGAAACAAGCTGTTTTATACCAAAACGAGCTATATCTGAACACATCGGTTTTACACGTGTCCCTGTGACACGCGTCAAAACTTTTTCTCTTATAACTGCGCGAAAAGCACGTATTCTTGCTTAATACAGCGAAACAAGCTGTTTTAGACCGAAACGAGCTAAATCACAAAACATCGGTTTTACAAGTGTTCCTCTGATACGCGTCAAAACTTTTTTTCTCTTATAACTGCGCGAAAAGCATGTATTCCTGCTTAGTCCAACGAAACAAGCTGTTTTAGACCGAAACGAGTTAAATCACAACACATCGGTTTTACAAGTGTCCCTGTGACACGCGTCAAAACGTTTTCTCTTATAACTGCGCGAAAAGCACGTATTCTTGCTTAATACAGCGAAATAAGCTGTTTTAGACCGAAACGAGCTAAATCACAACACATCGGTTTTACAAGTGTCTCTGTGACACGCCTTTAAAAATTTTTCTCTTATAACTGCGCGAAAAGCATGTATTCCTGCTTAATACAGCGAAACAAGCTGTTTTAGACCGAAACGAGCTAAATCACAACACATCGGCTTTACAAGTGTTCCTCTGATACGCGTCAAATCTTTTTCTCTTATAACTGCGCGAAAAGCATGTATACTTGCTTAATACAACGAAACAAGCTGTTTTAGACTGAAACGAGCCAAATCACAACACATCGGTATTACAAGTGTCAAAACTTTTTCTCTTAGAACTGCGCGAAAAGCATGTATTCGTGCTTAATAAAACGAAACAAGCTGTTTTAGACCGAAACGAGTTGTATCTGAACGCATCGGTTTTACAAGTGTCCCTGTGACACGCGTCAAAACTTTTTTCTCTTATAACTGCGCGAAAAGCATGTATTCTTGCTTAATACAGCGAAACAAGCTGTTTTAGACCGAAACGAGCTAAATCACAACACATCGGTTTTACAAGTGTTCCTCTGATACGCGTCAAAACTTTTTATCTTATAACTGCGCGAAAAGCATGTATTCTTGCTTAATACAACGAAACAAGCTGTTTTAGACCGAAACGAGCTAAATCACAACACTTCGGTTTTACAAGTGTTCCTCTGATACGCGTCTAAACTTTTTTTCTTATAACTGCGCGAAAAGCATGTATTCTTGGTTAATACAGCGAAAAAAGCTGTTTTAGACCGAAACGAGCTAAATCACAACACATCGGTTTTACAAGTGTTCCTCTGATACGCGTCAAAACTTTTTCTCTTATAACTGCGCGAAAAGCATGTATTCTTGCTTAATACAACGAAACAAGCTGTTTTAGACCGAAACGAGCTAAATCACAACACATCGGTTTTACAAGTGTCCCTATGACACGCGTCAAAACTTTTTCTCTTATAACTGCGCGAAAAGCATGTATTCTTGCTTAATACAGCGAAACAAGCTGTTTTAGACCGAAACGAGCTAAATCACAACACATCGGTTTTACAAGTGTCCACGTGATATTCGTCAAAACTTTTTCTCTTATAACTGCGCGAAAAGCATGTATTCGTGCTTAATACAACGAAACAAGCTGTTTTAGACCGAGATGAGCTAAATCTGAACACATCGGTTTTACAAGTGTCTCTCTAATAAGCGTCAAAGGTTTTTCTTCTATAACTGCGCGAAAAGCATGTATTCGTGCTTAAAACAACGAAACAAGCTGTTTTATACCAAAACGAGCTATATCTGAACACATCGGTTTTACACGTGTCCCTGTGACACGCGTCAAAACTTTTTTCTCTTATAACTGCGCGAAAAGCACGTATTCTTGCTTAATACAGCGAAACAAGCTGTTTTAGAATGAAACGAGCTAAATCACAACACATCGGTTTTACAAGTGTTTCGCTGATACGCGTCAAAACTTTTTTTCTCTTATAACTGCGCGAAAAGCATGCATTCGTGCTTAGTTCAACGAAACAAGCTGTTTTAGACCGAAACGAGGTAAATCTGAACACATCGGTTTTACAAGTGTCCCTGTGACACGCGTCAAAACTTTTTCTCTTATAACTGCGCGAAAAGCATGTATTCTTGCTTAATACAGCGAAACAAGCTGTTTTAGACCGAAACGAGCTAAATCACAACACATCGGTTTTACAAGTGTCCCTGTGACACGCGTCAAAACTTTTTCTCTTATAACTGCGCGAAAAGCATGTATTCTTGCTTAATACAGCGAAACAAGCTGTTTTAGACCGAAACGAGCTAAATCACAACACATCGGTTTTACAAGTGTTCCTCTGATACGCGTCAAAACTTTTTCTCTTATAACTGCGCGAAAAGCATGTATTCTTGCTTAACACAACGAAACAATCTGTTTTAGACCGAAACGAGCGAAATCACAACACATCGGTTTTACAAGTGTTCCTCTGATACGCGTCTAAACTTTTTTTCTTATAACTGCGCGAAAAGCATGTATTCGTGCTTAATACGACGAAACAAGCTGTTTTAGACCGAAACGAGCTAAATCTGAACACATCGATTTTACCAGTGTCCCTGTGACACGCGTCAAAACTTTTTCTCTTATAACTGCGCGAAAAGCATGTATTCTTGCTTAATACAGCGAAACAAGCTGTTTTAGACCGAAACGAGCCAAATCACAACACATCGGTATTACAATTGTTCCACGTGATACTCGTCAAAACTTTTTCTCTAATAACTGCGCGAAAAGCATGTATTCTTGCTTAATACAGCGAAACAAGCTGTTTTAGACCGAAACGAGCTAAATCACAACACATCGGTTTTACAAGTGTTCCTCTGATACGCGTCAAAACTTTTTCTCTTATAACTGCGCGAAAAGCATGTATTCTTGCTTAATACAACGAAACAAGCTGTTTTAGACCGAAACGAGCTAAATCACAACACATCGGTTTTACAAGTGTTCCTCTGATACGCGTCTAAACTTTTTCTCTTATAACTGCGCGAAAAGCATGTATTCGTGCTTAATACAACGAAACAAGCTGTTTTACACCAAAACGAGCTAGATCTGAACACATCGGTTTTACAAGTGTCCCTGTGACACGCGTCAAAACTTTTTCTCTTATAACTGCGCGAAAAGCACGTATTCTTGCTTAATACAGCGAAACAAGCTGTTTTAGACCAAAACGAGCTAAATCACAACACATCGGTTTTACAAGTCTTCCTCTGATACGCGTCAAAACTTTTTTCTCTTATAACTGCGCGAAAAGCATGTATTCGTGCTTAATACAACGAAACAAGTTGTTTTAGACCGAAACGAGCTAAATTTGAACACATCGGTTTTACGAGTGTCCCTGTGACACGCGTCAAAACTTTTTCTCTTATAACTGTGCGAAAAGCATGTATTCTTGCTTAATACAGCGAAACAAGCTGTTTTAGACCGAAACGAGCTAAATCACAACACATCGGTTTTACAAGTGTTCCTCTGATACGCGTCAAAACTTTTTCTCTTATAACTGCGCGAAAAGCATGTATTCTTGCTTAATACAACGAAACAACCTGTTTTAGACCGAAACGAGCTAAATCACAACACATCGGTTTTACAAGTGTCCCTGTGACACGCGTCAAAACTTTTTCTCTTATACCTGCGCGAAAAGCATGTATTCTTGCTTAATACAGCGAAACAAGCTGTTTTAGACCGAAACGAGCTAAATCACAACACATCGGTTTTACAAGTGTCTCTCTAATACGCGTCAAAAGTTTTTCTTCTATAACTGCGCGAAAAGCATGTATTCGTGCTTAAAACAACGAAACAAGCTGTTTTATACCAAAACGAGCTATATCTGAACACATCGGTTTTACACGTGTCCCTGTGACACGCGTCAAAACTTTTTCTCTTATAACTGCGCGAAAAGCACGTATTCTTGCTTAATACAGCGAAACAAGCTGTTTTAGACCGAAACGAGCTAAATCACAAAACATCGGTTTTACAAGTGTTCCTCTGATACGCGTCAAAACTTTTTTTCTCTTATAACTGCGCGAAAAGCATGTATTCCTGCTTAGTCCAACGAAACAAGCTGTTTTAGACCGAAACGAGTTAAATCACAACACATCGGTTTTACAAGTGTCCCTGTGACACGCGTCAAAACTTTTTCTCTTATACCTGCGCGAAAAGCATGTATTCTTGCTTAATTCAGCGAAACAAGCTGTTTTAGACCGAAACGAGCTAAATCACAACACATCGGTTTTACAAGTGTCTCTCTAATACGCGTCAAAAGTTTTTCTTCTATAACTGCGCGAAAAGCATGTATTCGTGCTTAATACAACGAATCAAGTTGTTTTAGACCGAAACGAGCTAGATCTTAACACGTCGGTTTTACACGTGTCCCTGTGACACGCGTCAAAACTTTTTCTCTTATAACTGCGCGAAAAGCACGTATTCTTGCTTAATACAGCGAAACAAGCTGTTTTAGACCGAAACGAGCTAAATCACAACACATCGGTTTTACAAGTGTCTCTGTGACACGCCTTTAAAACTTTTTCTCTTATAACTGCGCGAAAAGCATGTATTCCTGCTTAATACAGCGAAACAAGCTGTTTTAGACCGAAATGAGCTAAATCACAACACATCGGCTTTACAAGTGTTCCTCTGATACGCGTCAAATCTTTTTCTCTTATAACTGCGCGAAAAGCATGTATACTTGCTTAATACAACGAAACAAGCTGTTTTAGACCGAAACGAGCCAAATCACAACACATCGGTATTACAAGTTGTCAAAACTTTTTCTCTAATAACTGCGCGAAAAGCATGTATTCTTGCTTAATACAGCGAAACAAGCTGTTTTAGACCGAAACGAGCTAAATCACAACACATCGGTATTACAAGTGTTCCTCTGATACGCGTCAAAACTTTTTCTCTTATAACTGCGCGAAAAGCATGTATTCTTGCTTAATACAACGAAACAAGCTGTTTTAGACCGAAACGAGCTAAATCACAACACATCGGTTTTACAAGTGTTCCTCTGATACGCGTCTAAACTTTTTCTCTTATAACTGCGCGAAAAGCATGCATTCTTGCTTAATACAACGAAACAAGCTGTTTTACACCAAAATGAGCTAGATCTGAACACATCGGTTTTACAAGTGTCCCTGTGACACGCGTCAAAACTTTTTCTCCTATAACTGCGCGAAAAGCACGTATTCTTGCTTAATACAGCAAAACAAGCTGTTTTATACCAAAACGAGCTAAATCACAACACATCGGTTTTACAAGTGTTCCTCTGATACGCGTCAAAACTTTTTTTCTTATAACTGCGCGAAAAGCATGTATTCGTGCTTAATACAACGAAACAAGTTGATTTAGACCGAAACGAGCTAAATCTGAACACATCGGTTTTACAAGTGTCCCGTGACACGCGTCAAAACTTTTTCTCTTATAACTGCGCGAAAAGCATGTATTCTTGCTTAATACAGCGAAACAAGCTGTTTTAGACCGAAACGAGCTAAATCACAACACATCGGTTTTACAAGTGTTCCTCTGATACGCGTCAAATCTTTTTCTCTTATAACTGCGCGAAAAGCATGTATTCTTGCTTAATACAACGAAACAAGCTGTTTTAGACCGAAACGAGCTAAATCACAACACATCGGTTTTACAAGTGTCCCTGTGACACGCGTCAAAACTTTTTCTCTTATAACTGCGCGAAAAGCATGTATTCTTGCTTAATACAGCGAAACAAGCTGTTTTAGACCGAAACGAGCTAAATCGCAACACATCGGTTTTACAAGTGTTTCTCTGATACGCGTCAAAACTTTTTTCTCTTATAACTGCGCGAAAAGCATGTATTCGTGCTTAGTTTAACGAAACAAGCTGTTTTAGACCGAGACGAGGTAAGTCTTAACACATCAGTTTTACAAGTGTCCCTGTGACACGCGTCAAAACTTTTTCTCTTATAACTGCGCGAAAAGCATGTATTCTTGCTTAATACAGCGAAACAAGCTGTTTTAGACCGAAACGAGCTAAATCACAACACATCGGTTTTACAAGTGTCTCTGTGACACGCCTTTAAAACTTTTTCTCTTATAACTGCGCGAAAAGCATGTATTCCTGCTTAATACAGCGAAACAAGCTGTTTTAGACCGAAACGAGCTAAATCACAACACATCGGTTTTACAAGTGTCCCTGTGACACGCGTCAAAACTTTTTCTCTTATAACTGCGCGAAAAGCATGTATTCTTGCTTAATACAGCGAAACAAGCTGTTTTAGACCGAAACGAGCTAAATCGCAACACATCGGTTTTACAAGTGTTTCTCTGATACGCGTCAAAACTTTTTTCTCTTATAACTGCGCGAAAAGCATGTATTCGTGCTTAGTTCAACGAAACAAGCTGTTTTAGACCGAGACAAGGTAAATCTTAACACATCAGTTTTACAAGTGTCCCTGTGACACGCGTCAAAACTTTTTCTCTTATAACTGCGCGAAAAGCATGTATTCTTGCTTCATACAACGAAACAAGCTGTTTTAGACCCAAACGAGCTAAATCACAACACATCGGTTTTACAAGTGTTCCTCTGATACGCGTCAAAACTTTTTCTCTTATAACTGCGCGAAAAGCATGTATTCTTGCTTAATACAACGAAACAAGCTGTTTTAGACCGAAACGAGCTAAATCACAACACATCGGTTTTACAAGTGTTCGTCTGATACGCGTCTAAACTTTTTCTCTTATAACTGCGCGAAAAGCATGTATTCGTGCTTAATACAACGAAACAAGCTGTTTTACACCAAAACGAGCTAGATCTGAACACATCGGTTTTACAAGTGTCCCTGTGACACGCGTCAAAACTTTTTCTCTTATAACTGCGCGAAAAGCACGTATTCTTGCCTAATACAGCGAAACAAGCTGTTTTAGACCGAAACGAGCTAAATCGCAACACATCGGTTTTACAAGTGTTCCTCTGATACGCGTCAGAACTTTTTTCTCTTATAACTGCGCGAAAAGCATGTATTCGTGCTTAGTTCAACGAAACAAGTTGTTTTAGACCGAAACGAGGTAAATCTGAACTCATCGGTGTTACAAGTGTCCCTGTGACACGCCTTTAAAGCTTTTTCTCTTATAACTGCGTGAAAAGCATGTATTCGTGCTTAATACAACGAAACAAGCTGTTTTAGTCCGAAGAGAGGTAAATCTGAACACATCGGTTTTACAAGTGTTCCTCTGATACGCGTCTAAACTTTTTCTCTTATAACTGCGCGAAAAGCATGTATTCGTGCTTAAAACAACGAAACAAGCTGTTTTATACCAAAACGAGCTATATCTGAACACATCGGTTTTACACGTGTCCCTGTGACACGCGTCAAAACTTTTTCTCTTAAAACTGCGCGAAAAGCACGTATTCTTGCTTAATACAGCGAAACAAGCTGTTTTAGACCGAAACGAGCTAAATCACAAAACATCGGTTTTACAAGTGTTCCTCTGATACGCGTCAAAACTTTTTTTCTCTTATAACTGCGCGAAAAGCATGTATTCCTGCTTAGTCCAACGAAACAAGCTGTTTTAGACCGAAACGAGTTAAATCACAACACATCGGTTTTACAAGTGTCCCTGTGACACGCGTCAAAACTTTTTCTCTTATACCTGCGCGAAAAGCATGTATTCTTGCTTAATACAGCGAAACAAGCTGTTTTAGACCGAAACGAGCTAAATCACAACACATCGGTTTTACAAGTGTCTCTCTAATACGCGTCAAAAGTTTTTCTTCTATAACTGCGCGAAAAGCATGTATTCGTGCTGAATACAAAGAATCAAGTTGTTTTAGACAGAAACGAGCTAGATCTGAACACGTCGGTTTTACACGTGTCCCTGTGACACGCGTCAAAACTTTTTCTCTTATAACTGCGCGAAAAGCACGTATTCTTGCTTAATACAGCGAAACAAGCTGTTTTAGACCGAAACGAGCTAAATCACAACACATCGGTTTTACAAGTGTCTCTGTGACACGCCTTTAAAACTTTTTCTCTTTTAACTGCGCGAAAAGCATGTATTCCTGCTTAATACAGCGAAACAAGCTGTTTTAGACCGAAACGAGCTAAATCACAAAACATCGGTTTTACAAGTGTTCCTCTGATACGCGTCAAAACTTTTTTTCTCTTATAACTGCGCGAAAAGCATGTATTCCTGCTTAGTCCAACGAAACAAGCTGTTTTAGACCGAAACGAGTTAAATCACAACACATCGGTTTTACAAGTGTCCCTGTGACACGCGTCAAAACTTTTTCTCTTATACCTGCGCGAAAAGCATGTATTCTTGCTTAATACAGCGAAACAAGCTGTTTTAGACCGAAACGAGCTAAATCACAACACATCGGTTTTACAAGTGTCTCTCTAATACGCGTCAAAAGTTTTTCTTCTATAACTGCGCGAAAAGCATGTATTCGTGCTGAATACAAAGAATCAAGTTGTTTTAGACAGAAACGAGCTAAATCACAACACATCGGCTTTACAAGTGTTCCTCTGATACGCGTCAAATCTTTTTCTCTTATAACTGCGCGAAAAGCATGTATACTTGCTTAATAGAACGAAACAAGCTGTTTTAGACCGAAACGAGCCAAATCACAACACATCGGTATTACAAGTGTCAAAACTTTTTCTCTTATAACTGCGCGAAAAGCATGTATTCTTGCTTAATACAACGAAACAAGCTGTTTTAGACCCAAACGAGCTAAATCACAACACATCGGTTTTACAAGTGTTCCTCTGATACGCGTCAAAACTTTTTCTCTTATAACTGCGCGAAAAGCATGTATTCTTGCTTAATACAACGAAACAAGCTGTTTTAGACCGAAACGAGCTAAATCACAACACATCGGTTTTACAAGTGTTCCTCTGATACGCGTCTAAGCTTTTTCTCTTATAACTGCGCGAAAAGCATGTATTCGTGCTTAATACAACGAAACAAGCTGTTTTACACCAAAACGAGCTAGATCTGAACACATCGGTTTTACAAGTGTCCCTGTGACACGCGTCAAAACTTTTTCTCTTATAACTGCGCGAAAAGCACGTATTCTTGCTTAATACAGCGAAACAAGCTGTTTTAGACCGAAACGAGCTAAATCACAACAGACCGGTTTTACAAGTGTTCCTCTGATACGCGTCAAAACTTTTTTCTCTTATAACTGCGCGAAAAGCATGTATTCGTGCTTAGTTCAACGAAACAAGTTGTTTTAGACCGAAACGAGGTAAATCTGAACTCATCGGTGTTACAAGTGTCCCTGTGACACGCCTTTAAAACTTTTTCTCTTATAACTGCGCGAAAAGCATGTATTCGTGCTTAATACAACGAAACAAGCTGTTTTAGTCCGAAAAGAGGTAAATCTGAACACATCGGTTTTACAAGTGTTCCTCTGATACGCGTCAAAACTTTTTCTCTTATAACTGCGCGAAAAGCATGTATTCTTGCTTAATACAACGAAACAAGCTGTTTTAGACCGAAACGAGATAAATCACAACACATGGGTTTTACAAGTGTTCCTCTGATACGCGTCTAAACGTTTTCTCTTATAACTGCGCGAAAAGCATGTATTCGTGCTTAATACAACGAAACAAGCTGTTTTACACCAAAACGAGGTAGATCTGAACACATCGGTTTTACAAGTGTCCCTGTGACACGCGTCAAAACATTTTCTCTTATAACTGCGCGAAAAGCACGTATTCTTGCTTAATACAGCGAAACAAATTGTTTTAGGCCAAAACGAGCTAAATCACAACACATCGGTTTTACAAGTGTCCCTGTGACACGCGTCAAAACTTTTTCTCTTATACCTGCGAGAAAAGCATGTATTCTTGCTTAATACAGCGAAACAAGCTGTTTTAGACCGAAACGAGCTAAATCACAACACATCGGTTTTACAAGTGCCTCTCTAATACGCGTCAAAAGTTTTTCTTCTATAACTGCGCGAAAAGCATGTATTCTTGCTTAAAACAACGAAACAAGCTGTTTTATACCAAAACGAGCTATATCTGAACACATCGGTTTTACACGTGTCCTTGTGACACGCGTCAAAACTTTTTCTCTTATAACTGCGCGAAAAGCACGTATTCTTGCTTAATACAGCGAAACAAGCTGTTTTAGACCGAAACGAGCTAAATCACAAAACATCGGTTTTACAAGTGTTCCTCTGATACGCGTCAAAACTTTTTTCTCTTATAACTGCGCGAAAAGCATGTATTCCTGCTTAGTCCAACGAAACAAGCTGTTTTAGACCGAAACGAGGTAAATCTGAACACATCGGTTTTACAAGTGTCCCTGTGACATGCCTTTAAAACTTTTTCTCTTATACCTGCGCGAAAAGCATGTATTCGTGCTTAATACAACGAAACAAGCTGTTTTAGACCGAAACGAGCTAAATCTGAACACATCGGTTTTACAAGTGTCCCTGTGACACGCGTCACAACTTTTTCTCTTATAACTGCGCGAAAAGCATGTATTCTTGCTTAATACAGCGAAACAAGCTGTTTTAGACCGAAACGAGTTAAATCACAACACATCGGTTTTACAAGTGTTCCTCTGATACGCGTCAAAACTTTTTCTCTTATAACTGCGCGAAAAGCATGTATTCGTGCTTAATAAAACGAAACAAGCTGTTTTAGACCGAAACGAGTTGTATCTGAACGCATCGGTTTTACAAGTGTCCCTGTGACATGCGTCAAAACTTTTTATCTTATAACTGCGCGAAAAGCATGTATTCTTGGTTAATACAGCGAAACAAGCTGTTTTAGACCGAAACGAGCTAAATCACAACACATCGGTTTTACAAGTGTTCCTCTGATACGCGTCAAAACGTTTTCTCTTATAACTGCGCGAAAAGCATGTATTCTTGCTTAATACAACGAAACAAGCTGTTTTAGACCGAAACGAGCTAAATCACAACACATCGGTTTTACAAGTGTCCCTATGACACGCGTCAAAACTTTTTCTCTTATAACTGCGCGAAAAGCATGTATTCTTGCTTAATACAGCGAAACAAGCTGTTTTAGACCGAAACGAGCTAAATCACAACACATCGGTTTTACAAGTGTCCACGTGATATTCGTCAAAACTTTTTCTCTTATAACTGCGCGAAAAGCATGTATTCGTGCTTAAAACAACGAAACAAGCTGTTTTATACCAAAACGAGCTATATCTGAACACATCGGTTTTACACGTGTCCCTGTGACACGCGTCAAAACTTTTTCTCTTATAACTGCGCGAAAAGCACGTATTCTTGCTTAATACAGCGAAACAAGCTGTTTTAGAATGAAACGAGCTAAATCACAACACATCGGTTTTACAAGTGTTCCTCTGACACGCGTCAAAACTTTTTTTCTCTTATAACTGCGCGAAAAGCATGTATTCGTGCTTAGTTCAACGAAACAAGCTGTTTTAGACCGAAACGAGGTAAATCTGAACACATCGGTTTTACAAGTGTCCCTGTGACACGCGTCAAAACTTTTTCTCTTATAACTGCGCGAAAAGCATGTATTCTTGCTTAATACAGCGAAATAAGCTGTTTTAGACCGAAACGAGCTAAATCACAACACATCGGTTTTACAAGTGTCCCTGTGACGCGCGTCAAAACTTTTTCTCTTATAACTGCGCGAAAAGCATGTATTCTTGCTTAATACAGCGAAACAAGCTGTTTTATACCGAAACGAGCTAAATCACAACACATCGGTTTTACAAGTGTTCCTCTGATACGCGTCAAAACTTTTTCTCTTATAACTGCGCGAAAAGCATGTATTCTTGCTTAACACAACGAAACAAGCTGTTTTAGACCGAAACGAGCGAAATCACAACACATCGGTTTTACAAGTGTTCCTCTGATACGCGTCTAAACTTTTTCTCTTAGAACTGCGCGAAAAGCATGTATTCGTGCTTAATACGACGAAACAAGCTGTTTTAGACCGAAACGAGCTAAATCTGAACACATCGGTTTTACCAGTGTCCCTGTGACACGCGTCAAAACTTTTTCTCTTATAACTGCGCGAAAAGCATGTATTCTTGCTTAATACAGCGAAACAAGCTGTTTTAGACCGAAACGAGCTAAATCACAACACATCGGTTTTACAAGTGTTCCTCTGATACGCGTCAAAATTTTTTTCTCTTATAACTGCGCGAAAAGCATGTATTCGTGCTTAGTTCAACGAAACAAGCTGTTTTAGACCGAAACGAGGTAAATCTGAACACATTGGTTTTACAAGTGTTCCTCTGATACGCGTCAAAACTTTTTCTCTGATAACTGCGCGAAAAGAATGTATTCTTGCTTAATACAACGAAACAAGCTGTTTTAGACCGACACGAGCCAAATCACAACACATCGGTATTACAATTGTTCCACGTGATACTCGTCAAAACTTTTTCTCTAATAACTGCGCGAAAAGCATGTATTCTTGCTTAATACAGCGAAACAAGCTGTTTTAGACCGAAACGAGCTAAATCACAACACATCGGTTTTACAAGTGTTCCTCTGATACGCGTCTAAACTTTTTCTCTTATAACTGCGCGAAAAGCATGTATTCGTGCTCAATACAACGAAACAAGCTGTTTTACACCAAAACGAGCTAGATCTGAACACATCGGTTTTACAAGTGTCCCTGTGACACGCGTCAAAACGTTTTCTCTTATAACTGCGCGAAAAGCACGTATTCTTGCTTAATACAGCGAAACAAGCTGGTTTAGACCAAAACGAGCTAAATCACAACACATCGGTTTTACAAGTCTTCCTCTGATACGCGTCAAAACTTTTTTCTCTTATAACTGCGCGAAAAGCATGTATTCGTGCTTAATACAACGAAACAAGTTGTTTTAGACCGAAACGAGCTAAATTTGAACACATCGGTTTTACAAGTGTCCCTGTGACACGCGTCAAAACTTTTTCTCTTATAACTGCGCGAAAAGCATGTATTCTTGCTTAATACGACGAAACAAGCTGTTTTAGACCGAAACGAGCTAAATCTGAACACATCGGTTTTACCAGTGTCCCTGTGACACGCGTCAAAACTTTTTCTCTTATAACTGCGCGAAAAGCATGTATTCTTGCTTAATACAGCGAAACAAGCTGTTTTAGACCGAAACGAGCTAAATCACAACACATCGGTTTTACAAGTGTTCCTCTGATACGCGTCAAAATTTTTTTCTCTTATAACTGCGCGAAAAGCATGTATTCGTGCTTAGTTCAACGAAACAAGCTGTTTTAGACCGAAACGAGGTAAATCTGAACACATTGGTTTTACAAGTGTTCCTCTGATACGCGTCAAAACTTTTTCTCTGATAACTGCGCGAAAAGAATGTATTCTTGCTTAATACAACGAAACAAGCTGTTTTAGACCGACACGAGCCAAATCACAACACATCGGTATTACAATTGTTCCACGTGATACTCGTCAAAACTTTTTCTCTAATAACTGCGCGAAAAGCATGTATTCTTGCTTAATACAGCGAAACAAGCTGTTTTAGACCGAAACGAGCTAAATCACAACACATCGGTTTTACAAGTGTTCCTCTGATACGCGTCTAAACTTTTTCTCTTATAACTGCGCGAAAAGCATGTATTCGTGCTCAATACAACGAAACAAGCTGTTTTACACCAAAACGAGCTAGATCTGAACACATCGGTTTTACAAGTGTCCCTGTGACACGCGTCAAAACGTTTTCTCTTATAACTGCGCGAAAAGCACGTATTCTTGCTTAATACAGCGAAACAAGCTGGTTTAGACCAAAACGAGCTAAATCACAACACATCGGTTTTACAAGTCTTCCTCTGATACGCGTCAAAACTTTTTTCTCTTATAACTGCGCGAAAAGCATGTATTCGTGCCTAATACAACGAAACAAGTTGTTTTAGACCGAAACGAGCTAAATTTGAACACATCGGTTTTACAAGTGTCCCTGTGACACGCGTCAAAACTTTTTCTCTTATAACTGCGCGAAAAGCATGTATTCTTGCTTAATACAACGAAACAACCTGTTTTAGACCGAAACGAGCTAAATCACAACACATCGGATTTACAAGTGTCCCTGTGACACGCGTCAAAACTTTTTCTCTTATACCTGCGCGAAAAGCATGTATTCGTGTTTAAAACAACGAAACAAGCTGTTTTATACCAAAACGAGCTATATCTGAACACATCGGTTTTACACGTGTCCTTGTGACACGCGTCAAAACTTTTTCTCTTATAACTGCGCGAAAAGCACGTATTCTTGCTTAATACAGCGAAACAAGCTGTTTTAGACCGAAACGAGCTAAATCACAAAACATCGGTTTTACAAGTGTTCCTCTGATACGCGTCAAAACCTTTTTCTCTTATAACTGCGCGAAAAGCATGTATTCCTGCTTAGTCCAACGAAACAAGCTGTTTTAGACCGAAACGAGGTAAATCTGAACACATCGGTTTTACAAGTGTCCCTGTGACATGCCTTTAAAACTTTTTCTCTTATACCTGCGCGAAAAGCATGTATTCGTGCTTAATACAACGAAACAAGCTGTTTTAGACCGAAACGAGCTAAATCTGAATATATCGGTTTTACAAGTGTTCCTGTGACACGCGTCACAACTTTTTCTCTTATAACTGCGCGAAAAGCATGTATTCTTGCTTAATACAGCGAAACAAGCTGTTTTAGACCGAAACGAGTTAAATCACAACACATCGGTTTTACAAGTGTTCCTCTGATACGCGTCAAAACTTTTTCTCTTATAACTGCGCGAAAAGCATGTATTCGTGCTTAATAAAACGAAACAAGCTGTTTTAGACCGAAACGAGTTGTATCTGAACGCATCGGTTTTACAAGTATCCACGTGATACTCGTCAAAACTTTTTCTCTTATAACTGCGCGAAAAGCATGTATTCGTGCTTAATACAACGAATCAAGTTGTTTTAGACCGAAACGAGCTAGATCTGAACACGTCGGTTTTACATGTGTCCCTGTGACACGCGTCAAAACTTTTTCTCTTATAACTGCGCGAAAAGCACGTATTCTTGCTTAATACAGCGAAACAAGCTGTTTTAGACCGAAACGAGCTAAATCACAACACATCGGTTTTACAAGTGTCTCTGTGACACGCCTTTAAAACTTTTTCTCTTATAACTGCGCGAAAAGCATGTATTCCTGCTTATTACAGCGAAACAAGCTGTTTTAGACCGAAACGAGCTAAATCACAACACATCAGCTTTACAAGTGTTCCTCTGATACGCGTCAAATCTTTTTCTCTTATAACTGCGCGAAAAGCATGTATACTTGCTTAATACAACGAAACAAGCTGTTTTAGACCGAAACGAGCCAAATCACAACACATCGGTATTACAAGTGTCAAAACTTTTTCTCTAATAACTGCGCGAAAAGCATGTATTCTTGCTTAATACAACGAAACAAGCTGTTTTAGACCGAAACGAGCTAAATCACAACACATCGGTTTTACAAGTGTTCCTCTGATACGCGTCTAAACTTTTTTTCTTATAACTGCGCGAAAAGCATGTATACTTGCTTAATACAACGAAACAAGCTGTTTTAGACCGAAACGAGCCAAATCACAACACATCGGTATTACAAGTGTCAAAACTTTTTCTCTAATAACTGCGCGAAAAGCCTGTATTCTTGCTTAATACAGCGAAACAAGCTGTTTTAGACCGAAACGAGCTAAATCACAACACATCGGTTTTACAAGTGTTCCTCTGATACGCGTCAAAACTTTTTCTCTTATAACTGCGCGAAAAGCATGTATTCTTGCTTAATACAACGAAACAAGCTGTTTTAGACCGAAACGAGCTAAATCACAACACATCGGTTTTACAAGTGTTCCTCTGATACGCGTCTAAACTTTTTCTCTTATAACTGCGCGAAAAGCATGCATTCTTGCTTAATACAACGAAACAAGCTGTTTTACACCAAAACGAGCTAGATCTGAACACATCGGTTTTACAAGTGTCCCTGTGACACGCGTCAAAACTTTTTCTCTTATAACTGCGCGAAAAGCACGTATTCTTGCTTAATACAGCGAAACAAGCTGTTTTAGACCAAAACGAGCTAAATCACAACACATCGGTTTTACATGTGTTCCTCTGATACGCGTCAAAACTTTTTTCTCTTATAACTGCGCGAAAAGCATGTATTCGTGCTTAATACAACGAAACAAGTTGTTTTAGACCGAAACGAGCTAAATCTGAACACATCGGTTTTACAAGTGTCCCGTGACACGCGTCAAAACTTTTTCACTTATAACTGCGCGAAAAGCATATATTCTTGCTTAATACAGCGAAACAAGCTGTTTTAGACCGAAACGAGCTAAATCACAACACATCGGTTTTACAAGTGTTCCTCTGATACGCGTCAAAACTTTTTATCTTATAACTGCGCGAAAAGCATGTATTCTTGCCTAATACAACGAAACAAGCTGTTTTAGACCGAAACGAGCTAAATCACAACACTTCGGTTTTACAAGTGTTCCTCTGATACGCGTCTAAACTTTTTTTCTTATAACTGCGCGAAAAGCATGTATTCTTGCTTAATACAGCGAAACAAGCTGTTTTAGACCGAAACGAGCTAAATCACAACACATCGGTTTTACAAGTGTCCACGTGATATTCGTCAAAACTTTTTCTCTTATAACTGCGCGAAAAGCATGTATTCGTGCCTAATACAACGAAACAAGCTGTTTTAGACCGAGATGAGCTAAATCTGAACACATCGGTTTTACAAGTGTCTCTCCAATACGCGTCAAAGGTTTTTCTTCTATAACTGCGCGAAAAGCATGTATTCGTGCTTAAAACAACGAAACAAGCTGTTTTATACCAAAACGAGCTATATCTGAACACATCGGTTTTACACGTGTCCCTGTGACACGCGCCAAAACTTTTTTCTCTTATAACTGCGCGAAAAGCACGTATTCTTGCTTAATACAGCGAAACAAGCTGTTTTAGAATGAAACGAGCTAAATCACAACACATCGGTTTTACAAGTGTTCCTCTGATACGCGTCAAAACTTTTTTTCTCTTATAACTGCGCGAAAAGCATGTATTCGTGCTTAGTTCAACGAAACAAGCTGTTTTAGACCGAAACGAGGTAAATCTGTACACATCGGTTTTACAAGTGTCCCTGTGACACGCGTCAAAACTTTTTCTCTTATAACTGCGCGAAAAGCATGTATTCTTGCTTAATACAGCGAAACAAGCTGTTTTAGACCGAAACGAGCTAAATCACAACACATCGGTTTTACTAGTGTCCCTGTGACACGCGTCAAAACTTTTTCTCTTATAACTGCGCGAAAAGCATGTATTCTAGCTTAATACAGCGAAACAAGCTGTTTTAGACCGAAACGAGCTAAATCACAACACATCGGTTTTACAAGTGTTCCTCTGATACGCGTCAAAATTTTTTTCTCTTATAACTGCGCGAAAAGCATGTATTCGTGCTTAGTTCAACGAAACAAGCTGTTTTAGACCGAAACGAGGTAAATCTGAACACATTGGTTTTACAAGTGTTCCTCTGATACGCGTCTAAACTTTTTCTCTTATAACTGCGCGAAAAGCATGCATTCTTGCTTAATACAACGAAACAAGCTGTTTTACACCAAAACGAGCTAGATCTGAACACATCGGTTTTACAAGTGTCCCTGTGACACGCGTCAAAACTTTTTCTCTTATAACTGCGCGAAAAGCACGTATTCTTGCTTAATACAGCGAAACAAGCTGTTTTAGACCAAAACGAGCTAAATCACAACACATCGGTTTTACAAGTGTCCACGTGATATTCGTCAAAACTTTTTCTCTTATAACTGCGCGAAAAGCATGTATTCTTGCCTAATACAACGAAACAAGCTGTTTTAGACCGAGATGAGCTAAATCTGAACACATCGGTTTTACAAGTGTCTCTCCAATACGCGTCAAAGGTTTTTCTTCTATAACTGCGCGAAAAGCATGTATTCGTGCTTAAAACAACGAAACAAGCTGTTTTATACCAAAACGAGCTATATCTGAACACATCGGTTTTACACGTGTCCCTGTGACACGCGCCAAAACTTTTTTCTATTATAACTGCGCGAAAAGAATGTATTCTTGCTTAATACAACGAAACAAGCTGTTTTAGACCGAAACGAGCCAAATCCCAACACATCGGTATTACAATTGTTCCACGTGATACTCGTCAAAACTTTTTCTCTAATAACTGCGCGAAAAGCATGTATTCTTGCCTAATACAGCGAAACAAGCTGTTTTAGACCGAAACGAGCTAAATCACAACACATCGGTTTTACAAGTGTTCCTCTGATACGCGTCTAAACTTTTTCTCTTATAACTGCGCGAAAAGCATGTATTCGTGCTTAATACAACGAAACAAGCTGTTTTACACCAAAACGAGCTAGATCTGAACACATCGGTTTTACAAGTGTCCCTGTGACACGCGTCAAAACTTTTTCTCTTATAACTGCGCGAAAAGCACGTATTCTAGCTTAATACAGCGAAACAAGCTGGTTTAGACCAAAACGAGCTAAATCACAACACATCGGTTTTACAAGTCTTCCTCTGATACGCGTCAAAACTTTTTTCTCTTATAACTGCGCGAAAAGCATGTATTCGTGCTTAATACAACGAAACAAGTTGTTTTAGACCGAAACGAGCTAAATTTGAACACATCGGTTTTACAAGTGCCCCTGTGACACGCGTCAAAACTTTTTCTCTTATAACTGCGCGAAAAGCATGTATTCTTGCTTAATACAACGAAACAACCTGTTTTAGACCGAAACGAGCTAAATCACAACACATCGGTTTTACAAGTGTCCCTGTGACACGCGTCAAAACTTTTTCTCTTATACCTGCGCGAAAAGCATGTATTCTTGCTTAATACAGCGAAACAAGCTGTTTTAGACCGAAACGAGCTAAACCACAACATATCGGTTTTACAAGTGTCTCTCTAATACGCGTCAAAAGTTTTTCTTCTATAACTGCGCGAAAAGCATGTATTCGTGCTTAAAACAACGAAACAAGCTGTTTTATACCAAAACGAGCTATATCTGAACACATCGGTTTTACACGTGTCCCTGTGACACGCGTCAAAACTTTTTCTCTTATAACTGCGCGAAAATCACGTATTCTTGCTTAATACAGCGAAACAAGCTGTTTTAGACCGAAACGAGCTAAATCACAAAACATCGGTTTTACAAGTGTTCCTCTGATACGCGTCAAAACTTTTTTTCTCTTATAACTGAGCGAAAAGCATGTATTCCTGCTTAGTTCAACGAAACAAGCTGTTTTAGAACGAAACGAGGTAAATCTGAACACATCGGTTTTACAAGTGTCCCTGTGACATGCCTTTAAAACTTTTTCTCTTATACCTGCGCGAAAAGCATGTATTCGTGCTTAATACAACGAAACAAGCTGTTTTAGACCGAAACGAGCCAAATCACAACACATCGGTATTACAAGTGTCAAAACTTTTTCTCTAATAAATGCGCGAAAAGCCTGTATTCTTGCTTAATACAGCGAAACAAGCTGTTTTAGACCGAAACGAGCTAAATCACAACACATCGGTTTTACAAGTCTTCCTCTGATATGCGTCAAAACTTTTTCTCTTATAACTGCGCGAAAAGCATGTATTCTTGCTTAATACAACGAAACAAGCTGTTTTAGACCGAAACGAGCTAAATCACAACACATCGGTTTTACAAGTGTTCCTCTGATACGCGTCTAAACTTTTTCTCTTATAACTGCGCGAAAAGCATGGATTCTTGCTTAATACAACGAAACAAGCTGTTTTACACCAAAACGAGCTAGATCTGAACACATCGGTTTTACAAGTGTCCCTGTGACACGCGTCAAAACTTTTTCTCTTATAACTGCGCGAAAAGCACGTATTCTTGCTTAATACAGCGAAACAAGCTGTTTTAGACCAAAACGAGCTAAATCACAACACATCGGTTTTACAAGTGTTCCTCTGATACGCGTCAAAACTTTTTTCTCTTATAACTGCGCGAAAAGCATGTATTCGTGCTTAATACAACGAAACAAGTTGTTTTAGACCGAAACGAGCTAAATCTGAACACATCGGTTTTACAAGTGTCCCGTGACACGCGTCAAAACTTTTTCTCTTATAACTGCGCGAAAAGCACGTATTCTTGCTTAATACAGCGAAACAAGCTGTTTTAGACCGAAACGAGCTAAATCACAACACATCGGTTTTACAAGTGTTCCTCTGATACGCGTCAAATCTTTTTCTCTTATAACTGCGCGAAAAGCATGTATACTTGCTTAATACAACGAAACAAGCTGTTTTAGACCGAAACGAGCCAAATCACAACACATCGGTATTGCAAGTGTCAAAACTTTTTCTCTAATAACTGCGCGAAAAGCACGTATTCTTGCTTAATACAGCGAAACAAGCTGTTTTAGACCGAAACGAGCTAAATCACAACACATCGGTTTTACAAGTGTCTCTGTGACACGCCTTTAAAACTTCTTCTCTTATAACTGCGCGAAAAGCATGTATTCCTGCTTATTACAGCGAAACAAGCTGTTTTAGACCGAAACGAGCTAAATCACAACACATCGGCTTTACAAGTGTTCCTCTGATACGCGTCAAATCTTTTTCTCTTATAACTGCGCGAAAAGCATGTATACTTGTTTAATACAACGAAACAAGCTGTTTTAGACCGAAACGAGCCAAATCACAACACATCGGTATTACAAGTGTCAAAACGTTTTCTCTAATAACTGCGCGAAAAGCCTGTATTCTTGCTTAATACAGCGAAACAAGCTGTTTTAGACCGAAACGAGCTAAATCACAACACATCAGTTTTACAAGTGTTCCTCTGATACGCGTCAAAACTTTTTCTCTTATAACTGCGCGAAAAGCACGTATTCTTGCTTAATACAGCGAAACAAGCTGTTTTAGACCAAAACGAGCTAAATCACAACACATCGGTTTTACAAGTGTTCCTCTGATACGCGTCAAAACTTTTTTCTCTTATAACTGCGCGAAAAGCATGTATTCGTGCTTAATACAACGAAACAAGTTGTTTTAGACCGAAACGAGCTAAATCTGAACACATCGGTTTTACAAGTGTCCCGTGACACGCGTCAAAACTTTTTCTCTTATAACTGCGCGAAAAGCATGTATTCTTGCTTAATACAGCGAAACAAGCTGTTTTAGACCGAAACGAGCTAAATCACAACACATCGGTTTTACAAGTGTTCCTCTGATACGCGTCAAAACTTTTTCTCTTATAACTGCGCGAAAAGCATGTATTCTTGCTTAATACAACGAAACAAGCTGTTTTAGACCGAAACGAGCTAAATCACAACACATCGGTTTTACAAGTGTCTCTGTGACACGCGTCAAAACTTTTTCTCTTATAACTGCGCGAAAAGCATGTATTCTTGCTTAATACAGCGAAACAAGCTGTTTTAGACCGAAACGAGGTAAATCTGAACACATCGGTTTTACAAGTGTCCCTGTGACACGCGTCAAAACTTTTTCTCTTATAACTGCGCGAAAAGCATGTATTCTTGCTTAATACAACGAAACAAGCTGTTTTAGACCCAAACGAGCTAAATCACAACACATCGGTTTTACAAGTGTTCCTCTGATACGCGTCAAAACTTTTTCTCTTATAACTGCGCGAAAAGCATGTATTCTTGCTTAATACAACGAAACAAGCTGTTTTAGACCGAAACGAGCTAAATCACAACACATCAGTTTTACAAGTGTTCCTCTGATACGCGTCTAAACTTTTTCTCTTATAACTGCGCGAAAAGCATGTATTCGTGCTTAATACAACGAAACAAGCTGTTTTACACCAAAACGAGCTAGATCTGAACACATCGGTTTTACAAGTGTCCCTGTGACACGCGTCAAAACTTTTTCTCTTATAACTGCGCGAAAAGCACGTATTCTTGCTTAATACAGCGAAACAAGCTGTTTTAGATCGAAACGAGCTAAATCACAACACATCGGTTTTACAAGTGTTCCTCTGATACGCGTCAAAACTTTTTTCTCTTATAACTGCGCGAAAAGCATGTATTCGTGCTTAATACAACGAAACAAGTTGTTTTAGACCGAAACGAGCTAAATCTGAACACATCGGTTTTACAAGTGTCCCGTGACACGCGTCAAAACTTTTTCTCTTATAACTGCGCGAAAAGCATGTATTCTTGCTTAATACAGCGAAACAAGCTGTTTTAGACCGAAACGAGCTAAATCACAACACATCGGTTTTACAAGTGTTCCTCTGATACGCGTCAAAACTTTTTATCTTATAACTGCGCGAAAGCATGTATTCTTGCTTAATACAACGAAACAAGCTGTTTTAGACCGAAACGAGCTAAATCACAACACTTCGGTTTTACAAGTGTTCCTCTGATACGCGTCTAAACTTTTTTTCTTATAACTGCGCGAAAAGCATGTATTCTTGCTTAATACAGCGAAACAAGCTGTTTTAGACCGAAACGAGCTAAATCACAACACATCGGTTTTACAAGTGTCCACGTGATATTCGTCAAAACTTTTTCTCTTATAACTGCGCGAAAAGCATGTATTCGTGCCTAATACAACGAAACAAGCTGTTTTAGACCGAGATGAGCTAAATCTGAACACATCGGTTTTACAAGTGTCTCTCCAATAAGCGTCAAAGGTTTTTCTTCTATAACTGCGCAAAAAGCATGTATTCGTGCTTAAAACAACGAAAAAAGCTGTTTTATACCAAAACGAGCTATATCTGAACACATCGGTTTTACACGTGTCCCTGTGACACGCGCCAAAACTTTTTTCTCTTATAACTGCGCGAAAAGCACGTATTCTTGCTTAATACAGCGAAACAAGCTGTTTTAGAATGAAACGAGCTAAATCACAACACATCGGTTTTACAAGTGTTCCTCTAATACGCGTCAAAACTTTTTTTCTCTTATAACTGCGCGAAAAGCATGTATTCGTGCTTAGTTCAACGAAACAAGCTGTTTTAGACCGAAACGAGGTAAATCTGAACACATCGGTTTTACAAGTGTCCCTGTGACACGCGTCAAAACTTTTTCTCTTATAACTGCGCGAAAAGCATGTATTCTTGCTTAATACAGCGAAACAAGCTGTTTTAGACCGAAACGAGCTAAATCACAACACATCGGTTTTACAAGTGTTCCTCTGATACGCGTCTAAACTTTTTCTCTTATAACTGCGCGAAAAGCATGTATTCGTGCTTAATACAACGAAACAAGCTGTTTTACACCAAAACGAGCTAGATCTGAACACATCGGTTTTACAAGTGTCCCTGTGACACGCGTCAAAACTTCTTCTCTTATAACTGCGCGAAAAGCACGTATTCTAGCTTAATACAGCGAAACAAGCTGGTTTAGACCAAAACGAGCTAAATCACAACACATCGGTTTTACAAGTCTTCCTCTGATACGCGTCAAAACTTTTTTCTCTTATAACTGCGCGAAAAGCATGTATTCGTGCTTAATACAACGAAACAAGTTGTTTTAGACCGAAACGAGCTAAATCACAACACATCGGTTTTACAAGTGTCCCTGTGACACGCGTCAAAACTTTTTCTCTTATAACTGCGCGAAAAGCACGTATTCTTGCTAATACAGCGAAACAAGCTGTTTTAGACCGAAACGAGCTAAATCACAACACATCGGTTTTACAAGTGTCTCTGTGACACGCCTTTAAAACTTTTTCTCTTATAACTGCGCGAAAAGCATGTATTCCTGCTTATTACAGCGAAACAAGCTGTTTTAGACCGAAACGAGCTAAATCACAACACATCGGCTTTACAAGTGTTCCTCTGATACGCGTCAAATCTTTTTCTCTTATAACTGCGAGAAAAGCATGTATACTTGCTTAATACAACGAAACAAGCTGTTTTAGACCGAAACGAGCCAAATCACAACACATCGGTATTACAAGTGTCAAAACTTTTTCTCTAATAACTGCGCGAAAAGCCTGTATTCTTGCTTAATACAGCGAAACAAGCTGTTTTAGACCGAAACGAGCTAAATCACAACACATCGGTTTTACAAGTGTTCCTCTGATACGCGTCGAAACTGTTTCTTTTATAACTGCGCGAAAAGCATGCATTCTTGCTTAATACAAAGAAACAAGCTGTTTTACACCAAAACGAGCTAGATCTGAACACATCGGTTTTACAAGTGTCCCTGTGACATGCCTTTAAAACTTTTTCTCTTATACCTGCGCGAAAAGCATGTATTCGTGCTTAATACAACGAAACAAGCTGTTTTAGACCGAAACGAGCTAAATCTGAACACATCGGTTTTACAAGTGTTCCTGTGACACGCGTCACAACTTTTTCTCTTATAACTGCGCGAAAAGCATGTATTCTTGCTTAATACAGCGAAACAAGCTGTTTTAGACCGAAACGAGTTAAATCACAACACATCGGTTTTACAAGTGTTCCTTTGATACGCGTCAAAACTTTTTCTCTTATAACTGCGCGAAAAGCATGTATTCGTGCTTAATAAAACGAAACAAGCTGTTTTAGACCGAAACGAGTTGTATCTGAACGCATCGGTTTTACAAGTATCCACGTAATACTCGTCAAAACTTTTTCTCTTATAACTGCGCGAAAAGCATGTATTCGTGCTTAATACAACGAATCAAGTTGTTTTAGACCGAAACGAGCTAGATCTGAACACGTCGGTTTTACACGTGTCCCTGTGACACGCGTCAAAACTTTTTCTCTTATAACTGCACGCAAAGCACGTATTCTTGCTTAATACAGCGAAACAAGCTGTTTTAGACCGAAACGAGCTAAATCACAACACATCGGTTTTACAAGTGTCTCTGTGACACGCCTTTAAAACTTCTTCTCTTATAACTGCGCGAAAAGCATGTATTCCTGCTTATTACAGCGAAACAAGCTGTTTTAGACCGAAACGAGCTAAATCACAACACATCGGCTTTACAAGTGTTCTTCTGATACGCGTCAAATCTTTTTCTCTTATAACTGCGCGAAAAGCATGTATACTTGCTTAATACAACGAAACAAGCTGTTTTAGACCGAAACGAGCCAAATCACAACACATCGGTATTGCAAGTGTCAAAACTTTTTCTCTAATAACTGCGCGAAAAGCACGTATTCTTGCTTAATACAGCGAAACAAGCTGTTTTAGACCGAAACGAGCTAAATCACAACACATCGGTTTTACAAGTGTCTCTGTGACACGCCTTTAAAACTTCTTCTCCTATAACTGCGCGAAAAGCATGTATTCCTGCTTATTACAGCGAAACAAGCTGTTTTAGACCGAAACGAGCTAAATCACAACACATCGGCTTTACAAGTGTTCCTCTGATACGCGTCAAATCTTTTTCTCTTATAACTGCGCGAAAAGCATGTATACTTGTTTAATACAACGAAACAAGCTGTTTTAGACCGAAACGAGCCAAATCACAACACATCGGTATTACAAGTGTCAAAACTTTTTCTCTAATAACTGCGCGAAAAGCCTGTATTCTTGCTTAATACAGCGAAACAAGCTGTTTTAGACCGAAACGAGCTAAATCACAACACATCAGTTTTACAAGTGTTCCTCTGATACGCGTCAAAACTTTTTCTCTTATAACTGCGCGAAAAGCACGTATTCTTGCTTAATACAGCGAAACAAGCTGTTTTAGACCAAAACGAGCTAAATCACAACACATCGGTTTTACAAGTGTTCCTCTGATACGCGTCAAAACTTTTTTCTCTTATAACTGCGCGAAAAGCATGTATTCGTGCTTAATACAACGAAACAAGTTGTTTTAGACCGAAACGAGCTAAATCTGAACACATCGGTTTTACAAGTGTCCCGTGACACGCGTCAAAACTTTTTCTCTTATAACTGCGCGAAAAGCATGTATTCTTGCTTAATACAGCGAAACAAGCTGTTTTAGACCGAAACGAGCTAAATCACAACACATCGGTTTTACAAGTGTTCCTCTGATACGCGTCAAAACTTTTTCTCTTATAACTGCGCGAAAAGCATGTATTCTTGCTTAATACAACGAAACAAGCTGTTTTAGACCGAAACGAGCTAAATCACAACACATCGGTTTTACAAGTGTCCCTGTGACACGCGTCAAAACTTTTTCTCTTATAACTGCGCGAAAAGCATGTATTCTTGCTTAATACAGCGAAACAAGCTGTTTTAGACCGAAACGAGGTAAATCTGAACACATCGGTTTTACAAGTGTCCCTGTGACACGCGTCAAAACTTTTTCTCTTATAACTGCGCGAAAAGCATGTATTCTTGCTTAATACAACGAAACAAGCTGTTTTAGACCCAAACGAGCTAAATCACAACACATCGGTTTTACAAGTGTTCCTCTGATACGCGTCAAAACTTTTTCTCTTATAACTGCGCGAAAAGCATGTATTCTTGCTTAATACAACGAAACAAGCTGTTTTAGACCGAAACGAGCTAAATCACAACACATCAGTTTTACAAGTGTTCCTCTGATACGCGTCTAAACTTTTTCTCTTATAACTGCGCGAAAAGCATGTATTCGTGCTTAATACAACGAAACAAGCTGTTTTACACCAAAACGAGCTAGATCTGAACACATCGGTTTTACAAGTGTCCCTGTGACACGCGTCAAAACTTTTTCTCTTATAACTGCGCGAAACAAGCTGTTTTAGACCGAAACGAGCTAAATCACAACACATCGGTTTTACAAGTGTTCCTTTGATACGCGTCAAAACTTTTTCTCTTATAACTGCGCGAAAAGCATGTATTCTTGCTTAATACAACGAAACAAGCTGTTTTAGACCGAAACGAGCTAAATCACAACACATCGGTTTTACAAGTGTTCCTCTGATACGCGTCTAAACTTTTTCTCTTATAACTGCGCGAAAAGCATGTATTCGTGCCTAATACAAAGAAACAAGCTGTTTTACACCAAAACGAGCTAGATCTGAACACATCGGTTTTACAAGTGTCCCTGTGACACGCGTCAAAACTTTTTCTCTTATAACTGCGCGAAAAGCACGTATTCTTGCTTAATACAGCGAAACAAGCTGTTTTAGACTGAAACGAGCTAAATCACAACACATCGGTTTTACAAGTGTTCCTCTGATACGCGTCAAAACTTTTTTCTCTTATAACTGCGCGAAAAGCATGTATTCGTGCTTAGTCTAACGAAACAATCTGTTTGAGACCGAAACGGGGTAAATCTGAACACATCGGTTTTACAAGTGTCCCTGTGACACGCCTTTAAAGCTTTTTCTCTTATAACTGCGCGAAAAGCATGTATTCCTGCTTAATACAGCGAAACAAGCTGTTTTAGACCGAAACGAGCTAAATCTGAACACATCGGTTTTACAAGTGTCCCTGTGACACGCGTCACAACTTTTTCTCTTATAACTGCGCGAAAAGCATGTATTCGTGCCTAATACAACGAAACAAGCTGTTTTACACCAAAACGAGCTAGATCTGAACACATCGGTTTTACAAGTGTCCCTGTGACACGCGTCAAAACTTTTTCTCTTATAACTGCGCGAAAAGCACGTATTCTTGCTTAATACAGCGAAACAAGCTGTTTTAGACCGAAACGAGCTAAATCACAACACATCGGTTTTACAAGTGTTCCTCTGATACGCGTCAAAACTTTTTTTCTCTTATAACTGCGCGAAAAGCATGTATTCGTGCTTAGTCTAACGAAACAAGCTGTTTTAGACCGAAACAGGGTAAATCTGAACACATCGGTTTTACAAGTGTCCCTGTGACACGCCTTTAAAACTTTTTCTCTTATAACTGCGCGAAAAGCATGTATTCCTGCTCAATACAGCGAAACAAGCTGTTTTAGACCGAAACGAGCTAAATCTGAACACATCGGTTTTACAAGTGTCCCTGTGACACGCGTCACAACTTTTTCTCTTATAACTGCGCGAAAAGAATGTATTCTTGCTTAATACAGCGAAACAAGCTGTTTTAGACCGAAACGAGTTAAGTCACAACACATCGGTTTTACAAGTGTTCCTCTGATATGCGTCAAAACTTTTTCTCTTATAACTGCGCGAAAAGCATGTATTCGTGCTTAATAAAACGGAACAAGCTGTTTTAGACCGAAACGAGTTGTATCTGAACGCATCGGTTTTACAAGTATCCACGTGATACTCGTCAAAACTTTTTCTCTTATAACTGCGCGAAAAGCATGTATTCGTGCTTAATACAACGAATCAAGCTGTTTTAGACCGAAACGAGCTAGATCTGAGCACGTCGGTTTTACACGTGTCCCTGTGACATGCGTCAAAACTTTTTCTCTTATAACTGCGCGAAAAGCACGTATTCTTGCTTAATACAGCGAAACAAGCTTTTTTATACCGAAACGAGCTAAATCACAACACATCGGTTTTACAAGTGTCTCTGTGACACGCCTTTAAAACTTTTTCTCTTATAACTGCGCGAAAAGCATGTATTCCTGCTTAATACAGCGAAACAAGCTGTTTTAGACCGAAACGAGCTAAATCACAACACATCGGCTTTACAAGTGTTCCTCTGATACGCGTCAAATCTTTTTCTCTTATAACTGCACGAAAAGCATGTATACTTGCTTAATACAACGAAACAAGCTGTTTAAGACCGAAACGAGCCAAATCACAACACATCGGTATTACAAGTGTCAAAACTTTTTCTCTAATAACTGCGCGAAAAGCATGTATTCTTGCTTAATACAGCGAAACAAGCTGTTTTAGACCGGAATGAGCTAAATCACAACACATCGGTTTTACAAGTGTTCCTCTGATACGCCTCAAAACTTTTTCTCTTATAACTGCGCGAAAAGCATGTATTCTTGCTTAATACAACGAAACAAGCTGTTTAAAACCGAAACGAGCTAAATCACAACACATCGGTTTTACAAGGGGTCCTCTGATACGCGTCAAAACTTTTACTCTTATAACTGCGCGAAAATCATGTATTCTTGCTTAATACAACGAAACAAGCTGTTTTAGACCGAAACGAGCTAAATCACAACACATCGGTTTTACAAGTGTTCCTCTGATACGCGTCTAAACTTTTTCTCTTATAACTGCGCGAAAAGCATGCATTCTTGCTTATTACAACGAAACAAGCTGTTTTAGACCGAAACGAGGTAAATCTGAACACATCGGTTTTACAAGTGTCCCTGTGACATGCCTTTAAAACTTTTTCTCTTATACCTGCGCGAAAAGCATGTATTCGTGCTTAATACAACGAAACAAGCTGTTTTAGACCGAAACGAGCTAAATCTGAACACATCGGTTTTACAAGTGTTCCTGTGACACGCGTCACAACTTTTTCTCTTATAACTGCGCGAAAAGCATGTATTCTTGCTTAATACAGCGAAACAAGCTGTTTTAGACCGAAACGAGTTAAATCACAACACATCGGTTTTACAAGTGTTCCTCTGATACGCGTCAAAACGTTTTCTCTTATAACTGCGCGAAAAGCATGTATTCGTGCTTAATAAAACGAAACAAGCTGTTTTAGACCGAAACGAGTTGTATCTGAACGCATCGGTTTTACAAGTATCCACGTGATACTCGTCAAAACTTTTTCTCTTATAACTGCGCGAAAAGCATGTATTCGTGCTTAATACAACGAATCAAGTTGTTTTAGACCGAAACGAGCTAGATCTGAACACGTCGGTTTTACACGTGTCCCTGTGACACGCGTCAAAACTTTTTCTCTTATAACTGCGCGAAAAGCACGTATTCTTGCTTAATACAGCGAAACAAGCTGTTTTAGACCGAAACGAGCTAAATCACAACACATCGGTTTTACAAGTGTCTCTGTGACACGCCTTTAAAACTTCTCTTATAACTGCGCGAAAAGCATGTATTCCTGCTTATTACAGCGAAACAAGCTGTTTTAGACCGAAACGAGCTAAATCACAACACATCGGCTTTACAAGTGTTCCTCTGATACGCGTCAAATCTTTTTCTCTTATAACTGCGCGAAAAGCATGTATACTTGCTTAATACAACGAAACAAGCTGTTTTAGACCGAAACGAGCCAAATCACAACACATCGGTATTACAAGTGTCCCTGTGACACGCGTCAAAACTTTTTCTCTAACTGCGCGAAAAGCACGTATTCTTGCTTAATACAGCGAAACAAGCTGTTTTAGACCGAAACGAGCTAAATCACAACACATCGGTTTTACAAGTGTTCCTCTGATATGCGTCAAAACTTTTTTCTCTTATAACTGCGCGAAAAGCATGTATTCGTGTTTAGTCTATTAGTCGAACGAAACAAGCTGTTTTAGACCGAAACGGGGTAAATCTGAACACATCGGTTTTACAAGTGTCCCTGTGACACGCCTTTAAAACTTTTTCTCTTATAACTGCGCGAAAAGAATGTATTCCTGCTTAAAACAGCGAAACAGGCTGTTTTAGACCGATATCGAGATAAATCACAACACATCGGCTTTACAAGTGTTCCTCTGATACGCGTCAAATCTTTTTCCCTTATAACTGCGCGAAAAGCATGTATTCTTGCTTAATACAACGAAACAAGCTGTTTTAGACCGAAACGAGGTTAATCACAACACATCGGTTTTACCAGTGTTCCTCTGATACGCGTCTAAACTTTTTCTCTTATAACTGTGCGAAAAGCATGTATTCGTGCTCAATACAACGAAACAAGCTGTTTTAGACCGAAACGAGCTAAATCTGAACACATCGGTTTTACAAGTGTTCCTCTGATACGCGTCAAAACTTTTTCTCTTATAACTGCGCGAAAAGCATGTATTCTTGCTTAATACAACAAAACAAGCTGCTTTAGACCGAAACGAGCTAAATCACAACACATCGGTTTTACAAGTGTCCCTGTGACACGCGTCAAAACTTTTTCTCTTATAACTGCGCGAAAAGCATGTATTCTTGCTTAATACAGCGAAACAAGCTGTTTTAGACCGAAACGAGCTAAATCGCAACACATCGGTTTTACAAGTGTTCCTCTGATACGCTTCAAAACTTTTTTCTCTTATAACTGCGCGAAAAGCATGTATTCGTGCTTAGTTCAACGAAACAAGCTGTTTTAGACCGAAACGAGGTAAATCTGAACACATCGGTTTTACAAGTGTCCCTGTGACACGCGTCAAAACTTTTTCTCTTATAACTGCGCGAAACAAGCTGTTTTAGACCGAAACGAGCTAAATCACAGCACATCGGTTTTACAAGTGTTCCTCTGATACGCGTCAAAACTTTTTTCTCCTGTAACTGCGCGAAAAGCAAGTATTCGTGCTTAATACAACGAAACAAGTTGTTTTAGACCGAAACGAGCTAAATCTGAACACATCGGTTTTACAAGTGTCCCGTGACACGCGTCAAAACTTTTTCTCTTATAACTGCGCGAAAAGCATGTATTCTTGCTTAATACAGCGAAACAAGCTGTTTTAGACCGAAACGAGCTAAATCACAACACATCGGTTTTACAAGTGTTCCTCTGATACGCGTCAAAACTTTTTCTCTTATAACTGCGCGAAAAGCATGTATTCTTGCTTAATACAACGAAACAAGCTGTTTTAGACCGAAACGAGCTAAATCACAACACATCGGTTTTACAAGTGTCCCTGTGACACGCGTCAAAACTTTTTCTCTTATAACTGCGCGAAAAGCATGTATTCTTGCCTAATACAGCGAAACAAGCTGTTTTAGACCGAAACGAGGTAAATCTGAACACATCGGTTTTACAAGTGTCCCTGTGACACGCGTCAAAACGTTTTCTCTTATAACTGCGCGAAAAGCATGTATTCTTGCTTAATACAACGAAACAAGCTGTTTTAGACCCAAACGAGCTAAATCACAACACATCGGTTTTACAAGTGTTCCTCTGATACGCGTCAAAACTTTTTCTCTTATAACTGCGCGAAAAGCATGTATTCTTGCTTAATACAACGAAACAAGCTGTTTTAGACCGAAACGAGCTAAATCACAACACATCAGTTTTACAAGTGTTCCTCTGATACGCGTCTAAACTTTTTCTCTTATAACTGCGCGAAAAGCATGTATTCGTGCTTAATACAACGAAACAAGCTGTTTTACACCAAAACGAGCTAGATCTAAACACATCGGTTTTACAAGTGTCCCTGTGACACGCGTCAAAACTTTTTCTCTTATAACTGCGCGAAAAGCACGTATTCTTGCTTAATACAGCGAAACAAGCTGTTTTAGACCGAAACGAGCTAAATCACAACACATCGGTTTTACAAGTGTTCCTCTGATATGCGTCAAAACGTTTTTCTCTTATAACTGCGCGAAAAGCATGTATTCGTGTTTAGTCTATTAGTCGAACGAAACAAGCTGTTTTAGACCGAAACGGGGTAAATCTGAACACATCGGATTTACAAGTGTCCCTGTGACACGCCTTTAAAACTTTTTCTCTTATAACTGCGCGAAAAGAATGTATTCCTGCTTAATACAGCGAAACAGGCTGTTTTAGACCTATATCGAGATAAATCACAACACATCGGCTTAACAAGTTTTCCTCTGATACGCGTCAAATCTTTTTCCCTTATAACTGCGCGAAAAGCATGTATTCTTGCTTAATACAACGAAACAAGCTGTTTTAGACCGAAACGAGGTTAATCACAACACATCGGTTTTACCAGTGTTCCTCTGATACGCGTCTAAACTTTTTCTCTTATAACTGTGCGAAAAGCATGTATTCGTGCTCAATACAACGAAACAAGCTGTTTTAGACCGAAACGAGCTAAATCTGAACACATCGGTTTTACAAGTGTTCCTCTGATACGCGTCAAAACTTTTTTCTCTTATAACTGCGCGAAAAGCATGTATTCGTGCTTAGTCTAACGAAACAATCTGTTTGAGACCGAAACGGGGTAAATCTGAACACATCGGTTTTACAAGTGTCCCTGTGACACGCCTTTAAAGCTTTTTCTCTTATAACTGCGCGAAAAGCATGTATTCCTGCTTAATACAGCGAAACAAGCTGTTTTAGACCGAAACGAGCTAAATCTGAACACATCGGTTTTACAAGTGTCCCTGTGACACGCGTCACAACTTTTTCTCTTATAACTGCGCGAAAAGCATGTATTCGTGCCTAATACAACGAAACAAGCTGTTTTACACCAAAACGAGCTAGATCTGAACACATCGGTTTTACAAGTGTCCCTGTGACACGCGTCAAAACTTTTTCTCTTATAACTGCGCGAAAAGCACGTATTCTTGCTTAATACAGCGAAACAAGCTGTTTTAGACCGAAACGAGCTAAATCACAACACATCGGTTTTACAAGTGTTCCTCTGATACGCGTCAAAACTTTTTTTCTCTTATAACTGCGCGAAAAGCATGTATTCGTGCTTAGTCTAACGAAACAAGCTGTTTTAGACCGAAACAGGGTAAATCTGAACACATCGGTTTTACAAGTGTCCCTGTGACACGCCTTTAAAACTTTTTCTCTTATAACTGCGCGAAAAGCATGTATTCCTGCTCAATACAGCGAAACAAGCTGTTTTAGACCGAAACGAGCTAAATCTGAACACATCGGTTTTACAAGTGTCCCTGTGACACGCGTCACAACTTTTTCTCTTATAACTGCGCGAAAAGAATGTATTCTTGCTTAATACAGCGAAACAAGCTGTTTTAGACCGAAACGAGTTAAGTCACAACACATCGGTTTTACAAGTGTTCCTCTGATATGCGTCAAAACTTTTTCTCTTATAACTGCGCGAAAAGCATGTATTCGTGCTTAATAAAACGGAACAAGCTGTTTTAGACCGAAACGAGTTGTATCTGAACGCATCGGTTTTACAAGTATCCACGTGATACTCGTCAAAACTTTTTCTCTTATAACTGCGCGAAAAGCATGTATTCGTGCTTAATACAACGAATCAAGCTGTTTTAGACCGAAACGAGCTAGATCTGAGCACGTCGGTTTTACACGTGTCCCTGTGACATGCGTCAAAACTTTTTCTCTTATAACTGCGCGAAAAGCACGTATTCTTGCTTAATACAGCGAAACAAGCTTTTTTATACCGAAACGAGCTAAATCACAACACATCGGTTTTACAAGTGTCTCTGTGACACGCCTTTAAAACTTTTTCTCTTATAACTGCGCGAAAAGCATGTATTCCTGCTTAATACAGCGAAACAAGCTGTTTTAGACCGAAACGAGCTAAATCACAACACATCGGCTTTACAAGTGTTCCTCTGATACGCGTCAAATCTTTTTCTCTTATAACTGCACGAAAAGCATGTATACTTGCTTAATACAACGAAACAAGCTGTTTAAGACCGAAACGAGCCAAATCACAACACATCGGTATTACAAGTGTCAAAACTTTTTCTCTAATAACTGCGCGAAAAGCATGTATTCTTGCTTAATACAGCGAAACAAGCTGTTTTAGACCGGAATGAGCTAAATCACAACACATCGGTTTTACAAGTGTTCCTCTGATACGCCTCAAAACTTTTTCTCTTATAACTGCGCGAAAAGCATGTATTCTTGCTTAATACAACGAAACAAGCTGTTTAAAACCGAAACGAGCTAAATCACAACACATCGGTTTTACAAGGGGTCCTCTGATACGCGTCAAAACTTTTACTCTTATAACTGCGCGAAAATCATGTATTCTTGCTTAATACAACGAAACAAGCTGTTTTAGACCGAAACGAGCTAAATCACAACACATCGGTTTTACAAGTGTTCCTCTGATACGCGTCTAAACTTTTTCTCTTATAACTGCGCGAAAAGCATGCATTCTTGCTTATTACAACGAAACAAGCTGTTTTAGACCGAAACGAGGTAAATCTGAACACATCGGTTTTACAAGTGTCCCTGTGACATGCCTTTAAAACTTTTTCTCTTATACCTGCGCGAAAAGCATGTATTCGTGCTTAATACAACGAAACAAGCTGTTTTAGACCGAAACGAGCTAAATCTGAACACATCGGTTTTACAAGTGTTCCTGTGACACGCGTCACAACTTTTTCTCTTATAACTGCGCGAAAAGCATGTATTCTTGCTTAATACAGCGAAACAAGCTGTTTTAGACCGAAACGAGTTAAATCACAACACATCGGTTTTACAAGTGTTCCTCTGATACGCGTCAAAACGTTTTCTCTTATAACTGCGCGAAAAGCATGTATTCGTGCTTAATAAAACGAAACAAGCTGTTTTAGACCGAAACGAGTTGTATCTGAACGCATCGGTTTTACAAGTATCCACGTGATACTCGTCAAAACTTTTTCTCTTATAACTGCGCGAAAAGCATGTATTCGTGCTTAATACAACGAATCAAGTTGTTTTAGACCGAAACGAGCTAGATCTGAACACGTCGGTTTTACACGTGTCCCTGTGACACGCGTCAAAACTTTTTCTCTTATAACTGCGCGAAAAGCACGTATTCTTGCTTAATACAGCGAAACAAGCTGTTTTAGACCGAAACGAGCTAAATCACAACACATCGGTTTTACAAGTGTCTCTGTGACACGCCTTTAAAACTTCTCTTATAACTGCGCGAAAAGCATGTATTCCTGCTTATTACAGCGAAACAAGCTGTTTTAGACCGAAACGAGCTAAATCACAACACATCGGCTTTACAAGTGTTCCTCTGATACGCGTCAAATCTTTTTCTCTTATAACTGCGCGAAAAGCATGTATACTTGCTTAATACAACGAAACAAGCTGTTTTAGACCGAAACGAGCCAAATCACAACACATCGGTATTACAAGTGTCCCTGTGACACGCGTCAAAACTTTTTCTCTAACTGCGCGAAAAGCACGTATTCTTGCTTAATACAGCGAAACAAGCTGTTTTAGACCGAAACGAGCTAAATCACAACACATCGGTTTTACAAGTGTTCCTCTGATATGCGTCAAAACTTTTTTCTCTTATAACTGCGCGAAAAGCATGTATTCGTGTTTAGTCTATTAGTCGAACGAAACAAGCTGTTTTAGACCGAAACGGGGTAAATCTGAACACATCGGTTTTACAAGTGTCCCTGTGACACGCCTTTAAAACTTTTTCTCTTATAACTGCGCGAAAAGAATGTATTCCTGCTTAAAACAGCGAAACAGGCTGTTTTAGACCGATATCGAGATAAATCACAACACATCGGCTTTACAAGTGTTCCTCTGATACGCGTCAAATCTTTTTCCCTTATAACTGCGCGAAAAGCATGTATTCTTGCTTAATACAACGAAACAAGCTGTTTTAGACCGAAACGAGGTTAATCACAACACATCGGTTTTACCAGTGTTCCTCTGATACGCGTCTAAACTTTTTCTCTTATAACTGTGCGAAAAGCATGTATTCGTGCTCAATACAACGAAACAAGCTGTTTTAGACCGAAACGAGCTAAATCTGAACACATCGGTTTTACAAGTGTTCCTCTGATACGCGTCAAAACTTTTTCTCTTATAACTGCGCGAAAAGCATGTATTCTTGCTTAATACAACAAAACAAGCTGCTTTAGACCGAAACGAGCTAAATCACAACACATCGGTTTTACAAGTGTCCCTGTGACACGCGTCAAAACTTTTTCTCTTATAACTGCGCGAAAAGCATGTATTCTTGCTTAATACAGCGAAACAAGCTGTTTTAGACCGAAACGAGCTAAATCGCAACACATCGGTTTTACAAGTGTTCCTCTGATACGCTTCAAAACTTTTTTCTCTTATAACTGCGCGAAAAGCATGTATTCGTGCTTAGTTCAACGAAACAAGCTGTTTTAGACCGAAACGAGGTAAATCTGAACACATCGGTTTTACAAGTGTCCCTGTGACACGCGTCAAAACTTTTTCTCTTATAACTGCGCGAAACAAGCTGTTTTAGACCGAAACGAGCTAAATCACAGCACATCGGTTTTACAAGTGTTCCTCTGATACGCGTCAAAACTTTTTTCTCCTGTAACTGCGCGAAAAGCAAGTATTCGTGCTTAATACAACGAAACAAGTTGTTTTAGACCGAAACGAGCTAAATCTGAACACATCGGTTTTACAAGTGTCCCGTGACACGCGTCAAAACTTTTTCTCTTATAACTGCGCGAAAAGCATGTATTCTTGCTTAATACAGCGAAACAAGCTGTTTTAGACCGAAACGAGCTAAATCACAACACATCGGTTTTACAAGTGTTCCTCTGATACGCGTCAAAACTTTTTCTCTTATAACTGCGCGAAAAGCATGTATTCTTGCTTAATACAACGAAACAAGCTGTTTTAGACCGAAACGAGCTAAATCACAACACATCGGTTTTACAAGTGTCCCTGTGACACGCGTCAAAACTTTTTCTCTTATAACTGCGCGAAAAGCATGTATTCTTGCCTAATACAGCGAAACAAGCTGTTTTAGACCGAAACGAGGTAAATCTGAACACATCGGTTTTACAAGTGTCCCTGTGACACGCGTCAAAACGTTTTCTCTTATAACTGCGCGAAAAGCATGTATTCTTGCTTAATACAACGAAACAAGCTGTTTTAGACCCAAACGAGCTAAATCACAACACATCGGTTTTACAAGTGTTCCTCTGATACGCGTCAAAACTTTTTCTCTTATAACTGCGCGAAAAGCATGTATTCTTGCTTAATACAACGAAACAAGCTGTTTTAGACCGAAACGAGCTAAATCACAACACATCAGTTTTACAAGTGTTCCTCTGATACGCGTCTAAACTTTTTCTCTTATAACTGCGCGAAAAGCATGTATTCGTGCTTAATACAACGAAACAAGCTGTTTTACACCAAAACGAGCTAGATCTAAACACATCGGTTTTACAAGTGTCCCTGTGACACGCGTCAAAACTTTTTCTCTTATAACTGCGCGAAAAGCACGTATTCTTGCTTAATACAGCGAAACAAGCTGTTTTAGACCGAAACGAGCTAAATCACAACACATCGGTTTTACAAGTGTTCCTCTGATATGCGTCAAAACGTTTTTCTCTTATAACTGCGCGAAAAGCATGTATTCGTGTTTAGTCTATTAGTCGAACGAAACAAGCTGTTTTAGACCGAAACGGGGTAAATCTGAACACATCGGATTTACAAGTGTCCCTGTGACACGCCTTTAAAACTTTTTCTCTTATAACTGCGCGAAAAGAATGTATTCCTGCTTAATACAGCGAAACAGGCTGTTTTAGACCTATATCGAGATAAATCACAACACATCGGCTTAACAAGTTTTCCTCTGATACGCGTCAAATCTTTTTCCCTTATAACTGCGCGAAAAGCATGTATTCTTGCTTAATACAACGAAACAAGCTGTTTTAGACCGAAACGAGGTTAATCACAACACATCGGTTTTACCAGTGTTCCTCTGATACGCGTCTAAACTTTTTCTCTTATAACTGTGCGAAAAGCATGTATTCGTGCTCAATACAACGAAACAAGCTGTTTTAGACCGAAACGAGCTAAATCTGAACACATCGGTTTTACAAGTGTTCCTCTGATACGCGTCAAAACTTTTTCTCTTATAACTGCGCGAAAAGCATGTATTCTTGCTTAATACAACGAAACAAGCTGCTTTAGACCGAAACGAGCTAAATCACAACACATCGGTTTTACAAGTGTCCCTGTGACACGCGTCAAAACTTTTTCTCTTATAACTGCGCGAAAAGCATGTATTCTTGCTTAATACAGCGAAACAAGCTGTTTTAGACCGAAACGAGCTAAATCGCAACACATCGGTTTTACAAGTGTTCCTCTGATACGCTTCAAAACTTTTTTCTCTTATAACTGCGCGAAAACATGTATTCTTGCTTAATACAGCGAAACAAGCTGTTTTAGACCGAAACGAGGTAAATCTGAACACATCGGTTTTACAAGTGTCCCTGTGACACGCGTCAAAACTTTTTCTCTTATAACTGCGCGAAACAAGCTGTTTTAGACCGAAACGAGCTAAATCACAACACATCGGTTTTACAAATGTTCCTCTGATACGCGTCAAAACTTTTTCTCTTATAACTGCGCGAAAAGCATGTATTCTTGCTTAATACAACGAAACAAGCTGTTTTAGACCGAAACGAGCTAAATCACAACACATCGGTTTTACAAGTGTTCCTCTGATACGCGTCTAAACTTTTTCTCTTATAACTGCGCGAAAAGCATGTATTCGTGCCTAATACAACGAAACAAGCTGTTTTACACCAAAACGATCTAGATCTGAACACATCGGTTTTACAAGTGTCCCTGTGACACGCGTCAAATCTTTTTCTCTTATAACTGCGCGAAAAGCACGTATTCTTGCTTAATACAGCGAAACAAGCTGTTTTAGACCGAAACGAGCTAAATCACAACACATCGGTTTTACACGTGTGCCTCTGATACGCGTCAAAACTTTTTTCTCTTATAACTGCGCGAAAAGCATGTATTCGTGTTTAGTCTATTAGACGAACGAAACAAGCTGTTTTAGACCGAAACGGGGTAAATCTGAACACATCGGTTTTACAAGTGTCCCTGTGACACGCCTTTAAAACTTTTTCTCTTATAACTGCGCGAAAAGAATGTATTCCTGCTTAATACAGCGAAACAGGCTGTTTTAGACCGATATCGAGATAAATCACAACACATCGGCTTTACAAGTGTTCCTCTGATACGCGTCAAATCTTTTTCCCTTATAACTGCGCGAAAAGCATGTATTCTTGCTTAATACAACGAAACAAGCTGTTTTAGACCGAAACGAGGTTAATCACAACACATCGGTTTTACCAGTGTTCCTCTGATACGCGTCTAAACTTTTTCTCTTATAACTGTGCGAAAAGCATGTATTCGTGCTCAGTACAACGAAACAAGCTGTTTTAGACCGAAACGAGCTAAATCTGAACACATCGGTTTTACAAGTGTTCCTCTGATACGCGTCAAAACTTTTTCTCTTATAACTGCGCGAAAAGCATGTATTCTTGCTTAATACAACGAAACAAGCTGCTTTAGACCGAAACGAGCTAAATCACAACACATCGGTTTTACAAGTGTCCCTGTGACACGCGTCAAAACTTTTTCTCTTATAACTGCGCGAAAAGCATGTATTCTTGCTTAATACAGCGAAACAAGCTGTTTTAGACCGAAACGAGCTAAATCGCAACACATCGGTTTTACAAGTGTTCCTCTGATACGCTTCAAAACTTTTTTCTCTTATAACTGCGCGAAAACATGTATTCTTGCTTAATACAGCGAAACAAGCTGTTTTAGACCGAAACGAGGTAAATCTGAACACATCGGTTTTACAAGTGTCCCTGTGACACGCGTCAAAACTTTTTCTCTTAAAACTGCGCGAAACAAGCTGTTTTAGACCGAAACGAGCTAAATCACAACACATCGGTTTTACAAGTGTTCCTCTGATACGCGTCAAAACTTTTTCTCTTATAACTGAGCGAAAAGCATGTATTCTTGCTTAATACAACGAAACAAGCTGTTTTAGACCGAAACGAGCTAAATCACAACACATCGGTTTTACAAGTGTTCCTCTGATACGCGTCTAAACTTTTTCTCTTATAACTGCGCGAAAAGCATGTATTCGTGCCTAATACAACGAAACAAGCTGTTTTACACCAAAACGAGCTAGATCTGAACACATCGGTTTTACAAGTGTCCCTGTGACACGCGTCAAATCTTTTTCTCTTATAACTGCGCGAAAAGCACGTATTCTTGCTTAATACAGCGAAACAAGCTGTTTTAGACCGAAACGAGCTAAATCACAACACATCGGTTTTACACGTGTGCCTCTGATACGCGTCAAAACTTTTTTCTCTTATAACTGCGCGAAAAGCATGTATTCGTGCTTAGTCTAACGAAACAAGCTGTTTTAGACCGAAACGGGGTAAATCTGAACACATCGGTTTTACAAGTGTCCCTGTGACACGCCTTTAAAGCTTTTTCTCTTATAACTGCGCGAAAAGCATGTATTCCTGCCTAATACAGCGAAACAAGCTGTTTTAGACCGAAACGAGCTAAATCTGAACACATCGGTTTTACAAGTGTCCCTGTGACACGCGTCACAACTTTTTCTCTTATAACTGCGCGAAAAGCATGTATTCGTGCCTAATACAACGAAACAAGCTGTTTTACACCAAAACGAGCTAGATCTGAACATATCGGTTTTACAAGTGTCCCTGTGACACGCGTCAAAACTTTTTCTCTTATAACTGCGCGAAAAGCACGTATTCTTGCTTAATACAGCGAAACAAGCTGTTTTAGACTGAAACGAGCTAAATCACAACACATCGGTTTTACAAGTGTTCCTCTGATACGCGTCAAAACTTTTTTCTCTTATAACTGCGCGAAAAGCATGTATTCGTGCTTAGTCTAACGAAACAAGCTGTTTTAGACCGAAACGGGGTAAATCTGAACACATCGGTTTTACAAGTGTCCCTGTGACACGCCTTTAAAACTTTTTCTCTTATAACTGCGCGAAAAGCATGTATTCCTGCTTAATACAGCGAAACAAGCTGTTTTAGACCGAAACGAGCTTAATCCGAACACATCGGTTTTACAAGTGTCCCTGTGACACGCGTAACAACTTTTTCTCTTATAACTGCGCGAAAAGCACGTATTCTTGCTTAATACAGCGAAACAAGCTGTTTTAGACCGAAACGAGCTAAATCACAACACATCGGTTTTACAAGTGTTCCTCTGATACGCGTCAAAACTTTTTTCTCTTATAACTGCGCGAAAAGCATGTATTCGTGCTTAGTCTAACGAAACAAGCTGTTTTAGAGAGAAACGGGGTAAATCTGAACACATCGGTTTTACAAGTATCCCTGTGACACGCCTTTAAAACTTTTTCTCTTATAACTGCGCGAAAAGCATGTATTCCTGCTTAATACAGCGAAACAAGCTGTTTTAGACCGAAACGAGATAAATCTGAACACATCGGTTTTACAAGTGTCCCTGTGACACGCGTCACAACTTTTTCTCTTATAACTGCGCGAAAAGCATGTATTCTTGCTTAATACAGCGAAACAAGCTTTTTTAGACCGAAACGAGCTAAATCACAACACATCGGTTTTACAAGTGTCTCTGTGACACGCCTTTAAAACTTTTTCTCTTATAACTGCGCGAAAAGCATGTATTCCTGCTTAATACAGCGAAACAAGCTGTTTTAGACCGAAACGAGCTAAATCACAACACATCGGCTTTACAAGTGTTCCTCTGATACGCGTCAAATCTTTTTCTCTTATAACTGCACGAAAAGCATGTATACTTGCTTAATACAACGAAACAAGCTGTTTAAGACCGAAACGAGCCAAATCACAACACATCGGTATTACAAGTGTCAAAACTTTTTCTCTAATAACTGCGCGAAAAGCATGTATTCTTGCTTAATACAGCGAAACAAGCTGTTTTAGACCGGAACGAGCTAAATCACAACACATCGGTTTTACAAGTGTTCCTCAGATACGCCTCAAAACTTTTTCTCTTATAACTGCGCGAAAAGCATGTATTCTTGCTTAATACAACGAAACAAGCTGTTTAAAACCGAAACGAGCTAAATCACAACACATCGGTTTTACAAGTGTTCCTCTGATACGCGTCAAAACTTTTTCTCTTATAACTGCGCGAAAATCATGTATTCTTGCTTAATACAACGAAACAAGCTGTTTTAGACCGAAACGAGCTAAATCACAACACATCGGTTTTACAAGTGTTCCTCTGATACGCGTCTAAACTTTTCTCTTATAACTGCGCGAAAAGCATGCATTCTTGCTTAATACAACGAAACAAGCTGTTTTACACCAAAACGAGCTAGATCTGAACACATCGGTTTTACAAGTGTCCCTGTGACACGCGTCAAAACTTTTTCTCTTATAACTGCGCGAAAAGCACGTATTCTTGCTTAATACAGCGAAACAAGCTTTTTTAGACCAAAACGAGCTAAATCACAACACATCGGTTTTACAAGTGTTCCTCTGATACGCGTCAAAACTTTTTTCTCTTATAACTGCGCGAAAAGCATGTATTCGTGCTTAATACAACGAAACAAGTTGTTTTAGACCGAAACGAGGTAAATCTGAACACATCGGTTTTACAAGTGTCCCGTGACACGCGTCAAAACTTTTTCTCTTATAACTGCGCGAAAAGCATGTATTCTTGCTTAATACAGCGAAATAAGCTGTTTTAGACCAAAACGAGCTAAATCACAACACATCGGTTTTACAAGTGTTCCTCTGATACGCGTCAAAACATTTTCTCTTATAACTGCGCGAAAAGCATGTATTCTTGCTTAATACAACGAAACAAGCTGTTTTAGACCGAAACGAGCTAAATCACAACACATCGGTTTTACAAGTGTCCCTGTGACACGCGTCAAAACTTTTTCTCTTATGACTGCGCGAAAAGCATGTATTCTTGCTTAATACAGCGAAACAAGCTGTTTTAGACCGAAACGAGCTAAATCGCAACACATCGGTTTTACAAGTGTTCCTCTGATACGCGTCAAAACTTTTTTTCTCTTATAACTGCGCGAAAAGCATGTATTCGTGCTTAGTCTAACGAAACAAGCTGTTTTAGACCGAAACGGGGTAAATCTGAACACATCGGTTTTACAAGTGTCCCTGTGACACGCCTTTAAAACTTTTTCTCTTATAACTGCGCGAAAAGCATGTATTCCTGCTTAATACAGCGAAACAAGCTGTTTTAGACCGATATCGAGATAAATCACAACACATCGGCTTTACAAGTGTTCCTCTGATACGCGTCAAATCTTTTTCTCTTATAACTGCGCGAAAAGCATGTATTCTTGCTTAATACAACGAGACAAGCTGTTTTAGACCGAAACGAGCTAAATCACAACACATCGGTTTTACAAGTGTTCCTCTGATACGCGTCTAAACTTTTTCTCTTATAACTGCGCGAAAAGCATGTATTCGTGCTCAATACAACGAAACAAGCTGTTTTAGACCGAAACGAGCTAAATCTGAACACATCGGTTTTACAAGTGTCCTTGTGACACGCGTCAAAACTTTTTCTCTTATAACTGCGCGAAAAGCATGTATTCGTGCTTAATACAACGAAACAAGCTGTTTTACACCAAAACGAGCAAGATCTGAACACATCGGTTTTACAAGTGTCCCTGTGACACGCGTCAAAACTTTTTCTCTTATAACTGCGCGAAAAGCACGTATTCTTGCCTAATACAGCGAAACAAGCTGTTTTAGACCGAAACGAGCTAAATCACAACACATCGGTTTTACAAGTGTTCCTCTGATACGCGTCAAAACTTTTTTCTCTTATAACTGCGCGAAAAGCATGTATTCATGCTTAGTCTAACGAAACAAGCTGTTTTAGACCGAAACGGGGTAAATCTGAACACATCGGTTTTACAAGTATCCCTGTGACACGCCTTTAAAACTTTTTCTCTTATAACTGCGCGAAAAGCATGTATTCCTGCTTAATACTGCGAAACAAGCTGTTTTAGACCGAAACGAGCTAAATCTGAACACATCGGTTTTACAAGTGTCCCTGTGACACGCGTCACAACTTTTTCTCTTATAACTGCGCGAAAAGCATGTGTTCTTGCTTAATACAGCGAAACAAGCTTTTTTAGACCGAAACGAGCTAAATCACAACACATCGGTTTTACAAGTGTCCCTGTGACACGCCTTTAAATCTTTTTCTCTTATAACTGCGCGAAAAGCATGTATTCCTGCTTAATACAGCGAAACAAGCTGTTTTAGACCGAAACGAGCTAAATCTGAACACATCGGTTTTACAAGTGTCCCTGTGACACGCGTCACAACTTTTTCTCTTATAACTGCGCGAAAAGCATGTATTCTTGCTTAATACAGCGAAACAAGCTGTTTTAGACCGAAACGAGTTAAGTCACAACACATCGGTTTTACAAGTGTTCCTCTGATACGCGTCAAAACTTTTTCTCTTATAACTGCGCGAAAAGCATGTATTCGTGCTTAATAAAACGGAAAAAGCTGTTTTAGACCGAAACGAGTTGTATCTGAACGCATCGGTTTTACAAGTATCCACGTGATACTCGCCAAACCTTTTTCTCTTATAACTGCGCGAAAAGCATGTATTCGTGCTTAATACAACGAATCAAGCTGTTTTAGACCGAAACGAGCTAGATCTGAACACGTCGGTTTTACACGTGTCCCTGTGACATGCGTCAAAACTTTTTCTCCTATAACTGCGCGAAAAGCACGTATTCTTGCTTAATACAGCGAAACAAGCTGTTTTAGACCGAAACGAGCCAAATCACAACACATCGGTATTACAAGTGTCAAAACTTTTTCTCTAATAACTGCGCGAAAAGCATGTATTCGTGCTTAATAAAACGGAACAAGCTGTTTTAGACCGAAACGAGTTGTATCTGAACGCATCGGTTTTACAAGTATCCACGTGATACTCGTCAAAACTTTTTCTCTTATAACTGCGCGAAAAGCATATATTCTTGCTTAATACAACGAATCAAGCTGTTTTAGACCGAAACGAGCTAGATCTGAACACGTCGGTTTTACACGTGTCCCTGTGACATGCGTCAAAACTTTTTCTCTTATAACTGCGCGAAAAGCACGTATTCTTGCTTAATACAGCGAAACAAGCTTTTTTAGACCGAAACGAGCTAAATCACAACACATCGGTTTTACAAGTGTCTCTGTGACACGCCTTTAAAACTTTTTCTCTTATAACTGCGCGAAAAGCATGTATTCCTGCTTAATACAGCGAAACAAGCTGTTTTAGACCGAAACGAGCTAAATCACAACACATCGGTTTTACAAGTGTTCCTCTGATACGCGTCAAAACTTTTTCTCTTATAACTGCGCGAAAATCATGTATTCTTGCTTAATACAACGAAACGAGCTGTTTTAGACCGAAACGAGCTAAATCACAACACATCGGTTTTACAAGTGTTCCTCTGATACGCGTCTAAACTTTTTCTCTTATAACTGCGCGAAAAGCATGCATTCTTGCTTAATACAACGAAACAAGCTGTTTTACACCAAAACGAGCTAGATCTGAACACATCGGTTTTACAAGTGTCCCTGTGACACGCGTCAAAACTTTTTCTCTTATAACTGCGCGAAAAGCATGTATTCTTGCTTAATGCAACGAAACAAGCTGTTTTAGACCGAAACGAGCTAAATCACAACACATCGGTTTTACAAGTGTTCCTCTGATACGCGTCAAAACTTTTTTCTCTTATAACTGCGCGAAAAGCATGTATTCGTGCTTAATACAACGAAACAAGTTGTTTTAGACCGAAACGAGCTAAATCTGAACACATCGGTTTTACAAGTGTCCCGGGATACGCGTCAAAACTTTTTCTCTTATAACTGCGCGAAAAGCATGTATTCTTGCTTAATACAACGAAACAAGCTGTTTTAGACCGAAACGAGCTAAATCACAACACATCGGTTTAACAAGTGTCCCTGTGACACGCGTCAAAACTTTTTCTCTTATAACTGCGCGAAAAGCATGTATTCTTGCTTAATACAGCGAAACAAGCTGTTTTAGACCGAAACGAGCTAAATCGCAACACATCGGTTTTACAAGTGCTCCTCTGATACGCGTCAAAACTTTTGTCTCTTATAACTGCGCGAAAAGCATGTATTCGTGCTTAGTTCAACGAAACAAGCTGTTTTAGACCGAAACGAGGTAAATCTGAACACATCGGTTTTACAAGTGTCCCTGTGACACGCGTCAAAACTTTTTCTCTTATAACTGCGCGAAAAGCATGTATTCTTGCTTAATGCAACGAAACAAGCTGTTTTAGACCGAAACGAGCTAAATCACAACACATCGGTTTTACAAGTGTTCCTCTGATACGCGTCTAAACTTTTTCTTTATAACTGCGCGAAAAGCATGTATTCGTGCTTAATACAACGAAACAAGCTGTTTTACACCAAAACGAGCTAGATCTGAACACATCGGTTTTACAAGTGTTCCTCTGATACGCGTCAAAACTTTTTTCTCTTATAACTGCGCGAAAAGCATGTATTCGTGCTTAGTTCAACGAAACAAGCTGTTTTAGACCGAAACGAGGTAAATCTGAACACATCGGTTTTACAAGTGTCCCTGTGACACGCGTCAAAACTTTTTTCTCTTATAACTGCGCGAAAAGCATGTATTTGTGCTTAGTCTAACGAAACAAGCTGTTTTAGACCGAAACGGGGTAAATCTGAACACATCGGTTTTACAAGTGTCCCTGTGACATGCGTCAAAACTTTTTCTCTTATAACTGCGCGAAAAGCACGTATTCTTGCTTAATACAGCGAGACAAGCTTTTTTAGACCGAAACGAGCTAAATCACAACACATCGGTTTTACAAGTGTCTCTGTGACACGCCTTTAAAACTTTTTCTCTTATAACTGCGCGAAAAGCATGTATTCTTGCTTAATACAACGAAACAAGCTGTTTTAGACCGAAACGAGCTAAATCACAACACATCGGTTTTACAAGTGTTCCTCTGATACGCGTCTAAACTTTTTCTCTTATAACTGCGCGAAAAGCATGTATTCGTGCTCAATACAACGAAACAAGCTGTTTTAGACCGAAACGAGCCAAATCACAACACATCGGTATTACAAGTGTCAAAACTTTTTCTCTAATAACTGCGCGAAAAGCATGTATTCTTGCTTAATACAGCGAAACAAGCTGTTTTAGACCGGAACGAGCTAAATCACAACACATCGGTTTTACAAGTGTTCCTCTGATACGCCTCAAAACTTTTTCTCTGATAACTGCGCGAAAAGCATGTATTCTTGCTTAATACAACGAAACAAGCTGTTTAAAACCGAAACGAGCTAAATCACAACACATCGGTTTTACAAGTGTTCCTCTGATACGCGTCAAAACTTTTTCTCTTATAACTGCGCGAAAATCATGTATTCTTGCTTAATACAACGAAACAAGCTGTTTTAGACCGAAACGAGCTAAATCACAACACATCGGTTTTACAAGTGTTCCTCTGATACGCGTCTAAACTTTTTCTCTTATAACTGCGCGAAAAGCATGCATTCTTGCTTAATACAACGAAACAAGCTGTTTTACACCAAAACGAGCTAGATCTGAACACATCGGTTTTACAAGTGTCCCTGTGACACGCGTCAAAACTTTTTCTCTTATAACTGCGCGAAAAGCATGTATTCTTGCTTAATGCAACGAAACAAGCTGTTTTAGACCGAAACGAGCTAAATCACAACACATCGGTTTTACAAGTGTTCCTCTGATACGCGTCAAAACTTTTTTCTCTTATAACTGCGCGAAAAGCATGTATTCGTGCTTAATACAACGAAACAAGTTGTTTTAGACCGAAACGAGCTAAATCTGAACACATCGGTTTTACAAGTGTCCCGTGATACGCGTCAAAACTTTTTCTCTTATAACTGCGCGAAAAGCATGTATTCTTGCTTAATACAACGAAACAAGCTGTTTTAGACCGAAACGAGCTAAATCACAACACATCGGTTTTACAACTGTCCCTGTGACACGCGTCAAAACTTTTTCTCTTATAACTGCGCGAAAAGCATGTATTCTTGCTTAATACAGCGAAACAAGCTGTTTTAGACCGAAACGAGCTAAATCGCAACACATCGGTTTTACAAGTGCTCCTCTGATACGCGTCAAAACTTTTTTCTCTTAAAACTGCGCAAAAAGCATGTATTCGTGCTTAGTTCAACAAGCTGTTTTAGACCGAAACGAGGTAAATCTGAACACATCGGTTTTACAAGTGTCCCTGTGACACGCGTCAAAACTTTTTCTCTTATAACTGCGCGAAAAGCATGTAATCTTGCTTAATGCAACGAAACAAGCTGTTTTAGACCGAAACGAGCTAAATCACAACACATCGGTTTTACAAGTGTTCCTCTGATACGCGTCTAAACTTTTTCTCTTATAACTGCGCGAAAAGCATGTATTCGTGCTTAATACAACGAAACAAGCTGTTTTACACCGAAACGAGCTAAATCTGAACACATCGGTTTTACAAGTGTCCCTGTGACACGCGTCACAACTTTTTCTCTTATAACTGCGCGAAAAGCATGTATTCTTGCTTAATACAGCGAAACAAGCTGTTTTAGACCGAAACGAGTTAAGTCACAACACATCGGTTTTACAAGTGTTCCTCTGATACGCGTCAAAACTTTTTCTCTTATAACTGCGCGAAAAGCATGTATTCGTGCTTAATAAAACGGAACAAGCTGTTTTAGACCGAAACGAGTTGTATCTGAACGCATCGGTTTTACAAGTATCCACGTGATACTCGTCAAAACTTTTTCTCTTATAACTGCGCGAAAAGCATGTATTCGTGCTTAATACAACGAATCAAGCTGTTTTAGACCGAAACGAGCTAGATCTGAACACGTCGGTTTTACACGTGTCCCTGTGACATGCGTCAAAACTTTTTCTCTTATAACTGCGCGAAAAGCACGTATTCTTGCTTAATACAGCGAAACAAGCTTTTTTAGACCGAAACGAGCTAAATCACAACACATCGGTTTTACAAGTGTCTCTGTGACACGCCTTTAAAACTTTTTCTCTTATAACTGCGCGAAAAGCATGTATTCCTGCTTAATACAGCGAAACAAGCTGTTTTAGACCGAAACGAGCTAAATCACAACACATCGGTTTTACAAGTGTTCCTCTGATACGCGTCAAAACTTTTTCTCTTATAACTGCGCGAAAATCATGTATTCTTGCTTAATACAACGAAACAAGCTGTTTTAGACCGAAACGAGCTAAATCACAACACATCGGTTTTACAAGTGTTCCTCTGATACGCGTCTAAACTTTTTCTCTTATAACTGCGCGAAAAGCATGCATTCTTGCTTAATACAACGAAACAAGCTGTTTTACACCAAAACGAGCTAGATCTGAACACATCGGTTTTACAAGTGTCCCTGTGACACGCGTCAAAACTTTTTCTCTTATAACTGCGCGAAAAGCATGTATTCTTGCTTAATGCAACGAAACAAGCTGTTTTAGACCGAAACGAGCAAAATCACAACACATCGGTTTTACAAGTGTTCCTCTGATACGCGTCAAAACTTTTTTCTCTTATAACTGCGCGAAAAGCATGTATTCGTGCTTAATACAACGAAACAAGCTGTTTTAGACCGAAACGAGCTAAATCTGAACACATCGGTTTTACAAGTGTCCCGGGATACGCGTCAAAACTTTTTCTCTTATAACTGCGCGAAAAGCATGTATTCTTGCTTAATACAACGAAACAAGCTGTTTTAGACCGAAACGAGCTAAATCACCACACATCGGTTTAACAAGTGTCCCTGTGACACGCGTCAAAACTTTTTCTCTTATAACTGCGCGAAAAGCATGTATTCTTGCTTAATACAGCGAAACAAGCTGTTTTAGACCGAAACGAGCTAAATCGCAACACATCGGTTTTACAAGTGCTCCTCTGATACGCGTCAAAACTTTTTCTCTTATAACTGCGCGAAAAGCATGTATTCGTGCTTAGTTCAACGAAACAAGCTGTTTTAGACCGAAACGAGGTAAATCTGAACACATCGGTTTTACAAGTGTCCCTGTGACACGCGTCAAAACTTTTTCTCTTATAACTGCGCGAAAAGCATGTATTCTTGCTTAATACAGCGAAACAAGCTTTTTTAGACCGAAACGAGCTAAATCACAACACATCGGTTTTACAAGTGTCTCTGTGACACGCCTTTAAAACTTTTTCTCTTATAACTGCGCGAAAAGCATGTATTCCTGCTTAATACAGCGAAACAAGCTGTTTTAGACCGAAACGAGCTAAATCACAACACATCGGTTTTACAAGTGTTCCTCTGATACGCGTCAAAACTTTTTCTCTTATAACTGCGCGAAAATCATGTATTCTTGCTTAATACAACGAAACAAGCTGTTTTAGACCGAAACGAGCTAAATCACAACACATCGGTTTTACAAGTGTTCCTCTGATACGCGTCTAAACTTTTTCTCTTATAACTGCGCGAAAAGCATGCATTCTTGCTTAATACAACGAAACAAGCTGTTTTACACCAAAACGAGCTAGATCTGAACAATCGGTTTTACAAGTGTCCCTGTGACACGCGTCAAAACTTTTTCTCTTATAACTGCGCGAAAAGCATGTATTCTTGCTTAATGCAACGAAACAAGCTGTTTTAGACCGAAACGAGCTAAATCACAACACATCGGTTTTACAAGTGTTCCTCTGATACGCGTCAAAACTTTTTTCTCTTATAACTGCGCGAAAAGCATGTATTCGTGCTTAATACAACGAAACAAGTTGTTTTAGACCGAAACGAGCTAAATCTGAACACATCGGTTTTACAAGTGTCCCGGGATACGCGTCAAAACTTTTTCTCTTATAACTGCGCGAAAAGCATGTATTCTTGCTTAATACAACGAAACAAGCTGTTTTAGACCGAAACGAGCTAAATCACAACACATCGGTTTAACAAGTGTCCCTGTGACACGCGTCAAAACTTTTTCTCTTATAACTGCGCGAAAAGCATGTATTCTTGCTTAATACAGCGAAACAAGCTGTTTTAGACCGAAACGAGCTAAATCGCAACACATCGGTTTTACAAGTGCTCCTCTGATACGCGTCAAAACTTTTGTCTCTTATAACTGCGCGAAAAGCATGTATTCTTGCTTAATACAACGAAACAAGCTGTTTTAGACCGAAACGAGCTAAATCACAACACATCGGTTTTACAAGTGTTCCTCTGATACGCGTCTAAACTTTTTCTCTTATAACTGCGCGAAAAGCATGTATTCGTGCTCAATACAACGAAACAAGCTGTTTTAGACCGAAACGAGCCAAATCACAACACATCGGTATTACAAGTGTCAAAACTTTTTCTCTAATAACTGCGCGAAAAGCATGTATTCTTGCTTAATACAGCGAAACAAGCTGTTTTAGACCGGAACGAGCTAAATCACAACACATCGGTTTTACAAGTGTTCCTCTGATACGCCTCAAAACTTTTTCTCTTATAACTGCGCGAAAAGCATGTATTCTTGCTTAATACAACGAAACAAGCTGTTTAAAACCGAAACGAGCTAAATCACAACACATCGGTTTTACAAGTGTTCCTCTGATACGCGTCAAAACTTTTTCTCTTATAACTGCGCGAAAATCATGTATTTTTGCTTAATACAACGAAACAAGCTGTTTTAGACCGAAACGAGCTAAATCACAACACATCGGTTTTACAAGTGTTCCTCTGATACGCGTCTAAACTTTTTCTCTTATAACTGCGCGAAAAGCATGCATTCTTGCTTAATACAACGAAACAAGCTGTTTTACACCAAAACGAGCTAGATCTGAACACATCGGTTTTACAAGTGTCCCTGTGACACGCGTCAAAACTTTTTCTCTTATAACTGCGCGAAAAGCATGTATTCTTGCTTAATGCAACGAAACAAGCTGTTTTAGACCGAAACGAGCTAAATCACAACACATCGGTTTTACAAGTGTTCCTCTGATACGCGTCAAAACTTTTTTCTCTTATAACTGCGCGAAAAGCATGTATTCGTGCTTAATACAACGAAACAAGTTGTTTTAGACCGAAACGAGCTAAATCTGAACACATCGGTTTTACAAGTGTCCCGTGATACGCGTCAAAACTTTTTCTCTTATAACTGCGCGAAAAGCATGTATTCTTGCTTAATACAACGAAACAAGCTGTTTTAGACCGAAACGAGCTAAATCACAACACATCGGTTTTACAACTGTCCTTGTGACACGCGTCAAAACTTTTTCTCTTATAACTGCGCGAAAAGCATGTATTCTTGCTTAATACAGCGAAACAAGCTGTTTTAGACCGAAACGAGCTAAATCGCAACACATCGGTTTTACAAGTGCTCCTCTGATACGCGTCAAAACTTTTTTCTCTTAAAACTGCGCGAAAAGCATGTATTCGTGCTTAGTTCAACAAGCTGTTTTAGACCGAAACGAGGTAAATCTGAACACATCGGTTTTACAAGTGTCCCTGTGACACGCGTCACAACTTTTTCTCTTATAACTGCGCGAAAAGCATGTATTCTTGCTTAATACAGCGAAACAAGCTGTTTTAGACCGAAACGAGTTAAGTCACAACACATCGGTTTTACAAGTGTTCCTCTGATACGCGTCAAAACTTTTTCTCTTATAACTGCGCGAAAAGCATGTATTCGTGCTTAATAAAACGGAACAAGCTGTTTTAGACCGAAACGAGTTGTATCTGAACGCATCGGTTTTACAAGTATCCACGTGATACTCGTCAAAACTTTTTCTCTTATAACTGCGCGAAAAGCATGTATTCGTGCTTAATACAACGAATCAAGCTGTTTTAGACCGAAACGAGCTAGATCTGAACACGTCGGTTTTACACGTGTCCCTGTGACATGCGTCAAAACTTTTTCTCTTATAACTGCGCGAAAAGCACGTATTCTTGCTTAATACAGCGAAACAAGCTTTTTTAGACCGAAACGAGCTAAATCACAACACATCGGTTTTACAAGTGTCTCTGTGACACGCCTTTAAAACTTTTTCTCTTATAACTGCGCGAAAAGCATGTATTCCTGCTTAATACAGCGAAACAAGCTGTTTTAGACCGAAACGAGCTAAATCACAACACATCGGTTTTACAAGTGTTCCTCTGATACGCGTCAAAACTTTTTCTCTTATAACTGCGCGAAAATCATGTATTCTTGCTTAATACAACGAAACAAGCTGTTTTAGACCGAAACGAGCTAAATCACAACACATCGGTTTTACAAGTGTTCCTCTGATACGCGTCTAAACTTTTTCTCTTATAACTGCGCGAAAAGCATGCATTCTTGCTTAATACAACGAAACAAGCTGTTTTACACCAAAACGAGCTAGATCTGAACACATCGGTTTTACAAGTGTCCCTGTGACACGCGTCAAAACTTTTTCTCTTATAACTGCGCGAAAAGCATGTATTCTTGCTTAATGCAACGAAACAAGCTGTTTTAGACCGAAACGAGCTAAATCACAACACATCGGTTTTACAAGTGTTCCTCTGATACGCGTCAAAACTTTTTTCTCTTATAACTGCGCGAAAAGCATGTATTCGTGCTTAATACAACGAAACAAGCTGTTTTAGACCGAAACGAGCTAAATCTGAACACATCGGTTTTACAAGTGTCCCGGGATACGCGTCAAAACTTTTTCTCTTATAACTGCGCGAAAAGCATGTATTCTTGCTTAATACAACGAAACAAGCTGTTTTAGACCGAAACGAGCTAAATCACAACACATCGGTTTAACAAGTGTCCCTGTGACACGCGTCAAAACTTTTTCTCTTATAACTGCGCGAAAAGCATGTATTCTTGCTTAATACAGCGAAACAAGCTGTTTTAGACCGAAACGAGCTAAATCGCAACACATCGGTTTTACAAGTGCTCCTCTGATACGCGTCAAAACTTTTTCTCTTATAACTGCGCGAAAAGCATGTATTCGTGCTTAGTTCAACGAAACAAGCTGTTTTAGACCGAAACGAGGTAAATCTGAACACATCGGTTTTACAAGTGTCCCTGTGACACGCGTCAAAACTTTTTCTCTTATAACTGCGCGAAAAGCATGTATTCTTGCTTAATACAGCGAAACAAGCTTTTTTAGACCGAAACGAGCTAAATCACAACACATCGGTTTTACAAGTGTCTCTGTGACACGCCTTTAAAACTTTTTCTCTTATAACTGCGCGAAAAGCATGTATTCCTGCTTAATACAGCGAAACAAGCTGTTTTAGACCGAAACGAGCTAAATCACAAAACATCGGTTTTACAAGTGTTCCTCTGATACGCGTCAAAACTTTTTCTCTTATAACTGCGCGAAAATCATGTATTCTTGCTTAATACAACGAAACAAGCTGTTTTAGACCGAAACGAGCTAAATCACAACACATCGGTTTTACAAGTGTTCCTCTGATACGCGTCTAAACTTTTTCTCTTATAACTGCGCGAAAAGCATGCATTCTTGCTTAATACAACGAAACAAGCTGTTTTACACCAAAACGAGCTAGATCTGAACAATCGGTTTTACAAGTGTCCCTGTGACACGCGTCAAAACTTTTTCTCTTATAACTGCGCGAAAAGCATGTATTCTTGCTTAATGCAACGAAACAAGCTGTTTTAGACCGAAACGAGCTAAATCACAACACATCGGTTTTACAAGTGTTCCTCTGATACGCGTCAAAACTTTTTTCTCTTATAACTGCGCGAAAAGCATGTATTCGTGCTTAATACAACGAAACAAGCTGTTTTAGACCGAAACGAGCTAAATCTGAACACATCGGTTTTACAAGTGTCCCGGGATACGCGTCAAAACTTTTTCTCTTATAACTGCGCGAAAAGCATGTATTCTTGCTTAATACAAAGAAACAAGCTGTTTTAGACCGAAACGAGCTAAATCACAACACATCGGTTTAACAAGTGTCCCTGTGACACGCGTCAAAACTTTTTCTCTTATAACTGCGCGAAAAGCATGTATTCTTGCTTAATACAGCGAAACAAGCTGTTTTAGACCGAAACGAGCTAAATCGCAACACATCGGTTTTACAAGTGCTCCTCTGATACGCGTCAAAACTTTTTCTCTTATAACTGCGCGAAAAGCATGTATTCGTGCTTAGTTCAACGAAACAAGCTGTTTTAGACCGAAACGAGGTAAATCTGAACACATCGGTTTTACAAGTGTCCCTGTGACACGCGTCAAAACTTTTTCTCTTATAACTGCGCGAAAAGCATGTATTCTTGCTTAATGCAACGAAACAAGCTGTTTTAGACCGAAACGAGCTAAATCACAACACATCGGTTTTACAAGTGTTCCTCTGATACGCGTCTAAACTTTTTCTCTTATAACTGCGCGAAAAGCATGTATTCGTGCTTAATACAACGAAACAAGCTGTTTTACACCAAAACGAGCTAGATCTGAACACATCGGTTTTACAAGTGTTCCTCTGATACGCGTCAAAACTTTTTTCTCTTATAACTGCGCGAAAAGCATGTATTCGTGCTTAGTTCAACGAAACAAGCTGTTTTAGACCGAAACGAGGTAAATCTGAACACATCGGTTTTACAAGTGTCCCTGTGACACGCGTCAAAACTTTTTTCTCTTATAACTGCGCGAAAAGCATGTATTTGTGCTTAGTCTAACGAAACAAGCTGTTTTAGACCGAAACGGGGTAAATCTGAACACATCGGTTTTACAAGTGTCCCTGTGACATGCGTCAAAACTTTTTCTCTTATAACTGCGCGAAAAGCACGTATTCTTGCTTAATACAGCGAAACAAGCTTTTTTAGACCGAAACGAGCTAAATCACAACACATCGGTTTTACAAGTGTCTCTGTGACACGCCTTTAAAACTTTTTCTCTTATAACTGCGCGAAAAGCATGTATTCTTGCTTAATACAACGAAACAAGCTGTTTTAGACCGAAACGAGCTAAATCACAACACATCGGTTTTACAAGTGTTCCTCTGATACGCGTCTAAACTTTTTCTCTTATAACTGCGCGAAAAGCATGTATTCGTGCTCAATACAACGAAACAAGCTGTTTTAGACCGAAACGAGCTAAATCTGAACACATCGGTTTTACAAGTGTCCTTGTGACACGCGTCAAAACTTTTTCTCTTATAACTGCGCGAAAAGCATGTATTCGTGCTTAATACAAAGAAACAAGCTGTTTTACACCAAAACGAGCTAGATCTGAACACATCGGTTTTACAAGTGTCCCTGTGACACGCGTCAAAACTTTTTCTCTTATAACTGCGCGAAAAGCACGTATTCTTGCTTAATACAGCGAAACAAGCTGTTTTAGACCGAAACGAGCTAAATCAAAACACATCGGTTTTACAAGTGTTCCTCTGATACGCGTCAAAACTTTTTTCTCTTATAACTGCGCGAAAAGCAAGTATTCGTGCTTAGCCTAACGAAACAAGCTGTTTTAGACCGAAACGGGGTAAATCTGAACACATCGGTTTTACAAGTGTCCCTGTGACACGCCTTTAAAACTTTTTCTCTTATAACTGCGCGAAAAGCATGTATTCCTGCTTAATACAGCGAAACAAGCTGTTTTAGACCGAAACGAGCTAAATCTGAACACATCGGTTTTACAAGTGTCCCTGTGACACGCGTCAAAACTTTTTCTCTTATAACTGCGCGAAAAGCATGTATTCTTGCTTAATACAACGAAACAAGCTGTTTTAGACCGAAACGAGCTAAATCACAACACATCGGTTTTACAAGTGTTCCTCTGATACGCGTCTAAACTTTTTCTCTTATAACTGCGCGAAAAGCATGTATTCGTGCCTAATACAACGAAACAAGCTGTTTTACACCAAAACGAGCTAGATCTGAACACATCGGTTTTACAAGTGTCCCTGTGACACGCGTCAAAACTTTTTCTCTTATAACTGCGCGAAAAGCACGTATTCTTGCTTAATACAGCGAAACAAGCTGTTTTAGACCGAAACGAGCTAAATCACAACACATCGGTTTTACAAGTGTTCCTCTGATACGCGTCAAAACTTTTTTCTCTTATAACTGCGCGAAAAGCATGTATTCGTGTTTAGTCTAACGAAACAACCTGTTTTAGACCGAAACGGGGTAAATCTGAACACATCGGTTTTACAAGTGTCCCTGTGACACGCCTTTAAAACTTTTTCTCTTATAACTGCGCGAAAAGCATGTATTCCTGCTTAATAGAGCGAAACAAGCTGTTTTAGACCGAAACGAGCTAAATCTGAACACATCGGTTTTACAAGTGTCCCTGTGACACGCGTCACAACTTTTTCTCTTATAACTGCGCGAAAAGCATGTATTCTTGCTTAATACAGCGAAACAAGCTGTTTTAGACCGAAACGAGATAAGTCACAACACATCGGTTTTACAAGTGTTCCTCTGATACGCGTCAAAACTTTTTCTCTTATAACTGCGCGAAAAGCATGTATTCGTGCTTAATAAAACGGAACAAGCTGTTTTAGACCGAAACGAGCTAGATCTGAACACGTCGGTTTTACACGTGTCCCTGTGACATGCGTCAAAACTTTTTCTCTTATAACTGCGCGAAAAGCACGTATTCTTGCTTAATACAGCGAAACAAGCTTTTTTAGACCGAAACGAGCTAAATCACAACACATCGGTTTTACAAGTGTCTCTGTGACACGCCTTTAATACTTTTTATCTTATAACTGCGCGAAAAGCATGTATTCCTGCTTAATACAGCGAAACAAGCTGTTTTAGACCGAAACGAGCTAAATCACAACACATCGGCTTTACAAGTGTTCCTCTGATACGCGTCAAATCTTTTTCTCTTATAACTGCACGAAAAGCATGTATACTTGCTTAATACAACGAAACAAGCTGTTTTAGACCGAAACGAGCCAAATCACAACACATCGGTATTACAAGTGTCAAAACTTTTTCTCTAATAACAGCGCGAAAAGCATGTATTCTTGCTTTATACAGCGAAACAAGCTGTTTTAGACCGGAACGAGCTAAATCACAACACATCGGTTTTACAAGTGTTCCTCTGATACGCCTCAAAACTTTTTCTCTTATAACTGCGCGAAAAGCATGTATTCTTGCTTAATACAAAGAAACAAGCTGTTTAAAACCGAAACGAGCTAAATCACAACACATCGGTTTTACAAGTGTTCCTCTGATACGCGTCAAAACTTTTTCTCTTATAACTGCGCGAAAATCATGTATTCTTGCTTAATACAACGAAACAAGCTGTTTTAGACCGAAACGAGCTAAATCACAACACATCGGTTTTACAAGTGTTCCTCTGATACGCGTCTAAACTTTTTCTCTTATAACTGCGCGAAAAGCAAGCATTCTTGCTTAATACAACGAAACAAGCTGTTTTACACCAAAACGAGCTAGATCTGAACACATCGGTTTTACAAGTGTCCCTGTGACACGCGTCAAAACTTTTTCTCTTATAACTGCGCGAAAAGCACGTATTCTTGCTTAATACAGCGAAACAAGCTGTTTTAGACCAAAACGAGCTAAATCACAACACATCGGTTTTACAAGTGTTCCTCTGATACGCGTCAAAACTTTTTTCTCTTATAACTGCGCGGAAAGCGTGTATTCGTGCTTAATACAACGAAACAAGTTGTTTTAGACCGAAACGAGCTAAATCTGAACACATCGGTTTTACAAGTGTCCCGTGACACGCGTCAAAACTTTTTCTCTTATAACTGCGCGAAAAGCATGTATTCTTGCTTAATACAGCGAAACAAGCTGTTTTAGACCGAAACAAGCTAAATCACAACACATCGGTTTTACAAGTGTCCCTGTGACACGCGTCAAAACTTTTTCTCTTATAACTGCGCGAAAAGCATGTATTCTTGCTTAATACAGCGGAACCAGCTGTTTTAGACCGAAACGAGCTAAATCGCAACACATCGGTTTTACAAGTGTTCCTCTGATAGGCGTCAAAACTTTTTTCTCTTATAACTGCGCGAAAAGCATGTATTCGTGCTTAATACAACGAAACAACCTGTTTTACACCAAAACGAGCTAGATCTGAACACATCGGTTTTACAAGTGTTCCTCTGATACGCGTCAAAACTTTTTTCTCTTATAACTGCGCGAAAAGCATGTATTCGTGCTTAGTCTAACGAAACAAGCTGTTTTAGACCGAAACGGGGTAAATCTGAACACATCGGTTTTACAAGTGTCCCTGTGACACGCGTTTAAAACTTTTTCTCTTATAACTGCGCGAAAAGCATGTATTCCTGCTTAATACAGCGAAACAAGCTGTTTTAGACCGAAACGAGCTAAATCTGAACACACCGGTTTTACAAGTGTCCCTGTGACACGCGTCACAACTTTTTCTCTTATAACTGCGCGAAAAGCATGTATTCTTGCTTAATACAGCGAAACAAGCTGTTTTAGACCGAAACGAGTTAAGTCACAACACATCGGTTTTACAAGTGTTCCTCTGATACGCGTCAAAACTTTTTCTCTTATAACTGCGCGAAAAGCATGTATTCGTGCTTAATAAAACGGAACAAGCTGTTTTAGACCGAAACGAGGTGTATCTGAACGCATCGGTTTTACAAGTATCCACGTGATACTCGTCAAAACTTTTTCTCTTATAACTGCGCGAAAAGCATGTATTCGTGCTTAATACAACGAATCAAGCTGTTTTAGACCGAAACGAGCTAGATCTGAACACGTCGGTTTTACACGTGTCCCTGTGACATGCGTCAAAACTTTTTCTCTTATAACTGCGCGAAAAGCACGTATTCTTGCTTAATACAGCGAAACAAGCTTTTTTAGACCGAAACGAGCTAAATCACAACACATTGGTTTTACAAGTGTCTCTGTGACACGCCTTTAAAACTTTTTCTCTTATAACTGCGCGAAAAGCATGTATTCCTGCTTAATACAGCGAAACAAGCTGTTTTAGACCGAAACGAGCTAAATCACAACACATCGGCTTTACAAGTGTTCCTCTGATACGCGTCAAATCTTTTTCTCTTATAACTGCACGAAAAGCATGTATACTTGCTTAATACAACGAAACAAGCTGTTTTAGACCGAAACGAGCCAAATCACAACACATCGGTATTACAAGTGTCAAAACTTTTTCTGTAATAACTGCGCGAAAAGCATGTATTCTTGCTTAATACAGCGAAACCAGCTGTTTTAGACCGGAACGAGCTAAATCACAACACATCGGTTTTACAAGTGTTCCTCTGATACGCCTCAAAACTTTTTCTCTTATAACTGCGCGAAAAGCATGTATTCTTGCTTAATACAACGAAACAAGCTGTTTAAAACCGAAACGAGCTAAATCACAACACATCGGTTTTACAAGTGTTCCTCTGATACGCGTCTAAACTTTTTCTCTTATAACTGCGCGAAAAGCATGCATTCTTGCTTAATACAACGAAACAAGCTGTTTTACACCAAAACGAGCTAGATCTGAACACATCGGTTTTACAAGTGTCCCTGTGACACGCGTCAAAACTTTTTCTCTTATAACTGCGCGAAAAGCACGTATTCTTGCTTAATACAGCGAAACAAGCTGTTTTAGACCAAAACGAGCTAAATCACAACACATCGGTTTTACAAGTGTTCCTCTGATACGCTTCAAAACTTTTTTCTCTTATAACTGCGCGAAAAGCATGTATTCGTGCTTAATACAAGGAAACAAGTTGTTTTAGACCGAAACGAGCTAAATCTGAACACATCGGTTTTACAAGTGTCCCGTGACACGCGTCAAAACGTTTTCTCTTATAACTGCGCGAAAAGCATGTATTCTTGCTTAATACAGCGAAACAAGCTGTTTTAGACCGAAACGAGCTAAATCACAACACATCGGTTTTACAAGTGTTCCTCTGATACGCGTCAAAACTTTTTCTCTTATAACTGCGCGAAAAGCATGTATTCTTGCTTAATACAACGAAACAAGTTGTTTTAGACCGAAACGAGCTAAATCACAACACATCGGTTTTACAAGTGTCCCTGTGACACGCGTCAAAACTTTTTCTCTTATAACTGCGCGAAAAGCATGTATTCTTGCTTAATACAGCGAAACAAGCTGTTTTAGACCGAAACGAGCTAAATCGCAACACATCGGTTTTACAAGTGTTCCTCTGATACGCGTCAAAACTTTTTTCTCTTATAACTGCGCGAAAAGCATGTATTCGTGCTTAGTTCAACGAAACAAGCTGTTTTAGACCGAAACGAGGAAAATCTGAACACATCGGTTTTACAAGTGTCCCTGTGACACGCGTCAAAACTTTTTCTCTTATACCTGCGCGAAAAGCATGTATTCTTGCTTAATGCAACGAAACAAGCTGTTTTAGACCGAAACGAGCTAAATCACAACACATCGGTTTTACACGTGTTCCTCTGATACGCGTCTAAACTTTTTCTCTTATAACTGCGCGAAAAGCATGTATTCGTGCTTAATACAACGAAACAAGCTGTTTTACACCAAAACGAGCTAGATCTGAACACATCGGTTTTACAAGTGTTCCTCTGATACGCGTCAAAACTTTTTCTCTTATAACTGCGCGAGAAGCATGTATTCGTGCTTAATAAAACGGAACAAGCTGTTTTACACCGAAACGAGTTGTATCTGAACGCATCGGTTTTACAAGTATCCACGTGATACTCGTCAAAACTTTTTCTCTTATAACTGCGCGAAAAGCATGTATTCGTGCTTTATACAACGAATCAAGCTGTTTTAGACCGAAACGAGCTAGATCTGAACACATCGGTTTTACAAGTGTCCCTGTGACACGCGTCAAAACTTTTTCTCTTATAACTGCGCGAAAAGCACGTATTCTTGCTTAATACAGCGAAACAAGCTGTTTTAGACCGAAACGAGCTAAATCACAACACATCGGTTTTACAAGTGTTCCTCTGATACGCGTCAAAACTTTTTCTCTTATAACTGCGCGAAAAGCATGTATTCTTGCTTAATACAACGAAACAAGTTGTTTTAGACCGAAACGAGCTAAATCACAACACATCGGTTTTACAAGTGTCCCTGTGACACGCGTCAAAACTTTTTCTCTTATAACTGCGCGAAAAGCATGTATTCTTGCTTAATACAGCGAAACAAGCTGTTTTAGACCGAAACGAGCTAAATCGCAACACATCGGTTTTACAAGTGTTCCTCTGATACGCGTCAAAACTTTTTTCTCTTATAACTGCGCGAAAAGCATGTATTCGTGCTTAGTTCAACGAAACAAGCTGTTTTAGACCGAAACGAGGAAAATCTGAACACATCGGTTTTACAAGTGTCCCTGTGACACGCGTCAAAACTTTTTCTCTTATAACTGCGCGAAAAGCATGTATTCTTGCTTAATGCAACGAAACAAGCTGTTTTAGACCGAAACGAGCTAAATCACAACACATCGGTTTTACACGTGTTCCTCTGATACGCGTCTAAACTTTTTCTCTTATAACTGCGCGAAAAGCATGTATTCGTGCTTAATACAACGAAACAAGCTGTTTTACACCAAAACGAGCTAGATCTGAACACATCGGTTTTACAAGTGTTCCTCTGATACGCGTCAAAACTTTTTTCTCTTATAACTGCGCGAAAAGCATGTATTCGTGCTTAGTTCAACGAAACAAGCTGTTTTAGACCGAAACGAGGTAAATCTGAACACATCGGTTTTACAAGTGTCCCTGTGACACGCGTCAAAACTTTTTTCTCTTATAACTTCGCGAAAAGCATGTATTCGTGCTTAGTCTAACGAAACAAGCTGTTTTAGACCGAAACGGGGTAAATCTGAACACATCGGTTTTACAAGTGTCCCTGTGACACGCCTTTAAAACTTTTTCTCTTATAACTGCGCGAAAAGCATGTATTCCTGCTTAATACAGCGAAACAAGCTGTTTTAGACCGATATCGAGATAAATCACAACACATCGGCTTTACAAGTGTTCCTCTGATACGCGTCAAATCTTTTTCTCCTATAACTGCGCGAAAAGCATGTATTCTTGCTTAATACAACGAAACAAGCTGTTTTAGACCGAAACGAGCTAAATCACAACACATCGGTTTTACAAGTGTTCCTCTGATACGCGTCTAAACTTTTTCTCTTATAACTGCGCGAAAAGCATGTATTCGTGCTCAATACAACGAAACAAGCTGTTTTAGACCGAAACGAGCTAAATCTGAACACATCGGTTTTACAAGTGTCCTTGTGACACGCGTCAAAACTTTTTCTCTTATAACTGCGCGAAAAGCATGTATTCGTGCTTAATACAACGAAACAAGCTGTTTTACACCAAAACGAGCTAGATCTGAACACATCGGTTTTACAAGTGTCCCTGAGACACGCGTCAAAACTTTTTCTCTTATAACTGCGCGAAAAGCACGTATTCTTGCTTAATACAGCGAAACAAGCTGTTTTAGACCGAAACGAGCTAAATCACAACAAATCGGTTTTACAAGTTTTCCTCTGATACGCGTCAAAACTTTTTTCTCTTATAACTGCGCGAAAAGCATGTATTCGTGCTTAGTCTAACGAAACAAGCTGTTTTAGACCGAAACGGGGTAAATCTGAACACATCGGTTTTACAAGTGTCCCTGTGACACGCCTTTAAAACTTTTTTTCTTATAACTGCGCGAAAAGCATGTATTCCTGCTTAATACAGCGAAACAAGCTGTTTTAGACCGAAACGAGCTAAATCTGAACACATCGGTTTCACAAGTGTCCCTGTGACACGCGTCACAACTTTTTCTCTTATAACTGCGTGAAAAGCATGTATTCTTGCTTAATACTGCGAAACAAGCTGTTTTAGACCGAAACGAGTTAAGTCACAACACATCGGTTTTACAAGTGTTCCTCTGATACGCGTCAAAACTTTTTCTCTTATAACTGCGCGAGAAGCATGTATTCGTGCTTAATAAAACGGAACAAGCTGTTTTAGACCGAAACGAGTTGTATCTGAACGCATCGGTTTTACAAGTATCCACGTGATACTCGTCAAAACTTTTTCTCTTATAACTGCGCGAAAAGCATGTATTCGTGCTTTATACAACGAATCAAGCTGTTTTAGACCGAAACGAGCTAGATCTGAACACATCGGTTTTACAAGTGTCCCTGTGACACGCGTCAAAACTTTTTCTCTTATAACTGCGCGAAAAGCACGTATTCTTGCTTAATACAGCGAAACAAGCTGTTTTAGACCGAAACGAGCTAAATCACAACACATCGGTTTTACAAGTGTTCCTCTGATACGCGTCAAAACCTTTTTCTCTTATAACTGCGCGAAAAGCATGTATTCGTGCTTAGTCTAACGAAACAAGCTGTTTTAGACCGAAACGGGGTAAATCTGAACACATCGGTTTTACAAGTGTCCCTGTGACACGCCTTTAAAACTTTTTCTCTTATAACTGCGCGAAAAGCATGTATTCCTGCTTAATACAGCGAAACAAGCTGTTTTAGACCGAAACGGGGTAAATCTGAACACATCGGTTTTACAAGTGTCCCTGTGACACGCCTTTAAAACTTTTTCTCTTATAACTGCGCGAAAAGCATGTATTCCTGCTTAATACAGCGAAACAAGCTGTTTTAGACCGAAACGAGCTAAATCTGAACACATCGGTTTCACAAGTGTCCCTGTGACACGCGTCACAACTTTTTCTCTTATAACTGCGTGAAAAGCATGTATTCTTGCTTAATACTGCGAAACAAGCTGTTTTAGACCGAAACGAGTTAAGTCACAACACATCGGTTTTACAAGTGTTCCTCTGATACGCGTCAAAACTTTTTCTCTTATAACTGCGCGAGAAGCATGTATTCGTGCTTAATAAAACGGAACAAGCTGTTTTAGACCGAAACGAGTTGTATCTGAACGCATCGGTTTTACAAGTATCCACGTGATACTCGTCAAAACTTTTTCTCTTATAACTGCGCGAAAAGCATGTATTCGTGCTTTATACAACGAATCAAGCTGTTTTAGACCGAAACGAGCTAGATCTGAACACATCAGTTTTACAAGTGTCCCTGTGACACGCGTCAAAACTTTTTCTCTTATAACTGCGCGAAAAGCACGTATTCTTGCTTAATACAGCGAAACAAGCTGTTTTAGACCGAAACGAGCTAAATCACAACACATCGGTTTTACAAGTGTTCCTCTGATACGCGTCAAAACCTTTTTCTCTTATAACTGCGCGAAAAGCATGTATTCGTGCTTAGTCTAACGAAACAAGCTGTTTTTGACCGAAACGGGGTAAATCTGAACACATCGGTTTTACAAGTGTCCCTGTGACACGCCTTTAAAACTTTTTCTCTTATAACTGCGCGAAAAGCATGTATTCCTGCTTAATACAGCGAAACAAGCTGTTTTAGACCGAAACGAGCTAAATCTGAACACATCGGTTTTACAAGTGTCCCTGTGACACGCGTCAAAACTTTTTCTCTTATAACTGCGCGAAAAGCATGTATTCTTGCTTAATACAACGAAACAAGCTGTTTTAGACCGAAACGAGCTAAATCACAACACATCGGTTTTACAAGTGTTCCTCTGATACGCGTCTAAACTTTTTCTCTTATAACTGCGCGAAAAGCATGTATTCGTGCCTAATACAACGAAACAAGCTGTTTTACACCAAAACGAGCTAGATCTGAACACATCGGTTTTACAAGTGTCCCTGTGACACGCGTCAAAACTTTTTCTCTTATAACTGCGCGAAAAGCACGTATTCTTGCTTAATACAGCGAAACAAGCTGTTTTAGACCGAAACGAGCTAAATCACAACACATCGGTTTTACAAGTGTTCCTCTGATACGCGTCAAAACTTTTTTCTCTTATAACTGCGCGAAAAGCATGTATTCGTGCTTAGTCTAACGAAACAACCTGTTTTAGACCGAAACGGGGTAAATCTGAACACATCGGTTTTACAAGTGTCCCTGTGACACGCCTTTAAAACTTTTTCTCTTATAACTGCGCGAAAAGCATGTATTCCTGCTTAATAGAGCGAAACAAGCTGTTTTAGACCGAAACGAGCTAAATCTGAACACATCGGTTTTACAAGTGTCCCTGTGACACGCGTCACAACTTTTTCTCTTATAACTGCGCGAAAAGCATGTATTCTTGCTTAATACAGCGAAACAAGCTGTTTTAGACCGAAACGAGATAAGTCACAACACATCGGTTTTACAAGTGTTCCTCTGATACGCGTCAAAACTTTTTCTCTTATAACTGCGCGAAAAGCATGTATTCGTGCTTAATAAAACGGAACAAGCTGTTTTAGACCGAAACGAGTTGTATCTGAATGCATCGGTTTTACAAGTATCCACGTGATACTCGTCAAAACTTTTTCTCTTATAACTGCGCGAAAAGCATGTATTCGTGCTTAATACAACGAATCAAGCTGTTTTAGACCGAAACGAGCTAGATCTGAACACGTCGGTTTTACACGTGTCCCTGTGACATGCGTCAAAACTTTTTCTCTTATAACTGCGCGAAAAGCACGTATTCTTGCTTAATACAGCGAAACAAGCTTTTTTAGACCGAAACGAGCTAAATCACAACACATCGGTTTTACAAGTGTCTCTGTGACACGCCTTTAAAACATTTTATCTTATAACTGCGCGAAAAGCATGTATTCCTGCTTAATACAGCGAAACAAGCTGTTTTAGACCGAAACGAGCTAAATCACAACACATCGGCTTTACAAGTGTTCCTCTGATACGCGTCAAATCTTTTTCTCTTATAACTGCACGAAAAGCATGCATACTTGCCTAATACAACGAAACAAGCTGTTTTAGACCGAAACGAGCCAAATCACAACACATCGGTATTACAAGTGTCAAAACTTTTTCTCTAATAACTGCGCGAAAAGCATGTATTCTTGCTTTATACAGCGAAACAAGCTGTTTTAGACCGGAACGAGCTAAATCACAACACATCGGTTTTACAAGTGTTCCTCTGATACGCCTCAAAACTTTTTCTCTTATAACTGCGCGAAAAGCATGTATTCTTGCTTAATACAACGAAACAAGCTGTTTAAAACCGAAACGAGCTAAATCACAACACATCGGTTTTACAAGTGTTCCTCTGATACGCGTCAAAACTTTTTCTCTTATAACTGCGCGAAAATCATGTATTCTTGCTTAATACAACGAAACAAGCTGTTTTAGACCGAAACGAGCTAAATCACAACACATCGGTTTTACAAGTGTTCCTCTGATACGCGTCTAAACTTTTTCTCTTATAACTGCGCGAAAAGCATGTATTCGTGCTTAATAAAACGGAACAAGCTGTTTTAGACCGAAACGAGTTGTATCTGAATGCATCGGTTTTACAAGTATCCACGTGATACTCGTCAAAACTTTTTCTCTTATAACTGCGCGAAAAGCATGTATTCTTGCTTAATACAGCGAAACAAGCTGTTTTAGACCGAAACGAGATAAGTCACAACACATCGGTTTTACAAGTGTTCCTCTGATACGCGTCAAAACTTTTTCTCTTATAACTGCGCGAAAAGCATGTATTCGTGCTTAATAAAACGGAACAAGCTGTTTTAGACCGAAACGAGTTGTATCTGAATGCATCGGTTTTACAAGTATCCACGTGATACTCGTCAAAACTTTTTCTCTTATATCTGCGCGAAAAGCATGTATTCGTGCTTAATACAACGAATCAAGCTGTTTTAGACCGAAACGAGCTAGATCTGAACACGTCGGTTTTACACGTGTCCCTGTGACATGCGTCAAAACTTTTTCTCTTATAACTGCGCGAAAAGCACGTATTCTTGCTTAATACAGCGAAACAAGCTTTTTTAGACCGAAACGAGCTAAATCACAACACATCGGTTTTACAAGTGTCTCTGTGACACGCCTTTAAAACTTTTTATCTTATAACTGCGCGAAAAGCATGTATTCCTGCTTAATACAGCGAAACAAGCTGTTTTAGACCGAAACGAGCTAAATCACAACACATCGGCTTTACAAGTGTTCCTCTGATACGCGTCAAATCTTTTTCTCTTATAACTGCACGAAAAGCATGCATACTTGCCTAATACAACGAAACAAGCTGTTTTAGACCGAAACGAGCCAAATCACAACACATCGGTATTACAAGTGTCAAAACTTTTTCTCTAATAACTGCGCGAAAAGCATGTATTCTTGCTTTATACAGCGAAACAAGCTGTTTTAGACCGGAACGAGCTAAATCACAACACATCGGTTTTACAAGTGTTCCTCTGATACGCCTCAAAACTTTTTCTCTTATAACTGCGCGAAAAGCATGTATTCTTGCTTAATACAACGAAACAAGCTGTTTAAAACCGAAACGAGCTAAATCACAACACATCGGTTTTACAAGTGTTCCTCTGATACGCGTCAAAACTTTTTCTCTTATAACTGCGCGAAAATCATGTATTCTTGCTTAATACAACGAAACAAGCTGTTTTAGACCGAAACGAGCTAAATCACAACACATCGGTTTTACAAGTGTTCCTCTGATACGCGTCTAAACTTTTTCTCTTATAACTGCGCGAAAAGCATGCATTCTTGCTTAATACAACGAAACAAGCTGTTTTACAGCAAAACGAGCTTGATCTGAACACATCGGTTTTACAAGTGTCCCTGTGACACGCGTCAAAACTTTTTCTCTTATAACTGCGCGAAAAGCACGTATTCTTGCTTAATACAGCGAAACAAGCTGTTTTAGACCGAAACGAGCTAAATCACAACACATCGGTTTTACAAGTGTTCCTCTGATACGCGTCAAAACTTTTTTCTCTTATAACTGCGCGGAAAGCATGTATTCGTGCTTAATACAACGAAACAAGTTGTTTTAGACCGAAACGAGCTAAATCTGAACACATCGGTTTTACAAGTGTCCCGTGACACGCGTCAAAACTTTTTCTCTTATAACTGCGCGAAAAGCATGTATTCTTGCTTAATACAGCGAAACAAGCTGTTTTAGACCGAAACAAGCTAAATCACAACACATCGGTTTTACAAGTGTTCCTCTGATACGCGTCAAAACTTTTTCTCTTATAACTGCGCGAAAAGCATGTATTCTTGCTTAATACAACGAAACAAGCTGTTTTAGACCGAAACGAGCTAAATCACAACACATCGGTTTTACAAGTGTCCCTGTGACACGCGTCAAAACTTTTTCTCTTATAACTGCGCGAAAAGCATGTATTCTTGCTTAATACAGCGAAACAAGCTGTTTCAGACCGAAACGAGCTAAATTGCAACACATCGGTTTTACAAGTGTTCCTCTGATAGGCGTCAAAACTTTTTTCTCTTATAACTGCGCGAAAAGCATGTATTCGTGCTTAGTTCAACGAAACAAGCTGTTTTAGACCGAAACGAGGTAAATCTGAACACATCGGTTTTACAAGTGTCCCTCTGACACGCGTCAAAACTTTTTCTCTTATAACTGCGCGAAAAGCATGTATTCTTGCTTAATGCAACGAAACAAGCTGTTTTAGACCGAAACGAGCTAAATCACAACACATCGGTTTTACAAGTGTTCCTCTGATACGCGTCTAAACTTTTTCTCTTATAACTGCGCGAAAAGCATGTATTCGTGCTTAATACAACGAAACAACCTGTTTTACACCAAAACGAGCTAGATCTGAACACATCGGTTTTACAAGTGTTCCTCTGATACGCGTCAAAACTTTTTTCTCTTATAACTGCGCGAAAAGCATGTATTCGTGCTTAGTCTAACGAAACAAGCTGTTTTAGACCGAAACGGGGTAAATCTGAACACATCGGTTTTACAAGTGTCCCTGTGACACGCCTTTAAAACTTTTTCTCTTATAACTGCGCGAAAAGCATGTATTCCTGCTTAATACAGCGAAACAAGCTGTTTTAGACCGAAACGAGCTAAATCTGAACACATCGGTTTTACAAGTGTCCCTGTGACACGCGTCACAACTTTTTCTCTTATAACTGCGCGAAAAGCATGTATTCTTGCTTAATACAGCGAAACAAGCTGTTTTAGACCGAAACGAGTTAAGTCACAACACATCGGTTTTACAAGTGTTCCTCTGATACGCGTCAAAACTTTTTCTCTTATAACTGCGCGAAAAGCATGTATTCCTGCTTAATAAAACGGAACAAGCTGTTTTAGACCGAAACGAGGTGTATCTGAACGCATCGGTTTTACAAGTATCCACGTGATACTCGTCAAAACTTTTTCTCTTATAACTGCGCGAAAAGCATGTATTCGTGCTTAATACAACGAATCAAGCTGTTTTAGACCGAAACGAGCTAGATCTGAACACGTCGGTTTTACACGTGTCCCTGTGACATGCGTCAAAACTTTTTCTCTTATAACTGCGCGAAAAGCACGTATTCTTGCTTAATACAGCGAAACAAGCTTTTTTAGACCGAAACGAGCTAAATCACAACACATTGGTTTTACAAGTGTCTCTGTGACACGCCTTTAAAACTTTTTCTCTTATAACTGCGCGAAAAGCATGTATTCCTGCTTAATACAGCGAAACAAGCTGTTTTAGACCGAAACGAGCTAAATCACAACACATCGGCTTTACAAGTGTTCCTCTGATACGCGTCAAATCTTTTTCTCTTATAACTGCACGAAAAGCATGTATACTTGCTTAATACAACGAAACAAGCTGTTTTAGACCGAAACGAGCCAAATCACAACACATCGGTATTACAAGTGTCAAAACTTTTTCTGTAATAACTGCGCGAAAAGCATGTATTCTTGCTTAATACAGCGAAACCAGCTGTTTTAGACCGGAACGAGCTAAATCACAACACATCGGTTTTACAAGTGTTCCTCTGATACGCCTCAAAACTTTTCTCTTATAACTGCGCGAAAAGCATGTATTCTTGCTTAATACAACGAAACAAGCTGTTTAAAACCGAAACGAGCTAAATCACAACACATCGGTTTTACAAGTGTTCCTCTGATACGCGCCTAAACTTTTTCTCTTATAACTGCGCGAAAAGCATGCATTCTTGCTTAATACAACGAAACAAGCTGTTTTACACCAAAACGAGCTAGATCTGAACACATCGGTTTTACAAGTGTCCCTGTGACACGCGTCAAAACTTTTTCTCTTATAACTGCGCGAAAAGCACGTATTCTTGCTTAATACAGCGAAACAAGCTGTTTTAGACCAAAACGAGCTAAATCACAACACATCGGTTTTACAAGTGTTCCTCTGATACGCTTCAAAACTTTTTTCTCTTATAACTGCGCGAAAAGCATGTATTCGTGCTTAAAACAAGGAAACAAGTTGTTTTAGACCGAAACGAGCTAAATCTGAACACATCGGTTTCACAAGTGTCCCGTGACACGCGTCAAAACTTTTTCTCTTATAACTGCGCGAAAAGCATGTATTCTTGCTTAATACAGCGAAACAAGCTGTTTTAGACCGAAACGAGCTAAATCACAACACATCGGTTTTACAAGTGTTCCTCTGATACGCGTCAAAACTTTTTCTCTTATAACTGCGCGAAAAGCATGTATTCTTGCTTAATACAACGAAACAAGCTGTTTTAGACCGAAACGAGCTAAATCACAACACATCGGTTTTACAAGTGTCCCTGTGACACGCGTCAAAACTTTTTCTCTTATAACTGCGCGAAAAGCATGTATTCTTGCTTAATGCAACGAAACAAGCTGTTTTAGACCGAAACGAGCTAAATCACAACACATCGGTTTTACACGTGTTCCTCTGATACGCGTCTAAACTTTTTCTCTTATAACTGCGCGAAAAGCATGTATTCGTGCTTAATACAACGAAACAAGCTGTTTTACACCAAAACGAGCTAGATCTGAACACATCGGTTTTACAAGTGTTCCTCTGATACGCGTCAAAACATTTTCTCTTATAACTGCGCGAAAAGCATGTATTCGTGCTTAGTTCAACGAAACAAGCTGTTTTAGACCGAAACGAGGTAAATCTGAACACATCGGTTTTACAAGTGTCCCTGTGACACGCGTCAAAACTTTTTTCTCTTATAACTTCGCGAAAAGCATGTATTCGTGCTTAGTCTAACGAAACAAGCTGTTTTAGACCGAAACGGGGTAAATCTGAACACATCGGTTTTACAAGTGTCCCTGTGACACGCCTTTAAAACTTTTTCTCTTATAACTGCGCGAAAAGCATGTATTCCTGCTTAATACAGCGAAACAAGCTGTTTTAGACCGAAACGAGCTAAATCACAACACATCGGCTTTACAAGTGTTCCTCTGATACGCGTCAAATCTTTTTCTCTTATAACTGCACGAAAAGCATGTATACTTGCTTAATACAACGAAACAAGCTGTTTTAGACCGAAACGAGCCAAATCACAACACATCGGTATTACAAGTGTCAAAACTTTTTCTGTAATAACTGCGCGAAAAGCATGTATTCTTGCTTAATACAGCGAAACCAGCTGTTTTAGACCGGAACGAGCTAAATCACAACACATCGGTTTTACAAGTGTTCCTCTGATACGCCTCAAAACTTTTTCTCTTATAACTGCGCGAAAAGCATGTATTCTTGCTTAATACAACGAAACAAGCTGTTTAAAACCGAAACGAGCTAAATCACAACACATCGGTTTTACAAGTGTTCCTCTGATACGCGTCTAAACTTTTTCTCTTATAACTGCGCGAAAAGCATGCATTCTTGCTTAATACAACGAAACAAGCTGTTTTACACCAAAACGAGCTAGATCTGAACACATCGGTTTTACAAGTGTCCCTGTGACACGCGTCAAAACTTTTTCTCTTATAACTGCGCGAAAAGCACGTATTCTTGCTTAATACAGCGAAACAAGCTGTTTTAGACCAAAACGAGCTAAATCACAACACATCGGTTTTACAAGTGTTCCTCTGATACGCTTCAAAACTTTTTTCTCTTATAACTGCGCGAAAAGCATGTATTCGTGCTTAATACAAGGAAACAAGTTGTTTTAGACCGAAACGAGCTAAATCTGAACACATCGGTTTCACAAGTGTCCCGTGACACGCGTCAAAACTTTTTCTCTTATAACTGCGCGAAAAGCATGTATTCTTGCTTAATACAGCGAAACAAGCTGTTTTAGACCGAAACGAGCTAAATCACAACACATCGGTTTTACAAGTGTTCCTCTGATACGCGTCAAAACTTTTTCTCTTATAACTGCGCGAAAAGCATGTATTCTTGCTTAATACAACGAAACAAGCTGTTTTAGACCGAAACGAGCTAAATCACAACACATCGGTTTTACAAGTGTCCCTGTGACACGCGTCAAAACTTTTTCTCTTATAACTGCGCGAAAAGCATGTATTCTTGCTTAATGCAACGAAACAAGCTGTTTTAGACCGAAACGAGCTAAATCACAACACATCGGTTTTACACGTGTTCCTCTGATACGCGTCTAAACTTTTTCTCTTATAACTGCGCGAAAAGCATGTATTCGTGCTTAATACAACGAAACAAGCTGTTTTACACCAAAACGAGCTAGATCTGAACACATCGGTTTTACAAGTGTTCCTCTGATACGCGTCAAAACTTTTTTCTCTTATAACTGCGCGAAAAGCATGTATTCGTGCTTAGTTCAACGAAAAAAGCTGTTTTAGACCGAAACGAGGTAAATCTGAACACATCGGTTTTACAAGTGTCCCTGTGACACGCGTCAAAACTTTTTTCTCTTATAACTTCGCGAAAAGCATGTATTCGTGCTTAGTCTAACGAAACAAGCTGTTTTAGACCGAAACGGGGTAAATCTGAACACATCGGTTTTACAAGTGTCCCTGTGACACGCCTTTAAAACTTTTTCTCTTATAACTGCGCGAAAAGCATGTATTCCTGCTTAATACAGCGAAACAAGCTGTTTTAGACCGATATCGAGATAAATCACAACACATCGGCTTTACAAGTGTTCCTCTGATACGCGTCAAATCTTTTTCTCTTATAACTGCGCGAAAAGCATGTATTCTTGCTTAATACAACGAAACAAGCTGTTTTAGACCGAAACGAGCTAAATCACAACACATCGGTTTTACAAGTGTTCCTCTGATACGCGTCTAAACTTTTTCTCTTATAACTGCGCGAAAAGCATGTATTCGTGCTCAATACAACGAAACAAGCTGTTTTAGACCGAAACGAGCTAAATCTGAACACATCGGTTTTACAAGTGTCCTTGTGACACGCGTCAAAACTTTTTCTCTTATAACTGCGCGAAAAGCATGTATTCGTGCTTAATACAACGAAACAAGCTGTTTTACACCAAAACGAGCTAGATCTGAACACATCGGTTTTACAAGTGTCCCTGTGACACGCGTCAAAACTTTTTCTCTTATAACTGCGCGAAAAGCACGTATTCTTGCTTAATACAGCGAAACAAGCTGTTTTAGACCGAAACGAGCTAAATCACAACACATCGGTTTTACAAGTGTTCCTCTGATACGCGTCAAAACTTTTTTCTCTTATAACTGCGCGAAAAGCATGTATTCGTGCTTAGTCTTACGAAACAAGCTGTTTTAGACCGAAACGGGGTAAATCTGAACACATCGGTTTTACAAGTGTCCCTGTGACACGCCTTTAAAACTTTTTCTCTTATAACTGCGCGAAAAGCATGTATTCCTGCTTAATACAGCGAAACAAGCTGTTTTAGACCGAAACGAGGTAAATCTGAACACATCGGTTTTACAAGTGTCCCTGTGACACGCGTCAAAACTTTTTTCTTTTATAACTTCGCGAAAAGCATGTATTCGTGCTTAGTCTAACGAAACAAGCTGTTTTAGACCGAAACGGGGTAAATCTGAACACATCGGTTTTACAAGTGTCCCTGTGACACGCCTTTAAAACTTTTTCTCTTATAACTGCGCGAAAAGCATGTATTCCTGCTTAATACAGCGAAACAAGCTGTTTTAGACCGATATCGAGATAAATCACAACACATCGGCTTTACAAGTGTTCCTGTGATACGCGTCAAATCTTTTTCTCTTATAACTGCGCGAAAAGCATGTATTCTTGCTTAATACAACGAAACAAGCTGTTTTAGACCGAAACGAGCTAAATCACAACACATCGGTTTTACAAGTGTTCCTCTGATACGCGTCTAAACTTTTTCTCTTATAACTGCGCGAAAAGCATGTATTCGTGCTCAATACAACGAAACAAGCTGTTTTAGACCGAAACGAGCTAAATCTGAACACATCGGTTTTACAAGTGTCCTTGTGACACGCGTCAAAACTTTTTCTCTTATAACTGCGCGAAAAGCATGTATTCGTGCTTAATACAACGAAACAAGCTGTTTTACACCAAAACGAGCTAGATCTGAACACATCGGTTTTACAAGTGTCCCTGTGACACGCGTCAAAACTTTTTCTCTTATAACTGCGCGAAAAGCACGTATTCTTGCTTAATACAGCGAAACAAGCTGTTTTAGACCGAAACGAGCTAAATCACAACACATCGGTTTTACAAGTGTTCCTCTGATACGCGTCAAAACTTTTTTCTCTTATAACTGCGCGAAAAGCATGTATTCGTGCTTAGTCTTACGAAACAAGCTGTTTTAGACCGAAACGGGGTAAATCTGAACACATCGGTTTTACAAGTGTCCCTGTGACACGCCTTTAAAACTTTTTCTCTTATAACTGCGCGAAAAGCATGTATTCCTGCTTAATACAGCGAAACAAGCTGTTTTAGACCGAAACGAGCTAAATCTGAACACATCGGTTTTACAAGTGTCCCTGTGACACGCGTCACAACTTTTTCTCTTATAACTGCGCGAAAAGCATGTATTCTTGCTTAATACAGCGAAACAAGCTGTTTTAGACCGAAACGAGTTAAGTCACAACACATCGGTTTTACAAGTGTTCCTCTGATACGCGTCAAAACTTTTTCTCTTATAACTGCGCGAAAAGCATGTATTCGTGCTTAATAAAACGGAACAAGCTGTTTTAGACCGAAACGAGTTGTATCTGAACGCATCGGTTTTACAAGTATCCACGTGATACGCGTCAAATCTTTTTCTCTTATAACTGCGCGAAAAGCATGTATTCTTGCTTAATACAACGAAACAAGCTGTTTTAGACCGAAACGAGCTAAATCACAACACATCGGTTTTACAAGTGTTCCTCTGATACGCGTCTAAACTTTTTCTCTTATAACTGCGCGAAAAGCATGTATTCGTGCTCAATACAACGAAACAAGCTGTTTTAGACCGAAACGAGCTAAATCTGAACACATCGGTTTTACAAGTGTCCTTGTGACACGCCTCAAAACTTTTTCTCTTATAACTGCGCGAAAAGCATGTATTCGTGCTTAATACAACGAAACAAGCTGTTTTACACCAAAACGAGCTAGATCTGAACACATCGGTTTTACAAGTGTCCCTGTGACACGCGTCAAAACTTTTTCTCTTATAACTGCGCGAAAAGCACGTATTCTTGCTTAATACAGCGAAACAAGCTGTTTTAGACCGAAACGAGCTAAATCACAACACATCGGTTTTACAAGTGTTCCTCTGATACGCGTCAAAACTTTTTTCTCTTATAACTGCGCGAAAAGCATGTATTCGTGCTTAGTCTTACGAAACAAGCTGTTTTAGACCGAAACGGGGTAAATCTGAACACATCGGTTTTACAAGTGTCCCTGTGACACGCCTTTAAAACTTTTTCTCTTATAACTGCGCGAAAAGCATGTATTCCTGCTTAATGCAGCGAAACAAGCTGTTTTAGACCGAAACGAGGTAAATCTGAACACATCGGTTTTACAAGTGTCCCTGTGACACGCGTCAAAACTTTTTTCTCTTATAACTTCGCGAAAAGCATGTATTCGTGCTTAGTCTAACGAAACAAGCTGTTTTAGACCGAAACGGGGTAAATCTGAACACATCGGTTTTACAAGTGTCCCTGTGACACGCCTTTAAAACTTTTTCTCTTATAACTGCGCGAAAAGCATGTATTCCTGCTTAATACAGCGAAACAAGCTGTTTTAGACCGATATCGAGATAAATCACAACACATCGGCTTTACAAGTGTTCCTCTGATACGCGTCAAATCTTTTTCTCTTATAACTGCGCGAAAAGCATGTATTCTTGCTTAATACAACGAAACAAGCTGTTTTAGACCGAAACGAGCTAAATCACAACACATCGGTTTTACAAGTGTTCCTCTGATACGCGTCTAAACTTTTTCTCTTATAACTGCGCGAAAAGCATGTATCCGTGCTCAATACAACGAAACAAGCTGTTTTAGACCGAAACGAGCTAAATCTGAACACATCGGTTTTACAAGTGTCCTTGTGACACGCGTCAAAACTTTTTCTCTTATAACTGCGCGAAAAGCATGTATTCGTGCTTAATACAACGAAACAAGCTGTTTTACACCAAAACGAGCTAGATCTGAACACATCGGTTTTACAAGTGTCCCTGTGACACGCGTCAAAACTTTTTCTCTTATAACTGCGCGAAAAGCACGTATTCTTGCTTAATACAGCGAAACAAGCTGTTTTAGACCGAAACGAGCTAAATCACAACACATCGGTTTTACAAGTGTTCCTCTGATACGCGTCAAAACTTTTTTCTCTTATAACTGCGCGAAAAGCATGTATTCGTGCTTAGTCTTACGAAACAAGCTGTTTTAGACCGAAACGGGGTAAATCTGAACACATCGGTTTTACAAGTGTCCCTGTGACACGCCTTTAAAACTTTTTCTCTTATAACGGCGCGAAAAGCATGTATTCCTGCTTAATACAGCGAAACAAGCTGTTTTAGACCGAAACGAGCTAAATCTGAACACATCGGTTTTACAAGTGTCCCTGTGACACGCGTCACAACTTTTTCTCTTATAACTGCGCGAAAAGCATGTATTCTTGCTTAATACAGCGAAACAAGCTGTTTTAGACCGAAACGAGTTAAGTCACAACACATCGGTTTTACAAGTGTTCCTCTGATACGCGTCAAAACTTTTTCTCTTATAACTGCGCGAAAAGCATGTATTCGTGCTTAATAACACGGAACAAGCTGTTTTAGACCGAAACGAGTTGTATCTGAACGCATCGGTTTTACAAGTATCCACGTGATACTCGTCAAAACTTTTTCTCTTATAACTGCGCGAAAAGCATGTATTCGTGCTTAATACAACGAATCAAGCTGTTTTAGACCGAAACGAGCTAGATCTGAACACGTCGGTTTTACACGTGTCCCTGTGACACGCGTCAAAACTTTTTCTCTTATAACTGCGCGAAAAGCACGTATTCTTGCTTAATACAGCGAAACAAGCTTTTTTAGACCGAAACGAGCTAAATCACAACACATCGGTTTTACAAGTGTCCTTGTGACACGCGTCAAAACTTTTTCTCTTATAACTGCGCGAAAAGCATGTATTCGTGCTTAATACAACGAAACAAGCTGTTTTACACCAAAACGAGCTAGATCTGAACACATCGGTTTTACAAGTGTCCCTGTGACACGCGTCAAAACTTTTTCTCTTATAACTGCGCGAAAAGCACGTATTCTTGCTTAATACAGCGAAACAAGCTGTTTTAGACCGAAACGAGCTAAATCACAACACATCGGTTTTACAAGTGTTCCTCTGAAACGCGTCAAAACTTTTTTCTCTTATAACTGCGCGAAAAGCATGTATTCGTGCTTAGTCTTACGAAACAAGCTGTTTTAGACCGAAACGGGGTAAATCTGAACACATCGGTTTTACAAGTGTCCCTGTGACACGCGTCAAAACTTTTTTCTCTTATAACTTCGCGAAAAGCATGTATTCGTGCTTAGTCTAACGAAACAAGCTGTTTTAGACCGAAACGGGGTAAATCTGAACACATCGGTTTTACAAGTGTCCCTGTGACACGCCTTTAAAACTTTTTCTCTTATAACTGCGCGAAAAGCATGTATTCCTGCTTAATACAGCGAAACAAGCTGTTTTAGACCGATATCGAGATAAATCACAACACATCGGCTTTACAAGTGTTCCTCTGATACGCGTCAAATCTTTTTCTCTTATAACTGCGCGAAAAGCATGTATTCTTGCTTAATACAACGAAACAAGCTGTTTTAGACCGAAACGAGCTAAATCACAACACATCGGTTTTACAAGTGTTCCTCTGATACGCGTCTAAACTTTTTCTCTTATAACTGCGCGAAAAGCATGTATTCGTGCTCAATAGAACGAAACAAGCTGTTTTAGACCGAAACGAGCTAAATCTGAACACATCGGTTTTACAAGTGTCCTTGTGACACGCGTCAAAACTTTTTCTCTTATAACTGCGCGAAAAGCATGTATTCGTGCTTAATACAACGAAACAAGCTGTTTTACACCAAAACGAGCTAGATCTGAACACATCGGTTTTACAAGTGTCCCTGTGACACGCGTCAAAACTTTTTCTCTTATAACTGCGCGAAAAGCACGTATTCTTGCTTAATACAGCGAAACAAGCTGTTTTAGACCGAAACGAGCTAAATCACAACACATCGGTTTTACAAGTGTTCCTCTGATACGCGTCAAAACTTTTTTCTCTTATAACTGCGCGAAAAGCATGTATTCGTGCTTAGTCTTACGAAACAAGCTGTTTTAGACCGAAACGGGGTAAATCTGAACACATCGGTTTTACAAGTGTCCCTGTGACACGCCTTTAAAACTTTTTCTCTTATAACTGCGCGAAAAGCATGTATTCCTGCTTAATACAGCGAAACAAGCTGTTTTAGACCGAAACGAGGTAAATCTGAACACATCGGTTTTACAAGTGTCCCTGTGACACGCGTCAAAACTTTTTTCTCTTATAACTTCGCGAAAAGCATGTATTCGTGCTTAGTCTAACGAAACAAGCTGTTTTAGACCGAAACGGGGTAAATCTGAACACATCGGTTTTACAAGTGTCCCTGTGACACGCCTTTAAAACTTTTTCTCTTATAACTGCGCGAAAAGCATGTATTCCTGCTTAATACAGCGAAACAAGCTGTTTTAGACCGATATCGAGATAAATCACAACACATCGGCTTTACAAGTGTTCCTCTGATACGCGTCAAATCTTTTTCTCTTATAACTGCGCGAAAAGCATGTATTCTTGCTTAATACAACGAAACAAGCTGTTTTAGACCGAAACGAGCTAAATCACAACACATCGGTTTTACAAGTGTTCCTCTGATACGCGTCTAAACTTTTTCTCTTATAACTGCGCGAAAAGCATGTATCCGTGCTCAATACAACGAAACAAGCTGTTTTAGACCGAAACGAGCTAAATCTGAACACATCGGTTTTACAAGTGTCCTTGTGACACGCGTCAAAACTTTTTCTCTTATAACTGCGCGAAAAGCATGTATTCGTGCTTAATACAACGAAACAAGCTGTTTTACACCAAAACGAGCTAGATCTGAACACATCGGTTTTACAAGTGTCCCTGTGACACGCGTCAAAACTTTTTCTCTTATAACTGCGCGAAAAGCACGTATTCTTGCTTAATACAGCGAAACAAGCTGTTTTAGACCGAAACGAGCTAAATCACAACACATCGGTTTTACAAGTGTTCCTCTGATACGCGTCAAAACTTTTTTCTCTTATAACTGCGCGAAAAGCATGTATTCGTGCTTAGTCTTACGAAACAAGCTGTTTTAGACCGAAACGGGGTAAATCTGAACACATCGGTTTTACAAGTGTCCCTGTGACACGCCTTTAAAACTTTTTCTCTTATAACGGCGCGAAAAGCATGTATTCCTGCTTAATACAGCGAAACAAGCTGTTTTAGACCGAAACGAGCTAAATCTGAACACATCGGTTTTACAAGTGTCCCTGTGACACGCGTCACAACTTTTTCTCTTATAACTGCGCGAAAAGCATGTATTCTTGCTTAATACAGCGAAACAAGCTGTTTTAGACCGAAACGAGTTAAGTCACAACACATCGGTTTTACAAGTGTTCCTCTGATACGCGTCAAAACTTTTTCTCTTATAACTGCGCGAAAAGCATGTATTCGTGCTTAATAACACGGAACAAGCTGTTTTAGACCGAAACGAGTTGTATCTGAACGCATCGGTTTTACAAGTATCCACGTGATACTCGTCAAAACTTTTTCTCTTATAACTGCGCGAAAAGCATGTATTCGTGCTTAATACAACGAATCAAGCTGTTTTAGACCGAAACGAGCTAGATCTGAACACGTCGGTTTTACACGTGTCCCTGTGACACGCGTCAAAACTTTTTCTCTTATAACTGCGCGAAAAGCACGTATTCTTGCTTAATACAGCGAAACAAGCTTTTTTAGACCGAAACGAGCTAAATCACAACACATCGGTTTTACAAGTGTCCTTGTGACACGCGTCAAAACTTTTTCTCTTATAACTGCGCGAAAAGCATGTATTCGTGCTTAATACAACGAAACAAGCTGTTTTACACCAAAACGAGCTAGATCTGAACACATCGGTTTTACAAGTGTCCCTGTGACACGCGTCAAAACTTTTTCTCTTATAACTGCGCGAAAAGCACGTATTCTTGCTTAATACAGCGAAACAAGCTGTTTTAGACCGAAACGAGCTAAATCACAACACATCGGTTTTACAAGTGTTCCTCTGAAACGCGTCAAAACTTTTTTCTCTTATAACTGCGCGAAAAGCATGTATTCGTGCTTAGTCTTACGAAACAAGCTGTTTTAGACCGAAACGGGGTAAATCTGAACACATCGGTTTTACAAGTGTCCCTGTGACACGCGTCAAAACTTTTTTCTCTTATAACTTCGCGAAAAGCATGTATTCGTGCTTAGTCTAACGAAACAAGCTGTTTTAGACCGAAACGGGGTAAATCTGAACACATCGGTTTTACAAGTGTCCCTGTGACACGCCTTTAAAACTTTTTCTCTTATAACTGCGCGAAAAGCATGTATTCCTGCTTAATACAGCGAAACAAGCTGTTTTAGACCGATATCGAGATAAATCACAACACATCGGCTTTACAAGTGTTCCTCTGATACGCGTCAAATCTTTTTCTCTTATAACTGCGCGAAAAGCATGTATTCTTGCTTAATACAACGAAACAAGCTGTTTTAGACCGAAACGAGCTAAATCACAACACATCGGTTTTACAAGTGTTCCTCTGATACGCGTCTAAACTTTTTCTCTTATAACTGCGCGAAAAGCATGTATTCGTGCTCAATACAACGAAACAAGCTGTTTTAGACCGAAACGAGCTAAATCTGAACACATCGGTTTTACAAGTGTCCTTGTGACACGCGTCAAAACTTTTTCTCTTATAACTGCGCGAAAAGCATGTATTCGTGCTTAATACAACGAAACAAGCTGTTTTACACCAAAACGAGCTAGATCTGAACACATCGGTTTTACAAGTGTCCCTGTGACACGCGTCAAAACTTTTTCTCTTATAACTGCGCGAAAAGCACGTATTCTTGCTTAATACAGCGAAACAAGCTGTTTTAGACCGAAACGAGCTAAATCACAACACATCGGTTTTACAAGTGTTCCTCTGATACGCGTCAAAACTTTTTTCTCTTATAACTGCGCGAAAAGCATGTATTCGTGCTTAGTCTTACGAAACAAGCTGTTTTAGACCGAAACGGGGTAAATCTGAACACATCGGTTTTACAAGTGTCCCTGTGACACGCCTTTAAAACTTTTTCTCTTATAACGGCGCGAAAAGCATGTATTCCTGCTTAATACAGCGAAACAAGCTGTTTTAGACCGAAACGAGCTAAATCTGAACACATCGGTTTTACAAGTGTCCCTGTGACACGCGTCACAACTTTTTCTCTTATAACTGCGCGAAAAGCATGTATTCTTGCTTAATACAGCGAAACAAGCTGTTTTAGACCGAAACGAGTTAAGTCACAACACATCGGTTTTACAAGTGTTCCTCTGATACGCGTCAAAACTTTTTCTCTTATAACTGCGCGAAAAGCATGTATTCGTGCTTAATAAAACGGAACAAGCTGTTTTAGACCGAAACGAGTTGTATCTGAACGCATCGGTTTTACAAGTATCCACGTGATACTCGTCAAAACTTTTTCTCTTATAACTGCGCGAAAAGCATGTATTCGTGCTTAATACAACGAATCAAGCTGTTTTAGACCGAAACGAGCTAGATCTGAACACGTCGGTTTTACACGTGTCCCTGTGACACGCGTCAAAACTTTTTCTCTTATAACTGCGCGAAAAGCACGTATTCTTGCTTAATACAGCGAAACAAGCTTTTTTAGACCGAAACGAGCTAAATCACAACACATCGGTTTTACAAGTGTCCTTGTGACACGCGTCAAAACTTTTTCTCTTATAACTGCGCGAAAAGCATGTATTCGTGCTTAATACAACGAAACAAGCTGTTTTACACCAAAACGAGCTAGATCTGAACACATCGGTTTTACAAGTGTCCCTGTGACAGGCGTCAAAACTTTTTCTCTTATAACTGCGCGAAAAGCACGTATTCTTGCTTAATACAGCGAAACAAGCTGTTTTAGACCGAAACGAGCTAAATCACAACACATCGGTTTTACAAGTGTTCCTCTGATACGCGTCAAAACTTTTTTCTCTTATAACTGCGCGAAAAGCATGTATTCGTGCTTAGTCTTACGAAACAAGCTGTTTTAGACCGAAACGGGGTAAATCTGAACACATCGGTTTTACAAGTGTCCCTGTGACACGCCTTTAAAACTTTTTCTCTTATAACTGCGCGAAAAGCATGTATTCCTGCTTAATACAGCGAAACAAGCTGTTTTAGACCGAAACGAGCTAAATCTGAACACATCGGTTTTACAAGTGTCCCTGTGACACGCGTCACAACTTTTTCTCTTATAACTGCGCGAAAAGCATGTATTCTTGCTTAATACAGCGAAACAAGCTGTTTTAGACCGAAACGAGTTAAGTCACAACACATCGGTTTTACAAGTGTTCCTCTGATACGCGTCAAAACTTTTTCTCTTATAACTGCGCGAAAAGCATGTATTCGTGCTTAATAAAACGGAACAAGCTGTTTTAGACCGAAACGAGCTAAATCACAACACATCGGCTTTACAAGTGTTCCTCTGATACGCGTCAAATCTTTTTCTCTAATAACTGCACGAAAAGCATGTATACTTGCTTAATACAACGAAACAAGCTGTTTTAGACCGAAACGAGCCAAATCACAACACATCGGTATTACAAGTGTCAAAACTTTTTCTCTAATAACTGCGCGAAAAGCAAGTATTCTTGCTTAATACAGCGAAACAAGCTGTTTTAGACCGGAACGAGCTAAATCACAACACATCGGTTTTACAAGTGTTCCTCTGATACGCCTCAAAACTTTTTCTCTTATAACTGCGCGAAAAGCATGTATTCTTGCTTAATACAACGAAACAAGCTGTTTAAAACCGAAACGAGCTAAATCACAACACATCGGTTTTACAAGTGTTCCTCTGATACGCGTCAAAACTTTTTCTCTTATAACTGCGCGAAAATCATGTATTCTTGCTTAATACAACGAAACAAGCTGTTTTAGACCGAAACGAGCTAAATCACAACACATCGGTTTTACAAGTGTTCCTCTGATACGCGTCTAAACTTTTTCTCTTATAACTGCGCGAAAAGCATGTATTCGTGCTTAATACAACGAAACAAGCTGTTTTACACCAAAACGAGCTAGATCTGAACACATCGGTTTTACAAGTGTTCCTCTGATACGCGTCAAAACTTTTTTCTCTTATAACTGCGCGAAAAGCATGTATTCGTGCTTAGTTCAACGAAACAAGCTGTTTTAGACCGAAACGAGGTAAATCTGAACACATCGGTTTTACAAGTGTCCCTGTGACACGCGTCAAAACTTTTTTCTCTTATAACTTCGCGAAAAGCATGTATTCGTGCTTAGTCTAACGAAACAAGCTGTTTTAGACCGAAACGGGGTAAATCTGAACACATCGGTTTTACAAGTGTCCCTGTGACACGCCTTTAAAACTTTTTCTCTTATAACTGCGCGAAAAGCATGTATTCCTGCTTAATACAGCGAAACAAGCTGTTTTAGACCGAAACGAGTTAAGTCACAACACATCGGTTTTACAAGTGTTCCTCTGATACGCGTCAAAACTTTTTCTCTTATAACTGCGCGAAAAGCATGTATTCGTGCTTAATAAAACGGAACAAGCTGTTTTAGACCGAGACTAGTTGTATCTGAACGCATCGGTTTTACAAGTATCCACGTGATACTCGTCAAAACTTTTTCTCTTATAACTGCGCGAAAAGCATGTATTCGTGCTTAATACAACGAATCAAGCTGTTTTAGACCGAAACGAGCTAGATCTGAACACGTCGGTTTTACACGTGTCCCTGTGACACGCGTCAAAACTTTTTCTCTTATAACTGCGCGAAAAGCACGTATTCTTGCTTAATACAGCGAAACAAGCTTTTTTAGACCGAAACGAGCTAAATCACAACACATCGATTATACAAGTGTCTCTGTGACACGCCTTTAAAACTTTTTCTCTTATAACTGCGCGAAAAGCATGTATTCCTGCTTAATACAGCGAAACAAGCTGTTTTAGACCGAAACGAGCTAAATCACAACACATCGGCTTTACAAGTGTTCCTCTGATACGCGTCAAATCTTTTTCTCTTATAACTGCACGAAAAGCATGTATACTTGCTTAATACAACGAAACAAGCTGTTTTAGACCGAAACGAGCCAAATCACAACACATCGGTATTACAAGTGTTAAAACTTTTTCTCTAATAACTGCGCGAAAAGCATGTATTCTTGCTTAATACAGCGAAACAAGCTGTTTTAGACCGGAACGAGCTAAATCACAACACATCGGTTTTACAAGTGTTCCTCTGATACGCCTCAAAACTTTTTCTCTTATAACTGCGCGAAAAGCATGTATTCTTGCTTAATACAACGAAACAAGCTGTTTAAAACCGAAACGAGCTAAATCACAACACATCGGTTTTACAAGTGTTCCTCTGATACGCGTCAAAACTTTTTCTCTTATAACTGCGCGAAAATCATGTATTCTTGCTTAATACAACGAAACAAGCTGTTTTAGACCGAAACGAGCTAAATCACAACACATCGGTTTTACAAGTGTTCCTCTGATACGCGTCTAAACTTTTTCTCTTATAACTGCGCGAAAAGCATGCATTCTTGCTTAATACAACGAAACAAGCTGTTTTAGACCGAAACGAGCCAAATCACAACACATCGGTATTACAAGTGTCAAAACTTTTTCTCTAATAACTGCGCGAAAAGCATGTATTCTTGCTTAATACAGCGAAACAAGCTGTTTTAGACCGGAACGAGCTAAATCACAACACATCGGTTTTACAAGTGTTCCTCTGATACGCCTCAAGACTTTTTCTCTTATAACTGCGCGAAAAGCATGTATTCTAGCTTAATAAACGAAACAAGCTGTTTAAAACCGAAACGAGCTAAATCACAACACATCGGTTTTACAAGTGTTCCTCTGATACGCGTCAAAACTTTTTCTCTTATAACTGCGCGAAAATCATGTATTCTTGCTTAATACAACGAAACAAGCTGTTTTAGACCGAAACGAGCTAAATCACAACACATCGGTTTTACAAGTGTTCCTCTGATACGCGTCTAAACTTTTTCTCTTATAACTGCGCGAAAAGCATGCATTCTTGCTTAATACAACGAAACAAGCTGTTTTACACCAAAACGAGCTACATCTGAACACATCGGTTTTACACGTGTCCCTGTGACACGCCTTTAAAACTTTTTCTCTTATAACTGCGCGAAAAGCATGTATTCCTGCTTAATACAGCGAAACAAGACAAGCTATTTTAGACCGATATCGAGATAAATCACAACACATCGGCTTTACAAGTGTTCCTCTGATACGCGTCAAATCTTTTTCTCTTATAACTGCGCGAAAAGCATGTATTCTTGCCTAATACAACGAAACAAGCTGTTTTAGACCGAAACGAGCTAAATCACAACACATCGGTTTTACAAGTGTTCCTCTGATACGCGTCTAAACTTTTTCTCTTATAACTACGCGAAAAGCATGTATTCGTGCTCAATACAACGAAACAAGCTGTTTTAGACCGAAACGAGCTAAATCTGAACACATCGGTTTTACAAGTGTCCTTGTGACACGCGTCAAAACTTTTTCTCTTATAACTGCGCGAAAAGCATGTATTCTTGCTTAATACAACGAAACAAGCTGTTTTACACCAAAACGAGCTAGATCTGAACACATCGGTTTTACAAGTGTCCCTGTGACACGCGTCAAAACTTTTTCTCTTATAACTGCGCGAAAAGCACGTATTCTTGCTTAATACAGCGAAACAAGCTGTTTTAGACCGAAACGAGCTAAATCACAACACATCGGTTTTACAAGTGTTCCTCTGATACGCGTCAAAACTTTTTTCTCTTATAACTGCGTGAAAAGCATGTATTCGTGCTTAGTCTAACGAAACAAGCTGTTTTAGACCGAAACGGGGTAAATCTGAACACATCGGTTTTACAAGTGTCCCTGTGACACGCCTTTAAAACTTTTTCTCTTATAACTGCGCGAAAAGCATGTATTCCTGCTTAATACAGCGAAACAAGCTGTTTTAGACCGAAACGAGCTAAATCTGAACACATCGGTTTTACAAGTGTCCCTGTGACACGCGTCACAACTTTTTCTCTTATAACTGCGCGAAAAGCATGTATTCTTGCTTAATACAGCGAAACAAGCTGTTTTAGACCGAAACGAGTTAAGTCACAACACATCGGTTTTACAAGTGTTCCTCTGATACGCGTCAAAACTTTTTCTCTTATAACTGCGCGAAAAGCATGTATTCGTGCTTAATAAAACGGAACAAGCTGTTTTAGACCGAAACGAGTTGTATCTGAACGCATCGGTTTTACAAGTATCCACGTGATACTCGTCAAAACTTTTTCTCTTATAACTGCGCGAAAAGCATGTATTCGTGCTTAATACAACGAATCAAGCTGTTTTAGACCGAAACGAGCTAGATCTGAACACGTCGGTTTTACACGTGTCCCTGTGACACGCGTCAAAACTTTTTCTCTTATAACTGCGCGAAAAGCACGTATTCTTGCTTAATACAGCGAAACAAGCTTTTTTAGACCGAAACGAGCTAAATCACAACACATCGGTTTTACAAGTGTCCTTGTGACACGCGTCAAAACTTTTTCTCTTATAACTGCGCGAAAAGCATGTATTCGTGCTTAATACAACGAAACAAGCTGTTTTACACCAAAACGAGCTAGATCTGAACACATCGGTTTTACAGGTGTCCCTGTGACACGCGTCAAAACTTTTTCTCTTATAACTGCGCGAAAAGCACGTATTCTTGCTTAATACAGCGAAACAAGCTGTTTTAGACCGAAACGAGCTAAATCACAACACATCGGTTTTACAAGTGTTCCTCTGATACGCGTCAAAACTTTTTTCTCTTATAACTGCGCGAAAAGCATGTATTCGTGCTTAGTCTTACGAAACAAGCTGTTTTAGACCGAAACGGGGTAAATCTGAACACATCGGTTTTACAAGTGTCCCTGTGACACGCCTTTAAAACTTTTTCTCTTATAACTGCGCGAAAAGCATGTATTCCTGCTTAATACAGCGAAACAAGCTGTTTTAGACCGAAACGAGCTAAATCTGAACACATCGGTTTTACAAGTGTCCCTGTGACACGCGTCACAACTTTTTCTCTTATAACTGCGCGAAAAGCATGTATTCTTGCTTAATACAGCGAAACAAGCTGTTTTAGACCGAAACGAGTTAAGTCACAACACATCGGTTTTACAAGTGTTCCTCTGATACGCGTCAAAACTTTTTCTCTTATAACTGCGCGAAAAGCATGTATTCGTGCCTAATAAAACGGAACAAGCTGTTTTAGACCGAAACGAGTTGTATCTGAACGCATCGGTTTTACAAGTATCCACGTGATACTCGTCAAAACTTTTTCTCTTATAACTGCGCGAAAAGCATGTATTCGTGCTTAATACAACGAATCAAGCTGTTTTAGACCGAAACGAGCTAGATCTGAACACGTCGGTTTTACACGTGTCCCTGTGACACGCGTCAAAACTTTTTCTCTTATAACTGCGCGAAAAGCACGTATTCTTGCTTAATACAGCGAAACAAGCTTTTTTAGACCGAAACGAGCTAAATCACAACACATCGGTTTTACAAGTGTCTCTGTGACACGCCTTTAAAACTTTTTCTCTTATAACTGCGCGAAAAGCATGTATTCCTGCTTAATACAGCGAAACAAGCTGTTTTAGACCGAAACGAGCTAAATCACAACACATCGGCTTTACAAGTGTTCCTCTGATACGCGTCAAATCTTTTTCTCTAATAACTGCACGAAAAGCATGTATACTTGCTTAATACAACGAAACAAGCTGTTTTAGACCGAAACGAGCCAAATCACAACACATCGGTATTACAAGTGTCAAAACTTTTTCTCTAATAACTGCGCGAAAAGCAAGTATTCTTGCTTAATACAGCGAAACAAGCTGTTTTAGACCGGAACGAGCTAAATCACAACACATCGGTCTTACAAGTGTTCCTCTGATACGCCTCAAAACTTTTTCTCTTATAACTGCGCGAAAAGCATGTATTCTTGCTTAATACAACGAAACAAGCTGTTTAAAACCGAAACGAGCTAAATCACAACACATCGGTTTTACAAGTGTTCCTCTGATACGCGTCAAAACTTTTTCTCTTATAACTGCGCGAAAATCATGTATTCTTGCTTAATACAACGAAACAAGCTGTTTTAGACCGAAACGAGCTAAATCACAACACATCGGTTTTACAAGTGTTCCTCTGATACGCGTCTAAACTTTTTCTCTTATAACTGCGCGAAAAGCATGCATTCTTGCTTAATACAACGAAACAAGCTGTTTTACACCAAAACGAGCTAGATCTGAACACATCGGTTTTACAAGTGAAGTGTCCCTGTGACACGCCTTTAAAACTTTTTCTCTTATAACTGCGCGAAAAGCATGTATTCCTGCTTAATACAGCGAAACAAGCTGTTTTAGACCGATATCGAGATAAATCACAACACATCGGTTTTACAAGTGTTCCTCTGATACGCGTCTAAACTTTTTCTCTGATAACTGCGCGAAAAGCATGTATTCGTGCTCAATACAACGAAACAAGCTGTTTTAGACCGAAACGAGCTAAATCTGAACACATCGGTTTTACAAGTGTCCTTGTGACACGCGTCAAAACTTTTTCTCTTATAACTGCGCGAAAAGCATGTATTCTTGCTTAATAAAACGAAACAAGCTGTTTTACACCAAAACGAGCTAGATCTGAACACATCGGTTTTACAAGTGTCCCTGTGACACGCGTCAAAACTTTTTCTCTTATAACTGCGCGAAAAGCACGTATTCTTGCTTAATACAGCGAGACAAGCTGTTTTAGACCGAAACGAGTTAAGTCACAACACATCGGTTTTACAAGTGTTCCTCTGATACGCGTCAAAACTTTTTCTCTTATAACTGCGCGAAAAGCATGTATTCGTGCTTAATAAAACGGAACAAGCTGTTTTAGACCGAAACGAGTTGTATCTGAACGCATCGGTTTTACAAGTATCCACGTGATACTCGTCAAAACTTTTTCTCTTATAACTGCGCGAAAAGCATGTATTCGTGCTTAATACAACGAATCAAGCTGTTTTAGACCGAAACGAGCTAGATCTGAACACGTCGGTTTTACACGTGTCCCTGTGACACGCGTCAAAACTTTTTCTCTTATAACTGCGCGAAAAGCACGTATTCTTGCTTAATACAGCGAAACAAGCTTTTTTAGACCGAAACGAGCTAAATCACAACACATCGGTTATGCAAGTGTCTCTGTGACACGCCTTTAAAACTTTTTCTCTAATAACTGCGCGAAAAGCATGTATTCTTGCTTAATACAGGGAAACAAGCTGTTTTAGACCGGAACGAGCTAAATCACAACACATCGGTTTTACAAGTGTTCCTCTGATACGCCTCAAAACTTTTTCTCTTATAACTGCGCGAAAAGCATGTATTCTTGCTTAATACAACGAAACAAGCTGTTTAAAACCGAAACGAGCTAAATCACAACACATCGGTTTTACAAGTGTTCCTCTGATACGCGTCAAAACTTTTTCTCTTATAACTGCGCGAAAATCATGTATTCTTGCTTAATACAACGAAACAAGCTGTTTTAGACCGAAACGAGCTAAATCACAACACATCGGTTTTACAAGTGTTCCTCTGATACGCGTCTAAACTTTTTCTCTTATAACTGCGCGAAAAGCATGCATTCTTGCTTAATACAACGAAACAAGCTGTTTTAGACCGAAACGAGCCAAATCACAACACATCGGTATTACAAGTGTCAAAACTTTTTCTCTAATAACTGCGCGAAAAGCATGTATTCTTGCTTAATACAGCGAAACAAGCTGTTTTAGACCGGAACGAGCTAAATCACAACACATCGGTTTTACAAGTGTTCCTCTGATACGCCTCAAGACTTTTTCTCTTATAACTGCGCGAAAAGCATGTATTCTAGCTTAATAAACGAAACAAGCTGTTTAAAACCGAAACGAGCTAAATCACAACACATCGGTTTTACAAGTGTTCCTCTGATACGCGTCTAAACTTTTTCTCTTATAACTGCGCGAAAAGCATGCATTCTTGCTTAATACAACGAAACAAGCTGTTTTACACCAAAACGAGCTACATCTGAACACATCGGTTTTACAAGTGTCCCTGTGACACGCCTTTAAAACTTTTTCTCTTATAACTGCGCGAAAAGCATGTATTCCTGCTTAATACAGCGAAACAAGACAAGCTATTTTAGACCGATATCGAGATAAATCACAACACATCGGCTTTACAAGTGTTCCTCTGATACGCGTCAAATCTTTTTCTCTTATAACTGCGCGAAAAGCATGTATTCTTGCTTAATACAACGAAACAAGCTGTTTTAGACCGAAACGAGCTAAATCACAACACATCGGTTTTACAAGTGTTCCTCTGATACGCGTCTAAACTTTTTCTCTTATAACTGCGCGAAAAGCATGTATTCGTGCTCAATACAACGAAACAAGCTGTTTTAGACCGAAACGAGCTAAATCTGAACACATCGGTTTTACAAGTGTCCTTGTGACACGCGTCAAAACTTTTTCTCTTATAACTGCGCGAAAAGCATGTATTCTTGCTTAATACAACGAAACAAGCTGTTTTACACCAAAACGAGCTAGATCTGAACACATCTGTTTTACAAGTGTCCCTGTGACACGCGTCAAAACTTTTTCTCTTATAACTGCGCGAAAAGCACGTATTCTTGCTTAATACAGCGAAACAAGCTGTTTTAGACCGAAACGAGCTAAATCACAACACATCGGTTTTACAAGTGTTCCTCTGATACGCGTCAAAACTTTTTTCTCTTATAACTGCGTGAAAAGCATGTATTCGTGCTTAGTCTAACGAAACAAGCTGTTTTAGACCGAAACGGGGTAAATCTGAACACATCGGTTTTACAAGTGTCCCTGTGACACGCCTTTAAAACTTTTTCTCTTATAACTGCGCGAAAAGCATGTATTCCTGCTTAATACAGCGAAACAAGCTGTTTTAGACCGAAACGAGCTAAATCTGAACACATCGGTTTTACAAGTGTCCCTGTGACACGCGTCACAACTTTTTCTCTTATAACTGCGCGAAAAGCATGTATTCTTGCTTAATACAGCGAAACAAGCTGTTTTAGACCGAAACGAGTTAAGTCACAACACATCGGTTTTACAAGTGTTCCTCTGATACGCGTCAAAACTTTTTCTCTTATAACTGCGCGAAAAGCATGTATTCGTGCTTAATAAAACGGAACAAGCTGTTTTAGACCGAAACGAGTTGTATCTGAACGCATCGGTTTTACAAGTATCCACGTGATACTCGTCAAAACTTTTTCTCTTATAACTGCGCGAAAAGCATGTATTCGTGCTTAATACAACGAATCAAGCTGTTTTAGACCGAAACGAGCTAGATCTGAACACGTCGGTTTTACACGTGTCCCTGTGACACGCGTCAAAACTTTTTCTCTTATAACTGCGCGAAAAGCACGTATTCTTGCTTAATACAGCGAAACAAGCTTTTTTAGACCGAAACGAGCTAAATCACAACACATCGTTTTTACAAGTGTCTCTGTGACACGCCTTTAAAACGTTTTCTCTTATAACTGCGCGAAAAGCATGTATTCCTGCCTAATACAGCGAAACAAGCTGTTTTAGACCGAAACGAGCTAAATCACAACACATCGGCTTTACAAGTGTTCCTCTGATACGCGTCAAATCTTTTTCTCTTATAACTGCACGAAAAGCATGTATACTTGCTTAATACAACGAAACAAGCTGTTTTAGACCGAAACGAGCCAAATCACAACACATCGGTATTACAAGTGTCAAAACTTTTTCTCTAATAACTGCGCGAAAAGCATGTATTCTTGCTTAATACAGCGAAACAAGCTGTTTTAGACCGGAACGAGCTAAATCACAACACATCGGTTTTACAAGTGTTCCTCTGATACGCCTCAAAACTTTTTCTCTTATAACTGCGCGAAAAGCATGTATTCTTGCTTAATACAACGAAACAAGCTGTTTAAAACCGAAACGAGCTAAATCACAACACATCGGTTTTACAAGTGTTCCTCTGATACGCGTCAAAACTTTTTCTCTTATAACTGCGCGAAAATCATGTATTCTTGCTTAATACAACGAAACAAGCTGTTTTAGACCGAAACGAGCTAAATCACAACACATCGGTTTTACAAGTGTTCCTCTGATACGCGTCTAAACTTTTTCTCTTATAACTGCGCGAAAAGCATGCATTCTTGCTTAATACAACGAAACAAGCTGTTTTACACCAAAACGAGCTAGATCTGAACACATCGGTTTTACAAGTGTCCCTGTGACACGCCTTTAAAACTTTTTCTCTTATAACTGCGCGAAAAGCATGTATTCCTGCTTAATACAGCGAAACAAGCTGTTTTAGACCGATATCGAGATAAATCACAACACATCGGTTTTACAAGTGTTCCTCTGATACGCGTCTAAACTTTTTCTCTTATAACTGCGCGAAAAGCATGTATTCGTGCTCAATACAACGAAACAAGCTGTTTTAGACCGAAACGAGCTAAATCTGAACACATCGGTTTTACAAGTGTCCTTGTGACACGCGTCAAAACTTTTTCTCTTATAACTGCGCGAAAAGCATGTATTCTTGCTTAATAAAACGAAACAAGCTGTTTTACACCAAAACGAGCTAGATCTGAACACATCGGTTTTACAAGTGTCCCTGTGACACGCGTCAAAACTATTTCTCTTATAACTGCGCGAAAAGCACGTATTCTTGCTTAATACAGCGAAACAAGCTGTTTTAGACCGAAACGAGCTAAATCACAACACATCGGTTTTACAAGTGTTCCTCTGATACGCGTCAAAACTTTTTTCTCTTATAACTGCGCGAAAAGCATGTATTCGTGCTTAGTCTAACTAAACAAGCTGTTTTAGACCGAAACGGGGTATATCTGAACACATCGGTTTTACAAGTGTCCCTGTGACACGCCTTTAAAACTTTTTCTCTTATAACTGCGCGAAAAGCATGTATTCCTGCTTAATACAGCGAAACAAGCTGTTTTAGACCGAAACGAGCTAAATCTGAACACATCGGTTTTACAAGTGTCCCTGTGACACGCGTCACAACTTTTTCTCTTATAACTGCGCGAAAAGCATGTATTCTTGCTTAATACAGCGAAACAAGCTGTTTTAGACCGAAACGAGTTAAGTCACAACACATCGGTTTTACAAGTGTTCCTCTGATACGCGTCAAAACTTTTTCTCTTATAACTGCGCGAAAAGCATGTATTCGTGCTTAATAAAACGGAACAAGCTGTTTTAGACCGAAACGAGTTGTATCTGAACGCATCGGTTTTACAAGTATCCACGTGATACTCGTCAAAACTTTTTCTCTTATAACTGCGCGAAAAGCATGTATTCGTGCTTAATACAACGAATCAAGCTGTTTTAGACCGAAACGAGCTAGATCTGAACACGTCGGTTTTACACGTGTCCCTGTGACACCCGTCAAAACTTTTTCTCTTATAACTGCGCGAAAAGCACGTATTCTTGCTTAATACAGCGAAACAAGCTTTTTTAGACCGAAACGAGCTAAATCACAACACATCGGTTTTACAAGTGTCTCTGTGACACGCCTTTAAAACTTTTTCTCTTATAACTGCGCGAAAAGCATGTATCCTTGCTTAATACAGAGCGAAACAAGCTGTTTTAGACCGAAACGAGCTAAATCGCAACACATCGGTTTTACAAGTGTTCCTCTGATACGCGTCAGAACTTTTTTCTCTTATAACTGCACGAAAAGCATGTATTCGTGCTTAGTTCAACGAAACAAGCTGTTTTAGACCGAAACGAGGTAAATCTGAACACATCGGTTTTACAAGTGTCCCTGTGACACGCGTCAAAACTTTTTCTCTTATAACTGCGCGAAAAGCATGTATTCTTGCTTAATGCAACGAAACAAGCTGTTTTAGACCGAAACGAGCTAAATCACAACACATCGGTTTTACAAGTGTTCCTCTGATACGCGTCTAAACTTTTTCTCTTATAACTGCGCGAAAAGCATGTATTCGTGCTTAATACAACGAAACAAGCTGTTTTACACCAAAACGAGCTAGATCTGAACACATCGGTTTTACAAGTGTTCCTCTGATACGCGTCAAAACTTTTTTCTCTTATAACTGCGCGAAAAGCATGTATTCGTGCTTAGTTCAACGAAACAAGCTGTTTTAGACCGAAACGAGGTAAATCTGAACACATCGGTTTTACAAGTGTCCCTGTGACACGCGTCAAAACTTTTTTCTCTTATAACTGCGCGAAAAGCATGTATTCGTGCTTAGTCTAACGAAACAAGCTGTTTTAGACCGAAACGGGGTAAATCTGAACACATCGGTTTTACAAGTGTCCCTGTGACACGCCTTTAAAACTTTTTCTCTTATAACTGCGCGAAAAGCATGTATTCCTGCTTAATACAGAGAAACAAGCTGTTTTAGACCGATATCGAGATAAATCACAACACATCGGCTTTACAAGTGTTCCTCTGATACGCGTCAAATCTTTTTCTCTTATAACTGCGCGAAAAGCATGTATTCTTGCTTAATACAACGAAACAAGCTGTTTTAGACCGAAACGAGCTAAATCACAACACATCGGTTTTACAAGTGTTCCTCTGATACGCGTCTAAACTTTTTCTCTTATAACTGCGCGAAAAGCATGTATTCGTGCTCAATACAACGAAACAAGCTGTTTAAACCGAAACGAGCTAAATCTGAACACATCGGTTTTACAAGTGTCCTTGTGACACGCGTCAAAACTTTTTCTCTTATAACTGCGCGAAAAGCATGTATTCGTGCTTAATACAACGAAACAAGCTGTTTTACACCAAACCGAGCTAGATCTGAACACATCGGTTTTACAAGTGTCCCTGTAACACACGTCAAAACTTTTTTCTCTTATAACTGCGCGAAAAGCACGTATTCTTGCTTAATACAGCGAAACAAGCTGTTTTAGACCGAAACGAGCTAAATCACAACACATCGGTTTTACAAGTGTTCCTCTGATACGCGTCAAAACTTTTTTCTCTTATAACTGCGCGAAAAGCATGTATTCGTGCTTAGTCTAACGAAACAAGCTGTTTTAGACCGAAACGGGGTAAATCTGAACACATCGGTTTTACAAGTGTCCCTGTGACACGCCTTTAAAACTTTTTCTCTTATAACTGCGCGAAAAGCATGTATTCCTGCCTAATACAGCGAAACAAGTTGTTTTAGACCGATATCGAGATAAATCACAACACATCGGCTTTACAAGTGTTCCTCTAATACGCGTCAAAACTTTTTCTCTTATAACTGCGCGAAAAGCATGTATTCTTGCTTAATACAACGAAACAAGCTGTTTTAGACCGAAACGAGCTAAATCACAACATATCGGTTTTACAAGTGTTCCTCTGATACGCGTCTAAACTTTTTCTCTGATAACTGCGCGAAAAGCATGTATCCTTGCTAATACAGAGCGAAACAAGCTGTTTTAGACCGAAACGAGCTGAATCGCAACACATCGGTTTTACAAGTGTTTCTCTGATACGCGTCAAAACTTTTTCTCTTATAACTGCGCGAAAAGCATGTATTCTTGCTTAATACAACGAAACAAGCTGTTTTAGACCGAAACGAGCTAAATCACAACATATCGGTTTTACAAGTGTTCCTCTGATACGCGTCTAAACTTTTTCTCTGATAACTGCGCGAAAAGCATGTATCCTTGCTCAATACAACGAAACAAGCTGTTTTAGACCGAAACGAGCTAAATCACAACACATCGGTTTTACAAGTGTTTCTCTGATACGCGTCAAAACTTTTTCTCTTATAACTGCGCGAAAAGCATGTATTCTTGCTTAATACAACGAAACAAGATGCTTTAGACCGAAACGAGCTAAATCACAACACATCGGTTTTACAAGTGTCCCTGTGACACGCGTCAAAACTTTTTCTCTTATAACTGCGCGAAAAGCATGTATTCTTGCTTAATACAGCGAAACAAGCTGTTTTAGACCGAAACGAGCTAAATCGCAACACATCGGTTTTACAAGTGTTCCTCTGATACGCGTCAAAACTTTTTTCTCTTATAACTGCGCGAAAAGCATGTATTCGTGCTTAGTTCAACGAAACAAGCTGTTTTAGACCGAAACGAGCTAAATCTGAACACATCGGTTTTACAAGTCTCCCTGTGACCCGCGTCAAAACTTTTTCTCTTATAACTGCGCGAAAAGCATATATTCTTGCTTAATACAGCGAAACAAGCTGTTTTAGACCGAAACGAGCTAAATCACAAAACATCGGTTTTACAAGTGTTCCTCTGATATGCGTCAAAACTTTTTCTCTTATAACTGCGCGAAAAGCATGTATTCTTGCTTAATACAACGAAACAAGCTGTTTTAGACCGAAACGAGCTAAATCACAACACATCGGTTTTACAAGTGTTCCTCTGATACGCGTCTAAACTTTTTCTCTTATAACTGCGCGAAAAGCATGTATTCGTGCTTAATACAACGAAACAAGCTGTTTTACACCAAAACGAGCTAGATCTGAACACATCGGTTTTACAAGTGTCCCTGTGACACGCGTCAAAACTTTTTCTCTTATAACTGCGCGAAAAGCACGTATTCTTGCTTAATACAGCGAAACAAGCTGTTTTAGACCGAAACGAGCTAAATCACAACACATCGGTTTTACAAGTGTTCCTCTGATACGCGTCAAAACTTTTTTCTCTTATAACTGCGCGAAAAGCATGTATTCGTGCTTAGTCTAACGAAACAAGCTGTTTTAGACCGAAACGGGGTAAATCTGAACACATCGGTTTTACAAGTGTCCCTGTGACAGGCCTTTAAAACTTTTTCTCTTATAACTGCGCGAAAAGCATGTATTCCTGCTTAATACAGCGAAACAAGACAAGCTATTTTAGACCGATATCGAGATAAATCACAACACATCGGCTTTACAAGTGTTCCTCTGATACGCGTCAAATCTTTTTCTCTTATAACTGCGCGAAAAGCATGTATACTTGCTTAATACAACGAAACAAGCTGTTTTGGACCGAAACGAGCCAAATCACAACACATCGGTATTACAAGTGTCAAAACTTTTTCTCTTATAACTGCGCGAAAAGCATGAAAGCATGTATTCTTGCTTAATACAACGAAACAAGCTGTTTTAGACCAAAACGAGCTAAATCTGAACACATCGGTTTTACAAGTGTCCCTGTGACACGCGTCACAACTTTTTCTCTTATAACTGCGCGAAAAGCATGTATTCTTGCTTAATACAGCGAAACAAGCTGTTTTAGACCGAAACGAGTTAAGTCACAACACATCGGTTTTACAAGTGTTCCTCTGATACGCGTCAAAACTTTTTCTCTTATAACTGCGCGAAAAGCATGTATTCGTGCTTAATAAAACGGAACAAGCTGTTTTAGACCGAAACGAGTTGTATCTGAACGCATCGGTTTTACAAGTATCCACGTGATACTCGTCAAAACTTTTTCTCTTCTAACTGCGCGAAAAGCATGTATTCGTGCTTAATACAACGAATCAAGCTGTTTTAGACCGAAACGAGCTAGATCTGAACACGTCGGTTTTACACGTGTCCCTGTGACACGCGTCAAAACTTTTTCTCTTATAACTGCGCGAAAAGCACGTATTCTTGCTTAATACAGCGAAACAAGCTTTTTTAGACCGAAACGAGCTAAAGCACAACACATCGGTTTTACAAGTGTCTCTGTGACACGCCTTTAAAACTTTTTCTCTTATAACTGCGCGAAAAGCATGTATTCCTGCTTAATACAGCGAAACAAGCTGTTTTATACCGAAACGAGCTAAATCACAACACATCGGCTTTACAAGTGTTCCTCTGATACGCGTCAAATCTTTTTCTCTTATAACTGCGCGAAAAGCATGTATACGTGCTTAATACAACGAAACAAGCTGTTTTGGACCGAAACGAGCCAAATCACAACACATCGGTATTACAAGTGTCAAAACTTTTTCTCTAATAACTGCGCGAAAAGCATGTATTCTTTGTATTCTTGCTTAATACAGCGAAACAAGCTGTTTTAGACCGAAACGAGATAAGTCACAACACATCGGTTTTACAAGTGTTCCTCTGATACCCGTCAAAACTTTTTCTCTTATAACTGCGCGAAAAGCATGTATTCGTGCTTAATAAAACGGAACAAGCTGTTTTAGACCGAAACGAGTTGGATCTGAACGCATCGGTTTTACACGTGTCCCTGTGACACGCGTCAAAACTTTTTCTCTTATAACTGCGCGAAAAGCACGTATTCTTGCTTAATACAGCGAAACAAGCTTTTTTAGACCGAAACGAGCTAAATCACAACACATCGGTTTTACAAGTGTCTCTGTGACACGCCTTTAAAACTTTTTCTCTTATAACTGCGCGAAAAGCATGTATTCCTGCTTAATACAGCGAAACAAGCTGTTTTAGACCGAAACGAGCTAAATCACAACACATCGGCTTTACAAGTGTTCCTCTGATACGCGTCAAATCTTTTTCTCTTATAACTGCGCGAAAAGCATGTATACTTGCTTAATACAACGAAACAAGCTGTTTTAGACCGAAACGAGCCAAATCACAACACATCGGAATTACAAGTGTCAAAACTTTTTCTCTTATAACTGCGCGAAAAGCATGTATTCTTGCTTAATACAGCGAAACAAGCTGTTTTAGACCGAAACGGGGTAAATCTGAACACATCGGTTTTACAAGTGTCCCTGTGACACGCCTTTAAAACTTTTTCTCTTATAACTGCGCGAAAAGCATGTATTCCTGCTTAATACAGCGAAACAAGTTGTTTTAGACCGATATCGAGATAAATCACAACACATCGGCTTTACAAGTGTTCCTCTGATACGCGTCAAATCTTTTTCTCTTATAACTGCGCGAAAAGCATGTATTCTTGCTTAATACAACGAAACAAGCTGTTTTAGACCGAAACGAGCTAAATCACAACACATAGGTTTTACAAGTGTTCCTCTGATACGCGTCTAAACTTTTTCTCTCATAACTGCGCGAAAAGCATGTATTCGTGCTCAATACAGCGAAACAAGCTGTTTTAGACCGAAACGAGCTAAATTACAACACATCGGTTTTACAAGTGTTTCTCTGATACGCGTCAAAACTTTTTCTCTTATAACTGCGCGAAAAGCATGTATTCTTGCTTAATACAACGAAACAAGATGCTTTAGACCGAAACGAGCTAAATCACAACACATCGGTTTTACAAGTGTCCCTGTGACACGCGTCAAAACTTTTTCTCTTATAACTGCGCGAAAAGCATGTATTCTTGCTTAATACAACGAAACAAGATGCTTTAGACCGAAACGAGCTAAATCACAACACATCGGTTTTTCAAGTGTCCCTGTGACACGCGTCAAAACTTTTTCTCCTATAACTGCGCGAAACAAGCTGTTTTAGACCGAAACGAGCTAAATCACAACACATCGGTTTTACAAGTGTTCCTCTGATACGCGTCAAAACTTTTTCTCTTATAACTGCGCGAAAAGCATGTATTCTTGCTTAATACAACGAAACAAGCTGTTTTAGACCGAAACGAGCTTAATCACAACATATCGGTTTTACAAGTGTTCCTCTGATACGCGTCTAAACTTTTTCTCTTATAACTGCGCGAAAACATGTATCCTTGCTTAATACAGAGCGAAACAAGCTGTTTTAGACCGAAACGAGCTAAATCGCAACACATCGGTTTTACAAGTGTTCCTCTGATACGCGTCAAAACTTTTTTCTCTTATAACTGCGCGAAAAGCATGTATTCGTGCTTAGTTCAACGAAACAAGCTGTTTTAGACCGAAACGAGGTAAATCTGAACACATCGGTTTTACAAGTGTCCCTGTGACACGCGTCAAAACTTTTTCTCTTATAACTGCGCGAAAAGCATGTATTCTTGCTTAATGCAATGAAACAAGCTGTTTTAGACCGAAACGAGCTAAATCACAACACATCGGTTTTACAAGTGTTCCTCTGATACGCGTCTAAACTTTTTCTCTTATAACTGCGCGAAAAGCATGTATTCGTGCTTAATACAACGAAACAAGCTGTTTTACACCAAAACGAGCTAGATCTGAACACATCGGTTTTACAAGTGTTCCTCTGATACGCGTCAAAACTTTTTTCTCTTATAACTGCGCGAAAAGCATGTATTCGTGCTTAGTTCAACGAAACAAGCTGTTTTAGACCGAAACGAGGTAAATCTGAACACATCGGTTTTACAAGTGTCCCTGTGACACGCGTCAAAACTTTTTTCTCTTATAACAGCGCGAAAAGCATGTATTCGTGCTTAGTCTAACGAAACAAGCTGTTTTAGACAGAAACGGGGTAAATCTGAACACATCGGTTTTACAAGTGTCCCTGTGACACGCCTTTAAAACTTTTTCTCTTATAACTGCGCGAAAAGCATGTATTCCTGCTTAATACAGAGAAACAAGCTGTTTTAGACCGATATCGAGATAAATCACAACACATCGGCTTTACAAGTGTTCCTCTGATACGCGTCAAATCTTTTTCTCTTATAACTGCGCGAAAAGCATGTATTCTTGCTTAATACAACGAAACAAGCTGTTTTAGACCGAAACGAGCTAAATCACAACACATCGGTTTTACAAGTGTTCCTCTGATACGCGTCTAAACTTTTTCTCTTATAACTGCGCGAAAAGCATGTATTCGTGCTCAATACAACGAAACAAGCTGTTTTAGACCGAAACGAGCTAAATCTGAACACATCGGTTTTACAAGTGTCCTTGTGACACGCGTCAAAACTTTTTCTCTTATAACTGCGCGAAAAGCATGTATTCGTGCTTAATACAACGAAACAAGCTGTTTTACACCAAACCGAGCTAGATCTGAACACATCGGTTTTACAAGTGTCCCTGTGACACACGTCAAAACTTTTTTCTCTTATAACCTCGCGAAAAGCACGTATTCTTGCTTAATACAGCGAAACAAGCTGTTTTAGACCGAAACGAGCTAAATCACAACACATCGGTTTTACAAGTGTTCCTCTGATACGCGTCAAAACTTTTTTCTCTTATAACTGCGCGAAAAGCATGTATTCGTGCTTAGTCTAACGAAACAAGCTGTTTTAGACCGAAACGGGGTAAATCTGAACACATCGGTTTTACAAGTGTCCCTGTGACACGCCTTTAAAACTTTTTCTCTTATAACTGCGCGAAAAGCATGTAATCCTGCCTAATACAGCGAAACAAGTTGTTTTAGACCGATATCGAGATAAATCACAACACATCGGCTTTACAAGTGTTCCTCTGATACGCGTCAAATCTTTTTCTCTTATAACTGCGCGAAAAGCATGTATTCTTGCTTAATACAAAGAAACAAGCTGTTTTAGACCGAAACGAGCTAAATCACAACGCATCGGTTTTACAAGTGTTCCTCTGATACCCGTCAAAACTTTTTCTCTTATAACTGCGCGAAAAGCATGTATTCGTGCTTAATAAAACGGAACAAGCTGTTTTAGACCGAAACGAGTTGGATCTGAACGCATCGGTTTTACACGTGTCCCTGTGACACGCGTCAAAACTTTTTCTCTTATAACTGCGCGAAAAGCACGTATTCTTGCTTAATACAGCGAAACAAGCTTTTTTAGACCGAAACGAGCTAAATCACAACACATCGGTTTTACAAGTGTCTCTGTGACACGCCTTTAAAACTTTTTCTCTTATAACTGCGCGAAAAGCATGTATTCCTGCTTATTACAGCGAAACAAGCTGTTTTAGACCGAAACGAGCTAAATCACAACACATCGGCTTTACAAGTGTTCCTCTGATACGCGTCAAATCTTTTTCTCTTATAACTGCGCGAAAAGCATGTATACTTGTTAATACAACGAAACAAGCTGTTTTAGACCGAAACGAGCCAAATCACAACACATCGGAATTACAAGTGTCAAAACTTTTTCTCTTATAACTGCGCGAAAAGCATGTATTCTTGCTTAATACAGCGAAACAAGCTGTTTTAGACTGAAACGGGGTAAATCTGAACACATCGGTTTTACAAGTGTCCCTGTGACACGCCTTTAAAACTTTTTCTCTTATAACTGCGCGAAAAGCATGTATTCCTGCTTAATACAGCGAAACAAGTTGTTTTAGACCGATATCGAGATAAATCACAACACATCGGCTTTACAAGTGTTCCTCTGATACGCGTCAAATCTTTTTCTCTTATAACTGCGCGAAAAGCATGTATTCTTGCTTAATACAACGAAACAAGCTGTTTTAGACCGAAACGAGCTAAATCACAACACATAGGTTTTACAAGTGTTCCTCTGATACGCGTCTAAACTTTTTCTCTCATAACTGCGCGAAAAGCATGTATTCGTGCTCAATACAGCGAAACAAGCTGTTTTAGACCGAAACGAGCTAAATCACAACACATCGGTTTTACAAGTGTTTCTCTGATACGCGTCAAAACTTTTTCTCTTATAACTGCGCGAAAAGCATGTATTCTTGCTTAATACAACGAAACAAGATGCTTTAGACCGAAACGAGCTAAATCACAACACATCGGTTTTACAAGTGTCCCTGTGACACGCGTCAAAACTTTTTCTCTTATAACTGCGCGAAAAGCATGTATTCTTGCTTAATACAACGAAACAAGATGCTTTAGACCGAAACGAGCTAAATCACAACACATCGGTTTTACAAGTGTCCCTGTGACACGCGTCAAAACTTTTTCTCTTATAACTGCGCGAAACAAGCTGTTTTAGACCGAAACGAGCTAAATCACAACACATCGGTTTTACAAGTGTTCCTCTGATACGCGTCAAAACTTTTTCTCTTATAACCGCGCGAAAAGCATGTATTCTTGCTTAATACGACGAAAGAAGCTGTTTTAGACCGAAACGAGCTAAATCACAACACATCGGTTTTACAAGTGTTCCTCTGATACGCGTCTAAACTTTTTCTCTTATAACTGCGCGAAAAGCATGTATTCGTGCTTAATACAACGAAACAAGCTGTTTTACACCAAAACGAGCTAAATCACAACACATCGGTTTTACAAGTGTCTCTGTGACACGCCTTTAAAACTTTTTCTCTTATAACTGCGCGAAAAGCATGTATTCCTGCTTAATACAGCGAAACAAGCTGTTTTAGACCGAAACGAGCTAAATCACAACACATCGGCTTTACAAGTGTTCCTCTGATACGCGTCAAATCTTTTTCTCTTATAACTGCGCGAAAAGCATGTATACTTGCTTAATACAACGAAACAAGCTGTTTTAGACCGAAACGAGCCAAATCACAACACATCGGAATTACAAGTGTCAAAACTTTTTCTCTTATAACTGCGCGAAAAGCATGTATTCTTGCTTAATACAGCGAAACAAGCTGTTTTAGACCGAAACGGGGTAAATCTGAACACATCGGTTTTACAAGTGTCCCTGTGACACGCCTTTAAAACTTTTTCTCTTATAACTGCGCGAAAAGCATGTATTCCTGCTTAATACAGCGAAACAAGTTGTTTTAGACCGATATCGAGATAAATCACAACACATCGGCTTTACAAGTGTTCCTCTGATACGCGTCAAATCTTTTTCTCTTATAACTGCGCGAAAAGCATGTATTCTTGCTTAATACAACGAAACAAGCTGTTTTAGACCGAAACGAGCTAAATCACAACACATAGGTTTTACAAGTGTTCCTCTGATACGCGTCTAAACTTTTTCTCTCATAACTGCGCGAAAAGCATGTATTCGTGCTCAATACAGCGAAACAAGCTGTTTTAGACCGAAACGAGCTAAATTACAACACATCGGTTTTACAAGTGTTTCTCTGATACGCGTCAAAACTTTTTCTCTTATAACTGCGCGAAAAGCATGTATTCTTGCTTAATACAACGAAACAAGATGCTTTAGACCGAAACGAGCTAAATCACAACACATCGGTTTTACAAGTGTCCCTGTGACACGCGTCAAAACTTTTTCTCTTATAACTGCGCGAAAAGCATGTATTCTTGCTTAATACAACGAAACAAGATGCTTTAGACCGAAACGAGCTAAATCACAACACATCGGTTTTACAAGTGTCCCTGTGACACGCGTCAAAACTTTTTCTCCTATAACTGCGCGAAACAAGCTGTTTTAGACCGAAACGAGCTAAATCACAACACATCGGTTTTACAAGTGTTCCTCTGATACGCGTCAAAACTTTTTCTCTTATAACTGCGCGAAAAGCATGTATTCTTGCTTAATACAACGAAACAAGCTGTTTTAGACCGAAACGAGCTTAATCACAACATATCGGTTTTACAAGTGTTCCTCTGATACGCGTCTAAACTTTTTCTCTTATAACTGCGCGAAAACATGTATCCTTGCTTAATACAGAGCGAAACAAGCTGTTTTAGACCGAAACGAGCTAAATCGCAACACATCGGTTTTACAAGTGTTCCTCTGATACGCGTCAAAACTTTTTTCTCTTATAACTGCGCGAAAAGCATGTATTCGTGCTTAGTTCAACGAAACAAGCTGTTTTAGACCGAAACGAGGTAAATCTGAACACATCGGTTTTACAAGTGTCCCTGTGACACGCGTCAAAACTTTTTCTCTTATAACTGCGCGAAAAGCATGTATTCTTGCTTAATGCAATGAAACAAGCTGTTTTAGACCGAAACGAGCTAAATCACAACACATCGGTTTTACAAGTGTTCCTCTGATACGCGTCTAAACTTTTTCTCTTATAACTGCGCGAAAAGCATGTATTCGTGCTTAATACAACGAAACAAGCTGTTTTACACCAAAACGAGCTAGATCTGAACACATCGGTTTTACAAGTGTTCCTCTGATACGCGTCAAAACTTTTTTCTCTTATAACTGCGCGAAAAGCATGTATTCGTGCTTAGTTCAACGAAACAAGCTGTTTTAGACCGAAACGAGGTAAATCTGAACACATCGGTTTTACAAGTGTCCCTGTGACACGCGTCAAAACTTTTTTCTCTTATAACAGCGCGAAAAGCATGTATTCGTGCTTAGTCTAACGAAACAAGCTGTTTTAGACAGAAACGGGGTAAATCTGAACACATCGGTTTTACAAGTGTCCCTGTGACACGCCTTTAAAACTTTTTCTCTTATAACTGCGCGAAAAGCATGTATTCCTGCTTAATACAGAGAAACAAGCTGTTTTAGACCGATATCGAGATAAATCACAACACATCGGCTTTACAAGTGTTCCTCTGATACGCGTCAAATCTTTTTCTCTTATAACTGCGCGAAAAGCATGTATTCTTGCTTAATACAACGAAACAAGCTGTTTTAGACCGAAACGAGCTAAATCACAACACATCGGTTTTACAAGTGTTCCTCTGATACGCGTCTAAACTTTTTCTCTTATAACTGCGCGAAAAGCATGTATTCGTGCTCAATACAACGAAACAAGCTGTTTTAGACCGAAACGAGCTAAATCTGAACACATCGGTTTTACAAGTGTCCTTGTGACACGCGTCAAAACTTTTTCTCTTATAACTGCGCGAAAAGCATGTATTCGTGCTTAATACAACGAAACAAGCTGTTTTACACCAAACCGAGCTAGATCTGAACACATCGGTTTTACAAGTGTCCCTGTGACACACGTCAAAACTTTTTTCTCTTATAACCTCGCGAAAAGCACGTATTCTTGCTTAATACAGCGAAACAAGCTGTTTTAGACCGAAACGAGCTAAATCACAACACATCGGTTTTACAAGTGTTCCTCTGATACGCGTCAAAACTTTTTTCTCTTATAACTGCGCGAAAAGCATGTATTCGTGCTTAGTCTAACGAAACAAGCTGTTTTAGACCGAAACGGGGTAAATCTGAACACATCGGTTTTACAAGTGTCCCTGTGACACGCCTTTAAAACTTTTTCTCTTATAACTGCGCGAAAAGCATGTAATCCTGCCTAATACAGCGAAACAAGTTGTTTTAGACCGATATCGAGATAAATCACAACACATCGGCTTTACAAGTGTTCCTCTGATACGCGTCAAATCTTTTTCTCTTATAACTGCGCGAAAAGCATGTATTCTTGCTTAATACAAAGAAACAAGCTGTTTTAGACCGAAACGAGCTAAATCACAACGCATCGGTTTTACAAGTGTTCCTCTGATACCCGTCAAAACTTTTTCTCTTATAACTGCGCGAAAAGCATGTATTCGTGCTTAATAAAACGGAACAAGCTGTTTTAGACCGAAACGAGTTGGATCTGAACGCATCGGTTTTACACGTGTCCCTGTGACACGCGTCAAAACTTTTTCTCTTATAACTGCGCGAAAAGCACGTATTCTTGCTTAATACAGCGAAACAAGCTTTTTTAGACCGAAACGAGCTAAATCACAACACATCGGTTTTACAAGTGTCTCTGTGACACGCCTTTAAAACTTTTTCTCTTATAACTGCGCGAAAAGCATGTATTCCTGCTTATTACAGCGAAACAAGCTGTTTTAGACCGAAACGAGCTAAATCACAACACATCGGCTTTACAAGTGTTCCTCTGATACGCGTCAAATCTTTTTCTCTTATAACTGCGCGAAAAGCATGTATACTTGTTAATACAACGAAACAAGCTGTTTTAGACCGAAACGAGCCAAATCACAACACATCGGAATTACAAGTGTCAAAACTTTTTCTCTTATAACTGCGCGAAAAGCATGTATTCTTGCTTAATACAGCGAAACAAGCTGTTTTAGACTGAAACGGGGTAAATCTGAACACATCGGTTTTACAAGTGTCCCTGTGACACGCCTTTAAAACTTTTTCTCTTATAACTGCGCGAAAAGCATGTATTCCTGCTTAATACAGCGAAACAAGTTGTTTTAGACCGATATCGAGATAAATCACAACACATCGGCTTTACAAGTGTTCCTCTGATACGCGTCAAATCTTTTTCTCTTATAACTGCGCGAAAAGCATGTATTCTTGCTTAATACAACGAAACAAGCTGTTTTAGACCGAAACGAGCTAAATCACAACACATAGGTTTTACAAGTGTTCCTCTGATACGCGTCTAAACTTTTTCTCTCATAACTGCGCGAAAAGCATGTATTCGTGCTCAATACAGCGAAACAAGCTGTTTTAGACCGAAACGAGCTAAATCACAACACATCGGTTTTACAAGTGTTTCTCTGATACGCGTCAAAACTTTTTCTCTTATAACTGCGCGAAAAGCATGTATTCTTGCTTAATACAACGAAACAAGATGCTTTAGACCGAAACGAGCTAAATCACAACACATCGGTTTTACAAGTGTCCCTGTGACACGCGTCAAAACTTTTTCTCTTATAACTGCGCGAAAAGCATGTATTCTTGCTTAATACAACGAAACAAGATGCTTTAGACCGAAACGAGCTAAATCACAACACATCGGTTTTACAAGTGTCCCTGTGACACGCGTCAAAACTTTTTCTCTTATAACTGCGCGAAACAAGCTGTTTTAGACCGAAACGAGCTAAATCACAACACATCGGTTTTACAAGTGTTCCTCTGATACGCGTCAAAACTTTTTCTCTTATAACCGCGCGAAAAGCATGTATTCTTGCTTAATACGACGAAAGAAGCTGTTTTAGACCGAAACGAGCTAAATCACAACACATCGGTTTTACAAGTGTTCCTCTGATACGCGTCTAAACTTTTTCTCTTATAACTGCGCGAAAAGCATGTATTCGTGCTTAATACAACGAAACAAGCTGTTTTACACCAAAACGAGCTAGATCTGAACACATCGGTTTTACAAGTGTCCCTGTGACACGCGTCAAAACTTTTTCTCTTATAACTGCGCGAAAAGCACGTATTCTTGCTTAATACAGCGAAACAAGCTGTTTTAGACCGAAACAAGCTAAATCACAACACATCGGTTTTACAAGTGTTCCTCTGATACGCGTCAAAACTTTTTTCTCTTATAACTGCGCGAAAAGCATGTATTCGTGCTTAGTCTAACGAAACAAGCTGTTTTAGACCGAAACGGGGTAAATCTGAACACATCGGTTTTACAAGTGTCCCTGTGACAGGCCTTTAAAACTTTTTCTCTTATAACTGCGCGAAAAGCATGTATTCCTGCTTAATACAGCGAAACAAGCTGTTTTAGACGGAAATCGAGATAAATCACAACACATCGGCTTTACAAGTGTTCCTCTGATACGCGTCAAATCTTTTTCTCTTATAACTGCGCGAAAAGCATGTATTCTTGCTTAATACAACGAAACAAGCTGTTTTAGACCGAAACGAGCTAAATCTGAACACATCGGTTTTACAAGTGTCCCTGTGACACGCGTCAAAACTTTTTCTCTTATAACTGCGCGAAAAGCATGTATTCTTGCTTAATACAGCGAAACAAGCTGTTTTAGACCGAAACGAGCTAAATCACAACAAATCGGTTTTACAAGTGTTCCTCTGATACGCGTCAAAACTTTTTCTCTTATAACTGCGCGAAAAGCATGTATTCGTGCTTAATAAAACGGAACAAGCTGTTTTAGACCGAAACGAGTTGTATCTGAACGCATCGGTTTTACAAGTATCCACGTGATACTCGTCAAAACTTTTTCTCTTATAACTGCGCGAAAAGCATGTATTCGTGCTTAATACAACGAATCAAGCTGTTTTAGACCGAAACGAGCTAGATCTGAACACGTCGGTTTTACACGTGTCCCTGTGACACGCGTCAAAACTTTTTCTCTTATAACTGCGCGAAAAGCACGTATTCTTGCTTAATACAGCGAAACAAGCTTTTTTAGACCGAAACGAGCTAAATCACCACACATCGGTTTTACAAGTGTCTCTGTGACACGCCTTTAAAACTTTTTCTCTTATAACTGCGCGAAAAGCATGTATTCCTGCTTAATACAGCGAAACAAGCTGTTTTATACCGAAACGAGCTAAATCACAACACATCGGCTTTACAAGTGTTCCTCTGATACGCGTCAAATCTTTTTCTCTTATACCTGCGCGAAAAGCATGTATACTTGCTTAATACAACGAAACAAGCTGTTTTAGACCGAAATGAGCCAAATCACAACACATCGGTATTACAAGTGTCAAAACTTTTTCTCTAATAACTGCGCGAAAAGCATGTATTCTTGCTTAATACAGCGAAACAAGCTGTTTTAGACCGAAACGAGTTAAGTCACAACACATCGGTTTTACAAGTGTTCCTCTGATACCCGTCAAAACTTTTTCTCTTATAACTGCGCGAAAAGCATGTATTCGTGCTTAATAAAACGGAACAAGCTGTTTTAGACCGAAACGAGTATTATCTGAACGCATCGCTTTTACAAGTATCCACGTGATACTCGTCAAAACTTTTTCTCTTATAACTGTGCGAAAAGCATGTATTAGTGCTTAATACAACGAATCAAGCTGTTTTAGACCGAAACGAGCTAGATCTGAACACGTCGGTTTTACACGTGTCCCTGTGACACGCGTCAAAACTTTTTCTCTTATAACTGCGCGAAAAGCACGTATTCTTGCTTAATACAGCGAAACAAGCTTTTTTAGACCGAAACGAGCTAAATCACAACACATCGGTTTTACAAGTGTCTCTGTGACACGCCTTTAAAACTTTTTCTCTTATAATTACGCGAAAAGCATGTATTCCTGCTTAATACAGCGATACAAGCTGTTTTAGACCGAAACGAGCTAAATCACAACACATCGGCTTTACAAGTGTTCCTCTGATACGCGTCAAATCTTTTTCCCTTATAACTGCGCGAAAAGCATGTATACTTGCTTAATACAACGAAACAAGCTGTTTTAGACCGAAACGAGCCAAATCACAACACATCGGTATTACAAGTGTCAAAACTTTTTCTCTAATAACTGCGCGAAAAGCATGTATTCTTGCTTAATACAGCGAAACAAGCTGTTTTAGACCAAAACGAGCTATATCACAACACATCGGTTTTACAAGTGTTCCTCTGATATGCCTCAAAACTTTTTCTCTTATAACTGCGCGAAAAGCATGTATTCTTGCTTAATACAACGAAACAAGGTGTTTTAGACCGAAACGAGCTAAATCACAACACATCGGTTTTACAAGTGTTCCTCTGATACGCGTCAAAACTTTTTCTCTTATAACTGCGCGAAAAGCATGCATTCTTGCTTAATACAACGAAACAAGCTGTTTTACACCAAAACGAGCTAGATCTGAACACATCGGTTTTACAAGTGTCCCTGTGACACGCGTCAAAACTTTTTCTCTTATAACTGCGCGAAAAGCACGTATTCTTGCTTAATACAGCGAAACAAGCTGTTTTAGACCAAAACGAGCTAAATCACAACACATCGGTTTTACAAGTGTTCCTCTGATACGCGTCAAAACGTTTTTCTCTTATAACTGCGCGAAAAGCATGTATTCGTGCTTAATACAACGAAACAAGTTGTTTTAGACCGAAACGAGCTAAATCTGAACACATCGGTTTTACAAGTGTCCCGTGACACGCGTCAAAACTTTTTCTCTTATAACTGCGCGAAAAGCATGTATTCTTGCTTAATACAGCGAAACAAGCTGTTTTAGACCGAATCGAGGTAAATCACAACACATCCGTTTTACAAGTGTTCCTCTGATACGCGTCAAAACTTTTTCTCTTATAACTGCGCGAAAAGCATGTATTCCTGCTTAATACAGCGAAACAAGCTGTTTTAGACGGAAATCGAGATAAATCACAACACATCGGCTTTACAAGTGTTCCTCTGATACGCGTCAAATCTTTTTCTCTTATAACTGCGCGAAAAGCATGTATTCTTGCTTAATACAACGAAACAAGCTGTTTTAGACCGAAACGAGCTAAATCTGAACACATCGGTTTTACAAGTGTCCCTGTGACACGCGTCAAAACTTTTTCTCTTATAACTGCGCGAAAAGCATGTATTCTTGCTTAATACAGCGAAACAAGCTGTTTTAGACCGAAACGAGCTAAATCACAACAAATCGGTTTTACAAGTGTTCCTCTGATACGCGTCAAAACTTTTTCTCTTATAACTGCGCGAAAAGCATGTATTCGTGCTTAATAAAACGGAACAAGCTGTTTTAGACCGAAACGAGTTGTATCTGAACGCATCGGTTTTACAAGTATCCACGTGATACTCGTCAAAACTTTTTCTCTTATAACTGCGCGAAAAGCATGTATTCGTGCTTAATACAACGAATCAAGCTGTTTTAGACCGAAACGAGCTAGATCTGAACACGTCGGTTTTACACGTGTCCCTGTGACACGCGTCAAAACTTTTTCTCTTATAACTGCGCGAAAAGCACGTATTCTTGCTTAATACAGCGAAACAAGCTTTTTTAGACCGAAACGAGCTAAATCACCACACATCGGTTTTACAAGTGTCTCTGTGACACGCCTTTAAAACTTTTTCTCTTATAACTGCGCGAAAAGCATGTATTCCTGCTTAATACAGCGAAACAAGCTGTTTTATACCGAAACGAGCTAAATCACAACACATCGGCTTTACAAGTGTTCCTCTGATACGCGTCAAATCTTTTTCTCTTATACCTGCGCGAAAAGCATGTATACTTGCTTAATACAACGAAACAAGCTGTTTTAGACCGAAACGAGCCAAATCACAACACATCGGTATTACAAGTGTCAAAACTTTTTCTCTAATAACTGCGCGAAAAGCATGTATTCTTGCTTAATACAGCGAAACAAGCTGTTTTAGACCGAAACGAGTTAAGTCACAACACATCGGTTTTACAAGTGTTCCTCTGATACCCGTCAAAACTTTTTCTCTTATAACTGCGCGAAAAGCATGTATTCGTGCTTAATAAAACGGAACAAGCTGTTTTAGACCGAAACGAGTATTATCTGAACGCATCGCTTTTACAAGTATCCACGTGATACTCGTCAAAACTTTTTCTCTTATAACTGTGCGAAAAGCATGTATTAGTGCTTAATACAACGAATCAAGCTGTTTTAGACCGAAACGAGCTAGATCTGAACACGTCGGTTTTACACGTGTCCCTGTGACACGCGTCAAAACTTTTTCTCTTATAACTGCGCGAAAAGCACGTATTCTTGCTTAATACAGCGAAACAAGCTTTTTTAGACCGAAACGAGCTAAATCACAACACATCGGTTTTACAAGTGTCTCTGTGACACGCCTTTAAACCTTTTTCTCTTATAATTACGCGAAAAGCATGTATTCCTGCTTAATACAGCGATACAAGCTGTTTTAGACCGAAACGAGCTAAATCACAACACATCGGCTTTACAAGTGTTCCTCTGATACGCGTCAAATCTTTTTCCCTTATAACTGCGCGAAAAGCATGTATACTTGCTTAATACAACGAAACAAGCTGTTTTAGACCGAAACGAGCCAAATCACAACACATCGGTATTACAAGTGTCAAAACTTTTTCTCTAATAACTGCGCGAAAAGCATGTATTCTTGCTTAATACAGCGAAACAAGCTGTTTTAGACCAAAACGAGCTATATCACAACACATCGGTTTTACAAGTGTTCCTCTGATATGCCTCAAAACTTTTTCTCTTATAACTGCGCGAAAAGCATGTATTCTTGCTTAATACAACGAAACAAGGTGTTTTAGACCGAAACGAGCTAAATCACAACACATCGGTTTTACAAGTGTTCCTCTGATACGCGTCAAAACTTTTTCTCTTATAACTGCGCGAAAAGCATGCATTCTTGCTTAATACAACGAAACAAGCTGTTTTACACCAAAACGAGCTAGATCTGAACACATCGGTTTTACAAGTGTCCCTGTGACACGCGTCAAAACTTTTTCTCTTATAACTGCGCGAAAAGCACGTATTCTTGCTTAATACAGCGAAACAAGCTGTTTTAGACCAAAACGAGCTAAATCACAACACATCGGTTTTACAAGTGTTCCTCTGATACGCGTCAAAACTTTTTTCTCTTATAACTGCGCGAAAAGCATGTATTCGTGCTTAATACAACGAAACAAGTTGTTTTAGACCGAAACGAGCTAAATCTGAACACATCGGTTTTACAAGTGTCCCGTGACACGCGTCAAAACTTTTTCTCTTATAACTGCGCGAAAAGCATGTATTCTTGCTTAATACAGCGAAACAAGCTGTTTTAGACCGAATCGAGGTAAATCACAACACATCCGTTTTACAAGTGTTCCTCTGATACGCGTCAAAACTTTTTCTCTTATAACTGCGCGAAAAGCATGTATTCTTGCTTAATACAACGAAACAAGCTGTTTTAGACCGAAACGAGCTAAATCACAACACATCGGTTTTACAAGTGTCCCTGTGACACGCGTCAAAACTTTTTCTCTTATAACTGCGCGAAAAGCATCTATTCTTGCTTAATACAGCGAAACAAGCTGTTTTAGACCGAAACGAGCTAAATCGCAACACTTCGGTTTTACAAGTGTTCCTCTGATACGCGTCAAAACTTTTTTCTCTTATAACTGCGCGAAAAGCATGTATTCGTGCTTAGTTCAACGAATTAAGCTGTTTTAGACCGAAACGAGCTAAATCGCAACACATCGGTTTTACAAGTGTTCCTCTGATACGCGTCAAAACTTTTTTCTCTTATAACTGCGCGAAAAGCATGTATTCGTGCTTAGTTCAACGAAACAAGCTGTTTTAGACCGAAACGAGGTAAATCTGAACACATCGGTTTTACAAGTGTCCCTGTGACACGCCTTTAAAACTTTTTCTTTTATAACTGCGCGAAAAGCATGTATTCCAGCTTAATACAGCGAAACAAGCTGTTTTAGACCGAAATCGAGATAAATCACAACACATCGGCTTTACAAGTGTTCCTCTGATACGCGTCAAATCTTTTTCTCTTATAACTGCGCGAAAAGCATGTATTCTTGCTTAATACAACGAAACAAGCTGTTTTACACCGAAACGAGCTAAATCTGAACACATCGGTTTTACAAGTGTCCCTGTGACACGCGTCACAACTTTTTCTCTTATAACTGCGCGAAAAGCATGTATTCTTTCTTAATACAGCGAAACAAGCTGTTTTAGACCGAAACGAGTTAAGTCACAACACATCGGTTTTACAAGTGTTCCTCTGATACCCGTCAAATTTTTTTCTCTTATAACTGCGCGAAAAGCATGTATTCGTGCTTAATAAAACGGAACAAGCTGTTTTAGACCGAAACGAGTTGTATCTGAACGCATCGGTTTTACAAGTATCCACGTGATACTCGTCAAAACTTTTTCTCTTATAACTGCGCGAAAAGCATGTATTCGTGCTTAATACAACGAATCAAGCTGTTTTAGACCGAAACGAGCTAGATCTGAACACGTCGGTTTTACACGTGTCCCTGTGACACGCGTCAAAACTTTTTCTCTTATAACTGCGCGAAAAGCATGTATTCTTGCTTAATACAGCGAAACAAGCTTTTTTAGACCGAAACGAGCTAAATCACAACACATCGGTTTTACAAGTGTCTCTGTGACACGCCTTTAAAACTTTTTCTCTTATAACTGCGCGAAAAGCATGTATTCCTGCTTAATACAGCGAAACAAGCTGTTTTAGACCGAAACGAGCTAAATCAAAACACATCGGTTTTACAAGTGTTCCTCTGACACGCGTCAAAACTTTTTTCTCTTATAACTGCGCGAAAAGCATGTATTCGTGCTTAGTCTAACGAAACAAGCTGTTTTAGACCGAAACGGGGTAAATCTGAACACATCGGTTTTACAAGTGTCCCTGTGACACGCCTTTAAAACTTTTTCTCTTATAACTGCGCGAAAAGCATGTATTCCTGCTTAATACAGCGAAACAAGCTGTTTTAGACCGAAATCGAGATAAATCACAACACATCGGCTTTACAAGTGTTCCTCTGATACGCGTCAAATCTTTTTCTCTTATAACTGCGCGAAAAGCATCTATTCTTGCTTAATACAACGAAACAAGCTGTTTTAGACCGAAACGAGCTAAATCTGAACACATCGGTTTTACAAGTGTCCCTGTGACACGCGTCACAACTTTTTCTTGCTTAATACAGCGAAACAAGCTGTTTTAGACCGAAAAGAGTTAAGTCACAACACATCGGTTTTACAAGTGTTCCTCTGGTACGCGTCAAAACTTTTTCTCTTATAACTGCGCGAAAAGCATGTATTCGTGCTTAATAAAACGGAACAAGCTGTTTTAGACCGAAACGAGCTAAATCTGAACACATCGGTTTTACAAGTGTCCCTGTTACACGCGTCAAAACTTTTTCTCTTATAACTGCGCGAAAAGCATGTATTCCTGCTTAATACAAAATTAATACAACGAAACAAGTTGTTTTAGACAGAAACGAGCTAAATCTGAACACATCGGTTTTAAAAGTGTCCCGTGACACGCGTCAAAACTTTTTCTCTTATAACTGCGCGAAAAGCATGTATTCTTGCTTAATACAGCGAAACAAGCTGTTTTAGACCGATCGAGCTAAATCACAACACATCGGTTTTACAAGTGTTCCTCTGACACGCGTCAACACTTTTTCTCTTATAACTGCGCGAAAAGCATGTATTCTTGCTTAATACAGCGAAACAAGCTGTTTTAGACCGAAACGAGCTAAATCACAACACATCGGTTTTACAAGTGTTCCTCTGATACGCGTCAAAACTTTTTCTCTTATAACTGAGCGAAAAGCATGTATTCTTGCTTAATACAACGAAACAAGTTGTTTTTGACCGAAATGAGCTAAATCACAACACATCGGTTTTACAAGTGTTCCTCTGATACGCGTCTAAACTTTTTCTCTTATAACTGCGCGAAAAGCATGTATTCGTGCTTAATACGACGAATCAAGCTGTTTTAGACCGAAACGAGCTAAATCTGAACACATCGGTTTTACAAGTGTCCCTGTGACACGCGTCAAAACGTTTTCTCTTATAACTGCGCGAAAAGCATGTATTCCTGCTTAATACAGCGAAACAAGCTGTTTTAGACCGAAACGAGCTAAATCTGAACACATCGGTTTTACAAGTGTCCCTGTGACACGTGTCACAACTTTGTCTCTTATAACTGCGCGAAAAGCATGTATTCTTGCTTAATACAGCGAAACAAGCTGTTTTAGACCGAAACGAGTTAAATCACAACACATCGGTTTTACAAGTGCTCCTCTGATACGCGTCAAAACTTTTTCTCTTATAACTGCGCGAAAAGCATGTATTCGTGCTTAATAAAACGGAACAAGCTGTTTTAGACCAAAACGAGTTGTATCTGAACGCATCGGTTTTACAAGTATCCACGTGATACCCGTCAAAACTTTTTCTCTTATAACTGCGCGAAAAGCATGTATTCGTGCTTAATACAACGAATCAAGCTGTTTTAGACCGAAACGAGCTAAATCACAACACATCGGTTTTACAAGTGTCTCTGTGACACGCCTTTAAAACTTTTTCTCTTATAACTGCGCGAAAAGCATGTATTCCTGCCTAATACACCGAAACAAGCTGTTTTAGACCAAAACGAGCTAAATCACAACACATCGGTTTTACAAGTGTGCCTCTGATACGCGTCAAAACTTTTTTCTCTTATAACTGCGCGAAAAGCATGTATTCGTGCTTAGTCTAACGAAACAAGCTGTTTTAGACCGAAACGGAGTAAATCTGAACACATCGGTTTTACAAGTGTCCCTGTGACACGCGTCAAAACTTTTTCTCTTATAACTGCGCGAAAAGCATGTATTCTTGCTTAATACAGCGAAACAAGCTGTTTTAGACCAAAACGAGCTAAATCACAACACATCGGTTTTACAAGTGTCCCTGTGACACGCGTCAAAACTTTTTCTCTTATAACTGCGCGAAAAGCACGTATTCTTGCTTAATACAGCGAAACAAGCTTTTTTAGACCGAAACGAGCTAAATCACAACACATCGGTTTTACAAGTGTCTCTGTGACACGCCTTAAAACTTTTTCTCTTATAACTGCGCGAAAAGCATGTATTCCTGCTTAATACAGCGAAACAAGCTGTTTTAGACCGAAACGAGCTAAATCACAACACATCGGTTTTACAAGTGTTCCTCTGATACGCGTTTAAACTTTTTCTCTTATAACTGCGCGAAAAGCATGTATTCGTGCTTAATACAACGAAACAAGCTGTTTTACACCAAAACGAGCTAGATCTGAACACATCGGTTTTACAAGTGTCCCTGTGACACGCGTCAAAACTTTTTCTCTTATAACTGCGCGAAAAGCACGTATTCTTGCTTAATACAGCGAAACAAGCTGTTTTAGACCGAAACGAGCTAAATCACAACACATCGGTTTTAAAGTGTTCCTCTGATACGCGTCAAAACTTTTTTCTCTTATAACTGCGCGAAAAGCATGTATTCGTGCTTAGTCTAACGAAACAAGCTGTTTTAGACCGAAACGGGGTAAATCTGAACACATCGGTTTTACAAGTGTCCCTGTGACACGCCTTTAAAACTTTTTCTCTTATAACTGCGCGAAAAACATGTATTCCTGCTTAATACAGCAAAACAAGCTGTTTTAGACCGAAATCGAGATAAATCACCACACATCGGCTTTACAAGTGTTCCTCTGACACGCGTCAAAACTTTTTCTCTTATAACTGCGCGAAAAGCATGTATTCTTGCTTAATACAGCGAAACAAGCTGTTTTAGACCGAAACGAGCTAAATCACAACACATCGGTTTTACAAGTGTTCCTCTGATACGCGTCAAAACTTTTTCTCTTATAACTGAGCGAAAAGCATGTATTCTTGCTTAATACAACGAAACAAGTTGTTTTTGACCGAAATGAGCTAAATCACAACACATCGGTTTTACAAGTGTTCCTCTGATACGCGTCTAAACTTTTTCTCTTATAACTGCGCGAAAAGCATGTATTCGTGCTTAATACGACGAATCAAGCTGTTTTAGACCAAAACGAGCTAAATCTGAACACATCGGTTTTACAAGTGTCCCTGTGACACGCGTCAAAACGTTTTCTCTTATAACTGCGCGAAAAGCATGTATTCCTGCTTAATACAGCGAAACAAGCTGTTTTAGACCGAAACGAGCTAAATCACAACACATCTGTTTTACAAGTGTTCCTCTGATACGCGTCAAATCTTTTTCTCTTATAACTGCGCGAAAAGCATGTATTCTTGCTTAATACAACGAAACAAGCTGTTTTAGACCGAAACGAGCTAAATCTGAACACATCGGTTTTACAAGTGTCCCTGTGACACGCGTCACAACTTTTTCTCTTATAACTGCGCGAAAAGCATGTATTCTTGCTTAATACAGCGAAACAAGCTGTTTTAGACCGAAACGAGTTAAGTCACAACACATCGGTTTTACAAGTGTTCCTCTGATACGCGTCAAAACTTTTTCTCTTATAACTGCGCGAAAAGCATGTATTCGTGCTTAATAAAACGGAACAAGCTGTTTTAGACCGAAACGAGTTGTATCTGAAAGCATCGGTTTTACAAGTATCCACGTGATACTCGTCAAAACTTTTTCTCTTATAACTGCGCGAAAAGCATGTATTCGTGCTTAATACAACGAATCAAGCTGTTTTAGACCGAAGCGAGCTAGATCTGAACACGTCGGTTTTACACGTGTCCCTGTGACACGCGTCAAAACTTTTTCTCTTATAACTGCGCGAAAAGCACGTATTCTTGCTTAATACAGCGAAACAAGCTTTTTTAGACCGAAACGAGCTAAATCACAACACATCGGTTTTACAAGTGTCTCTGTGACACGCCTTTAAAACTTTTTCTCTTATAACTGCGCGAAAAGCATGTATTCCTGCTTAATACAGCGAAACAAGCTGTTTTAGACCGAAACGAGCTAAATCACAACACATCGGTTTTACAAGTGTTCCTCTGATACGCGTCAAAACTTTTTTCTCTTATAACTGCGCGAAAAGCATGTATTCGTGCTTAGTCTAACGAAACAAGCTGTTTTAGACCGAAACGGAGTAAATCTCAACACATCGGTTTTACAAGTGTCCCTGTGACACGCCTTTAAAACTTTTTCTCTTATAACTGCGCGAAAAGCATGTATTCCTGCTTAATACAGCGAAACAAGCTGTTTTAGACCGAAATCGAGATAAATCACAACACATCGGCTTTACAAGTGTTCCTCTGATACGCGTCAAATCTTTTTCTCTTATAACTGCGCGAAAAGCATGTATTCTTGATTAATACAACGAAGCAAGCTGTTTTAGACAGAAACGAGCTAAATCTGAACACATCGGTTTTACAAGTGTCCCTGTGACACGCGTCACAACTTTTTCTCTTATAACTGCGCGAAAAGCATGTTTTCTTGCTTAATACAGCGAAACAAGTTGTTTTAGACCGAAACGAGTTAAGTCACAACACATCGGTTTTACAAGTGTTCCTCTGATACGCGTCAAAACTTTTTCTCCTATAACTGCGCGAAAAGCACGTATTCGTGCTTAATAAAACGGAACAAGCTGTTTTAGACCGAAACGAGTTGTATCTGAACGCATCGGTTTTACAAGTATCCACGTGATACTCGTCAAAACTTTTTCTCTTATAACTGCGCGAAAAGCATGTATTCGTGCTTAATACAACGAAACAAGCTGTTTTACACCAAAACGAGCTAGATCTGAACACATCGGTTTTACAAGTGTCCCTGTGACACGCGTCAAAACTTTTTCTCTTATAACTGCGCGAAAAGCACGTATTCTTGCTTAATACAGCGAAACAAGCTGTTTTAGACCGAAACGAGCTAAATCACAACACATCGGTTTTACAAGTGTTCCTCTGATACGCGTCAAAACTTTTTTCTCTTATAACTGCGCGAAAAGCATGTATTCGTGCTTAGTCTAACGAAACAAGCTGTTTTAGACCGAAACGGGGTAAATCTGAACACATCGGTTTTACAAGTGTCCCTGTGACACGCCTTTAAAACTTTTTCTCTTATAACTGCGCGAAAAGCATGTATTCCTGCTTAATACAGCAAAACAAGCTGTTTTAGACCGAAATCGTGATAAATCACCACACATCGGCTTTACAAGTGTTCCTCTGACACGCGTCAAAACTTTTTCTCTTATAACTGCGCGAAAAGCATGTATTCTTGCTTAATACAGCGAAACAAGCTGTTTTAGACCGAAACGAGCTAAATCACAACACATCGGTTTTACAAGTGTTCCTCTGATACGCGTCAAAACTTTTTCTCTTATAACTGAGCGAAAAGCATGTATTCTTGCTTAATACAACGAAACAAGTTGTTTTTGACCGAAATGAGCTAAATCACAACACATCGGTTTTACAAGTGTTCCTCTGATACGCGTCTAAACTTTTTCTCTTATAACTGCGCGAAAAGCATGTATTCGTGCTTAATACGACGAATCAAGCTGTTTTAGACCGAAACGAGCTAAATCTGAACACATCGGTTTTACAAGTGTCCCTGTGACACGCGTCAAAACGTTTTCTCTTATAACTGCGCGAAAAGCATGTATTCCTGCTTAATACAGCGAAACAAGCTGTTTTAGACCGAAACGAGCTAAATCACAACACATCTGTTTTACAAGTGTTCCTCTGATACGCGTCAAATCTTTTTCTCTTATAACTGCGCGAAAAGCATGTATTCTTGCTTAATACAACGAAACAAGCTGTTTTAGACCGAAACGAGCTAAATCTGAACACATCGGTTTTACAAGTGTCCCTGTGACACGCGTCACAACTTTTTCTCTTATAACTGCGCGAAAAGCATGTATTCTTGCTTAATACAGCGAAACAAGCTGTTTTAGACCGAAACGAGTTAAGTCACAACACATCGGTTTTACAAGTGTTCCTCTGATACGCGTCAAAACTTTTTCTCTTATAACTGCGCGAAAAGCATGTATTCGTGCTTAATAAAACGGAACAAGCTGTTTTAGACCGAAACGAGTTGTATCTGAAAGCATCGGTTTTACAAGTATCCACGTGATACTCGTCAAAACTTTTTCTCTTATAACTGCGCGAAAAGCATGTATTCGTGCTTAATACAACGAATCAAGCTGTTTTAGACCGAAGCGAGCTAGATCTGAACACGTCGGTTTTACACGTGTCCCTGTGACACGCGTCAAAACTTTTTCTCTTATAACTGCGCGAAAAGCACGTATTCTTGCTTAATACAGCGAAACAAGCTTTTTTAGACCGAAACGAGCTAAATCACAACACATCGGTTTTACAAGTGTCTCTGTGACACGCCTTTAAAACTTTTTCTCTTATAACTGCGCGAAAAGCATGTATTCCTGCTTAATACAGCGAAACAAGCTGTTTTAGACCGAAACGAGCTAAATCACAACACATCGGTTTTACAAGTGTTCCTCTGATACGCGTCAAAACTTTTTTCTCTTATAACTGCGCGAAAAGCATGTATTCGTGCTTAGTCTAACGAAACAAGCTGTTTTAGACCGAAACGGAGTAAATCTGAACACATCGGTTTTACAAGTGTCCCTGTGACACGCCTTTAAAACTTTTTCTCTTATAACTGCGCGAAAAGCATGTATTCCTGCTTAATACAGCGAAACAAGCTGTTTTAGACCGAAATCGAGATAAATCACAACACATCGGCTTTACAAGTGTTCCTCTGATACGCGTCAAATCTTTTTCTCTTATAACTGCGCGAAAAGCATGTATTCTTGCTTAATACAACGAAACAAGCTGTTTTAGACCGAAACGAGCTAAATCTGAACACATCGGTTTTACAAGTGTCCCGTGACACGCGTCAAAACTTTTTCTCTTATAACTGCGCGAAAAGCATGTATTCTTGCTTAATACAGCGAAACAAGCTGTTTTAGACCGAATCGAGGTAAATCACAACACATCGGTTTTACAAGTGTTCCTCTGATACGCGTCAAAACTTTTTCTCTTATAACTGCGCGAAAAGCATGTATTCTTGCTTAATACAACGAAACAAGCTGTTTTAGACCGAAACGAGCTAAATCACAACACATCGGTTTTACAAGTGTCCCTGTGACACGCGTCAAAACTTTTTCTCTTATAACTGCGCGAAAAGCATGTATTCTTGCTTAATACAACGAAACAAGCTGTTTTAGACCGAAACGAGCTAAATCACAACACATCGGTTTTACAAGTGTTCCTCTGATACGCGTCAAAACTTTTTCTCTTATAACTGCGCGAAAAGCATGTATTCTTGCTTAATACAACGAAACAAGCTGTTTTAGACCGAAACGAGCTAAATCACAACACATCGGTTTTACAAGTGTTCCTCTGATACGCGTCTAAACTTTTTCTCTTATAACTGCGCGAAAAGCATGTATTCGTGCTTAATACAACGAAACAAGCTGTTTTACACCAAAACGAGCTAGATCTGAACACATCGGTTTTACAAGTGTCCCTGTGACACGCGTCAAAACTTTTTCTCTTATAACTGCGCGAAAAGCATGTATTCGTGCTTAATAAAACGGAACAAGCTGTTTTAGACCGAAACGAGTTGTATCTGAACGCATCGGTTTTACAAGTATCCACGTGATACTCGTCAAAACTTTTTCTCTTATAACTGCGCGAAAAGCATGTATTCTTGCTTAATACAACGAAACAAGCTGTTTTAGACCGAAACGAGCTAAATCTGAACACATCGGTTTTACAAGTGTCCCTGTGACACGCCTTTAAAACGTTTTCTCTTATAACTGCGCGAAAAGCATGTATTCCTGCTTAATACAGCGAATCAAGCTGTTTTAGACCAAAACGAGCTAAATCACAACACATCGGTTTTAGAAGTGTTCCTCTGATACGCGTCAAAACTTTTTTCTCTTATAACTGCGCGAAAAGCATGTATTCGTGCTTAATACAACGAAACAAGTTGTTTTAGACCGAAACGAGCTAAATCTGAACACATCGGTTTTACAAGTGTCCCGTGACACGCGTCAAAACTTTTTCTCTTATAACTGCGCGAAAAGCATGTATTCTTGCTTAATACAGCGAAACAAGCTGTTTTAGACCGAATCGAGCTAAATCACAACACATCGGTTTTACAAGTGTTCCTCTGATACGCGTCAAAACTTTTTCTCTTATAACTGCGCGAAAAGCATGTATTCTTGCTTAATACAACGAAACAAGCTGTTTTAGACCGAAACGAGCTAAATCACAACACATCGGTTTTACAAGTGTCCCTGTGACACGCGTCAAAACTTTTTCTCTTATAACTGCGCGAAAAGCATGTATTCTTGCTTAATACAACGAAACAAGCTGTTTTAGACCGAAACGAGCTAAATCACAACACATCGGTTTTACAAGTGTTCCTCTGATACGCGTCAAAACTTTTTCTCTTATAACTGCGCGAAAAGCATGTATTCTTGCTTAATACAACGAAACAAGCTGTTTTAGACCGAAACGAGCTAAATCTGAACACATCGGTTTTACAAGTGTCCCGTGACACGCGTCAAAACTTTTTCTCTTATAACTGCGCGAAAAGCATGTATTCTTGCTTAATACAGCGAAACAAGCTGTTTTAGACCGAATCGAGCTAAATCACAACACATCGGTTTTACAAGTGTTCCTCTGATACGCGTCAAAACTTTTTCTCTTATAACTGCGCGAAAAGCATGTATTCTTGCTTAATACAACGAAACAAGCTGTTTTAGACCGAAACGAGCTAAATCACAACACATCGGTTTTACAAGTGTCCCTGTGACACGCGTCAAAACTTTTTCTCTTATAACTGCGCGAAAAGCATGTATTCTTGCTTAATACAACGAAACAAGCTGTTTTAGACCGAAACGAGCTAAATCACAACACATCGGTTTTACAAGTGTTCCTCTGATACGCGTCAAAACTTTTTCTCTTATAACTGCGCGAAAAGCATGTATTCTTGCTTAATACAACGAAACAAGCTGTTTTAGACCGAAACGAGCTAAATCACAACACATCGGTTTTACAAGTGTTCCTCTGATACGCGTCTAAACTTTTTCTCTTATAACTGCGCGAAAAGCATGTATTCGTGCTTAATACAACGAAACAAGCTGTTTTACACCAAAACGAGCTAGATCTGAACACATCGGTTTTACAAGTGTCCCTGTGACACGCGTCAAAACTTTTTCTCTTATAACTGCGCGAAAAGCACGTAATCTTGCTTAATACAGCGAAAATCTTGCTTAATACAAAGAAAAGCTAAAGATAAGTTTTACTCTCAAGATTTACTATCAATCCTTCACTCTAACCCCAACAAATTCTGGCGCATGCTATCTAATAAACCACAAGATCGCCATGTACAACTCCTAGATGCTGATGGAGAACCAATCAAAAGCGATGACTGTGCGACCGCGCTCAACAATTACTTTACGTCAGTTTTTTCCGCTGCTAACGTTGCTGCTAATGAACACATTCCAGAAATCTCACTCTCAGAAATGCCTAAAATCGAAATTAACCCTGATGGTGTATCACAGCTTATTGCCTCACTGAAAATATCTACATCTGCCGGCTGCGATCAAATTAACAGTAAGCTACTAAAAAATACCATTTCGTTGTCTAGCCACGTACTGCATCTAATTTTTACGCAATCCTTAGATACCGGGATTGTCCCTGACGATTGGAAAAAAGCTCAAATTACACCCATATTTAAAGCGGATGACCGCACGTGCCCTAACAACTATCGTCCCATTTCCCTCACTAGTATACCGTCTAAACTACTTGAGCACATTATTTTTTCCAATCTTATGACCCACCTAGAATCAATGAACTTTTTCTATCCGAATCAACACGGCTTCCGGAAGCAGCTGTCATGTGAGACCCAGCTCGCCGAATTCACCCACGACATTCTACAATACTTAGATAACCTTGTCCAGATCGACGCTATCTTTCTCGACTTTTCAAAAGCATTTGATCGTGTTTCCCATAATCTTCTTCTTTTTAAGTTGTCATCGCTCGGCATTCCACAAACTTTGCTCTCCTGGCTAGAGCAGTTCCTTAAGGGACGTAAGCAGTTCACCTGTGTTAATAACTGTCGCTCAGCTTTTTCCGACGTAACATCCGGCGTACCTCAAGGTACAGGCTTATCACCTCTTTTATTCCTCATCTACATCAATGACCTACCGATCAACACAAAATCAACGCTACGTTTATTCGCAGATGACTGCGTAATTTACAGCCCCATCCACGGCGCTAGCGCCATTGCCGCTCTTCAACAGGATCTAACCACTATCTCAGCGTGGTGTGACAAATGGCACATGCCTCTTAATCTAAATAAATGCCACTCCATATCATTCTCTCGCAAAAACACAGTTATTGATAGCACTTACAACATAAAATCGGTCGCCGTCACGAGAACATCATCTTATAAATACCTAGGAGTACACATCACATCATCGCTGTCATGGACAACACACATTCAGACCATCTGTTCCAAAGCATCACGCACACTTGGTTTTCTCCGGCGCAATCTAAAATCTGCATCACCTGAAGTAAAAAAGTTGGCATACATAACATTCGTACGTCCTAAATTGGAGTACGCGTCATCTGTCTGGCATCCATCACAATCGTATCTCATCTCAGACCTTGAAGCCATTCAAAATCGCGCCGCCCGTTTTATTACTTCGCAGTACTCAAGAAATACCAGCGTAACATTACTAAAACGATCCCTCGGCCTTCAAACACTAGCAACTCGCCGTGTTATTTCCCGTCTATGCCTCTTTCACTCTTTCTTTTATCGCTCACCAAGACATTTGTTGCTGCAGCCACCCCCACGTACTTCATCCCGCCTAAACCACAGTAACCCAATCGCACGCATTAAAACCCGCACCTCCGCAATGAGCAGTTCATTTTTTCCCGACGCCATAGTGCTCTGGAATGGCCTTCCCGACAACGTAATAACATGCTCCGATCGCCGCCTTTTCCGCGAGAAACTGGCTAATCACTTCTCATAAACATATTCATACTGCGACACCGAAGTGCCAATTGTTCCTTGTTTTCTTTTTGTATGTTTATTTCTTGCTTTTAGTTTGTATATTATTGTACACTTTTTTGGTACCCCGTGTATTTTTCCCCCTTTATTTCTTTTGTGTTCTCTGCTACTACCCTCCAACCTGTATGTACGCCCCCCCTTATGTAATGCCTTCGGGCCTTTAAGGGACAAATAAATGAAATGAAATGAACAAGCTGTTTTAGACCGAAACGACCTAAATCACAACACATCGGTTTTACAAGTGTTCCTCTGATACGCGTCAAAACTTTTTTCTCTTATAACTGCGCGAAAAGCATGTATTCGTGCTTAGTCTAACGAAACAAGCTGTTTTAGACCGAAACGGGGTAAATCTGAACACATCGGCTTTACAAGTGTCCCTGTGACACGCCTTTAAAACTTTTTCTCTTATAACTGCGCGAAAAGCATGTATTCCTGCTTAATACAGCGAAACAAGCTGTTTTAGACCGAAATCGAGATAAATCACAACACATCGGCTTTACAAGTTTTCCTCTGATACGCGTCAAATCTTTTTCTCTTATAACTGCGCGAAAAGCATGTATTCTTGCTTAATACAACGAAACAAGCTGTTTTAGACCGAAACGAGCTAAATCACAACACATCGGTTTTACAAGTGTTCCTCTGATACGCGTCTAAACTTTTTCTCTTATAACTGCGCGAAAAGCATGCATTCCTGCTTAATACAACAAAACAAGCTGTTTTAGACCGAAACGAGCTAAATTTGAACACATCGGTTTTACAAGTGTCCCTGTGACACGCGTCACAACTTTTTCTCTTATAACTGCGCGAAAAGCATGTATTCTTGCTTAATACAGCGAAACAAGCTGTTTTAGACCGAAACGAGTTAAATCACAACACATCGGTTTTACAAGTGTTCCTCTGATACGCGTCAAAACTTTTTCTCTTATAACTGCGGGAAAAGCATGTATTCGTGCTTAATAAAACGAAACAAGCTGTTTTAGACCGAAACGAGCTGTATCTGAACGCATCGGTTTTACAAGTATCCACGTGATACTCGTCAACTTTTTCTCTTATAACTGCGCCAAAAGCATGTATTCGTGCTTAATACAACGAATCAAGCTGTTTTAGACCGAAACGAGCTGTATCTGAACGCATCGGTTTTACAAGTATCCACGTGATACTCAAAACTTTTTCACTTATAACTGCGCGAAAAGCACGTATTCTTGCTTAATACAGCGAAACAAGCTGTTTTAGACCGAAACGAGCTAAATCACAACACATCGGTTTTACAAGTGTTCCTCTGATACGCGTCAAAACTTTTTTCTGTTATAACTGCGCGAAAAGCATGTATTCGTGCTTCGTCTAACGAAACAAGCTGTTTTAGACCGAAACGGGGTAAATCTGAACACATCGGTTTCAGAAGTGTCCCTGTGACACGCCTTTAAAACTTTTTCTCCTATAACTGCGCGAAAAGCATGTATTCCTGCTTAATACAGCGAAACAAGCTGTTTTAGACCGAAATCGAGATAAATCACAACACATCGGCTTTACAAGTGTTCCTCTGATACGCGTCAAATCTTTTTCTCTTATAACTGCGCGAAAAGCATGTATTCTTGCTTAATACAACGAAACAAGCTGTTTTAGACCGAAACGAGCTAAATCTGAACACATCGGTTTTACAAGTGTCCCTGTGACACGCGTCACAACTTTTTCTCTTATAACTGCGCGAAAAGCATGTATTCTTGCTTAATACAGCGAAACAAGCTGTTTTAGACCGAAACGAGTTAAGTCACAACACATCGGTTTTACAAGTGTTCCTCTGATACGCGTCAAAACTTTTTCTCTTATAACTGCGCGAAAAGCATGTATTCGTGCTTAATAAAACGGAACAAGCTGTTTTAGACCGAAACGAGTTGTATCTGAACGCATCGGTTTTACAAGTATTCACGTGATACTCGTCAAAACTTTTTCTTTTATAACTGCGCGAAAAGCATGTATTCGTGCTTAATACAACGAATCAAGCTGTTTTAGACCGAAACGAGCTAGATCTGAACACGTCGGTTTTACACGTGTCCCTGTGACACGCGTCAAAACTTTTTCTCTTATAACTGCGCGAAAAGCATGTATTCCTCCTTAATACAGCGAAACAAGCTGTTTTAGACCGAAACGAGCTAAATCACAACACATCGGCATTACAAGTGTTCCTCTGATACACGTCAAATCTTTTTCTCTTATAACTGCTCGAAAAGCATGTATACTTGCTTAATACAACGAAACAAGCTGTTTTAGACCGAAACGAGCCAAATCACAACACATCGGTATTACAAGTGTCAAAACTTTTTCTCTAATAACTGCGCGAAAAGCATGTATTCTTGCTTAATACAGCGAAACAAGCTGTTTTAGACCGAAACGAGCTAAATCACAACACATCGGTTTTACAAGTGTTCCTCTGATACGCGTCAAAACTTTTTCTCTTATAACTGCGCGAAAAGCATGTATTCTTGCTTAATACAACGAAACAAGCTGTTTTAGACCGAAACGAGCTAAATCACAACACATCGGTTTTACAAGTGTTCCTCTGATACGCGTCTAAACTTTTTCTCTTATAACTGCGCGAAAAGCATGCATTCTTGCTTAATACAACGAAACAAGCTGTTTTAGACCGAAACGAGCTAAATCACAACACATCGGTTTTACAAGTGTTCCTCTGATACGCGTCTAAACTTTTTCTCTTATAACTGCGCGAAAAGCATGCATTCTAGCTTAATACAACGAAACAAGCTGTTTTAGACCGAAACGAGGTAAATCTGAACACATCGGTTTTACAAGTGTCCCTGTGACACGCGTCAAAACTTTTTCTCTTATAACTGCGCGAAAAGCATGTATTCTTGCTTAATACAACGAAACAAGCTGTTTTAGACCGAAACGAGCTAAATCACAACACATCGGTTTTACAAGTGTTCCTGTGACACGCGTCAAAACTTTTTCTCTTATAACTGCGCGAAAAGCATGTATTCTTGCTTAATACAGCGAAACAAGCTGTTTTAGACCGAAACGAGGTAAATCTGAACACATCGGTTTTACAAGTGTCCCTGTGACACGCGTCAAAACTTTTTCTCTTATAACTGCGCGAAAAGCATGTATTCTTGCTTAATACAACGAAACAAGCTGTTTTAGACCGAAACGAGCTAAATCACAACACATCGGTTTTACAAGTGTTCCTCTGATACGCGTCAAAACTTTTTCTCTTATAACTGCGGGAAAAGCATGTATTCGTGCTTAATAAAACGAAACAAGCTGTTTTAGACCGAAACGAGCTGTATCTGAACGCATCGGTTTTACAAGTATCCACGTGATACTCAAAACTTTTTCACTTATAACTGCGCGAAAAGCACGTATTCTTGCTTAATACAGCGAAACAAGCTGTTTTAGACCGAAATCGAGATAAATCACAACACATCGGCTTTACAAGTGTTCCTCTGATACGCGTCAAATCTTTTTCTCTTATAACTGCGCGAAAAGCATGTATTCTTGCTTAATACAACGAAACAAGCTGTTTTAGACCGAAACGAGCTAAATCTGAACACATCGGTTTTACAAGTGTCCCTGTGACACGCGTCACAACTTTTTCTCTTATAACTGCGCGAAAAGCATGTATTCTTGCTTAATACAGCGAAACAAGCTGTTTTAGACCGAAACGAGTTAAGTCACAACACATCGGTTTTACAAGTGTTCCTCTGATACGCGTCAAAACTTTTTCTCTTATAACTGCGCGAAAAGCATGTATTCGTGCTTAATAAAACGGAACAAGCTGTTTTAGACCGAAACGAGCCAAATCACAACACATCGGTATTACAAGTGTCAAAACTTTTTCTCTAATAACTGCGCGAAAAGCATGTATTCTTGCTTAATACAGCGAAACAAGCTGTTTTAGACCGAAACGAGCTAAATCACAACACATCGGTTTTACAAGTGTTCCTCTGATACGCGTCAAAACTTTTTCTCTTATAACTGCGCGAAAAGCATGTATTCTTGCTTAATACAACGAAACAAGCTGTTTTAGACCGAAACGAGCTAAATCACAACACATCGGTTTTACAAGTGTTCCTCTGATACGCGTCTAAACTTTTTCTCTTATAACTGCGCGAAAAGCATGCATTCTTGCTTAATACAACGAAACAAGCTGTTTTAGACCGAAACGAGCTAAATCACAACACATCGGTTTTACAAGTGTTCCTCTGATACGCGTCTAAACTTTTTCTCTTATAACTGCGCGAAAAGCATGCATTCTTGCTTAATACAACGAAACAAGCTGTTTTAGACCGAAACGAGGTAAATCTGAACACATCGGTTTTACAAGTGTCCCTGTGACACGCGTCAAAACTTTTTCTCTTATAACTGCGCGAAAAGCATGTATTCTTGCTTAATACAACGAAACAAGCTGTTTTAGACCGAAACGAGCTAAATCACAACACATCGGTTTTACAAGTGTTCCTGTGACACGCGTCAAAACTTTTTCTCTTTTAACTGCGCGAAAAGCATGTATTCTTGCTTAATACAGCGAAACAAGCTGTTTTAGACCGAAACGAGGTAAATCTGAACACATCGGTTTTACAAGTGTCCCTGTGACACGCGTCAAAACTTTTTCTCTTATAACTGCGCGAAAAGCATGTATTCTTGCTTAATACAACGAAACAAGCTGTTTTAGACCGAAACGAGCTAAATTGCAACACATCGGTTTTACAAGTGTTGCTCTGATACGCGTCAAAACTTTTTTCTCTTATTACTGCGCGAAAAGCATGTATTCGTGCTTAGTTCAACGAAACAAGCTGTTTTAGACCGAAACGAGGGAAATCTGAACACATCGGTTTTACAAGTGTCCCTGTGACACGCGTCAAAACTTTTTCTCTTATAACTGCGCGAAAAGCATGTATTCTTGCTTAATACAACGAAACAAGCTGTTTTAGACCGAAACGAGCTAAATCACAACACATCGGTTTTACAAGTGTTCCTCTGATACGCGTCAAAACGTTTTCTCTTATAACTGCGCGAAAAGCATGTATTCTTGCTTAAACAACGAAACAAGCTGTTTTAGACCGAAACGAGCTAAATCACAACACATCGGTTTTACAAGTGTTCCTCTGATACACGTCTAAACTTTTTCTCTTATAACTGCGCGAAAAGCATGTATTCGTGCTTAATACAACGAAACAAGCTGTTTTACACCAGAACGAGCTAGATCTGAACACATCGGTTTTACAAGTGTCCCTGTGACACGCGTAAAAACTTTTTCTCTTATAACTGCGCGAAAAGCACGTATTCTTGCTTAATACAGCGAAACAAGCTGTTTTAGACCGAAACGAGCTAAATCACAACACATCGGTTTTACAAGTGTTCCTCTGATACGCGTCAAAACTTTTTTCTCTTATAACTGCGCGAAAAGCATGTATTCGTGCTTAGTCTAACGAAACAAGCTGTTTTAGACCGAAACGGGGTAAATGTGAACACATCGGTTTCACAAGTGTCCCTGTGACACGCCTTTAAAACTTTTTCTCCTATAACTGCGCGAAAAGCATGTATTCCTGCTTAATACAGCGAAACAAGCTGTTTTAGACCGAAATCGAGATAAATCACAACACATCGGCTTTACAAGTGTTCCTCTGATACGCGTCAAATCTTTTTCTCTTATAACTGCGCGAAAAGCATGTATTCTTGCTTAATACAACAAAACAAGCTGTTTTAGAGCGAAACGAGCTAAATCTGAACACATCGGTTTTACAAGTGTCCCTGTGACACTCGTCAAAACTTTTTCTCTTATAACTGCGCGAAAAGCATGTATTCTTGCTTAATACAGCGAAACAAGCTGTTCTAGACCGAAACGAGTCAAGTCACAACACATCGGTTTTACAAGTGTTCCTCTGATACGCGTCAAATCTTTTTCTCCTATAACTGCGCGAAAAGCATGTATACTTGCTTAATACAACGAAACAAGCTGTTTTAGACCGAAACGAGCCAAATCACAACACATCGGTATTACGTGTCAAAACTTTTTCTCTAATAACTGCGCGAAAAGCATGTATTCTTGCTTAATACAGCGAAACAAGCTGTTTTAGACCGAAACGAGCTAAATCACAACACATCGGTTTTACAAGTGTTCCTCTGATACGCGTCAAAACTTTTTCGCTTATAACTGCGCGAAAAGCATGTATTCTTGCTTAATACAACGAAACAAGCTGTTTTAGACCGAAACGAGCTAAATCACAACACATCGGTTTTACAAGTGTTCCTCTGATACGCGTCTAAACTTTTTCTCTTATAACTGCGCGAAAAGCATGCATTCTTGCTTAATACAACGAAACAAGTTGTTTTAGACCGAAACGAGCTAAATCTGAACACATCGGTTTTACAAGTGTTGCTCTGATACGCGTCAAAACTTTTTTCTCTTATTACTGCGCGAAAAGCATGTATTCGTGCTTAGTTCAACGAAACAAGCTGTTTTAGACCGAAACGAGGTAAATCTGAACACATCGGTTTTACAAGTGTCCCTGTGACACGCGTCAAAACTTTTTCTCTTATAACTGCGCGAAAAGCATGTATTCTTGCTTAATACAGCGAAACAAGCTGTTTTAGACCGAAACGAGCTAAATCGCAACACATCGGTTTTACAAGTGTTGCTCTGATACGCGTCAAAACTTTTTTCTCCTATTACTGCGCGAAAAGCATGTATTCGTGCTTAGTTCAACGAAACAAGCTGTTTTAGACCGAAACGAGGTAAATCTGAACACATCGGTTTTACAAGTGTCCCTGTGACACGCGTCAAAACTTTTTCTCTTATAACTGCGCGAAAAGCATGTATTCTTGCTTAATACAACGAAACAAGCTGTTTTAGACCGAAACGAGCTAAATCACAACACATCGGTTTTACAAGTGTTCCTCTGATACGCGTCAAAACGTTTTCTCTTATAACTGCGCGAAAAGCATGTATTCTTGCTTAATACAACGAAACAAGCTGTTTTAGACCGAAACGAGCCAAATCACAACACATCGGTATTACGTGTCAAAACTTTTTCTCTAATAACTGCGCGAAAAGCATGTATTCTTGCTTAATACAGCGAAACAAGCTGTTTTAGACCGAAACGAGCTAAATCACAACACATCGGTTTTACAAGTGTTCCTCTGATACGCGTCAAAACTTTTTCGCTTATAACTGCGCGAAAAGCATGTATTCTTGCTTAATACAACGAAACAAGCTGTTTTAGACCGAAACGAGCTAAATCACAACACATCGGTTTTACAAGTGTTCCTCTGATACGCGTCTAAACTTTTTCTCTTATAACTGCGCGAAAAGCATGCATTCTTGCTTAATACAACGAAACAAGCTGTTTTAGACCGAAACGAGCTAAATCACTACACATCGGTTTTACAAGTGTTCCTCTAATACGCGTCTAAACTTTTTCTCTTATAACTGCGCGAAAAGCATGCATTCTTGCTTAATACAACGAAACAAGCTGTTTTACACAAAACGAGCTAGATCTGAACACATCGGTTTTACAAGTGTCCCTGTGACACGCGTCAAAACTTTTTCTCTTATAACTGCGCGAAAAGCACGTATTCTTGCTTAATACAGCGAAACAAGCTGTTTTAGACCAAAACGAGCTAAATCACAACACATCGGTTTTACAAGTGTTCCTCTGATACGCGTCAAAACTTTTTTCTCTTATAACTGCGCGAAAAGCATGTATTCGTGCTTAATACAACGAAACAAGTTGTTTTAGACCGAAACGAGCTAAATCTGAACACATCGGTTTTACAAGTGTTGCTCTGATACGCGTCAAAACTTTTTTCTCTTATTACTGCGCGAAAAGCATGTATTCGTGCTTAGTTCAACGAAACAAGCTGTTTTAGACCGAAACGAGGTAAATCTGAACACATCGGTTTTACAAGTGTCCCTGTGACACGCGTCAAAACTTTTTCTCTTATAACTGCGCGAAAAGCATGTATTCTTGCTTAATACAGCGAAACAAGCTGTTTTAGACCGAAACGAGCTAAATCGCAACACATCGGTTTTACAAGTGTTGCTCTGATACGCGTCAAAACTTTTTTCTCTTATTACTGCGCGAAAAGCATGTATTCGTGCTTAGTTCAACGAAACATGCTGTTTTAGACCGAAACGAGGTAAATCTGAACACATCGGTTTTACAAGTGTCCCTGTGACACGCGTCAAAACTTTTTCTCTTATAACTGCGCGAAAAGCATGTATTCTTGCTTAATACAACGAAACAAGCTGTTTTAGACCGAAACGAGCTAAATCACAACACATCGGTTTTACAAGTGTTCCTCTGATACGCGTCAAAACGTTTTCTCTTATAACTGCGCGAAAAGCATGTATTCTTGCTTAATACAACGAAACAAGCTGTTTTAGACCGAAACGAGCTAAATCACAACACATCGGTTTTACAAGTGTTCCTCTGATACGCGTCTAAACTTTTTCTTTTATAACTGCGCGAAAAGCATGTATTCGTGCTTAATACAACGAAACAAGCTGTTTTACACCAAAACGAGCTAGATCTGAACACATCGGTTTTACAAGTGTCCCTGTGACACGCGTCACAACTTTTTCTCTTATAACTGCGCGAAAAGCATGTATTCTTGCTTAATACAGCGAAACAAGCTGTTCTAGACCGAAACGAGTTAAGTCACAACACATCGGTTTTACAAGTGTTCCTCTGATACGCGTCAAATCTTTTTCTATATAACTGCGCGAAAAGCATGTATTCGTGCTTAATAAAACGGAACAAGCTGTTTTAGACCGAAACGAGTTGTATCTGAACGCATCGGTTTTACAAGTATCCACGTGATACTCGTCAAAACTTTTTCTCTTATAACTGCGCGAAAAGCATGTATTCGTGCTTAATACAACGAATGAAGCTGTTTTAGACCGAAACGAGCTAGATCTGAACACGTCGGTTTTACACGTGTCCCTGTGACACGCGTCAAAACTTTTTCTCTTATAACTGCGCGAAAAGCATGTATTCCTCCTTAATACAGCGAAACAAGCTGTTTTAGACCGAAACGAGCTAAATCACAACACATCGGCTTTACAAGTGTTCCTCTGATACGCGTCAAATCTTTTTCTCTTATAACTGCGCGAAAAGCATGTATACTTGCTTAATACAACGAAACAAGCTGTTTTAGACCGAAACGAGCCAAATCACAACACATCGGTATTACAAGTGTCAAAACTTTTTCTCTAATAACTGCGCGAAAAGCATGTATTCTTGCTTAATACAGCGAAACAAGCTGTTTTAGACCGAAACGAGCTAAATCACAACACATCGGTTTTACAAGTGTTCCTCTGATACGCGTCAAAACTTTTTCGCTTATAACTGCGCGAAAAGCATGTATTCTTGCTTAATACAACGAAACAAGCTGTTTTAGACCGAAACGAGCTAAATCACAACACATCGGTTTTACAAGTGTTCCTCTGATACGCGTCTAAACTTTTTCTCTTATAACTCCGCGAAAAGCATGCATTCTTGCTTAATACAACGAAACAAGCTGTTTTAGACCGAAACGAGCTAAATCACAACACATCGGTTTTACAAGTGTTCCTCTAATACGCGTCTAAACTTTTTCTCTTATAACTGCGCGAAAAGCATGCATTCTTGCTTAATACAACGAAACAAGCTGTTTTACACAAAACGAGCTAGATCTGAACACATCGGTTTTACAAGTGTCCCTGTGACACGCGTCAAAACTTTTTCTCTTATAACTGCGCGAAAAGCACGTATTCTTGCTTAATACAGCGAAACAAGCTGTTTTAGACCAAAACGAGCTAAATCACAACACATCGGTTTTACAAGTGTTCCTCTGATACGCGTCAAAACTTTTTTCTCTTATAACTGCGCGAAAAGCATGTATTCGTGCTTAATACAACGAAACAAGTTGTTTTAGACCGAAACGAGGTAAATCTGAACACATCGGTTTTACAAGTGTCCCTGTGACACGCGTCAAAACTTTTTCTCTTATAACTGCGCGAAAAGCATGTATTCTTGCTTAATACAGCGAAACAAGCTGTTTTAGACCGAAACGAGCTAAATCGCAACACATCGGTTTTACAAGTGTTGCTCTGATACGCGTCAAAACTTGTTTCTCTTATTACTGCGCGAAAAGCATGTATTCGTGCTTAGTTCAACGAAACAAGCTGTTTTAGACCGAAACGAGGTAAATCTGAACACATCGGTTTTACAAGTGTCCCTGTGACACGCGTCAAAACTTTTTCTCTTATAACTGCGCGAAAAGCATGTATTCTTGCTTAATACAACGAAACAAGCTGTTTTAGACCGAAACGAGCTAAATCACAACACATCGGTTTTACAAGTGTTCCTCTGATACGCGTCAAAACTTTTTCTCTTATAACTGCGCGAAAAGCATGTATTCTTGCTTAATACAACGAAACAAGCTGTTATAGACCGAAACGAGCTAAATCACAACACATCGGTTTTACAAGTGTTCCTCTGATACGCGTCTAAACTTTTTCTCTTATAACTGCGCGAAAAGCATGTATTCGTGCTTAATACAACGAAACAAGCTGTTTTACACCAAAACGAGCTAGATCTGAACACATCGGTTTTACAAGTGTCCCTGTGACACGCGTCAAAACTTTTTCTCTTATAACTGCGCGAAAAGCACGTATTCTTCCTTAATACAGCGAAACAAGCTGTTTTAGACCGAAACGAGCTAAATCACAACACATCGGTTTTACAAGTGTTCCTCTGATACGCGTCAAAACTTTTTTCTCTTATAACTGCGCGAAAAGCATGTATTCGTGCTTAGTCTAACGAAACAAGCTGTTTTAGACCGAAACGGGGTAAATCTGAACACATCGGTTTTACAAGTGTCCCTGTGACACGCCTTTAAAACTTTTTCTCTTATAACTGCGCGAAAAGCATGTATTCCTGCTTAATACAGCGAAACAAGCTGTTTTAGACCGAAATCGAGATAAATCACAACACATCGGCTTTACAAGTGTTCCTCTGATACGCGTCAAATCTTTTTCTCTTATAACTGCGCGAAAAGCATGTATTCGTGCTTAATACGACGAAACAAGCTGTTTTAGACCGAAACGAGCTAAATCTGAACACATCGGTTTTAAAGTGTCCCTGTGACACGCGTCAAAACTTTTTCTCTTATAACTGCGCGAAAAGCATGTATTCTTGCTTAATACAGCGAAACAAGCTGTTTTAGACCGAAACGAGCTAAATCACAACACATCGGTTTTACAAGTGTTCCTCTTATACGCGTCTAAACTTTTTTTCTTATAACTGCGCGAAAAGCATGTATTCCTCCTTAATACAGCGAAACAAGCTGTTTTAGACCGAAACGAGCTAAATCACAACACATCGGCTTTACAAGTGTTCCTCTGATACGCGTCAAATCTTTTTCTCTTATAACTGCGCGAAAAGCATGTATACTTGCTTAATACAACGAAGCAAGCTGTTTTAGACCGAAACGAGCCAAATCACAACACATCGGTATTACAAGTGTCAAAACTTTTTCTCTAATAACTGCGCGAAAAGCATGTATTCTTGCTTAATACAGCGAAATAAGCTGTTTTAGACCGAAACGAGCTAAATCACAACACATCGGTTTTACAAGTGTTCCTCTGATACGCGTCAAAACTTTTTCTCTTATAACTGCGCGAAAAGCATGTATTCTTGCCTAATACAACGAAACAAGCAGTTTTAGACCGAAACGAGCTAAATCACAACACATCGGTTTTACAAGTGTTCCTCTGATACGCGTCTAAACTTTTTCTCTGATAACTGCGCGAAAAGCATGCATTCTTGCTTAATACAACGAAACAAGCTGTTTTAGACCGAAACGAGCTAAATCACAACGCATCGGTTCTACAAGTGTTCCTCTAATACGCGTCTAAACTTTTTCTCTTATAACTGCGCGAAAAGCATGCATTCTTGCTTAATACAACGAAACAAGCTGTTTTACACCAAAACGAGCTAGATCTGAACACATCGGTTTTACAAGTGTCCCTGTGACACGCGTCAAAACTTTTTCTCTTATAACTGCGCGAAAAGGATGTATTCTTGCTTAATACAACGAAAAAGCTGTTTTAGACCGAAACGAGCTAAATCACAACACATCGGTTTTACAAGTGTTCCTGTGACACGCGTCAAAACTTTTTCTCTTATAACTGCGCGAAAAGCATGTATTCTTGCTTAATACAGCGAAACAAGCTGTTTTAGACCGAAACGAGGTAAATCTGAACACATCGGTTTTACAAGTGTCCCTGTGACACGCGTCAAAACTTTTTCTCTTATAACTGCGCGAAAAGCATGTATTCTTGCTTAATACAACGAAACAAGCTGTTTTAGACCGAAACGAGCTAAATCGCAACACATCGGTTTTACAAGTGTTGCTCTGATACGCGTCAAAACTTTTTTCTCTTATTACTGCGCGAAAAGCATGTATTCGTGCTTAGTTCAACGAAACAAGCTGTTTTAGACCGAAACGAGGTAAATCTGAAAACATCGGTTTTACAAGTGTCCCTGTGACACGCGTCAAAACTTTTTCTCTTATAACTGCGCGAAAAGCATGTATTCTTGCTTAATACAACGAAACAAGCTGTTTTAGACCGAAACGAGCTAAATCACAACACATCGGTTTTACAAGTGTTCCTCTGATACGCGTCAAAACTTTTTCTCTTATAACTGCGCGAAAAGCATGTATTCTTGCTTAATACAACGAAACAAGCTGTTTTAGACCGAAACGAGCTAAATCACAACACATCGGTTTTACAAGTGTTCCTCTGATACGCGTCTAAACTTTTTCTCTTATAACTGCGCGAAAAGCATGTATTCGTGCTTAATACAACGAAACAAGCTGTTTTACACCAAAACGAGCTAGATCTGAACACATCGGTTTTACAAGTGTCCCTGTGACACGCGTCAAAACTTTTTCTCTTATAACTGCGCGAAAAGCACGTATTCTTGCTTAATACAGCGAAACAAGCTGTTTTAGACCGAAACGAGCTAAATCACAACACATCGGTTTTACAAGTGTTCCTCTGATACGCGTCAAAACTTTTTTCTCTTATAACTGCGCGAAAAGCATGTATTCGTGCTTAGTCTAACGAAACAAGCTGTTTTAGACCGAAACGGGGTAAATCTGAACACATCGGTTTTACAAGTGTCCCTGTGACACGCCTTTAAAACTTTTTCTCTTATAACTGCGCGAAAAGCATGTATTCCTGCTTAATACAGCGAAACAAGCTGTTTTAGACCAAAATCGAGATAAATCACAACACATCGGCTTTACAAGTGTTCCTCTGATACGCGTCAAATCTTTTTCTCTTATAACTGCGCGAAAAGCATGTATTCGTGCTTAATACGACGAAACAAGCTGTTTTAGACCGAAACGAGCTAAATCTGAACACATCGGTTTTAAAGTGTCCCTGTGACACGCGTCAAAACTTTTTCTCTTATAACTGCGCGAAAAGCATGTATTCTTGCTTAATACAGCGAAACAAGCTGTTTTAGACCGAAACGAGCTAAATCACAACACATCGGTTTTACAAGTGTTCCTCTGATACGCGTCTAAACTTTTTTTCTTATAACTGCGCGAAAAGCATGTATTCCTCCTTAATACAGCGAAACAAGCTGTTTTAGACCGAAACGAGCTAAATCACAACACATCGGTTTTACAAGTGTTCCTCTGATACGCGTCAAAACTTTTTCTCTTATAACTGCGCGAAAAGCATGTATTCTTGCTTAATACAACGAAACAAGCTGTTTTAGACCGAAACGAGCTAAATCACAACACATCGGTTTTACAAGTGCCCTGTGACACGCGTCAAAACTTTTTCTCTTATAACTGCGCGAAAAGCATGTATTCTTGCTTAATACAGCGAAACAAGCTGTTTTAGACAGAAACGAGCTAACTCACAACACATCGGTTTTACAAGTGTCCACGTGATATTCGTCAAAACTTTTTCTCTTATAACTGCGCGAAAAGCATGTATTCGTGCTTAATACAACGAAACAAGTTGTTTTAGACCGAGATGAGCTAAATCTGAACACTTCGGTTTTACAAGTGTCCCTCTAATACGCGTCAAAAGTTTTTCTTCTATAACTGCGCGAAAAGCAGGTATTCGTGCTTAATACAACGAAACAAGCTGTTTTACACCAAAACGAGCTAGATCTGAACACATCGGTTTTACAAGTGTCCCTGTGACACGCGTCAAAACTTTTTCTCTTATAACTGCGCGAAAAGCACGTATTCTTGCTTAATACAGCGAAACAAGCTGTTTTAGACCAAAACGAGCTAAATCACAACACATCGGTTTTACAAGTGTTCCTCTGATACGCGTCAAAACTTTTTTCTCCTATAACTGCGCGAAAAGCATGTATTCGTGCTTAATACAACGAAACAAGCTGTTTTAGACCGAAACGAGCTAAATCACAACACATCGGTTTTACAAATGTTCCTCTGATACGCGTCAAAACTTTTTCTCTTATAACTGCGCGAAAAGCATGTATTCTTGCTTAATACAACGAAACAAGCAGTTTTAGACCGAAACGAGCTAAATCACAACACATCGGTTTTACAAGTGTTCCTCTGATACGCGTCTAAACGTTTTCTCTTATAACTGCGCGAAAAGCATGCATTCTTGCTTAATACAACGAAACAAGCTGTTTTAGACCGAAACGAGCTAAATCACAACGCATCGGTTCTACAAGTGTTCCTCTAATACGCGTCTAAACTTTTTCTCTTATAACTGCGCGAAAAGCATGCATTCTTGCTTAATACAACGAAACAAGCTGTTTTACACCAAAACGAGCTAGATCTGAACACATCGGTTTTACAAGTGTTGCTCTGATACGCGTCAAAACTTTTTTCTCTTATTACTGCGCGAAAAGCATGTATTCGTGCTTAGTTCAACGAAACAAGCTGTTTTAGACCGAAACGAGGTAAATCTGAAAACATCGGTTTTACAAGTGTCCCTGTGACACGCGTCAAAACTTTTTCTCTTATAACTGCGCGAAAAGCATGTATTCTTGCTTAATACAACGAAACAAGCTGTTTTAGACCGAAACGAGCTAAATCACAACACATCGGTTTTACAAGTGTTCCTCTGATACGCGTCAAAACTTTTTCTCTTATAACTGCGCGAAAAGCATGTATTCTTGCTTAATACAACGAAACAAGTTGTTTTAGACCGAAACGAGCTAAATCACAACACATCGGTTTTACAAGTGTTCCTCTGATACGCGTCTAAACTTTTTCTCTTAAAACTGCGTGAAAAGCATGTATTCGTGCTTAATACAACGAAACAAGCGGTTTTACACCAAAACGAGCTAGATCTGAACACATCGGTTTTACAAGTGTCCCTGTGACACGCGTCAAAACTTTTTCTCTTATAACTGCGCGAAAAGCACGTATTCTTGCTTAATACAGCGAAACAAGCTGTTTTAGACCGAAACGAGCTAAATCACAACATATCGGTTTCACAAGTGTTCCTCTGATACGCGTCAAAACTTTTTTCTCTTATAACTGCGCGAAAAGCATGTATTCGTGCTTAGTCTAACGAAACAAGCTGTTTTAGACCGAAACGGGGTAAATCTGAACACATCGGTTTTACAAGTGTCCCTGTGACACGCCTTTAAAACTTTTTCTCTTATAATTGCGCGAAAAGCATGTATTCCTGCTTAATACAGCGAAACAAGCTGTTTTAGACCGAAATCGAGATAAATCACAACACATCGGCTTTACAAGTGTTCCTCTGATACGCGTCAAATCTTTTTCTCTTATAACTGCGCGAAAAGCATGTATTCGTGCTTAATACGACGAAACAAGCTGTTTTAGACCGAAACGAGCTAAATCTGAACACATCGGTTTTACAAGTGTCCCTGTGACACGCGTCAAAACTTTTTCTCTTATAACTGCGCGAAAAGCATGTATTCTTGCTTAATACAGCGAAACAAGCTGTTTTAGACCGAAACGAGCTAAATCATAACACATCGGTTTTACAAGTGTTCCTCTGATACGCGTCTAAACTTTTTTTCTTATAACTGCGCGAAAAGCATGTATTCTTGCTTAATACAGCGAAACAAGCTGTTTTAGACCGAAACGAGCTAAATCACAACACATCGGTTTTACAAGTGTTCCTCTGATACGCGTCAAAACTTTTTCTCTTATAACTGCGCGAAAAGCATGTATTCTTGCTTAATACAACGAAACAAGCTGTTTTAGACCGAAACGAGCTAAATCACAACACATCGGTTTTACAAGTGTCCCTGTGACACGCGTCAAAACTTTTTCTCTTATAACTGCGCGAAAAGCATGTATTCTTGCTTAATACAGCGAAACAAGCTGTTTTAGACCGAAACGAGCTAAATCACAACACATCGGTTTTACAAGTGTCCACGTGATATTCGTCAAAACTTTTTCTCTTATAACTGCGCGAAAAGCATGTATTCGTGCTTAATACAACGAAACAAGTTGTTTTAGACCGAGATTAGCTAAATCTGAACACTTCGGTTTTACAAGTGTCTCTCTAATACGCGTCAAAAGTTTTTCTTCTATAACTGCGCGAAAAGCAGGTATTCGTGCTTAATACAACGAAACAAGCTGTTTTACACCAAAACGAGCTAGATCTGAACACATCGGTTTTACAAGTGTCCCTGTGACACGCGTCAAAACTTTTTCTCTTATAACTGCGCGAAAAGCACGTATTCTTGCTTAATACAGCGAAACAAGCTGTTTTAGACCAAAACGAGCTAAATCACAACACATCGGTTTTACAAGTGTTCCTCTGATACGCGTCAAAACTTTTTTCTCCTATAACTGCGCGAAAAGCATGTATTCGTGCTTAATACAACGAAACAAGCTGTTTTAGACCGAAACGAGCTAAATCACAACATATCGGTTTCACAAGTGTTCCTCTGATACGCGTCAAAACTTTTTTCTCTTATTACTGCGCGAAAAGCATGTATTCGTGCTTAGTTCAACGAAACAAGCTGTTTTAGACCGAAACGAGGTAAATCTGAACACATCGGTTTTACAAGTGTCCCTGTGACACGCGTCAAAACTTTTTCTCTTATAACTGCGCGAAAAGCATGTATTCTTGCTTAATACAACGAAACAAGCTGTTTTAGACCAAAACGAGCTAAATCAAAACACATCGGTTTTACAAGTGTTCCTGTGACACGCGTCAAAACTTTTTCTCTTATAACTGCGCGAAAAGCATGTATTCTTGCTTAATACAGCGAAACAAGCTGTTTTAGACCGAAACGAGGCAAATCTGAACACATCGGTTTTACAAGTGTCCCTGTGACACGCGTCAAAACTTTTTCTCTTATAACTGCGCGAAAAGCATGTATTCCTGCTTAATACAACGAAACAAGCTGTTTTAGACCGAAACGAGCTAAATCACAACACATCGGTTTTACAAGTGTTCCTGTGACACGCGTCAAAACATTTTCTCTTATAACTGCGCGAAAAGCATGTATTCTTGCTTAATACAGCGAAACAAGCTGTTTTAGACCGAAACGAGCTAAATCGCAACACATCGGTTTTACAAGTGTTGCTCTGATACGCGTCAAAACTTTTTTCTCTTATTACTGCGCGAAAAGCATGTATTCGTGCTTAGTTCAACGAAACAAGCTGCTTTAGACCGAAACGAGGTAAATCTGAACACATCGGTTTTACAAGTGTCCCTGTGACACGCGTCAAACCTTTTTCTCTTATAACTGCGCGAAAAGCATGTATTCTTGCTTAATACAACGAAACAAGCTGTTTTAGACCGAAACGAGCTAAATCACAACACATCGGTTTTACAAGTGTTCCTCTGATACGCGTCAAAACTTTTTCTCTTATAACTGCACGAAAAGCATGTATTCTTGCTTAATACAACAAAACAAGCTGTTTTAGACCGAAACGAGCTAAATCACAACACATCGGTTTTACAAGTGTTCCTCTGATACGCGTCTAAACTTTTTCTCTTATAACTGCGCGAAAAGCATGTATTCGTGCTTAATACAACGAAACAAGCTGTTTTACACCAAAACGAGCTAGATCTGAACACATCGGTTTTACAAGTGTCCCTGTGACACGCGTCAAAACTTTTTCTCTTATAACTGCGCGAAAAGCACGTATTCTTGCTTAATACAGCGAAACAAGCTGTTTTAGACCGAAACGAGCTAAATCACAACACATCGGTTTTACAAGTGTTCCTCTGATACGCGTCAAAACTTTTTCTCTTATAACTGAGCGAAAAGCATGTATTCTTGCTTAATACAACGAAACAAGTTGTTTTAGACCGAAACGAGCTAAATCACAACACATCGGTTTTACAAGTGTTCCTCTGATACGCGTCTAAACTTTTTCTCTTATAACTGCGTGAAAAGAATGTATTCGTGCTTAATACAACGAAACAAGCGGTTTTACACCAAAACGAGCTAGATCTGAACACATCGGTTTTACAAGTGTCCCTGTGACACGCGTCAAAACTTTTTCTCTTATAACTGCGCGAAAAGCACGTATTCTTGCCTAATACAGCGAAACAAGCTGTTTTAGACCGAAACGAGCTAAATCACAACATATCGGTTTTACAAGTGTTCCTCTGATACGCGTCAAAACTTTTTTCTCTTATAACTGCGCGAAAAGCATGTATTCGTGCTTAGTCTAACGAAACAAGCTGTTTTAGACCGAAACGGGGTAAATCTGAACACATCGGTTTTACAGGTGTCCCTGTGACACGCCTTTAAAACTTTTTCTCTTATAATTGCGCGAAAAGCATGTATTCCTGCTTAATACAGCGAAACAAGCTGTTTTAGACCGAAATCGAGATAAATCACAACACATCGGCTTTACAAGTGTTCCTCTGATACGCGTCAAATCTTTTTCTCTTATAACTGCGCGAAAAGCATGTATTCGTGCTTAATACGACGAAACAAGCTGTTTTAGACCGAAACGAGCTAAATCTGAACACATCGGTTTTACAAGTGTCCCTGTGACACGCGTCAAAACTTTTTCTCTTATAACTGCGCGAAAAGCATGTATTCTTGCTTAATACAGCGAAACATGCTGTTTTAGACCGAAACGAGCTAAATCATAACACATCGGTTTTACAAGTGTTCCTCTGATACGCGTCTAAACTATTTTCTTATAACTGCGCGAAAAGCATGTATTCTTGCTTAATACAGCGAAACAAGCTGTTTTAGACCGAAACGAGCTAAATCACAACACATCGGTTTTACAAGTGTTCCTCTGATACGCGTCAAAACTTTTTCTCTTATAACTGCGCGAAAAGCATGTATTCTTGCTTAATACAACGAAACAAGCTGTTTTAGACCGAAACGAGCTAAATCACAACACATCGGTTTTACAAGTGTCCCTGTGACACGCGTCAAAACTTTTTCTCTTATAACTGCGCGAAAAGCATGTATTCTTGCTTAATACAGCGAAACAAGCTGTTTTAGACCGAAACGAGCTAAATCACAACACATCGGTTTTACAAGTGTCCACGTGATATTCGTCAAAACTTTTTCTCTTATAACTGCGCGAAAAGCATGTATTCGTGCTTAATACAACGAAACAAGTTGTTTTAGACCGAGATGAGCTAAATCTGAACACTTCGGTTTTACAAGTGTCTCTCTAATACGCGTCAAAAGTTTTTCTTCTATAACTGCGCGAAAAGCAGGTATTCGCGCTTAATACAACGAAACAAGCTGTTTTACACCAAAACGAGCTAGATCTGAACACATCGGTTTTACAAGTGTCCCTGTGACACGCGTCAAAACTTTTTCTCTTATAACTGCGCGAAAAGCACGTATTCTTGCTTAATACAGCGAAACAAGCTGTTTTAGACCAAAACGAGCTAAATCACAACACATCGGTTTTACAAGTGTTCCTCTGATACGCGTCAAAACTTTTTCTCTTATAACTGCGCGAAAAGCATGTATTCTTGCTTAATACAGCGAAACAAGCTGTTTTAGACCGAAATCGAGATAAATCACAACACATCGGCTTTACAAGTGTTCCTCTGATACGCGTCAAATCTTTTTCTCTTATAACTGCACGAAAAGCATGTATTCGTGCTTAGTCTAACGAAACAAGCTGTTTTAGACCGAAACGGGGTAAATCTGAACACATCGGTTTTACAAGAGTCCCTGTGACACGCCTTTAAAACTTTTTCTCTTATAATTGCGCGAAAAGCATGTATTCCTGCTTAATACAGCGAAACAAGCTGTTTTAGACCGAAATCGAGATAAATCACAACACATCGGCTTTACAAGTGTTCCTGTGACACGCGTCAAAACTTTTTCTCTTATAACTGCGCGAAAAGCATGTATTCTTGCTTAATACAGCGAAACAAGCTGTTTTAGACCGAAACGAGGTAAATCGCAACACATCTGTTTTACAAGTGTTGCTCTGATACGCGTCAAAACTTTTTTCTCTTATTACTGCGCGAAAAGCATGTATTCGTGCTTAGTTCAACGAAACAAGCTGTTTTAGACCGAAACGAGGTAAATCTGAACACATCGGTTTTACAAGTGTCCCTGTGACACGCGTCAAAACTTTTTCTCTTATAACTGCGCGAAAAGCATGTATTCTTGCTTAATACAACGAAACAAGCTGTTTTAGACCGAAACGAGCTAAATCACAACACATCGGTTTCACAAGTGTTCCTCTGATACGCGTCAAAACTTTTTTCTCTTATAACTGCGCGAAAAGCATGTATTCGTGCTTAGTCTAACGAAACAAGCTGTTTTAGACCGAAACGGGTAAATCTGAACACATCGGTTTTACAAGTGTCCCTGTGACACGCCTTTAAAACTTTTTCTCTTATAATTGCGCGAAAAGCATGTATTCCTGCTTAATACAGCGAAACAAGCTGTTTTAGACCGAAATCGAGATAAATCACAACACATCGGCTTTACAAGTGTTCCTCTGATACGCGTCAAATCTTTTTCTCTTATAACTGCGCGAAAAGCATGTATTCGTGCTTAATACGACGAAACAAGCTGTTTTAGACCGAAACGAGCTAAATCTGAACACATCGGTTTTACAAGTGTCCCTGTGACACGCGTCAAAACTTTTTCTCTTATAACTGCGCGAAAAGCATGTATTCTTGCTTAATACAGCGAAACAAGCTGTTTTAGACCGAAACGAGCTAAATCATAACACATCGGTTTTACAAGTGTTCCTCTGATACGCGTCTAAACTTTTTTTCTTATAACTGCGCGAAAAGCATGTATTCTTGCTTAATACAACGAAACAAGTTGTTTTAGACCGAGATGAGCTAAATCTGAACACTTCGGTTTTACAAGTGTCCCTCTAATACGCGTCAAAAGTTTTTCTTCTATAACTGCGCGAAAAGCAGGTATTCGTGCTTAATACAACGAAACAAGCTGTTTTACACCAAAACGAGCTAGATCTGAACACATCGGTTTTACAAGTGTCCCTGTGACACGCGTCAAAACTTTTTCTCTTATAACTGCGCGAAAAGCACGTATTCTTGCTTAATACAGCGAAACAAGCTGTTTTAGACCAAAACGAGCTAAATCACAACACATCGGTTTTACAAGTGTTCCTCTGATACGCGTCAAAACTTTTTTCTCTTATAACTGCGCGAAAAGCATGTATTCGTGCTTAGTTCAACGAAACAAGCTGTTTTAGACCGAAACGAGGTAAATCTGAACACATCGGTTTTACAAGTGTCCCTGTGACACGCGTCAAAACTTTTTCTCTTATAACTGCGCGAAAAGCATGTATTCTTGCTTAATACAACGAAACAAGCTGTTTTAGACCGAAACGAGCTAAATCACAACACATCGGTTTTACAAGTGTTCCTGTGACACGCGTCAAAACTTTTTCTCTTATAACTGCGCGAAAAGCATGTATTCTTGCTTAATACAGCGAAACAAGCTGTTTTAGACCGAAACGAGGTAAATCGCAACACATCTGTTTTACAAGTGTTGCTCTGATACGCGTCAAAACTTTTTTCTCTTATTACTGCGCGAAAAGCATGTATTCGTGCTTAGTTCAACGAAACAAGCTGTTTTAGACCGAAACGAGGTAAATCTGAAGACATCGGTTTTACAAGTGTCCCTGTGACACGCGTCAAAACTTTTTCTCTTATAACTGCGCGAAAAGCATGTATTCTTGCCTAATACAACGAAACAAGCTGTTTTAGACCGAAACGAGCTAAATCACAACACATCGGTTTTACAAGTGTTCCTCTGATACGCGTCTAAACTTTTTCTCTTATAACTGCGCGAAAAGCATGTATTCGTGCTTAATACAACGAAACAAGCTGTTTTACACCAAAACGAGCTAGATCTGAACACATCGGTTTTACAAGTGTTCCTCTGATACGCGTCAAAACTTTTTCTCTTATAACTGCGCGAAAAGCACGTATTCTTGCTTAATACAGCGAAACAAGCTGTTTTAGACCGAAACGAGCTAAATCACAACACATCGGTTTTACAAGTGTTCCTCTGATACGCGTCAAAACTTTTTCTCTTATAACTGCGCGAAAAGCATGTATTCGTGCTTAGTCTAACGAAACAAGCTGTTTTAGACCGAAACGGGGTAAATCTGAACACATCGGTTTTACAAGTGTCCCTGTGACACGCCTTTAAAACTTTTTCTCTTATAATTGCGCGAAAAGCATGTATTCCTGCTTAATACAGCGAAACAAGCTGTTTTAGACCGAAATCGAGATAAATCACAACACATCGGCTTTACAAGTGTTCCTCTGATACGCGTCAAATCTTTTTCTCTTATAACTGCGCGAAAAGCATGTATTCGTGCTTAATACGACGAAACAAGCTGTTTTAGACCGAAACGAGCTAAATCTGAACACATCGGTTTTACAAGTGTCCCTGTGACACGCGTCAAAACTTTTTCTCTTATAACTGCGCGAAAAGCATGTATTCTTGCTTAATACAGCGAAACAAGCTGTTTTAGACCGAAACGAGCTAAATCATAACACATCGGTTTTACAAGTGTTCCTCTGATACGCGTCAAAACTTTTTTTCTTATAACTGCGCGAAAAGCATGTATTCTTGCTTAATACAGCGAAACAAGCTGTTTTAGACCGAAACGAGCTAAATCACAACACATCGGTTTTACAAGTGTTCCTCTGATACGCGTCAAAACTTTTTCTCTTATAACTGCGCGAAAAGCATGTATTCTTGCTTAATACAACGAAACAAGCTGTTTTAGACCGAAACGAGCTAAATCACAACACATCGGTTTTACAAGTGTCCCTCTGACACGCGTCAAAACTTTTTCTCTTATAACTGCGCGAAAAGCATGTATTCTTGCTTAATACAGCGAAACAAGCTGTTTTAGACCGAAACGAGCTAAATCACAACACATCGGTTTTACAAGTGTCCACGTGATATGCGTCAAAACTTTTTCTCTTATAACTGCGCGAAAAGCATGTATTCGTGCTTAATACAACGAAACAAGTTGTTTTAGACCGAGATGAGCTAAATCTGAACACTTCGGTTTTACAAGTGTCTCTCTAATACGCGTCAAAAGTTTTTCTTCTATAACTGCGCGAAAAGCAGGTATTCGTGCTTAATACAACGAAACAAGCTGTTTTACACCAAAACGAGCTAGATCTGAACACATCGGTTTTACAAGTGTCCCTGTGACACGCGTCAAAACTTTTTCTCTTATAACTGCGCGAAAAGCACGTATTCTTGCTTAATACAGCGAAACAAGCTGTTTTAGACCAAATCGAGCTAAATCACAACACATCGGTTTTACAAGTGTTCCTCTGATACGCGTCAAAACTTTTTTCTCTTATAACTGCGCGAAAAGCATGTATTCGTGCTTAATACAACGAAACAAGTTGTTTTAGACCGAAACGAGCTAAATCTGAACACATCGGTTTTACAAGTGGTGCTCTGATACGCGTCAAAACTTTTTTCTCTTATTACTGCGCGAAAAGCATGTATTCGTGCTTAGTTCAACGAAACAAGCTGTTTTAGACCGAAACGAGGTAAATCTGAACACATCGGTTTTACAAGTGTCCCTGTGACACGCGTCAAAACTTTTTCTCTTATAACTGCGCGAAAAGCATGTATTCTTGCTTAATACAACGAAACAAGCTGTTTTAGACCGAAACGAGCTAAATCACAACACATCGGTTTTACAAGTGTTCCTGTGACACGCGTCAAAACTTTTTCTCTTATAACTGCGCGAAAAGCATGTATTCTTGCTTAATACAGCGAAACAAGCTGTTTTAGACCGAAACGAGGTAAATCTGAACACATCGGTTTTACAAGTGTCCCTGTGACACGCGTCAAAACTTTTTCTCTTATAACTGCGCGAAAAGCATGTATTCCTGCTTAATACAACGAAACAAGCTGTTTTAGACCGAAACGAGCTAAATCACAACACATCGGTTTTACAAGTGTTCCTGTGACGCGCGTCAAAACTTTTTCTCTTATAACGGCGCGAAAAGCATGTATTCTTGCTTAATACAGCGAAACAAGCTGTTTTAGACCGAAACGAGCTAAATCGCAACACATCGGTTTTACAAGTGTTGCTCTGATACGCGTCAAAACTTTTTTCTCTTATTACTGCGCGAAAAGCATGTATTCTTGCTTAGTTCAACGAAACAAGCTGTTTTAGACCGAAACGAGGTAAATCTGAACACATCGGTTTTACAAGTGTCCCTGTGACACGCGTCAAAACTTTTTCTCTCATAACTGCGCGAAAAGCATGTATTCTTGCTTAATACAACGAAACAAGCTGTTTTAGACCGAAACGAGCTAAATCACAACACATCGGTTTTACAAGTGTTCCTCTGATACGCGTCAAAACTTTTTCTCTTATAACTGCACGAAAAGCATGTATTCTTGCTTAATACAACGAAACAAGCTGTTTTAGACCGAAACGAGCTAAATCACAACACATCGGTTTTACAAGTGTTCCTCTGATACGCGTCTAAACTTTTTTCTCTTATAACTGCGCGAAAAGCATGTATTCGTGCTTAATACAACGAAACAAGCTGTTTTACACCAAAACGAGCTAGATCTGAACACATCGGTTTTACAAGTGTTCCTCTGATACGCGTCAAAACTTTTTCTCTTATAACTGCGCGAAAAGCACGTATTATTGCTTAATACAGCGAAACAAGCTGTTTTAGACCGAAACGAGCTAAATCACAACACATCGGTTTTACAAGTGTTCCTCTGATACGCGTCAAAACTTTTTCTCTTATAACTGAGCGAAAAGCATGTATTCTTGCTTAATACAACGAAACAAGTTGTTTTAGACCGAAACGAGCTAAATCACAACACATCGGTTTTACAAGTGTTCCTCTGATACGCGTCTAAACTTTTTCTCTTATAACTGCGTGAAAAGCATGTATTCGTGCTTAATACAACGAAACAAGCGGTTTTACACCAAAACAAGCTAGATCTGAACACATCGGTTTTACAAGTGTCCCTGTGACACGCGTCAAAACTTTTTCTCTTATAACTGCGCGAAAAGCACGTATTCTTGCTTAATACAGCGAAACAAGCTGTTTTAGACCGAAACGAGCTAAATCACAACATATCGGTTTTACAAGTGTTCCTCTGATACGCGTCAAAACTTTTTTCTCTTATAACTGCGCGAAAAGCATGTATTCGTGCTTAGTCTAACGAAACAAGCTGTTTTAGACCGAAACGGGGTAAATCTGAACACATCGGTTTTACAAGTGTCCCTGTGACACGCCTTTAAAACTTTTTCTCTTATAATTGCGCGAAAAGCATGTATTCCTGCTTAATACAGCGAAACAAGCTGTTTTAGACCGAAACGAGGTAAATCGCAACACATCTGTTTTACAAGTGTTGCTCTGATACGCGTCAAAACTTTTTTCTCTTATTACTGCGCGAAAAGCATGTATTCGTGCTTAGTTCAACGAAACAAGCTGTTTTAGACCGAAACGAGGTAAATCTGAACACATCGGTTTTACAAGTGTCCCTGTGACACGCGTCAAAACTTTTTCTCTTATAACTGCGCGAAAAGCATGTATTCTTGCTTAATACAACGAAACAAGGTGTTTTAGACCGAAACGAGCTAAATCACAACACATCGGTTTCACAAGTGTTCCTCTGATACGCGTCAAAACTTTTTTCTCTTATAACTGCGCGAAAAGCATGTATTCGTGCTCAGTCTAACGAAACAAGCTGTTTTAGACCGAAACGGGGTAAATCTGAACACATCGGTTTTACAAGTGTCCCTGTGACACGCCTTTAAAACTTTTTCTCTTATAATTGCGCGAAAAGCATGTATTCCTGCTTAATACAGCGAAACAAGCTGTTTTTTTAGACCGAAATCGAGATAAATCACAACACATCGGCTTTACAAGTGTTCCTCTGATACGCGTCAAATCTTTTTCTCTTATAACTGCGCGAAAAGCATGTATTCGTGCTTAATACGACGAAACAAGCTGTTTTAGACCGAAACGAGCTAAATCTGAACACATCGGTTTTACAAGAGTCCCTGTGACACGCGTCAAAACTTTTTCTCTTATAACTGCGCGAAAAGCATGTATTCTTGCTTAATACAGCGAAACAAGCTGTTTTAGACCGAAACGAGCTAAATCATAACACATCGGTTTTACAAGTGTTCCTCTGATACGCGTCTAAACTTTTTTTCTTATAACTGCGCGAAAAGCATGTATTCTTGCTTAATACAGCGAAACAAGCTGTTTTAGACCGAAACGAGCTAAATCACAACACATCGGTTATACAAGTGTTCCTCTGATACGCGTCAAAACTTTTTCTCTTATAACTGCGCGAAAAGCATGTATTCTTGCTTAATACAACGAAACAACCTGTTTTAGACCGAAACGAGCTAAATCACAACACATCGGTTTTACAAGTGTCCCTGTGACACGCGTCAAAACTTTTTCTCTTATAACTGCGCGAAAAGCATGTATTCTTGCTTAATACAGCGAAACAAGCTGTTTTAGACCGAAACGAGCTAAATCACAACACATCGGTTTTACAAGTGTCCACGTGATATTCGTCAAAACTTTTTCTCTTATAACTGCGCGAAAAGCATGTATTCGTGCTTAATACAACGAAACAAGTTGTTTTAGACCGAGATGAGCTAAATCTGAACACTTCGGTTTTACAAGTGTCTCTCTAATACGCGTCAAAAGTTTTTCTTCTATAACTGCGCGAAAAGCAGGTATTCGTGCTTAATACAACGAAACAAGCTGTTTTACACCAAAACGAGCTAGATCTGAACACATCGGTTTTACAAGTGTCCCTGTGACACGCGTCAAAACTTTTTCTCTTATAACTGCGCGAAAAGCACGTATTCTTGCTTAATACAGCGAAACAAGCTGTTTTAGACCAAAACGAGCTAAATCACAACACATCGGTTTTACAAGTGTTCCTCTGATACGCGTCAAAACTTTTTTCTCTTATAACTGCGCGAAAAGCATGTATTCGTGCTTAGTTCAACGAAACAAGCTGTTTTAGACCGAAACGAGGTAAATCTGAACACATCGGTTTTACAAGTGTCCCTGTGACACGCGTCAAAACTTTTTCTCTTATAACTGCGCGAAAAGCATGTATTCTTGCTTAATACAACGAAACAAGCTGTTTTAGACCGAAACGAGCTAAATCACAACACATCGGTTTTACAAGTGTTCCTGTGACACGCGTCAAAACTTTTTCTCTTATAACTGCGCGAAAAGCATGTATTCTTGCTTAATACAGCGAAACAAGCTGTTTTAGACCGAAACGAGGTAAATCGCAACACATCTGTTTTACAAGTGTTGCTCTGATACGCGTCAAAACTTTTTTCTCTTATTACTGCGCGAAAAGCATGTATTCGTGCTTAGTTCAACGAAACAAGCTGTTTTAGACCGAAACGAGGTAAATCTGAACACATCGGTTTTACAAGTGTCCCTGTGACACGCGTCAAAACTTTTTCTCTTATAACTGCGCGAAAAGCATGTATTCTTGCTTAATACAACGAAACAAGCTGTTTTAGACCGAAACGAGCTAAATCACAACACATCGGTTTCACAAGTGTTCCTCTGATACGCGTCAAAACTTTTTCTCTTATAACTGCACGAAAAGCATGTATTCTTGCCTAATACAACGAAACAAGCTGTTTTAGACCGAAACGAGCTAAATCACAACACATCGGTTTTACAAGTGTTCCTCTGATACGCGTCTAAACTTTTTCTCTTATAACTGCGCGAAAAGCATGTATTCGTGCTTAATACAACGAAACAAGCTGTTTTACACCAAAACGAGCTAGATCTGAACACATCGGTTTTACAAGTGTTCCTCTGATACGCGTCAAAACTTTTTCTCTTATAACTGCGCGAAAAGCACGTATTCTTGCTTAATACAGCGAAACAAGCTGTTTTAGACCGAAACGAGCTAAATCACAACACATCGGTTTTACAAGTGTTCCTCTGATACGCGTCAAAACTTTTTCTCTTATAACTGCGCGAAAAGCATGTATTCGTGCTTAGTCTAACGAAACAAGCTGTTTTAGACCGAAACGGGGTAAATCTGAACACATCGGTTTTACAAGTGTCCCTGTGACACGCCTTTAAAACTTTTTCTCTTATAATTGCGCGAAAAGCATGTATTCCTGCCTAATACAGCGAAACAAGCTGTTTTAGACCGAAATCGAGATAAATCACAACACATCGGCTTTACAAGTGTTCCTCTGATACGCGTCAAATCTTTTTCTCTTATAACTGCGCGAAAAGCATGTATTCGTGCTTAATACGACGAAACAAGCTGTTTTAGACCGAAACGAGCTAAATCTGAACACATCGGTTTTACAAGTGTCCCTGTGACACGCGTCAAAACTTTTTCTCTTATAACTGCGCGAAAAGCATGTATTCTTGCTTAATACAGCGAAACAAGCTGTTTTAGACCGAAACGAGCTAAATCATAACACATCGGTTTTACAAGTGTTCCTCTGATACGCGTCTAAACTTTTTTCTTATAACTGCGCGAAAAGCATGTATTCTTGCTTAATACAGCGAAACAAGCTGTTTTAGACCGAAACGAGCTAAATCACAACACATCGGTTTTACAAGTGTTCCTCTGATACGCGTCAAAACTTTTTCTCTTATAACTGCGCGAAAAGCATGTATTCTTGCTTAATACAACGAAACAAGCTGTTTTAGACCGAAACGAGCTAAATCACAACACATCGGTTTTACAAGTGTCCCTCTGACACGCGTCAAAACTTTTTCTCTTATAACTGCGCGAAAAGCATGTATTCTTGCTTAATACAGCGAAACAAGCTGTTTTAGACCGAAACGAGGTAAATCACAACACATCGGTTTTACAAGTGTCCACGTGATATTCGTCAAAACTTTTTCTCTTATAACTGCGCGAAAAGCATGTATTCGTGCTTAATACAACGAAACAAGTTGTTTTAGACCGAGATGAGCTAAATCTGAACACTTCGGTTTTACAAGTGTCTCTCTAATACGCGTCAAAAGTTTTTCTTCTATAACTGCGCGAAAAGCAGGTATTCGTGCTTAATACAACGAAACAAGCTGTTTTACACCAAAACGAGCTAGATCTGAACACATCGGTTTTACAAGTGTCCCTGTGACACGCGTCAAAACTTTTTCTCTTATAACTGCGCGAAAAGCACGTATTCTTGCTTAATACAGCGAAACAAGCTGTTTTAGACCAAATCGAGCTAAATCACAACACATCGGTTTTACAAGTGTTCCTCTGATACGCGTCAAAACTTTTTTCTCTTATAACTGCGCGAAAAGCATGTATTCGTGCTTAATACAACGAAACAAGTTGTTTTACACCGAAACGAGCTAAATCTGAACACATCGGTTTTACAAGTGGTGCTCTGATACGCGTCAAAACTTTTTTCTCTTATTACTGCGCGAAAAGCATGTATTCGTGCTTAGTTCAACGAAACAAGCTGTTTTAGACCGAAACGAGGTAAATCTGAACACATCGGTTTTACAAGTGTCCCTGTGACACGCGTCAAAACTTTTTCTCTTATAACTGCGCGAAAAGCATGTATTCTTGCTTAATACAACGAAACAAGCTGTTTTAGACCGAAACGAGCTAAATCACAACACATCGGTTTTACAAGTGTTCCTGTGACACGCGTCAAAACTTTTTCTCTTATAACTGCGCGAAAAGCATGTATTCTTGCTTAATACAGCGAAACAAGCTGTTTTAGACCGAAACGAGGTAAATCTGAACACATCGGTTTTACAAGTGTCCCTGTGACACGCGTCAAAACTTTTTCTCTTATAACTGCGCGAAAAGCATGTATTCCTGCTTAATACAACGAAACAAGCTGTTTTAGACCGAAACGAGCTAAATCACAACACATCGGTTTTACAAGTGTTCCTGTGACGCGCGTCAAAACTTTTTCTCTTATAACGGCGCGAAAAGCATGTATTCTTGCTTAATACAGCGAAACAAGCTGTTTTAGACCGAAACGAGCTAAATCGCAACACATCGGTTTTACAAGTGTTGCTCTGATACGCGTCAAAACTTTTTTCTCTTATTACTGCGCGAAAAGCATGTATTCTTGCTTAGTTCAACGAAACAAGCTGTTTTAGACCGAAACGAGGTAAATCTGAACACATCGGTTTTACAAGTGTCCCTGTGACACGCGTCAAAACTTTTTCTCTCATAACTGCGCGAAAAGCATGTATTCTTGCTTAATACAACGAAACAAGCTGTTTTAGACCGAAACGAGCTAAATCACAACACATCGGTTTTACAAGTGTTCCTCTGATACGCGTCAAAACTTTTTCTCTTATAACTGCACGAAAAGCATGTATTCTTGCTTAATACAACGAAACAAGCTGTTTTAGACCGAAACGAGCTAAATCACAACACATCGGTTTTACAAGTGTTCCTCTGATACGCGTCTAAACTTTTTTCTCTTATAACTGCGCGAAAAGCATGTATTCGTGCTTAATACAACGAAACAAGCTGTTTTACACCAAAACGAGCTAGATCTGAACACATCGGTTTTACAAGTGTTCCTCTGATACGCGTCAAAACTTTTTCTCTTATAACTGCGCGAAAAGCACGTATTATTGCTTAATACAGCGAAACAAGCTGTTTTAGACCGAAACGAGCTAAATCACAACACATCGGTTTTACAAGTGTTCCTCTGATACGCGTCAAAACTTTTTCTCTTATAACTGAGCGAAAAGCATGTATTCTTGCTTAATACAACGAAACAAGTTGTTTTAGACCGAAACGAGCTAAATCACAACACATCGGTTTTACAAGTGTTCCTCTGATACGCGTCTAAACTTTTTCTCTTATAACTGCGTGAAAAGCATGTATTCGTGCTTAATACAACGAAACAAGCGGTTTTACACCAAAACGAGCTAGATCTGAACACATCGGTTTTACAAGTGTCCCTGTGACACGCGTCAAAACTTTTTCTCTTATAACTGCGCGAAAAGCACGTATTCTTGCTTAATACAGCGAAACAAGCTGTTTTAGACCGAAACGAGCTAAATCACAACATATCGGTTTTACAAGTGTTCCTCTGATACGCGTCAAAACTTTTTTCTCTTATAACTGCGCGAAAAGCATGTATTCGTGCTTAGTCTAACGAAACAAGCTGTTTTAGACCGAAACGGGGTAAATCTGAACACATCGGTTTTACAAGTGTCCCTGTGACACGCCTTTAAAACTTTTTCTCTTATAATTGCGCGAAAAGCATGTATTCCTCCTTAATACAGCGAAACAAGCTGTTTTAGACCGAAATCGAGATAAATCACAACACATCGGCTTTACAAGTGTTCCTCTGATACGCGTCAAATCTTTTTCTCTTATAACTGCGCGAAAAGCATGTATTCGTGCTTAATACGACGAAACAAGCTGTTTTAGACCGAAACGAGCTAAATCTGAACACATCGGTTTTACAAGTGTCCCTGTGACACGCGTCAAAACTTTTTCTCTTATAACTGCGCGAAAAGCATGTATTCTTGCTTAATACAGCGAAACAAGCTGTTTTAGACCGAAACGAGCTAAATGATAACACATCGGTTTTACAAGTGTTCCTCTGATACGCGTCTAAACTTTTTTTCTTATAACTGCGCGAAAAGCATGTATTCTTGCTTAATACAGCGAAACAAGCTGTTTTAGACCGAAACGAGCTAAATCACAACACATCGGTTTTACAAGTGTTCCTCTGATACGCGTCAAAACTTTTTCTCTTATAACTGCGCGAAAACCATGTATTCTTGCTTAATACAACGAAACAAGCTGTTTTAGACCGAAACGAGCTAAATCACAACACATCGGTTTTACAAGTGTCCCTGTGACACGCGTCAAAACTTTTTCTCTTATAACTGCGCGAAAAGCATGTATTCTTGCTTAATACAGCGAAACAAGCTGTTTTAGACCGAAACGAGCTAAATCACAACACATCGGTTTTACAAGTGTCCACGTGATATTCGTCAAAACTTTTTCTCTTATAACTGCGCGAAAAGCATGTATTCGTGCTTAATACAACGAAACAAGTTGTTTTAGACCGAGATGAGCTAAATCTGAACACTTCGGTTTTACAAGTGTCTCTCTAATACGCGTCAAAAGTTTTTCTTCTATAACTGCGCCAAAAGCAGGTATTCGTGCTTAATACAACGAAACAAGCTGTTTTACACCAAAACGAGCTAGATCTGAACACATCGGTTTTACAAGTGTCCCTGTGACACGCGTCAAAACTTTTTCTCTTATAACTGCGCGAAAAGCACGTATTCTTTTTTAATACAGCGAAACAAGCTGTTTTAGACCAAAACGAGCTAAATCACAACACATCGGTTTTACAAGTATTCCTCTGATACGCGTCAAAACTTTTTTCTCTTAAAACTGCGCGAAAAGCATGTATTCGTGCTTAATACAACGAAACAAGTTGTTTTAGACCGAAACGAGCTAAATCTGAACACATCGGTTTTACAAGTGGTGCTCTGATACGCGTCAAAACTTTTTTCTCTTATTACTGCGCGAAAAGCATGTATTCGTGCTTAATACAACGAAACAAGCTGTTTTAGACCGAAACGAGGTAAATCTGAACACATCGGTTTTACAAGTGTCCCTGTGACACGCGTCAAAACTTTTTCTCTTATAACTGCGCGAAAAGCATGTATTCTTGCTTAATACAACGAAACAAGCTGTTTTAGACCGAAACGAGCTAAATCACAACACATCGGTTTTACAAGTGTTCCTGTGACACGCGTCAAAACTTTTTCTCTTATAACTGCGCGAAAAGCATGTATTCTTGCTTAATACAGCGAAACAAGCTGTTTTAGACCGAAACGAGGTAAATCTGAACACATCGGTTTTACAAGTGTCCCTGTGACACGCGTCAAAACTTTTTCTCTTATAACTGCGCGAAAAGCATGTATTCCTGCTTAATACAACGAAACAAGCTGTTTTAGACCGAAACGAGCTAAATCACAACACATCGGTTTTACAAGTGTTCCTGTGACACGCGTCAAAACTTTTTCTCTTATAACTGCGCGAAAAGCATGTATTCTTGCTTAATACAGCGAAACAAGCTGTTTTAGACCGAAACGAGCTAAATCGCAACACATCGGTTTTACAAGTATTGCTCTGATACGCGTCAAAACTTTTTTCTCTTATTACTGCGCGAAAAGCATGTATTCGTGCTTAGTTCAACGAAACAAGCTGTTTTAGACCGAAACGAGCTAAATCACAACACATCGGTTTTACAAGTGTCCCTGTGACACGCGTCAAAACTTTTTCTCTTATAACTGCGCGAAAAGCATGTATTCTTGCTTAATACAGCGAAACAAGCTGTTTTAGACCGAAACGAGCTAAATCACAACACATCGGTTTTACAAGTGTCCACGTGATATTCGTCAAAACTTTTTCTCTTATAACTGCGCGAAAAGCATGTATTCGTGCTTAATACAACGAAACAAGTTGTTTTAGACCGAGATGAGCTAAATCTGAACACTTCGGTTTTACAAGTGTCTCTCTAATACGCGTCAAAAGTTTTTCTTCTATAACTGCGCGAAAAGCAGGTATTCGTGCTTAATACAACGAAACAAGCTGTTTTACACCAAAACGAGCTAGATCTGAACACATCGGTTTTACAAGTGTCCCTGTGACACGCGTCAAAACTTTTTCTCTTATAACTGCGCGAAAAGCACGTATTCTTGCTTAATACAGCGAAACAAGCTGTTTTAGACCAAAACGAGCTAAATCACAACACATCGGTTTTACAAGTGTTCCTCTGATACGCGTCAAAACTTTTTTCTCTTATAACTGCGCGAAAAGCATGTATTCGTGCTTAATACAACGAAACAAGTTGTTTTAGACCGAAACGAGCTAAATCTGAACACATCGGTTTTACAAGTGGTGCTCTGATACGCGTCAAAACTTTTTTCTCTTATTACTGCGCGAAAAGCATGTATTCGTGCTTAGTTCAACGAAACAAGCTGTTTTAGACCGAAACGAGGTAAATCTGAACACATCGGTTTTACAACTGTCCCTGTGACACGCGTCAAAACTTTTTCTCTTATAACTGCGCGAAAAGCATGTATTCCTGCTTAGTACAACGAAACAAGCTGTTTTAGACCGAAACGAGCTAAATCACAACACATCGGTTTTACAAGTGTTCCTGTGACACGCGTCAAAACTTTTTCTCTTATAACTGCGCGAAAAGCATGTATTCTTGCTTAATACAGCGAAACAAGCTGTTTTAGACCGAAACGAGCTAAATCGCAACACATCGGTTTTACAAGTGTTGCTCTGATACGCGTCAAAACTTTTTTCTCTTATTACTGCGCGAAAAGCATGTATTCTTGCTTAGTTCAACGAAACAAGCTGTTTTAGACCGAAACGAGGTAAATCTGAACACATCGGTTTTACAAGTGTCCCTGTGACACGCGTCAAAACTTTTTCTCTCATAACTGCGCGAAAAGCATGTATTCTTGCTTAATACAACGAAACAAGCTGTTTTAGACCGAAACGAGCTAAATCACAACACATCGGTTTTACAAGTGTTCCTCTGATACGCGTCAAAACTTTTTCTCTTATAACTGCACGAAAAGCATGTATTCTTGCTTAATACAACGAAACAAGCTGTTTTAGACCGAAACGAGCTAAATCACAACACATCGGTTTTACAAGTGTTCCTCTGATACGCGTCTAAACTTTTTCTCTTATAACTGCGCGAAAAGCATGTATTCGTGCTTAATACAACGAAACAAGCTGTTTTACACCAAAACGAGCTAGATCTGAACACATCGGTTTTACAAGTGTTCCTCTGATACGCGTCAAAACTTTTTCTCTTATAACTGCGCGAAAAGCACGTATTATTGCTTAATACAGCGAAACAAGCTGTTTTAGACCGAAACGAGCTAAATCACAACACATCGGTTTTACAAGTGTTCCTCTGATACGCGTCAAAACTTTTTCTCTTATAACTGAGCGAAAAGCATGTATTCTTGCTTAATACAACGAAACAAGTTGTTTTAGACCGAAACGAGCTAAATCACAACACATCGGTTTTACAAGTGTTCCTCTGATACGCGTCTAAACTTTTTCTCTTATAACTGCGTGAAAAGCATGTATTCGTGCTTAATACAACGAAACAAGCGGTTTTACACCAAAACGAGCTAGATCTGAACACATCGGTTTTACAAGTGTCCCTGTGACACGCGTCAAAACTTTTTCTCTTATAACTGCGCGAAAAGCACGTATTCTTGCTTAATACAGCGAAACAAGCTGTTTTAGACCGAAACGAGCTAAATCACAACATATCGGTTTTACAAGTGTTCCTCTGATACGCGTCAAAACTTTTTTCTCTTATAACTGCGCGAAAAGCATGTATTCGTGCTTAGTCTAACGAAACAAGCTGTTTTAGACCGAAACGGGGTAAATCTGAACACATCGGTTTTACAAGTGTCCCTGTGACACGCCTTTAAAACTTTTTCTCTTATAATTGCGCGAAAAGCATGTATTCCTGCTTAATACAGCGAAACAAGCTGTTTTAGACCGAAATCGAGATAAATCACAACACATCGGCTTTACAAGTGTTCCTCTGATACGCGTCAAATCTTTTTCTCTTATAACTGCGCGAAAAGCATGTATTCGTGCTTAATACGACGAAACAAGCTGTTTTAGACCGAAACGAGCTAAATCTGAACACATCGGTTTTACAAGTGTCCCTGTGACACGCGTCAAAACTTTTTCTCTTATAACTGCGCGAAAAGCATGTATTCTTGCTTAATACAGCGAAACAAGCTGTTTTAGACCGAAACGAGCTAAATGATAACACATCGGTTTTACAAGTGTTCCTCTGATACGCGTCTAAACTTTTTTTCTTATAACTGCGCGAAAAGCATGTATTCTTGCTTAATACAGCGAAACAAGCTGTTTTAGACCGAAACGAGCTAAATCACAACACATCGGTTTTACAAGTGTTCCTCTGATACGCGTCAAAACTTTTTCTCTTATAACTGCGCGAAAAGCATGTATTCTTGCTTAATACAACGAAACAAGCTGTTTTAGACCGAAACGAGCTAAATCACAACACATCGGTTTTACAAGTGTCCCTGTGACACGCGTCAAAACTTTTTCTCTTATAACTGCGCGAAAAGCATGTATTCTTGCTTAATACAGCGAAACAAGCTGTTTTAGACCGAAACGAGCTAAATCACAACACATCGGTTTTACAAGTGTCCACGTAATATTCGTCAAAACTTTTTCTCTTATAACTGCGCGAAAAGCATGTATTCGTGCTTAATACAACGAAACAAGTTGTTTTAGACCGAGATGAGCTAAATCTGAACACTTCGGTTTTACAAGTGTCTCTCTAATACGCGTCAAAAGTTTTTCTTCTATAACTGCGCGAAAAGCAGGTATTCGTGCTTAATACAACGAAACAAGCTGTTTTACACCAAAACGAGCTAGATCTGAACACATCGGTTTTACAAGTGTCCCTGTGACACGCGTCAAAACTTTTTCTCTTATAACTGCGCGAAAAGCACGTATTCTTGCTTAATACAGCGAAACAAGCTGTTTTAGACCAAAACGAGCTAAATCACAACACATCGGTTTTACAAGTGTTCCTCTGATACGCGTCAAAACTTTTTTCTCTTATAACTGCGCGAAAAGCATGTATTCGTGCTTTATACAACGAAACAAGTTGTTTTAGACCGAAACGAGCTAAATCTGAACACATCGGTTTTACAAGTGGTGCTCTGATACGCGTCAAAACTTTTTTCTCTTATTACTGCGCGAAAAGCATGTATTCGTGCTTAATACAACGAAACAAGCTGTTTTAGACCGAAACGAGGTAAATCTGAACACATCGGTTTTACAAGTGTCCCTGTGACACGCGTCAAAACTTTTTCTCTTATAACTGCGCGAAAAGCATGTATTCTTGCTTAATACAACGAAACAAGCTGTTTTAGGCCGAAACGAGCTAAATCACAACACATCGGTTTTACAAGTGTTCCTGTGACACGCGTCAAAACTTTTTCTCCTATAACTGCGCGAAAAGCATGGATTCTTGCTTAATACAGCGAAACAAGCTGTTTTAGACCGAAACGAGGTAAATCTGAACACATCGGTTTTACAAGTGTCCCTGTGACACGCGTCAAAACTTTTTCTCTTATAACTGCGCGAAAAGCATGTATTCCTGCTTAATACAACGAAACAAGCTGTTTTAGACCGAAACGAGCTAAATCACAACACATCGGTTTTACAAGTGTTCCTGTGACACGCGTCAAAACTTTTTCTCTTATAACTGCGCGAAAAGCATGTATTCTTGCTTAATACAGCGAAACAAGCTGTTTTAGACCGAAACGAGCTAAATCGCAACACATCGGTTTTACAAGTGTTGCTCTGATACGCGTCAAAACTTTTTTCTCTTATTACTGCGCGAAAAGCATGTATTCGTGCTTAGTTCAACGAAACAAGCTGTTTTAGACCGAAACGAGCTAAATCACAACACATCGGTTTTACAAGTGTCCCTGTGACACGCGTCAAAACTTTTTCTCTTATAACTGCGCGAAAAGCATGTATTCTTGCTTAATACAGCGAAACAAGCTGTTTTAGACCGAAACGAGCTAAATCACAACACATCGGTTTTACAAGTGTCCACGTGATATTCGTCAAAACTTTTTCTCTTATAACTGCGCGAAAAGCATGTATTCGTGCTTAATACAACGAAACAAGTTGTTTTAGACCGAGATGAGCTAAATCTGAACACTTCGGTTTTACAAGTGTCTCTCTAATACGCGTCAAAAGTTTTTCTTCTATAACTGCGCGAAAAGCAGGTATTCGTGCTTAATACAACGAAACAAGCTGTTTTACACCAAAACGAGCTAGATCTGAACACATCGGTTTTACAAGTGTCCCTGTGACACGCGTCAAAACTTTTTCTCTTATAACTGCGCGAAAAGCACGTATTCTTGCTTAATACAGCGAAACAAGCTGTTTTAGACCAAAACGAGCTAAATCACAACACATCGGTTTTACAAGTGTTCCTCTGATACGCGTCAAAACGTTTTTCTCTTATAACTGCGCGAAAAGCATGTATTCGTGCTTAATACAACGAAACAAGTTGTTTTAGACCGAAACGAGCTAAATCTGAACACATCGGTTTTACAAGTGGTGCTCTGATACGCGTCAAAACTTTTTTCTCTTATTACTGCGCGAAAAGCATGTATTCGTGCTTAGTTCAACGAAACAAGCTGTTTTAGACCGAAACGAGGTAAATCTGAACACATCGGTTTTACAAGTGTCCCTGTGACACGCGTCAAAACTTTTTCTCTTATAACTGCGCGAAAAGCATGTATTCTTGCTTAATACAACGAAACAAGCTGTTTTAGACCGAAACGAGCTAAATCACAACACATCGGTTTTACAAGTGTTCCTGTGACACGCGCAAAACTTTTTCTCTTATAACTGCGCGAAAAGCATGTATTCTTGCTTAATACAGCGAAACAAGCTGTTTTAGACCGAAACGAGGTAAATCTGAACACATCGGTTTTACAAGTGTCCCTGTGACACGCGTCAAAACTTTTTCTCTTATAACTGCGCGAAAAGCATGTATTCCTGCTTAATACAACGAAACAAGCTGTTTTAGACCGAAACGAGCTAAATCACAACACATCGGTTTTACAAGTGTTCCTGTGACACGCGTCAAATTTTTTTCTCTTATAACTGCGCGAAAAGCATGTATTCTTGCTTAATACAGCGAAACAAGCTGTTTTAGACCGAAACGAGCTAAATCGCAACACATCGGTTTTACAAGTGTTGCTCTGATACGCGTCAAAACTTTTTTCTCTTATTACTGCGCGAAAAGCATGTATTCGTGCTTAGTTCAACGAAACAAGCTGTTTTAGACCGAAACGAGCTAAATCACAACACATCGGTTTTACAAGTGTCCCTGTGACACGCGTCAAAACTTTTTCTCTTATAACTGCGCGAAAAGCATGTATTCTTGCTTAATACAGCGAAACAAGCTGTTTTAGACCGAAACGAGCTAAATCACAACACATCGGTTTTACAAGTGTCCACGTGATATTCGTCAAAACTTTTTCTCTTATAACTGCGCGAAAAGTATGTATTCGTGCTTAATACAACGAAACAAGTTGTTTTAGACCGAGATGAGCTAAATCTGAACACTTCGGTTTTACAAGTGTCTCTCTAATACGCGTCAAAAGTTTTTCTTCTATAACTGCGCGAAAAGCAGGTATTCGTGCTTAATACAACGAAACAAGCTGTTTTACACCAAAACGAGCTAGATCTGAACACATCGGTTTTACAAGTGTCCCTGTGACACGCGTCAAAACTTTTTCTCTTATAACTGCGCGAAAAGCACGTATTCTTGCTTAATACAGCGAAACAAGCTGTTTTAGACCAAAACGAGCTAAATCACAACACATCGGTTTTACAAGTGTTCCTCTGATACGCGTCAAAACTTTTTTCTCTTATAACTGCGCGAAAAGCATGTATTCGTGCTTAATACAACGAAACAAGTTGTTTTAGACCGAAACGAGCTAAATCTGAACACATCGGTTTTACAAGTGGTGCTCTGATACGCGTCAAAACTTTTTTCTCTTATTACTGCGCGAAAAGCATGTATTCGTGCTTAGTTCAACGAAACAAGCTGTTTTAGACCGAAACGAGGTAAATCTGAACACATCGGTTTTACAAGTGTCCCTGTGACACGCGTCAAAACTTTTTCTCTTATAACTGCGCGAAAAGCATGTATTCTTGCTTAATACAACGAAACAAGCTGTTTTAGACCGAAACGAGCTAAATCACAACACATCGGTTTTACAAGTGTTCCTGTGACACGCGTCAAAACTTTTTCTCTTATAACTGCGCGAAAAGCATGTATTCTTGCTTAATACAGCGAAACAAGCTATTTTAGACCGAAACGAGGTAAATCTGAACACATCGGTTTTACAAGTGTCCTTGTGACACGCGTCAAAACTTTTTCTCTTATAACTGCGCGAAAAGCATGTATTCCTGCTTAATACAACGAAACAAGCTGTTTTAGACCGAAACGAGCTAAATCACAACACATCGGTTTTACAAGTGTTCCTGTGACACGCGTCAAAACTTTTTCTCTTATAACTGCGCGAAAAGCATGTATTCTTGCTTAATACAGCGAAACAAGCTGTTTTAGACCGAAACGAGCTAAATCGCAACACATCGGTTTTACAAGTGTTGCTCTGATACGCGTCAAAACTTTTTTCTCTTATTACTGCGCGAAAAGCATGTATTCGTGCTTAGTTCAACGAAACAAGCTGTTTTAGACCGAAACGAGGTAAATCTGAACACATCGGTTTTACAAGTGTCCCTGTGACACGCGTCAAAACTTTTTCTCTTATAACTGCGCGAAAAGCATGTATTCTTGCTTAATACAACGAAACAAGCTGTTTTAGACCGAAACGAGCTAAATCACAACACATCGGTTTTACAAGTGTTCCTCTGATACGCGTCAAAACTTTTTCTCTTATAACTGCACGAAAAGCATGTATTCTTGCTTAATACAACGAAACAAGCTGTTTTAGACCGAAACGAGCTAAATCACAACACATCGGTTTTACAAGTGTTCCTCTGATACGCGTCTAAACTTTTTCTCTTATAACTGCGCGAAAAGCATGTATTCGTGCTTAATACAACGAAACAAGCTGTTTTACACCAAAACGAGCTAGATCTGAACACATCGGTTTTACAAGTGTTCCTGTGACACGCGTCAAAACTTTTTCTCTTATAACTGCGCGAAAAGCACGTATTCTTGCTTAATACAGCGAAACAAGCTGTTTTAGACCGAAACGAGCTAAATCACAACACATCGGTTTTACAAGTGTTCCTCTGATACGCGTCAAAACTTTTTTCTCTTATAACTGCGCGAAAAGCATGTATTCTTGCTTAATACAACGAAACAAGCTGTTTTAGACCGAAACGAGCTAAATCACAACACATCGGTTTTACAAGTGTTCCTCTGATACGCGTCTAAACTTTTTCTCTTATAACTGCGCGAAAAGCATGTGTTCTTGCTTAATACAGCGAAACAAGCTTTTTTAGACCGAAACGAGCTAAATCACAACACATCGGTTTTACAAGTGTTCCTTTGACACGCGTCAAAACTTTTTCTCTTATAACTGCGCGAAAAGCATGTATTCTTGCTTAATACAACGAAACAAGCTGTTTTAGACCGAAACGAGCTAAATCACAACACATCGGTTCCTCTAATACGCGTCTAAACTTTTTTTCTTATAACTGCGCGAAAAGCATGTATTCTTGCTTAATACAGCGAAACAAGCTGTTTTAGACCGAAACGAGCTAAATCACAACACATCGGTTTTACAAGTGCTCCTCTGATACGCGTCAGAACTTTTTTTCTCTTATAACTGCGCGAAAAGCATGTATTCCTGCTTAGTCCAACGAAACAAGCTGTTTTAGACCGAAACGAGGTAAATCTGAACACATCGGTTTTACAAGTGTCCCTGTGACATGCCTTTAAATTTTTTTCTCTTATACCTGCGCGAAAAGCATGTATTTGTGCTTAATACAACGAAACAAGCTGTTTTAGAACGAAACGAGCCAAATACAACACATCGGTATTACAAGTGTCAAAACTTTTTCTCTAATAACTGCGCGAAAAGCATGTATTCTTGCTTAATACAGCGAAACAAGCTGTTTTAGACCGAAACGAGCTAAATCACAACACATCGGTTTTACAAGCGTTCCTCTGATACGCGTCAAAACTTTTTCTCTTATAACTGCGCGAAAAGCATGTATTCTTGCCTAATACAACGAAACAAGCTGTTTTAGACCGAAACGAGCTAAATCACAACACATCGGTTTTACAAGTGTTCCTCTGATACGCGTCTAAACTTTTTCTCTTATAACTGCGCGAAAAGCATGCATTCTTGCTTAATACAACGAAACAAGCTGTTTTAGACCGAAACGAGCTAAATCTGAACACATCCGTTTTAAAAGTGTCCACGTGATATTCGTCAAAACTTTTTCTCTTATAACTGCGCGAAAAGCATGTATTCGTGCTTAATACAACGAAACAAGTTGTTTTAGACCGAGATGAGATAAATCTGAACACTTCGGTTTTACAAGTGTCTCTCTAATACGCGTCAAAACTTTTTTCTCTTATTACTGCGCGAAAAGCATGTATTCGTGCTTAGTTCAACGAAACAAGCTGTTTTAGACCGAAACGAGGTAAATCTGAACACATCGGTTTTACAAGTGTCCCTGTGACACGCGTCAAAACTTTTTCTCTTATAACTGCGCGAAAAGCATGTATTCTTGCTTAATACAACGAAACAAGCTGTTTTAGACCGAAACGAGCTAAATCACAACACATCGGTTTTACAAGTGTTCCTGTGACACGCGTCAAAACTTTTTCTCTTATAACTGCGCGAAAAGCATGTATTCTTGCTTAATACAGCGAAACAAGCTGTTTTAGACCGAAACGAGGTAAATCTGAACACATCGGTTTTACAAGTGTCCCTGTGACACGCGTCAAAACTTTTTCTCTTATAACTGCGCGAAAAGCATGTATTCCTGCTTAATACGACGAAACAAGCTGTTTTAGACCGAAACGAGCTAAATCACAACACATCGGTTTTACAAGTGTTCCTGTGACACGCGTCAAAACTTTTTCTCTTATAACTGCGCGAAAAGCATGTATTCTTGCTTAATACAGCGAAACAAGCTGTTTTAGACCGAAACGAGCTAAATCGCAACACATCGGTTTTACAAGTGTTGCTCTGATACGCGTCAAAACTTTTTTCTCTTATTACTGCGCGAAAAGCATGTATTCGTGCTTAGTTCAACGAAACAAGCTGTTTTAGACCGAAACGAGGTAAATCTGAACACATCGGTTTTACAAGTGTCCCTGTGACACGCGTCAAAACTTTTTCTCTTATAACTGCGCGAAAAGCATGTATTCTTGCTTAATACAACGAAACAAGCTGTTTTAGACCGAAACGAGCTAAATCACAACACATCGGTTTTACAAGTGTTCCTCTGATACGCGTCAAAACTTTTTCTCTTATAACTGCACGAAAAGCATGTATTCTTGCTTAATACAACGAAACAAGCTGTTTTAGACCGAAACGAGCTAAATCACAACACATCGGTTTTACAAGTGTTCCTCTGATACGCGTCTAAACTTTTTCTCTTATAACTGCGCGAAAAGCATGTACTCGTGCTTAATACAACGAAACAAGCTGTTTTACACCAAAACGAGCTAGATCTGAACACAACGGTTTTACAAGTGTCCCTGTGACACGCGTCAAAACTTTTTCTCTTATAACTGCGCGAAAAGCACGTATTCTTGCTTAATACAGCGAAACAAGCTGTTTTAGACCGAAACGAGCTAAATCACAACACATCGGTTTTACAAGTGTTCCTCTGATACGCGTCAAAACTTTTTTCTCTTATAACTGCGCGAAAAGCATGTATTCTTGCTTAATACAACGAAACAAGCTGTTTTAGACCGAAACGAGCTAAATCACAACACATCGGTTTTACAAGTGTTCCTCTAATACGCGTCTAAACTTTTTCTCTTATAACTGCGCGAAAAGCATGTGTTCTTGCTTAATACAGCGAAACAAGCTGTTTTAGACCGAAACGAGCTAAATCACAACACATCGGTTTTACAAGTGTTCCTTTGACACGCGTCAAAACTTTTTCTCTTATAACTGCGCGAAAAGCATGTATTCTTGCTTAATACAACGAAACAAGCTGTTTTAGACCGAAACGAGCTAAATCACAACACATCTGTTTTACAAGTGTTCCTCTAATACGCGTCTAAACTTTTTTTCTTATAACTGCGCGAAAAGCGTGTATTCTTGCTTAATACAGCGAAACAAGCTGTTTTAGACCGAAACGAGCTAAATCACAACACATCGGTTTTACAATTGTTCCTCTGATACGCGTCAGAACTTTTTTTCTCTTATAACTGCGCGAAAAGCATGTATTCCTGCTTAGTCCAACGAAACAAGCTGTTTTAGACCGAAACGAGGTAAATCTGAACACATCGGTTTTACAAGTGTCCCTGTGACATGCCTTTAAATTTTTTTCTCTTATACCTGCGCGAAAAGCATGTATTTGTGCTTAATACAACGAAACAAGCTGTTTTAGACCGAAACGAGCCAAATCACAACACATCGGTATTACAAGTGTCAAAACTTTTTCTCTAACTGCGCGAAAAGCATGTATTCTTGCTTAATACAGCGAAACAAGCTGTTTTAGACCGAAACGAGCTAAATCACAACACATCGGTTTTACAAGCGTTCCTCTGATACGCGTCAAAACTTTTTCTCTTATAACTGCGCGAAAAGCATGTATTCTTGCCTAATACAACGAAACAAGCTGTTTTAGACCGAAACGAGCTAAATCACAACACATCGGTTTTACAAGTGTTCCTCTGATACGCGTCTAAACTTTTTCTCTTATAACTGCGCGAAAAGCATGCATTCTTGCTTAATACAACGAAACAAGCTGTTTTAGACCGAAACGAGCTAAATCTGAACACATCGGTTTTAAAAGTGTCCACGTGATATTCGTCAAAACTTTTTCTCTTATAACTGCGCGAAAAGCATGTATTCGTGCTTAATACAACGAAACATGTTGTTTTAGACCGAGATGAGCTAAATCTGAACACTTCGGTTTTACAAGTGTCTCTCTAATACGCGTCAAAAGTTTTTCTTCTATAACTGCGCGAAAAGCAGGTATTCGTGCTTAATACAACAAAACAAGCTGTTTTACACCAAAACGAGCTAGATCTGAACACATCGGTTTTACAAGTGTCCCTGTGACACGCGTCAAAACTTTTTCTCTTATAACTGCGCGAAAAGCACGTATTCTTGCTTAATACAGCGAAACAAGCTGTTTTAGACCAAAACGAGCTAAATCACAACACATCGGTTTTACAAGTGTTCCTCTGATACGCGTCAAAACTTTTTTCTCTTATAACTGCGCGAAAAGCATGTATTCGTGCTTAATACAACGAAACAAGTTGTTTTAGACCGAAACGAGGTAAATCTGAACACATCGGTTTTACAAGTGTCCCTGTGACACGCGTCAAAACTTTTTCTCTTATAACTGCGCGAAAAGCATGTATTCTTGCTTAATACAACGAAACAAGCTGTTTTAGACCGAAACGAGCTAAATCACAACACATCGGTTTTACAAGTGTTCCTGTGACACGCGTCAAAACTTTTTCTCTTATAACTGCGCGAAAAGCATGTATTCTTGCTTAATACAGCGAAACAAGCTGTTTTAGACCCAAACGAGGTAAATCTGAACACATCGGTTTTACAAGTGTTCCTGTGACACGCGTCAAAACTTTTTCTCTTATAACTGCGCGAAAAGCATGTATTCTTGCTTAATACAGCGAAACAAGCTGTTTTAGACCGAAACGAGCTAAATCGCAACACATCGATTTTACAAGTGTTGCTCTGATACGCGTCAAAACTTTTTTCTCTTATTACTGCGCGAAAAGCATGTATTCGTGCTTAGTTCAACGAAACAAGCTGTTTTAGACCGAAACGAGGTAAATCTGAACACATCGGTTTTACAAGTGTCCCTGTGACACGCGTCAAAACTTTTTCTCTTATAACTGCGCGAAAAGCATGTATTCTTGCTTAATACAACGAAACAAGCTGTTTTAGACCGAAACGAGCTAAATCATAACACATCGGTTTTACAAGTGTTCCTCTGATACGCGTCAAAACTTTTTCTCTTATAACTGCACGAAAAGCATGTATTCTTGCTTAATACAACGAAACAAGCTGTTTTAGACCGAAACGAGCTAAATCACAACACATCGGTTTTACAAGTGTTCCTCTGATACGCGTCTAAACTTTTTCTCTTATAACTGCGCGAAAAGCATGTATTCGTGCTTAATACAACGAAACAAGCTGTTTTACACCAAAACGAGCTAGATCTGAACACATCGGTTTTACAAGTGTCCCTGTGACACGCGTCAAAACTTTTTCTCTTATAACTGCGCGAAAAGCACGTATTCTTGCTTAATACAGCGAAACAAGCTGTTTTAGACCGAAACGAGCTAAATCACAACACATCGGTTTTACAAGTGTTCCTCTGATACGCGTCAAAACTTTTTTCTCTTATAACTGCGCGAAAAGCATGTATTCTTGCTTAATACAACGAAACAAGCTGTTTTAGACCGAAACGAGCTAAATCACAACACATCGGTTTTACAAGTGTTCCTCTGATACGCGTCTAAACTTTTTCTCTTAAAACTGCGCGAAAAGCATGTATTCGTGCTTAATACGACGAAACAAGCTGTTTTAGACCGAAACGAGCTAAATCTGAACACATCGGTTTTACAAGTGTCCCTGTGACACGCGTCAAAACTTTTTCTCTTATAACTGCGCGAAAAGCATGTGTTCTTGCTTAATACAGCGAAACAAGCTGTTTTAGACCGAAACGAGCTAAATCACAACACATCGGTTTTACAAGTGTTCCTTTGACACGCGTCAAAACTTTTTCTCTTATAACTGCGCGAAAAGCATGTATTCTTGCTTAATACAACGAAACAAGCTGTTTTAGACCGAAACGAGGTAAATCTGAACACATCGGTTTTACAAGTGTCCCTGTGACATGCCTTTAAAACTTTTTCTCTTATACGTGCGCGAAAAGCATGTATTTGTGCTTAATACAACGAAACAAGCTGTTTTAGACCGAAACGAGCCAAATCACAACACATCGGTATTACAAGTGTCAAAACTTTTTCTCTAATAACTGCGCGAAAAGCATGTATTCGTGCTTAATACAACGAAAAAAGTTGTTTTAGACCGAAACGAGCTAAATCTGAACACATCGGTTTTACAAGTGGTGCTCTGATACGCGTCAAAACTTTTTTATCTTATTACTGCGCGAAAAGCATGTATTCGTGCTTAGTTCAACGAAACAAGCTGTTTTAGACCGAAACGAGGTAAATCTGAACACATCGGTTTTACAAGTGTCCCTGTGACACGCGTCAAAACTTTTTCTCTTATAACTGCGCGAAAAGCATGTATTCTTGCTTAATACAACGAAACAAGCTGTTTTAGACCGAAACGAGCTAAATCACAACACATCGGTTTTACAAGTGTTCCTGTGACACGCGTCAAAACTTTTTCTCTTATAACTGCGCGAAAAGCATGTATTCTTGCTTAATACAGCGAAACAAGCTGTTTTAGACCGAAACGAGGTAAATCTGAACACATCGGTTTTACAAGTGTCCCTGTGACACGCGTCAAAACTTTTTCTCTTATAACTGCGCGAAAAGCATGTATTCCTGCTTAATACAACGAAACAAGCTGTTTTAGACCGAAACGAGCTAAATCACAACACATCGGTTTTACAAGTGTTCCTGTGACACGCGTCAAAACTTTTTCTCTTATAACTGCGCGAAAAGCATGCATTCTTGCTTAATACTGCGAAACAAGCTGTTTTAGGCCGAAACGAGCTAAATCGCAACACATCGGTTTTACAAGTGTTGCTCTGATACGCGTCAAAACTTTTTTCTCTTATTACTGCGCGAAAAGCATGTATTCGTGCTTAGTTCAACGAAACAAGCTGTTTTAGACCGAAACGAGGTAAATCTGAACACATCGGTTTTACAAGTGTCCCTGTGACACGCGTCAAAACTTTTTCTCTTATAACTGCGCGAAAAGCATGTATTCTTGCTTAATACAACGAAACAAGCTGTTTTAGACCGAAACGAGCTAAATCACAACACATCGGTTTTACAAGTGTTCCTCTGATACGCGTCAAAACTTTTTCTCTTATAACTGCACGAAAAGCATGTATTCTTGCTTAATACAACGAAACAAGCTGTTTTAGACCGAAACGAGCTAAATCACAACACATCGGTTTTACAAGTGTTCCTCTGATACGCGTCTAAACTTTTTCTCTTATAACTGCGCGAAAAGCATGTATTCGTGCTTATTACAACGAAACAAGCTGTTTTACACCAAAACGAGCTAGATCTGAACACATCGGTTTTACAAGTGTCCCTGTGACACGCGTCAAAACTTTTTCTCTTATAACTGCGCGAAAAGCACGTATTCTTGCTTAATACAGCGAAACAAGCTGTTTTAGACCGAAACGAGCTAAATCACAACACATCGGTTTTACAAGTGTTCCTCTGATACGCGTCAAAACTTTTTTCTCTTATAACTGCGCGAAAAGCATGTATTCTTGCTTAATACAACGAAACAAGCTGTTTTAGACCGAAACGAGCTAAATCACAACACATCGGTTTTACAAGTGTTCCTCTGATACGCGTCTAAACTTTTTCTCTTAAAACTGCGCGAAAAGCATGTATTCGTGCTTAATACGACGAAACAAGCTGTTTTAGACCGAAACGAGCTAAATCTGAACACATCGGTTTTACAAGTGTCCCTGTGACACGGGTCAAAACTTTTTCTCTTATAACTGCGCGAAAAGCATGTGTTCTTGCTTAATACAGCGAAACAAGCTGTTTTAGACCGAAACGAGCTAAATCACAACACATCGGTTTTACAAGTGTTCCTCTGATACGCGTCAAAACTTTTTCTCTTATAACTGCACGAAAAGCATGTATTCTTGCTTAATACAACGAAACAAGCTGTTTTAGACCGAAACGAGCTAAATCACAACACATCGGTTTTACAAGTGTTCCTCTGATACGCGTCTAAACTTTTTCTCTTATAACTGCGCGAAAAGCATGTATTCGTGCTTAATACAACGAAACAAGCTGTTTTACACCAAAACGAGCTAGATCTGAACACATCGGTTTTACAAGTGTCCCTGTGACACGCGTCAAAACTTTTTCTCTTACAACTGCGCGAAAAGCACGTATTCTTGCTTAATACAGCGAAACAAGCTGTTTTAGACCGAAACGAGCTAAATCACAACACATCGGTTTTACAAGTGTTCCTCTGATACGCGTCAAAACTTTTTTCTCTTATAACTGCGCGAAAAGCATGTATTCTTGCTTAATACAACGAAACAAGCTGTTTTAGACCGAAACGAGCTAAATCACAACACATCGGTTTTACAAGTGTTCCTCTGATACGCGTCTAAACTTTTTCTCTTAAAACTGCGCGAAAAGCATGTATTCGTGCTTAATACGACGAAACAAGCTGTTTTAGACCGAAACGAGCTAAATCTGAACACATCGGTTTTACAAGTGTCCCTGTGACACGCGTCAAAACTTTTTCTCTTATAACTGCGCGAAAAGCATGTGTTCTTGCTTAATACAGCGAAACAAGCGGTTTTAGACCGAAACGAGCTAAATCACAACACATCGGTTTTACAAGTGTTCCTTTGACACGCGTCAAAACGTTTTCTCTTATAACTGCGCGAAAAGCATGTATTCTTGCTTAATACAACGAAACAAGCTGTTTTAGACCGAAACGAGCTAAATCACAACACATCGGTTTTACAAGTGTTCCTCTAATACGCGTCTAAACTTTTTTTCTTATAACTGCGCGAAAAGCATGTATTCTTGCTTAATACAGCGAAACAAGCTGTTTTAGACCGAAACGAGCTAAATCACAACACATCGGTTTTACAAGTGTTCCTCTGATACGCGTCAGAACTTTTTTTCTCTTATAACTGCGCGAAAAGCATGTATTCCTGCTTAGTCCAACGAAACAAGCTGTTTTAGACCGAAACGAGGTAAATCTGAACACATCGGTTTTACAAGTGTCCCTGTGACATGTTTTTAAAACTTTTTCTCTTATACCTGCGCGAAAAGCATGTATTTGTGCTTAATACAACGAAACAAGCTGTTTTAGACCAAAACGAGCCAAATCACAACACATCGGTATTACAAGTGTCAAAACTTTTTCTCTAATAACTGCGCGAAAAGCATGTATTCTTGCTTAATACAGCGAAACAAGCTGTTTTAGACCGAAACGAGCTAAATCACAACACATCGGTTTTACAAGCGTTCCTCTGATACGCGTCAAAACTTTTTCTCTTATAACTGCGCGAAAAGCATGTATTCTTGCCTAATACAACGAAACAAGCTGTTTTAGACCGAAACGAGCTAAATCACAACACATCGGTTTTACAAGTGTTCCTCTGATACGCGTCTAAACTTTTTCTCTTATAACTGCGCGAAAAGCATGCATTCTTGCTTAATACAACGAAACAAGCTGTTTTAGACCGAAACGAGCTAAATCTGAACACATCGGTTTTACAAGTGTCCCTGTGACACGCGTCACAACTTTTTCTCTTATAACTGCGCGAAAAGCATGTATTCTTGCTTAATAGAGCGAAACAAGCTGTTTTAGACCGAAACGAGTTAAATCACAACACATCGGTTTTACAAGTGTTCCTCTGATACGCGTCAAAACTTTTTCTCTTGTAACTGCGCGAAAAGCATGTATTCGTGCTTAATAAAACGAAACAAGCTGTTTTAGACCGAAACGAGCTGCATCTGAAGGCATCGGTTTTACAAGTATCCACGTGATACTCGTCAACTTTTTCTCTTATAACTGCGCGAAAAGCATGTATTCGTGCTTAATACAACGAATCAAACTGTTTTAGACCGAAACGAGCTGTATCTGAACGCATCGGTTTTACAAGTATCCACGTGATACTCAAAACTTTTTCTCTTATAACTGCGCGAAAAGCACGTATTCTTGCTTAATACAGCGAAACAAGCTGTTTTAGACCGAAACGTGCTAAATCACAGCACATCGGTTTTACAAGTGTTCCTCTGATACGCGTCAAAGCTTTTTTCTCTTATAACTGCGCGAAAAGCATGTATTCGTGCTTAGTCTAACGAAACAAGCTGTTTTAGACCGAACGGGGTAAATCTGAACACATCGGTTTTACGAGTGTCCCTGTGACACGCGTCAAAACGTTTTCTCTTATTACTGCGCGAAAAGCACGTATTCTTGCTTAATAATACGAAACAAGCTGTTTTAGACCGAAAAGAGCTAAATCACCACATATCGGATTTACAAGTGTTCCTCTGATACGCTCAAATCTTTTTCTTCTATAACTGCGCGAAAAGCATGTATTCGTGCTTAAAACAACGAAACAAGCTGTTTTATACCAAAACGAGGTAAATCTGAACACGTCGGTTTTACACGTGTCCCTGTGACACGCGTCAAAACTTTTTCTCTTATAACTGCGCGAAAAGCACGTATTCTTGCTTGATACCGCGAAACAAGCTGTTTTAGACCGAAACGAGCTAAATCACAACACATCGGTTTTACAAGTGTTCCTTTGACACGCGTCAAAACTTTTTCTCTTATAACTGCGCGAAAAGCATGTATTCTTGCTTAATACAACGAAACAAGCTGTTTTAGACCGAAACGAGCTAAATCACAACACATCGGTTTTACAAGTGTTCCTCTAATACGCGTCTAAACTTTTTTTCTTATAACTGCGCGAAAAGCATGTATTCTTGCTTAATACAGCGAAACAAGCTGTTTTAGACCGAAACGAGCTAAATCACAACACATCGGTTTTACAAGTGTTCCTCTGATACGCGTCAGAACTTTTTTTCTCTTATAACTGCGCGAAAAGCATGTATTCCTGCTTAGTCCAACGAAACAAGCTGTTTTAGACCGAAACGAGGTAAATCTGAACACATCGGTTTTACAAGTGTCCCTGTGACATGCCTTTAAAACTTTTTCTCTTATACCTGCGCGAAAAGCATGTATTTGTGCTTAATACAACGAAACAAGCTGTTTTAGACCAAAACGAGCCAAATCACAACACATCGGTATTACAAGTGTCAAAACTTTTTCTCTAATAACTGCGCGAAAAGCATGTATTCTTGCTTAATACAGCGAAACAAGCTGTTTTAGACCGAAACGAGCTAAATCACAACACATCGGTTTTACAAGCGTTCCTCTGATACGCGTCAAAACTTTCTCTCTTATAACTGCGCGAAAAGCATGTATTCTTGCCTAATACAACGAAACAAGCTGTTTTAGACCGAAACGAGCTAAATCACAACACATCGGTTTTACAAGTGTTCCTCTGATACGCGTCTAAACTTTTTCTCTTATAACTGCGCGAAAAGCATGCATTCTTGCTTAATACAACGAAACAAGCTGTTTTAGACCGAAACGAGCTAAATCTGAACACATCGGTTTTACAAGTGTCCCTGTGACACGCGTCACAACTTTTTCTCTTATAACTGCGCGAAAAGCATGTATTCTTGCTTAATACAGCGAAACAAGCTGTTTTAGACCGAAACGAGTTGAATCACAACACATCGGTTTTACAAGTGTTCCTCTGATACGCGTCAAAACTTTTTCTCTTGTAACTGCGCGAAAAGCATGTATTCGTGCTTAATAAAACGAAACAAGCTGTTTTAGACCGAAACGAGCTGCATCTGAAGGCATCGGTTTTACAAGTATCCACGTGATACTCGTCAACTTTTTCTCTTATAACTGCGCGAAAAGCATGTATTCGTGCTTAATACAACGAATCAAACTGTTTTAGACCGAAACGAGCTGTATCTGAACGCATCGGTTTTACAAGTATCCACGTGATACTCAAAACTTTTTCTCTTATAACTGCGCGAAAAGCACGTATTCTTGCTTAATACAGCGAAACAAGCTGTTTTAGACCGAAACGTGCTAAATCACAGCACATCGGTTTTACAAGTGTTCCTCTGATACGCGTCAAAGCTTTTTTCTCTTATAACTGCGCGAAAAGCATGTATTCGTGCTTAGTCTAACGAAACAAGCTGTTTTAGACCGAACGGGGTAAATCTGAACATATCGGTTTTACGAGTGTCCCTGTGACACGCGTCAAAACTTTTTCTCTTATTACTGCGCGAAAAGCACGTATTCTTGCTTAATAATACGAAACAAGCTGTTTTAGACCGAAAAGAGCTAAATCACCACACATCGGATTTACAAGTGTTCCTCTGATACGCGTCAAATCTTTTTCTTCTATAACTGCGCGAAAAGCATGTATTCGTGCTTAAAACAACGAAACGAGCTGTTTTATACCAAAACGAGGTAAATCTGAACACGTCGGTTTTACACGTGTCCCTGTGACACGCGTCAAAACTTTTTCTCTTATAACTGCGCGAAAAGCACGTATTCTTGCTTGATACCGCGAAACAAGCTGTTTTAGACCGAAACGAGCTAAATCACAGCACATCGGTTTTACAAGTGTTCCTCTGATACGCGTCAAAACTTTTTTCTCTTATAACTGCGCGAAAAGCATGTATTCGTGCTTAGTCCAACGAAACAAGCTGTTTTAGACCGAAACGAGGTAAATCTGAACACATCGGTTTTACAAGTGTCCCTGTGACACGCCTTTAACACTTTTTCTCTTATAACTGCGCGAAAAGCATGTATTCCTGCTTAGTCCAACGAAACAAGCTGTTTTAGACCGAAACGAGGTAAATCTGAACACATCGGTTTTACAAGTCTCCCTGTGACACGCGTCAAAACTTTCTCTCTTATAACTGCGCGAAAAGCATGTATTCTTGCTTAATACAGCGAAACAAGCTGTTTTAGACCGAAACGAGCTAACTCACAACACATCGGTTTTACAAGTGTTCCTCTGATACGCGTCTAAACGTTTTCTCTTATAACTGCGCGAAAAGCACGTATTCTTGCTTAATACAGCGAAACAAGCTGTTTTAGACCGAAACGAGCTAAATCACAACACATCGGTTTTACAAGTGTTCCTCTGATACGCGTCAAAACTTTTTCTCTTATAACTGCGCGAAAAGCAAGTATTCGTGTTTAATACAACGAATCAAGCTGTTTTAGACCGAAACGAGCTAAATATGAACACATCGATTTTACACGTGTCCCTGTGACACGCGTCAAAACTTTTTCTCTTATAACTGCGCGAAAAGCACGTATTCTTGCTTAATACAGCGAAACAAGCTGTTTTAGACCGAAACGAGCTAAATCACAACACATCGGTTTTACATGTGTCCCTGTGACACGCGTCAACTTTTTCTCTTATAACTGCGCGAAAAGCATGTATTCTTGCTTAATACCGCGAAACAAGGTGTTTTAGACCGAAACGAGCTAAATCACAACACATCGGTTTTACAAGTGTTCCTCTGATACGCGTCAAATCTTTTTTTCTCTTATAACTGCGCGAAAGGCATGTATTCGTGCTTAGTCCATTGAAACAAGCTGTTTTAGACCGAAACGAGGTAAATCTGAACACATCGGTTTTACGAGTGTCCCTGTGACACGCGTCAAAACTTTTTCTCTTATTACAGCGCGAAAAGCACGTATTCTTGCTTAATAATACGAAACAAGCTGTTTTAGACCGAAAAGAGCTAAATCACCACACATCGGATTTACAAGTGTTCCTCTGATACGCGTCAAATCTTTTTCTTCTATAACTGCGCGAAAAGCATGTATTCGTGCTTAAAACAACGAAACAAGCTGTTTTATACCAAAACGAGGTAAATCTGAACACGTCGGTTTTACACGTGTCCCTGTGACACGCGTCAAAACTTTTTCTCTTATAACTGCGCGAAAAGCACGTATTCTTGCTTGATACCGCGAAACAAGCTGTTTTAGACCGAAACGAGCTAAATCACAACATATCGGTTTTACAAGTGTTCCTCTGATACGCGTCAAAACTTTTTTCTCTTATAACTGCGCGAAAAGCATGTATTCGTGATTAGTCCAACGAAACAAGCTGTTTTAGACCGAAACGAGGTAAATCTGAACACATCGGTTTTACAAGTGTCCCTGTGACACGCCTTTAACACTTTTTCTCTTATAACTGCGCGAAAAGCATGTATTCCTGCTTGGTCCAACGAAACAAGCTGTTTTAGACCGAAACGAGCTAAATCTGAACACATCGGTTTTACAAGTGTCCCTGTGACACGCGTCAAAACTCTTTCTCTTATAACTGCGCGAAAAGCATGTGTTCTTGCTTAATACAGCGAAACAAGCTGTTTTAGACCGAAACGAGCTAAATCACAACACACCGGTTTTACAAGTGTTCCTCTGATACGCGTCAAAACTTTTTCTCTTATAACTGCGCGAAAAGCATGTATTCTTGCTTAATACAACGAAACAAGTTGTTTTAGACCGAAACGAGCTAAATCACAACACATCGGTTTTACAAGTGTTCCTCTGATACGCGTCTAAACTTTTTCTCTTATAACTGCGTGAAAAGCATGTATTCGTGCTTAATACAACGAAACAAGCGGTTTTACACCAAAACGAGCTAGATCTGAACACATCGGTTTTACAAGGTCCCTGTGACACGCGTCAAAACTTTTTCTCTTATAACTGCGCGAAAAGCACGTATTCTTGCCTAATACAGCGAAACAAGCTGTTTTAGACCGAAACGAGCTAAATCACAACATATCGGTTTTACAAGTGTTCCTCTGATACGCGTCAAAACTTTTTTCTCTTATAACTGCGCGAAAAGCATGTATTCGTGCTTAGTCTAACGAAACAAGCTGTTTTAGACCGAAACGGGGTAAATCTGAACACATCGGTTTTACAAGTGTCCCTGTGACACGCCTTTAAAACTTTTTCTCTTATAATTGCGCGAAAAGCATGTATTCCTGCTTAATACAGCGAAACAAGCTGTTTTAGACCGAAATCGAGATAAATCACAACACATCGGCTTTACAAGTGTTCCTCTGATACGCGTCAAATCTTTTTCTCTTATAACTGCGCGAAAAGCATGTATTCGTGCTTAATACGACGAAACAAGCTGTTTCAGACCGAAACGAGCTAAATCTGAACACATCGGTTTTACAAGTGTCCCTGTGACACGCGTCAAAACTTTTTCTCTTATAACTGCGCGAAAAGCATGTAATCTTGCTTAATACAGCGAAACAAGCTGTTTTAGACCGAAACGAGCTAAATCATAACACATCGGTTTTACAAGTGTTCCTCTGATACGCGTCTAAACTTTTTTCTTATAACTGCGCGAAAAGCATGTATTCTTGCTTAATACAGCGAAACAAGCTGTTTTAAACCGAAACGAGCTAAATCACAACACATCGGTTTTACAAGTGTTCCTCTGATACGCGTCAAAACTTTTTCTCTTATAACTGCGCGAAAAGCATGTATTCTTGCTTAATACAACGAAACAAGCTGTTTTAGACCGAAACGAGCTAAATCACAACACATCGGTTTTACAAGTGTCCCTGTGACACGCGTCAAAACTTTTTCTCTTATAACTGCGCGAAAAGCATGTATTCTTGCTTAATACAGCGAAACAAGCTGTTTTAGACCGAAACGAGCTAAATCACAACACATCGGTTTTACAAGTGTCCACGTGATATTCGTCAAAACTTTTTCTCTTATAACTGCGCGAAAAGCATGTATTCTTGCTTAATACAGCGAAACAAGCTGTTTTAGACCGAAACGAGCTAAATCTGAACACATCGGTTTTACAAGTGGTGCTCTGATACGCGTCAAAACGTTTTTCTCTTATTACTGCGCGAAAAGCATGTATTCGTGCTTAGTTCAACGAAACAAGCTGTTTTAGACCGAAACGAGGTATATCTGAACACATCGGTTTTACAAGTGTCCCTGTGACACGCGTCAAAACTTTTTCTCTTATAACTGCGCGAAAAGCATGTATTCTTGCTTAATACAACGAAACAAGCTGTTTTAGACCGAAACGAGCTAAATCACAACACATCGATTTTACAAGTGTTCCTGTGACACGGGTCAAAACTTTTTCTCTTATAACTGCGCGAAAAGCATGTATTCTTGCTTAATACAGCGAAACAAGCTGTTTTAGACCGAAACGAGGTAAATCTGAACACATCGGTTTTACAAGTGTCCCTGTGACACGCGTCAAAACTTTTTCTCTTATAACTGCGCGAAAAGCATGTATTCCTGCTTATTACAACGAAACAAGCTGTTTTAGACCGAAACGAGCTAAATCACAACACATCGGTTTTACAAGTGTTCCTGTGACACGCGTCAAAACTTTTTCTCTTATAACTGCGCGAAAAGCATGTATTCTTGCTTAATACAGCGAAACAAGCTGTTTTAGACCGAAACGAGCTAAATCGCAACACATCGGTTTTACAAGTGTTGCTCTGATAGGCGTCAAAACTTTTTTCTCTTATTATTGCGCGAAAAGCATGTATTCGTGCTTAGTTCAACGAAACAAGCTGTTTTAGACCGAAACGAGGTAAATCTGAACACATCGGTTTTACAAGTGTCCCTGTGACACGCGTCAAAACTTTTTCTCTTATAACTGCGCGAAAAGCATGTATTCTTGCTTAATACAACGAAACAAGCTGTTTTAGACCGAAACGAGCTAAATCACAACACATCGGTTTTACAAGTGTTCCTCTGATACGCGTGAAAACTTTTTCTGTTATAACTGCACGAAAAGCATGTATTCTTGCTTAATACAACGAAACAAGCTGTTTTAGACCGAAACGAGCTAAATCACAACACATCGGTTTTACAAGTGTTCCTCTGATACGCGTCTAAACTTTTTCTCTTATAACTGCGCGAAAAGCATGTATTCGTGCTTAATACAACGAAACAAGCTGTTTTACACCAAAACGAGCTAGATCTGAACACATCGGTTTTACAAGTGTCCCTGTGACACGCGTCAAAACTTTTTCTCTTATAACTGCGCGAAAAGCACGTATTCTTGCTTAATACAGCGAAACAAGCTGTTTTAGACCGAAACGAGCTAAATCTCAACACATCGGTTTTACAAGTGTTCCTCTGATACGCGTCAAAACTTTTTTCTCTTATAACTGCGCGAAAAGCATGTATTCGTGCTTAGTCTAACGAAACAAGCTGTTTTAAACCAAAACGGGGTAAATCTGAACACATCGGTTTTACAAGTGTCCCTGTGACACGCCTTTAAAACTTTTTCTCTTATAACTGCGCGAAAAGCTTGTATTCCTGCTTAATACAGCGAAACAAGCTGTTTTAGACCGAAATCGAGATAAATCACAACACATCGGCTTTACAAGTGTTCCTCTGATACGCGTCAAATCTTTTTCTTTTATAACTGCGCGAAAAGCATGTATTCTTGCTTAATACAACGAAACAAGCTGTTTTAGACCGAAACGAGCTAAATCACAACACATCGGTTTTACAAGTGTTCCTCTGATACGCGTCTAAACTTTTTCTCTTAAAACTGCGCGAAAAGCATGTATTCGTGCTTAATACGACGAAACAAGCTGTTTTAGACCGAAACGAGCTAAATCTGAACACATCGGTTTTACAAGTGTCCCTGTGACACGCGTCAAAACTTTTTCTCTTATAACTGCGCGAAAAGCATGTGTTCTTGCTTAATACAGCGAAACAAGCTGTTTTAGACCGAAACGAGCTAAATCACAACACATCGGTTTTACAAGTGTTCCTTTGACACGCGTCAAAACTTTTTCTCTTATAACTGCGCGAAAAGCATGTATTCTTGCTTAATACAACGAAACAAGCTGTTTTAGACCGAAACGAGCTAAATCACAACACATCGGTTTTACAAGTGTTCCTCTAATACGCGTCTAAACTTTTTTTCTTATAACTGCGCGAAAAGCATGTATTCTTGCTTAATACAGCGAAACAAGCTGTTTTAGACCGAAACGAGCTAAATCACAACACATCGGTTTTACAAGTGTTCCTCTGATACGCGTCAGAACTATTTTTCTCTTATAACTGCGCGAAAAGCATGTATTCCTGCTTAGTCCAACGAAACAAGCTGTTTTAGACCGAAACGAGGTAAATCTGAACACATCGGTTTTACAAGTGTCCCTGTGACATGCCTTTAAAACTTTTTCTCTTATACCTGCGCGAAAAGCATGTATTTGTGCTTAATACAACGAAACAAGCTGTTTTAGACCGAAACGAGCCAAATCACAACACATCGGTATTACAAGTGTGAAAACTTTTTCTCTAATAACTGCGCGAAAAGCATGTATTCTTGCTTAATACAGCGAAACAAGCTGTTTTAGACCGAAACGAGCTAAATCACAACACATCGGTTTTACAAGCGTTCCTCTGATACGCGTCAAAACTTTTTCTCTTATAACTGCGCGAAAAGCATGTATTCTTGCCTAATACAACGAAACAAGCTGTTTTAGACCGAAACGAGCTAAATCACAACACATCGGTTTTACAAGTGTTCCTCTGATACGCGTCTAAACTTTTTCTCTTATAACTGCGCGAAAAGCATGCATTCTTGCTTAATACAACGAAACAAGCTGTTTTAGACCGAAACGAGCTAAATCTGAACACATCGGTTTTACAAGTGTCCCTGTGACACGCGTCACAACTTTTTCTCTTATAACTGCGCGAAAAGCATGTATTCTTGCTTAATACAGCGAAACAAGCTGTTTTAGACCGAAACGAGTTAAATCACAACACATCGGTTTTACAAGTGTTCCTCTGATACGCGTCAAAACTTTTTCTCTTGTAACTGCGCGAAAAGCATGTATTCGTGCTTAATAAAACGAAACAAGCTGTTTTAGACCGAAACGAGCTGCATCTGAAGGCATCGGTTTTACAAGTATCCACGTGATACTCGTCAACTTTTTCTCTTATAACTGCGCGAAAAGCATGTATTCGTGCTTAATACAACGAATCAAACTGTTTTAGACTGAAACGAGCTGTATCTGAACGCATCGGTTTTACAAGTATCCACGTGATACTCAAAACTTTTTCTCTTATAACTGCGCGAAAAGCACGTATTCTTGCTTAATACAGCGAAACAAGCTGTTTTAGACCGAAACGAGCTAAATCACAGCACATCGGTTTTACAAGTGTTCCTCTGATACGCGTCAAAGCTTTTTTCTCTTATAACTGCGCGAAAAGCATGTATTCGTGTTTAGTCTAACGAAACAAGCTGTTTTAGACCGAACGGGGTAAATCTGAACACATCGGTTTTACGAGTGTCCCTGTGACACGCGTCAAAACTTTTTCTCTTATTACTGCGCGAAAAGCACGTATTCTTGCTTAATAATACGAAACAAGCTGTTTTAGACCGAAAAGAGCTAAATCACCACACATCGGATTTACAAGTGTTCCTCTGATACGCGTCAAATCTTTTTCTTCTATAACTGCGCGAAAAGCATGTATTCGTGCCTAATACAACGAAACAAGCTGTTTTACACCAAAACGAGGTAAATCTGAACACATCGGTTTTACAAGTGTCCCTGTGACACGCGTCAAAACTTTTTCTCTTATAACTGCGCGAAAAGCACGTATTCTTGCTTAATACAGCGAAACAAGCTGTTTTAGACCGAAACGAGCTAAATCACAACACATCGGTTTTACAAGTGTTCCTCTGATACGCGTCAAAACTTTTTTCTCTTATAACTGCGCGAAAAGCATGTATTCGTGCTTAGTCCAACGAAACAAGCTGTTTTAGACCGAAACGAGGTAAATCTGAACACATCGGTTTTACAAGTGTCCCTGTGACACGCCTTTAACACTCTTTCTCTTATAACTGCGCGAAAAGCATGTATTCCTGCTTAGTCCAACGAAACAAGCTGTTTTAGACCGAAACGAGGTAAATCTGAACACATCGGTTTTACAAGTCTCCCTGTGACACGCGTCAAAACTTTCTCTCTTATAACTGCGCGAAAAGCATGTATTCTTGCTTAATACAGCGAAACAAGCTGTTTTAGACCGAAACGAGCTAACTCACAACACATCGGTTTTACAAGTGTTCCTCTGATACGCGTCAAAACTTTTTCTCTTTGCGCGAAAAGCATGTATTCGTGCTTAATACAACGAAACAAGCTGTTTTAAACCGAAACGAGCTAAATCACAACACATCGGTTTTACAAGTGTTCCTCTGATACGCGTCTAAACGTTTTCTCTTATAACTGCGCGAAAAGCACGTATTCTTGCTTAATACAGCGAAACAAGCTGTTTTAGACAGAAACGAGCTAAATCACAACACATCGGTTTTACAAGTGTTCCTCTGATACGCGCCAAAACTTTTTCTCTTATAACTGCGCGAAAAGCATGTATTCGTGCTTAATACAACGAAACAAGCTGTTTTAGACCAAAACGAGCTAAATCAGAACACATCGGTTTTACAAGTGTCCCTGTGACCCGCGTCAAAACTTTTTCTCTTATAACTGCGCGAAAAGCATGTATTCTTGGTTAATACAGCGAAACAAGCTGTTTTAGACCGAAACGAGCTAAATCACAACACATCGGTTTTACAAGTGTTCCTCTGATACGCGTCAAAACTTTTTCTCATATAACTGCGCGAAAAGCAAGTATTCGTGTTTAATACAACGAATCAAGCTGTTTTAGACCGAAACGAGCTAAATATGAACACATCGATTTTACACGTGTCCCTGTGACACGCGTCAAAACTTTTTCTCTTATAACTGCGCGAAAAGCACGTATTCTTGCTTAATACAGCGAAACAAGCTGTTTTAGACCGAAACGAGCTAAATCACAACACATCGGTTTTACATGTGTCCCTGTGACACGCGTCAACTTTTTCTCTTATAACTGCGCGAAAAGCATGTATTCTTGCTTAATACAACGCAACAAGTTGTTTTAGTCCGAAAAGAGGTAAATCACAACACATCGGTTTTAAAAGTGTTCCTCTGATACGCGTCAAAACTTTTTTCTCTTATAACTGCGCGAAAAGCACGTATTCGTGCTTAGTTCAACGAAACAAGCTGTTTTAGACCAAAACGAGGTAAATCTGAACACATCGGTTTTACAAGTATCCCTGTGACACGCCTTTAAAACTTTTTCTCTTATAATTGCGCGAAAAGCATGTTTTCCTGCTTAATACAGCGAAACAAGCTGTTTTAGACCGAAACGAGCTAAATCTGAACACATCGGTTTTACAAGTGTCCCTGTGACACGCGTCAAATCTTTTTCTCTTATACCTGTGCGAAAAGCATGTATTCGTGCTTAATACAGCGAAACAAGCTGTTTTAGACCGAAACGAGCTAAATCTGAACACATCGGTTTTACTAGTGTCCCTGTGACACGCGTCACCTTTTCTCTTATAACTGCGCGAAAAGCATATATTCTTGCCTAATACAGCGAAACAAGCTGTTTTAGACCGAAACGAGTTAAATCACAACACATCGGTTTTACAGGTGTCCCTGTGACACGCGTCAAAACTTTTTCGCTTATAACTGCGCGAAAAGCATGTATTCTTGCTTAATACAGCGAAACAAGCTGTTTTAGACCGAAACGAGCTAAATCACAACACATCAGTTTTACAAGTGTTCCTCTGATACGCGTCAAAACTTTTTCTCTTATAACGGCGCGAAAAGCATGTATTCCTGCTTAATACAGCGAAACAAGCTGTTTTAGGCCGAAACGAGATAAATCACAACACATCGGCTTTACAAGTGTTCCTCTGATACGCGTCAAATCTTTTTCTCTTATAACTGCGCGAAAAGCATGTATTCTTGCTTAATACAACGAAACAAGCTGTTTTAGACCGAAACGAGCTAAATCACAACACATCGGTTTTACAAGTGTTCCTCTGATACGCGTCTGATCTTTTTCTCTTATAACTGCGCGAAAAGCATGTATTCGTGCTTAATACAACGAAACAAGCTGTTTTAGACCGAAACGAGCTAAATCTGAACACATCGGTTTTACAAGTGTCCCTGTGACACGCGTCAAAACTTTTTCTCTTATAACTGCGCGAAAAGCATGTATTCTTGCTTAATACAGCGAAACAAGCTGTTTTAGACCGAAACGAGCTAAATCACAACACATCGGTTTTACAAGTGTTCCTCTGATACGCGTCAAAACTTTTTCTCTTATAACTGCACGAAAAGCATGTATTCTTGCTTAATACAACGAAACAAGCTGTTTTAGACCGAAACGAGCTAAATCACAACACATCGGTTTTACAAGTATTCCTCTGATACGCGTCAAAACGTTTTTCTCTTATAACTGCGCGAAAAGCATGTATTCGTGCTTGATACAACGAAACAAGTTGTTTTAGACCGAAACGAGCTAAATCTGAACACATCGGTTTTACAAGTGTCCCTGTGACACGCGTCAAAACTTTTTCTCTTATAACTGCGCGAAAAGCATGTATTCTTGCTTAATACAGCGAAACAAGCTGTTTTAGACCGAAACGAGCTAAATCACAACACATCGGTTTTACAAGTGTTCCTCTAATACGCGTCTGATCTTTTTCTCTTATAACTGCGCGAAAAGCATGTATTCGTGCTTAATACAACGAAACAAGCTGTTTTAGACCGAAACGAGCTAAATCTGAACACATCGGTTTTACAAGTGTCCCTGTGACACGCGTCAAAACTTTTTCTCTTATAACTGCGCGAAAAGCATGTATTCTTGCTTAATACAGCGAAACAAGCTGTTTTAGACCGAAACGAGCTAAATCACACACATCGGTTTTACAAGTGTTCCTCTGATACGCGTCAAAACTTTTTCTCTTATAACTGCGCGAAAAGCATGTATTCTTGCTTAATACAACGAAACAAGCTGTTTTAGACCGAAACGAGCTAAATCACAACACATCGGTTTTACAAGTATTCCTCTGATACGCGTCAAAACTTTTTTCTCTTATAACTGCGCGAAAAGCATGTATTCGTGCTTGATACAACGAAACAAGTTGTTTTAGACCGAAACGAGCTAAATCTGAACACATCGGTTTTACAAGTGTCCCTGTGACACGCGTCAAAACTTTTTCTCTTATAACTGCGCGAAAAGCATGTATTCTTGCTTAATACAGCGAAACAAGCTGTTTTAGACCGAAACGAGCTAAATCACAACACATCGGTTTTACAAGTGTTCCTCTGATACGCGTCAAAACTTTTTCTCTTATAACGGCGCGAAAAGCATGTATTCTTGCTTAATACAACGAAACAAGCTGTTTTAGACCGAAACGAGCTAAATCACAACACGTCGGTTTTACAAGTGTCCCTGTGACACGCGTCAAAACTTTTTCTCTTATAACTGCGCGAAAAGCATGTATTCTTGCTTAATACAAAGAAACAAGCTGTTTTAGACCGAAACGAGCTAAATCACAACACATCGGTTTTACAAGTGTTCCTCTGATACGCGTCAAAACTTTTTTCTCTTATAACGGCGCGAAAAGCACGTATTCGTGCTTAGTTCAACGAAACAAGCTGTTTTAGACCAAAACGAGGTAAATCTGAACACATCGGTTTTACAAGTATCCCTGTGACACGCCTTTAAAACTTTTTCTCTTATAACTGCGCGAAAAGCATGTTTTCCTGCTTAATACAGCGAAACAAGCTGTTTTAGACCGAAACGAGCTAAATCTGAACACATCGGTTTTACAAGTGTCCCTGTGACACGCGTCTGATCTTTTTCTCTTATAACTGCGCGAAAAGCATGTATTCGTGCTTAATACAACGAAACAAGCTGTTTTAGACCGAAACGAGCTAAATCACAACACATCGGTTTTACAAGTGTTCCTCTGATACGCGTCAAAATTTTTTCTCTTATAACTGCGCGAAAAGCACGTATTCGTGCTTAGTTCAACGAAACAAGCTGTTTTAGACCAAAACGAGGTAAATCTGAACACATCGGTTTTACAAGTATCCCTGTGACACGCCTTTAAAACTTTTTCTCTTATAACTGCGCGAAAAGCATGTTTTCCTGCCTAATACAGCGAAACAAGCTGTTTTAGACCGAAACGAGCTAAATCTGAACACATCGGTTTTACAAGTGTCCCTGTGACACGCGTCAAAACTTTTTCTCTTATAACTGCGCAAAAAGCATGTATTCTTGCTTAATACACCGAAACAAGCTGTTTTAGACCGAAACGAGATAAATCACAACACATCGGTTTTACAAGTGTTCCTCTGATACGCGTCAAAACTTTTTCTCTTATAACTGCGCGAAAAGCATGTATTCTTGCTTAATACAGCGAAACAAGCTGTTTTAGACCGAAACGAGCTAAATCACAACACATCGGTTTTACAAGTGTTCCTCTGATACGCGTCTGATCTTTTTCTCTTATAACTGCGCGAAAAGCATGTATTCGTGCTTAATACAACGAAACAAGCTGTTTTAGACCGAAACGAGCTAAATCTGAACACATCGGTTTTACAAGTGTCCCTGTGACACGCGTCAAAACTTTTTCTCTTATAACTGCGCGAAAAGCATGTATTCTTGCTTAATACAGCGAAACAAGCTGTTTTAGACCGAAACGAGCTAAATCACAACACATCGGTTTTACAAGTGTTCCTCTGATACGCGTCAAAACTTTTTCTCTTATAACTGCGCGAAAAGCATGTATTCGTGCTTAATAAAACGAAACAAGCTGTTTTAGACCGAAACGAGCTGTATCTGAACGCATCGGTTTTACAAGTATTCACGTGATACTCGTCAAAACTTTTTCTCTTATAACTGCGCGAAAAGCATGTATTCCTGCTTAGTACAACGAATCAAGCTGTTTTAGACCTAAACGAGCTAAATCTGAACACGTCGGTTTTACACGTGTCCCTGTGACACGCGTCAAAACTTTTTCTCTTATAACTGCGCGAAAAGCATGTATTCTTGCTTAATACAGCGAAACAAGCTGTTTTAGACCGAAACGAGCTAAATCACAACACATCGGTTTTACAAGTGTTCCTCTAATACGCGTCTGATCTTTTTCTCTTATAACTGCGCGAAAAGCATGTATTCGTGCTTAATACAACGAAACAAGCTGTTTTAGACCGAAACGAGCTAAATCTGAACACATCGGTTTTACAAGTGTCCCTGTGACACGCGTCAAAACTTTTTCTCTTATAACTGCGCGAAAAGCATGTATTCTTGCTTAATACAGCGAAACAAGCTGTTTTAGACCGAAACGAGCTAAATCACACACATCGGTTTTACAAGTGTTCCTCTGATACGCGTCAAAACTTTTTCTCTTATAACTGCGCGAAAAGCATGTATTCTTGCTTAATACAACGAAACAAGCTGTTTTAGACCGAAACGAGCTAAATCACAACACATCGGTTTTATAAGTATTCCTCTGATACGCGTCAAAACTTTTTTCTCTTATAACTGCGCGAAAAGCATGTATTCGTGCTTGATACAACGAAACAAGTTGTTTTAGACCGAAACGAGCTAAATCTGAACACATCGGTTTTACAAGTGTCCCTGTGACACGCGTCAAAACTTTTTCTCTTATAACTGCGCGAAAAGCATGTATTCTTGCTTAATACAGCGAAACAAGCTGTTTTAGACCGAAACGAGCTAAATCACAACACATCGGTTTTACAAGTGTTCCTCTGATACGCGTCAAAACTTTTTCTCTTATAACGGCGCGAAAAGCATGTATTCTTGCTTAATACAACGAAACAAGCTGTTTTAGACCGAAACGAGCTAAATCACAACACGTCGGTTTTACAAGTGTCCCTGTGACACGCGTCAAAACTTTTTCTCTTATAACTGCGCGAAAAGCATGTATTCTTGCTTAATACAAAGAAACAAGCTGTTTTAGACCGAAACGAGCTAAATCACAACACATCGGTTTTACAAGTGTTCCTCTGATACGCGTCAAAACTTTTTTCTCTTATAACGGCGCGAAAAGCACGTATTCGTGCTTAGTTCAACGAAACAAGCTGTTTTAGACCAAAACGAGGTAAATCTGAACACATCGGTTTTACAAGTATCCCTGTGACACGCCTTTAAAACTTTTTCTCTTATAACTGCGCGAAAAGCATGTTTTCCTGCTTAATACAGCGAAACAAGCTGTTTTAGACCGAAACGAGCTAAATCTGAACACATCGGTTTTACAAGTGTCCCTGTGACACGCGTCAAAACTTTTTCTCTTATAACTGCGCGAAAAGCATGTATTCTTGCTTAATACAGCGAAACAAGCTGTTTTAGACCGAAACGAGATAAATCACAACACATCGGTTTTACAAGTGTTCCTCTGATACGCGTCAAAACTTTTTTCTCTTTTAACTGCGCGAAAAGCATGTATTCGTGCTTAGTTCAACGAAACAAGCTGTTTTAGACCGAAACGAGGTAAATCTGAACACATCGGTTTTACAAGTGTCCCTGTGACACGCGTCAAATCTTTTTCTCTTATACCTGCGCGAAAAGCATGTATTCGTGCTTAATACAGCGAAACAAGCTGTTTTAGACCGAAACGAGCTAAATCTGAACACATCGGTTTTACTAGTGTCCCTGTGACACGCGTCACCTTTTCTCTTATAACTGCGCGAAAAGCATGTATTCTTGCTTATACAGCGAAACAAGCTGTTTTAGACCGAAACGAGTTAAATCACAACACATCGGTTTTACAAGTGTTCCTCTGATACGCGTCAAAACTTTTTCTCTTATAACTGCGCGAAAAGCATGTATTCGTGCTTAATAAAACGAAACAAGCTGTTTTAGACCGAAACGAGCTGTATCTGAACGCATCGGTTTTACAAGTATTCACGTGATACTCGTCAAAACTTTTTCTCTTATAACTGCGCGAAAAGCATGTATTCGTGCTTAATACAACGAATCAAGCTGTTTTAGACCTAAACGAGCTAAATCTGAACACGTCGGTTTTACACGTGTCCCTGTGACACGCGTCAAAACTTTTTCTCTTATAACTGCGCGAAAAGCACGTATTCTTGCTTAATACAACGAAACAAGCTGTTTTAGACCGAAACGAGCTAAATCACAACACATCGGTTTTACAAGTGTTCCTCTGATACGCGTCAAATCTTTTTCTCTTATAACTGCGCGAAAAGCATGTATTCTTGCTTAATACAACGAAACAAGCTGTTTTAGACCGAAACGAGCTAAATCACAACACATCGGTTTTACAAGTGTTCCTCTGATACGCGTCTGATCTTTTTCTCTTATAACTGCGCGAAAAGCATGTATTCGTGCTTAATACAACGAAACAAGCTGTTTTAGACCGAAACGAGCTAAATCACAACACATCGGTTTTACAAGTGTTCCTCTGATACGCGTCAAAACTTTTTTCTCTTATAACTGCGCGAAAAGCACGTATTCGTGCTTAGTTCAACGAAACAAGCTGTTTTAGACCAAAACGAGGTAAATCTGAACACATCGGTTTTACAAGTATCCCTGTGACACGCCTTTAAAACTTTTTCTCTTATAACTGCGCGAAAAGCATGTTTTCCTGCTTAATACAGCGAAACAAGCTGTTTTAGACCGAAACGAGCTAAATCTGAACACATCGGTTTTACAAGTGTCCCTGTGACACGCGTCAAAACTTTTTCTCTTATAACTGCGCAAAAAGCATGTATTCTTGCTTAATACACCGAAACAAGCTGTTTTAGACCGAAACGAGATAAATCACAACACATCGGTTTTACAAGTGTTCCTCTGATACGCGTCAAAACTTTTTTCTCTTTTAACTGCGCGAAAAGCATGTATTCGTGCTTAGTTCAACGAAACAAGCTGTTTTAGACCGAAACGAGGTAAATCTGAACACATCGGTTTTACAAGTGTCCCTGTGACACGCGTCAAATCTTTTTCTCTTATACCTGCGCGAAAAGCATGTATTCGTGCTTAATACAGCAAAACAAGCTGTTTTGACCGAAACGAGCTAAATCTGAACACATCGGTTTTACTAGTGTCCCTGTGACACGCGTCACCTTTTCTCTTATAACTGCGCGAAAAGCATGTATTCTTGCTTATACAGCGAAACAAGCTGTTTTAGACCGAAACGAGTTAAATCACAACACATCGGTTTTACAAGTGTTCCTCTGATACGCGTCAAAACTTTTTCTCTTATAACTGCGCGAAAAGCATGTATTCGTGCTTAATAAAACGAAACAAGCTGTTTTAGACCGAAACGAGCTGTATCTGAACGCATCGGTTTTACAAGTATTCACGTGATACTCGTCAAAACTTTTTCTCTTATAACTGCGCGAAAAGCATGTATTCGTGCTTAATACAACGAATCAAGCTGTTTTAGACCTAAACGAGCTAAATCTGAACACGTCGGTTTTACACGTGTCCCTGTGACACGCGTCAAAACTTTTTCTCTTATAACTGCGCGAAAAGCACGTATTCTTGCTTAATACAACGAAACAAGCTGTTTTAGACCGAAACGAGCTAAATCACAACACATCGGTTTTACAAGTGTTCCTCTGATACGCGTCAAATCTTTTTCTCTTATAACTGCGCGAAAAGCATGTATTCTTGCTTAATACAGCGAAACAAGCTGTTTTAGACCGAAACGAGCTAAATCACAACACATCGGTTTTACAAGTGTTCCTCTGATACGCGTCTGATCTTTTTCTCTTATAACTGCGCGAAAAGCATGTATTCGTGCTTAATACAACGAAACAAGCTGTTTTAGACCGAAACGAGCTAAATCTGAACACATCGGTTTTACAAGTGTCCCTGTGACACGCGTCAAAACTTTTTCTCTTATAACTGCGCGAAAAGCATGTATTCTTGCTTAATACAGCGAAACAAGCTGTTTTAGACCGAAACGAGCTAAATCACAACACATCGGTTTTACAAGTGTTCCTCTGATACGCGTCAAAACTTTTTCTCTTATAACTGCGCGAAAAGCATGTATTCGTGCTTAATAAAACGAAACAAGCTGTTTTAGACCGAAACGAGCTGTATCTGAACGCATCGGTTTTACAAGTATTCACGTGATACTCGTCAAAACTTTTTCTCCTATAACTGCGCGAAAAGCATGTATTCGTGCTTAGTACAACGAATCAAGCTGTTTTAGACCTAAACGAGCTAAATCTGAACACGTCGGTTTTACACGTGTCCCTGTGACACGCGTCAAAACTTTTTCTCTTATAACTGCGCGAAAAGCACGTATTCTTGCTTAATACAACGAAACAAGCTGTTTTAGACCGAAACGAGCTAAATCACAACACATCGGTTTTACAAGTGTTCCTCTGATACGCGTCAAATCTTTTTCTCTTATAACTGCGCGAAAAGCATGTATTCTTGCTTAATACAACGAAACAAGCTGTTTTAGACCGAAACGAGCTAAATCACAACACATCGGTTTTACAAGTGTTCCTCTGATACGCGTCTGATCTTTTTCTCTTATAACTGCGCGAAAAGCATGTATTCGTGCTTAATACAACGAAACAAGCTGTTTTAGACCGAAACGAGCTAAATCTGAACACATCGGTTTTACAAGTGTCCCTGTGACACGCGTCAAAACTTTTTCTCTTATAACTGCGCGAAAAGCATGTATTCTTGCTTAATACAGCGAAACAAGCTGTTTTAGACCGAAACGAGCTAAATCACAACACATCGGTTTTACAAGTGTTCCTCTGATACGCGTCAAAACTTTTTCTCTTATAACTGCGCGAAAAGCATGTATTCGTGCTTAATAAAACGAAACAAGCTGTTTTAGACCGAAACGAGCTGTATCTGAACGCATCGGTTTTACAAGTATTCACGTGATACTCGTCAAAACTTTTTCTCTTATAACTGCGCGAAAAGCATGTATTCGTGCTTAGTACAACGAATCAAGCTGTTTTAGACCTAAACGAGCTAAATCTGAACACGTCGGTTTTACACGTGTCCCTGTGACACGCGTCAAAACTTTTTCTCTTATAACTGCGCGAAAAGCACGTATTCTTGCTTAATACAACGAAACAAGCTGTTTTAGACCGAAACGAGCTAAATCACAACACATCGGTTTTACAAGTGTTCCTCTGATACGCGTCAAATCTTTTTCTCTTATAACTGCGCGAAAAGCATGTATTCTTGCTTAATACAACGAAACAAGCTGTTTTAGACCGAAACGAGCTAAATCACAACACATCGGTTTTACAAGTGTTCCTCTGATACGCGTCTGATCTTTTTCTCTTATAACTGCGCGAAAAGCATGTATTCGTGCTTAATACAACGAAACAAGCTGTTTTAGACCGAAACGAGCTAAATCTGAACACATCGGTTTTACAAGTGTCCCTGTGACACGCGTCAAAACTTTTTCTCTTATAACTGCGCGAAAAGCATGTATTCTTGCTTAATACAGCGAAACAAGCTGTTTTAGACCGAAACGAGCTAAATCACAACACATCGGTTTTACAAGTGTTCCTCTGATACGCGTCAAAACTTTTTCTCTTATAACTGCGCGAAAAGCATGTATTCTTGCTTAATACAACGAAACAAGCTGTTTTAGACCGAAACGAGCTAAATCACAACACATCGATTTTACAAGTATTCCTCTGATACGCGTCAAAACTTTTTTCTCTTATAACTGCGCGAAAAGCATGTATTCGTGCTTGATACAACGAAACAAGTTGTTTTAGACCGAAACGAGCTAAATCTGAACACATCGGTTTTACAAGTGTCCCTGTGACACGCGTCAAAACGTTTTCGCTTATAACTGCGCGAAAAGCATGTATTCTTGCTTAATACAGCGAAACAAGCTGTTTTAGACCGAAACGAGCTAAATCACAACACATCGGTTTTACAAGTGTTCCTCTGATACGCGTCAAAACTTTTTCTCTTATAACGGCGCGAAAAGCATGTATTCCTGCTTAATACAGCGAAACAAGCTGTTTTAGGCCGAAACGAGATAAATCACAACACATCGGCTTTACAAGTGTTCCTCTGATACGCGTCAAATCTTTTTCTCTTATAACTGCGCGAAAAGCATGTATTCTTGCTTAATACAACGAAACAAGCTGTTTTAGACCGAAACGAGCTAAATCACAACACATCGGTTTTACAAGTGTTCCTCTGATACGCGTCTAAACTTTTTCTCTTATAACTGCGCGAAAAGCATGTATTCGTGCTTAATACAACGAAACAAGCTGTTTTAGACCGAAACGAGCTAAATCTGAACACATCGGTTTTACAAGTGTCCCTGTGACAGGCGTCAAAACTTTTTCTCTTATAACTGCGCGAAAAGCATGTATTCTTGCTTAATACAGCGAAACAAGCTGTTTTAGACCGAAACGAGCTAAATCACAACACATCGGTTTTACAAGTGTTCCTCTGATACGCGTCAAAACTTTTTTTCTTATAACTGCGCGAAAAGCATGTATTCTTGCTTAATACAACGAAACAAGCTGTTTTAGACCGAAACGAGCTAAATCACAACACATCGGTTTTACAAGTGTTCCTCTGATACGCGTCTAAACTTTTTCTCTTATAACTGCGCGAAAAGCATGTATTCGTGCTTAATACGACGAAACAAGCTGTTTTAGAACGAAACGAGCTAAATCTGAACACATCGCTTTTACAAGTGTCCCTGTGACACGCGTCAAAACTTTTTCTCTTTTAACTGCGCGAAAAGCATGTATTCTTGCTTAATACAGCGAAACAAGCTGTTTTAGACCAAAACGAGCTAAATCACAACACATCGGTTTTACAGTATTCCTCTGATACGCGTGAAAATTTTTTCTCTTATAACTGCGCGAAAAGCATGTATTCGTGCTTGATACAGCGAAACAAGTTGTTTTAGACCGAAACGAGCTAAATCTGAACACATCGGTTTTACAAGTGTCCCTGTGACACGCGTCAAAACTTTTTCTCTTATAACTGCGCGAAAAGCATGTATTCTTGCTTAATACAGCGAAACAAGCTGTTTTAGACCGAAACGAGCTAAATCACAACACATCGGTTTTACAAGTGTTCCTCTGATACGCGTCTGATCTTTTTCTCTTATAACTGCGCGAAAAGCATGTATTCGTGCTTAATACAACGAAACAAGCTGTTTTAGACCGAAACGAGCTAAATCTGAACACATCGGTTTTACAAGTGTCCCTGTGACACGCGTCAAAACGTTTTCTCTTATAACTGCGCGAAAAGCATGTATTCTTGCTTAATACAGCGAAACAAGCTGTTTTAGACCGAAACGAGCTAAATCACAACACATCGGTTTTACAAGTGTTCCTCTGATACGCGTCAAAACTTTTTCTCTTATAACTGCGCGAAAAGCATGTATTCGTGCTTAATAAAACGAAACAAGCTGTTTTAGACCGAAACGAGCTGTATCTGAACGCATCGGTTTTACAAGTATTCACGTGATACTCGTCAAAACTTTTTCTCTTATAACTGCGCGAAAAGCATGTATTCGTGCTTAATACAACGAATCAAGCTGTTTTAGACCTAAACGAGCTAAATCTGAACACGTCGGTTTTACACGTGTCCCTGTGACACGCGTCAAAACTTTTTCTCTTATAACTGCGCGAAAAGCACGTATTCTTGCTTAATACAACGAAACAAGCTGTTTTAGACCGAAACGAGCTAAATCACAACACATCGGTTTTACAAGTGTTCCTCTGATACGCGTCAAATCTTTTTCTCTTATAACTGCGCGAAAAGCATGTATTCTTGCTTAATACAACGAAACAAGCTGTTTTAGACCGAAACGAGCTAAATCACAACACATCGGTTTTACAAGTGTTCCTCTGATACGCGTCTGATCTTTTTCTCTTATAACTGCGCGAAAAGCATGTATTCGTGCTTAATACAACGAAACAAGCTGTTTTAGACCGAAACGAGCTAAATCTGAACACATCGGTTTTACAAGTGTCCCTGTGACACGCGTCAAAACTTTTTCTTATAACTGCGCGAAAAGCATGTATTCTTGCCTAATACAGCGAAACAAGCTGTTTTAGACCGAAACGAGCTAAATCACAACACATCGGTTTTACAAGTGTTCCTCTGATACGCGTCAAAACTTTTTCTCTTATAACTGCGCGAAAAGCATGTATTCTTGCTTAATACAACGAAACAAGCTGTTTTAGACCGAAACGAGCTAAATCACAACACATCGATTTTACAAGTATTCCTCTGATACGCGTCAAAACTTTTTTCTCTTATAACTGCGCGAAAAGCATGTATTCGTGCTTGATACAACGAAACAAGTTGTTTTAGACCGAAACGAGCTAAATCTGAACACATCGGTTTTACAAGTGTCCCTGTGACACGCGTCAAAACTTTTTCGCTTATAACTGCGCGAAAAGCATGTATTCTTGCTTAATACAGCGAAACAAGCTGTTTTAGACCGAAACGAGCTAAATCACAACACATCGGTTTTACAAGTGTTCCTCTGATACGCGTCAAAACTTTTTCTCTTATAACGGCGCGAAAAGCATGTATTCCTGCTTAATACAGCGAAACAAGCTGTTTTAGGCCGAAACGAGATAAATCACAACACATCGGCTTTACAAGTGTTCCTCTGATACGCGTCAAATCTTTTTCTCTTATAACTGCGCGAAAAGCATGTATTCTTGCTTAATACAACGAAACAAGCTGTTTTAGACCGAAACGAGCTAAATCACAACACATCGGTTTTACAAGTGTTCCTGTGACAGGCGTCAAAACTTTTTCTCTTATAACTGCGCGAAAAGCATGTATTCTTGCTTAATACAGCGAAACAAGCTGTTTTAGACCGAAACGAGCTAAATCACAACACATCGGTTTTACAAGTGTTCCTCTGATACGCGTCAAAACTTTTTCTCTTATAACTGCGCGAAAAGCATGTATTCTTGCTTAATACAACGAAACAAGCTGTTTTAGACCGAAACGAGCTAAATCACAACACATCGGTTTTACAAGTGTTCCTCTGATACGCGTCTAAACTTTTTCTCTTATAACTGCGCGAAAAGCATGTATTCTTGCTTAATACAGCGAAACAAGCTGTTTTAGACCGAAACGAGCTAAATCACAACACATCGGTTTTACAAGTGTTCCTCTGATACGCGTCAAAACTTTTTCTCTTATAACTGCGCGAAAAGCATGTATTCTTGCTTAATACAACGAAACAAGCTGTTTTAGACCGAAACGAGCTAAATCACAACACATCGGTTTTACAAGTGTTCCTCTGATACGCGTCTAAACTTTTTCTCTTATAACTGCGCGAAAAGCATGTATTCGTGCTTAATACGACGAAACAAGCTGTTTTAGACCGAAACGAGCTAAATCTGAACACATCGCTTTTACAAGTGTCCCTGTGACACGCGTCAAAACTTTTTCTCTTATAACTGCGCGAAAAGCATGTATTCTTGCTTAATACAGCGAAACAAGCTGTTTTAGACCAAAACGAGCTAAATCACAACACATCGGTTTTACAGTATTCCTCTGATACGCGTGAAAATTTTTTCTTTTATAACTGCGCGAAAAGCATGTATTCGTGCTTGATACAGCGAAACAAGTTGTTTTAGACCGAAACGAGCTAAATCTGAACACATCGGTTTTACAAGTGTCCCTGTGACACGCGTCAAAACTTTTTCTCTTATAACTGCGCGAAAAGCATGTATTCTTGCTTAATACAGCGAAACAAGCTGTTTTAGACCGAAACGAGCTAAATCACAACACATCGGTTTTACAAGTGTTCCTCTGATACGCGTCAAAACTTTTTCTCTTATAACGGCGCGAAAAGCATGTATTCTTGCTTAATACAACGAAACAAGATGTTTTAGACCGAAACGAGCTAAATCACAACACATCGGTTTTACAAGTGTCCCTGTGACACGCGTCAAAACTTTTTCTCTTATAACTGCGCGAAAAGCATGTATTCTTGCTTAATACAGCGAAACAAGCTGTTTTAGACCGAAACGAGCTAAATACCAACACATCGGTTTTACAAGTGTTCCTCTGATACGCTTCTAAACTTTTTCTCTTATAACTGCGCGAAAAGCAAGTATTTGTGCTTAATACGACGAAACAAGCTGTTTGAGACCGAAACGAGCTAAACCTGAACACATCGGTTTTACAAGTGTCCCTGTGACACGCGTCAAAACTTTTTCTCTTATAACTGCGCGAAAAGCATGTATTCTTGCTTAATACAGCGAAACAAGCTGTTTTAGACCGAAATGAGCAAAATCACAACACATCGGTTTTACAAGTGTCCCTAGCTGTGACACGCGTCAAAACTTTTTCTCTTATAACTGCGCGAAAAGCATGTATTCTTGCTTAATACAGCGAAACAAGCTGTTTTAGACCGAAAGGAGCTAAATCTGAACACATCGGTTTTAAAAGTGTCCCTGTGACACGCGTCACCTTTTCTCATAACTGCGCGAAAAGCATGTATTCTTGCCTAATACAGCGAAACAAGCTGTTTTAGACCGAAACGAGTTAAATCACAACACATCGGTTTTACAGGTGTTCCTCTGATACGCGTCAAAACTTTTTCTCTTATAACTGCGCGAAAAGCATGTATTCGTGCTTAATAAAACGAAACAAGCTGTTTTAGACCGAAACGAGCTGTATCTGAACGCATCGGTTTTACAAGTGTCCCTGTGACACGCGTCAAAACTTTTTCTCTTATAACTGCGCGAAAAGCATGTTTTCTTGCTTAATACAGCGAAACAAGCTGTTTTAGACCGAAACGAGCTAAATCACAACACATCGGTTTTACAAGTGTTCCTCTGATACGCGTCAAAACTTTTACCCTTATAACTGCGCGAAAAGCATGTATTCTTGCTTAATACAACGAAACAAGCTGTTTTAGACCGAAACGAGCTAAATCACAACACATCGGTTTTACAAGTGTCCCTGTGACACGCGTCAAAACTTTTTCTCTTATAACTGCGCGAAAAGCATGTATTCTTGCTTAATACAGCGAAACAAGCTGTTTTAGACCGAAACGAGCTAAATCACAACACATCGGTTTCACAAGTGTTCCTCTGATACGCGTCAAAACTTTTTTCTCTTATAACTGCGCGAAAAGCATGTATTCGTGCTTAGTTCAACGAAACAAGCTGTTTTAGACCGAAACGAGCTAAATCACAACACATCGGTTTTACAAGTGTTCCTCTGATACGCGTCTAAACTTTTTCTCTTATAACTGCGCGAAAAGCATGCATTCGTGCTTAATACGACGAAACAAGCTGTTTTAGACCGAAACGAGCTAAATCTGAACACATCGGTTTTACAAGTGTCCCTGTGACACGCGTCAAAACTTTTTCTCTTATGACTGCGCGAAAAGCATGTATTCTTGCTTAATACAGCGAAACAAGCTGTTTTAGACCGAAACGCGCTAAATCACAACACATCGGTTTTACAAGTGTTCCTCTGATACGCGTCAAAACTTTTTCTCTTATAACTGCGCGAAAAGCATGTATTCTTGCTTAATACAACGAAACAAGCTGTTTTAGACCGAAACGAGCTAAATCACAACACATCGGTTTTACGTGTCCCTGTGACACGCGTCAAAACTTTTTCTCTTATAACTGCGCGAAAAGCATGTATTCTTGCTTAATACAGCGAAACAAGCTGTTTTAGACCGAAACGAGATAAATCACAACACATCGGTTTTACAACTGTTCCTCTGATGCGCGTCAAAACTTTTTTCTCTTTTAACTGCGCGAAAAGCATGTATTCGTGCTTAGTTCAACGAAACAAGCTGTTTTAGACCGAAACGAGGTAAATCACAACACATCGGTTTTACAAGTGTTCCTCTGATACGCGTCAAATCTTTTTCTCTTATACCTGCGCGAAAAGCATGTATTCGTGCTTAATACAGCGAAACAAGCTGTTTTAGACCGAAACAAGCTAAATCTAAACACATCGGTTTTACTAGTGTCCCTGTGACACGCGTCACCTTTTCTCTTATAACTGCGCGAAAAGCATGTATTCTTGCTTATACAGCGAAACAAGCTGTTTTAGACCGAAACGAGTTAAATCACAACACATCGGTTTTACAAGTGTTCCTCTGATACGCGTCAAAACTTTTTCTCTTATAACTGCGCGAAAAGCATGTATTCGTGCTTAATAAAACGAAACAAGCTGTTTTAGACCGAAACGAGCTGTATCTGAACGCATCGGTTTTACAAGTATTCACATGATACTCGTCAAAACTTTTTCTCTTATAACTGCGCGAAAAGCATGTATTCGTGCTTAATACAACGAATCAAGCTGTTTTAGACCTAAACGAGCTAAATCTGAACACGTCGGTTTTACACGTGTCCCTGTGACACGCGTCAAAACTTTTTCTCTTATAACTGCGCGAAAAGCACGTATCCTTGCTTAATACAACGAAACAAGCTGTTTTAGACCGAAACGAGCTAAATCACAACACATCGGTTTTACAAGTGTTCCTCTGATACGCGTCTAAACTTTTTATCTTATAACTGCGCGAAAAGCATGTATTCGTGCTTAATACGACGAAACAAGCTGTTTTAGACCGAAACGAGCTAAATCTGAACACATCGGTTTTACAAGTGTCCCTGTGACACGCGTCAAAACTTTCTCTCTTATAACTGCGCGAAAAGCATGTATTCTTGCTTAATACAGCGAAACAAGCTGTTTTAGACCAAAACGAGCTAAATCACAACACATCGGTTTTACAGTATTCCTCTGATACGCGTCAAAATTTTTTCTCTTATAACTGCGCGAAAAGCATGTATTCGTGCTTGATACAGCGAAACAAGTTGTTTTAGACCGAAACGAGCTAAATCTGAACACATCGGTTTTACAAGTGTCCCTGTGACACGCGTCAAAACTTTTTCTCTTATAACTGCGCGAAAAGCATGTATTCTTGCTTAATACAGCGAAACAAGCTGTTTTAGACCGAAAAGAGCTAAATCACAACACATCGGTTTTACAAGTGTTCCTCTGATACGCGTCAAAACTTTTTCTCTTATAACGGCGCGAAAAGCATGTATTCTTGCTTAATACAACGAAACAAGCTGTTTTAGACCGAAACGAGCTAAATCACAACACATCGGTTTTACAAGTGTCCCTGTGACACGCGTCAAAACTTTTTCTCTTATAACTGCGCGAAAAGCATGTATTCTTGCTTAATACAGCGAAACAAGCTGTTTTAGACCGAAACGAGCTAAATCACAACACATCGGTTTTACAAGTGTAACTGCGCGAAAAGCATGTATTCGTGCTTAGTCTAACGAAACAAGCTGTTTTAGACCGAAACGGGGTAAATCTGAACACATCGGTTTTACAAGTGTTCCTCTGATACGCGTCAAATCTTTTTCTCTTATAACTGCGCGAAAAGCATGTATTCGTGCTTGATACAACGAAACAAGTTGTTTTAGACCGAAACGAGCTAAATCTGAACACATCGGTTTTACAAGTGTCCCTGTGACACGCGTCAAAACTTTTTCTCGTATAACTGCGCGAAAAGCATGTATTCTTGCTTAATACAGCGAAACAAGCTGTTTTAGACCAAAACGATCTAAATCACAACACATCGGTTTTACAAGTGTTCCTCTGATACGCGTCAAAACTTTTTTCTCTTATAACGGCGCGAAAAGCATGTATTCGTGCTTAATACAGCGAAACAAGCTGTTTTAGACCGAAACGCGCTAAATCACAACACATCGGTTTTACAAGTGTTCCTCTGATACGCGTCAAAACTTTTTCTCTTATAACTGCGCGAAAAGCATGTATTCTTGCTTAATACAACGAAACAAGCTGTTTTAGACCGAAACGAGCTAAATCACAACACATCGGTTTTACGTGTCCCTGTGACACGCGTCAAAACTTTTTCTCTTATAACTGCGCGAAAAGCATGTATTCTTGCTTAATACAGCGAAACAAGCTGTTTTAGACCGAAACGAGATAAATCACAACACATCGGTTTTACAACTGTTCCTCTGATACGCGTCAAAACTTTTTTCTCTTTTAACTGCGCGAAAAGCATGTATTCGTGCTTAGTTCAACGAAACAAGCTGTTTTAGACCGAAACGAGGTAAATCACAACACATCGGTTTTACAAGTGTTCCTCTGATACGCGTCAAATCTTTTTCTCTTATACCTGCGCGAAAAGCATGTATTCGTGCTTAATACAGCGAAACAAGCTGTTTTAGACCGAAACAAGCTAAATCTAAACACATCGGTTTTACTAGTGTCCCTGTGACACGCGTCACCTTTTCTCTTATAACTGCGCGAAAAGCATGTATTCTTGCTTATACAGCGAAACAAGCTGTTTTAGACCGAAACGAGTTAAATCACAACACATCGGTTTTACAAGTGTTCCTCTGATACGCGTCAAAACTTTTTCTCTTATAACTGCGCGAAAAGCATGTATTCGTGCTTAATAAAACGAAACAAGCTGTTTTAGACCGAAACGAGCTGTATCTGAACGCATCGGTTTTACAAGTATTCACATGATACTCGTCAAAACTTTTTCTCTTATAACTGCGCGAAAAGCATGTATTCGTGCTTAATACAACGAATCAAGCTGTTTTAGACCTAAACGAGCTAAATCTGAACACGTCGGTTTTACACGTGTCCGTGTGACACGCGTCAAAACTTTTTCTCTTATAACTGCGCGAAAAGCACGTATCCTTGCTTAATACAACGAAACAAGCTGTTTTAGACCGAAACGAGCTAAATCACAACACATCGGTTTTACAAGTGTTCCTCTGATACGCGTCTAAACTTTTTCTCTTATAACTGCGCGAAAAGCATGTATTCTTGCTTAATACAGCGAAACAAGCTGTTTTAGACCGAAATGAGCAAAATCACAACACATCGGTTTTACAAGTGTCCCTAGCTGTGACACGCGTCAAAACTTTTTCTCTTATAACTGCGCGAAAAGCATGTATTCTTGCTTAATACAGCGAAACAAGCTGTTTTAGACCGAAAGGAGCTAAATCTGAACACATCGGTTTTAAAAGTGTCCCTGTGACACGCGTCACCTTTTCTCATAACTGCGCGAAAAGCATGTATTCTTGCCTAATACAGCGAAACAAGCTGTTTTAGACCGAAACGAGTTAAATCACAACACATCGGTTTTACAGGTGTTCCTCTGATACGCGTCAAAACTTTTTCTCTTATAACTGCGCGAAAAGCATGTATTCGTGCTTAATAAAACGAAACAAGCTGTTTTAGACCGAAACGAGCTGTATCTGAACGCATCGGTTTTACAAGTGTCCCTGTGACACGCGTCAAAACTTTTTCTCTTATAACTGCGCGAAAAGCATGTTTTCTTGCTTAATACAGCGAAACAAGCTGTTTTAGACCGAAACGAGCTAAATCACAACACATCGGTTTTACAAGTGTTCCTCTGATACGCGTCAAAACTTTTACCCTTATAACTGCGCGAAAAGCATGTATTCTTGCTTAATACAACGAAACAAGCTGTTTTAGACCGAAACGAGCTAAATCACAACACATCGGTTTTACAAGTGTCCCTGTGACACGCGTCAAAACTTTTTCTCTTATAACTGCGCGAAAAGCATGTATTCTTGCTTAATACAGCGAAACAAGCTGTTTTAGACCGAAACGAGCTAAATCACAACACATCGGTTTCACAAGTGTTCCTCTGATACGCGTCAAAACTTTTTTCTCTTATAACTGCGCGAAAAGCATGTATTCGTGCTTAGTTCAACGAAACAAGCTGTTTTAGACCGAAACGAGGTAAATCTGAACACATCGGTTTTACAAGTGTCCCTGTGACACGCGTCAAAACTTTTTCTCTTATAACTGCGCGAAAAGCATGTATTCTTGCTTAATACAGCGAAACAAGCTGTTTTAGACCGAAACGAGCTAAATCACAACACATCGGTTTTACAAGTGTTCCTCTGATACGCGTCTAAACTTTTTCTCTTATAACTGCGCGAAAAGCATGCATTCGTGCTTAATACGACGAAACAAGCTGTTTTAGACCGAAACGAGCTAAATCTGAACACATCGGTTTTACAAGTGTCCCTGTGACACGCGTCAAAACTTTTTCTCTTATGACTGCGCGAAAAGCATGTATTCTTGCTTAATACAGCGAAACAAGCTGTTTTAGACCGAAACGCGCTAAATCACAACACATCGGTTTTACAAGTGTTCCTCTGATACGCGTCAAAACTTTTTCTCTTATAACTGCGCGAAAAGCATGTATTCTTGCTTAATACAACGAAACAAGCTGTTTTAGACCGAAACGAGCTAAATCACAACACATCGGTTTTACGTGTCCCTGTGACACGCGTCAAAACTTTTTCTCTTATAACTGCGCGAAAAGCATGTATTCTTGCTTAATACAGCGAAACAAGCTGTTTTAGACCGAAACGAGATAAATCACAACACATCGGTTTTACAACTGTTCCTCTGATACGCGTCAAAACTTTTTTCTCTTTTAACTGCGCGAAAAGCATGTATTCGTGCTTAGTTCAACGAAACAAGCTGTTTTAGACCGAAACGAGGTAAATCACAACACATCGGTTTTACAAGTGTTCCTCTGATACGCGTCAAATCTTTTTCTCTTATACCTGCGCGAAAAGCATGTATTCGTGCTTAATACAGCGAAACAAGCTGTTTTAGACCGAAACAAGCTAAATCTAAACACATCGGTTTTACTAGTGTCCCTGTGACACGCGTCACCTTTTCTCTTATAACTGCGCGAAAAGCATGTATTCTTGCTTATACAGCGAAACAAGCTGTTTTAGACCGAAACGAGTTAAATCACAACACATCGGTTTTACAAGTGTTCCTCTGATACGCGTCAAAACTTTTTCTCTTATAACTGCGCGAAAAGCATGTATTCGTGCTTAATACAACGAATCAAGCTGTTTTAGACCTAAACGAGCTAAATCTGAACACGTCGGTTTTACACGTGTCCCTGTGACACGCGTCAAAACTTTTTCTCTTATAACTGCGCGAAAAGCACGTATCCTTGCTTAATACAACGAAACAAGCTGTTTTAGACCGAAACGAGCTAAATCACAACACATCGGTTTTACAAGTGTTCCTCTGATACGCGTCTAAACTTTTTATCTTATAACTGCGCGAAAAGCATGTATTCGTGCTTAATACGACGAAACAAGCTGTTTTAGACCGAAACGAGCTAAATCTGAACACATCGGTTTTACAAGTGTCCCTGTGACACGCGTCAAAACTTTCTCTCTTATAACTGCGCGAAAAGCATGTATTCTTGCTTAATACAGCGAAACAAGCTGTTTTAGACCAAAACGAGCTAAATCACAACACATCGGTTTTACAGTATTCCTCTGATACGCGTCAAAATTTTTTCTCTTATAACTGCGCGAAAAGCATGTATTCGTGCTTGATACAGCGAAACAAGTTGTTTTAGACCGAAACGAGCTAAATCTGAACACATCGGTTTTACAAGTGTCCCTGTGACACGCGTCAAAACTTTTTCTCTTATAACTGCGCGAAAAGCATGTATTCTTGCTTAATACAGCGAAACAAGCTGTTTTAGACCGAAAAGAGCTAAATCACAACACATCGGTTTTACAAGTGTTCCTCTGATACGCGTCAAAACTTTTTCTCTTATAACGGCGCGAAAAGCATGTATTCTTGCTTAATACAACGAAACAAGCTGTTTTAGACCGAAACGAGCTAAATCACAACACATCGGTTTTACAAGTGTCCCTGTGACACGCGTCAAAACTTTTTCTCTTATAACTGCGCGAAAAGCATGTATTCTTGCTTAATACAGCGAAACAAGCTGTTTTAGACCGAAACGAGCTAAATCACAACACATCGGTTTTACAAGTGTAACTGCGCGAAAAGCATGTATTCGTGCTTAGTCTAACGAAACAAGCTGTTTTAGACCGAAACGGGGTAAATCTGAACACATCGGTTTTACAAGTGTTCCTCTGATACGCGTCAAATCTTTTTCTCTTATAACTGCGCGAAAAGCATGTATTCGTGCTTGATACAACGAAACAAGTTGTTTTAGACCGAAACGAGCTAAATCTGAACACATCGGTTTTACAAGTGTCCCTGTGACACGCGTCAAAACTTTTTCTCGTATAACTGCGCGAAAAGCATGTATTCTTGCTTAATACAGCGAAACAAGCTGTTTTAGACCAAAACGATCTAAATCACAACACATCGGTTTTACAAGTGTTCCTCTGATACGCGTCAAAACTTTTTTCTCTTATAACGGCGCGAAAAGCATGTATTCGTGCTTAATACAGCGAAACAAGCTGTTTTAGACCGAAACGCGCTAAATCACAACACATCGGTTTTACAAGTGTTCCTCTGATACGCGTCAAAACTTTTTCTCTTATAACTGCGCGAAAAGCATGTATTCTTGCTTAATACAACGAAACAAGCTGTTTTAGACCGAAACGAGCTAAATCACAACACATCGGTTTTACGTGTCCCTGTGACACGCGTCAAAACTTTTTCTCTTATAACTGCGCGAAAAGCATGTATTCTTGCTTAATACAGCGAAACAAGCTGTTTTAGACCGAAACGAGATAAATCACAACACATCGGTTTTACAACTGTTCCTCTGATACGCGTCAAAACTTTTTTCTCTTTTAACTGCGCGAAAAGCATGTATTCGTGCTTAGTTCAACGAAACAAGCTGTTTTAGACCGAAACGAGGTAAATCACAACACATCGGTTTTACAAGTGTTCCTCTGATACGCGTCAAATCTTTTTCTCTTATACCTGCGCGAAAAGCATGTATTCGTGCTTAATACAGCGAAACAAGCTGTTTTAGACCGAAACAAGCTAAATCTAAACACATCGGTTTTACTAGTGTCCCTGTGACACGCGTCACCTTTTCTCTTATAACTACGCGAAAAGCATGTATTCTTGCTTATACAGCGAAACAAGCTGTTTTAGACCGAAACGAGTTAAATCACAACACATCGGTTTTACAAGTGTTCCTCTGATACGCGTCAAAACTTTTTCTCTTATAACTGCGCGAAAAGCATGTATTCGTGCTTAATAAAACGAAACAAGCTGTTTTAGACCGAAACGAGCTGTATCTGAACGCATCGGTTTTACAAGTATTCACATGATACTCGTCAAAACTTTTTCTCTTATAACTGCGCGAAAAGCATGTATTCGTGCTTAATACAACGAATCAAGCTGTTTTAGACCTAAACGAGCTAAATCTGAACACGTCGGTTTTACACGTGTCCCTGTGACACGCGTCAAAACTTTTTCTCTTATAACTGCGCGAAAAGCACGTATCCTTGCTTAATACAACGAAACAAGCTGTTTTAGACCGAAACGAGCTAAATCACAACACATCGGTTTTACAAGTGTTCCTCTGATACGCGTCTAAACTTTTTATCTTATAACTGCGCGAAAAGCATGTATTCGTGCTTAATACGACGAAACAAGCTGTTTTAGACCGAAACGAGCTAAATCTGAACACATCGGTTTTACAAGTGTCCCTGTGACACGCGTCAAAACTTTCTCTCTTATAACTGCGCGAAAAGCATGTATTCTTGCTTAATACAGCGAAACAAGCTGTTTTAGACCAAAACGAGCTAAATCACAACACATCGGTTTTACAGTATTCCTCTGATACGCGTCAAAATTTTTTCTCTTATAACTGCGCGAAAAGCATGTATTCGTGCTTGATACAGCGAAACAAGTTGTTTTAGACCGAAACGAGCTAAATCTGAACACATCGGTTTTACAAGTGTCCCTGTGACACGCGTCAAAACTTTTTCTCTTATAACTGCGCGAAAAGCATGTATTCTTGCTTAATACAGCGAAACAAGCTGTTTTAGACCGAAAAGAGCTAAATCACAACACATCGGTTTTACAAGTGTTCCTCTGATACGCGTCAAAACTTTTTCTCTTATAACGGCGCGAAAAGCATGTATTCTTGCTTAATACAACGAAACAAGCTGTTTTAGACCGAAACGAGCTAAATCACAACACATCGGTTTTACAAGTGTCCCTGTGACACGCGTCAAAACTTTTTCTCTTATAACTGCGCGAAAAGCATGTATTCTTGCTTAATACAGCGAAACAAGCTGTTTTAGACCGAAACGAGCTAAATCACAACACATCGGTTTTACAAGTGTAACTGCGCGAAAAGCATGTATTCGTGCTTAGTCTAACGAAACAAGCTGTTTTAGACCGAAACGGGGTAAATCTGAACACATCGGTTTTACAAGTGTTCCTCTGATACGCGTCAAATCTTTTTCTCTTATAACTGCGCGAAAAGCATGTATTCGTGCTTAATTCAACGAAACAAGCTGTTTTAGACCGAAACGAGCTAAATCACAACACATCGGTTTTACAAGTGTTCCTCTGATACGCGTCTAAACTTTTTCTCTTATAACTGCGCGAAAAGCATGCATTCGTGCTTAATACGACGAAACAAGCTGTTTTAGACCGAAACGAGCTAAATCTGAACACATCGGTTTTACAAGTGTCCCTGTGACACGCGTCAAAAGTTTTTCTCTTATGACTGCGCGAAAAGCATGTATTCTTGCTTAATACAGCGAAACAAGCTGTTTTAGACCGAAACGAGTTAAATCACAACACATCGGTTTTACAAGTGTTCCTCTGATACGCGTCAAAACTTTTTCTCTTATAACTGCGCGAAAAGCATGTATTCGTGCTTAATAAAACGAAACAAGCTGTTTTAGACCGAAACGAGCTGTATCTGAACGCATCGGTTTTACAAGTATTCACGTGATACTCGTCAAAACTTTTTTCTTTTATAACTGCGCGAAAAGCATGTATTCGTGCTTAATACAACGAAACAAGCTGTTTTAGTCCGAAAAGAGGTAAATCTGAACACATCGGTTTTACAAGTGTTCCTCTGATACGCGTCAAAACTTTTTTCTCTTATAACTGCGCGAAAAGCATGTATTCGTGCTTAGTTCAACGAAACAAGCTGTTTTAGACCGAAACGGGGTAAATCTGAACACATCGGTTTTACAAGTGTCCCTGTGACACGCCTTTAAAACTTTTTATCTTATAACTGCGCGAAAAGCACGTATTCCTGCTTAATACAGCGAAACAAGCTGTTTTAGGCCGAAACGAGATAAATCACAACACATCGGCTTTACAAGTGTCCCTGTGACACGCGTCAAAACTTTTTCTCTTATAACTGCGTGAAAAGCATGTTTTCTTGCTTAATACAGCGAAACAAGCTGTTTTAGACCGAAACGAGCTAAATCACAACACATCGGTTTTACAAGTGTTCCTCTGATACGCGTCAAAACTTTTTCTCTTATAACTGCGCGAAAAGCATGTATTCTTGCTTAATACAACGAAACAAGCTGTTTTAGACCGAAACGAGCTAAATCACAACACATCGGTTTTACAAGTGTTCCTATGATACGCGTCTAAACTTATTCTCTTATAACTGCGCGAAAAGCATGTATTCTTGCTTAATACGACGAAACAAGCTGTTTTAGACCGAAACGAGCTAAATCTGGACACATCGGTTTTACAAGTGTCCCTGTGACACGCGTCAAAACTTTTTCTCTTATAACTGCGCGAAAAGCATGTATTCTTGCTTAATACAGCGAAACAAGCTGTTTTAGACCAAAACGAGCTAAATCACAACACATCGGTTTTACAAGTGTCCCTGTGACACGCGTCAAAACTTTTTCTCTTATAACTGCGCGAAAAGCATGTATTCTTGCTTAATACAGCGAAACAAGCTGTTTTAGACCGAAACGAGCTAAATCACAACACATCGGTTTCACAAGTGTTCCTCTGATACGCGTCAAAACTTTTTTCTCTTATAACGGCGCGAAAAGCATGTATTCGTGCTTAGTTCAACGAAACAAGCTGTTTTAGACCGAAACGAGGTAAATCTGAACACATCGGTTTTACAAGTGTCCCTGTGACACGCGTCAAAACTTTTTCTCTTATAACTGCGCGAAAAGCATGTATTCTTGCTTAATACAGCGAAACAAGCTGTTTTAGACCGAAACGAGCTAAATCACAACACATCGGTTTTACAAGTGTTCCTCTGATACGCGTCTAAACTTTTTCTCTTATAACTGCGCGAAAAGCATGCATTCGTGCTTAATACGACGAAACAAGCTGTTTTAGACCGAAACGAGCTAAATCTGAACACATCGGTTTTACAAGTGTCCCTGTGACACGCGTCAAAACTTTTTCTCTTATGACTGCGCGAAAAGCATGTATTCTTGCTTAATACAGCGAAACAAGCTGTTTTAGACCGAAACGAGCTAAATCACAACACATCGGTTTTAAAAGTGTTCCTCTGATACGCGTCAAAACTTTTTCTCTTATAACTGCGCGAAAAGCATGTATTCTTGCTTAATACAACGAAACAAGCTGTTTTAGACCGAAACGAGCTAAATCTGGACACATCGGTTTTACAAGTGTCCCTGTGACACGCGTCAAAACTTTTTCTCTTATAACTGCGCGAAAAGCATGTATTCTTGCTTAATACAGCGAAACAAGCTGTTTTAGACCAAAACGAGCTAAATCACAACACATCGGTTTTACAAGTGTCCCTGTGACACGCGTCAAAACTTTTTATCTTATAACTGCGCGAAAAGCATGTATTCGTGCTTAATACGACGAAACAAGCTGTTTTAGACCGAAACGAGCTAAATCTGAACACATCGGTTTTACAAGTGTCCCTGTGACACGCGTCAAAACTTTCTCTCTTATAACTGCGCGAAAAGCATGTATTCTTGCTTAATACAGCGAAACAAGCTGTTTTAGACCAAAACGAGCTAAATCACAACACATCGGTTTTACAGTATTCCTCTGATACGCGTCAAAATTTTTTCTCTTATAACTGCGCGAAAAGCATGTATTCGTGCTTGATACAGCGAAACAAGTTGTTTTAGACCGAAACGAGCTAAATCTGAACACATCGGTTTTACAAGTGTCCCTGTGACACGCGTCAAAACTTTTCTCTTATAACTGCGCGAAAAGCATGTATTCTTGCTTAATACAGCGAAACAAGCTGTTTTAGACCGAAAAGAGCTAAATCACAACACATCGGTTTTACAAGTGTTCCTCTGATACGCGTCAAAACTTTTTCTCTTATAACGGCGCGAAAAGCATGTATTCTTGCTTAATACAACGAAACAAGCTGTTTTAGACCGAAACGAGCTAAATCACAACACATCGGTTTTACAAGTGTCCCTGTGACACGCGTCAAAACTTTTTCTCTTATAACTGCGCGAAAAGCATGTATTCTTGCTTAATACAGCGAAACAAGCTGTTTTAGACCGAAACGAGCTAAATCACAACACATCGGTTTTACAAGTGTAACTGCGCGAAAAGCATGTATTCGTGCTTAGTCTAACGAAACAAGCTGTTTTAGACCGAAACGGGGTAAATCTGAACACATCGGTTTTACAAGTGTTCCTCTGATACGCGTCAAATCTTTTTCTCTTATAACTGCGCGAAAAGCATGTATTCGTGCTTGATACAACGAAACAAGTTGTTTTAGACCGAAAGGAGCTAAATCTGAACACATCGGTTTTACAAGTGTCCCTGTGACACGCGTCAAAACTTTTTCTCGTATAACTGCGCGAAAAGCATGTATTCTTGCTTAATACAGCGAAACAAGCTGTTTTAGACCAAAACGATCTAAATCACAACACATCGGTTTTACAAGTGTTCCTCTGATACGCGTCAAAACTTTTTTCTCTTATAACGGCGCGAAAAGCATGTATTCGTGCTTAGTTCAACGAAACAAGCTGTTTTAGACCGAAACGAGGTAAATCTGAACACATCGGTTTTACAAGTGTCCCTGTGACACGCGTCAAAACTTTTTCTTTTATAACTGCGCGAAAAGCATGTATTCTTGCTTAATACAGCGAAACAAGCTGTTTTAGACCGAAACGAGCTAAATCACAACACATCGGTTTTACAAGTGTTCCTCTGATACGCGTCTAAACTTTTTCTCTTATAACTGCGCGAAAAGCATGCATTCGTGCTTAATACGACGAAACAAGCTGTTTTAGACCGAAACGAGCTAAATCTGAACACATCGGTTTTACAAGTGTCCCTGTGACACGCGTCAAAAGTTTTTCTCTTATGACTGCGCGAAAAGCATGTATTCTTGCTTAATACAGCGAAACAAGCTGTTTTAGACCGAAACGAGGTAAATCACAACACATCGGTTTTACAAGTGTTCCTCTGATACGCGTCAAAACTTTTTCTCTTATAACTGCGCGAAAAGCATGTATTCGTGCTTAATAAAACGAAACAAGCTGTTTTAGACCGAAACGAGCTGTATCTGAACGCATCGGTTTTACAAGTATTCACGTGATACTCGTCAAAACTTTTTTCTTTTATAACTGCGCGAAAAGCATGTATTCGTGCTTAATACAACGAAACAAGCTGTTTTAGTCCGAAAAGAGGTAAATCTGAACACATCGGTTTTACAAGTGTTCCTCTGATACGCGTCAAAACTTTTTTCTCTTATAACTGCGCGAAAAGCATGTATTCGTGCTTAGTTCAACGAAACAAGCTGTTTTAGACCGAAACGGGGTAAATCTGAACACATCGGTTTTACAAGTGTCCCTGTGACACGCCTTTAAAACTTTTTATCTTATAACTGCGCGAAAAGCATGTATTCCTGCTTAATACAGCGAAACAAGCTGTTTTAGGCCGAAACGAGATAAATCACAACACATCGGTTTTACAAGTGTCCCTGTGACACGCCTTTAAAACTTTTTATCTTATAACTGCGCGAAAAGCATGTATTCCTGCTTAATACAGCGAAACAAGCTGTTTTAGGCCGAAACGAGATAAATCACAACACATCGGCTTTACAAGTGTCCCTGTGACACGCGTCAAAACTTTTTCTCTTATAACTGCGTGAAAAGCATGTTTTCTTGCTTAATACAGCGAAACAAGCTGTTTTAGACCGAAACGAGCTAAATCACAACACATCGGTTTTACAAGTGTTCCTCTGATACGCGTCAAAACTTTTTCTCTTATAACTGCGCGAAAAGCATGTATTCTTGCTTAATACAACGAAACAAGCTGTTTTAGACCGAAACGAGCTAAATCACAACACATCGGTTTTACAAGTGTTCCTATGATACGCGTCTAAACTTATTCTCTTATAACTGCGCGAAAAGCATGTATTCTTGCTTAATACGACGAAACAAGCTGTTTTAGACCGAAACGAGCTAAATCTGGACACATCGGTTTTACAAGTGTCCCTGTGACACGCGTCAAAACTTTTTCTCTTATAACTGCGCGAAAAGCATGTATTCTTGCTTAATACAGCGAAACAAGCTGTTTTAGACCAAAACGAGCTAAATCACAACACATCGGTTTTACAAGTGTCCCTGTGACACGCGTCAAAACTTTTTCTCTTATAACTGCGCGAAAAGCATGTATTCTTGCTTAATACAGCGAAACAAGCTGTTTTAGACCGAAACGAGCTAAATCACAACACATCGGTTTCACAAGTGTTCCTCTGATACGCGTCAAAACTTTTTTCTCTTATAACGGCGCGAAAAGCATGTATTCGTGCTTAGTTCAACGAAACAAGCTGTTTTAGACCGAAACGAGGTAAATCTGAACACATCGGTTTTACAAGTGTCCCTGTGACACGCGTCAAAACTTTTTCTCTTATAACTGCGCGAAAAGCATGTATTCTTGCTTAATACAGCGAAACAAGCTGTTTTAGACCGAAACGAGCTAAATCACAACACATCGGTTTTACAAGTGTTCCTCTGATACGCGTCTAAACTTTTTCTCTTATAACTGCGCGAAAAGCATGCATTCGTGCTTAATACGACGAAACAAGCTGTTTTAGACCGAAACGAGCTAAATCTGAACACATCGGTTTTACAAGTGTCCCTGTGACACGCGTCAAAACTTTTTCTCTTATGACTGCGCGAAAAGCATGTATTCTTGCTTAATACAGCGAAACAAGCTGTTTTAGACCGAAACGAGCTAAATCACAACACATCGGTTTTAAAAGTGTTCCTCTGATACGCGTCAAAACTTTTTCTCTTATAACTGCGCGAAAAGCATGTATTCTTGCTTAATACAACGAAACAAGCTGTTTTAGACCGAAACGAGCTAAATCTGGACACATCGGTTTTACAAGTGTCCCTGTGACACGCGTCAAAACTTTTTCTCTTATAACTGCGCGAAAAGCATGTATTCTTGCTTAATACAGCGAAACAAGCTGTTTTAGACCAAAACGAGCTAAATCACAACACATCGGTTTTACAAGTGTCCCTGTGACACGCGTCAAAACTTTTTATCTTATAACTGCGCGAAAAGCATGTATTCGTGCTTAATACGACGAAACAAGCTGTTTTAGACCGAAACGAGCTAAATCTGAACACATCGGTTTTACAAGTGTCCCTGTGACACGCGTCAAAACTTTCTCTCTTATAACTGCGCGAAAAGCATGTATTCTTGCTTAATACAGCGAAACAAGCTGTTTTAGACCAAAACGAGCTAAATCACAACACATCGGTTTTACAGTATTCCTCTGATACGCGTCAAAATTTTTTCTCTTATAACTGCGCGAAAAGCATGTATTCGTGCTTGATACAGCGAAACAAGTTGTTTTAGACCGAAACGAGCTAAATCTGAACACATCGGTTTTACAAGTGTCCCTGTGACACGCGTCAAAACTTTTCTCTTATAACTGCGCGAAAAGCATGTATTCTTGCTTAATACAGCGAAACAAGCTGTTTTAGACCGAAAAGAGCTAAATCACAACACATCGGTTTTACAAGTGTTCCTCTGATACGCGTCAAAACTTTTTCTCTTATAACGGCGCGAAAAGCATGTATTCTTGCTTAATACAACGAAACAAGCTGTTTTAGACCGAAACGAGCTAAATCACAACACATCGGTTTTACAAGTGTCCCTGTGACACGCGTCAAAACTTTTTCTCTTATAACTGCGCGAAAAGCATGTATTCTTGCTTAATACAGCGAAACAAGCTGTTTTAGACCGAAACGAGCTAAATCACAACACATCGGTTTTACAAGTGTAACTGCGCGAAAAGCATGTATTCGTGCTTAGTCTAACGAAACAAGCTGTTTTAGACCGAAACGGGGTAAATCTGAACACATCGGTTTTACAAGTGTTCCTCTGATACGCGTCAAATCTTTTTCTCTTATAACTGCGCGAAAAGCATGTATTCGTGCTTGATACAACGAAACAAGTTGTTTTAGACCGAAAGGAGCTAAATCTGAACACATCGGTTTTACAAGTGTCCCTGTGACACGCGTCAAAACTTTTTCTCGTATAACTGCGCGAAAAGCATGTATTCTTGCTTAATACAGCGAAACAAGCTGTTTTAGACCAAAACGATCTAAATCACAACACATCGGTTTTACAAGTGTTCCTCTGATACGCGTCAAAACTTTTTTCTCTTATAACGGCGCGAAAAGCATGTATTCGTGCTTAGTTCAACGAAACAAGCTGTTTTAGACCGAAACGAGGTAAATCTGAACACATCGGTTTTACAAGTGTCCCTGTGACACGCGTCAAAACTTTTTCTTTTATAACTGCGCGAAAAGCATGTATTCTTGCTTAATACAGCGAAACAAGCTGTTTTAGACCGAAACGAGCTAAATCACAACACATCGGTTTTACAAGTGTTCCTCTGATACGCGTCTAAACTTTTTCTCTTATAACTGCGCGAAAAGCATGCATTCGTGCTTAATACGACGAAACAAGCTGTTTTAGACCGAAACGAGCTAAATCTGAACACATCGGTTTTACAAGTGTCCCTGTGACACGCGTCAAAAGTTTTTCTCTTATGACTGCGCGAAAAGCATGTATTCTTGCTTAATACAGCGAAACAAGCTGTTTTAGACCGAAACGAGGTAAATCACAACACATCGGTTTTACAAGTGTTCCTCTGATACGCGTCAAAACTTTTTCTCTTATAACTGCGCGAAAAGCATGTATTCGTGCTTAATAAAACGAAACAAGCTGTTTTAGACCGAAACGAGCTGTATCTGAACGCATCGGTTTTACAAGTATTCACGTGATACTCGTCAAAACTTTTTTCTTTTATAACTGCGCGAAAAGCATGTATTCGTGCTTAATACAACGAAACAAGCTGTTTTAGTCCGAAAAGAGGTAAATCTGAACACATCGGTTTTACAAGTGTTCCTCTGATACGCGTCAAAACTTTTTTCTCTTATAACTGCGCGAAAAGCATGTATTCGTGCTTAGTTCAACGAAACAAGCTGTTTTAGACCGAAACGGGGTAAATCTGAACACATCGGTTTTACAAGTGTCCCTGTGACACGCCTTTAAAACTTTTTATCTTATAACTGCGCGAAAAGCATGTATTCCTGCTTAATACAGCGAAACAAGCTGTTTTAGGCCGAAACGAGATAAATCACAACACATCGGCTTTACAAGTGTCCCTGTGACACGCGTCAAAACTTTTTCTCTTATAACTGCGTGAAAAGCATGTTTTCTTGCTTAATACAGCGAAACAAGCTGTTTTAGACCGAAACGAGCTAAATCACAACACATCGGTTTTACAAGTGTTCCTCTGATACGCGTCAAAACTTTTTCTCTTATAACTGCGCGAAAAGCATGTATTCTTGCTTAATACAACGAAACAAGCTGTTTTAGACCGAAACGAGCTAAATCACAACACATCGGTTTTACAAGTGTTCCTATGATACGCGTCTAAACTTATTCTCTTATAACTGCGCGAAAAGCATGTATTCTTGCTTAATACGACGAAACAAGCTGTTTTAGACCGAAACGAGCTAAATCTGGACACATCGGTTTTACAAGTGTCCCTGTGACACGCGTCAAAACTTTTTCTCTTATAACTGCGCGAAAAGCATGTATTCTTGCTTAATACAGCGAAACAAGCTGTTTTAGACCAAAACGAGCTAAATCACAACACATCGGTTTTACAAGTGTCCCTGTGACACGCGTCAAAACTTTTTCTCTTATAACTGCGCGAAAAGCATGTATTCTTGCTTAATACAGCGAAACAAGCTGTTTTAGACCGAAACGAGCTAAATCACAACACATCAGTTTCACAAGTGTTCCTCTGATACGCGTCAAAACTTTTTTCTCTTATAACGGCGCGAAAAGCATGTATTCGTGCTTAGTTCAACGAAACAAGCTGTTTTAGACCGAAACGAGGTAAATCTGAACACATCGGTTTTACAAGTGTCCCTGTGACACGCGTCAAAACTTTTTCTCTTATAACTGCGCGAAAAGCATGTATTCTTGCTTAATACAGCGAAACAAGCTGTTTTAGACCGAAACGAGCTAAATCACAACACATCGGTTTTACAAGTGTTCCTCTGATACGCGTCTAAACTTTTTCTCTTATAACTGCGCGAAAAGCATGCATTCGTGCTTAATACGACGAAACAAGCTGTTTTAGACCGAAACGAGCTAAATCTGAACACATCGGTTTTACAAGTGTCCCTGTGACACGCGTCAAAACTTTTTCTCTTATGACTGCGCGAAAAGCATGTATTCTTGCTTAATACAGCGAAACAAGCTGTTTTAGACCGAAACGAGCTAAATCACAACACATCGGTTTTAAAAGTGCTCCTCTGATACGCGTCAAAACTTTTTCTCTTATAACTGCGCGAAAAGCATGTATTCTTGCTTAATACAACGAAACAAGCTGTTTTAGACCGAAACGAGCTAAATCACAACACATCGGTTTTACGTGTCCCTGTGACACGCGTCAAAACTTTTTCTCTTATAACTGCGCGAAAAGCATGTATTCTTGCTTAATACAGCGAAACAAGCTGTTTTAGACCGAAACGAGATAAATCACAATACATCGGTTTTACAAGTGTTCCTCTGATACGCGTCAAAACTTTTTTCTCTTTTAACTGCGCGAAAAGCATGTATTCGTGCTTAGTTCAACGAAACAAGCTGTTTTAGACCGAAACGAGGTAAATCTGAACACATCGGTTTTACAAGTGTCCCTGTGACACGCGTCAAATCTTTTTCTCTTATACCTGCGCGAAAAGCATGTATTCGTGCTTAATACAGCGAAAGAAGCTGTTTTAGACCGAAACGAGCTAAATCTGAACACATCGATTTTACTAGTGTCCCTGTGACACGCGTCACCTTTTCACTTATAACTGCGCGAAAAGCATGTATTCTTGCTTATACAGCGAAACAAGCTGTTTCAGACCGAAACGAGTTAAATCACAACACATCGGTTTTACAAGTGTTCCTCTGATACGCGTCAAAACTTTTTCTCTTATAACTGCGCGAAAAGCATGTATTCGTGCTTAATAAAACGAAGCAAGCTGTTTTAGACCGAAACGAGCTGTATCTGAACGCATCGGTTTTACAAGTAATCACGTGATACTCGTCAAAACTTTTTCTCTTATAACTGCGCGAAAAGCATGTATTCGTGCTTAATACAACGAATCAAGCTGTTTTAGACCTAAACGAGCTAAATCTGAACACGTCGGTTTTACACGTGTCCCTGTGACACGCGTCAAAACTTTTTCTCTTATAACTGCGCGAAAAGCACGTATTCTTGCTTAATACAACGAAACAAGCTGTTTTAGACCGAAACGGGGTAAATCTGAACACATCGGTTTTACAAGTGTTCCTCTGATACGCGTCAAATCTTTTTCTCTTATAACTGCGCGAAAAGCATGTATTCTTGCTTAATACAACGAAACAAGCTGTTTTAGACCGAAACGAGCTAAATCACAACACATCGGTTTTACAAGTGTTCCTCTGATACGCGTCTGATCTTTTTCTCTTATAACTGCGCGAAAAGCATGTATTCGTGCTTAATACAACGAAACAAGCTGTTTTAGACCGAAACGAGCTAAATCTGAACACATCGGTTTTACAAGTGTCCCTGTGACACGCGTCAAAACTTTTTCTCTTATAACTGCGCGAAAAGCATGTATTCTTGCTTAATACAGCGAAACAAGCTGTTTTAGACCGAAACGAGCTAAATCACAACACATCGGTTTTACAAGTGTTCCTCTGATACGCGTCAAAACGTTTTCTCTTATAACTGCGCGAAAAGCATGTATTCTTGCTTAATACAGCGAAACAAGCTGTTTTAGACCGAAACGAGCTAAATCACAACACATCGGTTTTACAAGTGTAACTGCGCGAAAAGCATGTATTCGTGCTTAGTCTAACGAAACAAGCTGTTTTAGACCGAAACGGGGTAAATCTGAACACATCGGTTTTACAAGTGTTCCTCTGATACGCGTCAAATCTTTTTCTCTTATAACTGCGCGAAAAGCATGTATTCGTGCTTGATACAACGAAACAAGTTGTTTTAGACCGAAACGAGCTAAATCTGAACACATCGGTTTTACAAGTGTCCCTGTGACACGCGTCAAAACTTTTTCTCGTATAACTGCGCGAAAAGCATGTATTCTTGCTTAATACAGCGAAACAAGCTGTTTTAGACCAAAACGATCTAAATCACAACACATCGGTTTTACAAGTGTTCCTCTGATACGCGTCAAAACTTTTTTCTCTTATAACGGCGCGAAAAGCATGTATTCGTGCTTAGTTCAACGAAACAAGCTGTTTTAGACCGAAACGAGGTAAATCTGAACACATCGGTTTTACAAGTGTCCCTGTGACACGCGTCAAAACTTTTTCTCTTATAACTGCGCGAAAAGCATGTATTCTTGCTTAATACAGCGAAACAAGCTGTTTTAGACCGAAACGAGCTAAATCACAACACATCGGTTTTACAAGTGTTCCTCTGATACGCGTCTAAACTTTTTCTCTTATAACTGCGCGAAAAGCATGCATTCGTGCTTAATACGACGAAACAAGCTGTTTTAGACCGAAACGAGCTAAATCTGAACACATCGGTTTTACAAGTGTCCCTGTGACACGCGTCAAAAGTTTTTCTCTTATGACTGCGCGAAAAGCATGTATTCTTGCTTAATACAGCGAAACAAGCTGTTTTAGACCGAAACGAGTTAAATCACAACACATCGGTTTTACAAGTGTTCCTCTGATACGCGTCAAAACTTTTTCTCTTATAACTGCGCGAAAAGCATGTATTCGTGCTTAATAAAACGAAACAAGCTGTTTTAGACCGAAACGAGCTGTATCTGAACGCATCGGTTTTACAAGTATTCACGTGATACTCGTCAAAACTTTTTTCTTTTATAACTGCGCGAAAAGCATGTATTCGTGCTTAATACAACGAAACAAGCTGTTTTAGTCCGAAAAGAGGTAAATCTGAACACATCGGTTTTACAAGTGTTCCTCTGATACGCGTCAAAACTTTTTTCTCTTATAACTGCGCGAAAAGCATGTATTCGTGCTTAGTTCAACGAAACAAGCTGTTTTAGACCGAAACGGGGTAAATCTGAACACATCGGTTTTACAAGTGTCCCTGTGACACGCCTTTAAAACTTTTTATCTTATAACTGCGCGAAAAGCATGTATTCCTGCTTAATACAGCGAAACAAGCTGTTTTAGGCCGAAACGAGATAAATCACAACACATCGGCTTTACAAGTGTCCCTGTGACACGCGTCAAAACTTTTTCTCTTATAACTGCGTGAAAAGCATGTTTTCTTGCTTAATACAGCGAAACAAGCTGTTTTAGACCGAAACGAGCTAAATCACAACACATCGGTTTTACAAGTGTTCCTCTGATACGCGTCAAAACTTTTTCTCTTATAACTGCGCGAAAAGCATGTATTCTTGCTTAATACAACGAAACAAGCTGTTTTAGACCGAAACGAGCTAAATCACAACACATCGGTTTTACAAGTGTTCCTATGATACGCGTCTAAACTTATTCTCTTATAACTTCGCGAAAATCATGTATTCTTGCTTAATACGACGAAACAAGCTGTTTTAGACCGAAACGAGCTAAATCTGGACACATCGGTTTTACAAGTGTCCCTGTGACACGCGTCAAAACTTTTTCTCTTATAACTGCGCGAAAAGCATGTATTCTTGCTTAATACAGCGAAACAAGCTGTTTTAGACCAAAACGAGCTAAATCACAACACATCGGTTTTACAAGTGTCCCTGTGACACGCGTCAAAACTTTTTCTCTTATAACTGCGCGAAAAGCATGTATTCTTGCTTAATACAGCGCAACAAGCTGTTTTAGACCGAAACGAGCTAAATCACAACACATCGGTTTCACAAGTGTTCCTCTGATACGCGTCAAAACTTTTTTCTCTTATAACGGCGCGAAAAGCATGTATTCGTGCTTAGTTCAACGAAACAAGCTGTTTTAGACCGAAACGAGGTAAATCTGAACACATCGGTTTTACAAGTGTCCCTGTGACACGCGTCAAAACTTTTTCTCTTATAACTGCGCGAAAAGCATGTATTCTTGCTTAATACAGCGAAACAAGCTGTTTTAGACCGAAACGAGCTAAATCACAACACATCGGTTTTACAAGTGTTCCTCTGATACGCGTCTAAACTTTTTCTCTTATAACTGCGCGAAAAGCATGCATTCGTGCTTAATACGACGAAACAAGCTGTTTTAGACCGAAACGAGCTAAATCTGAACACATCGGTTTTACAAGTGTCCCTGTGACACGCGTCAAAACTTTTTCTCTTATGACTGCGCGAAAAGCATGTATTCTTGCTTAATACAGCGAAACAAGCTGTTTTAGACCGAAACGAGCTAAATCACAACACATCGGTTTTACAAGTATTCCTCTGATACGCGTCAAAACTTTTTTCTCTTATAACTGCGCGAAAAGCATGTATTCGTGCTTGATACAACGAAACAAGTTGTTTTAGACCGAAACGAGCTAAATCTGAACACATCGGTTTTACAAGTGTCCCTGTGACACGCGTCAAAACTTTTTCGCTTATAACTGCGCGAAAAGCATGTATTCTTGCTTAAAACAGCGAAACAAGCTGTTTTAGACCGAAACGAGCTAAATCACAACACATCGGTTTTACAAGTGTCCCTGTGACACGCGTCAAAACTTTTTCTCTTATAACTGCGCGAAAAGCATGTATTCTTGCTTAATACAGCGAAACAAGCTGTTTTAGACCGAAACGAGCTAAATCACAACACATCGGTTTTACAAGTGTAACTGCGCGAAAAGCATGTATTCGTGCTTAGTCTAACGAAACAAGCTGTTTTAGACCGAAACGGGGTAAATCTGAACACATCGGTTTTACAAGTGTTCCTCTGATACGCGTCAAATCTTTTTCTCTTATAACTGCGCGAAAAGCATGTATTCGTGCTTGATACAACGAAACAAGTTGTTTTAGACCGAAACGAGCTAAATCTGAACACATCGGTTTTACAAGTGTCCCTGTGACACGCGTCAAAACTTTTTCTCGTATAACTGCGCGAAAAGCATGTATTCTTGCTTAATACAGCGAAACAAGCTGTTTTAGACCAAAACGATCTAAATCACAACACATCGGTTTTACAAGTGTTCCTCTGATACGCGTCAAAACTTTTTTCTCTTATAACGGCGCGAAAAGCATGTATTCGTGCTTAGTTCAACGAAACAAGCTGTTTTAGACCGAAACGAGGTAAATCTGAACACATCGGTTTTACAAGTGTCCCTGTGACACGCGTCAAAACTTTTTCTCTTATAACTGCGCGAAAAGCATGTATTCTTGCTTAATACAGCGAAACAAGCTGTTTTAGACCGAAACGAGCTAAATCACAACACATCGGTTTTACAAGTGTTCCTCTGATACGCGTCTAAACTTTTTCTCTTATAACTGCGCGAAAAGCATGCATTCGTGCTTAATACGACGAAACAAGCTGTTTTAGACCGAAACGAGCTAAATCTGAACACATCGGTTTTACAAGTGTCCCTGTGACACGCGTCAAAAGTTTTTCTCTTATGACTGCGCGAAAAGCATGTATTCTTGCTTAATACAGCGAAACAAGCTGTTTTAGACCGAAACGAGTTAAATCACAACACATCGGTTTTACAAGTGTTCCTCTGATACGCGTCAAAACTTTTTCTCTTATAACTGCGCGAAAAGCATGTATTCGTGCTTAATAAAACGAAACAAGCTGTTTTAGACCGAAACGAGCTGTATCTGAACGCATCGGTTTTACAAGTATTCACGTGATACTCGTCAAAACTTTTTTCTTTTATAACTGCGCGAAAAGCATGTATTCGTGCTTAATACAACGAAACAAGCTGTTTTAGTCCGAAAAGAGGTAAATCTGAACACATCGGTTTTACAAGTGTTCCTCTGATACGCGTCAAAACTTTTTTCTCTTATAACTGCGCGAAAAGCATGTATTCGTGCTTAGTTCAACGAAACAAGCTGTTTTAGACCGAAACGGGGTAAATCTGAACACATCGGTTTTACAAGTGTCCCTGTGACACGCCTTTAAAACTTTTTATCTTATAACTGCGCGAAAAGCATGTATTCCTGCTTAATACAGCGAAACAAGCTGTTTTAGGCCGAAACGAGATAAATCACAACACATCGGCTTTACAAGTGTCCCTGTGACACGCGTCAAACCTTTTTCTCTTATAACTGCGTGAAAAGCATGTTTTCTTGCTTAATACAGCGAAACAAGCTGTTTTAGACCGAAACGAGCTAAATCACAACACATCGGTTTTACAAGTGTTCCTCTGATACGCGTCAAAACTTTTTCTCTTATAACTGCGCGAAAAGCATGTATTCTTGCTTAATACAACGAAACAAGCTGTTTTAGACCGAAACGAGCTAAATCACAACACATCGGTTCTACAAGTGTTCCTATGATACGCGTCTAAACTTATTCTCTTATAACTTCGCGAAAATCATGTATTCTTGCTTAATACGACGAAACAAGCTGTTTTAGACCGAAACGAGCTAAATCTGGACACATCGGTTTTACAAGTGTCCCTGTGACACGCGTCAAAACTTTTTCTCTTATAACTGCGCGAAAAGCATGTATTCTTGCTTAATACAGCGAAACAAGCTGTTTTAGACCAAAACGAGCTAAATCACAACACATCGGTTTTACAAGTGTCCCTGTGACACGCGTCAAAACTTTTTCTCTTATAACTGCGCGAAAAGCATGTATTCTTGCTTAATACAGCGCAACAAGCTGTTTTAGACCGAAACGAGCTAAATCACAACACATCGGTTTCACAAGTGTTCCTCTGATACGCGTCAAAACTTTTTTCTCTTATAACGGCGCGAAAAGCATGTATTCGTGCTTAGTTCAACGAAACAAGCTGTTTTAGACCGAAACGAGGTAAATCTGAACACATCGGTTTTACAAGTGTCCCTGTGACACGCGTCAAAACTTTTTCTCTTATAACTGCGCGAAAAGCATGTATTCTTGCTTAATACAGCGAAACAAGCTGTTTTAGACCGAAACGAGCTAAATCACAACACATCGGTTTTACAAGTGTTCCTCTGATACGCGTCTAAACTTTTTCTCTTATAACTGCGCGAAAAGCATGCATTCGTGCTTAATACGACGAAACAAGCTGTTTTAGACCGAAACGAGCTAAATCTGAACACATCGGTTTTACAAGTGTCCCTGTGACACGCGTCAAAACTTTTTCTCTTATGACTGCGCGAAAAGCATGTATTCTTGCTTAATACAGCGAAACAAGCTGTTTTAGACCGAAACGAGCTAAATCACAACACATCGGTTTTAAAAGTGTTCCTCTGATACGCGTCAAAACTTTTTCTCTTATAACTGCGCGAAAAGCATGTATTCTTGCTTAATACAACGAAACAAGCTGTTTTAGACCGAAACGAGCTAAATCTGGACACATCGGTTTTACAAGTGTCCCTGTGACACGCGTCAAAACTTTTTCTCTTATAACTGCGCGAAAAGCATGTATTCTTGCTTAATACAGCGAAACAAGCTGTTTTAGACCAAAACGAGCTAAATCACAACACATCGGTTTTACAAGTGTCCCTGTGACACGCGTCAAAACTTTTTATCTTATAACTGCGCGAAAAGCATGTATTCGTGCTTAATACGACGAAACAAGCTGTTTTAGACCGAAACGAGCTAAATCTGAACACATCGGTTTTACAAGTGTCCCTGTGACACGCGTCAAAACTTTCTCTCTTATAACTGCGCGAAAAGCATGTATTCTTGCTTAATACAGCGAAACAAGCTGTTTTAGACCAAAACGAGCTAAATCACAACACATCGGTTTTACAGTATTCCTCTGATACGCGTCAAAATTTTTTCTCTTATAACTGCGCGAAAAGCATGTATTCGTGCTTGATACAGCGAAACAAGTTGTTTTAGACCGAAACGAGCTAAATCTGAACACATCGGTTTTACAAGTGTCCCTGTGACACGCGTCAAAACTTTTTCTCTTATAACTGCGCGAAAAGCATGTATTCTTGCTTAATACAGCGAAACAAGCTGTTTTAGACCGAAAAGAGCTAAATCACAACACATCGGTTTTACAAGTGTTCCTCTGATACGCGTCAAAACTTTTTCTCTTATAACGGCGCGAAAAGCATGTATTCTTGCTTAATACAACGAAACAAGCTGTTTTAGACCGAAACGAGCTAAATCACAACACATCGGTTTTACAAGTGTCCCTGTGACACGCGTCAAAACTTTTTCTCTTATAACTGCGCGAAAAGCATGTATTCTTGCTTAATACAGCGAAACAAGCTGTTTTAGACCGAAACGAGCTAAATCACAACACATCGGTTTTACAAGTGTAACTGCGCGAAAAGCATGTATTCGTGCTTAGTCTAACGAAACAAGCTGTTTTAGACCGAAACGGGGTAAATCTGAACACATCGGTTTTACAAGTGTTCCTCTGATACGCGTCAAATCTTTTTCTCTTATAACTGCGCGAAAAGCATGTATTCGTGCTTGATACAACGAAACAAGTTGTTTTAGACCGAAAGGAGCTAAATCTGAACACATCGGTTCTACAAGTGTCCCTGTGACACGCGTCAAAACTTTTTCTCGTATAACTGCGCGAAAAGCATGTATTCTTGCTTAATACAGCGAAACAAGCTGTTTTAGACCAAAACGATCTAAATCACAACACATCGGTTTTACAAGTGTTCCTGTGACACGCGTCAAAACTTTTTTCTCTTATAACGGCGTGAAAAGCATGTTTTCTTGCTTAATACAGCGAAACAAGCTGTTTTAGACCGAAACGAGCTAAATCACAACACATCGGTTTTACAAGTGTTCCTCTGATACGCGTCAAAACTTTTTCTCTTATAACTGCGCGAAAAGCATGTATTCTTGCTTAATACAACGAAACAAGCTGTTTTAGACCGAAACGAGCTAAATCACAACACATCGGTTTTACAAGTGTTCCTATGATACGCGTCTAAACTTATTCTCTTATAACTGCGCGAAAAGCATGTATTCTTGCTTAATACGACGAAACAAGCTGTTTTAGACCGAAACGAGCTAAATCTGGACACATCGGTTTTACAAGTGTCCCTGTGACACGCGTCAAAACTTTTTCTCTTATAACTGCGCGAAAAGCATGTATTCTTGCTTAATACAGCGAAACAAGCTGTTTTAGACCAAAACGAGCTAAATCACAACACATCGGTTTTACAAGTGTCCCTGTGACACGCGTCAAAACTTTTTCTCTTATAACTGCGCGAAAAGCATGTATTCTTGCTTAATACAGCGAAACAAGCTGTTTTAGACCGAAACGAGCTAAATCACAACACATCAGTTTCACAAGTGTTCCTCTGATACGCGTCAAAACTTTTTTCTCTTATAACGGCGCGAAAAGCATGTATTCGTGCTTAGTTCAACGAAACAAGCTGTTTTAGACCGAAACGAGGTAAATCTGAACACATCGGTTTTACAAGTGTCCCTGTGACACGCGTCAAAACTTTTTCTCTTATAACTGCGCGAAAAGCATGTATTCTTGCTTAATACAGCGAAACAAGCTGTTTTAGACCGAAACGAGCTAAATCACAACACATCGGTTTTACAAGTGTTCCTCTGATACGCGTCTAAACTTTTTCTCTTATAACTGCGCGAAAAGCATGCATTCGTGCTTAATACGACGAAACAAGCTGTTTTAGACCGAAACGAGCTAAATCTGAACACATCGGTTTTACAAGTGTCCCTGTGACACGCGTCAAAACTTTTTCTCTTATGACTGCGCGAAAAGCATGTATTCTTGCTTAATACAGCGAAACAAGCTGTTTTAGACCGAAACGAGCTAAATCACAACACATCGGTTTTAAAAGTGCTCCTCTGATACGCGTCAAAACTTTTTCTCTTATAACTGCGCGAAAAGCATGTATTCTTGCTTAATACAACGAAACAAGCTGTTTTAGACCGAAACGAGCTAAATCACAACACATCGGTTTTACGTGTCCCTGTGACACGCGTCAAAACTTTTTCTCTTATAACTGCGCGAAAAGCATGTATTCTTGCTTAATACAGCGAAACAAGCTGTTTTAGACCGAAACGAGATAAATCACAATACATCGGTTTTACAAGTGTTCCTCTGATACGCGTCAAAACTTTTTTCTCTTTTAACTGCGCGAAAAGCATGTATTCGTGCTTAGTTCAACGAAACAAGCTGTTTTAGACCGAAACGAGGTAAATCTGAACACATCGGTTTTACAAGTGTCCCTGTGACACGCTTCAAATCTTTTTCTCTTATACCTGCGCGAAAAGCATGTATTCGTGCTTAATACAGCGAAAGAAGCTGTTTTAGACCGAAACGAGCTAAATCTGAACACATCGATTTTACTAGTGTCCCTGTGACACGCGTCACCTTTTCACTTATAACTGCGCGAAAAGCATGTATTCTTGCTTATACAGCGAAACAAGCTGTTTTAGACCGAAACGAGTTAAATCACAACACATCGGTTTTACAAGTGTTCCTCTGATACGCGTCAAAACTTTTTCTCTTATAACTGCGCGAAAAGCATGTATTCGTGCTTAATAAAACGAAGCAAGCTGTTTTAGACCGAAACGAGCTGTATCTGAACGCATCGGTTTTACAAGTAATCACGTGATACTCGTCAAAACTTTTTCTCTTATAACTGCGCGAAAAGCATGTATTCGTGCTTAATACAACGAATCAAGCTGTTTTAGACCTAAACGAGCTAAATCTGAACACGTCGGTTTTACACGTGTCCCTGTGACACGCGTCAAAACTTTTTCTCTTATAACTGCGCGAAAAGCACGTATTCTTGCTTAATACAACGAAACAAGCTGTTTTAGACCGAAACGGGGTAAATCTGAACACATCGGTTTTACAAGTGTTCCTCTGATACGCGTCAAATCTTTTTCTCTTATAACTGCGCGAAAAGCATGTATTCTTGCTTAATACAACGAAACAAGCTGTTTTAGACCGAAACGAGCTAAATCACAACACATCGGTTTTACAAGTGTTCCTCTGATACGCGTCTGATCTTTTTCTCTTATAACTGCGCGAAAAGCATGTATTCGTGCTTAATACAACGAAACAAGCTGTTTTAGACCGAAACGAGCTAAATCTGAACACATCGGTTTTACAAGTGTCCCTGTGACACGCGTCAAAACTTTTTCTCTTATAACTGCGCGAAAAGCATGTATTCTTGCTTAATACAGCGAAACAAGCTGTTTTAGACCGAAACGAGCTAAATCACAACACATCGGTTTTACAAGTGTTCCTCTGATACGCGTCAAAACGTTTTCTCTTATAACTGCGCGAAAAGCATGTATTCTTGCTTAATACAACGAAACAAGCTGTTTTAGACCGAAACGAGCTAAATCACAACACATCGGTTTTACAAGTATTCCTCTGATACGCGTCAAAACTTTTTTCTCTTATAACTGCGCGAAAAGCATGTATTCGTGCTTGATACAACGAAACAAGTTGTTTTAGACCGAAACGAGCTAAATCTGAACACATCGGTTTTACAAGTGTCCCTGTGACACGCGTCAAAACTTTTTCGCTTATAACTGCGCGAAAAGCATGTATTCTTGCTTAAAACAGCGAAACAAGCTGTTTTAGACCGAAACGAGCTAAATCACAACACATCGGTTTTACAAGTGTCCCTGTGACACGCGTCAAAACTTTTTCTCTTATAACTGCGCGAAAAGCATGTATTCTTGCTTAATACAGCGAAACAAGCTGTTTTAGACCGAAACGAGCTAAATCACAACACATCGGTTTTACAAGTGTAACTGCGCGAAAAGCATGTATTCGTGCTTAGTCTAACGAAACAAGCTGTTTTAGACCGAAACGGGGTAAATCTGAACACATCGGTTTTACAAGTGTTCCTCTGATACGCGTCAAATCTTTTTCTCTTATAACTGCGCGAAAAGCATGTATTCGTGCTTGATACAACGAAACAAGTTGTTTTAGACCGAAACGAGCTAAATCTGAACACATCGGTTTTACAAGTGTCCCTGTGACACGCGTCAAAACTTTTTCTCGTATAACTGCGCGAAAAGCATGTATTCTTGCTTAATACAGCGAAACAAGCTGTTTTAGACCAAAACGATCTAAATCACAACACATCGGTTTTACAAGTGTTCCTCTGATACGCGTCAAAACTTTTTTCTCTTATAACGGCGCGAAAAGCATGTATTCGTGCTTAGTTCAACGAAACAAGCTGTTTTAGACCGAAACGAGGTAAATCTGAACACATCGGTTTTACAAGTGTCCCTGTGACACGCGTCAAAACTTTTTCTCTTATAACTGCGCGAAAAGCATGTATTCTTGCTTAATACAGCGAAACAAGCTGTTTTAGACCGAAACGAGCTAAATCACAACACATCGGTTTTACAAGTGTTCCTCTGATACGCGTCTAAACTTTTTCTCTTATAACTGCGCGAAAAGCATGCATTCGTGCTTAATACGACGAAACAAGCTGTTTTAGACCGAAACGAGCTAAATCTGAACACATCGGTTTTACAAGTGTCCCTGTGACACGCGTCAAAAGTTTTTCTCTTATGACTGCGCGAAAAGCATGTATTCTTGCTTAATACAGCGAAACAAGCTGTTTTAGACCGAAACGAGTTAAATCACAACACATCGGTTTTACAAGTGTTCCTCTGATACGCGTCAAAACTTTTTCTCTTATAACTGCGCGAAAAGCATGTATTCGTGCTTAATAAAACGAAACAAGCTGTTTTAGACCGAAACGAGCTGTATCTGAACGCATCGGTTTTACAAGTATTCACGTGATACTCGTCAAAACTTTTTTCTTTTATAACTGCGCGAAAAGCATGTATTCGTGCTTAATACAACGAAACAAGCTGTTTTAGTCCGAAAAGAGGTAAATCTGAACACATCGGTTTTACAAGTGTTCCTCTGATACGCGTCAAAACTTTTTTCTCTTATAACTGCGCGAAAAGCATGTATTCGTGCTTAGTTCAACGAAACAAGCTGTTTTAGACCGAAACGGGGTAAATCTGAACACATCGGTTTTACAAGTGTCCCTGTGACACGCCTTTAAAACTTTTTATCTTATAACTGCGCGAAAAGCATGTATTCCTGCTTAATACAGCGAAACAAGCTGTTTTAGGCCGAAACGAGATAAATCACAACACATCGGCTTTACAAGTGTCCCTGTGACACGCGTCAAAACTTTTTCTCTTATAACTGCGTGAAAAGCATGTTTTCTTGCTTAATACAGCGAAACAAGCTGTTTTAGACCGAAACGAGCTAAATCACAACACATCGGTTTTACAAGTGTTCCTCTGATACGCGTCAAAACTTTTTCTCTTATAACTGCGCGAAAAGCATGTATTCTTGCTTAATACAACGAAACAAGCTGTTTTAGACCGAAACGAGCTAAATCACAACACATCGGTTTTACAAGTGTTCCTATGATACGCGTCTAAACTTATTCTCTTATAACTTCGCGAAAATCATGTATTCTTGCTTAATACGACGAAACAAGCTGTTTTAGACCGAAACGAGCTAAATCTGGACACATCGGTTTTACAAGTGTCCCTGTGACACGCGTCAAAACTTTTTCTCTTATAACTGCGCGAAAAGCATGTATTCTTGCTTAATACAGCGAAACAAGCTGTTTTAGACCAAAACGAGCTAAATCACAACACATCGGTTTTACAAGTGTCCCTGTGACACGCGTCAAAACTTTTTCTCTTATAACTGCGCGAAAAGCATGTATTCTTGCTTAATACAGCGCAACAAGCTGTTTTAGACCGAAACGAGCTAAATCACAACACATCGGTTTCACAAGTGTTCCTCTGATACGCGTCAAAACTTTTTTCTCTTATAACGGCGCGAAAAGCATGTATTCGTGCTTAGTTCAACGAAACAAGCTGTTTTAGACCGAAACGAGGTAAATCTGAACACATCGGTTTTACAAGTGTCCCTGTGACACGCGTCAAAACTTTTTCTCTTATAACTGCGCGAAAAGCATGTATTCTTGCTTAATACAGCGAAACAAGCTGTTTTAGACCGAAACGAGCTAAATCACAACACATCGGTTTTACAAGTGTTCCTCTGATACGCGTCTAAACTTTTTCTCTTATAACTGCGCGAAAAGCATGCATTCGTGCTTAATACGACGAAACAAGCTGTTTTAGACCGAAACGAGCTAAATCTGAACACATCGGTTTTACAAGTGTCCCTGTGACACGCGTCAAAACTTTTTCTCTTATGACTGCGCGAAAAGCATGTATTCTTGCTTAATACAGCGAAACAAGCTGTTTTAGACCGAAACGAGCTAAATCACAACACATCGGTTTTAAAAGTGTTCCTCTGATACGCGTCAAAACTTTTTCTCTTATAACTGCGCGAAAAGCATGTATTCTTGCTTAATACAACGAAACAAGCTGTTTTAGACCGAAACGAGCTAAATCACAACACATCGGTTTTACGTGTCCCTGTGACACGCGTCAAAACTTTTTCTCTTATAACTGCGCGAAAAGCATGTATTCTTGCTTAATACAGCGAAACAAGCTGTTTTAGACCGAAACGAGATAAATCACAACACATCGGTTTTACAAGTGTTCCTCTGATACGCGTCAAAACTTTTTTCTCTTTTAACTGCGCGAAAAGCATGTATTCGTGCTTAGTTCAACGAAACAAGCTGTTTTAGACCGAAACGAGGTAAATCTGAACACATCGGTTTTACAAGTGTCCCTGTGACACGCGTCAAATCTTTTTCTCTTATACCTGCGCGAAAAGCATGTATTCGTGCTTAATACAGCGAAAGAAGCTGTTTTAGACCGAAACGAGCTAAATCTGAACACATCGATTTTACTAGTGTCCCTGTGACACGCGTCACCTTTTCACTTATAACTGCGCGAAAAGCATGTATTCTTGCTTATACAGCGAAACAAGCTGTTTTAGACCGAAACGAGTTAAATCACAACACATCGGTTTTACAAGTGTTCCTCTGATACGCGTCAAAACTTTTTCTCTTATAACTGCGCGAAAAGCATGTATTCGTGCTTAATAAAACGAAACAAGCTGTTTTAGACCGAAACGAGCTGTATCTGAACGCATCGGTTTTACAAGTAATCACGTGATACTCGTCAAAACTTTTTCTCTTATAACTGCGCGAAAAGCATGTATTCGTGCTTAATACAACGAATCAAGCTGTTTTAGACCTAAACGAGCTAAATCTGAACACGTCGGTTTTACACGTGTCCCTGTGACACGCGTCAAAACTTTTTCTCTTATAACTGCGCGAAAAGCACGTATTCTTGCTTAATACAACGAAACAAGCTGTTTTAGACCGAAACGGGGTAAATCTGAACACATCGGTTTTACAAGTGTTCCTCTGATACGCGTCAAATCTTTTTCTCTTATAACTGCGCGAAAAGCATGTATTCTTGCTTAATACAACGAAACAAGCTGTTTTAGACCGAAACGAGCTAAATCACAACACATCGGTTTTACAAGTGTTCCTCTGATACGCGTCTGATCTTTTTCTCTTATAACTGCGCGAAAAGCATGTATTCGTGCTTAATACAACGAAACAAGCTGTTTTAGACCGAAACGAGCTAAATCTGAACACATCGGTTTTACAAGTGTCCCTGTGACACGCGTCAAAACTTTTTCTCTTATAACTGCGCGAAAAGCATGTATTCTTGCTTAATACAGCGAAACAAGCTGTTTTAGACCGAAACGAGCTAAATCACAACACGTCGGTTTTACAAGTGTTCCTCTGATACGCGTCAAAACTTTTTCTCTTATAACTGCGCGAAAAGCATGTATTCTTGCTTAATACAACGAAACAAGCTGTTTTAGACCGAAACGAGCTAAATCACAACACATCGGTTTTACAAGTATTCCTCTGATACGCGTCAAAACTTTTTTCTCTTATAACTGCGCGAAAAGCATGTATTCGTGCTTGATACAACGAAACAAGTTGTTTTAGACCGAAAAGAGCTAAATCTGAACACATCGGTTTTACAAGTGTCCCTGTGACACGCGTCAAAACTTTTTCGCTTATAACTGCGCGAAAAGCATGTATTCTTGCTTAAAACAGCGAAACAAGCTGTTTTAGACCGAAACGAGCTAAATCACAACACATCGGTTTTACAAGTGTTCCTCTGATACGCGTCAAAACTTTTTCTCTTATAACGGCGCGAAAAGCATGTATTCCTGCTTAATACAGCGAAACAAGCTGTTTTAGGCCGAAACGAGATAAATCACAACACATCGGTTTTACAAGTGTTCCTCTGATACGCGTCAAAACTTTTTCTCTTATAACTGCGCGAAAAGCATGTATTCTTGCTTAATACAACGAAACAAGCTGTTTTAGACCGAAACGAGCTAAATCACAACACATCGGTTTTACAAGTATTCCTCTGATACGCGTCAAAACTTTTTTCTCTTATAACTGCGCGAAAAGCATGTATTCGTGCTTAGTTCAACGAAACAAGCTGTTTTAGACCGAAACGAGGTAAATCTGAACACATCAGTTTTACAAGTGTCCCTGTGACACGCGTCAAAACTTTTTCTCTTATAACTGCGCGAAAAGCATGTATTCTTGCTTAATACAGCGAAACAAGCTGTTTTAGACCGAAACGAGCTAAATCACAACACATCGGTTTTACAAGTGTTCCTCTGATACGCGTCTAAACTTTTTCTCTTATAACTGCGCGAAAAGCATGCATTCGAGCTTAATACGACGAAACAAGCTGTTTTAGACCGAAACGAGCTAAATCTGAACACATCGGTTTTACAAGTGTCCCTGTGACACGCGTCAAAACTTTTTCTCTTATGACTACGCGAAAAGCATGTATTCTTGTTTAATACAACGAAACAAGCTGTTTTAGACCGAAACGAGCTAAATCACAACACATCGGTTTTACAAGTGTTCCTCTAATACGCGTCAAAACGTTTTCTCTTATAACTGCGCGAAAAGCATGTATTCTTGCTTAATACAACGAAACAAGCTGTTTTAGACCGAAACGAGCTAAATCACAACACATCGGTTTTACGTGTCCCTGTGACACGCGTCAAAACTTTTTCTCTTATAACTGCGCGAAAAGCATGTATTCTTGCTTAATACAGCGAAACAAGCTGTTTTAGACCGAAACGAGATAAATTACAACACATCGGTTTTACAAGTGTTCCTCTGATACGCGTCAAAACTTTTTTCTCTTTTAACTGCGCGAAAAGCATGTATTCGTGCTTAGTTCAACGAAACAAGCTGTTTTAGACCGAAACGAGGTAAATCCGAACACATCGGTTTTACAAGTGTCCCTGTGACACGCGTCAAATCTTTTTCTCTTATACCTGCGCGAAAAGCATGTATTCGTGCTTAATACAGCGAAAGAAGCTGTTTTAGACCGAAACGAGCTAAATCTGAACACATCGATTTTACTAGTGTCCCTGTGACACGCGTCACCTTTTCACTTATAACTGCGCGAAAAGCATGTATTCTTGCTTATACAGCGAAACAAGCTGTTTTAGACCGAAACGAGTTAAATCACAACACATCGGTTTTACAAGTGTTCCTCTGATACGCGTCAAAACTTTTTCTCTTATAACTGCGCGAAAAGCATGTATTCGTGCTTAATAAAACGAAACAAGCTGTTTTAGACCGAAACGAGCTGTATCTGAACGCATCGGTTTTACAAGTAATCACGTGATACTCGTCAAAACTTTTTCTCTTATAACTGCGCGAAAAGCATGTATTCGTGCTTAATACAACGAATCAAGCTGTTTTAGACCTAAACGAGCTAAATCTGAACACGTCGGTTTTACACGTGTCCCTGTGACACGCGTCAAAACTTTTTCTCTTATAACTGCGCGAAAAGCACGTATTCTTGCTTAATACAACGAAACAAGCTGTTTTAGACCGAAACGGGGTAAATCTGAACACATCGGTTTTACAAGTGTTCCTCTGATACGCGTCAAATCTTTTTCTCTTATAACTGCGCGAAAAGCATGTATTCTTGCTTAATACAACGAAACAAGCTGTTTTAGACCGAAACGAGCTAAATCACAACACATCGGTTTTACAAGTGTTCCTCTGATACGCGTCTGATCTTTTTCTCTTATAACTGCGCGAAAAGCATGTATTCGTGCTTAATACAACGAAACAAGCTGTTTTAGACCGAAACGAGCTAAATCTGAACACATCGGTTTTACAAGTGTCCCTGTGACACGCGTCAAAACTTTTTCTCTTATAACTGCGCGAAAAGCATGTATTCTTGCTTAATACAGCGAAACAAGCTGTTTTAGACCGAAACGAGCTAAATCACAACACGTCGGTTTTACAAGTGTTCCTCTGATACGCGTCAAAACTTTTTCTCTTATAACTGCGCGAAAAGCATGTATTCTTGCTTAATACAACGAAACAAGCTGTTTTAGACCGAAACGAGCTAAATCACAACACATCGGTTTTACAAGTATTCCTCTGATACGCGTCAAAACTTTTTTCTCTTATAACTGCGCGAAAAGCATGTATTCGTGCTTGATACAACGAAACAAGTTGTTTTAGACCGAAACGAGCTAAATCTGAACACATCGGTTTTACAAGTGTCCCTGTGACACGCGTCAAAACTTTTTCGCTTATAACTGCGCGAAAAGCATGTATTCTTGCTTAAAACAGCGAAACAAGCTGTTTTAGACCGAAACGAGCTAAATCACAACACATCGGTTTTACAAGTGTTCCTCTGATACGCGTCAAAACTTTTTCTCTTATAACGGCGCGAAAAGCATGTATTCCTGCTTAATACAGCGAAACAAGCTGTTTTAGGCCGAAACGAGATAAATCACAACACATCGGTTTTACAAGTGTTCCTCTGATACGCGTCAAAACTTTTTCTCTTATAACTGCGCGAAAAGCATGTATTCTTGCTTAATACAACGAAACAAGCTGTTTTAGACCGAAACGAGCTAAATCACAACACATCGGTTTTACAAGTATTCCTCTGATACGCGTCAAAACTTTTTTCTCTTATAACTGCGCGAAAAGCATGTATTCGTGCTTAGTTCAACGAAACAAGCTGTTTTAGACCGAAACGAGGTAAATCTGAACACATCAGTTTTACAAGTGTCCCTGTGACACGCGTCAAAACTTTTTCTCTTATAACTGCGCGAAAAGCATGTATTCTTGCTTAATACAGCGAAACAAGCTGTTTTAGACCGAAACGAGCTAAATCACAACACATCGGTTTTACAAGTGTTCCTCTGATACGCGTCTAAACTTTTTCTCTTATAACTGCGCGAAAAGCATGCATTCGAGCTTAATACGACGAAACAAGCTGTTTTAGACCGAAACGAGCTAAATCTGAACACATCGGTTTTACAAGTGTCCCTGTGACACGCGTCAAAACTTTTTCTCTTATGACTGCGCGAAAAGCATGTATTCTTGTTTAATACAACGAAACAAGCTGTTTTAGACCGAAACGAGCTAAATCACAACACATCGGTTTTACAAGTGTTCCTCTAATACGCGTCAAAACGTTTTCTCTTATAACTGCGCGAAAAGCATGTATTCTTGCTTAATACAACGAAACAAGCTGTTTTAGACCGAAACGAGCTAAATCACAACACATCGGTTTTACGTGTCCCTGTGACACGCGTCAAAACTTTTTCTCTTATAACTGCGCGAAAAGCATGTATTCTTGCTTAATACAGCGAAACAAGCTGTTTTAGACCGAAACGAGATAAATTACAACACATCGGTTTTACAAGTGTTCCTCTGATACGCGTCAAAACTTTTTTCTCTTTTAACTGCGCGAAAAGCATGTATTCGTGCTTAGTTCAACGAAACAAGCTGTTTTAGACCGAAACGAGGTAAATCTGAACACATCGGTTTTACAAGTGTCCCTGTGACACGCGTCAAATCTTTTTCTCTTATACCTGCGCGAAAAGCATGTATTCGTGCTTAATACAGCGAAACAAGCTGTTTTAGACCGAAACGAGCTAAATCTGAACACATCGGTTTTACTAGTGTCCCTGTGACACGCGTCACCTTTTCTCTTATAACTGCGCGAAAAGCATGTATTCTTGCTTATACAGCGAAACAAGCTGTTTTAGACCGAAACGAGTTAAATCACAACACATCGGTTTTACAAGTGTTCCTCTGATACGCGTCAAAACTTTTTCTCTTATAACTGCGCGAAAAGCATGTATTCGTGCTTAATAAAACGAAACAAGCTGTTTTAGACCGAAACGAGCTGTATCTGAACGCATCGGTTTTACAAGTATTCACGTGATACTCGTCAAAACTTTTTCTCTTATAACTGCGCGAAAAGCATGTATTCGTGCTTAATACAACGAATCAAGCTGTTTTAGACCTAAACGAGCTAAATCTGAACACGTCGGTTTTACACGTGTCCCTGTGACACGCGTCAAAACTTTTTCTCTTATAACTGCGCGAAAAGCACGTATTCTTGCTTAATACAACGAAACAAGCTGTTTTAGACCGAAACGAGCTAAATCACAACACATCGGTTTTACAAGTGTTCCTCTGATACGCGTCAAAACTTTTTTCTCTTATAACTGCGCGAAAAGCATGTATTCGTGCTTAGTCTAACGAAACAAGTTGTTTTAGACCGAAACGAGCTAAATCTGAACACATCGGTTTTACAAGTGTCCCTGTGACACGCGTCAAAACTTTTTCGCTTATAACTGCGCGAAAAGCATGTATTCTTGCTTAAAACAGCGAAACAAGCTGTTTTAGACCGAAACGAGCTAAATCACAACACATCGGTTTTACAAGTGTTCCTCTGATACGCGTCAAAACTTTTTCTCTTATAACTGCGCGAAAAGCATGTATTCTTGCTTAATACAACGAAACAAGCTGTTTTAGACCGAAACGAGCTAAATCACAACACATCGGTTTTACAAGTGTTCCTCTGATACGCGTCTGATCTTTTTCTCTTATAACTGCGCGAAAAGCATGTATTCGTGCTTAATACAACGAAACAAGCTGTTTTAGACCGAAACGAGCTAAATCTGAACACATCGGTTTTACAAGTGTCCTTGTGACACGCGTCAAAACTTTTTCTCTTATAACTGCGCGAAAAGCATGTATTCTTGCTTAATACAGCGAAACAAGCTGTTTTAGACCGAAACGAGCTAAATCACAACACATCGGTTTTACAAGTGTTCCTCTGATACGCGTCAAAACTTTTTCTCTTATAACTGCGCGAAAAGCATGTATTCTTGCTTAATACAACGAAACAAGCTGTTTTAGACCGAAACGAGCTAAATCACAACACATCGATTTTACAAGTATTCCTCTGATACGCGTCAAAACTTTTTTCTCTTATAACTGCGCGAAAAGCATGTATTCGTGCTTGATACAACGAAGCAAGTTGTTTTAGACCGAAACGAGCTAAATCTGAACACATCGGTTTTACAAGTGTCCCTGTGACACGCGTCAAAACTTTTTCGCTTATAACTGCGCGAAAAGCATGTATTCTTGCTTAATACAGCGAAACAAGCTGTTTTAGACCGAAACGAGCTAAATCACAACACATCAGTTTTACAAGTGTTCCTCTGATACGCGTCAAAACTTTTTCTCTTATAACGGCGCGAAAAGCATGTATTCCTGCTTAATACAGCGAAACAAGCTGTTTTAGGCCGAAACGAGATAAATCACAACACATCGGCTTTACAAGTGTTCCTCTGATACGCGTCAAATCTTTTTCTCTTATAACTGCGCGAAAAGCATGTATTCTTGCTTAATACAACGAAACAAGCTGTTTTAGACCGAAACGAGCTAAATCACAACACATCGGTTTTACAACTGTTCCTCTGATACGCGTCTGATCTTTTTCTCTTATAACTGCGCGAGAAGCATGTATTCGTGCTTAATACAACGAAACAAGCTGTTTTAGACCGAAACGAGCTAAATCTGAACACATCGGTTTTACAAGTGTCCCTGTGACACGCGTCAAAACTTTTTCTCTTATAACTGCGCGGAAAGCATGTATTCTTGCTTAATACAGCGAAACAAGCTGTTTTAGACCGAAACGAGCTAAATCACAACACATCGGTTTTACAAGTGTTCCTCTGATACGCGTCAAAACTTTTTCTCTTATAACTGCGCGAAAAGCATGTATTCTTGCTTAATACAACAAAACAAGCTGTTTTAGACCGAAACGAGCTAAATCACAACACATCGGTTTTACAAGTATTCCTATGATACGCGTCAAAACTTTTTTCTCTTATAACTGCGCGAAAAGCATGTATTCGTGCTTGATACAACGAAACAAGTTGTTTTAGACCGAAACGAGCTAAATCTGAACACATCGGTTTTACGTGTCCCTGTGACACGCGTCAAAACTTTTTCTCTTATAACTGCGCGAAAAGCATGTATTCTTGCTTAATACAGCGAAACAAGCTGTTTTAGACCGAAACGAGCTAAATCACAACACATCGGTTTTACAAGTGTTCCTCTGATACGCGTCAAAACTTTTTCTCTTATAACGGCGCGAAAAGCATGTATTCTTGCTTAATACAACGAAACAAGCTGTTTTAGACCGAAACGAGCTAAATCACAACACATCGGTTTTACAAGTGTCCCTGTGACACGCGTCAAAACTTTTTCTCTTATAACTGCGCGAAAAGCATGTATTCTTGCTTAATACAGCGAAACAAGCTGTTTTAGACCGAAACGAGCTAAATCACAACACATCGGTTTTACAAGTGTTCCTCTGATACGCGTTCAAACTTTTTCTCTTATAACTGCGCGAAAAGCATGCATTCTTGCTTAATACGACGAAACAAGCTGTTTTAGACCGAAACGAGTTAAATCTGAACACATCGGTTTTACAAGTGTCCCTGTGACACGCGTCAAAACTTTTTCTCTTATGACTGCGCGAAAAGCATGTATTCTTGCTTAATACAAAGAAACAAGCTGTTTTAGACCGAAACGAGCTAAATCACAACACATCGGTTTTACAAGTGTTCCTCTGATACGCGTCAAAACTTTTTTATCTTATAACTGCGCGAAAAGCACGTATTCGTGCTTAGTTCAACGAAACAAGCTGTTTTAGACCAAAACGAGGTAAATCTGAACACATCGATTTTACAATATCCCTGTGACACGCCTTTAAAACTTTTTCTCTTATAATTGCGCGAAAAGCATGTTTTCCTGCTTAATACAGCGAAACAAGCTGTTTTAGACCGAAACGAGCTAAATCTGAACACATCGGTTTTACAAGTGTCCCTGTGACACGCGTCAAATCTTTTTCTCTTATACCTGTGCGAAAAGCATGTATTCGTGCTTAATACAGCGAAACAAGCTGTTTTAGACCGAAACGAGCTAAATCTGAACACATCGGTTTTACTAGTGTCCCTGTGACACGCGTCACCTTTTCTCTTATAACTGCGCGAAAAGCATGTATTCTTGCCTAATACAGCGAAACAAGCTGTTTTAGACCGAAACGAGTTAAATCACAACACATCGGTTTTACAGGTGTTCCTCTGATACGCGTCAAAACTTTTTCTCTTATAACTGCGCGAAAAGCATGTATTCTTGCTTAATACAGCGAAACAAGCTGTTTTAGACCGAAACGAGCTAAATCACAACACATCGGTTTTACAAGTGTTCCTCTGATACGCGTCTAAACTTTTTCTCTTATAACTGCGCGAAAAGCATGCATTCGAGCTTAATGCGACGAAACAAGCTGTTTTAGACCGAAACGAGCTAAATCTGAACACATCGGTTTTACAAGTGTCCCTGTGACACGCGTCAAAACTTTTTCTCTTATGACTGCGCGAAAAGCATGTATTCTTGTTTAATACAACGAAACAAGCTGTTTTAGACCGAAACGAGCTAAATCACAACACATCGGTTTTACAAGTGTTCCTCTAATACGCGTCAAAACGTTTTCTCTTATAACTGCGCGAAAAGCATGTATTCTTGCTTAATACAACGAAACAAGCTGTTTTAGACCGAAACGAGCTAAATCACAACACATCGGTTTTACGTGTCCCTGTGACACGCGTCAAAACTTTTTCTATTATAACTGCGCGAAAAGCATGTATTCTTGCTTAATACAGCGAAACAAGCTGTTTTAGACCGAAACGAGATAAATCACAACACATCGGTTTTACAAGTGTTCCTCTGATACGCGTCAAAACTTTTTTCTCTTTTAACTGCGCGAAAAGCATGTATTCGTGCTTAGTTCAACGAAACAAGCTGTTTTAGACCGAAACGAGGTAAATCTGAACACATCGGTTTTACAAGTGTCCCTGTGACACGCGTCAAATCTTTTTCTCTTATACCTGCGCGAAAAGCATGTATTCGTGCTTAATACAGCGAAACAAGCTGTTTTAGACCGAAACGAGTTAAATCTGAACACATCGGTTTTACTAGTGTCCCTGTGACACGCGTCACCTTTTCTCTTATAACTGCGCGAAAAGCATGTATTCTTGCTTATACAGCGAAACAAGCTGTTTTAGACCGAAACGAGTTAAATCACAACACATCGGTTTTACAAGTGTTCCTCTGATACGCGTCAAAACTTTTTCTCTTATAACTGCGCGAAAAGCATGTATTCGTGCTTAATAAAACGAAACAAGCTGTTTTAGACCGAAACGAGCTGTATCTGAACGCATCGGTTTTACAAGTATTCACGTGATACTCGTCAAAACTTTTTCTCTTATAACTGCGCGAAAAGCATGTATTCGTGCTTAATACAACGAATCAAGCTGTTTTAGACCTAAACGAGCTAAATCTGAACACGTCGGTTTTACACGTGTCCCTGTGACACGCGTCAAAACTTTTTCTCTTATAACTGCGCGAAAAGCACGTATTCTTGCTTAATACAACGAAACAAGCTGTTTTAGACCGAAACGAGCTAAATCACAACACATCGGTTTTACAAGTGTTCCTCTGATACGCGTCAAAACTTTTTTCTCTTATAACTGCGCGAAAAGCATGTATTCGTGCTTAGTCTAAAGAAACAAGCTGTTTTAGACCGAAACGGGGTAAATCTGAACACATCGGTTTTACAAGTGTTCCTCTGATACGCGTCAAATCTTTTTCTCTTATAACTGCGCGAAAAGCATGTATTCTTGCTTAATACAACGAAACAAGCTGTTTTAGACCGAAACGAGCTAAATCACAACACATCGGTTTTACAAGTGTTCCTCTGATACGCGTCTGATCTTTTTCTCTTATAACTGCGCGAAAAGCATGTATTCGTGCTTAATACAACGAAACAAGCTGTTTTAGACCGAAACGAGCTAAATCTGAACACATCGGTTTTACAAGTGTCCCTGTGACACGCGTCAAAACTTTTTCTCTTATAACTGCGCGAAAAGCATGTATTCTTGCTTAATACAGCGAAACAAGCTGTTTTAGACCGAAACGAGCTAAATCACAACACATCGGTTTTACAAGTGTTCCTCTGATACGCGTCAAAACTTTTTCTCTTATAACTGCGCGAAAAGCATGTATTCTTGCTTAATACAACGAAACAAGCTGTTTTAGACCGAAACGAGCTAAATCACAACACATCGATTTTACAAGTATTCCTCTGATACGCGTCAAAACTTTTTTCTCTTATAACTGCGCGAAAAGCATGTATTCGTGCTTGATACAACGAAGCAAGTTGTTTTAGACCGAAACGAGCTAAATCTGAACACATCGGTTTTACAAGTGTCCCTGTGACACGCGTCAAAACTTTTTCGCTTATAACTGCGCGAAAAGCATGTATTCTTGCTTAATACAGCGAAACAAGCTGTTTTAGGCCGAAACGAGATAAATCACAACACATCGGCTTTACAAGTGTTCCTCTGATACGCGTCAAATCTTTTTCTCTTATAACTGCGCGAAAAGCATGTATTCTTGCTTAATACAACGAAACAAGCTGTTTTAGACCGAAACGAGCTAAATCACAACACATCGGTTTTACAAGTGTTCCTCTGATACGCGTCTGATCTTTCTCTCTGATAACTGCGCGAAAAGCATGTATTCGTGCTTAATACAACGAAACAAGCTGTTTTAGACCGAAACGAGCTAAATCTGAACACATCGGTTTTACAAGTGTCCCTGTGACACGCGTCAAAACTTTTTCTCTTATAACTGCGCGAAAAGCATGTATTCTTGCTTAATACAGCGAAACAAGCTGTTTTAGACCGAAACGAGCTAAATCACAACACATCGGTTTTACAAGTGTTCCTCTGATACGCGTCAAAACTGTTTCTCTTATAACTGCGCGAAAAGCATGTATTCTTGCTTAATACAACAAAACAAGCTGTTTTAGACCGAAACGAGCTAAATCACAACACATCGGTTTTACAAGTATTCCTCTGATACGCGTCAAAACTTTTTTCTCTTATAACTGCGCGAAAAGCATGTATTCGTGCTTGATACAACGAAACAAGTTGTTTTAGACCGAAACGAGCTAAATCTGAACACATCGGTTTTACGTGTCCCTGTGACACGCGTCAAAACTTTTTCTCTTATAACTGCGCGAAAAGCATGTATTCTTGCTTAATACAGCGAAACAAGCTGTTTTAGACCGAAACGAGCTAAATCACAACACATCGGTTTTACAAGTGTTCCTCTGATACGCGTCAAAACTTTTTCTCTTATAACGGCGCGAAAAGCATGTATTCTTGCTTAATACAACGAAACAAGCTGTTTTAGACCGAAACGAGCTAAATCACAACACATCGGTTTTACAAGTGTCCCTGTGACACGCGTCAAAACTTTTTCTCTTATAACTGCGCGAAAAGCATGTATTCTTGCTTAATACAGCGAAACAAGCTGTTTTAGACCGAAACGAGCTAAATCACAACACATCGGTTTTACAAGTGTTCCTCTGATACGCGTCTAAACTTTTTCTCTTATAACTGCGCGAAAAGCATGCATTCGTGCTTAATACGACGAAACAAGCTGTTTTAGACCGAAACGAGTTAAATCTGAACACATCGGTTTTACAAGTGTCCCTGTGACACGCGTCAAAACTTTTTCTCTTATGACTGCGCGAAAAGCATGTATTCTTGCTTAATACAAAGAAACAAGCTGTTTTAGACCGAAACGAGCTAAATCACAACACATCGGTTTTACAAGTGTTCCTCTGATACGCGTCAAAACTTTTTTATCTTATAACTGCGCGAAAAGCACGTATTCGTGCTTAGTTCAACGAAACAAGCTGTTTTAGACCAAAACGAGGTAAATCTGAACACATCGGTTTTACAAGTATCCCTGTGACACGCCTTTAAAACTTTTTCTCTTATAATTGCGCGAAAAGCATGTTTTCCTGCTTAATACAGCGAAACAAGCTGTTTTAGACCGAAACGAGCTAAATCTGAACACATCGGTTTTACAAGTGTCCCTGTGACACGCGTCAAATCTTTTTCTCTTATACCTGTGCGAAAAGCATGTATTCGTGCTTAATACAGCGAAACAAGCTGTTTTAGACCGAAACGAGCTAAATCTGAACACATCGGTTTTACTAGTGTCCCTGTGACACGCGTCACCTTTTCTCTTATAACTGCGCGAAAAGCATGTATTCTTGCCTAATACAGCGAAACAAGCTGTTTTAGACCGAAACGAGGTAAATCACAACACATCGGTTTTACAGGTGTTCCTCTGATACGCGTCAAAACTTTTTTCTCTTATAACTGCGCGAAAAGCATGTATTCTTGCTTAATACAGCGAAACAAGCTGTTTTAGACCGAAACGAGCTAAATCACAACACATCGGTTTTACAAGTGTTCCTCTGACACGCGTCAAAACTTTTTTCTCTTATAACTGCGCGAAAAGCATGTATTCGTGCTTAGTCTAACGAAACAAGCTGTTTTAGACCGAAACGGGGTAAATCTGAACACATCGGTTTTACAAGTGTCCCTGTGACACGCGTCAAAACTTTTTCTCTTATAACTGCGCGAAAAGCATGTATTCTTGCTTAATACAGCGAAACAAGCTGTTTTAGACCGAAACGAGCTAAATCACAACACATCGGTTTTACAAGTGTTCCTCTGATACACGTCTAAACTTTTTCTCTTGTAACTGCGCGAAAAGCATGTGTTCGTGCTTAATACAACGAACAAGCTGTTTTACACCAAAACGAGCTAGATCAACACATCGGTTTTACAAGTGTCCCTGTGACACGCGTCAAAACTTTTTCTCTTGTAACTGCGCGAAAAGCACGTATTCTTGCCTAATACAGCGAAACAAGCTGTTTTAGACCGAAACGAGCTAAATCTGAACACATCGGTTTTACAAGTGTCCCTGTGACACGCGTCAAAACTTTTTCTCTTATACCTGCGCGAAAAGCATGTATTCGTGCTTAATACAGCGAAACAAGTTGTTTTAAACCGAAACGAGCTAAATCACAACACATCGGTTTTACAAGTGTTCCTCTGATACGCGTCAAAACTTTTTTCTCTTATAACTGCGCGAAAAGCATGTATTCTTGCTTAATACAACGAAACAAGCTGTTTTAGACCGAAACGAGCTAAATAACAACACATCGGTTTTACAAGTGTCCCTGTGACACGCGTCAAAACTTTTTCTCTTATAACTGCGCGAAAAGCATGTATTCTTGCTTAATACAGCGAAACAAGCTGTTTTAGACCGAAACGAGCTAAATCACAACACATCGGTTTTACAAGTGTTCCTCTGATACGCGTCAAAACTTTTTTCTCTTATAACTGCGCGAAAAGCATGTATTCTTGCTTAATACAACGAAACAAGCTGTTTTAGACCGAAACGAGCTAAATCACAGCACATCGGCTTTACAAGTGTTCCTCTGGTACGCGTCAAATCTTTTTCTCTTATAACTGCGCGAAAAGCATGTATTCTTGCTTAATACAGCGAAACAAGTAGTTTTAGACCGAAACGAGCTAAATCTGAACACATCGGTTTTACAAGTGTCCCTGTGACATGCCTTTAAAACTTTTTCTCTTATAACTGCGCGAAAAGCATGTATTCCTGCCTAATACGGAGAAACAAGCTGTTTTAGACCGAAACGAGCTAAATCACAACACATCGGCTTTACAAGTGTTCCTCTGATACGCGTCAAATCTTTTTCTCTTATAACTGCGCGAAAAGCATGTATTCTTGCTTAATACAACGAAACAAGCTGTTTTAGACCGAAACGAGCTAAATCACAACACATCGGTTTTACAAGTGTTCCTCTGGTACGCGTCTAAACTTTTTCTCTTATAACTGCGCGAAAAGCATGTATTCGTGCTTAATACAACGAAACAAGCTGTTTTAGACCGAAACGAGCTAAATCTGAACACATCGGTTTTACAAGTGTCCCTGTGACACGCGTCAAAACTTTTTCTCTTATAACTGCGCGAAAAGCATGTATTCTTGCTTAATACAGCGAAACAAGCTGTTTTAGACCGAAACGAGCTAAATCACAACACATCGGTTTTACAAGTGTTCCTCTGATACGCGTCAAAACTTTTTTCTCTTATAACTGCGCGAAAAGCATGTATTCGTGCTTAATACAACGAAACAAGCTGTTTTTGACCGAAACGAGCTAAATCTGAACACATCGGTTTTACAAGTGTCCCTGTGACACGCGTCAAAACTTTTTCTCTTATAACTGCGCGAAAAGCATGTATTCTTGCTTAATACAGCGAAACAAGCTGTTTTAGACCGAAACGAGCTAAATCACAACACATCGGTTTTACAAGTGTTCCTCTGATACGCGTCAAAACTTTTTTCTCTTATAACTGCGCGAAAAGCATGTATTCTTGCTTAATACAGCGAATCAAGCTGTTTTAGACCGAAACGAGCTAAATCACAACACATCGGTTTTACAAGTGTTCCTCTGACACGCGTCAAAACTTTTTCACTTATAACTGCGCGAAAAGCATGTATTCTTGCTTAATACAACGAAACAAGCTGTTTTAGACCGAAACGAGCTAAATCACAACACATCGGCTTTACAAGTGTCCCTGTGACACGCGTCAAAACTTTTTCATTTATAACTGCGCGAAAAGCATGTATTCTTGCTTAATACAGCGAAACAAGCTGTTTTAGACCGAAACGAGCTAAATCACAACACATCGGTTTTACAAGTGTTCCTCTGATACGCGTCAAATCTTTTTCTCTTATAACTGCGCGAAAAGCATGTATTCTTGCTTAATACAGCGAAACAAGTAGTTTTAGACCGAAACGAGCTAAATCTGAACACATCGGTTTTACAAGTGTCCCTGTGACATGCCTTTAAAACTTTTTCTCCTATAACTGCGCGAAAAGCATGTATTCCTGCCTAATACAGCGAAACAAGCTGTTTTAGACCGAAACGAGCTAAATCACAACACATCGACTTTACAAGTGTTCTTCTGATACGCGTCAAATCTTTTTCTCTTATAACTGCGCGAAAAGCATGTATTCTTGCTTAATACAACGAAACAAGCTGTTTTAGACCGAAACGAGCTAAATCACAACACATCGGTTTTACAAGTGTTCCTCTGGTACGCGTCTAAACTTTTTCTCTTATAACTGCGCGAAAAGCATGTATTCGTGCTTAATACAACGAAACAAGCTGCTTTAGACCGAAACGAGCTAAATCTGAACACATCGGTTTTACAAGTGTCCCTGTGACACGCGTCAAAACTTTTTCTCTTATAACTGCGCGAAAAGCATGTATTCTTGCTTAATACAGCGAAACAAGCTGTTTTAGACCGAAACGAGCTAAATCACAACACATCGGTTTTACAAGTGTTCCTCTGATACGCGTCTAAACTTTTTCTCTTATAACTGCGCGAAAAGCATGTATTCGTGCTTAATACAACGAAACAAGCTGTTTTACACCAAAACGAGCTAGATCAACACATCGGTTTTACAAGTGTCCCTGTGACACGCGTCAAAACTTTTTCTCTTGTAACTGCGCGAAAAGCACGTATTCTTGCTTAATACAGCGAAACAAGCTGTTTTAGACCGAAACGAGCTAAATCTGAACACATCGGTTTTACAAGTGTCCCTGTGACACGCGTCAAAACTTTTTCTCTTATACCTGCGCGAAAAGCATGTATTCGTGCTTAATACAGCGAAACAAGTTGTTTTAAACCGAAACGAGCTAAATCTGAACACATCGGTTTTACAAGTGTCAGTGTGACACGCGTCAAAACTTTTTCTCTTATAACTGCGCGAAAAGCATGTATTCTTGCTTAATACAGCGAAACAAGCTGTTTTAGACCGAAACGAGCTAAATCACAACACATCGGTTTTACAAGTGTTCCTCTGATACGCGTCAAAACTTTTTCTCTTATAACTGCGCGAAAAGCATGTATTCTTGCTTAATACAACGAAACAAGCTGTTTTAATCCGAAACGAGCTAAATCACAACACATCGGTTTTACAAGTGTCCCTGTGACACGCGTCAAAACTTTTTCTCTTATAACTGCGCGAAAAGCATGTATTCTTGCTCAATACAGCGAAACAAGCTGTTTTAGACCGAAACGAGCTAAATCACAACACATCGGTTTTACAAGTGTTCCTCTGATACGCGTCAAAACTTTTTCTCTTATAACTGCGCGAAAAGCATGTATTCTTGCTTAATACAACGAAACAAGCTGTTTTAGACCGAAACGAGCTAAATCACAACACATCGATTTTACAAGTATTCCTCTGATACGCGTCAAAACTTTTTTCTCTTATAACTGCGCGAAAAGCATGTATTCGTGCTTGATACAACGAAACAAGTTGTTTTAGACCGAAACAAGCTAAATCTGAACACATCGGTTTTACGTGTCCCTGTGACACGCGTCAAAACTTTTTCTCTTATAACTGCGCGAAAAGCATGTATTCTTGCTTAATACAGCGAAACAAGCTGTTTTAGACCGAAACGAGCTAAATCACAACACATCGGTTTTACAAGTGTTCCTCTGATACGCGTCAAAACTTTTTCTCTTATAACGGCGCGAAAAGCATGTATTCTTGCTTAATACAACGAAACAAGCTGTTTTAGACCGAAACGAGCTAAATCACAACACATCGGTTTTACAAGTGTCCCTGTGACACGCGTCAAAACATTTTCTCTTATAACTGCGCGAAAAGCATGTATTCTTGCTTAATACAGCGAAACAAGCTGTTTTAGACCGAAACGAGCTAAATCACAACACATCGGTTTTACAAGTGTTCCTCTGATACGCGTCTAAACTTTTTCTCTTATAACTGCGCGAAAAGCATGCATTCGTGCTTAATACGACGAAACAAGCTGTTTTAGACCGAAACGAGTTAAATCTGAACACATCGGTTTTACAAGTGTCCCTGTGACACGCGTCAAAACTTTTTTTCTTATGACTGCGCGAAAAGCATGTATTCTTGCTTAATACAAAGAAACAAGCTGTTTTAGACCGAAACGAGCTAAATCACAACACATCGGTTTTACAAGTGTTCCACTGATACGCGTCAAAACTTTTTTCTCTTATAACTGCGCGAAAAGCACGTATTCGTGCTTAGTTCAACGAAACAAGCTGTTTTAGACCAAAACGAGGTAAATCTGAACACATCGATTTTACAATATCCCTGTGACACGCCTTTAAAACTTTTTCTCTTATAATTGCGCGAAAAGCATGTTTTCCTGCTTAATACAGCGAAACAAGCTGTTTTAGACCGAAACGAGCTAAATCTGAACACATCGGTTTTACAAGTGTCCCTGTGACACGCGTCAAATCTTTTTCTCTTATACCTGTGCGAAAAGCATGTATTCGTGCTTAATACAGCGAAACAAGCTGTTTTAGACCGAAACGAGCTAAATCTGAACACATCGGTTTTACTAGTGTCCCTGTGACACGCGTCACCTTTTCTCTTATAACTGCGCGAAAAGCATGTATTCTTGCCTAATACAGCGAAACAAGCTGTTTTAGACCGAAACGAGTTAAATCACAACACATCGGTTTTACAGGTGTTCCTCTGATACGCGTCAAAACTTTTTCTCTTATAACTGCGCGAAAAGCATGTATTCGTGCTTAATACAGCGAAACAAGCTGTTTTAGACCGAAACGAGCTAAATCACAACACATCGGTTTTACAAGTGTTCCTCTGATACGCGTCAAATCTTTTTCTCTTATAACTGCGCGAAAAGCATGTATTCTTGCTTAATACAGCGAAACAAGTAGTTTTAGACCGAAACGAGCTAAATCTGAACACATCGGTTTTACAAGTGTCCCTGTGACATGCCTTTAAAACTTTTTCTCCTATAACTGCGCGAAAAGCATGTATTCCTGCCTAATACAGCGAAACAAGCTGTTTTAGACCGAAACGAGCTAAATCACAACACATCGACTTTACAAGTGTTCCTCTGGTACGCGTCTAAACTTTTTCTCTTATAACTGCGCGAAAAGCATGTATTCGTGCTTAATACAACGAAACAAGCTGTTTTAGACCGAAACGAGCTAAATCTGAACACATCGGTTTTACAAGTGTCCCTGTGACACGCGTCAAAACTTTTTCTCTTATAACTGCGCGAAAAGCATGTATTCTTGCTTAATACAGCGAAACAAGCTGTTTTAGACCGAAACGAGCTAAATCACAACACATCGGTTTTACAAGTGTTCCTCTGATACGCGTCTAAACTTTTTCTCTTATAACTGCGCGAAAAGCATGTATTCGTGCTTAATACAACGAAACAAGCTGTTTTACACCAAAACGAGCTAGATCAACACATCGGTTTTACAAGTGTCCCTGTGACACGCGTCAAAACTTTTTCTCTTGTAACTGCGCGAAAAGCACGTATTCTTGCTTAATACAGCGAAACAAGCTGTTTTAGACCGAAACGAGCTAAATCTGAACACATCGGTTTTACAAGTGTCCCTGTGACACGCGTCAAAACTTTTTCTCTTATACCTGCGCGAAAAGCATGTATTCGTGCTTAATACAGCGAAACAAGTTGTTTTAAACCGAAACGAGCTAAATCTGAACACATCGGTTTTACAAGTGTCAGTGTGACACGCGTCAAAACTTTTTCTCTTATAACTGCGCGAAAAGCATGTATTCTTGCTTAATACAGCGAAACAAGCTGTTTTAGACCGAAACGAGCTAAATCACAACACATCGGTTTTACAAGTGTTCCTCTGATACGCGTCAAAACTTTTTCTCTTATAACGGCGCGAAAAGCATGTATTCTTGCTTAATACAACGAAACAAGCTGTTTTAGACCGAAACGAGCTAAATCACAACACATCGGTTTTACAAGTGTCCCTGTGACACGCGTCAAAACTTTTTCTCTTATAACTGCGCGAAAAGCATGTATTCTTGCTTAATACAGCGAAACAAGCTGTTTTAGACCGAAACGAGCTAAATCACAACACATCGGTTTTACAAGTGTTCCTCTGATACGCGTCTAAACTTTTTCTCTTATAACTGCGCGAAAAGCATGCATTCGTGCTTAATACGACGAAACAAGCTGTTTTAGACCGAAACGAGTTAAATCTGAACACATCGGTTTTACAAGTGTCCCTGTGACACGCGTCAAAACTTTTTTTCTTATGACTGCGCGAAAAGCATGTATTCTTGCTTAATACAAAGAAACAAGCTGTTTTAGACCGAAACGAGCTAAATCACAACACATCGGTTTTACAAGTGTTCCACTGATACGCGTCAAAACTTTTTTCTCTTATAACTGCGCGAAAAGCACGTATTCGTGCTTAGTTCAACGAAACAAGCTGTTTTAGACCAAAACGAGGTAAATCTGAACACATCGGTTTTACAAGTATCCCTGTGACACGCCTTTAAAACTTTTTCTCTTATAATTGCGCGAAAAGCATGTTTTCCTGCTTAATACAGCGAAACAAGCTGTTTTAGACCGAAACGAGCTAAATCTGAACACATCGGTTTTACAAGTGTCCCTGTGACACGCGTCAAATCTTTTTCTCTTATACCTGTGCGAAAAGCATGTATTCGTGCTTAATACAGCGAAACAAGCTGTTTTAGACCGAAACGAGCTAAATCTGAACACATCGGTTTTACTAGTGTCCCTGTGACACGCGTCACCTTTTCTCTTATAACTGCGCGAAAAGCATGTATTCTTGCCTAATACAGCGAAACAAGCTGTTTTAGACCGAAACGAGTTAAATCACAACACATCGGTTTTACAGGTGTTCCTCTGATACGCGTCAAAACTTTTTCTCTTATAACTGCGCGAAAAGCATGTATTCGTGCTTAATACAGCGAAACAAGCTGTTTTAGACCGAAACGAGCTAAATCTGAACACATCGGTTTTACAAGTGTCCCTGTGACACGCGTCAAAACTTTTTCGCATATAACTGCGCGAAAAGCATGTATTCTTGCTTAATACAGCGAAACAAGCTGTTTTAGACCGAAACGAGCTAAATCAAAACACATCAGTTTTACAAGTGTTCCTCTGATACGCGTCAAAACTTTTTCTCTTATAACGGCGCGAAAAGCATGTATTCCTGCTTAATACAGCGAAACAAGCTGTTCTAGGCCGAAACGAGATAAATCACAACACATCGGCTTTACAAGTGTTCCTCTGATACGCGTCAAATCTTTTTCTCTTATAACTGCGCGAAAAGCATGTATTCTTGCTTAATACAACGAAACAAGCTGTTTTAGACCGAAACGAGCTAAATCACAACACATCGGTTTTACAAGTGTTCCTCTGATACGCGTCTGATCTTTTTCTCTTATAACTGCGCGAAAAGCATGTATTCGTGCTTAATACAACGAAACAAGCTGTTTTAGACCGAAACGAGCTAAATCTGAACACATCGGTTTTACAAGTGTCCCTGTGACACGCGTCAAAACTTTTTCTCTTATAACTGCGCGAAAAGCATGTATTCTTGCTTAATACAGCGAAACAAGCTGTTTTAGACCGAAACGAGCTAAATCACAACACATCGGTTTTACAAGTGTTCCTCTGATACGCGTCAAAACTTTTTCTCTTATAACTGCGCGAAAAGCATGTATTCTTGCTTAATACAACGAAACAAGCTGTTTTAGACCGAAGCGAGCTAAATCACAACACATCGGTTTTACAAGTATTCCTCTGATACGCGTCAAAACTTTTTTCTCTTATAACTGCGCGAAAAGCATGTATTCGTGCTTGATACAACGAAACAAGTTGTTTTAGACCGAAACGAGCTAAATCTGAACACATCGGTTTTACAAGTGTCCCTGTGACACGCGTCAAAACTTTTTCTCTTATAACTGCGCGAAAAGCATGTATTCTTGCTTAATACAGCGAAACAAGCTGTTTTAGACCGAAACGAGCTAAATCACAACACATCGGTTTTACAAGTGTTCCTCTGATACGCGTCAAAACTTTTTCTCTTATAACGGCGCGAAAAGCATGTATTCTTGCTTAATACAACGAAACAAGCTGTTTTAGACCGAAACGAGCTAAATCACAACACATCGGTTTTACAAGTGTCCCTGTGACACGCGTCAAAACTTTTTCTCTTATAACTGCGCGAAAAGCATGTATTCTTGCTTAATACAGCGAAACAAGCTGTTTTAGACCGAAACGAGCTAAATCACAACACATCGGTTTTACAAGTGTTCCTCTGGTACGCGTCTAAACTTTTTCTCTTATAACTGCGCGAAAAGCATGTATTCGTGCTTAATACAACGAAACAAGCTGTTTTAGACCGAAACGAGCTAAATCTGAACACATCGGTTTTACAAGTGTCCCTGTGACACGCGTCAAAACTTTTTCTCTTATAACTGCGCGAAAAGCATGTATTCTTGCTTAATACAGCGAAACAAGCTGTTTTAGACCGAAACGAGCTAAATCACAACACATCGGTTTTACAAGTGTTCCTCTGATACGCGTCTAAACTTTTTCTCTTATAACTGCGCGAAAAGCATGTATTCGTGCTTAATACAACGAAACAAGCTGTTTTACACCAAAACGAGCTAGATCAACACATCGGTTTTACAAGTGTCCCTGTGACACGCGTCAAAACTTTTTCTCTTGTAACTGCGCGAAAAGCACGTATTCTTGCTTAATACAGCGAAACAAGCTGTTTTAGACCGAAACGAGCTAAATCTGAACACATCGGTTTTACAAGTGTCCCTGTGACACGCGTCAAAACTTTTTCTCTTATACCTGCGCGAAAAGCATGTATTCGTGCTTAATACAGCGAAACAAGTTGTTTTAAACCGAAACGAGCTAAATCTGAACACATCGGTTTTACAAGTGTCAGTGTGACACGCGTCAAAACTTTTTCTCTTATAACTGCGCGAAAAGCATGTATTCTTGCTTAATACAGCGAAACAAGCTGTTTTAGACCGAAACGAGCTAAATCACAACACATCGGTTTTACAAGTGTTCCTCTGATACGCGTCAAAACTTTTTCTCTTATAACGGCGCGAAAAGCATGTATTCTTGCTTAATACAACGAAACAAGCTGTTTTAGACCGAAACGAGCTAAATCACAACACATCGGTTTTACAAGTGTCCCTGTGACACGCGTCAAAACTTTTTCTCTTATAACTGCGCGAAAAGCATGTATTCTTGCTTAATACAGCGAAACAAGCTGTTTTAGACCGAAACGAGCTAAATCACAACACATCGGTTTTACAAGTGTTCCTCTGATACGCGTCTAAACTTTTTCTCTTATAACTGCGCGAAAAGCATGCATTCGTGCTTATACGACGAAACAAGCTGTTTTAGACCGAAACGAGTTAAATCTGAACACATCGGTTTTACAAGTGTCCCTGTGACACGCGTCAAAACTTTTTTTCTTATGACTGCGCGAAAAGCATGTATTCTTGCTTAATACAAAGAAACAAGCTGTTTTAGACCGAAACGAGCTAAATCACAACACATCGGTTTTACAAGTGTTCCACTGATACGCGTCAAAACTTTTTTCTCTTATAACTGCGCGAAAAGCACGTATTCGTGCTTAGTTCAACGAAACAAGCTGTTTTAGACCAAAACGAGGTAAATCTGAACACATCGGTTTTACAAGTATCCCTGTGACACGCCTTTAAAACTTTTTCTCTTATAATTGCGCGAAAAGCATGTTTTCCTGCTTAATACAGCGAAACAAGCTGTTTTAGACCGAAACGAGCTAAATCTGAACACATCGGTTTTACAAGTGTCCCTGTGACACGCGTCAAATCTTTTTCTCTTATACCTGTGCGTAAAGCATGTATTCGTGCTTAATACAGCGAAACAAGCTGTTTTAGACCGAAACGAGCTAAATCTGAACACATCGGTTTTACTAGTGTCCCTGTGACACGCGTCACCTTTTCTCTTATAACTGCGCGAAAAGCATGTATTCTTGCCTAATACAGCGAAACAAGCTGTTTTAGACCGAAACGAGTTAAATCACAACACATCGGTTTTACAGGTGTTCCTCTGATACGCGTCAAAACTTTTTCTCTTATAACTGCGCGAAAAGCATGTATTCGTGCTTAATACAGCGAAACAAGCTGTTTTAGACCGAAACGAGCTAAATCTGAACACATCGGTTTTACAAGTGTCCCTGTGACACGCGTCAAAACTTTTTCGCTTATAACTGCGCGAAAAGCATGTATTCTTGCTTAATACAGCGAAACAAGCTGTTTTAGACCGAAACGAGCTAAATCACAACACATCAGTTTTACAAGTGTTCCTCTGATACGCGTCAAAACTTTTTCTCTTATAACGGCGCGAAAAGCATGTATTCCTGCTTAATACAGCGAAACAAGCTGTTCTAGGCCGAAACGAGATAAATCACAACACATCGGCTTTACAAGTGTTCCTCTGATACGCGTCAAATCTTTTTCTCTTATAACTGCGCGAAAAGCATGTATTCTTGCTTAATACAACGAAACAAGCTGTTTTAGACCGAAACGAGCTAAATCACAACACATCGGTTTTACAAGTGTTCCTCTGATACGCGTCTGATCTTTTTCTCTTATAACTGCGCGAAAAGCATGTATTCGTGCTTAATACAACGAAACAAGCTGTTTTAGACCGAAACGAGCTAAATCTGAACACATCGGTTTTACAAGTTTCCCTGTGACACGCGTCAAAACTTTTTCTCTTATAACTGCGCGAAAAGCATGTATTCTTGCTTAATACAGCGAAACAAGCTGTTTTAGACCGAAACGAGCTAAATCACAACACATCGGTTTTACAAGTGTTCCTCTGATACGCGTCAAAACTTTTTCTCTTATAACTGCGCGAAAAGCATGTATTCTTGCTTAATACAACGAAACAAGCTGTTTTAGACCGAAGCGAGCTAAATCACAACACATCGGTTTTACAAGTATTCCTCTGATACGCGTCAAAACTTTTTTCTCTTATAACTGCGCGAAAAGCATGTATTCGTGCTTGATACAACGAAACAAGTTGTTTTAGACCGAAACGAGCTAAATCTGAACACATCGGTTTTACAAGTGTCCCTGTGACACGCGTCAAAACTTTTTCTCTTATAACTGCGCGAAAAGCATGTATTCTTGCTTAATACAGCGAAACAAGCTGTTTTAGACCGAAACGAGCTAAATCACAACACATCGGTTTTACAAGTGTTCCTCTGATACGCGTCAAAACTTTTTCTCTTATAACGGCGCGAAAAGCATGTATTCTTGCTTAATACAACGAAACAAGCTGTTTTAGACCGAAACGAGCTAAATCACAACACATCGGTTTTACAAGTGTCCCTGTGACACGCGTCAAAACTTTTTCTCTTATAACTGCGCGAAAAGTATGTATTCTTGCTTAATACAGCGAAACAAGCTGTTTTAGACCGAAACGAGCTAAATCACAACACATCGGATTTACAAGTGTTCCTCTGATACGCGTCTAAACTTTTTCTCTTATAACTGCGCGAAAAGCATGCATTCGTGCTTAATACGACGAAACAAGCTGTTTTAGACCGAAACGAGTTAAATCTGAACACATCGGTTTTACAAGTGTCCCTGTGACACGCGTCAAAACTTTTTCTCTTATGACTGCGCGAAAAGCATGTATTCTTGCTTAATACAAAGAAACAAGCTGTTTTAGACCGAAACGAGCTAAATCACAACACATCGGTTTTACAAGTGTTCCTCTGGTACGCGTCTAAACTTTTTCTCTTATAACTGCGCGAAAAGCATGTATTCGTGCTTAATACAACGAAACAAGCTGTTTTAGACCGAAACGAGCTAAATCTGAACACATCGGTTTTACAAGTGTCCCTGTGACACGCGTCAAAACTTTTTCTCTTATAACTGCGCGAAAAGCATGTATTCTTGCTTAATACAGCGAAACAAGCTGTTTTAGACCGAAACGAGCTAAATCACAACACATCGGTTTTACAAGTGTTCCTCTGATACGCGTCAAAACTTTTTTCTCTTATAACTGCGCGAAAAGCATGTATTCGTGCTTAATACAACGAAACAAGCTGTTTTTGACCGAATCGAGCTAAATCTGAACACATCGGTTTTACAAGTGTCCCTGTGACACGCGTCAAAACTTTTTCTCTTATAACTGCGCGAAAAGCATGTATTCTTGCTTAATACAGCGAAACAAGCTGTTTTAGACCGAAACGAGCTAAATCACAACACATCGGTTTTACAAGTGTTCCTCTGATACGCGTCAAAACTTTTTTCTCTTATAACTGCGCGAAAAGCATGTATTCTTGCTTAATACAGCGAATCAAGCTGTTTTAGACCGAAACGAGCTAAATCACAACACATCGGTTTTACAAGTGTTCCTCTGACACGCGTCAAAACTTTTTCACTTATAACTGCGCGAAAAGCATGTATTCTTGCTTAATACAACGAAACAAGCTGTTTTAGACCGAAACGAGCTAAATCACAACACATCGGCTTTACAAGTGTCCCTGTGACACGCGTCAAAACTTTTTCATTTATAACTGCGCGAAAAGCATGTATTCTTGCTTAATACAGCGAAACAAGCTGTTTTAGACCGAAACGAGCTAAATCACAACACATCGGTTTTACAAGTGTTCCTCTGATACGCGTCAAATCTTTTTCTCTTATAACTGCGCGAAAAGCATGTATTCTTGCTTAATACAGCGAAACAAGTAGTTTTAGACCGAAACGAGCTAAATCTGAACACATCGGTTTTACAAGTGTCCCTGTGACATGCCTTTAAAACTTTTTCTCCTATAACTGCGCGAAAAGCATGTATTCCTGCCTAATACAGCGAAACAAGCTGTTTTAGACCGAAACGAGCTAAATCACAACACATCGACTTTACAAGTGTTCTTCTGATACGCGTCAAATCTTTTTCTCTTATAACTGCGCGAAAAGCATGTATTCTTGCTTAATACAACGAAACAAGCTGTTTTAGACCGAAACGAGCTAAATCACAACACATCGGTTTTACAAGTGTTCCTCTGGTACGCGTCTAAACTTTTTCTCTTATAACTGCGCGAAAAGCATGTATTCGTGCTTAATACAACGAAACAAGCTGTTTTAGACCGAAACGAGCTAAATCTGAACACATCGATTTTACAAGTGTCCCTGTGACACGCGTCAAAACTTTTTCTCTTATAACTGCGCGAAAAGCATGTATTCTTGCTTAATACAGCGAAACAAGCTGTTTTAGACCGAAACGAGCTAAATCACAACACATCGGTTTTACAAGTGTTCCTCTGATACGCGTCTAAACTTTTTCTCTTATAACTGCGCGAAAAGCATGTATTCGTGCTTAATACAACGAAACAAGCTGTTTTACACCAAAACGAGCTAGATCAACACATCGGTTTTACAAGTGTCCCTGTGACACGCGTCAAAACTTTTTCTCTTGTAACTGCGCGAAAAGCACGTATTCTTGCTTAATACAGCGAAACAAGCTGTTTTAGACCGAAACGAGCTAAATCTGAACACATCGGTTTTACAAGTGTCCCTGTGACACGCGTCAAAACTTTTTCTCTTATACCTGCGCGAAAAGCATGTATTCGTGCTTAATACAACGAAACAAGCTGTTTGAGACCGAAACGAGCTAAATCACAACACATCGGTTTTACAAGTATTCCTCTGATACGCGTCAAAACTTTTTTCTCTTATAACTGCGCGAAAAGCATGTATTCGTGCTTGATACAACGAAACAAGTTGTTTTAGACCGAAACAAGCTAAATCTGAACACATCGGTTTTACGTGTCCCTGTGACACGCGTCAAAACTTTTTCTCTTATAACTGCGCGAAAAGCATGTATTCTTGCTTAATACAGCGAAACAAGCTGTTTTAGACCGAAACGAGCTAAATCACAACACATCGGTTTTACAAGTGTTCCTCTGATACGCGTCAAAACTTTTTCTCTTATAACGGCGCGAAAAGCATGTATTCTTGCTTAATACAACGAAACAAGCTGTTTTAGACCGAAACTAGCTAAATCACAACACATCGGTTTTACAAGTGTCCCTGTGACACGCGTCAAAACTTTTTCTCTTATAACTGCGCGAAAAGCATGTATTCTTGCTTAATACAGCGAAACAAGCTGTTTTAGACCGAAACGAGCTAAATCACAACACATCGGTTTTACAAGTGTTCCTCTGATACGCGTCTAAACTTTTTTCTTATAACTGCGCGAAAAGCATGCATTCGTGCTTAATACGACGAAACAAGCTGTTTTAGACCGAAACGAGTTAAATCTGAACACATCGGTTTTACAAGTGTCCCTGTGACACGCGTCAAAACTTTTTTCTTATGACTGCGCGAAAAGCATGTATTCTTGCTTAATACAAAGAAACAAGCTGTTTTAGACCGAAACGAGCTAAATCACAACACATCGGTTTTACAAGGGTTCCACTGATACGCGTCAAAACTTTTTTCTCTTATAACTGCGCGAAAAGCACGTATTCGTGCTTAGTTCAACGAAACAAGCTGTTTTAGACCAAAACGAGGTAAATCTGAACACATCGGTTTTACAAGTATCCCTGTGACACGCCTTTAAAACTTTTTCTCTTATAATTGCGCGAAAAGCATGTTTTCCTGCTTAATACAGCGAAACAAGCTGTTTTAGACCGAAACGAGCTAAATCTGAACACATCGGTTTTACAAGTGTCCCTGTGACACGCGTCAAATCTTTTTCTCTTATACCTGTGCGAAAAGCATGTATTCGTGCTTAATACAGCGAAACAAGCTGTTTTAGACCGAAACGAGCTAAATCTGAACACATCGGTTTTACTAGTGTCCCTGTGACACGCGTCACCTTTTCTCTTATAACTGCGCGAAAAGCATGTATTCTTGCCTAATACAGCGAAACAAGCTGTTTTAGACCGAAACGAGTTAAATCACAACACATCGGTTTTACAGGTGTTCCTCTGATACGCGTCAAAACTTTTTCTCTTATAACTGCGCGAAAAGCATGTATTCGTGCTTAATACAGCGAAACAAGCTGTTTTAGACCGAAACGAGCTAAATCTGAACACATCGGTTTTACAAGTGACCCTGTGACACGCGTCAAAACTTTTTCGCTTATAACTGCGCGAAAAGCATGTATTCTTGCTTAATACAGCGAAACAAGCTGTTTTAGACCGAAACGAGCTAAATCACAACACATCAGTTTTACAAGTGTTCCTCTGATACGCGTCAAAACTTTTTCTCTTATAACGGCGCGAAAAGCATGTATTCCTGCTTAATACAGCGAAACAAGCTGTTCTAGGCCGAAACGAGATAAATCACAACACATCGGCTTTACAAGTGTTCCTCTGATACGCGTCAAATCTTTTTCTCTTATAACTGCGCGAAAAGCATGTATTCTTGCTTAATACAACGAAACAAGCTGTTTTAGACCGAAACGAGCTAAATCACAACACATCGGTTTTACAAGTGTTCCTCTGATACGCGTCTGATCTTTTTCTCTTATAACTGCGCGAAAAGCATGTATTCGTGCTTAATACAACGAAACAAGCTGTTTTAGACCGAAACGAGCTAAATCTGAACACATCGGTTTTACAAGTGTCCCTGTGACACGCGTCAAAACTTTTTCTCTTATAACTGCGCGAAAAGCATGTATTCTTGCTTAATACAGCGAAACAAGCTGTTTTAGACCGAAACGAGCTAAATCACAACACATCGGTTTTACAAGTGTTCCTCTGATACGCGTCAAAACTTTTTCTCTTATAACTGCGCGAAAAGCATGTATTCTTGCTTAATACAACGAAACAAGCTGTTTTAGACCGAAGCGAGCTAAATCACAACACATCGGTTTTACAAGTATTCCTCTGATACGCGTCAAAACTTTTTTCTCTTATAACTGCGCGAAAAGCATGTATTCGTGCTTGATACAACGAAACAAGTTGCTTTAGACCGAAACGAGCTAAATCTGAACACATCGGTTTTACAAGTGTCCCTGTGACACGCGTCAAAACTTTTTCTCTTATAACTGCGCGAAAAGCATGTATTCTTGCTTAATACAGCGAAACAAGCTGTTTTAGACCGAAACGAGCTAAATCACAACACATCGGTTTTACAAGTGTTCCTCTGATACGCGTCAAAACTTTTTCTCTTATAACGGCGCGAAAAGCATGTATTCTTGCTTAATACAACGAAACAAGCTGTTTTAGACCGAAACGAGCTAAATCACAACACATCGGTTTTACAAGTGTCCCTGTGACACGCGTCAAAACTTTTTCTCTTATAACTGCGCGAAAAGCATGTATTCTTGCTTAATACAGCGAAACAAGCTTTTTCAGACCGAAACGAGCTAAATCACAACACATCGGTTTTACAAGTGTTCCTCTGATACGCGTCTAAACTTTTTCTCTTATAACTGCGCGAAAAGCATGCATTCGTGCTTAATACGACGAAACAAGCTGTTTTAGACCGAAACGAGTTAAATCTGAACACATCGGTTTTACAAGTGTCCCTGTGACACGCGTCAAAACTTTTTCTCTTATGACTGCGCGAAAAGCATGTATTCTTGCTTAATACAAAGAAACAAGCTGTTTTAGACCGAAACGAGCTAAATCACAACACATCGGTTTTACAAGTGTTCCTCTGATACGCGTCAAAACTTTTTTCTCTTATAACTGCGCGAAAAGCACGTATTCGTGCTTAGTTCAACGAAACAAGCTGTTTTAGACCAAAACGAGGTAAATCTGAACACATCGGTTTTACAAGTATCCCTGTGACACGCCTTTAAAACTTATTCTCTTATAACTGCGCGAAAAGCATGTTTTCTTGCTTAATACAGCGAAACAAGCTGTTTTAGACCGAAACGAGCTAAATCTGAACACATCGGTTTTACAAGTGTCCCTGTGACACGCGTCAAATCTTTTTCTCTTATACCTGTGCGAAAAGCATGTATTCGTGCTTAATACAGCGAAACAAGCTGTTTTAGACCGAAACGAGCTAAATCTGAACACATCGGTTTTACTAGTGTCCCTGTGACACGCGTCACCTTTTCTCTTATAACTGCGCGAAAAGCATGTATTCTTGCCTAATACAGCGAAACAAGCTGTTTTAGACCGAAACGAGTTAAACCACAACACATCGGTTTTACAGGTGTTCCTCTGATACGCGTCAAAACTTTTTCTCTTATAACTGCGCGAAAAGCATGTATTCGTGCTTAATAAAACGAAACAAGCTGTTTTAGACCGATATGAGCTGTATCTGAACGCATCGGTTTTACAAGTATTCACGTGATACTCGTCAAAACTTTTTCTCTTATAACTGCGCGAAAAGCATGTATTCGTGCTTAATAAAACGAAACAAGCTGTTTTAGACCGAAACGAGCTAAATCTGAACACGTCGGTTTTACACGTGTCCCTGTGACACGCGTCAAAACTTTTTCTCTTATAACTGCGCGAAAAGCACGTATTCTTGCTTAATACAACGAAACAAGCTGTTTTAGACCGAAACGAGCTAAATCACAACACATCGGTTTTACAAGTGTTCCTCTGATACGCGTCAAAACTTTTTTCTCTTATAACTGCGCGAAAAGCATGTATTCGTGCTTAGTCTAACGAAACAAGCTGTTTTAGACCGAAACGGGGTAAATCTGAACACATCGGTTTTACAAGTGTCCCTGTGACACGCCTTTAAAACTTTTTATCTTATAACTGCGCGAAAAGCATGTATTCCTGCTTAATACAGCGAAACAAGCTGTTTTAGGCCGAAACGAGATAAATCACAACACATCGGCTTTACAAGTGTTCCTCTGATACGCGTCAAATCTTTTTCTCTTATAACTGCGCGAAAAGAATGTATTCTTGCTTAATACAACGAAACAAGCTGTTTTAGACCGAAACGAGCTAAATCACAACACATCGGTTTTACAAGTGTTCCTCTGATACGCGTCTGATCTTTTTCTCTTATAACTGCGCGAAAAGCATGTATTCGTGCTTAATACAACGAAACAAGCTGTTTTAGACCGAAATGAGCTAAATCTGAACACATCGGTTTTACAAGTGTCCCTGTGACACGCGTCAAAACTTTTTCTCTTATAACTGCGCGAAAAGCATGTATTCTTGCTTAATACAGCGAAACAAGCTGTTTTAGACCGAAACGAGCTAAATCACAACACATCGGTTTTACAAGTGTTCCTCTGATACGCGCCAAAACTTTTTCTCTTATAACTGCGCGAAAAGCATGTATTCTTGCTTAATACAACGAAACAAGCTGTTTTAGACCGAAACGAGCTAAATCACAACACATCTGTTTTACAAGTGTTCCTATGATACGCGTCTAAACTTTTTCTCTTATAACTGCGCGAAAAGCATGTATTCGTGCTTAATACGACGAAACAAGCTGTTTTAGACCGAAACGAGCTAAATCTGAACACATCGGTTTTACAAGTGTCCCTGTGACACGCGTCAAAACTTTTTCTCTTATAACTGCGCGAAAAGCATGTATTCTTGCTTAATACAGCGAAACAAGCTGTTTTAGACCGAAACGAGATAAATCACAACACATCGGTTTTACAAGTGTTCCTCTGATACGCGTCAAAACTTTTTCTCTTATAACTGCGCGAAAAGCATGTATTCGTGCTTAATAAAACGAAACAAGCTGTTTTAGACCGATATGAGCTGTATCTGAACGCATCGGTTTTACAAGTATTCACGTGATACTCGTCAAAACTTTTTCTCTTATAACTGCGCGAAAAGCATGTATTCGTGCTTAATAAAACGAAACAAGCTGTTTTAGACCGAAACGAGCTAAATCTGAACACGTCGGTTTTACACGTGTCCCTGTGACACGCGTCAAAACTTTTTCTCTTATAACTGCGCGAAAAGCACGTATTCTTGCTTAATACAACGAAACAAGCTGTTTTAGACCGAAACGAGCTAAATCACAACACATCGGTTTTACAAGTGTTCCTCTGATACGCGTCAAAACTTTTTTCTCTTATAACTGCGCGAAAAGCATGTATTCGTGCTTAGTCTAACGAAACAAGCTGTTTTAGACCGAAACGGGGTAAATCTGAACACATCGGTTTTACAAGTGTCCCTGTGACACGCCTTTAAAACTTTTTATCTTATAACTGCGCGAAAAGCATGTATTCCTGCTTAATACAGCGAAACAAGCTGTTTTAGGCCGAAACGAGATAAATCACAACACATCGGCTTTACAAGTGTTCCTCTGATACGCGTCAAATCTTTTTCTCTTATAACTGCGCGAAAAGAATGTATTCTTGCTTAATACAACGAAACAAGCTGTTTTAGACCGAAACGAGCTAAATCACAACACATCGGTTTTACAAGTGTTCCTCTGATACGCGTCTGATCTTTTTCTCTTATAACTGCGCGAAAAGCATGTATTCGTGCTTAATACAACGAAACAAGCTGTTTTAGACCGAAATGAGCTAAATCTGAACACATCGGTTTTACAAGTGTCCCTGTGACACGCGTCAAAACTTTTTCTCTTATAACTGCGCGAAAAGCATGTATTCTTGCTTAATACAGCGAAACAAGCTGTTTTAGACCGAAACGAGCTAAATCACAACACATCGGTTTTACAAGTGTTCCTCTGATACGCGCCAAAACTTTTTCTCTTATAACTGCGCGAAAAGCATGTATTCTTGCTTAATACAACGAAACAAGCTGTTTTAGACCGAAACGAGCTAAATCACAACACATCTGTTTTACAAGTGTTCCTATGATACGCGTCTAAACTTTTTCTCTTATAACTGCGCGAAAAGCATGTATTCGTGCTTAATACGACGAAACAAGCTGTTTTAGACCGAAACGAGCTAAATCTGAACACATCGGTTTTACAAGTGTCCCTGTGACACGCGTCAAAACTTTTTCTCTTATAACTGCGCGAAAAGCATGTATTCTTGCTTAATACAGCGAAACAAGCTGTTTTAGACCGAAACGAGATAAATCACAACACATCGGTTTTACAAGTGTTCCTCTGATACGCGTCAAAACTTTTTTCTCTTTTAACTGCGCGAAAAGCATGTATTCGTGCTTAGTTCAACGAAACAAGCTGTTTTAGACCGAAACGAGGTAAATCTGAACACATCGGTTTTACAAGTGTCCCTGTGACACGCGTCAAATCTTTTTCTCTTATACCTGCGCGAAAAGCATGTATTCGTGCTTAATACAGCGAAACAAGCTGTTTTAGACCGAAACGAGCTAAATCTGAACACATCGGTTTTACTAGTGTCCCTGTGACACGCGTCACCTTTTCTCTTATAACTGCGCGAAAAGCATGTATTCTTGCTTATACAGCGAAACAAGCTGTTTTAGACCGAAACGAGTTAAATCACAACACATCGGTTTTACAGGTGTTCCTCTGATACGCGTCAAAACTTTTTCTCTTATAACTGCGAGAAAAGCATGTATTCGTGCTTAATAAAACGAAACAAGCTGTTTTAGACCGAAACGAGCTGTATCTGAACGCATCGGTTTTACAAGTATTCACGTGATACTCGTCAAAACTTTTTCTCTTATAACTGCGCGAAAAGCATGTATTCGTGCTTAATACAACGAATCAAGCTGTTTTTGACCTAAACGAGCTAAATCTGAACACGTCGGTTTTACACGTGTCCCTGTGACACGCGTCAAAACTTTTTTCTCTTATAACTGCGCGAAAAGCATGTATTCGGGCTTAGTCTAACGAAACAAGCTGTTTTAGACCGAAACGGGGTAAATCTGAACACATCGGTTTTACAAGTGTCCCTGTGACACGCCTTTAAAACTTTTTATCTTATAACTGCGCGAAAAGCATGTATTCCTGCTTAATACAGCGAAACAAGCTGTTTTAGGCCGAAACGAGATAAATCACAACACATCGGCTTTACAAGTGTTCCTCTGATACGCGTCAAATCTTTTTCTCTTATAACTGCGCGAAAAGCATGTATTCTTGCTTAATACAACGAAACAAGCTGTTTTAGACCGAAACGAGCTAAATCACAACACATCGGTTTTACAAGTGTTCCTCTGATACGCGTCTGATCTTTTTCTCTTATAACTGCGCGAAAAGCATGTATTCGTGCTTAATACAACGAAACAAGCTGTTTTAGACCGAAACGAGCTAAATCTGAACACATCGGTTTTACAAGTGTCCCTGTGACACGCGTCAAAACTTTTTCTCTTATAACTGCGCGAAAAGCATGTATTCTTGCTTAATACAGCGAAACAAGCTGTTTTAGACCGAAACGAGCTAAATCACAACACATCGGTTTTACAAGTGTTCCTCTGATACGCGCCAAAACTTTTTCTCTTATAACTGCGCGAAAAGCATGTATTCTTGCTTAATACAACGAAACAAGCTGTTTTAGACCGAAACGAGCTAAATCACAACACATCTGTTTTACAAGTGTTCCTATGATACGCGTCTAAACTTTTTCTCTTATAACTGCGCGAAAAGCATGTATTCGTGCTTAATACGACGAAACAAGCTGTTTTAGACCGAAACGAGCTAAATCTGAACACATCGGTTTTACAAGTGTCCCTGTGACACGCGTCAAAACTTTTTCTCTTATAACTGCGCGAAAAGCATGTATTCTTGCTTAATACAGCGAAACAAGCTGTTTTAGACCGAAACGAGATAAATCACAACACATCGGTTTTACAAGTGTTCCTCTGATACGCGTCAAAACTTTTTTCTCTTTTAACTGCGCGAAAAGCATGTATTCGTGCTTAGTTCAACGAAACAAGCTGTTTTAGACCGAAACGGGGTAAATCTGAACACATCGGTTTTACAAGTGTCCCTGTGACACGCCTTTAAAACTTTTTATCTTATAACTGCGCGAAAAGCATGTATTCCTGCTTAATACAGCGAAACAAGCTGTTTTAGGCCGAAACGAGATAAATCACAACACATCGGCTTTACAAGTGTTCCTCTGATACGCGTCAAATCTTTTTCTCTTATAACTGCGCGAAAAGAATGTGTTCTTGCTTAATACAACGAAACAAGCTGTTTTAGACCGAAACGAGCTAAATCACAACACATCGGTTTTACAAGTGTTCCTCTGATACGCGTCTGATCTTTTTCTCTTATAACTGCGCGAAAAGCATGTATTCGTGCTTAATACAACGAAACAAGCTGTTTTAGACCGAAATGAGCTAAATCTGAACACATCGGTTTTACAAGTGTTCCTGTGACACGCGTCAAAACTTTTTCTCTTATAACTGCGCGAAAAGCATGTATTCTTGCTTAATACAGCGAAACAAGCTGTTTTAGACCGAAACGAGCTAAATCACAACACATCGGTTTTACAAGTGTTCCTCTGATACGCGCCAAAACTTTTTCTCTTATAACTGCGCGAAAAGCATGTATTCTTGCTTAATACAACGAAACAAGCTGTTTTAGACCGAAACGAGCTAAATCACAACACATCTGTTTTACAAGTGTTCCTATGATACGCGTCTAAACTTTTTCTCTTATAACTGCGCGAAAAGCATGTCTTCGTGCTTAATACGACGAAACAAGCTGTTTTAGACCGAAACGAGCTAAATCTGACCACATCGGTTTTACAAGTGTCCCTGTGACACGCGTCAAAACTTTTTCTCTTATAACTGCGCGAAAAGCATGTATTCTTGCTTAATACAGCGAAACAAGCTGTTTTAGACCGAAACGAGATAAATCACAACACATCGGTTTTACAAGTGTTCCTCTGATACGCGTCAAAACTTTTTTCTCTTTTAACTGCGCGAAAAGCATGTATTCGTGCTTAGTTCAACGAAACAAGCTGTTTTAGACCGAAACGAGGTAAATCTGAACACATCTGTTTTACAAGTGTCCCTGTGACACGCGTCAAATCTTTTTCTCTTATACCTGCGCGAAAAGCATGTATTCGTGCTTAATACAGCGAAACAAGCTGTTTTAGACCGAAACGAGCTAAATCTGAACACATCGGTTTTACAGGTGTTCCTCTGATACGCGTCAAAACTTTTTCTCTTTTAACTGCGCGAAAAGCATGTATTCGTGCTTAATAAAACGAAACAAGCTGTTTTAGACCGAAACGAGCTGTATCTGAACGCATCGGTTTTACAAGTATTCACGTGATACTCGTCAAAACTTTTTCTCTTATAACTGCGCGAAAAGCATGTATTCGTGCTTAATACAACGAATCAAGCTGTTTTTGACCTAAACGAGCTAAATCTGAACACGTCGGTTTTACACGTGTCCCTGTGACACGCGTCAAATCTTTTTTCTCTTATAACTGCGCGAAAAGCATGTATTCGTGCTTAGTCTAACGAAACAAGCTGTTTTAGACCGAAACGGGGTAAATCTGAACACATCGGTTTTACAAGTGTCCCTGTGACACGCCTTTAAAACTTTTTATCTTATAACTGCGCGAAAAGCATGTATTCCTGCTTAATACAGCGAAACAAGCTGTTTTAGGCCGAAACGAGATAAATCACAACACATCGGCTTTACAAGTGTTCCTCTGATACGCGTCAAATCTTTTTCTCTTATAACTGCGCGAAAAGCATGTATTCTTGCTTAATACAACGAAACAAGCTGTTTTAGACCGAAACGAGCTAAATCACAACACATCGGTTTTACAAGTGTTCCTCTGATACGCGTCTGATCTTTTTCTCTTATAACTGCGCGAAAAGCATGTATTCGTGCTTAATACAACGAAACAAGCTGTTTTAGACCGAAACGAGCTAAATCTGAACACATCGGTTTTACAAGTGTCCCTGTGACACGCGTCAAAACTTTTTCTCTTATAACTGCGCGAAAAGCATGTATTCTTGCTTAATACAGCGAAACAAGCTGTTTTAGACCGAAACGAGCTAAATCACAACACATCGGTTTTTCAAGTGTTCCTCTGATACGCGCCAAAACTTTTTCTCTTATAACTGCGCGAAAAGCATGTATTCTTGCTTAATACAACGAAACAAGCTGTTTTAGACCGAAACGAGCTAAATCACAACACATCTGTTTTACAAGTGTTCCTATGATACGCGTCTAAACGTTTTCTCTTATAACTGCGCGAAAAGCATGTATTCGTGCTTAATAGGACGAAACAAGCTGTTTTAAACCGAAACGAGCTAAATCTGAACACATCGGTTTTACAAGTGTCCCTGTGACACGCGTCAAAACTTTTTCTCTTATAACTGCGCGAAAAGCATGTATTCTTGCTTAATACAGCGAAACAAGCTGTTTTAGACCGAAACGAGATAAATCACAACACATCGGTTTTACAAGTGTTCCTCTGATACGCGTCAAAACTTTTTTCTCTTTTAACTGCGCGAAAAGCATGTATTCGTGCTTAGTTCAACGAAACAAGCTGTTTTAGACCGAAACGAGCTAAATCTGAACACATCGGTTTTACAAGTGTCCCTGTGACACGCGTCAAAACTTTTTCTCTTATAACTGCGCGAAAAGCATGTATTCTTGCTTAATACAGCGAAACAAGCTGTTTTAGACCGAAACGAGCTAAATCACAACACATCGGTTTTACAAGTGTTCCTCTGATACGCGTCAAAACTTTTTCTCTTATAACTGCGCGAAAAGCATGTATTCTTGCTTAATACAACGAAACAAGCTGTTTTAGACCGAAACGAGCTAAATCACAACACATCGGTTTTACAAGTATTCCTCTGATACGCGTCAAAACTTTTTTCTCTTATAACTGCGCGAAAAGCATGTATTCGTGCTTGATACAACGAAACAAGTTGTTTTAGACCGAAACGAGCTAAATCTGAACACATCGGTTTTACAAGTGTCCCTGTGACACGCGTCAAAACTTTTTCTCTTATAACTGCGCGAAAAGCATGTATTCTTGCTTAATACAGCGAAACAAGCTGTTTTAGACCGAAACGAGCTAAATCACAACACATCGGTTTTACAAGTGTTCCTCTGATACGCGTCAAAACTTTTTCTCTTATAACGGCGCGAAAAGCATGTATTCTTGCTTAATACAACGAAACAAGCTGTTTTAGACCGAAACGAGCTAAATCACAACACATCGGTTTTACAAGTGTCCCTGTGACACGCGTCAAAACTTTTTCTCTTATAACTGCGCGAAAAGCATGTATTCTTGCTTAATACAGCGAAACAAGCTGTTTTAGACCGAAACGAGCTAAATCACAACACATCGGTTTTACAAGTGTTCCTCTGATACGCGTCTAAACTTTTTCTCTTTTAACTGCGCGAAAAGCATGCATTCGTGCTTAATACGACGAAACAAGCTGTTTTAGACCGAAACGAGTTAAATCTGAACACATCGGTTTTACAAGTGTCCCTGTGACACGCGTCAAAACTTTTTCTCTTATGACTGCGCGAAAAGCATGTATTCTTGCTTAATACAAAGAAACAAGCTGTTTTAGACCGAAACGAGCTAAATCACAACACATCGGTTTTACAAGTGTTCCTCTGATACGCGTCAAAACTTTTTTCTCTTATAACTGCGCGAAAAGCACGTATTCGTGCTTAGTTCAACGAAACAAGCTGTTTTAGACCAAAACGAGGTAAATCTGAACACATCGGTTTTACAAGTATCCCTGTGACACGCCTTTAAAACTTTTTCTCTTATAACTGCGCGAAAAGCATGTTTTCCTGCTTAATACAGCGAAACAAGCTGTTTTAGACCGAAACGAGCTAAATCTGAACACATCGGTTTTACAAGTGTCCCTGTGACACGCGTCAAATCTTTTTCTCTTATACCTGTGCGAAAAGCATGTATTCGTGCTTAATACAGCGAAACAAGCTGTTTTAGACCGAAACGAGCTAAATCTGAACACATCGGTTTTACTAGTGTCCCTGTGACACGCGTCACCTTTTCTCTTATAACTGCGCGAAAAGCATGTATTCTTGCCTAATACAGCGAAACAAGCTGTTTTAGACCGAAACGAGTTAAATCACAACACATCGGTTTTACAGGTGTTCCTCTGATACGCGTCAAAACTTTTTCTCTTATAACTGCGCGAAAAGCATGTATTCGTGCTTAATAAAACGAAACAAGCTGTTTTAGACCGAAACGAGCTGTATCTGAACGCATCGGTTTTACAAGTATTCACGTGATACTCGTCAAAACTTTTTCTCTTATAACTGCGCGAAAAGCATGTATTCGTGCTTAATACAACGAATCAAGCTGTTTTTGACCTAAACGAGCTAAATCTGAACACGTCGGTTTTACACGTGTCCCTGTGACACGCGTCAAAACTTTTTCTCTTATAACTGCGCGAAAAGCACGTATTCTTGCTTAATACAACGAAACAAGCTGTTTTAGACCGAAACGAGCTAAATCACAACACATCGGTTTTACAAGTGTTCCTCTGATACGCGTCAAAACTTTTTTCTCTTATAACTGCGCGAAAAGCATGTATTCGTGCTTAGTCTAACGAAACAAGCTGTTTTAGACCGAAACAGGGTAAATCTGAACACATCGGTTTTACAAGTGTCCCTGTGACACGCCTTTAAAACTTTTTATCTTATAACTGCGCGAAAAGCATGTATTCCTGCTTAATACAGCGAAACAAGCTGTTTTAGGCCGAAACGAGATAAATCACAACACATCGGCTTTACAAGTGTTCCTCTGATACGCGTCAAATCTTTTTCTCTTATAACTGCGCGAAAAGCATGTATTCTTGCTTAATACAACGAAACAAGCTGTTTTAGACCGAAACGAGCTAAATCACAACACATCGGTTTTACAAGTGTTCCTCTGATACGCGTCTGATCTTTTTCTCTTATAACTGCGCGAAAAGCATGTATTCGTGCTTAATACAACGAAACAAGCTGTTTTAGACTGAAACGAGCTAAATCTGAACACATCGGTTTTACAAGTGTCCCTGTGACACGCGTCAAAACTTTTTCTCTTATAACTGCGCGAAAAGCATGTATTCTTGCTTAATACAGCGAAACAAGCTGTTTTAGACCGAAACGAGCTAAATCACAACACATCGGTTTTACAAGTGTTCCTCTGATACGCGCCAAAACTTTTTCTCTTATAACTGCGCGAAAAGCATGTATTCTTGCTTAATACAACGAAACAAGCTGTTTTAGACCGAAACGAGCTAAATCACAACACATCTGTTTTACAAGTGTTCCTATGATACGCGTCTAAACTTTTTCCCTTATAACTGCGCGAAAAGCATGTATTCGTGCTTAATACGACGAAACAAGCTGTTTTAGACCGAAACGAGCTAAATCTGAACACATCGGTTTTACAAGTGTCCCTGTGACACGCGTCAAAACTTTTTCTCTTATAACTGCGCGAAAAGCATGTATTCTTGCTTAATACAGCGAAACAAGCTGTTTTAGACCGAAACGAGATAAATCACAACACATCGGTTTTACAAGTGTTCCTCTGATACGCGTCAAAACTTTTTTCTCTTTTAACTGCGCGAAAAGCATGTATTCGTGCTTAGTTCAACGAAACAAGCTGTTTTAGACCGAAACGAGGTAAATCTGAACACATCGGTTTTACAAGTGTCCCTGTGACACGCGTCAAATCTTTTTCTCTTATACCTGCGCGAAAAGCATGTATTCGTGCTTAATACAGCGAAACAAGCTGTTTTAGACCGAAACGAGCTAAATCTGAACACATCGGTTTTACTAGTGTCCCTGTGACACGCGTCACCTTTTCTCTTATAACTGCGCGAAAAGCATGTATTCTTGCTTAATACAGCGAAACAAGCTGTTTTAGACCGAAACGAGATAAATCACAACACATCGGTTTTACAAGTGTTCCTCTGATACGCGTCAAAACTTTTTTCTCTTTTAACTGCGCGAAAAGCATGTATTCGTGCTTAGTTCAACGAAACAAGCTGTTTTAGACCGAAACGAGTTAAATCACAACACATCGGTTTTACAAGTGTTCCTCTGATACGCGTCAAAACTTTTTCTCTTATAACTGCGCGAAAAGCATGTATTCGTGCTTAATAAAACGAAACAAGCTGTTTTAGACCGAAACGAGCTGTATCTGAACGCATCGGTTTTACAAGTATTCACGTGATACTCGTCAAAACTTTTTCTCTTATAACTGCGCGAAAAGCATGTATTCGTGCTTAATACAACGAATCAAGCTGTTTCAGACCTAAACGAGCTAAATCTGAACACGTCGGTTTTACACGTGTCCCTGTGACACGCGTCAAAACTTTTTCTCTTATAACTGCGCGAAAAGCATGTATTCTTGCTTAATACAACGAAACAAGCTGTTTTAGACCGAAACGAGCTAAATCACAACACATCGGTTTTACAAGTGTTCCTCTGATACGCGTCAAAACTTTTTTCTCTTATAACTGCGCGAAAAGCATGTATTCGTGCTTAGTCTAACGAAACAAGCTGTTTTAGACCGAAACGGGGTAAATCTGAACACATCGGTTTTACAAGTGTTCCTCTGATACGCGTCAAATCTTTTTCTCTTATAACTGCGCGAAAAGCATGTATTCTTGCTTAATACAACGAAACAAGCTGTTTTAGACCGAAACGAGCTAAATCACAACACATCGGTTTTACAAGTGTTCCTCTGATACGCGTCTGATCTTTTTGTCTTATAACTGCGCGAAAAGCATGTATTCGTGCTTAATACAACGAAACAAGCTGTTTTAGACCGAAACGAGCTAAATCTGAACACATCGGTTTTACAAGTGTCCCTGTGACACGCGTCAAAACTTTTTCTCTTATAACTGCGCGAAAAGCATGTATTCTTGCTTAATACAGCGAAACAAGCTGTTTTAGACCGAAACGAGCTAAATCACAACACATCGGTTTTACAAGTGTTCCTCTGATACGCGTCAAAACTTTTTCTCTTATAACTGCGCGAAAAGCATGTATTCGTGCTTAATACAACGAATCAAGCTGTTTTAGACCTAAACGAGATACATCTGAACACGTCGGTTTTACACGTGTCCCTGTGACACGCGTCAAAACTTTTTCTCTTATAACTGCGCGAAAAGCACGTATTCTTGCTTAATACAACGAAACAAGCTGTTCTAGACCGAAAGGAGCTAAATCACAACACATCGGTTTTACAAGTGTTCCTCTGATACGCGTCAAAACTTTTTTCTCTTATAACTGCGCGAAAAGCATGTATTCGTGCTTAGTCTAACGAAACAAGCTGTTTTAGACCGAAACGGGGTAAATCTGAACACATCGGTTTTACAAGTGTCCCTGTGACACGCCTTTAAAACTTTTTATCTTATAACTGCGCGAAAATCATGTATTCCTGCTTAATACAGCGAAACAAGCTGTTTTAGGCCGAAACGAGATAAATCACAACACATCGGCTTTACAAGTGTTCCTCTGATACGCGTCAGATCTTTTTCTCTGATAACTGCGCGAAAAGCATGTATTCTTGCTTAATACAGCGAAACAAGCTGTTTTAGACCGAAACGAGCTAAATCACAACACATCGGTTTTACAAGTGTTCCTCTGATACGCGTCAAAACTTTTTCTCTTATAACTGCGCGAAAAGCATGTATTCTTGCTTAATAAAACGAAACAAGCTGTTTTAGACCGAAACGAGCTAAATCACAACACATCGGTTTTACAAGTGTTCCTATGATACGCGTCTAAACTTTTTCTCTTATAACTGCGCGAAAAGCATGTATTCGTGCTTAATACGACGAAACAAGCTGTTTTAGACCGAAACGAGCTAAATCTGAACACATCGGTTTTACAAGTGTCCCTGTGACACGCGTCAAATCTTTTTCTCTTATACCTGCGCGAAAAGCATGTATTCGTGCTTAATACAGCGAAACAAGCTGTTTTAGACCGAAACGAGCTAAATCTGAACACATCGGTTTTACACGTGTCCCTGTGACACGCGTCAAAACTTTTTCTCTTATAACTGCGCGAAAAGCACGTATTCTTGCTTAATACAACGAAACAAGCTGTTTTAGACCGAAACGAGCTAAATCACAACACATCGGTTTTACAAGTGTTCCTCTGATACGCGTCAAAACTTTTTTCTCTTAAAACTGCGCGAAAAGCATGTATTCGTGCTTAGTCTAACGAAACAAGCTGTTTTAGACCGAAACGGGGTAAATCTGAACACATCGGTTTTACAAGTGTTCCTCTGATACGCGTCAAATCTTTTTCTCTTATAACTGCGCGAAAAGCATGTATTCTTGCTTAATACAACGAAACAAGCTGTTTTAGACCGAAACGAGCTAAATCACAACACATCGGTTTTACAAGTGTTCCTCTGATCTTTTTCTCTTATAACTGCGCGAAAAGCATGTATTCGTGCTTAATACAACGAAACAAGCTGTTTTAGACCGAAACGAGCTAAATCTGAACACATCGGTTTTACAAGTGTCCCTGTGACACGCGTCAAAACTTTTTCTCTTATAACTGCGCGAAAAGCATGTATTCTTGCTTAATACAACGAAACAAGCTGTTTTAGACCGAAACGAGCTAAATCACAACACATCGGTTTTACAAGTGTTCCTCTGATTCGCGTCAAAACTTTTTCTCTTATAACTGCGCGAAAAGCATGTATTCTTGCTTAATACAACGAAACAAGCTGTTTTAGACCGAAACGAGCTAAATCACAACACATCGGTTTTACAAGTATTCCTCTGATACGCGTCAAAACTTTTTTCTCTTATAACTGCGCGAAAAGCATGTATTCGTGCTTGATACAACGAAACAAGTTGTTTTAGACCGAAACGAGCTAAATCTGAACACATCGGTTTTACCAGTGTCCCTGTGACACGCGTCAAAACTTTTTCGCTTATAACTGCGCGAAAAGCATGTATTCTTGCCTAATACAGCGAAACAAGCTGTTTTAGACCGAAACGAGCTAAATCACAACACATCGGTTTTACAAGTGTTCCTCTGATACGCGTCAAAACTTTTTCTCTTATAACGGCGCGAAAAGCATGTATTCCTGCTTAATACAGCGAAACAAGCTGTTTTAGGCCGAAACGAGATAAATCACAACACATCGGCTTTACAAGTGTTCCTCTGATACGCGTCAAAACTTTTTCTCTTATAACGGCGCGAAAAGCATGTATTCTTGCTTAATACAACAAAACAAGCTGTTTTAGACCGAAACGAGCTAAATCACAACACATCGGTTTTACAAGTGTCCCTGTGACACGCGTCAAAACTTTTTCTCTTATAACTGCGCGAAAAGCATGTATTCTTGCTTAATACAGCGAAACAAGCTGTTTTAGACCGAAACGAGCTAAATCACAACACATCGGTTTTACAAGTGTTCCTCTGATACGCGTCAAAACTTTTTCTCTTATAACTGCGCGAAAAGCATGTATTCGTGCTTAATACAACGAATCAAGCTGTTTTAGACCTAAACGAGATACATCTGAACACGTCGGTTTTACACGTGTCCCTGTGACACGCGTCAAAACTTTTTCTCTTATAACTGCGCGAAAAGCACGTATTCTTGCTTAATACAAAGAAACAAGCTGTTTTAGACCGAAAGGAGCTAAATCACAACACATCGGTTTTACAAGTGTTCCTCTGATACGCGTCAAAACTTTTTTCTCTTATAACTGCGCGAAAAGCATGTATTCGTGCTTAGTCTAACGAAACAAGCTGTTTTAGACCGAAACGGGGTAAATCTGAACACATCGGTTTTACAAGTGTCCCTGTGACACGCCTTTAAAACTTTTTATCTTATAACTGCGCGAAAAGCATGTATTCCTGCTTAATACAGCGAAACAAGCTGTTTTAGGCCGAAACGAGATAAATCACAACACATCGGCTTTACAAGTGTTCCTCTGATACGCGTCAAATCTTTTTCTCTGATAACTGCGCGAAAAGCATGTATTCGTGCCTAATACAACGAAACAAGCTGTTTTAGACCGAAACGAGCTAAATCTGAACACATCGGTTTTACAAGTGTCCCTGTGACACGCGTCAAAACTTTTTCTCTTATAACTGCGCGAAAAGCATGTATTCTTGCTTAATACAGCGAAACAAGCTGTTTTAGACCGAAACGAGCTAAATCACAACACATCGGTTTTACAAGTGTTCCTCTGATACGCGTCAAAACTTTTTCTCTTATAACTGCGCGAAAAGCATGTATTCTTGCTTAATAAAACGAAACAAGCTGTTTTAGACCGAAACGAGCTAAATCACAACACATCGGTTTTACAAGTGTTCCTATGATACGCGTCTAAACTTTTTCTCTTATAACTGCGCGAAAAGCATGTATTCGTGCTTAATACGACGAAACAAGCTGTTTTAGACCGAAACGAGCTAAATCTGAACACATCGGTTTTACAAGTGTCCCTGTGACACGCGTCAAAACTTTTTCTCTTATAACTGCGCGAAAAGCATGTATTCTTGCTTAATACAGCGAAACAAGCTGTTTTAGACCGAAACGAGACAAATCACAACACATCGGTTTTACAAGTGTTCCTCTGATACGCGTCAAAACTTTTTTCTCTTTTAACTGCGCGAAAAGCATGTATTCGTGCTTAGTTCAACGAAACAAGCTGTTTTAGACCGATACGAGGTAAATCTGAACACATCGGTTTTACAAGTGTCCCTGTGACACGCGTCAAATCTTTTTCTCTTATACCTGCGCGAAAAGCATGTATTCGTGCTTAATACAGCGAAACAAGCTGTTTTAGACCGAAACGAGCTAAATCTGAACACATCGGTTTTACACGTGTCCCTGTGACACGCGTCAAAACTTTTTCTCTTATAACTGCGCGAAAAACACGTATTCTTGCTTAATACAACGAAACAAGCTGTTTTAGACCGAAACGAGCTAAATCACAACACATCGGTTTTACAAGTGTTCCTCTGATACGCGTCAAAACTTTTTTCTCTTAAAACTGCGCGAAAAGCATGTATTCGTGCTTAGTCTAACGAAACAAGCTGTTTTAGACCGAAACGGGGTAAATCTGAACACATCGGTTTTACAAGTGTTCCTCTGATACGCGTCAAATCTTTTTCTCTTATAACTGCGCGAAAAGCATGTATTCTTGCTTAATACAACGAAACAAGCTGTTTTAGACCGAAACGAGCTAAATCACAACACATCGGTTTTACAAGTGTTCCTCTGATCTTTTTCTCTTATAACTGCGCGAAAAGCATGTATTCGTGCTTAATACAACGAAACAAGCTGTTTTAGACCGAAACGAGCTAAATCTGAACACATCGGTTTTACAAGTGTCCCTGTGACACGCGTCAAAACTTTTTCTCTTATAACTGCGCGAAAAGCATGTATTCTTGCTTAATACAACGAAACAAGCTGTTTTAGACCGAAACGAGCTAAATCACAACACATCGGTTTTACAAGTGTTCCTCTGATTCGCGTCAAAACTTTTTCTCTTATAACTGCGCGAAAAGCATGTATTCTTGCTTAATACAACGAAACAAGCTGTTTTAGACCGAAACGAGCTAAATCACAACACATCGGTTTTACAAGTATTCCTCTGATACGCGTCAAAACTTTTTTCTCTTATAACTGCGCGAAAAGCATGTATTCGTGCTTGATACAACGAAACAAGTTGTTTTAGACCGAAACGAGCTAAATCTGAACACATCGGTTTTACCAGTGTCCCTGTGACACGCGTCAAAACTTTTTCGCTTATAACTGCGCGAAAAGCATGTATTCTTGCCTAATACAGCGAAACAAGCTGTTTTAGACCGAAACGAGCTAAATCACAACACATCGGTTTTACAAGTGTTCCTCTGATACGCGTCAAAACTTTTTCTCTTATAACGGCGCGAAAAGCATGTATTCCTGCTTAATACAGCGAAACAAGCTGTTTTAGGCCGAAACGAGATAAATCACAACACATCGGCTTTACAAGTGTTCCTCTGATACGCGTCAAAACTTTTTCTCTTATAACGGCGCGAAAAGCATGTATTCTTGCTTAATACAACAAAACAAGCTGTTTTAGACCGAAACGAGCTAAATCACAACACATCGGTTTTACAAGTGTCCCTGTGACACGCGTCAAAACTTTTTCTCTTATAACTGCGCGAAAAGCATGTATTCTTGCTTAATACAGCGAAACAAGCTGTTTTAGACCGAAACGAGCTAAATCACAACACATCGGTTTTACAAGTGTTCCTCTGATACGCGTCAAAACTTTTTCTCTTATAACTGCGCGAAAAGCATGTATTCGTGCTTAATACAACGAATCAAGCTGTTTTAGACCTAAACGAGATACATCTGAACACGTCGGTTTTACACGTGTCCCTGTGACACGCGTCAAAACTTTTTCTCTTATAACTGCGCGAAAAGCACGTATTCTTGCTTAATACAACGAAACAAGCTGTTTTAGACCGAAAGGAGCTAAATCACAACACATCGGTTTTACAAGTGTTCCTCTGATACGCGTCAAAACATTTTTCTCTTATAACTGCGCGAAAAGCATGTATTCGTGCTTAGTCTAACGAAACAAGCTGTTTTAGACCGAAACGGGGTAAATCTGAACACATCGGTTTTACAAGTGTCCCTGTGACACGCCTTTAAAACTTTTTATCTTATAACTGCGCGAAAAGCATGTATTCCTGCTTAATACAGCGAAACAAGCTGTTTTAGGCCGAAACGAGATAAATCACAACACATCGGCTTTACAAGTGTTCCTCTGATACGCGTCAAATCTTTTTCTCTGATAACTGCGCGAAAAGCATGTATTCGTGCCTAATACAACGAAACAAGCTGTTTTAGACCGAAACGAGCTAAATCTGAACACATCGGTTTTACAAGTGTCCCTGTGACACGCGTCAAAACTTTTTCTCTTATAACTGCGCGAAAAGCATGTATTCTTGCTTAATACAGCGAAACAAGCTGTTTTAGACCGAAACGAGCTAAATCACAACACATCGGTTTTACAAGTGTTCCTCTGATACGCGTCAAAACTTTTTCTCTTATAACTGCCCGAAAAGCATGTATTCTTGCTTAATAAAACGAAACAAGCTGTTTTAGACCGAAACGAGCTAAATCACAACACATCGGTTTTACAAGTGTTCCTATGATACGCGTCTAAACTTTTTCTCTTATAACTGCGCGAAAAGCATGTATTCGTGCTTAATACGACGAAACAAGCTGTTTTAGACCGAAACGAGCTAAATCTGAACACATCGGTTTTACAAGTGTCCCTGTGACACGCGTCAAAACTTTTTCTCTTATAACTGCGCGAAAAGCATGTATTCTTGCTTAATACAGCGAAACAAGCTGTTTTAGACCGAAACGAGACAAATCACAACACATCGGTTTTACAAGTGTTCCTCTGATACGCGTCAAAACTTTTTTCTCTTTTAACTGCGCGAAAAGCATGTATTCGTGCTTAGTTCAACGAAACAAGCTGTTTTAGACCGATACGAGGTAAATCTGAACACATCGGTTTTACAAGTGTCCCTGTGACACGCGTCAAATCTTTTTCTCTTATACCTGCGCGAAAAGCATGTATTCGTGCTTAATACAGCGAAACAAGCTGTTTTAGACCGAAACGAGCTAAATCTGAACACATCGGTTTTACACGTGTCCCTGTGACACGCGTCAAAACTTTTTCGCTTATAACTGCGCGAAAAACACGTATTCTTGCTTAATACAACGAAACAAGCTGTTTTAGACCGAAACGAGCTAAATCACAACACATCGGTTTTACAAGTGTTCCTCTGATACGCGTCAAAACTTTTTTCTCTTAAAACTGCGCGAAAAGCATGTATTCGTGCTTAGTCTAACGAAACAAGCTGTTTTAGACCGAAACGGGGTAAATCTGAACACATCGGTTTTACAAGTGTTCCTCTGATACGCGTCAAATCTTTTTCTCTTATAACTGCGCGAAAAGCATGTATTCTTGCTTAATACAACAAAACAAGCTGTTTTAGACCGAAACGAGCTAAATCACAACACATCGGTTTTACAAGTGTTCCTCTGATCTTTTTCTCTTATAACTGCGCGAAAAGCATGTATTCGTGCTTAATACAACGAAACAAGCTGTTTTAGACCGAAACGAGCTAAATCTGAACACATCGGTTTTACAAGTGTCCCTGTGACACGCGTCAAAACTTTTTCTCTTATAACTGCGCGAAAAGCATGTATTCTTGCTTAATACAACGAAACAAGCTGTTTTAGACCGAAACGAGCTAAATCACAACACATCGGTTTTACAAGTGTTCCTCTGATACGCGTCAAAACTTTTTCTCTTATAACTGCGCGAAAAGCATGTATTCTTGCTTAATACAACGAAACAAGCTGTTTTAGACCGAAACGAGCTAAATCACAACACATCGGTTTTACAAGTATTCCTCTGATACGCGTCAAAACTTTTTTCTCTTATAACTGCGCGAAAAGCATGTATTCGTGCTTGATACAACGAAACAAGTTGTTTTAGACCGAAACGAGCTAAATCTGAACACATCGGTTTTACCAGTGTCCCTGTGACACGCGTCAAAACTTTTTCGCTTATAACTGCGCGAAAAGCATGTATTCTTGCCTAATACAGCGAAACAAGCTGTTTTAGACCGAAACGAGCTAAATCACAACACATCGGTTTTACAAGTGTTCCTCTGATACGCGTCAAAACTTTTTCTCTTATAACGGCGCGAAAAGCATGTATTCCTGCTTAATACAGCGAAACAAGCTGTTTTAGGCCGAAACGAGATAAATCACAACACATCGGCTTTACAAGTGTTCCTCTGATACGCGTCAAAACTTTTTCTCTTATAACGGCGCGAAAAGCATGTATTCTTGCTTAATACAACAAAACAAGCTGTTTTAGACCGAAAGGAGCTAAATCACAACACATCGGTTTTACAAGTGTCCCTGTGACACGCGTCAAAACTTTTTCTCTTATAACTGCGCGAAAAGCATGCATTCGTGCTTAATACGACGAAACAAGCTGTTTTAGACCGAAACAAGTTAAATCTGAACACATCGGTTTTACAAGTGTCCCTGTGACACGCGTCAAAACTTTTTCTCTTATGACTGCGCGAAAAGCATGTATTCTTGCCTAATACAACGAAACAAGCTGTTTTAGACCGAAACGAGCTAAATCACAACACATCGGTTTTACAAGTGTTCCTCTGATACGCGTCAAAACTTTTTTCTCTTATAACTGCGCGAAAAGCACGTATTCGTGCTTAGTTCAACGAAACAAGCTGTTTTAGCCCAAAACGAGGTAAATCTGAACACATCGGTTTTACAAGTATCCCCGTGACACGCCTTTAAAACTTTTTCTCTTATAACTGCGCGAAAAGAATATTTTCCTGCTTAATACAGCGAAACAAGCTGTTTTAGACCGAAACGAGCTAAATCTGAACACATCGGTTTTACAAGTGTCCCTGTGACACGCGTCAAATCTTTTTCTCTTATACCTGTGCGAAAAGCATGTATTCGTGCTTAATACAGCGAAACAAGCTGTTTTAGACCGAAACGAGCTAAATCTGAACACATCGGTTTTACTAGTGTCCCTGTGACACGCGTCACCTTTTCTCTTATAACTGCGCGAAAAGCATGTATTTTTGCCTAATACAGCGAAACAAGCTGTTTTAGACCGAAACAAGTTAAATCACAACACATCGGTTTTACAGGTGTTCCTCTGATACGCGTCAAAACTTTTTCTCTTATAGCTGCGCGAAAAGCATGTATTCGTGCTTAATACAACGAATCAAGCTGTTTTAGACCTAAACGAGCTAAATCTGAACACGTCGGTTTTACACGTGTCCCTGTGACACGCGTCAAAACTTTTTCTCTTATAACTGCGCGAAAAGCACGTATTCTTGCTTAATACAACGAAACAAGCTGTTTTAGACCAAAACGAGCTAAATCACAACACATCGGTTTTACAAGTGTTCCTCTGATACGCGTCAAAACTTTTTTCTCTTATAACTGCGCGAAAAGCATGTATTCGTGCTTAGTCTAACGAAACAGGCTGTTTTAGACCGAAACGGGGTAAATCTGAACACATCGGTTTTACAAGTGTCCCTGTGACACGCCTTTAAAACTTTTTATCTTATAACTGCGCGAAAAGCATGTATTCCTGCTTAATACAGCGAAACAAGCTGTTTTAGGCCGAAACGAGATAAATCACAACACATCGGCTTTACAAGTGTTCCTCTGATACGCGTCAAATCTTTTTCTCTTATAACTGCGTGAAAAGCATGTATTCTTGCTTAATACAACGAAACAAGCTGTTTTAGACCGAAACGAGCTAAATCACAACACATCGGTTTTACAAGTGTTCCTCTGATACGCGTCTGATCTTTTTCTCTTATAACTTCGCGAAAAGCATGTATTCGTGCTTAATACAACGAAACAAGCTGTTTTAGACCGAAACGAGCTAAATCTGAACACATCGGTTTTACAAGTGTCCCTGTGACACGCGTCAAAACTTATTCTCTTATAACTGCGCGAAAAGCATGTATTCTTGCTTAATACAGCGAAACAAGCTGTTTTAGACCGAAACGAGCTAAATCACAACACATCGGTTTTACAAGTGTTCCTCTGATACGCGTCAAAACTTTTTCTCTTATAACTGCGCGAAAAGCATGTATTCTTGCTTAATACAACGAAACAAGCTGTTTTAGCCCGAAACGAGCTAAATCACAACACATCGGTTTTAGAAGTGTTCCTATGATACGCGTCTAAACTTTTTCCTTATAACTGCGCGAAAAGCATGTATTCGTGCTTAATACGACGAAACGAGCTGTTTTAGACCGAAACGAGCTAAATCTAAACACATCGGTTTTACAAGTGTCCCTGTGACACGCGTCAAAACTTTTTCTCTTATAACTGCGCGAAAAGCATGTATTCTTGCTTAATACAGCGAAACAAGCTGTTTTAGACCAAAACGAGCTAAATCACAACACATCGGTTTTACAAGTATTCCTCTGATACGCGTCAAAACTTTTTTCTCTTATAACTGCGCGAAAAGCATGTATTCGTGCTTGATACAACGAAACAAGTTGTTTTAGACCGAAACGAGCTAAATCTGAACACATCGGTTTTACAAGTGTCCCTGTGACTCGCGTCAAAACTTTTTCTCTTATAACTGCGCGAAAAGCATGTATTCTTGCTTAATACAGCGAAACAAGCTGTTTTAGACCGAAACGAGCTAAATCACAACACATCGGTTTTACAAGTGTTCCTCTGATACGCGTCAAAACGTTTTCTCTTATAACGGCGCGAAAAGCATGTATTCTTGCTTAATACAACGAAACAAGCTGTTTTAGACCGAAACGAGCTAAATCACAACACATCGGTTTTACAAGTGTTCCTCTGATACGCGTCTAAACTTTTTCTCTTATAACTGCGCGAAAAGCATGCATTCGTGCTTAATACGATGAAACAAGCTGTTTTAGACCGAAACGAGCTAAATCTGAACACATCGGTTTTACAAGTGTCCCTGTGACACGCGTCAAAACTTTTTCTCTTATGACTGCGCGAAAAGCATGTATTCTTGCTTAATACAGCGAAACAAGCTGTTTTAGACCGAAACGAGCTAAATCACAACACATCGGTTTTACAAGTGTTCCTCTGATACGCGTCAAAACTTTTTTTCTCTTATAACTGCGCGAAAAGCACGTATTCGTGCTTAGTTCAACGAAACAATCTGTTTTAGACCAAAACGAGGTAAATCTGAACACATCAGTTTTACAAGTGTCCCTGTGACACGCCGTTAAAACTTTTTCTCTTATAACTGCGCGAAAAGCATGTATTCCTGCTTAATACAGCGAAACAAGCTGTTTTAGACCGAAACGAGATAAATCACAACACATCGGCTTTACAAGTGTTCCTCTGATACGCGTCAAATCTTTTTCTCTTATACCTGCGCGAAAAGCATGTATTCTTGCTTAATACAACGAAACAAGCTGTTTTAGACCGAAACGAGCTAAATCACAACACATCGGTTTTACAAGTGTTCCTCTGATACGCGTCTAAACTTTTTCTCTTATAACTGCGCGAAAAGCATGTATTCGTGCTTAATACAACGAAACAAGCTGTTTTAGACCGAAACGAGCTAAATCTGAACACATCGGTTTTACAAGTGTCCCTGTGACACGCGTCAAAACTTTTTCTCTTATAACTGCGCGAAAAGCATGTATTCTTGCTTAATACAGCGAAACAAGCTGTTTTAGACCGAAACGAGCTAAATCACAACACATCGGTTTTACAAGTGTTCCTCTGATACGTGTCTAAACTTTTTCTCTTATAACTGCGCGAAAAGCATGTATTTGTGCTTAATACGACGAAACAAGCTGTTTGAGACCGAAACGAGCTAAATCTGAACACATCGGTTTTACATGTGTCCCTGTGACACGCGTCAAAACGTTTTCTCTTATAACTGCGCGAAAAGCATGTATACTTGCTTAATACATCGAAACAAGCTGTTTTAGACCGAAACGAGCTAAATCACAACACATCGGTTTTACAAGTGTTCCTCTGATACGCGTCAAAACTTTTTCTCTTATAACTGCGCGAAAAGCATGTATTCGTGCTTAGTCCAACGAAACAAGCTGTTTTAGACCGAAACGAGGTAAATCTGAACACATCGGTTTTACAAGTGTCCCTGTGACATGCATTTAAAACTTTTTCTCTTATAACTGCGCGAAAAGCATGTATTCCTGCTTAATACAGCGAAACAAGCTGTTTTAGACCGAAACGAGCTAAATCTGAACACATCGGTCTTACAAGTGTCCCTGTGACAGGCGTCAAAACTTTTTCTCTTATAACTGCGCGAAAAGCAGGTATTCTTGCTTAATAATACGAAACAAGCTGTTTTAGACCGAAAAGAGCTAAATCACAACACATCGGTTTTACAAGTGTTCCTCTGATACGCGTCAAAACTTTTTTCTCTTATAACTGCGCGAAAAGCATGTATTCGTGCTTAATACAACGAAACAAGTTGTTTAAGACCGAAACGATGTAAATCTGAACACATCGGTTTTACGAGTGTCCCTGTGACACGCGTCAAAACTTTTTCTCTTATTAATGCGCGAAAAGCACGTATTCTTGCTTAATAATACGAAACAAGCTGTTTTAGACCGAAAAGAGCTAAATCACCACACATCGGTTTTACAAGTGTTCCTCTGATACGCGTCAAAACTTTTTCTCTTATAACTGCGCGAAAAGCATGTATTCGTGCTTAATACAACGAAACAAGCTGTTTTAGACCGAGATGAGCTAAATGTGAACACATCAGTTTTAAAAGTGTCCCTCTAATACGCGTCAAAACTTTTTCTTCTATAACTGCGCGAAAAGCATGTATTCGTGCTTAAAACAACGAAACAAGCTGTTTTATACCAAAACGAGCTGTATCTGAACACATCGGTTTTACAAGTATCCACGTGATACTCGTCAAACCTTTTTCTCTTATAACTGCGCGAAAAGCATGTATTCGTGCTTAATACAACGAATCAAGCTGTTTTAGACCGAAACGAGCTAAATCTGAACACGTCGGTTTTACACGTGTCCCTGTGACACGCGTCAAAACTTTTTCTCTTATAACTGCGCGAAAAGCACGTATTCTTGCTTAATACAGCGAAACAAGTTGTTTTAGACCGAAACGAGCTAAATCACAACACATCGGTTTTACAAGTGTTCCTCTGATAGGCGTCAAAACGTTTTTCTCTTATGACTGCGCGAAAAGCATGTATTCGTGCTTAGTTCAACGAAACAAGCTGTTTTAGACCGAAACGAGGTTAATCACAACACATCGGTTTTACAAGTGTTCCTCTGATACGCGTCAAAACTTTTTCTCTTATAACTGCGCGAAAAGCATGTATTCGTGCTTAATACAACGAAACAAGCTGTTTTAGACCGAAACGAGCTAAATCTGAACACATCGGTTTTAAAAGTGTCCATGTGATACGCGTCAAAACGTTTTCTCTTATAACTGCGCGAAAAGCATGTATTCGTGCTGAATACAACGAAACAAGCTGTTTTAGTCCGAAAAGAGGTAAATCTGAACACATCGGTTTTACAAGTGTTCCTCTGATACGCGTGAAAACTTTTTCTCTTATAACTGCGCGAAAAGCATGTGTTCGTGCTTAATACAACGAAACAAGCTGTTTTAGACCGAAACGAGCTAAATCTGAACACATCGGTTTTAAAAGTGTCCATGTGATACGCGTCAAAACTTTTTCTCTTATAACTGCGCGAAAAGCATGTATTCTTGCTTAATACAGCGACACAAGCTGTTTTAGACCGAAACGAGGTAAATCTGAACACATCGGTTTTACGTGTCCCTGTGACATGCCTTTAAAACTTTTTCTCTTATACCTGCGCGAAAAGCATGTATTCGGGCTTAATACAACGAAACAAGCTGTTTTAGACCGAAACGAGCTAAATCTGAACATATCGGTTTTACAAGTGTCCCTGTGACACGCGTCAAAACTTTTTATCTTATAACTGCGCGAAAAGCATGTATTCTTGCTTAATACAGCGAAACAAGCTGTTTTAGACCGAAACGAGCTAAATCTGAACACATCGGTTTTACAAGTGTCCCTGTGACACGCGTCAAAACTTTTTCTCTTATAACTGCGCGAAAAGCATGTATTCTTGCTTAATACAGCGAAACAAGCTGTTTTAGACCGAAACGAGCTAAATCACAACACATCGGTTTTACAAGTGTTCCTCTGATACGCGTCTAAACTTTTTCTCTTATAACTGCGCGAAAAGCATGCATTCGTGCTTAATACGACGAAACAAGCTGTTTTAGACCGAAACGAGCTAAATCACAACACATCGGTTTTACAAGTGTTCCGCTGATACGTGTCTAAACTTTTTCTCTTATAACTGCGCGAAAAGCATGTATTTGTGCTTAATACGACGAAACAAGCTGTTTGAGACCGAAACGAGCTAAATCTGAACACATCGGTTTTACAAGTGTCCCTGTGACACGCGTCAAAACGTTTTCTCTTATAACTGCGCGAAAAGCATGTATACTTGCTTAATACATCGAAACAAGCTGTTTTAGACCGAAACGAGCTAAATCACAACACATCGGTTTTACAAGTGTTCCTCTGATACGCGTCAAAACTTTTTCTCTTATAACTGCGCGAAAAGCATGTATTCGTGCTTAGTCCAACGAAACAAGCTGTTTTAGACCGAAACGAGGTAAATCTGAACACATCGGTTTTACAAGTGTCCCTGTGACATGCATTTAAAACTTTTTCTCTTATAACTGCGCGAAAAGCATGTATTCCTGCTTAATACAGCGAAACAAGCTGTTTTAGACCGAAAAGAGCTAAATCACAACACATCGGTTTTACAAGTGTTCCTCTGATACGCGTAAAATCTTTTTCTCTTATAACTGCGCGAAAAGCATGTATTCGTGCTTAATACAACGAAACAAGCTGTTTTAGACCGAGATGAGCTAAATCTGAACACATCAGTTTTACAAGTGTCCCTCTAATACGCGTCAAAACTTTTTCTTCTCTAACTGCGCGAAAAGCATGTATTCTTGCTTAATACAGCGAAACAATCTGTTTTAGACCGAAACGAGCTAAATCACAACACACCGGTTTTACAAGTGTTCCTCTGATACGCGTCAAAACTTTTTTCTCTTATAACTGCGCGAAAAGCATGTATTCGTGCTTAGTCCAAAGAAACAAGTTGTTTAAGACCGAAACGATGTAAATCTGAACACATCGGTTTTACGAGTGTCCCTGTGACACGCGTCAAAACGTTTTCTCTTATTAATGCGCGAAAAGCACGTATTCTTGCTTAATAATACGAAACAAGCTGTTTTAGACCGAAAAGAGCTAAATCACCACACATCGGTTTTACAAGTGTTCCTCTGATACGCGTCAAAACTTTTTCTCTTATAACTGCGCGAAAAGCATGTATTCGTGCTTAATACAACGAAACAAGCTGTTTTAGACCGAGATGAGCTAAATGTGAACACATCAGTTTTAAAAGTGTCCCTCTAATACGCGTCAAAACTTTTTCTTCTATAACTGCGCGAAAAGCATGTATTCGTGCTTAAAACAACGAAACAAGCTGTTTTATACCAAAACGAGCTGTATCTGAACACATCGGTTTTACAAGTATCCACGTGATACTCGTCAAAACTTTTTCTCTTATAACTGCGCGAAAAGCATGTATTCGTTCTTAATACAACGAATCAAGCTGTTTTAGACCGAAACGAGCTAAATCTGAACACGTCGGTTTTACACGTGTCCCTGTGACACGCGTCAAAACTTTTTCTCTTATAACTGCGCGAAAAGCACGTATTCTTGCTTAATACAGCGAAACAAGTTGTTTTAGACCGAAAAGAGCTAAATCACAACACATCGGTTTTACAAGTGTTCCTCTGATAGGCGTCAAAACGGTTTTCTCTTATGACTGCGCGAAAAGCATGTATTCGTGCTTAGTTCAACGAAACAAGCTGTTTTAGACCGAAACGAGCTAAATCACAACACATCGGTTTTACAAGTGTTCCTCTGATACGCGTCAAAACTTTTTCTCTTATAACTGCGGAAAAGCATGTATTCGTGCTTAATACAACGAAACAAGCTGTTTTAGACCGAAACGAGCTAAATCTGAACACATCGGTTTTAAAAGTGTCCATGTGATACGCGTCAAAACTTTTTTCTCTTATAACTGCGCGAAAAGCATGTATTCGTGCTTAGTCTAACGAAACAAGCTGTTTTAGACCGAAACGGGGTAAATCTGAACACATCGGTTTTACAAGTGTCCCTGTGACACGCCTTTAAAACTTTTTATCTTATAACTGCGCGAAAAGCATGTATTCCTGCTTAATACAGCGAAACAAGCTGTTTTAGGCCGAAACGAGATAAATCACAACACATCGGCTTTACAAGTGTTCCTCTGATACGCGTCAAATCTTTTTCTCTTATAACTGCGCGAAAAGCATGTATTCGTGCTTAGTTCAACGAAACAAGCTGTTTTAGACCGAAACGAGCTAAATCTGAACACATCGGTTTTACAAGTGTCCCTGTGACACGCGTCAAAACTTTTTCTCTTATAACTGCGCGAAAAGCATGTATTCTTGCTTAATACAGCGAAACAAGCTGTTTTAGACCGAAACGAGCTAAATCACAACACATCGGTTTTACAAGTGTTCCTCTGATACGCGTCAAAACTTTTTCTCTTATAACTGCGCGAAAAGCATGTATTCTTGCTTAATACAACGAAACAAGCTGTTTTAGACCGAAACGAGCTAAATCACAACACATCGGTTTTACAAGTATTCCTCTGATACGCGTCAAAACTTTTTTCTCTTATAACTGCGCGAAAAGCATGTATTCGTGCTTGATACAACGAAACAAGTTGTTTTAGACCGAAACGAGCTAAATCTGAACACATCGGTTTTACAAGTGTCCCTGTGACACGCGTCAAAACTTTTTCTCTTATAACTGCGCGAAAAGCATGTATTCTTGCTTAATACAGCGAAACAAGCTGTTTTAGACCGAAACGAGCTAAATCACAACACATCGGTTTTACAAGTGTTCCTCTGATACGCGTCAAAACTTTTTCTCTTATAACGGCGCGAAAAGCATGTATTCTTGCTTAATACAACGAAACAAGCTGTTTTAGACCGAAACGAGCTAAATCACAACACATCGGTTTTACAAGTGTCCCTGTGACACGCGTCAAAACTTTTTCTCTTATAACTGCGCGAAAAGCATGTATTCTTGCTTAATACAGCGAAACAAGCTGTTTTAGACCGAAACGAGCTAAATCACAACACATCGGTTTTACAAGTGTTCCTCTGATACGCGTCTAAACTTTTTCTCTTTTAACTGCGCGAAAAGCATGCATTCGTGCTTAATACGACGAAACAAGCTGTTTTAGACCGAAACGAGTTAAATCTGAACACATCGGTTTTACAAGTGTCCCTGTGACACGCGTCAAAACTTTTTCTCTTATGACTGCGCGAAAAGCATGTATTCTTGCTTAATACAAAGAAACAAGCTGTTTTAGACCGAAACGAGCTAAATCACAACACATCGGTTTTACAAGTGTTCCTCTGATACGCGTCAAAACTTTTTTCTCTTATAACTGCGCGAAAAGCACGTATTCGTGCTTAGTTCAACGAAACAAGCTGTTTTAGACCAAAACGAGGTAAATCTGAACACATCGGTTTTACAAGTATCCCTGTGACACGCCTTTAAAACTTTTTCTCTTATAACTGCGCGAAAAGCATGTTTTCCTGCTTAATACAGCGAAACAAGCTGTTTTAGACCGAAACGAGCTAAATCTGAACACATCGGTTTTACAAGTGTCCCTGTGACACGCGTCAAATCTTTTTCTCTTATACCTGTGCGAAAAGCATGTATTCGTGCTTAATACAGCGAAACAAGCTGTTTTAGACCGAAACGAGCTAAATCTGAACACATCGGTTTTACTAGTGTCCCTGTGACACGCGTCACCTTTTCTCTTATAACTGCGCGAAAAGCATGTATTCTTGCCTAATACAGCGAAACAAGCTGTTTTAGACCGAAACGAGTTAAATCACAACACATCGGTTTTACAGGTGTTCCTCTGATACGCGTCAAAACTTTTTCTCTTATAACTGCGCGAAAAGCATGTATTCGTGCTTAATAAAACGAAACAAGCTGTTTTAGACCGAAACGAGCTGTATCTGAACGCATCGGTTTTACAAGTATTCACGTGATACTCGTCAAAACTTTTTCTCTTATAACTGCGCGAAAAGCATGTATTCGTGCTTAATACAACGAATCAAGCTGTTTTTGACCTAAACGAGCTAAATCTGAACACGTCGGTTTTACACGTGTCCCTGTGACACGCGTCAAAACTTTTTCTCTTATAACTGCGCGAAAAGCACGTATTCTTGCTTAATACAACGAAACAAGCTGTTTTAGACCGAAACGAGCTAAATCACAACACATCGGTTTTACAAGTGTTCCTCTGATACGCGTCAAAACTTTTTTCTCTTATAACTGCGCGAAAAGCATGTATTCGTGCTTAGTCTAACGAAACAAGCTGTTTTAGACCGAAACGGGGTAAATCTGAACACATCGGTTTTACAAGTGTCCCTGTGACACGCCTTTAAAACTTTTTATCTTATAACTGCGCGAAAAGCATGTATTCCTGCTTAATACAGCGAAACAAGCTGTTTTAGGCCGAAACGAGATAAATCACAACACATCGGCTTTACAAGTGTTCCTCTGATACGCGTCAAATCTTTTTCTCTTATAACTGCGCGAAAAGCATGTATTCTTGCTTAATACAACGAAACAAGCTGTTTTAGACCGAAACGAGCTAAATCACAACACATCGGTTTTACAAGTGTTCCTCTGATACGCGTCTGATCTTTTTCTCTTATAACTGCGCGAAAAGCATGTATTCGTGCTTAATACAACGAAACAAGCTGTTTTAGACCGAAACGAGCTAAATCTGAACACATCGGTTTTACAAGTGTCCCTGTGACACGCGTCAAAACTTTTTCTCTTATAACTGCGCGAAAAGCATGTATTCTTGCTTAATACAGCGAAACAAGCTGTTTTAGACCGAAACGAGCTAAATCACAACACATCGGTTTTACAAGTGTTCCTCTGATACGCGCCAAAACTTTTTCTCTTATAACTGCGCGAAAAGCATGTATTCTTGCTTAATACAACGAAACAAGCTGTTTTAGACCGAAACGAGCTAAATCACAACACATCTGTTTTACAAGTGTTCCTATGATACGCGTCTAAACTTTTTCCCTTATAACTGCGCGAAAAGCATGTATTCGTGCTTAATACGACGAAACAAGCTGTTTTAGACCGAAACGAGCTAAATCTGAACACATCGGTTTTACAAGTGTCCCTGTGACACGCGTCAAAACTTTTTCTCTTATAACTGCGCGAAAAGCATGTATTCTTGCTTAATACAGCGAAACAAGCTGTTTTAGACCGAAACGAGATAAATCACAACACATCGGTTTTACAAGTGTTCCTCTGATACGCGTCAAAACTTTTTTCTCTTTTAACTGCGCGAAAAGCATGTATTCGTGCTTAGTTCAACGAAACAAGCTGTTTTAGACCGAAACGAGGTAAATCTGAACACATCGGTTTTACAAGTGTCCCTGTGACACGCGTCAAATCTTTTTCTCTTATACCTGCGCGAAAAGCATGTATTCGTGCTTAATACAGCGAAACAAGCTGTTTTAGACCGAAACGAGCTAAATCTGAACACATCGGTTTTACTAGTGTCCCTGTGACACGCGTCACCTTTTCTCTTATAACTGCGCGAAAAGCATGTATTCTTGCTTAATACAGCGAAACAAGCTGTTTTAGACCGAAACGAGATAAATCACAACACATCGGTTTTACAAGTGTTCCTCTGATACGCGTCAAAACTTTTTTCTCTTTTAACTGCGCGAAAAGCATGTATTCGTGCTTAGTTCAACGAAACAAGCTGTTTTAGACCGAAACGAGTTAAATCACAACACATCGGTTTTACAAGTGTTCCTCTGATACGCGTCAAAACTTTTTCTCTTATAACTGCGCGAAAAGCATGTATTCGTGCTTAATAAAACGAAACAAGCTGTTTTAGACCGAAACGAGCTGTATCTGAACGCATCGGTTTTACAAGTATTCACGTGATACTCGTCAAAACTTTTTCTCTTATAACAGCGCGAAAAGCATGTATTCGTGCTTAATACAACGAATCAAGCTGTTTCAGACCTAAACGAGCTAAATCTGAACACGTCGGTTTTACACGTGTCCCTGTGACACGCGTCAAAACTTTTTCTCTTATAACTGCGCGAAAAGCATGTATTCTTGCTTAATACAACGAAACAAGCTGTTTTAGACCGAAACGAGCTAAATCACAACACATCGGTTTTACAAGTGTTCCTCTGATACGCGTCAAAACTTTTTTCTCTTATAACTGCGCGAAAAGCATGTATTCGTGCTTAGTCTAACGAAACAAGCTGTTTTAGACCGAAACGGGGTAAATCTGAACACATCGGTTTTACAAGTGTTCCTCTGATACGCGTCTGATCTTTTTGTCTTATAACTGCGCGAAAAGCATGTATTCGTGCTTAATACAACGAAACAAGCTGTTTTAGACCGAAACGAGCTAAATCTGAACACATCGGTTTTACAAGTGTCCCTGTGACACGCGTCAAAACTTTTTCTCTTATAACTGTGCGAAAAGCATGTATTCTTGCTTAATACAGCGAAACAAGCTGTTTTAGACCGAAACGAGCTAAATCACAACACATCGGTTTTACAAGTGTTCCTCTGATACGCGTCAAAACTTTTTCTCTTATAACTGCGCGAAAAGCATGTATTCGTGCTTAATACAACGAATCAAGCTGTTTTAGACCTAAACGAGATACATCTGAACACGTCGGTTTTACACGTGTCCCTGTGACACGCGTCAAAACTTTTTCTCTTATAACTGCGCGAAAAGCACGTATTCTTGCTTAATACAACGAAACAAGCTGTTTTAGACCGAAAGGAGCTAAATCACAACACATCGGTTTTACAAGTGTTCCTCTGATACGCGTCAAAACTTTTTTCTCTTATAACTGCGCGAAAAGCATGTATTCGTGCTTAGTCTAACGAAACAAGCTGTTTTAGACCGAAACGGGGTAAATCTGAACACATCGGTTTTACAAGTGTCCCTGTGACACGCCTTTAAAACTTTTTATCTTATAACTGCGCGAAAAGCATGTATTCCTGCTTAATACAGCGAAACAAGCTGTTTTAGGCCGAAACGAGATAAATCACAACACATCGGCTTTACAAGTGTTCCTCTGATACGCGTCAGATCTTTTTCTCTGATAACTGCGCGAAAAGCATGTATTCTTGCTTAATACAGCGAAACAAGCTGTTTTAGACCGAAACGAGCTAAATCACAACACATCGGTTTTACAAGTGTTCCTCTGATACGCGTCAAAACTTTTTCTCTTATAACTGCGCGAAAAGCATGTATTCTTGCTTAATAAAACGAAACAAGCTGTTTTAGACCGAAACGAGCTAAATCACAACACATCGGTTTTACAAGTGTTCCTATGATACGCGTCTAAACTTTTTCTCTTATAACTGCGCGAAAAGCATGTATTCGTGCTTAATACGACGAAACAAGCTGTTTTAGACCGAAACGAGCTAAATCTGAACACATCGGTTTTACAAGTGTCCCTGTGACACGCGTCAAATCTTTTTCTCTTATACCTGCGCGAAAAGCATGTATTCGTGCTTAATACAGCGAAACAAGCTGTTTTAGACCGAAACGAGCTAAATCTGAACACATCGGTTTTACACGTGTCCCTGTGACACGCGTCAAAACTTTTTCTCTTATAACTGCGCGAAAAGCACGTATTCTTGCTTAATACAAAGAAACAAGCTGTTTTAGACCGAAACGAGCTAAATCACAACACATCGGTTTTACAAGTGTTCCTCTGATACGCGTCAAAACTTTTTTCTCTTAAAACTGCGCGAAAAGCATGTATTCGTGCTTAGTCTAACGAAACAAGCTGTTTTAGACCGAAACGGGGTAAATCTGAACACATCGGTTTTACAAGTGTTCCTCTGATACGCGTCAAATCTTTTTCTCTTATAACTGCGCGAAAAGCATGTATTCTTGCTTAATACAACAAAACAAGCTGTTTTAGACCGAAACGAGCTAAATCACAACACATCGGTTTTACAAGTGTTCCTCTGATCTTTTTCTCTTATAACTGCGCGAAAAGCATGTATTCGTGCTTAATACAACGAAACAAGCTGTTTTAGACCGAAACGAGCTAAATCTGAACACATCGGTTTTACAAGTGTCCCTGTGACACGCGTCAAAACTTTTTCTCTTATAACTGCGCGAAAAGCATGTATTCTTGCTTAATACAACGAAACAAGCTGTTTTAGACCGAAACGAGCTAAATCACAACACATCGGTTTTACAAGTGTTCCTCTGATTCGCGTCAAAACTTTTTCTCTTATAACTGCGCGAAAAGCATGTATTCTTGCTTAATACAACGAAACAAGCTGTTTTAGACCGAAACGAGCTAAATCACAACACATCGGTTTTACAAGTATTCCTCTGATACGCGTCAAAACTTTTTTCTCTTATAACTGCGCGAAAAGCATGTATTCGTGCTTGATACAACGAAACAAGTTGTTTTAGACCGAAACGAGCTAAATCTGAACACATCGGTTTTACCAGTGTCCCTGTGACACGCGTCAAAACTTTTTCGCTTATAACTGCGCGAAAAGCATGTATTCTTGCCTAATACAGCGAAACAAGCTGTTTTAGACCGAAACGAGCTAAATCACAACACATCGGTTTTACAAGTGTTCCTCTGATACGCGTCAAAACTTTTTCTCTTATAACGGCGCGAAAAGCATGTATTCCTGCTTAATACAGCGAAACAAGCTGTTTTAGGCCGAAACGAGATAAATCACAACACATCGGCTTTACAAGTGTTCCTCTGATACGCGTCAAAACTTTTTCTCTTATAACGGCGCGAAAAGCATGTATTCTTGCTTAATACAACAAAACAAGCTGTTTTAGACCGAAACGAGCTAAATCACAACACATCGGTTTTACAAGTGTCCCTGTGACACGCGTCAAAACTTTTTCTCTTATAACTGCGCGAAAAGCATGTATTCTTGCTTAATACAGCGAAACAAGCTGTTTTAGACCGAAACGAGCTAAATCACAACACATCGGTTTTACAAGTGTTCCTCTGATACGCGTCAAAACTTTTTCTCTTATAACTGCGCGAAAAGCATGTATTCGTGCTTAATACAACGAATCAAGCTGTTTTAGACCTAAACGAGATACATCTGAACACGTCGGTTTTACACGTGTCCCTGTGACACGCGTCAAAACTTTTTCTCTTATAACTGCGCGAAAAGCACGTATTCTTGCTTAATACAACGAAACAAGCTGTTTTAGACCGAAAGGAGCTAAATCACAACACATCGGTTTTACAAGTGTTCCTCTGATACGCGTCAAAACTTTTTTCTCTTATAACTGCGCGAAAAGCATGTATTCGTGCTTAGTCTAACGAAACAAGCTGTTTTAGACCGAAACGGGGTAAATCTGAACACATCGGTTTTACAAGTGTCCCTGTGACACGCCTTTAAAACTTTTTATCTTATAACTGCGCGAAAAGCATGTATTCCTGCTTAATACAGCGAAACAAGCTGTTTTAGGCCGAAACGAGATAAATCACAACACATCGGCTTTACAAGTGTTCCTCTGATACGCGTCAAATCTTTTTCTCTGATAACTGCGCGAAAAGCATGTATTCGTGCCTAATACAACGAAACAAGCTGTTTTAGACCGAAACGAGCTAAATCTGAACACATCGGTTTTACAAGTGTCCCTGTGACACGCGTCAAAACTTTTTCTCTTATAACTGCGCGAAAAGCATGTATTCTTGCTTAATACAGCGAAACAAGCTGTTTTAGACCGAAACGAGCTAAATCACAACACATCGGTTTTACAAGTGTTCCTCTGATACGCGTCAAAACTTTTTCTCTTATAACTGCGCGAAAAGCATGTATTCTTGCTTAATAAAACGAAACAAGCTGTTTTAGACCGAAACGAGCTAAATCACAACACATCGGTTTTACAAGTGTTCCTATGATACGCGTCTAAACTTTTTCTCTTATAACTGCGCGAAAAGCATGTATTCGTGCTTAATACGACGAAACAAGCTGTTTTAGACCGAAACGAGCTAAATCTGAACACATCGGTTTTACAAGTGTCCCTGTGACACGCGTCAAAACTTTTTCTCTTATAACTGCGCGAAAAGCATGTATTCTTGCTTAATACAGCGAAACAAGCTGTTTTAGACCGAAACGAGACAAATCACAACACATCGGTTTTACAAGTGTTCCTCTGATACGCGTCAAAACTTTTTTCTCTTTTAACTGCGCGAAAAGCATGTATTCGTGCTTAGTTCAACGAAACAAGCTGTTTTAGACCGATACGAGGTAAATCTGAACACATCGGTTTTACAAGTGTCCCTGTGACACGCGTCAAATCTTTTTCTCTTATACCTGCGCGAAAAGCATGTATTCGTGCTTAATACAGCGAAACAAGCTGTTTTAGACCGAAACGAGCTAAATCTGAACACATCGGTTTTACACGTGTCCCTGGGACACGCGTCAAAACTTTTTCTCTTATAACTGCGCGAAAAACACGTATTCTTGCTTAATACAACAAAACAAGCTGTTTTAGACCGAAACGAGCTAAATCACAACACATCGGTTTTACAAGTGTTCCTCTGATACGCGTCAAAACTTTTTTCTCTTAAAACTGCGCGAAAAGCATGTATTCGTGCTTAGTCTAACGAAACAAGCTGTTTTAGACCGAAACAGGGTAAATCTGAACACATCGGTTTTACAAGTGTTCCTCTGATACGCGTCAAATCTTTTTCTCTTATAACTGCGCGAAAAGCATGTATTCTTGCTTAATACAACGAAACAAGCTGTTTTAGACCGAAACGAGCTAAATCACAACACATCGGTTTTACAAGTGTTCCTCTGATCTTTTTCTCTTATAACTGCGCGAAAAGCATGTATTCGTGCTTAATACAACGAAACAAGCTGTTTTAGACCGAAACGAGCTAAATCTGAACACATCGGTTTTACAAGTGTCCCTGTGACACGCGTCAAAACTTTTTCTCTTATAACTGCGCGAAAAGCATGTATTCTTGCTTAATACAACGAAACAAGCTGTTTTAGACCGAAACGAGCTAAATCACAACACATCGGTTTTACAAGTGTTCCTCTGATTCGCGTCAAAACTTTTTCTCTTATAACTGCGCGAAAAGCATGTATTCTTGCTTAATACAACGAAACAAGCTGTTTTAGACCGAAACGAGCTAAATCACAACACATCGGTTTTACAAGTATTCCTCTGATACGCGTCAAAACTTTTTTCTCTTATAACTGCGCGAAAAGCATGTATTCGTGCTTGATACAACGAAACAAGTTGTTTTAGACCGAAACGAGCTAAATCTGAACACATCGGTTTTACCAGTGTCCCTGTGACACGCGTCAAAACTTTTTCGCTTATAACTGCGCGAAAAGCATGTATTCTTGCCTAATACAGCGAAACAAGCTGTTTTAGACCGAAACGAGCTAAATCACAACACATCGGTTTTACAAGTGTTCCTCTGATACGCGTCAAAACTTTTTCTCTTATAACGGCGCGAAAAGCATGTATTCCTGCTTAATACAGCGAAACAAGCTGTTTTAGGCCGAAACGAGATAAATCACAACACATCGGCTTTACAAGTGTTCCTCTGATACGCGTCAAAACTTTTTCTCTTATAACGGCGCGAAAAGCATGTATTCTTGCTTAATACAACAAAACAAGCTGTTTTAGACCGAAACGAGCTAAATCACAACACATCGGTTTTACAAGTGTCCCTGTGACACGCGTCAAAACTTTTTCTCTTATAACTGCGCGAAAAGCATGTATTCTTGCTTAATACAGCGAAACAAGCTGTTTTAGACCGAAACGAGCTAAATCACAACACATCGGTTTTACAAGTGTTCCTCTGATACGCGTCAAAACTTTTTCTCTTATAACTGCGCGAAAAGCATGTATTCGTGCTTAATACAACGAATCAAGCTGTTTTAGACCTAAACGAGATACATCTGAACACGTCGGTTTTACACGTGTCCCTGTGACACGCGTCAAAACTTTTTCTCTTATAACTGCGCGAAAAGCACGTATTCTTGCTTAATACAACGAAACAAGCTGTTTTAGACCGAAAGGAGCTAAATCACAACACATCGGTTTTACAAGTGTTCCTCTGATACGCGTCAAAACTTTTTTCTCTTATAACTGCGCGAAAAGCATGTATTCGTGCTTAGTCTAACGAAACAAGCTGTTTTAGACCGAAACGGGGTAAATCTGAACACATCGGTTTTACAAGTGTCCCTGTGACACGCCTTTAAAACTTTTTATCTTATAACTGCGCGAAAAGCATGTATTCCTGCTTAATACAGCGAAACAAGCTGTTTTAGGCCGAAACGAGATAAATCACAACACATCGGCTTTACAAGTGTTCCTCTGATACGCGTCAAATCTTTTTCTCTGATAACTGCGCGAAAAGCATGTATTCGTGCCTAATACAACGAAACAAGCTGTTTTAGACCGAAACGAGCTAAATCTGAACACATCGGTTTTACAAGTGTCCCTGTGACACGCGTCAAAACTTTTTCTCTTATAACTGCGCGAAAAGCATGTATTCTTGCTTAATACAGCGAAACAAGCTGTTTTAGACCGAAACGAGCTAAATCACAACACATCGGTTTTACAAGTGTTCCTCTGATACGCGTCAAAACTTTTTCTCTTATAACTGCGCGAAAAGCATGTATTCTTGCTTAATAAAACGAAACAAGCTGTTTTAGACCGAAACGAGCTAAATCACAACACATCGGTTTTACAAGTGTTCCTATGATACGCGTCTAAACTTTTTCTCTTATAACTGCGCGAAAAGCATGTATTCGTGCTTAATACGACGAAACAAGCTGTTTTAGACCGAAACGAGCTAAATCTGAACACATCGGTTTTACAAGTGTCCCTGTGACACGCGTCAAAACTTTTTCTCTTATAACTGCGCGAAAAGCATGTATTCTTGCTTAATACAGCGAAACAAGCTGTTTTAGACCGAAACGAGACAAATCACAACACATCGGTTTTACAAGTGTTCCTCTGATACGCGTCAAAACTTTTTTCTCTTTTAACTGCGCGAAAAGCATGTATTCGTGCTTAGTTCAACGAAACAAGCTGTTTTAGACCGATACGAGGTAAATCTGAACACATCGGTTTTACAAGTGTCCCTGTGACACGCGTCAAATCTTTTTCTCTTATACCTGCGCGAAAAGCATGTATTCGTGCTTAATACAGCGAAACAAGCTGTTTTAGACCGAAACGAGCTAAATCTGAACACATCGGTTTTACACGTGTCCCTGTGACACGCGTCAAAACTTTTTCTCTTATAACTGCGCGAAAAACACGTATTCTTGCTTAATACAACGAAACAAGCTGTTTTAGACCGAAACGAGCTAAATCACAACACATCGGTTTTACAAGTGTTCCTCTGATACGCGTCAAAACTTTTTTCTCTTAAAACTGCGCGAAAAGCATGTATTCGTGCTTAGTCTAACGAAACAAGCTGTTTTAGACCGAAACGGGGTAAATCTGAACACATCGGTTTTACAAGTGTTCCTCTGATACGCGTCAAATCTTTTTCTCTTATAACTGCGCGAAAAGCATGTATTCTTGCTTAATACAACGAAACAAGCTGTTTTAGACCGAAACGAGCTAAATCACAACACATCGGTTTTACAAGTGTTCCTCTGATCTTTTTCTCTTATAACTGCGCGAAAAGCATGTATTCGTGCTTAATACAACGAAACAAGCTGTTTTAGACCGAAACGAGCTAAATCTGAACACATCGGTTTTACAAGTGTCCCTGTGACACGCGTCAAAACTTTTTCTCTTATAACTGCGCGAAAAGCATGTATTCTTGCTTAATACAACGAAACAAGCTGTTTTAGACCGAAACGAGCTAAATCACAACACATCGGTTTTACAAGTGTTCCTCTGATACGCGTCAAAACTTTTTCTCTTATAACTGCGCGAAAAGCATGTATTCTTGCTTAATACAACGAAACAAGCTGTTTTAGACCGAAACGAGCTAAATCACAACACATCGGTTTTACAAGTATTCCTCTGATACGCGTCAAAACTTTTTTCTCTTATAACTGCGCGAAAAGCATGTATTCGTGCTTGATACAACGAAACAAGTTGTTTTAGACCGAAACGAGCTAAATCTGAACACATCGGTTTTACCAGTGTCCCTGTGACACGCGTCAAAACTTTTTCGCTTATAACTGCGCGAAAAGCATGTATTCTTGCCTAATACAGCGAAACAAGCTGTTTTAGACCGAAACGAGCTAAATCACAACACATCGGTTTTACAAGTGTTCCTCTGATACGCGTCAAAACTTTTTCTCCTATAACGGCGCGAAAAGCATGTATTCCTGCTTAATACAGCGAAACAAGCTGTTTTAGGCCGAAACGAGATAAATCACAACACATCGGCTTTACAAGTGTTCCTCTGATACGCGTCAAAACTTTTTCTCTTATAACGGCGCGAAAAGCATGTATTCTTGCTTAATACAACAAAACAAGCTGTTTTAGACCGAAAGGAGCTAAATCACAACACATCGGTTTTACAAGTGTCCCTGTGACACGCGTCAAAACTTTTTCTCTTATAACTGCGCGAAAAGCATGTATTCTTGCTTAATACAGCGAAACAAGCTGTTTTAGACCGAAACGAGCTAAATCACAACACATCGGTTTTACAAGTGTTCCTCTGATACGCGTCTAAACTTTTTCTCTTATAACTGCGCGAAAAGCATGCATTCGTGCTTAATACGACGAAACAAGCTGTTTTAGACCGAAACAAGTTAAATCTGAACACATCGGTTTTACAAGTGTCCCTGTGACACGCGTCAAAACTTTTTCTCTTATGACTGCGCGAAAAGCATGTATTCTTGCTTAATACAACGAAACAAGCTGTTTTAGACCGAAACGAGCTAAATCACAACACATCGGTTTTACAAGTGTTCCTCTGATACGCGTCAAAACTTTTTTCTCTTATAACTGCGCGAAAAGCACGTATTCGTGCTTAGTTCAACGAAACAAGCTGTTTTAGCCCAAAACGAGGTAAATCTGAACACATCGGTTTTACAAGTATCCCCGTGACACGCCTTTAAAACTTTTTCTCTTATAACTGCGCGAAAAGAATATTTTCCTGCTTAATACAGCGAAACAAGCTGTTTTAGACCGAAACGAGCTAAATCTGAACACATCGGTTTTACAAGTGTCCCTGTGACACGCGTCAAATCTTTTTCTCTTATACCTGTGCGAAAAGCATGTATTCGTGCTTAATACAGCGAAACAAGCTGTTTTAGACCGAAACGAGCTAAATCTGAACACATCGGTTTTACTAGTGTCCCTGTGACACGCGTCACCTTTTCTCTTATAACTGCGCGAAAAGCATGTATTTTTGCCTAATACAGCGAAACAAGCTGTTTTAGACCGAAACAAGTTAAATCACAACACATCGGTTTTACAGGTGTTCCTCTGATACGCGTCAAAACTTTTTCTCTTATAACTGCGCGAAAAGCATGTATTCGTGCTTAATAAAGCGAAACAAGCTGTTTTAGACCGAAACGAGCTGTATCTGAACGCATCGGTTTTACAAGTATTCACGTGATACTCGTCAAAACTTTTTCTCTTATAGCTGCGCGAAAAGCATGTATTCGTGCTTAATACAACGAATCAAGCTGTTTTAGACCTAAACGAGCTAAATCTGAACACGTCGGTTTTACACGTGTCCCTGTGACACGCGTCAAAACTTTTTCTCTTATAACTGCGCGAAAAGCACGTATTCTTGCTTAATACAACGAAACAAGCTGTTTTAGACCAAAACGAGCTAAATCACAACACATCGGTTTTACAAGTGTTCCTCTGATACGCGTCTGATCTTTTTCTCTTATAACTGCGCGAAAAGCATGTATTCGTGCTTAGTCTAACGAAACAGGCTGTTTTAGACCGAAACGGGGTAAATCTGAACACATCGGTTTTACAAGTGTCCCTGTGACACGCCTTTAAAACTTTTTATCTTATAACTGCGCGAAAAGCATGTATTCCTGCTTAATACAGCGAAACAAGCTGTTTTAGGCCGAAACGAGATAAATCACAACACATCGGCTTTACAAGTGTTCCTCTGATACGCGTCAAATCTTTTTCTCTTATAACTGCGCGAAAAGCATGTATTCTTGCTTAATACAACGAAACAAGCTGTTTTAGACCGAAACGAGCTAAATCACAACACATCGGTTTTACAAGTGTTCCTCTGATACGCGTCTGATCTTTTTCTCTTATAACTTCGTGAAAAGCATGTATTCGTGCTTAATACAACGAAACAAGCTGTTTTAGACCGAAACGAGCTAAATCTGAACACATCGGTTTTACAAGTGTCCCTGTGACACGCGTCAAAACTTATTCTCTTATAACTGCGCGAAAAGCATGTATTCTTGCTTAATACAGCGAAACAAGCTGTTTTAGACCGAAACGAGCTAAATCACAACACATCGGTTTTACAAGTGTTCCTCTGATACGCGTCAAAACTTTTTCTCTTATAACTGCGCGAAAAGCATGTATTCTTGCTTAATACAACGAAACAAGCTGTTTTAGCCCGAAACGAGCTAAATCACAACACATCGGTTTTAGAAGTGTTCCTATGATACGCGTCTAAACTTTTTCCTTATAACTGCGCGAAAAGCATGTATTCGTGCTTAATACGACGAAACGAGCTGTTTTAGACCGAAACGAGCTAAATCTAAACACATCGGTTTTACAAGTGTCCCTGTGACACGCGTCAAAACTTTTTCTCTTATAACTGCGCGAAAAGCATGTATTCTTGCTTAATACAGCGAAACAAGCTGTTTTAGACCAAAACGAGCTAAATCACAACACATCGGTTTTACAAGTATTCCTCTGATACGCGTCAAAACTTTTTTCTCTTATAACTGCGCGAAAAGCATGTATTCGTGCTTGATACAACGAAACAAGTTGTTTTAGACCGAAACGAGCTAAATCTGAACACATCGGTTTTACAAGTGTCCCTGTGACTCGCGTCAAAACTTTTTCTCTTATAACTGCGCGAAAAGCATGTATTCTTGCTTAATACAGCGAAACAAGCTGTTTTAGACCGAAACGAGCTAAATCACAACACATCGGTTTTACAAGTGTTCCTCTGATACGCGTCAAAACGTTTTCTCTTATAACGGCGCGAAAAGCATGTATTCTTGCTTAATACAACGAAACAAGCTGTTTTAGACCGAAACGAGCTAAATCACAACACATCGGTTTTACAAGTGTTCCTCTGATACGCGTCTAAACTTTTTCTCTTATAACTGCGCGAAAAGCATGCATTCGTGCTTAATACGATGAAACAAGCTGTTTTAGACCGAAACGAGCTAAATCTGAACACATCGGTTTTACAAGTGTCCCTGTGACACGCGTCAAAACTTTTTCTCTTATGACTGCGCGAAAAGCATGTATTCTTGCTTAATACAGCGAAACAAGCTGTTTTAGACCGAAACGAGCTAAATCACAACACATCGGTTTTACAAGTGTTCCTCTGATACGCGTCAAAACTTTTTTTCTCTTATAACTGCGCGAAAAGCACGTATTCGTGCTTAGTTCAACGAAACAATCTGTTTTAGACCAAAACGAGGTAAATCTGAACACATCAGTTTTACAAGTGTCCCTGTGACACGCCGTTAAAACTTTTTCTCTTATAACTGCGCGAAAAGCATGTATTCCTGCTTAATACAGCGAAACAAGCTGTTTTAGACCGAAACGAGATAAATCACAACACATCGGCTTTACAAGTGTTCCTCTGATACGCGTCAAATCTTTTTCTCTTATACCTGCGCGAAAAGCATGTATTCTTGCTTAATACAACGAAACAAGCTGTTTTAGACCGAAACGAGCTAAATCACAACACATCGGTTTTACAAGTGTTCCTCTGATACGCGTCTAAACTTTTTCTCTTATAACTGCGCGAAAAGCATGTATTCGTGCTTAATACAACGAAACAAGCTGTTTTAGACCGAAACGAGCTAAATCTGAACACATCGGTTTTACAAGTGTCCCTGTGACACGCGTCAAAACTTTTTCTCTTATAACTGCGCGAAAAGCATGTATTCTTGCTTAATACAGCGAAACAAGCTGTTTTAGACCGAAACGAGCTAAATCACAACACATCGGTTTTACAAGTGTTCCTCTGATACGTGTCTAAACTTTTTCTCTTATAACTGCGCGAAAAGCATGTATTTGTGCTTAATACGACGAAACAAGCTGTTTGAGACCGAAACGAGCTAAATCTGAACACATCGGTTTTACATGTGTCCCTGTGACACGCGTCAAAACGTTTTCTCTTATAACTGCGCGAAAAGCATGTATACTTGCTTAATACATCGAAACAAGCTGTTTTAGACCGAAACGAGCTAAATCACAACACATCGGTTTTACAAGTGTTCCTCTGATACGCGTCAAAACTTTTTCTCTTATAACTGCGCGAAAAGCATGTATTCGTGCTTAGTCCAACGAAACAAGCTGTTTTAGACCGAAACGAGGTAAATCTGAACACATCGGTTTTACAAGTGTCCCTGTGACATGCATTTAAAACTTTTTCTCTTATAACTGCGCGAAAAGCATGTATTCCTGCTTAATACAGCGAAACAAGCTGTTTTAGACCGAAACGAGCTAAATCTGAACACATCGGTCTTACAAGTGTCCCTGTGACAGGCGTCAAAACTTTTTCTCTTATAACTGCGCGAAAAGCAGGTATTCTTGCTTAATAATACGAAACAAGCTGTTTTAGACCGAAAAGAGCTAAATCACAACACATCGGTTTTACAAGTGTTCCTCTGATACGCGTCAAAACTTTTTTCTCTTATAACTGCGCGAAAAGCATGTATTCGTGCTTAATACAACGAAACAAGTTGTTTAAGACCGAAACGATGTAAATCTGAACACATCGGTTTTACGAGTGTCCCTGTGACACGCGTCAAAACTTTTTCTCTTATTAATGCGCGAAAAGCACGTATTCTTGCTTAATAATACGAAACAAGCTGTTTTAGACCGAAAAGAGCTAAATCACCACACATCGGTTTTACAAGTGTTCCTCTGATACGCGTCAAAACTTTTTCTCTTATAACTGCGCGAAAAGCATGTATTCGTGCTTAATACAACGAAACAAGCTGTTTTAGACCGAGATGAGCTAAATGTGAACACATCAGTTTTAAAAGTGTCCCTCTAATACGCGTCAAAACTTTTTCTTCTATAACTGCGCGAAAAGCATGTATTCGTGCTTAAAACAACGAAACAAGCTGTTTTATACCAAAACGAGCTGTATCTGAACACATCGGTTTTACAAGTATCCACGTGATACTCGTCAAACCTTTTTCTCTTATAACTGCGCGAAAAGCATGTATTCGTGCTTAATACAACGAATCAAGCTGTTTTAGACCGAAACGAGCTAAATCTGAACACGTCGGTTTTACACGTGTCCCTGTGACACGCGTCAAAACTTTTTCTCTTATAACTGCGCGAAAAGCACGTATTCTTGCTTAATACAGCGAAACAAGTTGTTTTAGACCGAAACGAGCTAAATCACAACACATCGGTTTTACAAGTGTTCCTCTGATAGGCGTCAAAACGTTTTTCTCTTATGACTGCGCGAAAAGCATGTATTCGTGCTTAGTTCAACGAAACAAGCTGTTTTAGACCGAAACGAGGTTAATCACAACACATCGGTTTTACAAGTGTTCCTCTGATACGCGTCAAAACTTTTTCTCTTATAACTGCGCGAAAAGCATGTATTCGTGCTTAATACAACGAAACAAGCTGTTTTAGACCGAAACGAGCTAAATCTGAACACATCGGTTTTAAAAGTGTCCATGTGATACGCGTCAAAACGTTTTCTCTTATAACTGCGCGAAAAGCATGTATTCGTGCTGAATACAACGAAACAAGCTGTTTTAGTCCGAAAAGAGGTAAATCTGAACACATCGGTTTTACAAGTGTTCCTCTGATACGCGTGAAAACTTTTTCTCTTATAACTGCGCGAAAAGCATGTGTTCCTGCTTAATACAACGAAACAAGCTGTTTTAGACCGAAACGAGCTAAATCTGAACACATCGGTTTTAAAAGTGTCCATGTGATACGCGTCAAAACTTTTTCTCTTATAACTGCGCGAAAAGCATGTATTCTTGCTTAATACAGCGACACAAGCTGTTTTAGACCGAAACGAGGTAAATCTGAACACATCGGTTTTACGTGTCCCTGTGACATGCCTTTAAAACTTTTTCTCTTATACCTGCGCGAAAAGCATGTATTCGGGCTTAATACAACGAAACAAGCTGTTTTAGACCGAAACGAGCTAAATCTGAACATATCGGTTTTACAAGTGTCCCTGTGACACGCGTCAAAACTTTTTATCTTATAACTGCGCGAAAAGCATGTATTCTTGCTTAATACAGCGAAACAAGCTGTTTTAGACCGAAACGAGCTAAATCTGAACACATCGGTTTTACAAGTGTCCCTGTGACACGCGTCAAAACTTTTTCTCTTATAACTGCGCGAAAAGCATGTATTCTTGCTTAATACAGCGAAACAAGCTGTTTTAGACCGAAACGAGCTAAATCACAACACATCGGTTTTACAAGTGTTCCTCTGATACGCGTCTAAACTTTTTCTCTTATAACTGCGCGAAAAGCATGCATTCGTGCTTAATACGACGAAACAAGCTGTTTTAGACCGAAACGAGCTAAATCACAACACATCGGTTTTACAAGTGTTCCGCTGATACGTGTCTAAACTTTTTCTCTTATAACTGCGCGAAAAGCATGTATTTGTGCTTAATACGACGAAACAAGCTGTTTGAGACCGAAACGAGCTAAATCTGAACACATCGGTTTTACAAGTGTCCCTGTGACACGCGTCAAAACGTTTTCTCTTATAACTGCGCGAAAAGCATGTATACTTGCTTAATACATCGAAACAAGCTGTTTTAGACCGAAACGAGCTAAATCACAACACATCGGTTTTACAAGTGTTCCTCTGATACGCGTCAAAACTTTTTCTCTTATAACTGCGCGAAAAGCATGTATTCGTGCTTAGTCCAACGAAACAAGCTGTTTTAGACCGAAACGAGGTAAATCTGAACACATCGGTTTTACAAGTGTCCCTGTGACATGCATTTAAAACTTTTTCTCTTATAACTGCGCGAAAAGCATGTATTCCTGCTTAATACAGCGAAACAAGCTGTTTTAGACCGAAAAGAGCTAAATCACAACACATCGGTTTTACAAGTGTTCCTCTGATACGCGTAAAATCTTTTTCTCTTATAACTGCGCGAAAAGCATGTATTCGTGCTTAATACAACGAAACAAGCTGTTTTAGACCGAGATGAGCTAAATCTGAACACATCAGTTTTACAAGTGTCCCTCTAATACGCGTCAAAACTTTTTCTTCTCTAACTGCGCGAAAAGCATGTATTCTTGCTTAATACAGCGAAACAATCTGTTTTAGACCAAAACGAGCTAAATCACAACACACCGGTTTTACAAGTGTTCCTCTGATACGCGTCAAAACTTTTTTCTCTTATAACTGCGCGAAAAGCATGTATTCGTGCTTAGTCCAAAGAAACAAGTTGTTTAAGACCGAAACGATGTAAATCTGAAAACATCGGTTTTACGAGTGTCCCTGTGACACGCGTCAAAACGTTTTCTCTTATTAATGCGCGAAAAGCACGTATTCTTGCTTAATAATACGAAACAAGCTGTTTTAGACCGAAAAGAGCTAAATCACCACACATCGGTTTTACAAGTGTTCCTCTGATACGCGTCAAAACTTTTTCTCTTATAACTGCGCGAAAAGCATGTATTCGTGCTTAATACAACGAAACAAGCTGTTTTAGACCGAGATGAGCTAAATGTGAACACATCAGTTTTAAAAGTGTCCCTCTAATACGCGTCAAAACTTTTTCTTCTATAACTGCGCGAAAAGCATGTATTCGTGCTTAAAACAACGAAACAAGCTGTTTTATACCAAAACGAGCTGTATCTGAACACATCGGTTTTACAAGTATCCACGTGATACTCGTCAAAACTTTTTCTCTTATAACTGCGCGAAAAGCATGTATTCGTGCTTAATACAACGAATCAAGCTGTTTTAGACCGAAACGAGCTAAATCTGAACACGTCGGTTTTACACGTGTCCCTGTGACACGCGTCAAAACTTTTTCTCTTATAACTGCGCGAAAAGCACGTATTCTTGCTTAATACAGCGAAACAAGTTGTTTTAGACCGAAAAGAGCTAAATCACAACACATCGGTTTTACAAGTGTTCCTCTGATAGGCGTCAAAACGGTTTTCTCTTATGACTGCGCGAAAAGCATGTATTCGTGCTTAGTTCAACGAAACAAGCTGTTTTAGACCGAAACGAGCTAAATCACAACACATCGGTTTTACAAGTGTTCCTCTGATACGCGTCAAAACTTTTTCTCTTATAACTGCGGAAAAGCATGTATTCGTGCTTAATACAACGAAACAAGCTGTTTTAGACCGAAACGAGCTAAATCTGAACACATCGGTTTTAAAAGTGTCCATGTGATACGCGTCAAAACGTTTTCTCTTATAACTGCGCGAAAAGCATGTATTCGTGCTGAATACAACGAAACAAGCTGTTTTAGTCCGAAAAGAGGTAAATCTGAACACATCGGTTTTACAAGTGTTCCTCTGATACGCGTGAAAACTTTTTCTCTTATAACTGCGCGAAAAGCATGTGTTCGTGCTTAATACAACGAAACAAGCTGTTTTAGACCGAAACGAGCTAAATCTGAACACATCGGTTTTAAAAGTGTCCATGTGATACGCGTCAATACTTTTTCTCTTATAACTGCGCGAAAAGCATGTATTCGGGCTTAATACAACGAAACAAGCTGTTTTAGACCGAAACGAGCTAAATCTGAACATATCGGTTTTACAAGTGTCCCTGTGACACGCGTCAAAACTTTTTATCTTATAACTGCGCGAAAAGCATGTATTCTTGCTTAATACAGCGAAACTAGCTGTTTTAGACCGAAACGAGCTAAATCTGAACACATCGGTTTTACAAGTGTCCCTGTGACACGCGTCAAAACTTTTTCTCTTATAACTGCGCGAAAAGCATGTATTCTTGCTTAATACAGCGAAACAAGCTGTTTTAGACCGAAACGAGCTAAATCACAACACATCGGTTTTACAAGTGTTCCTCTGATACGCGTCTAAACTTTTTCTCTTATAACTGCGCGAAAAGCATGCATTCGTGCTTAATACGACGAAACAAGCTGTTTTAGACCGAAACGAGCTAAATCACAACACATCGGTTTTACAAGTGTTCCGCTGATACGTGTCTAAACTTTTTCTCTTATAACTGCGCGAAAAGCATGTATTTGTGCTTAATACGACGAAACAAGCTGTTTGAGACCGAAACGAGCTAAATCTGAACACATCGGTTTTACAAGTGTCCCTGTGAGACGCGTCAAAACGTTTTCTCTTATAACTGCGCGAAAAGCATGTATACTTGCTTAATACATCGAAACAAGCTGTTTTAGACCGAAACGAGCTAAATCACAACACATCGGTTTTACAAGTGTTCCTCTGATACGCGTCCAAACTTTTTTCTCTTATAACTGCACGAAAAGCATGTATTCGAGCTTAGTTCAACGAAACAAGCTGTTTTAGACCAAAACGAGGTAAATCTGAACACATCGGTTTTAAAAGTGTCCATGTGATACGCGTCAAAACTTTTTCTCTTATAACTGCGCGAAAAGCATGTATTCCTGCTTAATACAGCGAAACAAGCTGTTTTAGACCGAAACGAGCTAAATCACAACACATCGGTTTTACAAGTGTTCCTCTGATACGCGTCAAAACTTTTTCTCTCATAACTGCGCGAAAAGCATGTATTCTTGCTTAGTCCAACGAAACAAGCTGTTTTAGACCGAAACGAGGTAAATCTGAACACATCGATTTTACAAGTGTCCCTGTGACATGCATTTAAAACTTTTTCTCTTATAACTGCGCGAAAAGCATTTATTCCTGCTTAATACAGCGAAACAAGCTGTTTTAGACCGAAACGAGCTAAATCTGAACACATCGGTTTTACAAGTGTCCCTGTGACAGGCGTCAAAACTTTTTCTCTTATAACTGCGCGAAAAGCAGGTATTCTTGCTTAATAATACGAAACAAGCTGTTTTAGACCGAAAAGAGCTAAATCACAACACATCGGTTTTACAAGTGTTCCTCTGATACGCGTCAAAACTTTTTTCTCTTATAACTGCGCGAAAAGCATGTATTCGTGCTTAATACAACGAAACAAGCTGTTTTAGACCGAAACGAGCTAAATCTGAACACATCGGTTTTACAAGTGTCCCTGTGACACGCGTCAAAACTTTTTCTCTTATTACTGCGCGAAAAGCACGTATTCTTGCTTAATAATACGAAACAAGCTGTTTTAGACCGAAAAGAGCTAAATAACAACACATCGGTTTTACAAGTGTTCCTCTGATACGCGTAAAATCTTTTTCTCTTATAACTGCGCGAAAAGCATGTATTCGTGCTTAATACAACGAAACAAGCTGTTTTAGACCGAGATGAGCTAAATCTGAACACATCAGTTTTACAAGTGTCCCTCTAATACGCGTCAAAACTTTTTCTTCTCTAACTGCGCGAAAAGCATGTATTCTTGCTTAATACAGCGAAACAATCTGTTTTAGACCGAAACGAGCTAAATCACAACACACCGGTTTTACAAGTGTTCCTCTGATACGCGTCAAAACTTTTTTCTCTTATAACTGCGCGAAAAGCATGTATTCGTGCTTAGTCCAAAGAAACAAGTTGTTTAAGACCGAAACGATGTAAATCTGAACACATCGGTTTTACGAGTGTCCCTGTGACACGCGTCAAAACTTTTTCTCTTATTAATGCGCGAAAAGCACGTATTCTTGCTTAATAATACGAAACAAGCTGTTTTAGACCGAAAAGAGCTAAATCACCACACATCGGTTTTACAAGTGTTCCTCTGATACGCGTCAAAACTTTTTCTCTTATAACTGCGCGAAAAGCATGTATTCGTGCTTAATACAACGAAACAAGCTGTTTTAGACCGAGATGAGCTAAATGTGAACACATCGGTTTTAAAAGTGTCCCTCTAATACGCGTCAAAACTTTTTCTTCTATAACTGCGCGAAAAGCATGTATTCGTGCTTAAAACAACGAAACAAGCTGTTTATACCCAAACGAGCTGTATCTGAACACATCGGTTTTACAAGTATCCACGTGATACTCGTCAAAACTTTTTCTCTTATAACTGCGCGAAAAGCATGTATTCGTGCTTAATACAACGAATCAAGCTGTTTTAGACCGAAACGAGCTAAATCTGAACACGTCGGTTTTACACGTGTCCCTGTGACACGCGTCAAAACTTTTTCTCTTATAACTGCGCGAAAAGCACGTATTCTTGCTTAATACAGCGAAACAAGTTGTTTTAGACCGAAACGAGCTAAATCACAACACATCGGTTTTACAAGTGTTCCTCTGATACGCGTCAAAACTTTTTTCTCTTAAAACTGCGCGAAAAGCATGTATTCGTGCTTAGTCTAACGAAACAAGCTGTTTTAGACCGAAACGGGGTAAATCACAACACATCGGTTTTACAAGTATTCCTCTGATACGCGTCAAAACTTTTTTCTCTTATAACTGCGCGAAAAGCATGTATTCGTGCTTGATACAACGAAACAAGTTGTTTTAGACCGAAACGAGCTAAATCTGAACACATCGGTTTTACCAGTGTCCCTGTGACACGCGTCAAAACTTTTTCGCTTATAACTGCGCGAAAAGCATGTATTCTTGCTTAATACAGCGAAACAAGCTGTTTTAGACCGAAACGAGCTAAATCACAACACATCGGTTTTACAAGTGTTCCTCTGATACGCGTCAAAACTTTTTCTCTTATAACGGCGCGAAAAGCATGTATTCCTGCTTAATACAGCGAAACAAGCTGTTTTAGGCCGAAACGAGATAAATCACAACACATCGGCTTTACAAGTGTTCCTCTGATACGCGTCAAATCTTTTTCTCTTATAACTGCGCGAAAAGCATGTATTCTTGCTTAATACAACGAAACAAGCTGTTTTAGACCGAAACGAGCTAAATCACAACACATCGGTTTTACAAGTGTTCCTCTGATACGCGTCTGATCTTTTTCTCTTATAACTGCGCGAAAAGCATGTATTCGTGCTTAATACAACGAAACAAGCTGTTTTAGACCGAAACGAGCTAAATCTGAACACATCGGTTTTACAAGTGTCCCTGTGACACGCGTCAAAACTTTTTCTCTTATAACTGCGCGAAAAGCATGTATTCTTGCTTAATACAGCGAAACAAGCTGTTTTAGACCGAAACGAGCTAAATCACAACACATCGGTTTTACAAGTGTTCCTCTGATACGCGTCAAAACTTTTTCTCTTATAACTGCGCGAAAAGCATGTATTCTTGCTTAATACAACGAAACAAGCTGTTTTAGACCGAAACGAGCTAAATCACAACACATCGGTTTTACAAGTATTCCTCTGATACGCGTCAAAACTTTTTTCTCTTATAACTGCGCGAAAATCATGTATTCGTGCTTGATACAACGAAACAAGTTGTTTTAGACCGAAACGAGCTAAATCTGAACACATCGGTTTTACAAGTGTCCCTGTGACACGCGTCAAAACTTTTTCTCTTATAACTGCGCGAAAAGCATGTATTCTTGCTTAATACAGCGAAACAAGCTGTTTTAGACCGAAACGAGCTAAATCACAACACATCGGTTTTACAAGTGTTCCTCTGATACGCGTCAAAACGTTTTCTCTTATAACGGCGCGAAAAGCATGTATTCTTGCTTAATACAACGAAACAAGCTGTTTTAGACCGAAACGAGCTAAATCACAACACATCGGTTTTACAAGTGTCCCTGTGACACGCGTCAAAACTTTTTCTCTTATAACTGCGCGAAAAGCATGTATTCTTGCTTAATACACGAAACAAGCTGTTTTAGACCGAAACGAGCTAAATCACAACACATCGGTTTTACAAGTGTTCCTCTGATACGCGTCAAAACTTTTTCTCTTATAACTGCGCGAAAAGCATGCATTCGTGCTTAATACGACGAAACAAGCTGTTTTAGACCGAAACGAGTTAAATCTGAACACATCGGTTTTACAAGTGTCCCTGTGACACGCGTCAAAACTTTTTCTCTTATGACTGCGCGAAAAGCATGTATTCTTGCTTAATACAACGAAACAAGCTGTTTTAGACCGAAACGAGCTAAATCACAACACATCGGTTTTACAAGTGTTCCTCTGATACGCGTCAAAACTTTTTTCTCTTATAACTGCGCGAAAAGCACGTATTCGTGCTTAGTTCAACGAAACAAGCTGTTTTAGACCAAAACGAGGTAAATCTGAACACATCGGTTTTACAAGTATCCCCGTGACACGCCTTTAAAACTTTTTCTCTTATAACTGCGCGAAAAGCATGTTTTCCTGCTTAATACAGCGAAACAAGCTGTTTTAGACCGAAACGAGCTAAATCTGAACACATCGGTTTTACAAGTGTCCCTGTGACACGCGTCAAATCTTTTTCTCTTATACCTGTGCGAAAAGCATGTATTCGTGCTTAATACAGCGAAACAAGCTGTTTTAGACCGAAACGAGCTAAATCTGAACACATCGGTTTTACTAGTGTCCCTGTGACACGCGTCACCTTTTCTCTTATAACTGCGCGAAAAGCATGTATTCTTGCCTAATACAGCGAAACAAGCTGTTTTAGACCGAAACGAGTTAAATCACAACACATCGGTTTTACAGGTGTTCCTCTGATACGCGTCAAAACTTTTTCTCTTATAACTGCGCGAAAAGCATGTATTCGTGCTTAATAAAACGAAACAAGCTGTTTTAGACCGAAACGAGCTGTTTCTGAACGCATCGGTTTTACAAGTATTCACGTGATACTCGTCAAAACTTTTTCTCTTATAACTGCGCGAAAAGCATGTATTCGTGCTTAATACAACGAATCAAGCTGTTTTAGACCTAAACGAGCTAAATCTGAACACGTCGGTTTTACACGTGTCCCTGTGACACGCGTCAAAACTTTTTCTCTTATAACTGCGCGAAAAGCACGTATTCTTGCTTAATACAACGAAACAAGCTGTTTTAGACCGAAACGAGCTAAATCACAACACATCGGTTTTACAAGTGTTCCTCTGATACGCGTCAAAACTTTTTTCTCTTATAACTGCGCGAAAAGCATGTATTTGTGCTTAGTCTAACGAAACAAGCTGTTTTAGACCGAAACGGGGTAAATCTGAACACATCGGTTTTACAAGTGTCCCTGTGACACGCCTTTAAAACTTTTTATCTTATAACTGCGCGAAAAGCATGTATTCCTGCTTAATACAGCGAAACAAGCTGTTTTAGGCCGAAACGAGATAAATCACAACACATCGGCTTTACAAGTGTTCCTCTGATACGCGTCAAATCTTTTCTCTTATAACTGCGCGAAAAGCATGTATTCTTGCTTAATACAACGAAACAAGCTGTTTTAGACCGAAACGAGCTAAATCACAACACATCGGTTTTACAAGTGTTCCTCTGATACGCGTCTGATCTTTTTCTCTTATAACTTCGCGAAAAGCATGTATTCGTGCTTAATACAACGAAACAAGCTGTTTTAGACCGAAACGAGCTAAATCTGAACACATCGGTTTTACAAGGGTCCCTGTGACACGCGTCAAAACTTATTCTCTTATAACTGCGCGAAAAGCATGTATTGTTGCTTAATACAGCGAAACAAGCTGTTTTAGACCAAAACGAGCTAAATCACAACACATCGGTTTTACAAGTATTCCTCTGATACGCGTCAAAACTTTTTTCTCTTATAACTGCGCGAAAAGCATGTATTCGTGCTTGATACAACGAAACAAGTTATTTTAGACCGAAACGAGCTAAATCTGAACACATCGATTTTACAAGTGTCCCTGTGACTCGCGTCAAAACTTTTTCTCTTATAACTGCGCGAAAAGCATGTATTCTTGCTTAATACAGCGAAACAAGCTGTTTTAGACCGAAACGAGCTAAATCACAACACATCGGTTTTACAAGTGTTCCTCTGATACGCGTCAAAACGTTTTCTCTTATAACGGCGCGAAAAGCATGTATTCTTGCTTAATACAACGAAACAAGCTGTTTTAGACCAAAACGAGCTAAATCACAACACATCGGTTTTACAAGTATTCCTCTGATACGCGTGAAAACTTTTTCTCTTATAACTGCGCGAAAAGCATGTATTCGTGCTTAATACAACGAAACAGGTTGTTTTAGACCGAAACGAGGTAAATCTGAACACATCGGTTTTACAAGTGTCCCTGTGACACGCGTCAAAACTTTTTCTCTTATAACTGCGCGAAAAGCATGTATTCTTGCTTAATACAGCGAAACAAGCTGTTTTAGACCGAAACGAGCTAAATCACAACACATCGGTTTCACAAGTGTTCCTCTGATACGCGTCAAAACTTTTTTCTCTTATAACTGCGCGAAAAGCATGTATTCGTGCTTAGTTCAACGAAACAAGCTGTTTTAGACCGAAACGAGGTAAATCTGAACACATCGGTTTTACAAGTGTCCCTGTGACACGCGTCAAAACTTTTTCTCTTATAACTGCGCGAAAAGCATGTATTCTTGCTTAATACAGCGAAACAAGCTGTTTTAGACCGAAACGAGCTAAATCACAACACATCGGTTTTACAAGTGTTCCTCTGATACGCGTCTAAACTTTTTCTCTTATAACTGCGCGAAAAGCATGCATTCGTGCTTAATACGACGAAACAAGCTGTTTTATACCGAAACGAGCTAAATCTGAACACATCGGTTTTACAAGTGTCCCTGTGACACGCGTCAAAACTTTTTCTCTTATGACTGCGCGAAAAGCATGTATTCTTGCTTAATACAGCGAAACAAGCTGTTTTAGACCGAAACGAGCTAAATCACAACACATCGGTTTTACAAGTGTTCCTCTGATACGCGTCAAAACTTTTTTTCTCTTATAACTGCGCGAAAAGCACGTATTCGTGCTTAGTTCAACGAAACAAGCTGTTTTAGACCAAAACGAGGTAAATCTGAACACATCAGTTTTACAAGTGTCCCTGTGACACGCCTTTAAAACTTTTTCTCTTATAACTGCGCGAAAAGCATGTATTCCTGCTTAATACAGCGAAACAAGCTGTTTTAGACCGAAACGAGATAAATCACAACACATCGGCTTTACAAGTGTTCCTCTGATACGCGTCAAATCTTTTTCTCTTATACCTGCGCGAAAAGCATGTATTCTTGCTTAATACAACGAAACAAGCTGTTTTAGACCGAAACGAGCTAAATCACAACACATCGGTTTTACAAGTGTTCCTCTGATACGCGTCTAAACTTTTTCTCTTATAACTGCGCGAAAAGCATGCATTCGTGCTTAATACGACGAAACAAGCTGTTTTAGACCGAAACGAGCTAAATCACAACACATCGGTTTTACAAGTGTTCCGCTGATACGTGTCTAAACTTTTTCTCTTATAACTGCGCGAAAAGCATGTATTTGTGCTTAATACGACGAAACAAGCTGTTTGAGACCGAAACGAGCTAAATCTGAACACATCGGTTTTACAAGTGTCCCTGTGACACGCGTCAAAACGTTTTCTCTTATAACTGCGCGAAAAGCATGTATTCGTGCTTAATACAACGAAACAAGCTGTTTTAGACCGAAACGAGCTAAATCTGAACACATCGGTTTTACAAGTGTCCCTGTGACACGCGTCAAAACTTTTTCTCTTATAACTGCGCGAAAAGCATGTATTCTTGCTTAATACAGCGAAACAAGCTGTTTTAGACCGAAACGAGCTAAATCACAACACATCGGTTTTACAAGTGTTCCTCTGATACGCGTCTAAACTTTTTCTCTTATAACTGCGCGAAAAGCATGCATTCGTGCTTAATACGACGAAACAAGCTGTTTTAGACCGAAACGAGCTAAATCACAACACATCGGTTTTACAAGTGTTCCTCTGATACGTGTCTAAACTTTTTCTCTTATAACTGCGCGAAAAGCATGTATTTGTGCTTAATACGACGAAACAAGCTGTTTGAGACCGAAACGAGCTAAATCTGAACACATCGGTTTTACAAGTGTCCCTGTGACACGCGTCAAAACGTTTTCTCTTATAACTGCGCGAAAAGCATGTATACTTGCTTAATACATCGAAACAAGCTGTTTTAGACCGAAACGAGCTAAATCACAACACATCGGTTTTACAAGTGTTCCTCTGATACGCGTCCAAACTTTTTTCTCTTATAACTGCGCGAAAAGCATGTATTCGAGCTTAGTTCAACGAAACAAGCTGTTTTAGACCAAAACGAGGTAAATCTGAACACATCGGTTTTAAAAGTGTCCATGTGATACGCGTCAAAACTTTTTCTCTTATAACTGCGCGAAAAGCATGTATTCCTGCTTAATACAGCGAAACAAGCTGTTTTAGACCGAAACGAGCTAAATCACAACACATCGGTTTTACAAGTGTTCCTCTGATACGCGTCAAAACTTTTTCTCTTATAACTGCGCGAAAAGCATGTATTCGTGCTTAGTCCAACGAAACAAGCTGTTCTAGACCGAAACGAGGTAAATCTGAACACATCGGTTTTACAAGTGTCCCTGTGACATGCATTTAAAACTTTTTCTCTTTTAACTGCGCGAAAAGCATGTATTCCTGCTTAATACAGCGAAACAAGCTGTTTTAGACCGAAACGAGCTAAATCTGAACACATCGGTTTTACAAGTGTCCCTGTGACAGGCGTCAAAACTTTTTCTCTTATAACTGCGCGAAAAGCAGGTATTCTTGCTTAATAATACGAAACAAGCTGTTTTAGACCGAAAAGAACTAAATCACAACACATCGGTTTTACAAGTGTTCCTCTGATACGCGTCAAAACGTTTTTCTCTTATAACTGCGCGAAAAGCATGTATTCGTGCTTAATACAACGAAACAAGCTGTTTTAGACCGAAACGAGCTAAATCTGAACACATCGGTTTTACAAGTGTCCCTGTGAAACGCGTCAAAACTTTTTCTCTTATTACTGCGCGAAAAGCACGTATTCTTGCTTAATAATACGAAACAAGCTGTTTTAGACCGAAAAGAGCTAAATCACAACACATCGGTTTTACAAGTGTTCCTGTGATACGCGTCAAAACTTTTTCTCTTATAACTGCGCGAAAAGCATGTATTCGTGCTTAATACAACGAAACAAGCTGTTTTAGACCGAGATGAGCTAAATGTGAACACATCAGTTTTAAAAGTGTCCCTCTAATACGCGTCAAAACTTTTTCTTCTATAACTGCGCGAAAAGCATGTATTCGTGCTTAAAACAACGAAACAAGCTGTTTTATACCAAAACGAGCTGTATCTGAACACATCGGTTTTACAAGTATCCACGTTATACTCGTCAAAACTTTTTCTCTTATAACTGCGCGAAAAGCATGTATTCGTGCTTAATACAACGAATCAAGCTGTTTTAGACCGAAACGAGCTAAATCTGAACACGTCGGTTTTACACGTGTCCCTGTGACACGCGTCAAAACTTTTTCTCTTATAACTGCGCGAAAAGCACGTATTCTTGCTTAATACAGCGAAACAAGTTGTTTTAGACCGAAACGAGCTAAATCACAACACATCGGTTTTACAAGTGTTCCTCTGATAGGCGTCAAAACGTTTTTCTCTTATGACTGCGCGAAAAGCATGTATTCGTGCTTAGTTCAACGAAACAAGCTGTTTTAGACCGAAACGAGCTAAATCACAACACATCGGTTTTACAAGTGTTCCTCTGATACGCGTCAAAACTTTTTCTCTTATAACTGCGCGAAAAGCATGTATTCGTGCTTAATACAACGAAACAAGCTGTTTTAGACCGAAACGAGCTAAATCTGAACACATCGGTTTTAAAAGTGTCCATGTGATACGCGTCAAAACGTTTTCTCTTATAACTGCGCGAAAAGCATGTATTCGTGCTGAATACAACGAAACAAGCTGTTTTAGTCCGAAAAGAGGTAAATCTGAACACATCGGTTTTACAAGTGTTCCTCTGATACGCGTCAAAACTTTTTCTCTTATAACTGCGCGAAAAGCATGTGTTAGTGCTTAATACAACGAAACAAGCTGTTTTAGACCGAAACGAGCTAAATCTGAACACATCGGTTTTAAAAGTGTCCATGTGATACGCGTCAAAACTTTTTCTCTTATAACTGCGCGAAAAGCATGTATTCTTGCTTAATACAGCGACACAAGCTGTTTTAGACCGAAACGAGGTAAATCTGAACACATCGGTTTTACGTGTCCCTGTGACATGCCTTTAAAACTTTTTCTCTTATACCTGCGCGAAAAGCATGTATTCGGGGTAATACAACGAAACAAGCTGTTTTAGACCGAAACGAGCTAAATCAGAACATATCGGTTTTACAAGTGTCCCTGTGACACGCGTCAAAACTTTTTATCTTATAACTGCGCGAAAAGCATTTATTCTTGCTTAATACAGCGAAACAAGCTGTTTTAGACCGAAACGAGCTAAATCTGAACACATCGGTTTTACAAGTGTCCCTGTGACACGCGTCAAAACTTTTTCTCTTAAACTGCGCGAAAAGCATGTATTCTTGCTTAATACAGCGAAACAAGCTGTTTTAGACCGAAACGAGCTAAATCACAACACATCGGTTTCACAAGTGTTCCTCTGATACGCGTCAAAACTTTTTTCTCTTATAACTGCGCGAAAAGCATGTATTCGTGCTTAGTTCAACGAAACAAGCTGTTTTAGACCGAAACGAGGTAAATCTGAACACATCGGTTTTACAAGTGTCCCTGTGACACGCGTCAAAACTTTTTCTCTTATAACTGCGCGAAAAGCATGTATTCTTGCTTAATACAGCGAAACAAGCTGTTTTAGACCGAAACGAGCTAAATCACAACACATCGGTTTTACAAGTGTTCCTCTGATACGCGTCTAAACTTTTTCTCTTATAACTGCGCGAAAAGCATGCATTCGTGCTTAATACGACGAAACAAGCTGTTTTATACCGAAACGAGCTAAATCTGAACACATCGGTTTTACAAGTGTCCCTGTGACACGCGTCAAAACTTTTTCTCTTATGACTGCGCGAAAAGCATGTATTCTTGCTTAATACAGCGAAACAAGCTGTTTTAGACCGAAACGAGCTAAATCACAACACATCGGTTTTACAAGTGTTCCTCTGATACGCGTCAAAACTTTTTTTCTCTTATAACTGCGCGAAAAGCACGTATTCGTGCTTAGTTCAACGAAACAAGCTGTTTTAGACCAAAACGAGGTAAATCTGAACACATCAGTTTTACAAGTGTCCCTGTGACACGCCTTTAAAACTTTTTCTCTTATAACTGCGCGAAAAGCATGTATTCCTGCTTAATACAGCGAAACAAGCTGTTTTAGACCGAAACGAGATAAATCACAACACATCGGCTTTACAAGTGTTCCTCTGATACGCGTCAAATCTTTTTCTCTTATACCTGCGCGAAAAGCATGTATTCTTGCTTAATACAACGAAACAAGCTGTTTTAGACCGAAACGAGCTAAATCACAACACATCGGTTTTACAAGTGTTCCTCTGATACGCGTCTAAACTTTTTCTCTTATAACTGCGCGAAAAGCATGCATTCGTGCTTAATACGACGAAACAAGCTGTTTTAGACCGAAACGAGCTAAATCACAACACATCGGTTTTACAAGTGTTCCGCTGATACGTGTCTAAACTTTTTCTCTTATAACTGCGCGAAAAGCATGTATTTGTGCTTAATACGACGAAACAAGCTGTTTGAGACCGAAACGAGCTAAATCTGAACACATCGGTTTTACAAGTGTCCCTGTGACACGCGTCAAAACGTTTTCTCTTATAACTGCGCGAAAAGCATGTATTCGTGCTTAATACAACGAAACAAGCTGTTTTAGACCGAAACGAGCTAAATCTGAACACATCGGTTTTACAAGTGTCCCTGTGACACGCGTCAAAACTTTTTCTCTTATAACTGCGCGAAAAGCATGTATTCTTGCTTAATACAGCGAAACAAGCTGTTTTAGACCGAAACGAGCTAAATCACAACACATCGGTTTTACAAGTGTTCCTCTGATACGCGTCTAAACTTTTTCTCTTATAACTGCGCGAAAAGCATGCATTCGTGCTTAATACGACGAAACAAGCTGTTTTAGACCGAAACGAGCTAAATCACAACACATCGGTTTTACAAGTGTTCCTCTGATACGTGTCTAAACTTTTTCTCTTATAACTGCGCGAAAAGCATGTATTTGTGCTTAATACGACGAAACAAGCTGTTTGAGACCGAAACGAGCTAAATCTGAACACATCGGTTTTACAAGTGTCCCTGTGACACGCGTCAAAACGTTTTCTCTTATAACTGCGCGAAAAGCATGTATACTTGCTTAATACATCGAAACAAGCTGTTTTAGACCGAAACGAGCTAAATCACAACACATCGGTTTTACAAGTGTTCCTCTGATACGCGTCCAAACTTTTTTCTCTTATAACTGCGCGAAAAGCATGTATTCGAGCTTAGTTCAACGAAACAAGCTGTTTTAGACCAAAACGAGGTAAATCTGAACACATCGGTTTTAAAAGTGTCCATGTGATACGCGTCAAAACTTTTTCTCTTATAACTGCGCGAAAAGCATGTATTCCTGCTTAATACAGCGAAACAAGCTGTTTTAGACCGAAACGAGCTAAATCACAACACATCGGTTTTACAAGTGTTCCTCTGATACGCGTCAAAACTTTTTCTCTTATAACTGCGCGAAAAGCATGTATTCGTGCTTAGTCCAACGAAACAAGCTGTTCTAGACCGAAACGAGGTAAATCTGAACACATCGGTTTTACAAGTGTCCCTGTGACATGCATTTAAAACTTTTTCTCTTTTAACTGCGCGAAAAGCATGTATTCCTGCTTAATACAGCGAAACAAGCTGTTTTAGACCGAAACGAGCTAAATCTGAACACATCGGTTTTACAAGTGTCCCTGTGACAGGCGTCAAAACTTTTTCTCTTATAACTGCGCGAAAAGCAGGTATTCTTGCTTAATAATACGAAACAAGCTGTTTTAGACCGAAAAGAACTAAATCACAACACATCGGTTTTACAAGTGTTCCTCTGATACGCGTCAAAACTTTTTTCTCTTATAACTGCGCGAAAAGCATGTATTCGTGCTTAATACAACGAAACAAGCTGTTTTAGACCGAAACGAGCTAAATCTGAACACATCGGTTTTACAAGTGTCCCTGTGAAACGCGTCAAAACTTTTTCTCTTATTACTGCGCGAAAAGCACGTATTCTTGCTTAATAATACGAAACAAGCTGTTTTAGACCGAAAAGAGCTAAATCACAACACATCGGTTTTACAAGTGTTCCTGTGATACGCGTCAAAACTTTTTCTCTTATAACTGCGCGAAAAGCATGTATTCGTGCTTAATACAACGAAACAAGCTGTTTTAGACCGAGATGAGCTAAATGTGAACACATCAGTTTTAAAAGTGTCCCTCTAATACGCGTCAAAACTTTTTCTTCTATAACTGCGCGAAAAGCATGTATTCGTGCTTAAAACAACGAAACAAGCTGTTTTATACCAAAACGAGCTGTATCTGAACACATCGGTTTTACAAGTATCCACGTTATACTCGTCAAAACTTTTTCTCTTATAACTGCGCGAAAAGCATGTATTCGTGCTTAATACAACGAATCAAGCTGTTTTAGACCGAAACGAGCTAAATCTGAACACGTCGGTTTTACACGTGTCCCTGTGACACGCGTCAAAACTTTTTCTCTTATAACTGCGCGAAAAGCACGTATTCTTGCTTAATACAGCGAAACAAGTTGTTTTAGACCGAAACGAGCTAAATCACAACACATCGGTTTTACAAGTGTTCCTCTGATAGGCGTCAAAACGTTTTTCTCTTATGACTGCGCGAAAAGCATGTATTCGTGCTTAGTTCAACGAAACAAGCTGTTTTAGACCGAAACGAGCTAAATCACAACACATCGGTTTTACAAGTGTTCCTCTGATACGCGTCAAAACTTTTTCTCTTATAACTGCGCGAAAAGCATGTATTCGTGCTTAATACAACGAAACAAGCTGTTTTAGACCGAAACGAGCTAAATCTGAACACATCGGTTTTAAAAGTGTCCATGTGATACGCGTCAAAACGTTTTCTCTTATAACTGCGCGAAAAGCATGTATTCGTGCTGAATACAACGAAACAAGCTGTTTTAGTCCGAAAAGAGGTAAATCTGAACACATCGGTTTTACAAGTGTTCCTCTGATACGCGTCAAAACTTTTTCTCTTATAACTGCGCGAAAAGCATGTGTTAGTGCTTAATACAACGAAACAAGCTGTTTTAGACCGAAACGAGCTAAATCTGAACACATCGGTTTTAAAAGTGTCCATGTGATACGCGTCAAAACTTTTTCTCTTATAACTGCGCGAAAAGCATGTATTCTTGCTTAATACAGCGACACAAGCTGTTTTAGACCGAAACGAGGTAAATCTGAACACATCGGTTTTACGTGTCCCTGTGACATGCCTTTAAAACTTTTTCTCTTATACCTGCGCGAAAAGCATGTATTCGGGGTAATACAACGAAACAAGCTGTTTTAGACCGAAACGAGCTAAATCAGAACATATCGGTTTTACAAGTGTCCCTGTGACACGCGTCAAAACTTTTTATCTTATAACTGCGCGAAAAGCATTTATTCTTGCTTAATACAGCGAAACAAGCTGTTTTAGACCGAAACGAGCTAAATCTGAACACATCGGTTTTACAAGTGTCCCTGTGACACGCGTCAAAACTTTTTCTCTTAAACTGCGCGAAAAGCATGTATTCTTGCTTAATACAGCGAAACAAGCTGTTTTAGACCGAAACGAGCTAAATCACAACACATCGGTTTCACAAGTGTTCCTCTGATACGCGTCAAAACTTTTTTCTCTTATAACTGCGCGAAAAGCATGTATTCGTGCTTAGTTCAACGAAACAAGCTGTTTTAGACCGAAACGAGGTAAATCTGAACACATCGGTTTTACAAGTGTCCCTGTGACACGCGTCAAAACTTTTTCTCTTATAACTGCGCGAAAAGCATGTATTCTTGCTTAATACAGCGAAACAAGCTGTTTTAGACCGAAACGAGCTAAATCACAACACATCGGTTTTACAAGTGTTCCTCTGATACGCGTCTAAACTTTTTCTCTTATAACTGCGCGAAAAGCATGCATTCGTGCTTAATACGACGAAACAAGCTGTTTTATACCGAAACGAGCTAAATCTGAACACATCGGTTTTACAAGTGTCCCTGTGACACGCGTCAAAACTTTTTCTCTTATGACTGCGCGAAAAGCATGTATTCTTGCTTAATACAGCGAAACAAGCTGTTTTAGACCGAAACGAGCTAAATCACAACACATCGGTTTTACAAGTGTTCCTCTGATACGCGTCAAAACTTTTTTTCTCTTATAACTGCGCGAAAAGCACGTATTCGTGCTTAGTTCAACGAAACAAGCTGTTTTAGACCAAAACGAGGTAAATCTGAACACATCAGTTTTACAAGTGTCCCTGTGACACGCCTTTAAAACTTTTTCTCTTATAACTGCGCGAAAAGCATGTATTCCTGCTTAATACAGCGAAACAAGCTGTTTTAGACCGAAACGAGATAAATCACAACACATCGGCTTTACAAGTGTTCCTCTGATACGCGTCAAATCTTTTTCTCTTATACCTGCGCGAAAAGCATGTATTCTTGCTTAATACAACGAAACAAGCTGTTTTAGACCGAAACGAGCTAAATCACAACACATCGGTTTTACAAGTGTTCCTCTGATACGCGTCTAAACTTTTTCTCTTATAACTGCGCGAAAAGCATGCATTCGTGCTTAATACGACGAAACAAGCTGTTTTAGACCGAAACGAGCTAAATCACAACACATCGGTTTTACAAGTGTTCCGCTGATACGTGTCTAAACTTTTTCTCTTATAACTGCGCGAAAAGCATGTATTTGTGCTTAATACGACGAAACAAGCTGTTTGAGACCGAAACGAGCTAAATCTGAACACATCGGTTTTACAAGTGTCCCTGTGACACGCGTCAAAACGTTTTCTCTTATAACTGCGCGAAAAGCATGTATTCGTGCTTAATACAACGAAACAAGCTGTTTTAGACCGAAACGAGCTAAATCTGAACACATCGGTTTTACAAGTGTCCCTGTGACACGCGTCAAAACTTTTTCTCTTATAACTGCGCGAAAAGCATGTATTCTTGCTTAATACAGCGAAACAAGCTGTTTTAGACCGAAACGAGCTAAATCACAACACATCGGTTTTACAAGTGTTCCTCTGATACGCGTCTAAACTTTTTCTCTTATAACTGCGCGAAAAGCATGCATTCGTGCTTAATACGACGAAACAAGCTGTTTTAGACCGAAACGAGCTAAATCACAACACATCGGTTTTACAAGTGTTCCTCTGATACGTGTCTAAACTTTTTCTCTTATAACTGCGCGAAAAGCATGTATTTGTGCTTAATACGACGAAACAAGCTGTTTGAGACCGAAACGAGCTAAATCTGAACACATCGGTTTTACAAGTGTCCCTGTGACACGCGTCAAAACGTTTTCTCTTATAACTGCGCGAAAAGCATGTATACTTGCTTAATACATCGAAACAAGCTGTTTTAGACCGAAACGAGCTAAATCACAACACATCGGTTTTACAAGTGTTCCTCTGATACGCGTCCAAACTTTTTTCTCTTATAACTGCGCGAAAAGCATGTATTCGAGCTTAGTTCAACGAAACAAGCTGTTTTAGACCAAAACGAGGTAAATCTGAACACATCGGTTTTAAAAGTGTCCATGTGATACGCGTCAAAACTTTTTCTCTTATAACTGCGCGAAAAGCATGTATTCCTGCTTAATACAGCGAAACAAGCTGTTTTAGACCGAAACGAGCTAAATCACAACACATCGGTTTTACAAGTGTTCCTCTGATACGCGTCAAAACTTTTTCTCTTATAACTGCGCGAAAAGCATGTATTCGTGCTTAGTCCAACGAAACAAGCTGTTCTAGACCGAAACGAGGTAAATCTGAACACATCGGTTTTACAAGTGTCCCTGTGACATGCATTTAAAACTTTTTCTCTTTTAACTGCGCGAAAAGCATGTATTCCTGCTTAATACAGCGAAACAAGCTGTTTTAGACCGAAACGAGCTAAATCTGAACACATCGGTTTTACAAGTGTCCCTGTGACAGGCGTCAAAACTTTTTCTCTTATAACTGCGCGAAAAGCAGGTATTCTTGCTTAATAATACGAAACAAGCTGTTTTAGACCGAAAAGAACTAAATCACAACACATCGGTTTTACAAGTGTTCCTCTGATACGCGTCAAAACTTTTTTCTCTTATAACTGCGCGAAAAGCATGTATTCGTGCTTAATACAACGAAACAAGCTGTTTTAGACCGAAACGAGCTAAATCTGAACACATCGGTTTTACAAGTGTCCCTGTGAAACGCGTCAAAACTTTTTCTCTTATTACTGCGCGAAAAGCACGTATTCTTGCTTAATAATACGAAACAAGCTGTTTTAGACCGAAAAGAGCTAAATCACAACACATCGGTTTTACAAGTGTTCCTGTGATACGCGTCAAAACTTTTTCTCTTATAACTGCGCGAAAAGCATGTATTCGTGCTTAATACAACGAAACAAGCTGTTTTAGACCGAGATGAGCTAAATGTGAACACATCAGTTTTAAAAGTGTCCCTCTAATACGCGTCAAAACTTTTTCTTCTATAACTGCGCGAAAAGCATGTATTCGTGCTTAAAACAACGAAACAAGCTGTTTTATACCAAAACGAGCTGTATCTGAACACATCGGTTTTACAAGTATCCACGTTATACTCGTCAAAACTTTTTCTCTTATAACTGCGCGAAAAGCATGTATTCGTGCTTAATACAACGAATCAAGCTGTTTTAGACCGAAACGAGCTAAATCTGAACACGTCGGTTTTACACGTGTCCCTGTGACACGCGTCAAAACTTTTTCTCTTATAACTGCGCGAAAAGCACGTATTCTTGCTTAATACAGCGAAACAAGTTGTTTTAGACCGAAACGAGCTAAATCACAACACATCGGTTTTACAAGTGTTCCTCTGATAGGCGTCAAAACGTTTTTCTCTTATGACTGCGCGAAAAGCATGTATTCGTGCTTAGTTCAACGAAACAAGCTGTTTTAGACCGAAACGAGCTAAATCACAACACATCGGTTTTACAAGTGTTCCTCTGATACGCGTCAAAACTTTTTCTCTTATAACTGCGCGAAAAGCATGTATTCGTGCTTAATACAACGAAACAAGCTGTTTTAGACCGAAACGAGCTAAATCTGAACACATCGGTTTTAAAAGTGTCCATGTGATACGCGTCAAAACGTTTTCTCTTATAACTGCGCGAAAAGCATGTATTCGTGCTGAATACAACGAAACAAGCTGTTTTAGTCCGAAAAGAGGTAAATCTGAACACATCGGTTTTACAAGTGTTCCTCTGATACGCGTCAAAACTTTTTCTCTTATAACTGCGCGAAAAGCATGTGTTAGTGCTTAATACAACGAAACAAGCTGTTTTAGACCGAAACGAGCTAAATCTGAACACATCGGTTTTAAAAGTGTCCATGTGATACGCGTCAAAACTTTTTCTCTTATAACTGCGCGAAAAGCATGTATTCTTGCTTAATACAGCGACACAAGCTGTTTTAGACCGAAACGAGGTAAATCTGAACACATCGGTTTTACGTGTCCCTGTGACATGCCTTTAAAACTTTTTCTCTTATACCTGCGCGAAAAGCATGTATTCGGGGTAATACAACGAAACAAGCTGTTTTAGACCGAAACGAGCTAAATCAGAACATATCGGTTTTACAAGTGTCCCTGTGACACGCGTCAAAACTTTTTATCTTATAACTGCGCGAAAAGCATTTATTCTTGCTTAATACAGCGAAACAAGCTGTTTTAGACCGAAACGAGCTAAATCTGAACACATCGGTTTTACAAGTGTCCCTGTGACACGCGTCAAAACTTTTTCTCTTAAACTGCGCGAAAAGCATGTATTCTTGCTTAATACAGCGAAACAAGCTGTTTTAGACCGAAACGAGCTAAATCACAACACATCGGTTTTACAAGTGTTCCTCTGATACGCGTCTAAACTTTTTCTCTTATAACTGCGCGAAAAGCATGCATTCGTGCTTAATACGACGAAACAAGCTGTTTTGGACCGAAACGAGCTAAATCACAACACATCAATTTTACAAGTGTTCCTCTGATACGTGTCTAAACTTTTTCTCTTATAACTGCGCGAAAAGCATGTATTTGTGCTTAATACGACGAAACAAGCTGTTTGAGACCGAAACGAGCTAAATCTGAACACATCGGTTTTACAAGTGTCCCTGTGACACGCGTCAAAACGTTTTCTCTTATAACTGCGCGAAAAGCATGTATACTTGCTTAATACATCGAAACAAGCTGTTTTAGACCGAAACGAGCTAAATCACAACACATCGGTTTTACAAGTGTTCCTCTGATACGCGTCCAAACTTTTTTCTCTTATAACTGCGCGAAAAGCATGTATTCGAGCTTAGTTCAACGAAACAAGCTGTTTTAGACCAAAACGAGGTAAATCTGAACACATCGGTTTTAAAAGTGTCCATGTGATACGCGTCAAAACTTTTTCTCTTATAACTGCGCGAAAAGCATGTATTCCTGCGTAATACAGCGAAACAAGCTGTTTTAGACCGAAACGAGCTAAATCACAACACATCGGTTTTACAAGTGTTCCTCTGATACGCGTCAAAACTTTTTCTCTTATAACTGCGCGAAAAGCATGTATTCGTGCTTAGTCCAACGAAACAAGCTGTTTTAGACCGAAACGAGGTAAATCTGAACACATCGGTTTTACAAGTGTCCCTGTGACATGCATTTAAAACTTTTTCTCTTATAACTGCGCGAAAAGCATGTATTCCTGCTTAATACAGCGAAACAAGCTGTTTTAGACCGAAACGAGCTAAATCTGAACACATCGGTTTTACAAGTGTCCCTGTGACAGGCGTCAAAACTTTTTCTCTTTTAACTGCGCGAAAAGCAGGTATTCTTGCTTAATAATACGAAACAAGCTGTTTTAGACCGAAAAGAGCTAAATCACAACACATCGGTTTTACAGTGTTCCTCTGATACGCGTCAAAACTTTTTTCTCTTATAACTGCGCGAAAAGCATGTATTCGTGCTTAATACAACGAAACAAGCTGTTTTAGACCGAGATGAGCTAAATCTGAACACATCAGTTTTACAAGTGTCCCTCTAATACGCGTCAAAACTTTTTCTTCTCTAACTGCGCGAAAAGCATGTATTCTTGCTTAATACAGCGAAACAATCTGTTTTAGACCGAAACGAGCTAAATCACAACACACCGGTTTTACAAGTGTTCCTCTGATACGCGTCAAAACTTTTTTCTCTTATAACTGCGCGAAAAGCATGTATTCGTGCTTAGTCCAAAGAAACAAGTTGTTTAAGACCGAAACGATGTAAATCTGAACACATCGGTTTTACGAGTGTCCCTGTGACACGCGTCAAAACTTTTTCTCTTATTAATGCGCGAAAAGCACGTATTCTTGCTTAATAATACGAAACAAGCTGTTTTAGACCGAAAAGAGCTAAATCACCACACATCGGTTTTACAAGTGTTCCTCTGATACGCGTCAAAACTTTTTCTCTTATGACTGCGCGAAAAGCATGTATTCGTGCTTAGTTCAACGAAACAAGCTGTTTTAGACCGAAACGAGCTAAATCACAACACATCGGTTTTACAAGTGTTCCTCTGATACGCGTCAAAACTTTTTCTCTTATAACTGCGCGAAAAGCATGTATTCGTGCTTAATACAACGAAACAAGCTGTTTTAGACCGAAACGAGCTAAATCTGAACACATCGGTTTTACAAGTGTTCCTCTGATACGCGTCAAAACTTTTTCTCTTATAACTGCGCGAAAAGCATGTATTCTTGCTTAATACAGCGAAACAAGCTGTTTTAGACCGAAACGAGCTAAATCACAACACATCGGTTTTACAAGTGTTCCTCTGATACGCGTCTAAACTTTTTCTCTTATAACTGCGCGAAAAGCATGCATTCGTGCTTAATACGACGAAACAAGCTGTTTTAGACCGAAACGAGTTAAATCTGAACACATCGGTTTTACAAGTGTCCCTGTGACACGCGTCAAAACTTTTTCTCTTATGACTGCGCGAAAAGCATGTATTCTTGCTTAATACAACGAAACAAGCTGTTTTAGACCGAAACGAGCTAAATCACAACACATCGGTTTTACAAGTGTTCCTCTGATACGCGTCAAAACTTTTTTCTCTTATAACTGCGCGAAAAGCACGTATTCGTGCTTAGTTCAACGAAACAAGCTGTTTTAGACCAAAACGAGGTAAATCTGAACACATCGGTTTTACAAGTATCCCCGTGACACGCCTTTAAAACTTTTTCTCTTATAACTGCGCGAAAAGCATGTTTTCCTGCTTAATACAGCGAAACAAGCTGTTTTAGACCGAAACGAGCTAAATCTGAACACATCGGTTTTACAAGTGTCCCTGTGACACGCGTCAAATCTTTTTCTCTTATACCTGTGCGAAAAGCATGTATTCGTGCTTAATACAGCGAAACAAGCTGTTTTAGACCGAAACGAGCTAAATCTGAACACATCGGTTTTACTAGTGTCCCTGTGACACGCGTCACCTTTTCTCTTATAACTGCGCGAAAAGCATGTATTCTTGCCTAATACAGCGAAACAAGCTGTTTTAGACCGAAACGAGTTAAATCACAACACATCGGTTTTACAGGTGTTCCTCTGATACGCGTCAAAACTTTTTCTCTTATAACTGCGCGAAAAGCATGTATTCGTGCTTAATAAAACGAAACAAGCTGTTTTAGACCGAAACGAGCTGTTTCTGAACGCATCGGTTTTACAAGTATTCACGTGATACTCGTCAAAACTTTTTCTCTTATAACTGCGCGAAAAGCATGTATTCGTGCTTAATACAACGAATCAAGCTGTTTTAGACCTAAACGAGCTAAATCTGAACACGTCGGTTTTACACGTGTCCCTGTGACACGCGTCAAAACTTTTTCTCTTATAACTGCGCGAAAAGCACGTATTCTTGCTTAATACAACGAAACAAGCTGTTTTAGACCGAAACGAGCTAAATCACAACACATCGGTTTTACAAGTGTTCCTCTGATACGCGTCAAAACTTTTTTCTCTTATAACTGCGCGAAAAGCATGTATTCGTGCTTAGTCTAACGAAACAAGCTGTTTTAGACCGAAACGGGGTAAATCTGAACACATCGGTTTTACAAGTGTCCCTGTGACACGCCTTTAAAACTTTTTATCTTATAACTGCGCGAAAAGCATGTATTCCTGCTTAATACAGCGAAACAAGCTGTTTTAGGCCGAAACGAGATAAATCACAACACATCGGCTTTACAAGTGTTCCTCTGATACGCGTCAAATCTTTTTCTCTTATAACTGCGCGAAAAGCATGTATTCTTGCTTAATACAACGAAACAAGCTGTTTTAGACCGAAACGAGCTAAATCACAACACATCGGTTTTACAAGTGTTCCTCTGATACGCGTCTGATCTTTTTCTCTTATAACTTCGCGAAAAGCATGTATTCGTGCTTAATACAACGAAACAAGCTGTTTTAGACCGAAACGAGCTAAATCTGAACACATCGGTTTTACAAGGGTCCCTGTGACACGCGTCAAAACTTATTCTCTTATAACTGCGCGAAAAGCATGTATTCTTGCTTAATACAGCGAAACAAGCTGTTTTAGACCAAAACGAGCTAAATCACAACACATCGGTTTTACAAGTATTCCTCTGATACGCGTCAAAACTTTTTTCTCTTATAACTGCGCGAAAAGCATGTATTCGTGCTTGATACAACGAAACAAGTTATTTTAGACCGAAACGAGCTAAATCTGAACACATCGATTTTACAAGTGTCCCTGTGACTCGCGTCAAAACTTTTTCTTATAACTGCGCGAAAAGCATGTATTCTTGCTTAATACAGCGAAACAAGCTGTTTTAGACCGAAACGAGCTAAATCACAACACATCGGTTTTACAAGTGTTCCTCTGATACGCGTCAAAACGTTTTCTCTTATAACGGCGCGAAAAGCATGTATTCTTGCTTAATACAACGAAACAAGCTGTTTTAGACCAAAACGAGCTAAATCACAACACATCGGTTTTACAAGTATTCCTCTGATACGCGTGAAAACTTTTTCTCTTATAACTGCGCGAAAAGCATGTATTCGTGCTTAATACAACGAAACAGGTTGTTTTAGACCGAAACGAGGTAAATCTGAACACATCGGTTTTACAAGTGTCCCTGTGACACGCGTCAAAACTTTTTCTCTTATAACTGCGCGAAAAGCATGTATTCTTGCTTAATACAGCGAAACAAGCTGTTTTAGACCGAAACGAGCTAAATCACAACACATCGGTTTCACAAGTGTTCCTCTGATACGCGTCAAAACTTTTTTCTCTTATAACTGCGCGAAAAGCATGTATTCGTGCTTAGTTCAACGAAACAAGCTGTTTTAGACCGAAACGAGGTAAATCTGAACACATCGGTTTTACAAGTGTCCCTGTGACACGCGTCAAAACTTTTTCTCTTATAACTGCGCGAAAAGCATGTATTCTTGCTTAATACAGCGAAACAAGCTGTTTTAGACCGAAACGAGCTAAATCACAACACATCGGTTTTACAAGTGTTCCTCTGATACGCGTCTAAACTTTTTCTCTTATAACTGCGCGAAAAGCATGCATTCGTGCTTAATACGACGAAACAAGCTGTTTTATATTGAAACGAGCTAAATCTGAACACATCGGTTTTACAAGTGTCCCTGTGACACGCGTCAAAACTTTTTCTCTTATGACTGCGCGAAAAGCATGTATTCTTGCTTAATACAGCGAAACAAGCTGTTTTAGACCGAAACGAGCTAAATCACAACACATCGGTTTTACAAGTGTTCCTCTGATACGCGTCAAAACTTTTTTTCTCTTATAACTGCGCGAAAAGCACGTATTCGTGCTTAGTTCAACGAAACAAGCTGTTTTAGACCAAAACGAGGTAAATCTGAACACATCAGTTTTACAAGTGTCCCTGTGACACGCCTTTAAAACTTTTTCTCTTATAACTGCGCGAAAAGCATGTATTCCTGCTTAATACAGCGAAACAAGCTGTTTTAGACCGAAACGAGATAAATCACAACACATCGGCTTTACAAGTGTTCCTCTGATACGCGTCAAATCTTTTTCTCTTATACCTGCGCGAAAAGCATGTATTCTTGCTTAATACAACGAAACAAGCTGTTTTAGACCGAAACGAGCTAAATCACAACACATCGGTTTTACAAGTGTTCCTCTGATACGCGTCTAAACTTTTTCTCTTATAACTGCGCGAAAAGCATGCATTCGTGCTTAATACGACGAAACAAGCTGTTTTAGACCGAAACGAGCTAAATCACAACACATCGGTTTTACAAGTGTTCCGCTGATACGTGTCTAAACTTTTTCTCTTATAACTGCGCGAAAAGCATGTATTTGTGCTTAATACGACGAAACAAGCTGTTTGAGACCGAAACGAGCTAAATCTGAACACATCGGTTTTACAAGTGTCCCTGTGACACGCGTCAAAACGTTTTCTCTTATAACTGCGCGAAAAGCATGTATTCGTGCTTAATACAACGAAACAAGCTGTTTTAGACCGAAACGAGCTAAATCTGAACACATCGGTTTTACAAGTGTCCCTGTGACACGCGTCAAAACTTTTTCTCTTATAACTGCGCGAAAAGCATGTATTCTTGCTTAATACAGCGAAACAAGCTGTTTTAGACCGAAACGAGCTAAATCACAACACATCGGTTTTACAAGTGTTCCTCTGATACGCGTCTAAACTTTTTCTCTTATAACTGCGCGAAAAGCATGCATTCGTGCTTAATACGACGAAACAAGCTGTTTTAGACCGAAACGAGCTAAATCACAACACATCGGTTTTACAAGTGTTCCTCTGATACGTGTCTAAACTTTTTCACTTATAACTGCGCGAAAAGCATGTATTTGTGCTTAATACGACGAAACAAGCTGTTTGAGACCGAAACGAGCTAAATCTGAACACATCGGTTTTACAAGTGTCCCTGTGACACGCGTCAAAACGTTTTCTCTTATAACTGCGCGAAAAGCATGTATACTTGCTTAATACATCGAAACAAGCTGTTTTAGACCGAAACGAGCTAAATCACAACACATCGGTTTTACAAGTGTTCCTCTGATACGCGTCCAAACTTTTTTCTCTTATAACTGCGCGAAAAGCATGTATTCGAGCTTAGTTCAACGAAACAAGCTGTTTTAGACCAAAACGAGGTAAATCTGAACACATCGGTTTTAAAAGTGTCCATGTGATACGCGTCAAAACTTTTTCTCTTATAACTGCGCGAAAAGCATGTATTCCTGCTTAATACAGCGAAACAAGCTGTTTTAGACCGAAACGAGCTAAATCACAACACATCGGTTTTACAAGTGTTCCTCTGATACGCGTCAAAACTTTTTCTCTTATAACTGCGCGAAAAGCATGTATTCGTGCTTAGTCCAACGAAACAAGCTGTTTTAGACCGAAACGAGGTAAATCTGAACACATCGGTTTTACAAGTGTCCCTGTGACATGCATTTAAAACTTTTTCTCTTTTAACTGCGCGAAAAGCATGTATTCCTGCTTAATACAGCGAAACAAGCTGTTTTAGACCGAAACGAGCTAAATCTGAACACATCGGTTTTACAAGTGTCCCTGTGACAGGCGTCAAAACTTTTTCTCTTATAACTGCGCGAAAAGCAGGTATTCTTGCTTAATAATACGAAACAAGCTGTTTTAGACCGAAAAGAACTAAATCACAACACATCGGTTTTACAAGTGTTCCTCTGATACGCGTCAAAACTTTTTTCTCTTATAACTGCGCGAAAAGCATGTATTCGTGCTTAATACAACGAAACAAGCTGTTTTAGACCGAAACGAGCTAAATCTGAACACATCGGTTTTACAAGTGTCCCTGTGAAACGCGTCAAAACTTTTTCTCTTATTACTGCGCGAAAAGCACGTATTCTTGCTTAATAATACGAAACAAGCTGTTTTAGACCGAAAAGAGCTAAATCACAACACATCGGTTTTACAAGTGTTCCTGTGATACGCGTCAAAACTTTTTCTCTTATAACTGCGCGAAAAGCATGTATTCGTGCTTAATACAACGAAACAAGCTGTTTTAGACCGAGATGAGCTAAATGTGAACACATCAGTTTTAAAAGTGTCCCTCTAATACGCGTCAAAACTTTTTCTTCTATAACTGCGCGAAAAGCATGTATTCGTGCTTAAAACAACGAAACAAGCTGTTTTATACCAAAACGAGCTGTATCTGAACACATCGGTTTTACAAGTATCCACGTTATACTCGTCAAAAATTTTTCTCTTATAACTGCGCGAAAAGCATGTATTCGTGCTTAATACAACGAATCAAGCTGTTTTAGACCGAAACGAGCTAAATCTGAACACGTCGGTTTTACACGTGTCCCTGTGACACGCGTCAAAACTTTTTCTCTTATAACTGCGCGAAAAGCACGTATTCTTGCTTAATACAGCGAAACAAGTTGTTTTAGACCGAAACGAGCTAAATCACAACACATCGGTTTTACAAGTGTTCCTCTGATAGGCGTCAAAACTTTTTCTCTTATAACTGCGCGAAAAGCATGTATTCTTGCTTAATACAGCGAAACAAGCTGTTTTAGACCGAAACGAGCTAAATCACAACACATCGGTTTTACAAGTGTTCCTCTGATACGCGTCTAAACTTTTTCTCTTATAACTGCGCGAAAAGCATGCATTCGTGCTTAATACGACGAAACAAGCTGTTTTATACCGAAACGAGCTAAATCTGAACACATCGGTTTTACAAGTGTCCCTGTGACACGCGTCAAAACTTTTTCTCTTATGACTGCGCGAAAAGCATGTATTCTTGCTTAATACAGCGAAACAAGCTGTTTTAGACCGAAACGAGCTAAATCACAACACATCGGTTTTACAAGTGTTCCTCTGATACGCGTCAAAACTTTTTTTCTCTTATAACTGCGCGAAAAGCACGTATTCGTGCTTAGTTCAACGAAACAAGCTGTTTTAGACCGAAACGAGCTAAATCTGAACACATCGGTTTTACAAGTGTCCCTGTGAAACGCGTCAAAACTTTTTCTCTTATTACTGCGCGAAAAGCACGTATTCTTGCTTAATAATACGAAACAAGCTGTTTTAGACCGAAAAGAGCTAAATCACAACACATCGGTTTTACAAGTGTTCCTGTGATACGCGTCAAAACTTTTTCTCTTATAACTGCGCGAAAAGCATGTATTCGTGCTTAATACAACGAAACAAGCTGTTTTAGACCGAGATGAGCTAAATGTGAACACATCAGTTTTAAAAGTGTCCCTCTAATACGCGTCAAAACTTTTTCTTCTATAACTGCGCGAAAAGCATGTATTCGTGCTTAAAACAACGAAACAAGCTGTTTTATACCAAAACGAGCTGTATCTGAACACATCGGTTTTACAAGTATCCACGTTATACTCGTCAAAACTTTTTCTCTTATAACTGCGCGAAAAGCATGTATTCGTGCTTAATACAACGAATCAAGCTGTTTTAGACCGAAACGAGCTAAATCTGAACACGTCGGTTTTACACGTGTCCCTGTGACACGCGTCAAAACTTTTTCTCTTATAACTGCGCGAAAAGCACGTATTCTTGCTTAATACAGCGAAACAAGTTGTTTTAGACCGAAACGAGCTAAATCACAACACATCGGTTTTACAAGTGTTCCTCTGATAGGCGTCAAAACGTTTTTCTCTTATGACTGCGCGAAAAGCATGTATTCGTGCTTAGTTCAACGAAACAAGCTGTTTTAGACCGAAACGAGCTAAATCACAACACATCGGTTTTACAAGTGTTCCTCTGATACGCGTCAAAACTTTTTCTCTTATAACTGCGCGAAAAGCATGTATTCGTGCTTAATACAACGAAACAAGCTGTTTTAGACCGAAACGAGCTAAATCTGAACACATCGGTTTTAAAAGTGTCCATGTGATACGCGTCAAAACGTTTTCTCTTATAACTGCGCGAAAAGCATGTATTCGTGCTGAATACAACGAAACAAGCTGTTTTAGTCCGAAAAGAGGTAAATCTGAACACATCGGTTTTACAAGTGTTCCTCTGATACGCGTCAAAACTTTTTCTCTTATAACTGCGCGAAAAGCATGTGTTAGTGCTTAATACAACGAAACAAGCTGTTTTAGACCGAAACGAGCTAAATCTGAACACATCGGTTTTAAAAGTGTCCATGTGATACGCGTCAAAACTTTTTCTCTTATAACTGCGCGAAAAGCATGTATTCTTGCTTAATACAGCGACACAAGCTGTTTTAGACCGAAACGAGGTAAATCTGAACACATCGGTTTTACGTGTCCCTGTGACATGCCTTTAAAACTTTTTCTCTTATACCTGCGCGAAAAGCATGTATTCGGGGTAATACAACGAAACAAGCTGTTTTAGACCGAAACGAGCTAAATCAGAACATATCGGTTTTACAAGTGTCCCTGTGACACGCGTCAAAACTTTTTATCTTATAACTGCGCGAAAAGCATTTATTCTTGCTTAATACAGCGAAACAAGCTGTTTTAGACCGAAACGAGCTAAATCTGAACACATCGGTTTTACAAGTGTCCCTGTGACACGCGTCAAAACTTTTTCTCTTAAACTGCGCGAAAAGCATGTATTCTTGCTTAATACAGCGAAACAAGCTGTTTTAGACCGAAACGAGCTAAATCACAACACATCGGTTTTACAAGTGTTCCTCTGATACGCGTCTAAACTTTTTCTCTTATAACTGCGCGAAAAGCATGCATTCGTGCTTAATACGACGAAACAAGCTGTTTTGGACCGAAACGAGCTAAATCACAACACATCAATTTTACAAGTGTTCCTCTGATACGTGTCTAAACTTTTTCTCTTATAACTGCGCGAAAAGCATGTATTTGTGCTTAATACGACGAAACAAGCTGTTTGAGACCGAAACGAGCTAAATCTGAACACATCGGTTTTACAAGTGTCCCTGTGACACGCGTCAAAACGTTTTCTCTTATAACTGCGCGAAAAGCATGTATACTTGCTTAATACATCGAAACAAGCTGTTTTAGACCGAAACGAGCTAAATCACAACACATCGGTTTTACAAGTGTTCCTCTGATACGCGTCCAAACTTTTTTCTCTTATAACTGCGCGAAAAGCATGTATTCGAGCTTAGTTCAACGAAACAAGCTGTTTTAGACCAAAACGAGGTAAATCTGAACACATCGGTTTTAAAAGTGTCCATGTGATACGCGTCAAAACTTTTTCTCTTATAACTGCGCGAAAAGCATGTATTCCTGCGTAATACAGCGAAACAAGCTGTTTTAGACCGAAACGAGCTAAATCACAACACATCGGTTTTACAAGTGTTCCTCTGATACGCGTCAAAACTTTTTCTCTTATAACTGCGCGAAAAGCATGTATTCGTGCTTAGTCCAACGAAACAAGCTGTTTTAGACCGAAACGAGGTAAATCTGAACACATCGGTTTTACAAGTGTCCCTGTGACATGCATTTAAAACTTTTTCTCTTATAACTGCGCGAAAAGCATGTATTCCTGCTTAATACAGCGAAACAAGCTGTTTTAGACCGAAACGAGCTAAATCTGAACACATCGGTTTTACAAGTGTCCCTGTGACAGGCGTCAAAACTTTTTCTCTTTTAACTGCGCGAAAAGCAGGTATTCTTGCTTAATAATACGAAACAAGCTGTTTTAGACCGAAAAGAGCTAAATCACAACACATCGGTTTTACAGTGTTCCTCTGATACGCGTCAAAACTTTTTTCTCTTATAACTGCGCGAAAAGCATGTATTCGTGCTTAATACAACGAAACAAGCTGTTTTAGACCGAGATGAGCTAAATCTGAACACATCAGTTTTACAAGTGTCCCTCTAATACGCGTCAAAACTTTTTCTTCTCTAACTGCGCGAAAAGCATGTATTCTTGCTTAATACAGCGAAACAATCTGTTTTAGACCGAAACGAGCTAAATCACAACACACCGGTTTTACAAGTGTTCCTCTGATACGCGTCAAAACTTTTTTCTCTTATAACTGCGCGAAAAGCATGTATTCGTGCTTAGTCCAAAGAAACAAGTTGTTTAAGACCGAAACGATGTAAATCTGAACACATCGGTTTTACGAGTGTCCCTGTGACACGCGTCAAAACTTTTTCTCTTATTAATGCGCGAAAAGCACGTATTCTTGCTTAATAATACGAAACAAGCTGTTTTAGACCGAAAAGAGCTAAATCACCACACATCGGTTTTACAAGTGTTCCTCTGATACGCGTCAAAACTTTTTCTCTTATGACTGCGCGAAAAGCATGTATTCGTGCTTAGTTCAACGAAACAAGCTGTTTTAGACCGAAACGAGCTAAATCACAACACATCGGTTTTACAAGTGTTCCTCTGATACGCGTCAAAACTTTTTCTCTTATAACTGCGCGAAAAGCATGTATTCGTGCTTAATACAACGAAACAAGCTGTTTTAGACCGAAACGAGCTAAATCTGAACACATCGGTTTTAAAAGTGTCCATGTGATACGCGTCAAAACGTTTTCTCTTATAACTGCGCGAAAAGCATGTATTCGTGCTGAATACAACGAAACAAGCTGTTTTAGTCCGAAAAGAGGTAAATCTGAACACATCTGTTTTACAAGTGTTCCTCTGATACGCGTCAAAACTTTTTCTCTTATAACTGCGCGAAAAGCATGTGTTCGTGCTTAATACAACGAAACAAGCTGTTTTAGACCGAAACGAGCTAAATCTGAACACATCGGTTTTAAAAGTGTCCATGTGATACGCGTCAAAACTTTTTCTCTTATAACTGCGCGAAAAGCATGTATTCTTGCTTAATACAGCGACACAAGCTGTTTTAGACCGAAACGAGGTAAATCTGAACACATCGGTTTTACGTGTCCCTGTGACATGCCTTTAAAACTTTTTCTCTTATACCGGCGCGAAAAGCATGTATTCGGGCTTAATACAACGAAACAAGCTGTTTTAGACCGAAACGAGCTAAATCTGAACATATCGGTTTTACAAATGTTCCTCTGATACGCGTCAAAACTTTTTTCTCTTATAACTGCGCGAAAAGCTTGTATTCGTGCTTAGTCTAACGAAACAAGCTGTTTTAGACCGAAACGAGGTGAATCTGAACACATCGGTTTTACGAGTGTCCCTGTGACACGCGTCAAAACTTTTTCTCTTATTACTGCGCGAAAAGCACGTATTCTTGCTTAATAATACGAAACAAGCTGTTTTAGACCGAAAAGAGTTAAATCACAACACATCGGTTTTACAAGTGTTCCTCTGATACGCGTCAAAACTTTTTCTCTTATAACTGCGCGAAAAGCATGTATTCGTGCTTAATACAACGAAACAAGCTGTTTTAGACCGAGATGAGCTAGATCTGAACACATCGGTTTTACAAGTGTCCCTGTGACATGCCTGTAAAACTTTTTCTCTTATAACTGCGCGAAAAGCATATATTCCTGCTTAATACAGCGAAACAAGCTGTTTTAGACCGAAACGAGCTAAATCACAACACATCGGTTTTACAAGTGTTTCTCTGATACGCGTCAAAACTTTTTCTCTTATAACTGCGCGAAAAGCATGTATTCGTGCTTAGTCCAACGAAACAAGCTGTTTTAGACCGAAACGGGGTAAATCTGAACACATCGGTTTTACAAGTGTCCCTGTGACACGCCTTTAAAACTTTTTATCTTATAACTGCGCGAAAAGCATGTATTCCTGCTTAATACAGCGAAACAAGCTGTTTTAGGCCGAAACGAGATAAATCACAACACATCGGCTTTACAAGTTTTTCTCTGATACGCGTCAAATCTTTTTCTCTTATAACTGCGCGAAAAGCATGTATTCTTGCTTAATACAACGAAACATGCTGTTTTAGACCGAAACGAGCTAAATCACAACACATCGGTTTTACAAGTGTTCCTCTGATACGCGTCTGATCTTTTTCTCTTATAACTGCGCGAAAAGCATGTATTCGTGCTTAATACAACGAAACAAGCTGTTTTAGACCGAAACGAGCTAAATCTGAACACATCGGTTTTACAAGTGTCCCTGTGACACGCGTCAAAACTTTTTCTCTTATAACTGCGCGAAAAGCATGTATTCTTGCTTAATACAGCGAAACAAGCTGTTTTAGACCGAAACGAGCTAAATCACAACACATCGGTTTTACAAGTGTTCCTCTGATACGCGTCAAAACTTTTTCTCTTATAACTGCGCGAAAAGCATGTATTCTTGCTTAATACAACGAAACAAGCTGTTTTAGACCGAAACGAGCTAAATCACAACACATCGGTTTTACAAGTGTTCCTATGATACGCGTCTAAACTTTTTCTCTTGTAACTGCGCGAAAAGCATGTATTCGTGCCTAATACGACGAAACAAGCTGTTTTAGACCGAAACGAGCTAAATCTGAACACATCGGTTTTACAAGTGTCCCTGTGACACGCGTCAAAACTTTTTCTCTTATAACTGCGCGAAAAGCATGTATTCTTGCTTAATACAGCGAAACAAGCTGTTTTAGACCAAAACGAGCTAAATCACAAACATCGGTTTTACAAGTATTCCTCTGATACGCGTCAAAACTTTTTTCTCTTATAACTGCGCGAAAAGCATGTATTCGTGCTTGATACAACGAAACAAGTTGTTTTAGACCGAAACGAGCTAAATCTGAACACATCGGTTTTACAAGTGTCCCTGTGACTCGCGTCAAAACTTTTTCTCTTATAACTGCGCGAAAAGCATGTATTCTTGCTTAATACAGCGAAACAAGCTGTTTTAGACCGAAACGAGGTAAATCACAACACATCGGTTTTACAAGTGTTCCTCTGATACGCGTCAAAACTTTTTCTCTTATAACGGCGCGAAAAGCATGTATTCTTGCTTAATACAACGAAACAAGCTGTTTTAGACCAAAACGAGCTAAATCACAACACATCGGTTTTACAAGTATTCCTCTGATACGCGTGAAAACTTTTTCTCTTATAACTGCGCGAAAAGCATGTATTCGTGCTTAATACAACGAAACAGGTTGTTTTAGACCGAAACGAGGTAAATCTGAACACATCGGTTTTACAAGTGTCCCTGTGACACGCGTCAAAACTTTTTCTCTTATAACTGCGCGAAAAGCAAGTATTCTTGCTTAATACAGCGAAACAAGCTGTTTTAGACCGAAACGAGCTAAATCACAACACATCGGTTTCACAAGTGTTCCTCTGATACGCGTCAAAACTTTTTTCTCTTATAACTGCGCGAAAAGCATGTATTCGTGCTTAGTTCAACGAAACAAGCTGTTTTAGACCGAAACGAGGTAAATCTGAACACATCGGTTTTACAAGTGTCCCTGTGACACGCGTCAAAACTTTTTCTCTTATAACTGCGCGAAAAGCATGTATTCGTGCTTAATACAACGAAACAGGTTGTTTTAGACCGAAACGAGGTAAATCTGAACACATCGGTTTTACAAGTGTCCCTGTGACACGCGTCAAAACTTTTTCTCTTATAACTGCGCGAAAAGCAAGTATTCTTGCTTAATACAGCGAAACAAGCTGTTTTAGACCGAAACGAGCTAAATCACAACACATCGGTTTCACAAGTGTTCCTCTGATACGCGTCAAAACTTTTTTCTCTTATAACTGCGCGAAAAGCATGTATTCTTGCTTAATACAGCGAAACAAGCTGTTTTAGACCGAAACGAGGTAAATCACAACACATCGGTTTTACAAGTGTTCCTCTGATACGCGTCAAAACTTTTTCTCTTATAACGGCGCGAAAAGCATGTATTCTTGCTTAATACAACGAAACAAGCTGTTTTAGACCAAAACGAGCTAAATCACAACACATCGGTTTTACAAGTATTCCTCTGATACGCGTCAAAACTTTTTTCTCTTATAACTGCGCGAAAAGCATGTATTCGTGCTTGATACAACGAAACAAGTTGTTTTAGACCGAAACGAGCTAAATCTGAACACATCGGTTTTACAAGTGTCCCTGTGACTCGCGTCAAAACTTTTTCTCTTATAACTGCGCGAAAAGCATGTATTCTTGCTTAATACAGCGAAACAAGCTGTTTTAGACCGAAACGAGGTAAATCACAACACATCGGTTTTACAAGTGTTCCTCTGATACGCGTCAAAACTTTTTCTCTTATAACGGCGCGAAAAGCATGTATTCTTGCTTAATACAACGAAACAAGCTGTTTTAGACCAAAACGAGCTAAATCACAATACATCGGTTTTACAAGTATTCCTCTGATACGCGTGAAAACTTTTTCTCTTATAACTGCGCGAAAAGCATGTATTCGTGCTTAATACAACGAAACAGGTTGTTTTAGACCGAAACGAGGTAAATCTGAACACATCGGTTTTACAAGTGTCCCTGTGACACGCGTCAAAACTTTTTCTCTTATAACTGCGCGAAAAGCAAGTATTCTTGCTTAATACAGCGAAACAAGCTGTTTTAGACCGAAACGAGCTAAATCACAACACATCGGTTTCACAAGTGTTCCTCTGATACGCGTCAAAACTTTTTTCTCTTATAACTGCGCGAAAAGCATGTATTCGTGCTTAGTTCAACGAAACAAGCTGTTTTAGACCGAAACGAGGTAAATCTGAACACATCGGTTTTACAAGTGTCCCTGTGACACGCGTCAAAACTTTTTCTCTTATAACTGCGCGAAAAGCATGTATTCTTGCTTAATACAGCGAAACAAGCTGTTTTAGACCGAAACGAGCTAAATCACAACACATCGGTTTTACAAGTGTTCCTCTGATAAGCGTCTAAACTTTTTCTCTTATATCTGCGCGAAAAGCATGCATTCGTGCTTAATACGACGAAACAAGCTGTTTTAGACCGAAACGAGCTAAATCTGAACACATCGGGTTTACAAGTGTCCCTGTGACACGCGTCAAAACTTTTTCTCTTATGACTGCGCGAAAAGCATGTATTCTTGCTTAATACAGCGAAACAAGCTGTTTTAGACCGAAACGAGCTAAATCACAACACATCGGTTTTACAAGTGTTCCTCTGATACGCGTCAAAATTTTTTTTCTCTTATAACTGCGCGAAAAGCACGTATTCGTGCTTAGTTCAACGAAACAAGCTGTTTTAAACCAAAACGAGGTAAATCTGAACACATCGGTTTTACAAGTGTCCCTGTGACACGCCTTTAAAACTTTTTCTCTTATAACTGCGCGAAAAGCATGTATTCCTGCTTAATACAGCGAAACAAGCTGTTTTAGACCGAAACGAGATAAATCACAACACATCGGCTTTACAAGTGTTCCTCTGATACGCGTCTAAACTTTTTCTCTTATAACTGCGCGAAAAGCATGTATTCGTGCTTAATACAACGAAACAAGCTGTTTTAGACCGAAACGAGCTAAATCTGAACACATCGGTTTTACAAGTGTCCCTGTGACACGCGTCAAAACTTTTTCTCTTATAACTGCGCGAAAAGCATGTATTCTTGCTTAATACAGCGAAACAAGCTGTTTTAGACCGAAACGAGCTAAATCACAACACATCGGTTTTACAAGTGTTCCTCTGATACGCGTCTAAACTTTTTCTCTTATAACTGCGCGAAAAGCATGCATTCGTGCTTAATACGACGAAACAAGCTGTTTTAGACCGAAACGAGCTAAATCACAACACATCGGTTTTACAAGTGTTCCTCTGATACGCGTCTAATCTTTTCTCTTATAACTGCGCGAAAAGCATGTATTTGTGCTTCATACGACGAAACAAGCTGTTTGAGACCGAAACGAGCTAAATCTGAACACATCGGTTTTACAAGTGTTCCTGTGACACGCGTCAAAACGTTTTCTCTTATTACTGCGCGAAAAGCACGTATTCTTGCTTAATATTACGAAACAAGCTGTTTTAGACCGAAAAGAGCTAAATCACAACACATCGGTTTTACAAGTGTTCCTCTGATACGCGTAAAATCTTTTTCTCTTATAACTGCGCGAAAAGCATGTATTCGTGCTTAATACAACGAAACAAGCTGTTTTAGACCGAAACGAGCTAAATCTGAACACATCGGTTTTACAAGTGTCCCTGTGACATGCATTTAAAACTTTTTCTCTTATAACTGCGCGAAAAGCATGTATTCCTGCTTAATACAGCGAAACAAGCTGTTTTAGACCGAAACGAGCTAAATCTGAACACATCGGTTTTACAAGTGTCCCTGTGACAGGCGTCAAAACTTTTTCTCTTATAACTGCGCGAAAAGCAGGTATTCTTGCTTAATAATACGAAACAAGCTGTTTTAGACCGAAAAGAGCTAAATCACAACACATCGGTTTTACAAGTGTTCCTCTGATACGCGTCAAAACTTTTTTCTCTTATAACTGCGCGAAAAGCATGTATTCGTGCTTAATACAACGAAACAAGCTGTTTTAGACCGAAACGAGCTAAATCTGAACACATCGGTTTTACAAGTGTCCCTGTGACACGCGTCAAAACTTTTTCTCTTATTACTGCGCGAAAAGCACGTATTCTTGCTTAATAATACGAAACAAGCTGTTTTAGACCGAAAAGAGCTAAATCACAACACATCGGTTTTACAAGTGTTCCTCTGATACGCGTAAAATCTTTTTCTCTTATAACTGCGCGAAAAGCATGTATTCTTGCTTAATACAGCGAAACAAGCTGTTTTAGACCGAAACGAGCTAAATCACAACACACCGGTTTTACAAGTGTTCCTCTGATACGCGTCAAAACTTTTTTCTCTTATAACTGCGCGAAAAGCATGTATTCGTGCTTAGTCCAACGAAACAAGTTGTTTAAGACCGAAACGATGTAAATCTGAACACATCGGTTTTACGAGTGTCCCTGTGACACGCGTCAAAACTTTTTCTCTTATTAATGCGCGAAAAGCACGTATTCTTGCTTAATAATACGAAACAAGCTGTTTTAGACCGAAAAGAGCTAAATCACCACACATCGGTTTTACAAGTGTTCCTCTGATACGCGTCAAAACTTTTTCTCTTATAACTGCGCGAAAAGCATGTATTCGTGCTTAATACAACGAAACAAGCTGTTTTAGACCGAGATGAGCTAAATGTGAACACATCAGTTTTAAAAGTGTCCCTCTAATACGCGTCAAAACTTTTTCTTCTATAACTGCGCGAAAAGCATGTATCCGTGCTTAAAACAACGAAACAAGCTGTTTTATACCAAAACGAGCTGTATCTGAACACATCGGTTTTACAAGTATCCACGTGATACTCGTCAAAACTTTTTCTCTTATAACTGCGCGAAAAGCACGTATTCTTGCTTAATACAGCGAAACAAGTTGTTTTAGACCGAAACGAGCTAAATCACAACACATCGGTTTTACAAGTGTTCCTCTGATAGGCGTCAAAACGTTTTTCTCTTATGACTGCGCGAAAAGCATGTATTCGTGCTTAGTTCAACGAAACAAGCTGTTTTAGACCGAAACGAGGTAAATCTGAACACATCGGTTTTACAAGTGTCCCTGTGACACGCCTTTAAAACTTTTTCTCTTATAACTGCGCGAAAAGCATGTATTCGTGCTGAATACAACGAAACAAGCTGTTTTAGTCCGAAAAGAGGTAAATCTGAACACATCGGTTTTACAAGTGTTCCTCTGATACGCGTCAAAACGTTTTCTCTTATTACTGCGCGAAAAGCATGTATTCTTGCTTAATACAACGAAACAAGCTGTTTTAGACCGAAACGAGCCAAATCACAACACATCGGTATTACAAGTGTTCCACGTGATACTCGTCAAAACTTTTTCTCTAATAACTGCGCGAAAAGCATGTATTCTTGCTTAATACAGCGAACAAGCTGTTTTAGACCGAAACGAGCTAAATCACAAAACATCGGTTTTACAAGTGTTCCTCTGATACGCGTCAAAACGTTTTCTCTTATAACTGCGCGAAAAGCATGTATTCGTGCTTAATACAACGAAACAAGCTGTTTTAGACCGAAACGAGCTAAATCTGAACACATCGGTTTTACAAGTGTCCCTCTGATACGCGTCAAAACTTTTTCTCTTATAACTGCGCGAAAAGCATGTATTCTTGCTTAATACAACGAAACAAGCTGTTTTAGACCGAAACGAGCTAAATCACAACACATCGGTTTTACAAGTGTTCGTCTGATACGCGTCTAAACGTTTCTCTTATAACTGAGCGAAAAGCATGTATTCGTGCTTAATACGACGAAACAAGCTGTTTTAGATCGAAACGAGCTAAATCTGAACACATCGGTTTTACAAGTGTCCCTGTGACACGTGTCAAAACTTTTTCTCTTATAACTGCGCGAAAAGCATGTATTCTTGCTTAATACAGCGAAACAAGCTGTTTTAGACCGAAACAAGCTAAATCACAACACACCGGTTTTACAAATGTTCCTCTGATACTCGTCAAAACTTTTTTCTCTTATAACTGCGCGAAAAGCTTGTATTCGTGCTTAGTCTAACGAAACAAGCTGTTTTAGACCGAAACGAGGTAAATCTGAACACATCGGTTTTACGAGTGTCCCTGTGACACGCGTCAAAACTTTTTCTCTTATTACTGCGCGAAAAGCACGTATTCTTGCTTAATACAACGAAACAAGCTGTTTTAGACCGAGATGAGCTAAATCTGAACACATCGGTTTTACAAGTGTCCCTGTGACATGCCTGTAAAACTTTTTCTCTTATAACTGCGCGAAAAGCATATATTCCTGCTTAATACAGCGAAACAAGCTGTTTTAGACCGAAACGAGCTAAATCACAACACATCGGTTTTACAAGTGTTTCTCTGATACGCGTCAAAACTTTTTCTCTTATAACTGCGCGAAAAGCATGTATTCGTGCTTAGTCCAATGAAACAAGCTGTTATAGACCGAAACGGGCTAAATCTGAACACATCGGTTTTACAAGTGTCCCTGTGACACGCGTCAAAACTTTTTCTCTTATAACTGCGCGAAAAGCATGTATTCTTGGTTAATACAGCGAAACAAGCTGTTTTAGACCGAAATGAGCTAAATCACAACACATCGGTTTTACAAGTGTTCCTCTGATACGCGTCAAAACTTTTTCTCTTATAACTGCGCGAAAAGCATGTATTCGTGCTTAATACAACGAAACAAGCTGTTTTAGACCAAAATGAGCTAAATCACAACACATAGGTTTTACAAGTGTTCCTCTGATACGCGTCAAAACTTTTTTTCTCTTATAACTGCGCGAAAAGCACGTATTCGTGCTTAGTTCAACGAAACAAGCTGTTTTAGACCAAAACGAGGTAAATCTGAACACATCGGTTTTACAAGTGTCCCTGTGACACGCTTTTAAAACTTTTTCTCTTATAACTGCGCGAAAAGCATGTATTCCTGCTTAATACAGCGAAACAAGCTGTTTTAGACCGAAACGAGATAAATCACAACATATCGGCTTTACAAGTGTTCCTCTGATACGCGTCAAATCTTTTTCTCTTATGCCTGCGCGAAAAGCATGTATTCTTGCTTAATACAACGAAACAAGCTGTTTTAGACCGAAACGAGCTAAATCACAACACATCGGTTTTACAAGTGTTCCTCTGATACGCGTCTAAACTTTTTCTCTTATAACTGCGCGAAAAGCATGTATTCGTGCTTAATACAAAGAAACAAGCTGTTTTAGACCGAAGCGAGCTAAATCTGAAGACATCGGTTTTACAAGTGTCCCTGTGACACGCGTCAAAACTTTTTCTCTTATAACTGCGCGAAAAGCATGTATTCTTGCTTAATACAGCGAAACAAGCTGTTTTAGACCGAAACGATCTAAATCACAACACATCGGTTTTACAAGTGTTTCTCTGATACGCGTCTAAACTTTTTCTCTTATAACTGCGCGAAAAGCATGTATTTGTGCTTAATACGACGAAACAAGCTGTTTGAGACCGAAACGAGTTAAATCTGAACACATCGGTTTTACAAGTGTCCCTGTGACACGCGTCAAAACGTTTTCTCTTATAACTGCGCGAAAAGCATGTATACTTGCTTAATACATCGAAACAAGCTGTTTTAGACCGAAACGAGCTAAATCACAACACATCGGTTTTACAAGTGTTCCTCTGATACGCGTCAAAACTTTTTCTCTTATAACTGCGCGAAAAGCATGTATTCGTGCTTAGTCCAACGAAACAAGCTGTTTTAGACCGAAACGAGGTAAATCTGAACACATCGGTTTTACAAGTGTCCCTGTGACATGCATTTAAAACTTTTTCTCTTATAACTGCGCGAAAAGCATGTATTCCTGCTTAATACAGCGAAACAAGCTGTTTTAGACCGAAACGAGCTAAATCTGAACACATCGGTTTTACAAGTGTCCCTGTGACAGGCGTCAAAACTTTTTCTCTTATAACTGCGCGAAAAGCAGGTATTCTTGCTTAATAATACGAAACAAGCTGTTCTAGACCGAAAAGAGCTAAATCACAACACATCGGTTTTACAAGTGTTCCTCTGATACGCGTCAAAACTTTTTTCTCTTATAACTGCGCGAAAAGCATGTATTCGTGCTTAATACAACGAAACAAGCTGTTTTAGACCGAAACGAGCTAAATCTGAACACATCGGTTTTACAAGTGTCCCTGTGACACGCGTCAAAACTTTTTCTCCTATTACTGCGCGAAAAGCACGTATTCTTGCTTAATAATACGAAACAAGCTGTTTTAGACCGAAAAGAGCTAAATCACAACACATCGGTTTTACAAGTGTTCCTCTGATACGCGTAAAATCTTTTTCTCTTATAACTGCGCGAAAAGCGTGTATTCGTGCTTAATACAACGAAACAAGCTGTTTTAGACCGAGATGAGCTAAATCTGAACACAACAGTTTTACAAGTGTCCCTCTAATACGCGTCAAAACTTTTTCTTCTCTAACTGCGCGAAAAGCATGTATTCTTGCTTAATACAGCGAAACAAGCTGTTTTAGACCGAAACGAGCTAAATCACAACACACCGGTTTTACAAGTGTTCCTCTGATACGCGTCAAAACTTTTTTCTCTTATAACTGCGCGAAAAGCATGTATTCGTGCTTAGTTCAACGAAACAAGCTGTTTTAGACCGAAACGAGGTAAATCTGAACACATCGGTTTTACAAGTGTCCCTGTGACACGCGTCAAAACTTTTTCTCTTATAACTGCGCGAAAAGCATGTATTCTTGCTTAATACAGCGAAACAAGCTGTTTTAGACCGAAACGAGCTAAATCACAACACATCGGTTTTACAAGTGTTCCTCTGATACGCGTCTAAACTTTTTCTCTTATAACTGCGCGAAAAGCATGCATTCGTGCTTAATACGACGAAACAAGCTGTTTTAGACCGAAACGAGCTAAATCTGAACACATCGGTTTTACAAGTGTCCCTGTGACACGCGTCAAAACTTTTTCTCTTATGACTGCGCGAAAAGCATGTATTCTTGCTTAATACAGCGAAACAAGCTGTTTTAGACCGAAACGAGCTAAATCTGAACACATCGGTTTTACAAGTGTCCCTGTGACACGCCTTTAAAACTTTTTCTCTTATAACTGCGCGAAAAGCATGTATTCCTGCTTAATACAGCGAAACAAGCTGTTTTAGACCGAAACGAGATAAATCACAACACATCGGCTTTACAAGTGTTCCTCTGATACGCGTCAAAACTTTTTTTCTCTTATAACTGCGCGAAAAGCACGTATTCGTGCTTAGTTCAACGAAACAAGCTGTTTTAGACCAAAACGAGGTAAATCTGAACACATCGGTTTTACAAGTGTCCCTGTGACACGCCTTTAAAACTTTTTCTCTGATAACTGCGCGAAAAGCATGTATTCGTGCTTAAAACAACGAAACAAGCTGTTTTATACCAAAACGAGCTGTATCTGAACACATCGGTTTTACAAGTATCCACGTGATACTCGTCAAAACTTTTTCTCTTATAACTGCGCGAAAAGCATGTATTCGTGCTTAATACAACGAATCAAGCTGTTTTAGACCGAAACGAGCTAAATCTGAACACGTCGGTTTTACACGTGTCCCTGTGACACGCGTCAAAACTTTTTCTCTTATAACTGCGCGAAAAGCACGTATTCTTGCTTAATACAGCGAAACAAGTTGTTTTAGACCGAAACGAGCTAAATCACAACACATCGGGTTTACAAGTGTTCCTCTGATAGGCGTCAAAACGTTTTTCTCTTATGACTGCGCGAAAAGCATGTATTCGTGCTTAGTTCAACGAAACAAGCTGTTTTAGACCGAAACGAGGTAAATCTGAACACATCGGTTTTACAAGTGTCCCTGTGACACGCCTTTAAAACTTTTTCTCTTATAACTGCGCGAAAATCATGTATTCGTGCTGAATACAACGAAACAAGCTGTTTTAGTCCGAAAAGAGGTAAATCTGAACACATCGGTTTTGCAAGTGTTCCTCTGATACGCGTCAAAACGTTTTCTCTTATAACTGCGCGAAAAGCATGTATTCTTGCTTAATACAACGAAACAAGCTGTTTTAGACCGAAACGAGCCAAATCACAACACATCGGTATTACAAGTGTTCCACGTGATACTCGTCAAAACTTTTTCTCTAATAACTGCGCGAAAAGCATGTATTCTTGCTTAATACAGCGAAACAAGCTGTTTTAGACCTAAACGAGCTAAATCACAACACATCGGTTTTACAAGTGTTCCTCTGATACGCATCAAAACTTTTTCTCTTATAACTGCGCGAAAAGCATGTATTCTTGCTTAATACAGCGAAACAAGCTGTTTTAGACCGAAACGAGCTAAATCACAAAACATCGGTTTTACAAGTGTTCCTCTGATACGCGTCAAAACGTTTTCTCTTATAACTGCGCGAAAAGCATGTATTCGTGCTTAATACAACAAAACAAGCTGTTTTAGACCGAAACGAGCTAAATCTGAACACATCGGTTTTACAAGTGTCCCTCTGATACGCGTCAAAACTTTTTCTCTTATAACTGCGCGAAAAGCATGTATTCTTGCTTAATACAACGAAACAAGCTGTTTTAGACCGAAACGACCTAAATCACAACACATCGGTTTTACAAGTGTTCGTCTGATACGCGTCTAAACTTTTCTATTATAACTGAGCGAAAAGCATGTATTCGTGCTTAATACGACGAAACAAGCTGTTTTAGATCGAAACGAGCTAAATCTGAACACATCGGTTTTACAAGTGTCCCTGTGACACGTGTCAAAACTTTTTCTCTTATAACTGCGCGAAAAGCATGTATTCTTGCTTAATACAGCGAAACAAGCTGTTTTAGACCGAAACAAGCTAAATCACAACACACCGGTTTTACAAATGTTCCTCTGATACGCGTCAAAACTTTTTTCTCTTATAACTGCGCGAAAAGCTTGTATTCGTGCTTAGTCTAACGAAACAAGCTGTTTTAGACCGAAACGAGGTAAATCTGAACACATCGGTTTTACGAGTGTCCCTGTGACACGCGGCAAAACTTTTTCTCTTATTACTGCGCGAAAAGCACGTATTCTTGCTTAATACAACGAAACAAGCTGTTTTAGACCGAGATGAGCTAAATCTGAACACATCGGTTTTACAAGTGTCCCTGTGACATGCCTGTAAAACTTTTTCTCTTATAACTGCGCGAAAAGCATATATTCCTGCTTAATACAGCGAAACAAGCTGTTTTAGACCGAAACGAGCTAAATCACAACACATCGGTTTTACAAGTGTTTCTCTGATACGCGTCAAAACTTTTTCTCTTATAACTGCGCGAAAAGCATGTATTCGTGCTTAGTCCAATGAAACAAGCTGTTATAGACCGAAACGGGCTAAATCTGAACACATCGGTTTTACAAGTGTCCCTGTGACACGCGTCAAAACTTTTTCTCTTATAACTGCGCGAAAAGCATGTATTCTTGGTTAATACAGCGAAACAAGCTGTTTTAGACCGAAATGAGCTAAATCACAACACATCGGTTTTACAAGTGTTCCTCTGATACGCGTCAAAACTTTTTCTCTTATAACTGCGCGAAAAGCATGTATTCGTGCTTAATACAACGAAACAAGCTGTTTTAGACCAAAATGAGCTAAATCACAACACATCGGTTTTACAAGTGTTCCTCTGATACGCGTCAAAACTTTTTTTCTCTTATAACTGCGCGAAAAGCACGTATTCGTGCTTAGTTCAACGAAACAAGCTGTTTTAGACCAAAACGAGGTAAATCTGAACACATCGGTTTTACAAGTGTCCCTGTGACACGCCTTTAAAACTTTTTCTCTTATAACTGCGCGAAAAGCATGTATTCCTGCTTAATACAGCGAAACAAGCTGTTTTAGACCGAAACGAGATAAATCACAACATATCGGCTTTACAAGTGTTCCTCTGATACGCGTCAAATCTTTTTCTCTTATGCCTGCGCGAAAAGCATGTATTCTTGCTTAATACAACGAAACAAGCTGTTTTAGACCGAAACGAGCTAAATCACAACACATCGGTTTTACAAGTGTTCCTCTGATACGCGTCTAAACTTTTTCTCTTATAACTGCGCGAAAAGCATGTATTCGTGCTTAATACAAAGAAACAAGCTGTTTTAGACCGAAACGAGCTAAATCTGAAGACATCGGTTTTACAAGTGTCCCTGTGACACGCGTCAAAACTTTTTCTCTTATAACTGCGCGAAAAGCATGTATTCTTGCTTAATACAGCGAAACAAGCTGTTTTAGACCGAAACGAGCTAAATCACAACACATCGGTTTTACAAGTGTTTCTCTGATACGCGTCTAAACTTTTTCTCTTATAACTGCGCGAAAAGCATGTATTTGTGCTTAATACGACGAAACAAGCTGTTTGAGACCGAAACGAGTTAAATCTGAACACATCGGTTTTACAAGTGTCCCTGTGACACGCGTCAAAACGTTTTCTCTTATAACTGCGCGAAAAGCATGTATACTTGCTTAATACATCGAAACAAGCTGTTTTAGACCGAAACGAGCTAAATCACAACACATCGGTTTTACAAGTGTTCCTCTGATACGCGTCAAAACTATTTCTCTTATAACTGCGCGAAAAGCATGTATTCGTGCTTAGTCCAACGAAACAAGCTGTTTTAGACCGAAACGAGGTAAATCTGAACACATCGGTTTTACAAGTGTCCCTGTGACATGCATTTAAAACTTTTTCTCTTATAACTGCGCGAAAAGCAGGTATTCTTGCTTAATAATACGAAACAAGCTGTTCTAGACCGAAAAGAGCTAAATCACAACACATCGGTTTTACAAGTGTTCCTCTGATACGCGTCAAAACTTTTTTCTCTTATAACTGCGCGAAAAGCATGTATTCGTGCTTAATACAACGAAACAAGCTGTTTTAGACCGAAACGAGCTAAATCTGAACACATCGGTTTTACAAGTGTCCCTGTGACACGCGTCAAAACTTTTTCTCCTATTACTGCGCGAAAAGCACGTATTCTTGCTTAATAATACGAAACAAGCTGTTTTAGACCGAAAAGAGCTAAATCACAACACATCGGTTTTACAAGTGTTCCTCTGATACGCGTAAAATCTTTTTCTCTTATAACTGCGCGAAAAGCGTGTATTCGTGCTTAATACAACGAAACAAGCTGTTTTAGACCGAGATGAGCTAAATCTGAACACATCAGTTTTACAAGTGTCCCTCTAATACGCGTCAAAACTTTTTCTTCTCTAACTGCGCGAAAAGCATGTATTCTTGCTTAATACAGCGAAACAAGCTGTTTTAGACCGAAACGAGCTAAATCACAACACACCGGTTTTACAAGTGTTCCTCTGATACGCGTCAAAACTTTTTTCTCTTATAACTGCGCGAAAAGCATGTATTCGTGCTTAGTTCAACGCAACAAGCTGTTTTAGACCGGAACGAGGTAAATCTGAACACATCGGTTTTACAAGTGTCCCTGTGACACGCGTCAAAACTTTTTCTCTTATAACTGCGCGAAAAGCATGTATTCTTGCTTAATACAGCGAAACAAGCTGTTTTAGACCGAAACGAGCTAAATCACAACACATCGGTTTTACAAGTGTTCCTCTGATACGCGTCTAAACTTTTTCTCTTATAACTGCGCGAAAAGCATGCATTCGTGCTTAATACGACGAAACAAGCTGTTTTAGACCGAAACGAGCTAAATCTGAACACATCGGTTTTACAAGTGTCCCTGTGACACGCGTCAAAACTTTTTCTCTTATGACTGCGCGAAAAGCATGTATTCTTGCTTAATACTGCGAAACAAGCTGTTTTAGACCGAAACGAGCTAAATCTGAACACATCGGTTTTACAAGTGTCCCTGTGACACGCCTTTAAAACTTTTTCTCTTATAACTGCGCGAAAAGCATCTATTCCTGCTTAATACAGCGAAACAAGCTGTTTTAGACCGAAACGAGATAAATCACAACACATCGGCTTTACAAGTGTTCCTCTGATACGCGTCAAAACTTTTTCTCTTATAACTGCGCGAAAAGCATGTATTCGTGCTTAATACAAAGAAACAAGCTGTTTTAGACCGAAGCGAGCTAAATCTGAAGACATCGGTTTTACAAGTGTCCCTGTGACACGCGTCAAAACTTTTTCTCTTATAACTGCGCGAAAAGCATGTATTCTTGCTTAATACAGCGAAACAAGCTGTTTTAGACCGAAACGATCTAAATCACAACACATCGGTTTTACAAGTGTTTCTCTGATACGCGTCTAAACTTTTTCTCTTATAACTGCGCGAAAAGCATGTATTTGTGCTTAATACGACGAAACAAGCTGTTTGAGACCGAAACGAGTTAAATCTGAACACATCGGTTTTACAAGTGTCCCTGTGACACGCGTCAAAACGTTTTCTCTTATAACTGCGCGAAAAGCATGTATACTTGCTTAATACATCGAAACAAGCTGTTTTAGACCGAAACGAGCTAAATCACAACACATCGGTTTTACAAGTGTTCCTCTGATACGCGTCAAAACTTTTTCTCTTATAACTGCGCGAAAAGCATGTATTCGTGCTTAGTCCAACGAAACAAGCTGTTTTAGACCGAAACGAGGTAAATCTGAACACATCGGTTTTACAAGTGTCCCTGTGACATGCATTTAAAACTTTTTCTCTTATAACTGCGCGAAAAGCATGTATTCCTGCTTAATACAGCGAAACAAGCTGTTTTAGACCGAAACGAGCTAAATCTGAACACATCGGTTTTACAAGTGTCCCTGTGACAGGCGTCAAAACTTTTTCTCTTATAACTGCGCGAAAAGCAGGTATTCTTGCTTAATAATACGAAACAAGCTGTTCTAGACCGAAAAGAGCTAAATCACAACACATCGGTTTTACAAGTGTTCCTCTGATACGCGTCAAAACTTTTTTCTCTTATAACTGCGCGAAAAGCATGTATTCGTGCTTAATACAACGAAACAAGCTGTTTTAGACCGAAACGAGCTAAATCTGAACACATCGGTTTTACAAGTGTCCCTGTGACACGCGTCAAAACTTTTTCTCCTATTACTGCGCGAAAAGCACGTATTCTTGCTTAATAATACGAAACAAGCTGTTTTAGACCGAAAAGAGCTAAATCACAACACATCGGTTTTACAAGTGTTCCTCTGATACGCGTAAAATCTTTTTCTCTTATAACTGCGCGAAAAGCGTGTATTCGTGCTTAATACAACGAAACAAGCTGTTTTAGACCGAGATGAGCTAAATCTGAACACAACAGTTTTACAAGTGTCCCTCTAATACGCGTCAAAACTTTTTCTTCTCTAACTGCGCGAAAAGCATGTATTCTTGCTTAATACAGCGAAACAAGCTGTTTTAGACCGAAACGAGCTAAATCACAACACACCGGTTTTACAAGTGTTCCTCTGATACGCGTCAAAACTTTTTTCTCTTATAACTGCGCGAAAAGCATGTATTCGTGCTTAGTTCAACGAAACAAGCTGTTTTAGACCGAAACGAGGTAAATCTGAACACATCGGTTTTACAAGTGTCCCTGTGACACGCGTCAAAACTTTTTCTCTTATAACTGCGCGAAAAGCATGTATTCTTGCTTAATACAGCGAAACAAGCTGTTTTAGACCGAAACGAGCTAAATCACAACACATCGGTTTTACAAGTGTTCCTCTGATACGCGTCTAAACTTTTTCTCTTATAACTGCGCGAAAAGCATGCATTCGTGCTTAATACGACGAAACAAGCTGTTTTAGACCGAAACGAGCTAAATCTGAACACATCGGTTTTACAAGTGTCCCTGTGACACGCGTCAAAACTTTTTCTCTTATGACTGCGCGAAAAGCATGTATTCTTGCTTAATACAGCGAAACAAGCTGTTTTAGACCGAAACGAGCTAAATCTGAACACATCGGTTTTACAAGTGTCCCTGTGACACGCCTTTAAAACTTTTTCTCTTATAACTGCGCGAAAAGCATGTATTCCTGCTTAATACAGCGAAACAAGCTGTTTTAGACCGAAACGAGATAAATCACAACACATCGGCTTTACAAGTGTTCCTCTGATACGCGTCAAAACTTTTTTTCTCTTATAACTGCGCGAAAAGCACGTATTCGTGCTTAGTTCAACGAAACAAGCTGTTTTAGACCAAAACGAGGTAAATCTGAACACATCGGTTTTACAAGTGTCCCTGTGACACGCCTTTAAAACTTTTTCTCTGATAACTGCGCGAAAAGCATGTATTCGTGCTTAAAACAACGAAACAAGCTGTTTTATACCAAAACGAGCTGTATCTGAACACATCGGTTTTACAAGTATCCACGTGATACTCGTCAAAACTTTTTCTCTTATAACTGCGCGAAAAGCATGTATTCGTGCTTAATACAACGAATCAAGCTGTTTTAGACCGAAACGAGCTAAATCTGAACACGTCGGTTTTACACGTGTCCCTGTGACACGCGTCAAAACTTTTTCTCTTATAACTGCGCGAAAAGCACGTATTCTTGCTTAATACAGCGAAACAAGTTGTTTTAGACCGAAACGAGCTAAATCACAACACATCGGGTTTACAAGTGTTCCTCTGATAGGCGTCAAAACGTTTTTCTCTTATGACTGCGCGAAAAGCATGTATTCGTGCTTAGTTCAACGAAACAAGCTGTTTTAGACCGAAACGAGGTAAATCTGAACACATCGGTTTTACAAGTGTCCCTGTGACACGCCTTTAAAACTTTTTCTCTTATAACTGCGCGAAAATCATGTATTCGTGCTGAATACAACGAAACAAGCTGTTTTAGTCCGAAAAGAGGTAAATCTGAACACATCGGTTTTGCAAGTGTTCCTCTGATACGCGTCAAAACGTTTTCTCTTATAACTGCGCGAAAAGCATGTATTCTTGCTTAATACAACGAAACAAGCTGTTTTAGACCGAAACGAGCCAAATCACAACACATCGGTATTACAAGTGTTCCACGTGATACTCGTCAAAACTTTTTCTCTAATAACTGCGCGAAAAGCATGTATTCTTGCTTAATACAGCGAAACAAGCTGTTTTAGACCTAAACGAGCTAAATCACAACACATCGGTTTTACAAGTGTTCCTCTGATACGCATCAAAACTTTTTCTCTTATAACTGCGCGAAAAGCATGTATTCTTGCTTAATACAGCGAAACAAGCTGTTTTAGACCGAAACGAGCTAAATCACAAAACATCGGTTTTACAAGTGTTCCTCTGATACGCGTCAAAACGTTTTCTCTTATAACTGCGCGAAAAGCATGTATTCGTGCTTAATACAACAAAACAAGCTGTTTTAGACCGAAACGAGCTAAATCTGAACACATCGGTTTTACAAGTGTCCCTCTGATACGCGTCAAAACTTTTTCTCTTATAACTGCGCGAAAAGCATGTATTCTTGCTTAATACAACGAAACAAGCTGTTTTAGACCGAAACGACCTAAATCACAACACATCGGTTTTACAAGTGTTCGTCTGATACGCGTCTAAACTTTTCTATTATAACTGAGCGAAAAGCATGTATTCGTGCTTAATACGACGAAACAAGCTGTTTTAGATCGAAACGAGCTAAATCTGAACACATCGGTTTTACAAGTGTCCCTGTGACACGTGTCAAAACTTTTTCTCTTATAACTGCGCGAAAAGCATGTATTCTTGCTTAATACAGCGAAACAAGCTGTTTTAGACCGAAACAAGCTAAATCACAACACACCGGTTTTACAAATGTTCCTCTGATACGCGTCAAAACTTTTTTCTCTTATAACTGCGCGAAAAGCTTGTATTCGTGCTTAGTCTAACGAAACAAGCTGTTTTAGACCGAAACGAGGTAAATCTGAACACATCGGTTTTACGAGTGTCCCTGTGACACGCGGCAAAACTTTTTCTCTTATTACTGCGCGAAAAGCACGTATTCTTGCTTAATACAACGAAACAAGCTGTTTTAGACCGAGATGAGCTAAATCTGAACACATCGGTTTTACAAGTGTCCCTGTGACATGCCTGTAAAACTTTTTCTCTTATAACTGCGCGAAAAGCATATATTCCTGCTTAATACAGCGAAACAAGCTGTTTTAGACCGAAACGAGCTAAATCACAACACATCGGTTTTACAAGTGTTTCTCTGATACGCGTCAAAACTTTTTCTCTTATAACTGCGCGAAAAGCATGTATTCGTGCTTAGTCCAATGAAACAAGCTGTTATAGACCGAAACGGGCTAAATCTGAACACATCGGTTTTACAAGTGTCCCTGTGACACGCGTCAAAACTTTTTCTCTTATAACTGCGCGAAAAGCATGTATTCTTGGTTAATACAGCGAAACAAGCTGTTTTAGACCGAAATGAGCTAAATCACAACACATCGGTTTTACAAGTGTTCCTCTGATACGCGTCAAAACTTTTTCTCTTATAACTGCGCGAAAAGCATGTATTCGTGCTTAATACAACGAAACAAGCTGTTTTAGACCAAAATGAGCTAAATCACAACACATCGGTTTTACAAGTGTTCCTCTGATACGCGTCAAAACTTTTTTTCTCTTATAACTGCGCGAAAAGCACGTATTCGTGCTTAGTTCAACGAAACAAGCTGTTTTAGACCAAAACGAGGTAAATCTGAACACATCGGTTTTACAAGTGTCCCTGTGACACGCCTTTAAAACTTTTTCTCTTATAACTGCGCGAAAAGCATGTATTCCTGCTTAATACAGCGAAACAAGCTGTTTTAGACCGAAACGAGATAAATCACAACATATCGGCTTTACAAGTGTTCCTCTGATACGCGTCAAATCTTTTTCTCTTATGCCTGCGCGAAAAGCATGTATTCTTGCTTAATACAACGAAACAAGCTGTTTTAGACCGAAACGAGCTAAATCACAACACATCGGTTTTACAAGTGTTCCTCTGATACGCGTCTAAACTTTTTCTCTTATAACTGCGCGAAAAGCATGTATTCGTGCTTAATACAAAGAAACAAGCTGTTTTAGACCGAAACGAGCTAAATCTGAAGACATCGGTTTTACAAGTGTCCCTGTGACACGCGTCAAAACTTTTTCTCTTATAACTGCGCGAAAAGCATGTATTCTTGCTTAATACAGCGAAACAAGCTGTTTTAGACCGAAACGAGCTAAATCACAACACATCGGTTTTACAAGTGTTTCTCTGATACGCGTCTAAACTTTTTCTCTTATAACTGCGCGAAAAGCATGTATTTGTGCTTAATACGACGAAACAAGCTGTTTGAGACCGAAACGAGTTAAATCTGAACACATCGGTTTTACAAGTGTCCCTGTGACACGCGTCAAAACGTTTTCTCTTATAACTGCGCGAAAAGCATGTATACTTGCTTAATACATCGAAACAAGCTGTTTTAGACCGAAACGAGCTAAATCACAACACATCGGTTTTACAAGTGTTCCTCTGATACGCGTCAAAACTATTTCTCTTATAACTGCGCGAAAAGCATGTATTCGTGCTTAGTCCAACGAAACAAGCTGTTTTAGACCGAAACGAGGTAAATCTGAACACATCGGTTTTACAAGTGTCCCTGTGACATGCATTTAAAACTTTTTCTCTTATAACTGCGCGAAAAGCAGGTATTCTTGCTTAATAATACGAAACAAGCTGTTCTAGACCGAAAAGAGCTAAATCACAACACATCGGTTTTACAAGTGTTCCTCTGATACGCGTCAAAACTTTTTTCTCTTATAACTGCGCGAAAAGCATGTATTCGTGCTTAATACAACGAAACAAGCTGTTTTAGACCGAAACGAGCTAAATCTGAACACATCGGTTTTACAAGTGTCCCTGTGACACGCGTCAAAACTTTTTCTCCTATTACTGCGCGAAAAGCACGTATTCTTGCTTAATAATACGAAACAAGCTGTTTTAGACCGAAAAGAGCTAAATCACAACACATCGGTTTTACAAGTGTTCCTCTGATACGCGTAAAATCTTTTTCTCTTATAACTGCGCGAAAAGCGTGTATTCGTGCTTAATACAACGAAACAAGCTGTTTTAGACCGAGATGAGCTAAATCTGAACACATCAGTTTTACAAGTGTCCCTCTAATACGCGTCAAAACTTTTTCTTCTCTAACTGCGCGAAAAGCATGTATTCTTGCTTAATACAGCGAAACAAGCTGTTTTAGACCGAAACGAGCTAAATCACAACACACCGGTTTTACAAGTGTTCCTCTGATACGCGTCAAAACTTTTTTCTCTTATAACTGCGCGAAAAGCATGTATTCGTGCTTAGTTCAACGCAACAAGCTGTTTTAGACCGGAACGAGGTAAATCTGAACACATCGGTTTTACAAGTGTCCCTGTGACACGCGTCAAAACTTTTTCTCTTATAACTGCGCGAAAAGCATGTATTCTTGCTTAATACAGCGAAACAAGCTGTTTTAGACCGAAACGAGCTAAATCACAACACATCGGTTTTACAAGTGTTTCTCTGATACGCGTCAAAACTTTTTCTCTTATAACTGCGCGAAAAGCATGTATTCGTGCTTAGTCCAATGAAACAAGCTGTTATAGACCGAAACGGGCTAAATCTGAACACATCGGTTTTACAAGTGTCCCTGTGACACGCGTCAAAACTTTTTCTCTTATAACTGCGCGAAAAGCATGTATTCTTGGTTAATACAGCGAAACAAGCTGTTTTAGACCGAAATGAGCTAAATCTGAACACATCAGTTTTACAAGTGTCCCTCTAATACGCGTCAAAACTTTTTCTTCTCTAACTGCGCGAAAAGCATGTATTCTTGCTTAATACAGCGAAACAAGCTGTTTTAGACCGAAACGAGCTAAATCACAACACACCGGTTTTACAAGTGTTCCTCTGATACGCGTCAAAACTTTTTTCTCTTATAACTGCGCGAAAAGCATGTATTCGTGCTTAGTTCAACGCAACAAGCTGTTTTAGACCGGAACGAGGTAAATCTGAACACATCGGTTTTACAAGTGTCCCTGTGACACGCGTCAAAACTTTTTCTCTTATAACTGCGCGAAAAGCATGTATTCTTGCTTAATACAGCGAAACAAGCTGTTTTAGACCGAAACGAGCTAAATCACAACACATCGGTTTTACAAGTGTTCCTCTGATACGCGTCTAAACTTTTTCTCTTATAACTGCGCGAAAAGCATGCATTCGTGCTTAATACGACGAAACAAGCTGTTTTAGACCGAAACGAGCTAAATCTGAACACATCGGTTTTACAAGTGTCCCTGTGACACGCGTCAAAACTTTTTCTCTTATGACTGCGCGAAAAGCATGTATTCTTGCTTAATACTGCGAAACAAGCTGTTTTAGACCGAAACGAGCTAAATCTGAACACATCGGTTTTACAAGTGTCCCTGTGACACGCCTTTAAAACTTTTTCTCTTATAACTGCGCGAAAAGCATCTATTCCTGCTTAATACAGCGAAACAAGCTGTTTTAGACCGAAACGAGATAAATCACAACACATCGGTTTTACAAGTGTTCCTCTGATACGCGTCTAAACTTTTTCTCTTATAACTGCGCGAAAAGCATGTATTCGTGCTTAATACAAAGAAACAAGCTGTTTTAGACCGAAGCGAGCTAAATCTGAAGACATCGGTTTTACAAGTGTCCCTGTGACACGCGTCAAAACTTTTTCTCTTATAACTGCGCGAAAAGCATGTATTCTTGCTTAATACAGCGAAACAAGCTGTTTTAGACCGAAACGATCTAAATCACAACACATCGGTTTTACAAGTGTTTCTCTGATACGCGTCTAAACTTTTTCTCTTATAACTGCGCGAAAAGCATGTATTTGTGCTTAATACGACGAAACAAGCTGTTTGAGACCGAAACGAGTTAAATCTGAACACATCGGTTTTACAAGTGTCCCTGTGACACGCGTCAAAACGTTTTCTCTTATAACTGCGCGAAAAGCATGTATACTTGCTTAATACATCGAAACAAGCTGTTTTAGACCGAAACGAGCTAAATCACAACACATCGGTTTTACAAGTGTTCCTCTGATACGCGTCAAAACTTTTTCTCTTATAACTGCGCGAAAAGCATGTATTCGTGCTTAGTCCAACGAAACAAGCTGTTTTAGACCGAAACGAGGTAAATCTGAACACATCGGTTTTACAAGTGTCCCTGTGACATGCATTTAAAACTTTTTCTCTTATAACTGCGCGAAAAGCATGTATTCCTGCTTAATACAGCGAAACAAGCTGTTTTAGACCGAAACGAGCTAAATCTGAACACATCGGTTTTACAAGTGTCCCTGTGACAGGCGTCAAAACTTTTTCTCTTATAACTGCGCGAAAAGCAGGTATTCTTGCTTAATAATACGAAACAAGCTGTTCTAGACCGAAAAGAGCTAAATCACAACACATCGGTTTTACAAGTGTTCCTCTGATACGCGTCAAAACTTTTTTCTCTTATAACTGCGCGAAAAGCATGTATTCGTGCTTAATACAACGAAACAAGCTGTTTTAGACCGAAACGAGCTAAATCTGAACACATCGGTTTTACAAGTGTCCCTGTGACACGCGTCAAAACTTTTTCTCCTATTACTGCGCGAAAAGCACGTATTCTTGCTTAATAATACGAAACAAGCTGTTTTAGACCGAAAAGAGCTAAATCACAACACATCGGTTTTACAAGTGTTCCTCTGATACGCGTAAAATCTTTTTCTCTTATAACTGCGCGAAAAGCGTGTATTCGTGCTTAATACAACGAAACAAGCTGTTTTAGACCGAGATGAGCTAAATCTGAACACAACAGTTTTACAAGTGTCCCTCTAATACGCGTCAAAACTTTTTCTTCTCTAACTGCGCGAAAAGCATGTATTCTTGCTTAATACAGCGAAACAAGCTGTTTTAGACCGAAACGAGCTAAATCACAACACACCGGTTTTACAAGTGTTCCTCTGATACGCGTCAAAACTTTTTTCTCTTATAACTGCGCGAAAAGCATGTATTCGTGCTTAGTTCAACGAAACAAGCTGTTTTAGACCGAAACGAGGTAAATCTGAACACATCGGTTTTACAAGTGTCCCTGTGACACGCGTCAAAACTTTTTCTCTTATAACTGCGCGAAAAGCATGTATTCTTGCTTAATACAGCGAAACAAGCTGTTTTAGACCGAAACGAGCTAAATCACAACACATCGGTTTTACAAGTGTTCCTCTGATACGCGTCTAAACTTTTTCTCTTATAACTGCGCGAAAAGCATGCATTCGTGCTTAATACGACGAAACAAGCTGTTTTAGACCGAAACGAGCTAAATCTGAACACATCGGTTTTACAAGTGTCCCTGTGACACGCGTCAAAACTTTTTCTCTTATGACTGCGCGAAAAGCATGTATTCTTGCTTAATACAGCGAAACAAGCTGTTTTAGACCGAAACGAGCTAAATCTGAACACATCGGTTTTACAAGTGTCCCTGTGACACGCCTTTAAAACTTTTTCTCTTATAACTGCGCGAAAAGCATGTATTCCTGCTTAATACAGCGAAACAAGCTGTTTTAGACCGAAACGAGATAAATCACAACACATCGGCTTTACAAGTGTTCCTCTGATACGCGTCAAAACTTTTTTTCTCTTATAACTGCGCGAAAAGCACGTATTCGTGCTTAGTTCAACGAAACAAGCTGTTTTAGACCAAAACGAGGTAAATCTGAACACATCGGTTTTACAAGTGTCCCTGTGACACGCCTTTAAAACTTTTTCTCTGATAACTGCGCGAAAAGCATGTATTCGTGCTTAAAACAACGAAACAAGCTGTTTTATACCAAAACGAGCTGTATCTGAACACATCGGTTTTACAAGTATCCACGTGATACTCGTCAAAACTTTTTCTCTTATAACTGCGCGAAAAGCATGTATTCGTGCTTAATACAACGAATCAAGCTGTTTTAGACCGAAACGAGCTAGATCTGAACACGTCGGTTTTACACGTGTCCCTGTGACATGCGTCAAAACTTTTTCTCTTATAACTGCGCGAAAAGCACGTATTCTTGCTTAATACAGCGAAACAAGCTTTTTTAGACCGAAACGAGCTAAATCACAACACATTGGTTTTACAAGTGTCTCTGTGACACGCCTTTAAAACTTTTTCTCTTATAACTGCGCGAAAAGCATGTATTCCTGCTTAATACAGCGAAACAAGCTGTTTTAGACCGAAACGAGCTAAATCACAACACATCGGCTTTACAAGTGTTCCTCTGATACGCGTCAAATCTTTTTCTCTTATAACTGCACGAAAAGCATGTATTCCTGCTTAATACAGCGAAACAAGCTGTTTTAGACCGAAACGAGCTAAATCACAACACATCGGCTTTACAAGTGTTCCTCTGACACGCGTCAAAACTTTTTCTCTTATAACTGCGCGAAAAGCACGTATTCTTGCTTAATACAGCGAAACAAGTTGTTTTAGACCGAAACGAGCTAAATCACAACACATCGGGTTTACAAGTGTTCCTCTGATAGGCGTCAAAACGTTTTTCTCTTATGACTGCGCGAAAAGCATGTATTCGTGCTTAGTTCAACGAAACAAGCTGTTTTAGACCGAAACGAGGTAAATCTGAACACATCGGTTTTACAAGTGTCCCTGTGACACGCCTTTAAAACTTTTTCTCTTATAACTGCGCGAAAATCATGTATTCGTGCTGAATACAACGAAACAAGCTGTTTTAGTCCGAAAAGAGGTAAATCTGAACACATCGGTTTTGCAAGTGTTCCTCTGATACGCGTCAAAACGTTTTCTCTTATAACTGCGCGAAAAGCATGTATTCTTGCTTAATACAACGAAACAAGCTGTTTTAGACCGAAACGAGCCAAATCACAACACATCGGTATTACAAGTGTTCCACGTGATACTCGTCAAAACTTTTTCTCTAATAACTGCGCGAAAAGCATGTATTCTTGCTTAATACAGCGAAACAAGCTGTTTTAGACCTAAACGAGCTAAATCACAACACATCGGTTTTACAAGTGTTCCTCTGATACGCATCAAAACTTTTTCTCTTATAACTGCGCGAAAAGCATGTATTCTTGCTTAATACAGCGAAACAAGCTGTTTTAGACCGAAACGAGCTAAATCACAAAACATCGGTTTTACAAGTGTTCCTCTGATACGCGTCAAAACGTTTTCTCTTATAACTGCGCGAAAAGCATGTATTCGTGCTTAATACAACAAAACAAGCTGTTTTAGACCGAAACGAGCTAAATCTGAACACATCGGTTTTACAAGTGTCCCTCTGATACGCGTCAAAACTTTTTCTCTTATAACTGCGCGAAAAGCATGTATTCTTGCTTAATACAACGAAACAAGCTGTTTTAGACCGAAACGACCTAAATCACAACACATCGGTTTTACAAGTGTTCGTCTGATACGCGTCTAAACTTTTCTATTATAACTGAGCGAAAAGCATGTATTCGTGCTTAATACGACGAAACAAGCTGTTTTAGATCGAAACGAGCTAAATCTGAACACATCGGTTTTACAAGTGTCCCTGTGACACGTGTCAAAACTTTTTCTCTTATAACTGCGCGAAAAGCATGTATTCTTGCTTAATACAGCGAAACAAGCTGTTTTAGACCGAAACAAGCTAAATCACAACACACCGGTTTTACAAATGTTCCTCTGATACGCGTCAAAACTTTTTTCTCTTATAACTGCGCGAAAAGCTTGTATTCGTGCTTAGTCTAACGAAACAAGCTGTTTTAGACCGAAACGAGGTAAATCTGAACACATCGGTTTTACGAGTGTCCCTGTGACACGCGGCAAAACTTTTTCTCTTATTACTGCGCGAAAAGCACGTATTCTTGCTTAATACAACGAAACAAGCTGTTTTAGACCGAGATGAGCTAAATCTGAACACATCGGTTTTACAAGTGTCCCTGTGACATGCCTGTAAAACTTTTTCTCTTATAACTGCGCGAAAAGCATATATTCCTGCTTAATACAGCGAAACAAGCTGTTTTAGACCGAAACGAGCTAAATCACAACACATCGGTTTTACAAGTGTTTCTCTGATACGCGTCAAAACTTTTTCTCTTATAACTGCGCGAAAAGCATGTATTCGTGCTTAGTCCAATGAAACAAGCTGTTATAGACCGAAACGGGCTAAATCTGAACACATCGGTTTTACAAGTGTCCCTGTGACACGCGTCAAAACTTTTTCTCTTATAACTGCGCGAAAAGCATGTATTCTTGGTTAATACAGCGAAACAAGCTGTTTTAGACCGAAATGAGCTAAATCACAACACATCGGTTTTACAAGTGTTCCTCTGATACGCGTCAAAACTTTTTCTCTTATAACTGCGCGAAAAGCATGTATTCGTGCTTAATACAACGAAACAAGCTGTTTTAGACCAAAATGAGCTAAATCACAACACATCGGTTTTACAAGTGTTCCTCTGATACGCGTCAAAACTTTTTTTCTCTTATAACTGCGCGAAAAGCACGTATTCGTGCTTAGTTCAACGAAACAAGCTGTTTTAGACCAAAACGAGGTAAATCTGAACACATCGGTTTTACAAGTGTCCCTGTGACACGCCTTTAAAACTTTTTCTCTTATAACTGCGCGAAAAGCATGTATTCCTGCTTAATACAGCGAAACAAGCTGTTTTAGACCGAAACGAGATAAATCACAACATATCGGCTTTACAAGTGTTCCTCTGATACGCGTCAAATCTTTTTCTCTTATGCCTGCGCGAAAAGCATGTATTCTTGCTTAATACAACGAAACAAGCTGTTTTAGACCGAAACGAGCTAAATCACAACACATCGGTTTTACAAGTGTTCCTCTGATACGCGTCTAAACTTTTTCTCTTATAACTGCGCGAAAAGCATGTATTCGTGCTTAATACAAAGAAACAAGCTGTTTTAGACCGAAACGAGCTAAATCTGAAGACATCGGTTTTACAAGTGTCCCTGTGACACGCGTCAAAACTTTTTCTCTTATAACTGCGCGAAAAGCATGTATTCTTGCTTAATACAGCGAAACAAGCTGTTTTAGACCGAAACGAGCTAAATCACAACACATCGGTTTTACAAGTGTTTCTCTGATACGCGTCTAAACTTTTTCTCTTATAACTGCGCGAAAAGCATGTATTTGTGCTTAATACGACGAAACAAGCTGTTTGAGACCGAAACGAGTTAAATCTGAACACATCGGTTTTACAAGTGTCCCTGTGACACGCGTCAAAACGTTTTCTCTTATAACTGCGCGAAAAGCATGTATACTTGCTTAATACATCGAAACAAGCTGTTTTAGACCGAAACGAGCTAAATCACAACACATCGGTTTTACAAGTGTTCCTCTGATACGCGTCAAAACTATTTCTCTTATAACTGCGCGAAAAGCATGTATTCGTGCTTAGTCCAACGAAACAAGCTGTTTTAGACCGAAACGAGGTAAATCTGAACACATCGGTTTTACAAGTGTCCCTGTGACATGCATTTAAAACTTTTTCTCTTATAACTGCGCGAAAAGCAGGTATTCTTGCTTAATAATACGAAACAAGCTGTTCTAGACCGAAAAGAGCTAAATCACAACACATCGGTTTTACAAGTGTTCCTCTGATACGCGTCAAAACTTTTTTCTCTTATAACTGCGCGAAAAGCATGTATTCGTGCTTAATACAACGAAACAAGCTGTTTTAGACCGAAACGAGCTAAATCTGAACACATCGGTTTTACAAGTGTCCCTGTGACACGCGTCAAAACTTTTTCTCCTATTACTGCGCGAAAAGCACGTATTCTTGCTTAATAATACGAAACAAGCTGTTTTAGACCGAAAAGAGCTAAATCACAACACATCGGTTTTACAAGTGTTCCTCTGATACGCGTAAAATCTTTTTCTCTTATAACTGCGCGAAAAGCGTGTATTCGTGCTTAATACAACGAAACAAGCTGTTTTAGACCGAGATGAGCTAAATCTGAACACATCAGTTTTACAAGTGTCCCTCTAATACGCGTCAAAACTTTTTCTTCTCTAACTGCGCGAAAAGCATGTATTCTTGCTTAATACAGCGAAACAAGCTGTTTTAGACCGAAACGAGCTAAATCACAACACACCGGTTTTACAAGTGTTCCTCTGATACGCGTCAAAACTTTTTTCTCTTATAACTGCGCGAAAAGCATGTATTCGTGCTTAGTTCAACGCAACAAGCTGTTTTAGACCGGAACGAGGTAAATCTGAACACATCGGTTTTACAAGTGTCCCTGTGACACGCGTCAAAACTTTTTCTCTTATAACTGCGCGAAAAGCATGTATTCTTGCTTAATACAGCGAAACAAGCTGTTTTAGACCGAAACGAGCTAAATCACAACACATCGGTTTTACAAGTGTTCCTCTGATACGCGTCTAAACTTTTTCTCTTATAACTGCGCGAAAAGCATGCATTCGTGCTTAATACGACGAAACAAGCTGTTTTAGACCGAAACGAGCTAAATCTGAACACATCGGTTTTACAAGTGTCCCTGTGACACGCGTCAAAACTTTTTCTCTTATGACTGCGCGAAAAGCATGTATTCTTGCTTAATACTGCGAAACAAGCTGTTTTAGACCGAAACGAGCTAAATCTGAACACATCGGTTTTACAAGTGTCCCTGTGACACGCCTTTAAAACTTTTTCTCTTATAACTGCGCGAAAAGCATCTATTCCTGCTTAATACAGCGAAACAAGCTGTTTTAGACCGAAACGAGATAAATCACAACACATCGGCTTTACAAGTGTTCCTCTGATACGCGTCAAAACTTTTTTTCTCATATAACTGCGCGAAAAGCACGTATTCGTGCTTAGTTCAACGAAACAAGCTGTTTTAGACCAAAACGAGGTAAATCTGAACACATCGGTTTTACTAGTGTCCCTGTGACACCCCTTTAAAACTTTTTCTCTGATAACTGCGCGAAAAGAATGTATTCTTGCTTAATACAAAGAAACAAGCTGTTTTAGACCAAAACGAGCTGTATCTGAACACATCGGTTTTACAAGTATCCACGTGATACTCGTCAAAACTTTTTCTCTTATAACTGCGCGAAAAGCATGTATTCGTGCTTAATACAACGAATCAAGCTGTTTTAGACCGAAACGAGCTAAATCTGAACACGTCGGTTTTACACGTGTCCCTGTGACACGCGTCAAAACTTTTTCTCTTATAACTGCGCGAAAAGCACGTATTCTTGCTTAATACAGCGAAACAAGTTGTTTTAGACCGAAACGAGCTAAATCACAACACATCGGTTTTACAAGTGTTCCTCTGATAGGCGTCAAAACGTTTTTCTCTTATGACTGCGCGAAAAGCATGTATTCGTGCTTAGTTCAACGAAACAAGCTGTTTTAGACCGAAACGAGGTAAATCTGAACACATCGGTTTTACAAGTGTCCCTGTGACACGCGTTTAAAACTTTTTCTCTTATAACTGCGCGAAAAGCATGTATTCGTGCTGAATACAACGAAACAAGCTGTTTTAGTCCGAAAAGAGGTAAATCTGAACACATCGGTTTTACAAGTGTTCCTCTGATACGCGTCAAAACGTTTTCTCTTATAACTGCGCGAAAAGCATGTATTCTTGCTTAATACAACGAAACAAGCTGTTTTAGACCGAAACGAGCCAAATCACAACACATCGGTATTACAAGTGTTCCACGTGATACTCGTCAAAACTTTTTCTCTAATAACTGCGCGAAAAGCATGTATTCTTGCTTAATACAGCGAAACAAGCTGTTTTAGACCTAAACGAGCTAAATCACAACACATCGGTTTTACAAGTGTTCCTCTGATACGCGTCAAAACTTTTTCTCTTATAACTGCGCGAAAAGCATGTATTCTTGCTTAATACAGCGAAACAAGCTGTTTTAGACCGAAACGAGCTAAATCACAAAACATCGGTTTTACAAGTGTTCCTCTGATACGCGTCAAAACGTTTTCTCTTATAACTGCGCGAAAAGCATGTATTCGTGCTTAATACAACGAAACAAGCTGTTTTAGACCGAAACGAGCTAAATCTGAACACATCGGTTTTACAAGTGTCCCTCTGATACGCGTCAAAACTTTTTCTCTTATAACTGCGCGAAAAGCATGTATTCTTGTTTAATACAACGAAACAAGCTGTTTTAGACCGAAACGAGCTAAATCACAACACATCGGTTTTACAAGTGTTCGTCTGATACGCGTCTAAACTTTTCTCTTATAACTGAGCGAAAAGCATGTATTCGTGCTTAAAACGACGAAACAAGCTGTTTTAGATCGAAACGAGCTAAATCTGAACACATCGGTTTTACAAGTGTCCCTGTGACACGTGTCTAAACTTTTTCTCTTATAACTGCGCGAAAAGCATGTATTCTTGCTTAATACAGCGAAAAAAGCTGTTTTAGACCGAAACAAGCTAAATCACAACACACCGGTTTTACAAATGTTCCTCTGATACGCGTCAAAACTTTTTTCTCTTATAACTGCGCGAAAAGCTTGTATTCGTGCTTAGTCTAACGAAACAAGCTGTTTTAGACCGAAACGAGGTAAATCTGAACACATCGGTTTTACGAGTGTCCCTGTGACACGCGTCAAAACTTTTTCTCTTATTACTGCGCGAAAAGCACGTATTCTTGCTTAATACAACGAAACAAGCTGTTTTAGACCGAGATGAGCTAAATCTGAACACATCGGTTTTACAAGTGTCCCTGTGACATGCCTGTAAAACTTTTTCTCTTATAACTGCGCGAAAAGCATATATTCCTGCTTAATACAGCGAAACAAGCTGTTTTAGACCGAAACGAGCTAAATCTCAACACATCGGTTTTACAAGTGTTTCTCTGATACGCGTCAAAACATTTTCTCTTATAACTGCGCGAAAAGCATGTATTCGTGCTTAGTCCAATGAAACAAGCTGTTATAGACCGAAACGGGCTAAATCTGAACACATCGGTTTTACAAGTGTCCCTGTGACACGCGTCAAAACTTTTTCTCTTATAACTGCGCGAAAAGCATGTATTCTTGGTTAATACAGCGAAACAAGCTGTTTTAGACCGAAATGAGCTAAATCACAACACATCGGTTTTACAAGTGTTCCTCTGATACGCGTCAAAACTTTTTCTCTTATAACTGCGCGAAAAGCATGTATTCGTGCTTAATACAACGAAACAAGCTGTTTTAGACCAAAATGAGCTAAATCACAACACATCGGTTTTACAAGTGTCCCTGTGACACGCGTCAAAACTTTTTCTCTTATTACTGCGCGAAAAGCACGTATTCTTGCTTAATAATACGAAACAAGCTGTTTTAGACCGAAAAGGGCTAAATCACAACACATCGGTTTTACAAGTGTTCCTCTGATACGCGTAAAATCTTTTTCTCTTATAACTGCGCGAAAAGCATGTATTCGTGCTTAATACAACGAAACAAGCTGTTTTAGACCGAGATGAGCTAAATCTGAACACATCAGTTTTACAAGTGTCCCTCTAATACGCGTCAAAACTTTTTCTTCTCTAACTGCGCGAAAAGCATGTATTCTTGCTTAATACAGCGAAACAAGCTGTTTTAGACCGAAACGAGCTAAATCACAACACACCGGTTTTACAAGTGTTCCTCTGATACGCGTCAAAACTTTTTTCTCTTATAACTGCGCGAAAAGCATGTATTCGTGCTTAGTTCAACGAAACAAGCTGTTTTAGACCGAAACGAGGTAAATCTGAACACATCGGTTTTACAAGTGTCCCTGTGACACGCGTCAAAACTTTTTCTCTTATAACTGCGCGAAAAGCATGTATTCTTGCTTAATACAGCGAAACAAGCTGTTTTAGACCGAAACGAGCTAAATCACAACACATCGGTTTTACAAGTGTCCCTGTGACACGCGTCAAAACTTTTTCTCTTATTACTGCGCGAAAAGCACGTATTCTTGCTTAATAATACGAAACAAGCTGTTTTAGACCGAAAAGGGCTAAATCACAACACATCGGTTTTACAAGTGTTCCTCTGATACGCGTAAAATCTTTTTCTCTTATAACTGCGCGAAAAGCATGTATTCTTGCTTAATACAGCGAAACAAGCTGTTTTAGACCGAAACGAGCTAAATCTGAACACATCGGTTTTACAAGTGTCCCTGTGACACGCCTTTAAAACTTTTTCTCTTATAACTGCGCGAAAAGCATGTATTCCTGCTTAATACAGCGAAACAAGCTGTTTTAGACCGATACGAGATAAATCACAACACATCGGCTTTACAAGTGTTCCTCTGATACGCGTCAAAACTTTTTTTCTCTTATAACTGCGCGAAAAGCACGTATTCTTGCTTAGTTCAACGAAACAAGCTGTTTTAGACCAAAACGAGGTAAATCTGAACACATCGGTTTTACAAGTGTCCCTGTGACACGCCTTTAAAACTTTTTCTCTTATAACTGCGCGAAAAGCATGTATTCCTGCTTAATACAGTGAAACAAGCTGTTTTAGACCGAAACGAGATAAATCACAACACATCGGCTTTACAAGTGTTCCTCTGATACGCGTCAAATCTTTTTCTCTTATACCTGCGCGAAAAGCATGTATTCTTGCTTAATACAACGAAACAAGCTGTTTTAGACCGAAACGAGCTAAATCACAACACATCGGTTTTACAAGTGTTCCTCTGATACGCGTCTAAACTTTTTCTCTTATAACTGCGCGAAAAGCATGATTCGTGCTTAATACAAAGAAACAAGCTGTTTGAGACCGAAACGAGGTTAATCTGAACACATCGGTTTTACAAGTGTCCCTGTGACACGCGTCAAAACGTTTTCTCTTATAACTGCGCGAAAAGCATGTATACTTGCTTAATACATCGAAACAAGCTGTTTTAGACCGAAACGAGCGAAATCACAACACATCGGTTTTACAAGTGTTCCTCCTCTGATACGCGTCAAAACTTTTTCTCTTATAACTGCGCGAAAAGCATGTATTCGTGCTTAGTCCAACGAAACAAGCTGTTTTAGACCGAAACGAGGTAAATCTGAACACATCGGTTTTACAAGTGTCCCTGTGACATGCATTTAAAACTTTTTCTCTTATAACTGCGCGAAAAGCATGTATTCGTGCTTAGTCCAATGAAACAAGCTGTTATAGACCGAAACGGGCTAAATCTGAACACATCGGTTTTACAAGTGTCCCTGTGACACGCGTCAAAACTTTTTCTCTTATAACTGCGCGAAAAGCATGTATTCTTGGTTAATACAGCGAAACAAGCTGTTTTAGACCGAAATGAGCTAAATCACAACACATCGGTTTTACAAGTGTTCCTCTGATACGCGTCAAAACTTTTTCTCTTATAACTGCGCGAAAAGCATGTATTCGTGCTTAATACAACGAAACAAGCTGTTTTAGACCAAAATGAGCTAAATCACAACATATCGGTTTTACAAGTGTTCCTCTGATACGCGTCAAAACTTTTTTTCTCTTATAACTGCGCGAAAAGCACGTATTCGTGCTTAGTTCAACGAAACAAGCTGTTTTAGACCAAAACGAGGTAAATCTGAACACATCGGTTTTACAAGTGTCCCTGTGACACGCCTTTAAAACTTTTTCTCTTATAACTGCGCGAAAAGCATGTATTCCTGCTTAATACAGCGAAACAAGCTGTTTTAGACCGAAACGAGATAAATCACAACATATCGGCTTTACAAGTGTTCCTCTGATACGCGTCAAATCTTTTTCTCTTATGCCTGCGCGAAAAGCATGTATTCTTGCTTAATACAACGAAACAAGCTGTTTTAGACCGAAACGAGCTAAATCACAACACATCGGTTTTACAAGTGTTCCTCTGATACGCGTCTAAACTTTTTCTCTTATAACTGCGCGAAAAGCATGTATTCGTGCTTAATACAAAGAAACAAGCTGTTTTAGACCGAAACGAGCTAAATCTGAAGACATCGGTTTTACAAGTGTCCCTGTGACACGCGTCAAAACTTTTTCTCTTATAACTGCGCGAAAAGCATGTATTCTTGCTTAATACAGCGAAACAAGCTGTTTTAGACCGAAACGAGCTAAATCACAACACATCGGTTTTACAAGTGTTTCTCTGATACGCGTCTAAACTTTTTCTCTTATAACTGCGCGAAAAGCATGTATTTGTGCTTAATACGACGAAACAAGCTGTTTGAGACCGAAACGAGTTAAATCTGAACACATCGGTTTTACAAGTGTCCCTGTGACACGCGTCAAAACGTTTTCTCTTATAACTGCGCGAAAAGCATGTATACTTGCTTAATACATCGAAACAAGCTGTTTTAGACCGAAACGAGCTAAATCACAACACATCGGTTTTACAAGTGTTCCTCTGATACGCGTCAAAACTATTTCTCTTATAACTGCGCGAAAAGCATGTATTCGTGCTTAGTCCAACGAAACAAGCTGTTTTAGACCGAAACGAGGTAAATCTGAACACATCGGTTTTACAAGTGTCCCTGTGACATGCATTTAAAACTTTTTCTCTTATAACTGCGCGAAAAGCATGTATTCCTGCTTAATACAGCGAAACAAGCTGTTTTAGACCGAAACGAGCTAAATCTGAACACATCGGTTTTACAAGTGTCCCTGTGACAGGCGTCAAAACTTTTTCTCTTATAACTGCGCGAAAAGCAGGTATTCTTGCTTAATAATACGAAACAAGCTGTTCTAGACCGAAAAGAGCTAAATCACAACACATCGGTTTTACAAGTGTTCCTCTGATACGCGTCAAAACTTTTTTCTCTTATAACTGCGCGAAAAGCATGTATTCGTGCTTAATACAACGAAACAAGCTGTTTTAGACCGAAACGAGCTAAATCTGAACACATCGGTTTTACAAGTGTCCCTGTGACACGCGTCAAAACTTTTTCTCCTATTACTGCGCGAAAAGCACGTATTCTTGCTTAATAATACGAAACAAGCTATTTTAGACCGAAAAGAGCTAAATCACAACACATCGGTTTTACAAGTGTTCCTCTGATACGCGTAAAATCTTTTTCTCTTATAACTGCGCGAAAAGCGTGTATTCGTGCTTAATACAACGAAACAAGCTGTTTTAGACCGAAACGAGGTAAATCTGAACACATCGGTTTTACAAGTGTCCCTGTGACACGCGTCAAAAATTTTCTCTTATAACTGCGCGAAAAGCATGTATTCTTGCTTAATACAGCGAAACAAGCTGTTGTAGACCGAAACGAGCTAAATCACAACACATCGGTTTTACAAGTGTTCCTCTGATACGCGTCTAAACTTTTTCTCTTATAACTGCGCGAAAAGCATGCATTCGTGCTTAATACGACGAAACAAGCTGTTTTAGACCGAAACGAGCTAAATCTGAACACATCGGTTTTACAAGTGTCCCTGTGACACGCGTCAAAACTTTTTCTCTTATGACTGCGCGAAAAGCATGTATTCTTGCTTAATACTGCGAAACAAGCTGTTTTAGACCGAAACGAGCTAAATCTGAACACATCGGTTTTACAAGTGTCCCTGTGACACGCCTTTAAAACTTTTTCTCTTATAACTGCGCGAAAAGCATGTATTCCTGCTTAATACAGCGAAACAAGCTGTTTTAGACCGAAACGAGATAAATCACAACACATCGGCTTTACAAGTGTTCCTCTGATACGCGTCAAAACTTTTTTTCTCTTATAACTGCGCGAAAAGCACGTATTCGTGCTTAGTTCAACGAAACAAGCTGTTTTAGACCAAAACGAGGTAAATCTGAACACATCGGTTTTACAAGTGTCCCTGTGACACCCCTTTAAAACTTTTTCTCTAATAACTGCGCGAAAAGAATGTATTCTTGCTTAATACAAAGAAACAAGCTGTTTTAGACCAAAACGAGCTGTATCTGAACACATCGGTTTTACAAGTATCCACGTGATACTCGTCAAAACTTTTTCTCTTATAACTGCGCGAAAAGCATGTATTCGTGCTTAATACAACGAATCAAGCTGTTTTAGACCGAAACGAGCTAAATCTGAACACGTCGGTTTTACACGTGTCCCTGTGACACGCGTCAAAACTTTTTCTCTTATAACTGCGCGAAAAGCACGTATTCTTGCTTAATACAGCGAAACAAGTTGTTTTAGACCGAAACGAGCTAAATCACAACACATCGGTTTTACAAGTGTTCCTCTGATAGGCGTCAAAACGTTTTTCTCTTATGACTGCGCGAAAAGCATGTATTCGTGCTTAGTTCAACGAAACAAGCTGTTTTAGACCGAAACGAGGTAAATCTGAACACATCGGTTTTACAAGTGTCCCTGTGACACGCGTTTAAAACTTTTTCTCTTATAACTGCGCGAAAAGCATGTATTCGTGCTGAATACAACGAAACAAGCTGTTTTAGTCTGAAAAGAGGTAAATCTGAACACATCGGTTTTACAAGTGTTCCTCTGATACGCGTCAAAACGTTTTCTCTTATAACTGCGCGAAAAGCATGTATTCTTGCTTAATACAACGAAACAAGCTGTTTTAGACCGAAACGAGCCAAATCACAACACATCGGTATTACAAGTGTTCCACGTGATACTCGTCAAAACTTTTTCTCTAATAACTGCGCGAAAAGCATGTATTCTTGCTTAATACAGCGAAACAAGCTGTTTTAGACCTAAACGAGCTAAATCACAACACATCGGTTTTACAAGTGTTCCTCTGATACGCGTCAAAACTTTTTCTCTTATAACTGCGCGAAAAGCATGTATTCTTGCTTAATACAGCGAAACAAGCTGTTTTAGACCGAAACGAGCTAAATCACAAAACATCGGTTTTACAAGTGTTCCTCTGATACGCGTCAAAACGTTTTCTCTTATAACTGCGCGAAAAGCATGTATTCGTGCTTAATACAACGAAACAAGCTGTTTTAGACCGAAACGAGCTAAATCTGAACACATCGGTTTTACAAGTGTCCCTCTGATACGCGTCAAAACTTTTTCTCTTATAACTGCGCGAAAAGCATGTATTCTTGCTTAATACAACGAAACAAGCTGTTTTAGACCGAAACGAGCTAAATCACAACACATCGGTTTTACAAGTGTTCGTCTGATACGCGTCTAAACTTTTCTCTTATAACTGAGCGAAAAGCATGTATTCGTGCTTAAAACGACGAAACAAGCTGTTTTAGATCGAAACGAGCTAAATCTGAACACATCGGTTTTACAAGTGTCCCTGTGACATGCCTGTAAAACTTTTTCTCTTATAACTGCGCGAAAAGCATATATTCCTGCTTAATACAGCGAAACAAGCTGTTTTAGACCGAAAGGAGCTAAATCACAACACATCGGCTTTACAAGTGTTCCTCTGATACGCGTCAAAACTTTTTTTCTCTTATAACTGCGCGAAAAGCACGTATTCTTGCTTAGTTCAACGAAACAAGCTGTTTTAGACCAAAACGAGGTAAATCTGAACACATCGGTTTTACAAGTGTCCCTGTGACACGCCTTTAAAACTTTTTCTCTTATAACTGCGCGAAAAGCATGTATTCCTGCTTAATACAGCGAAACAAGCTGTTTTAGACCGAAACGAGATAAATCACAACACATCGGCTTTACAAGTGTTCCTCTGATACGCGTCAAATCTTTTTCTCTTATACCTGCGCGAAAAGCATGTATTCTTGCTTAATACAACGAAACAAGCTGTTTTAGACCGAAACGAGCTAAATCACAACACATCGGTTTTACAAGTGTTCCTCTGATACGCGTCTAAACTTTTTCTCTTATAACTGCGCGAAAAGCATGATTCGTGCTTAATACAAAGAAACAAGCTGTTTGAGACCGAAACGAGTTAAATCTGAACACATCGGTTTTACAAGTGTCCCTGTGACACGCGTCAAAACGTTTTCTCTTATAACTGCGCGAAAAGCATGTATACTTGCTTAATACATCGAAACAAGCTGTTTTAGACCGAAACGAGCGAAATCACAACACATCGGTTTTACAAGTGTTCCTCTGATACGCGTCAAAACTTTTTCTCTTATAACTGCGCGAAAAGCATGTATTCGTGCTTAGTCCAACGAAACAAGCTGTTTTAGACCGAAACGAGGTAAATCTGAACACATCGGTTTTACAAGTGTCCCTGTGACATGCATTTAAAACTTTTTCTCTTATAACTGCGCGAAAAGCATGTATTCCTGCTTAATACAGCGAAACAAGCTGTTTTAGACCGAAACGAGCTAAATCTGAACACATCGGTTTTACAAGTGTCCCTGTGACAGGCGTCAAAACTTTTTCTCTTATAACTGCGCGAAAAGCAGGTATTCTTGCTTAATATTACGAAACAAGCTGTTTTAGACCGAAAAGAGCTAAATCACAACACATCGGTTTTACAAGTGTTCCTCTGATACGCGTCAAAACGTTTTTCTCTTATAACTGCGCGAAAAGCATGTATTCGTGCTTAATACAACGAAACAAGCTGTTTTAGACCGAAACGAGCTAAATCTGAACACATCGGTTTTACAAGTGTCCCTGTGACACGCGTCAAAACTTTTTCTCTTATTACTGCGCGAAAAGCACGTATTCTTGCTTAATAATACGAAACAAGCTGTTTTAGACCGAAAAGAGCTAAATCACAACACATCGGTTTTACAAGTGTTCCTCTGATACGCGTAAAATCTTTTTCTCTTATAACTGCGCGAAAAGCATGTATTCGTGCTTAATACAACGAAACAAGCTGTTTTAGACCGAGATGAGCTAAATCTGAACACATCAGTTTTACAAGTGTCCCTCTAATACGCGTCAAAACTTTTTCTTCTCTAACTGCGCGAAAAGCATGTATTCTTGCTTAATACAGCGAAACAAGCTGTTTTAGACCGAAACGAGCTAAATCACAACACATCGGTTTTACAAGTGTTCCTCTGATACGCGTCTAAACTTTTTCTCTTATAACTGCGCGAAAAGCATGCATTCGTGCTTAATACGACGAAACAAGCTGTTTTAGACCGAAACGAGCTAAATCTGAACACATCGGTTTTACAAGTGTCCCTGTGACACGCGTCAAAACTTTTTCTCTTATGACTGCGCGAAAAGCATGTATTCTTGCTTAATACAGCGAAACAAGCTGTTTTAGACCGAAACGAGCTAAATCACAACACATCGGTTTTACAAGTGTTCCTCTGATACGCGTCAAAACTTTTTTTCTCTTATAACTGCGCGAAAAGCACGTATTCGTGCTTAGTTCAACGAAACAAGCTGTTTTAGACCAAAACGAGGTAAATCTGAACACATCGGTTTTACAAGTGTCCCTGTGACACGCCTTTAAAACTTTTTCTCTTATAACTGCGCGAAAAGCATGTATTCCTGCTTAATACAGCGAAACAAGCTGTTTTAGACCGAAACGAGATAAATCACAACACATCGGCTTTACAAGTGTTCCTCTGATACGCGTCAAATTTTTTTCTCTTATACCTGCGCGAAAAGCATGTATTCTTGCTTAATACAACGAAACAAGCTGTTTTAGACCGAAACGAGCTAAATCACAACACATCGGTTTTACAAGTGTTCCTCTGATACGCGTCCAAACTTTTTCTCTTATAACTTCGCGAAAAGCATGTATTCGTGCTTAATACAACGAAACAAGCTGTTTTAGACCGAAACGAGCTAAATCTGAACACATCGGTTTTACAAGTGTCCCTGTGACACGCGTCAAAACTTTTTCTCTTATAACTGCGCGAAAAGCATGTATTCTTGCTTAATACAGCGAAACAAGCTGTTTTAGACCGAAACGAGCTAAATCACAACACATCGGTTTTACAAGTGTTCCTCTGATACGCGTCTAAACTTTTTCTCTTATAACTGCGCGAAAAGCATGCATTCGTGCTTAATACGACGAAACAAGCTGTTTTAGACCGAAACGAGCTAAATCACAACACATCGGTTTTACAAGTGTTCCTCTGATACGCGTCTAAACTTTTCCTCTTATAACTGCGCGAAAAGCATGTATTTGTGCTTCATACGACGAAACAAGCTGTTTGAGACCGAAACGAGCTAAATCTGAACACATCGGTTTTACAAGTGTCCCTGTGACACGCGTCAAAACGTTTTCTCTTATAACTGCGCGAAAAGCATGTATACTTGCTTAATACATCGAAACAAGCTGTTTTAGACCGAAACGAGCTAAATCACAACACATCGGTTTTACAAGTGTTCCTCTGATACGCGTCCAAACTTTTTTCTCTTATAACTGCGCGAAAAGCATGTATTCGAGCTTAGTTCAACGAAACAAGCTGTTTTAGAATAAAACGAGGTAAATCTGAACACATCGGTTTTAAAAGTGTCCATGTGATACGCGTCAAAACTTTTTCTCTTATAACTGCGCGAAAAGCATGTATTCCTGCTTAATACAGCGAAACAAGCTGTTTTAGACCGAAACGAGCTAAATCACAACACATCGGTTTTACAAGTGTTCCTCTGATACGCGTCAAAACTTTTTCTCTTATAACTGCGCGAAAAGCATGTATTCGTGCTTAGTCCAACGAAACAAGCTGTTTTAGACCGAAACGAGGTAAATCTGAACACATCGGTTTTACAAGTGTCCCTGTGACATGCATTTAAAACTTTTTCTCTTATAACTGCGCGAAAAGCATGTATTCATGCTTAATACAGCGAAACAAGCTGTTTTAGACCGAAACGAGCTAAATCTGAACACATCGGTTTTACAAGTGTCCCTGTGACAGGCGTCAAAACTTTTTCTCTTATAACTGCGCGAAAAGCAGGTATTCTTGCTTAATAATACGAAACAAGCTGTTTTAGACCGAAAAGAGCTAAATCACAACACATCGGTTTTACAAGTGTTCCTCTGATACGCGTCAAAACTTTTTTCTCTTATAACTGCGCGAAAAGCATGTATTCGTGCCTAATACAACGAAACAAGCTGTTTTAGACCGAAACGAGCTAAATCTGAACACATCGGTTTTACAAGTGTCCCTGTGACACGCGTCAAAACTTTTTCTCTTATTACTGCGCGAAAAGCACGTATTCTTGCTTAATAATACGAAACAAGCTGTTTTAGACCGAAAAGAGCTAAATCACAACACATCGGTTTTACAAGTGTTCCTCTGATACGCGTAAAATCTTTTTCTCTTATAACTGCGCGAAAAGCATGTATTCGTGCTTAATACAACGAAACAAGCTGTTTTAGACCGAGATGAGCTAAATCTGAACACATCAGTTTTACAAGTGTCCCTCTAATACGCGTCAAAACTTTTTCTTCTCTAACTGCGCGAAAAGCATGTATTCTTGCTTAATACAGCGAAACAAGCTGTTTTAGACCGAAACGAGCTAAATCACAACACACCGGTTTTACAAGTGTTCCTCTGATACGCGTCAAAACTTTTTTCTCTTATAACTGCGCGAAAAGCATATATTCGTGCTTAGTCCAACGAAACAAGTTGTTTAAGACCGAAACGATGTAAATCTGAACACATCGGTTTTACGAGTGTCCCTGTGACACGCGTCAAAACTTTTTCTCTTATTAATGCGCGAAAAGCACGTATTCTTGCTTAATAATACGAAACAAGCTGTTTTAGACCGAAAAGAGCTAAATCACCACACATCGGTTTTACAAGTGTTCCTCTGATACGCGTCAAAACTTTTTCTCTTATAACTGCGCGAAAAGCATGTATTCGTGCTTAATACAACGAAACAAGCTGTTTTAGACCGAGATGAGCTAAATGTGAACACATCAGTTTTAAAAGTGTCCCTCTAATACGCGTCAAAACTTTTTCTCCTATGACTGCGCGAAAAGCATGTATTCTTGCTTAATACAGCGAAACAAGCTGTTTTAGACCGAAACGAGCTAAATCACAACACATCGGTTTTACAAGTGTTCCTCTGATACGCGTCAAAACTTTTTTTCTCTTATAACTGCGCGAAAAGCACGTATTCGTGCTTAGTTCAACGAAACAAGCTGTTTTAGACCAAAACGAGGTAAATCTGAACACATCGGTTTTACAAGTGTCCCTGTGACACGCCTTTAAAACTTTTTCTCTTATAACTGCGCGAAAAGCATGTATTCCTGCTTAATACAGCGAAACAAGCTGTTTTAGACCGAAACGAGATAAATCACAACACATCGGCTTTACAAGTGTTCCTCTGATACGCGTCAAATTTTTTTCTCTTATACCTGCGCGAAAAGCATGTATTCTTGCTTAATACAACGAAACAAGCTGTTTTAGACCGAAACGAGCTAAATCACAACACATCGGTTTTACAAGTGTTCCTCTGATACGCGTCCAAACTTTTTCTCTTATAACTTCGCGAAAAGCATGTATTCGTGCTTAATACAACGAAACAAGCTGTTTTAGACCGAAACGAGCTAAATCTGAACACATCGGTTTTACAAGTGTCCCTGTGACACGCGTCAAAACTTTTTCTCTTATAACTGCGCGAAAAGCATGTATTCTTGCTTAATACAGCGAAACAAGCTGTTTTAGACCGAAACGAGCTAAATCACAACACATCGGTTTTACAAGTGTTCCTCTGATACGCGTCTAAACTTTTTCTCTTATAACTGCGCGAAAAGCATGCATTCGTGCTTAATACGACGAAACAAGCTGTTTTAGACCGAAACGAGCTAAATCACAACACATCGGTTTTACAAGTGTTCCTCTGATACGCGTCTAAACTTTTCCTCTTATAACTGCGCGAAAAGCATGTATTTGTGCTTCATACGACGAAACAAGCTGTTTGAGACCGAAACGAGCTAAATCTGAACACATCGGTTTTACAAGTGTCCCTGTGACACGCGTCAAAACGTTTTCTCTTATAACTGCGCGAAAAGCATGTATACTTGCTTAATACATCGAAACAAGCTGTTTTAGACCGAAACGAGCTAAATCACAACACATCGGTTTTACAAGTGTTCCTCTGATACGCGTCCAAACTTTTTTCTCTTATAACTGCGCGAAAAGCATGTATTCGAGCTTAGTTCAACGAAACAAGCTGTTTTAGAATAAAACGAGGTAAATCTGAACACATCGGTTTTAAAAGTGTCCATGTGATACGCGTCAAAACTTTTTCTCTTATAACTGCGCGAAAAGCATGTATTCCTGCTTAATACAGCGAAACAAGCTGTTTTAGACCGAAACGAGCTAAATCACAACACATCGGTTTTACAAGTGTTCCTCTGATACGCGTCAAAACTTTTTCTCTTATAACTGCGCGAAAAGCATGTATTCGTGCTTAGTCCAACGAAACAAGCTGTTTTAGACCGAAACGAGGTAAATCTGAACACATCGGTTTTACAAGTGTCCCTGTGACATGCATTTAAAACTTTTTCTCTTATAACTGCGCGAAAAGCATGTATTCATGCTTAATACAGCGAAACAAGCTGTTTTAGACCGAAACGAGCTAAATCTGAACACATCGGTTTTACAAGTGTCCCTGTGACAGGCGTCAAAACTTTTTCTCTTATAACTGCGCGAAAAGCAGGTATTCTTGCTTAATAATACGAAACAAGCTGTTTTAGACCGAAAAGAGCTAAATCACAACACATCGGTTTTACAAGTGTTCCTCTGATACGCGTCAAAACTTTTTTCTCTTATAACTGCGCGAAAAGCATGTATTCGTGCCTAATACAACGAAACAAGCTGTTTTAGACCGAAACGAGCTAAATCTGAACACATCGGTTTTACAAGTGTCCCTGTGACACGCGTCAAAACTTTTTCTCTTATTACTGCGCGAAAAGCACGTATTCTTGCTTAATAATACGAAACAAGCTGTTTTAGACCGAAAAGAGCTAAATCACAACACATCGGTTTTACAAGTGTTCCTCTGATACGCGTAAAATCTTTTTCTCTTATAACTGCGCGAAAAGCATGTATTCGTGCTTAATACAACGAAACAAGCTGTTTTAGACCGAGATGAGCTAAATCTGAACACATCAGTTTTACAAGTGTCCCTCTAATACGCGTCAAAACTTTTTCTTCTCTAACTGCGCGAAAAGCATGTATTCTTGCTTAATACAGCGAAACAAGCTGTTTTAGACCGAAACGAGCTAAATCACAACACACCGGTTTTACAAGTGTTCCTCTGATACGCGTCAAAACTTTTTTCTCTTATAACTGCGCGAAAAGCATATATTCGTGCTTAGTCCAACGAAACAAGTTGTTTAAGACCGAAACGATGTAAATCTGAACACATCGGTTTTACGAGTGTCCCTGTGACACGCGTCAAAACTTTTTCTCTTATTAATGCGCGAAAAGCACGTATTCTTGCTTAATAATACGAAACAAGCTGTTTTAGACCGAAAAGAGCTAAATCACCACACATCGGTTTTACAAGTGTTCCTCTGATACGCGTCAAAACTTTTTCTCTTATAACTGCGCGAAAAGCATGTATTCGTGCTTAATACAACGAAACAAGCTGTTTTAGACCGAGGTGAGCTAAATGTGAACACATCAGTTTTAAAAGTGTCCCTCTAATACGCGTCAAAACTTTTTCTTCTATAACTGCGCGAAAAGCATGTATTCGTGCTTAAAACAACGAAACAAGCTGTTTTATACCAAAACGAGCTGTATCTGAACACATCGGTTTTACAAGTATCCACGTGATACTCGTCAAAACTTTTTCTCTTATAACTGCGCGAAAAGCATGTATTCGTGCTTAATACAACGAATCAAGCTGTTTTAGACCGAAACGAGCTAAATCTGAACAGGTCGGTTTTACACGTGTCCCTGTGACACGCGTCAAAACTTTTTCTCTTATAACTGCGCGAAAAGCACGTATTCTTGCTTAATAATACGAAACAAGCTGTTTTAGACCGAAAAGAGCTAAATCACAACACATCGGTTTTACAAGTGTTCCTCTGATACGCGTAAAATCTTTTTCTCTTATAACTGCGCGAAAAGCATGTATTCGTGCTTAATACAACGAAACAAGCTGTTTTAGACCGAGATGAGCTAAATCTGAACACATCAGTTTTACAAGTGTCCCTCTAATACGCGTCAAAACTTTTTCTTCTCTAACTGCGCGAAAAGCATGTATTCTTGCTTAATACAGCGAAACAAGCTGTTTTAGACCGAAACGAGCTAAATCACAACACACCGGTTTTACAAGTGTTCCTCTGATACGCGTCAAAACTTTTTTCTCTCATAACTGCGCGAAAAGCATATATTCGTGCTTAGTCCAACGAAACAAGTTGTTTAAGACCGAAACGATGTAAATCTGAACACATCGGTTTTACGAGTGTCCCTGTGACACGCGTCAAAACTTTTTCTCTTATTAATGCGCGAAAAGCACGTATTCTTGCTTAATAATACGAAACAAGCTGTTTTAGACCGAAAAGAGCTAAATCACCACACATCGGTTTTACAAGTGTTCCTCTGATACGCGTCAAAACTTTTTCTCTTATAACTGCGCGAAAAGCATGTATTCGTGCTTAAAACAACGAAACAAGCTGTTTTATACCAAAACGAGCTGTATCTGAACACATCGGTTTTACAAGTATCCACGTGATACTCGTCAAAACTTTTTCTCTTATAACTGCGCGAAAAGCATGTATTCGTGCTTAATACAACGAATCAAGCTGTTTTAGACCGAAACGAGCTAAATCTGAACAGGTCGGTTTTACACGTGTCCCTCTGACACGCGTCAAAACTTTTTCTCTTATAACTGCGCGAAAAGCACGTATTCTTGCTTAATACAGCGAAACAAGTTGTTTTAGACCGAAACGAGCTAAATCACAACACATCGGTTTTACAAGTGTTCCTCTGATAGGCGTCAAAACGTTTTTCTCTTATGACTGCGCGAAAAGCATGTATTCGTGCTTATATCAACGAAACAAGCTGTTTTAGACCGAAACGAGGTAAATCTGAACACATCGGTTTTGCAAGTGTCCCTGTGACACGCCTTTAAAACTTTTTCTCTTATAACTGCGCGAAAAGCATGTATTCGTGCTGAATACAACGAAACAAGCTGTTTTAGTCCGAAAAGAGGTAAATCTGAACAAATCGGTTTTACAAGTGTTCCTCTGATACGCGTGAAAACGTTTTCTCTTATAACTGCGCGAAAAGCATGTATTCTTGCTTAATACAACGAAACAAGCTGTTTTAGACCGAAACGAGCCAAATCACAACACATCGGTATTACAAGTGTTCCACGTGATACTCGTCAAAACTTTTTCTCTAATAACTGCGCGAAAAGCATGTATTCTTGCTTAATACAGCGAAACAAGCTGTTTTAGACCGAAACGAGCTAAACCACAACACATCGGTTTTACAAGTGTTCCTCTGATACGCGTCAAAACTTTTTTCTTATAACTGCGCGAAAAGCATGTATTCCTGCTTAATACAACGAAACAAGCTGTTTTAGACCGAAACGAGCTAAATCTGAACACATCGGTTTTAAAAGTGTCCATGTGATACGCGTCAAAACTTTTTCTCTTATAACTGCGCGAAAAGCATGTATTCTTGCTTAATACAGCGACACAAGCTGTTTTAGACCGAAACGAGGTAAATCTGAACACATCGGTTTTACGTGTCCCTGTGACATGCCTTTAAAACTTTTTCTCTTATACCTGCGCGAAAAGCATGTATTCGGGCTTAATACAACGAAACAAGCTGTTTTAGACCGAAACGAGCTAAATCTGAACATATCGGTTTTACAAGTGTCCCTGTGACACGCGTCAAAACTTTTTATCTTATAACTGCGCGAAAAGCATGTATTCTTGCTTAATACAGCGAAACAAGCTGTTTTAGACCGAAACGAGCTAAATCACAAAACATCGGTTTTACAAGTGTTCCTCTGATACGCGTCAAAACGTTTTCTCTTATAACTGCGCGAAAAGCATGTATTCGTGCTTAATACAACGAAACAAGCTGTTTTAGACCGAAACGAGCTAAATCTGAACACATCGGTTTTACAAGTGTCCCTCTGATACGCGTCAAAACTTTTTCTCTTATAACTGCGCGAAAAGCATGTATTCTTGCTTAATACAACGAAACAAGCTGTTTTAGACCGAAACGAGCTAAATCACAACACATCGGTTTTACAAGTGTTCGTCTGATACGCGTCTAAACTTTTCTCTTATAACTGAGCGAAAAGCATGTATTCGTGCCTAATACGACGAAACAAGCTGTTTTAGATCGAAACGAGCTAAATCTGAACACATCGGTTTTACAAGTGTCCCTGTGACACGTGTCAAAACTTTTTCTCTTATAACTGCGCGAAAAGCAGGTATTCTTGCTTAATACAGCGAAACAAGCTGTTTTAGACCGAAACAAGCTAAATCACAACACACCGGTTTTACAAATGTTCCTCTGATACGCGTCAAAACTTTTTTCTCTTATAACTGCGCGAAAAGCTTGTATTCGTGCTTAGTCTAACGAAACAAGCTGTTTTAGACCGAAACGAGGTAAATCTGAACACATCGGTTTTACGAGTGTCCCTGTGACACGCGTCAAAACTTTTTCTCTTATTACTGCGCGAAAAGCACGTATTCTTGCTTAATAATACGAAACAAGCTGTTTTAGACCGAAAAGAGTTAAATCACAACACATCGGTTTTACAAGTGTTCCTCTGATACGCGCCAAAACTTTTTCTCTTATAACTGCGCGAAAAGCATGTATTCCTGCTTAATACAACGAAACAAGCTGTTTTAGACCGAGATGAGCTAAATCTCAACACATCGGTTTTACAAGTGTCCCTGTGACATGCCTGTAAAACTTTTTCTCTTTTAACTGCGCGAAAAGCATATATTCCTGCTTAATACAGCGAAACAAGCTGTTTTAGACCGAAACGAGCTAAATCACAACACATCGGTGTTACAAGTGTTTCTCTGATACGCGTCAAAACTTTTTCTCTTATAACTGCGCGAAAAGCATGTATTCGTGCTTAGTCCAACGAAACAAGCTGTTTTAGACCGAAACGGGCTAAATCTGAACACATCGGTTTTACAAGTGTCCCTGTGACACGCGTCAAAACTTTTTCTCTTATAACTGCGCGAAAAGCATGTATTCTTGGTTAATACAGCGAAACAAGCTGTTTTAGACCGAAATGAGCTAAATCACAACACATCGGTTTTACAAGTGTTCCTCTGATACGCGTCAAAACTTTTTCTCTTATAACTGCGCGAAAAGCATGTATTCGTGCTTAATACAACGAAACAAGCTGTTTTAGACCAAAATGAGCTAGATCTGAACACATCGGTTTTTCAAGTGTCCACGTGATACGCGTCAAAACTTTTTCTCTTATAACTGCGCGAAAAGCATGTATTCGTGCTTAATACAACGAAACAAGCTGTTTTAGTCCGAAAAGAGGTAAATCTGAACACATCGGTTTTACAAGTGTTCCTCTGATACGCTTCAAAACGTTTTCTCTTATAACCGCGCGAAAAGCATGTATTCTTGCTTAATACAACGAAACAAGCTGTTTTAGACCGAAACGAGCCAAATCACAACACATCGGTATTACAAGTGTTCCACGTGATACTCGTCAAAACGTTTTCTCTAATAACTACGCGAAAAGCATGTATTCTTGCTTAATACAGCGAAACAAGCTGTTTTAGACCGAAACGAGCTAAATCTGAACACATCGGTTTTACAAGTGTCCCTGTGACAGGCTTCAAAACTTTTTCTCTTATAACTGCGCGAAAAGCAGGTATTCTTGCTTAATAATACGAAACAAGCTGTTTTAGACCGAAACGAGGTAAATCTGAACACATCGGTTTTACAAGTGTCCCTGTGACACGCGTCAAAACTTTTTCTCTTATAACTGCGCGAAAAGCATGTATTCTTGCTTAATACAGCGAAACAAGCTGTTTTAGACCGAAACGAGCTAAATCACAACACATCGGTTTTACAAGTGTTCCTCTGATACGCGTCTAAACTTTTTCTCTTATAACTGCGCGAAAAGCATGCATTCGTGCTTAATACGACGAAACAAGCTGTTTTAGACCGAAACGAGCTAAATCTGAACACATCGGTTTTACAAGTGTCCCTGTGACACGCGTCAAAACTTTTTCTCTTATGACTGCGCGAAAAGCATGTATTCTTGCTTAATACAGCGAAACAAGCTGTTTTAGACCGAAACGAGCTAAATCACAACACATCGGTTTTACAAGTGTTCCTCTGATACGCGTCAAAACTTTTTTTCTCTTATAACTGCGCGAAAAGCACGTATTCGTGCTTAGTTCAACGAAACAAGCTGTTTTAGACCAAAACGAGGTAAATCTGAACACATCGGTTTTACAAGTGTCCCTGTGACACGCCTTTAAAACTTTTTCTCTTATAACTGCGCGAAAAGCATGTATTCCTGCTTAATACAGCGAAACAAGCTGTTTTAGACCAAAACGAGATAAATCACAACACATCGGCTTTACAAGTGTTCCTCTGATACGCGTCAAATCTTTTTCTCTTATACCTGCGCGAAAAGCATGTATTCTTGCTTAATACAACGAAACAAGCTGTTTTAGACCGAAACGAGCTAAATCACAACACATCGGTTTTACAAGTGTTCCTCTGATACGCGTCTAAACTTTTTCTCTTATAACTGCGCGAAAAGCATGTATTCGTGCTTAATACAACGAAACAAGCTGTTTTAGACCGAAACGAGCTAAATCTGAAGACATCGGTTTTACAAGTGTCCCTGTGACACGCGTCAAATCTTTTTCTCTTATAACTGCGCGAAAAGCATGTATTCTTGCTTAGTACAGCGACACAAGCTGTTTTAGACCGAAACGAGCTAAATCACAACACATCGGTTTTACAAGTGTTTCTCTGATACGCGTCTAAACTTTTTCTCTTATAACTGCGCGAAAAGCATGTATTTGTGCTTAATACGACGAAACAAGCTGTTTGAGACCGAAACGAGGTAAATCTGAACACATCGGTTTTACAAGTGTCCCTGTGACACGCGTCAAAACGTTTTCTCTTATAACTGCGCGAAAAGCATGTATACTTGCTTAATACATCGAAACAAGCTGTTTTAGACCGAAACGAGCTAAATCACAACACATCGGTTTTACAAGTGTTCCTCTGATACGCGTCAAAACTTTTTCTCTTATAACTGCGCGAAAAGCATGTATTCGTGCTTAGTCCAACGAAACAAGCTGTTTTAGACCGAAACGAGGTAAATCTGAACACATCGGTTTTACAAGTGTCCCTGTGACATGCATTTAAAACTTTTTCTCTTATAACTGCGCGAAAAGCATGTATTCCTGCTTAATACAGCGAAACAAGCTGTTTTAGACCGAAACGAGCTAAATCTGAACACATCGGTTTTCCAAGTGTCCCTGTGACAGGCGTCAAAACTTTTTCTCTTATAACTGCGCGAAAAGCAAGTATTCTTGCTTAATAATACGAAACAAGCTGTTTTAGACCGAAAAGAGCTAAATCACAACACATCGGTTTTACAAGTGTTCCTCTGATACGCGTCAAAACTTTTTTCTCTTATAACTGCGCGAAAAGCATGTATTCGTGCTTAGTCCAACGAAACAAGTTGTTTAAGACCGAAACAATTTAAATCTGAACACATCGGTTTTACGAGTGTCCCTGTGACACGCGTCAAAACTTTTTCTCTTATTACTGCGCGAAAAGCACGTATTCTTGCTTAATAATACGAAACAAGCTGTTTTAGACCGAAAAGAGCTAAATCACCACACATCGGTTTTACAAGTGTTCCTCTGATACGCGTCAAAACTTTTTCTCTTATATCTGCGCGAAAAGCATGTATTCGTGCTTAATACAACGAAACAAGCTGTTTTAGACCGAGATGAGCTAAATCTGAACACATCAGTTTTAAAAGTGTCCCTCTAATACGCGTCAAAACTTTTTCTTCTATAACTGCGCGAAAAGCATGTATTCGTGCTTAAAACAACGAAACAAGCTGTTTTATACCAAAACGAGCTGTATCTGAACACATCGGTTTTACAAGTATCCACGTGATACTCGTCAAAACTTTTTCTCTTATAACTGCGCGAAAAGCATGTATTCGTGCTTAATACAACGAATCAAGCTGTTTTAGACCGAAACGAGCTAAATCTGAACAGGTCGGTTTTACAAGTGTCCCTGTGACACGCGTCAAAACTTTTTCTCTTATAACTGCGCGAAAAGCACGTATTCTTGCTTAATACAGCGAAACAAGTTGTTTTAGACCGAAACGAGCTAAATCACAACACATCGGTTTTGCAAGTGTTCCTCTGATAGGCGTCAAAACGTTTTTCTCTTATGACTGCGCGAAAAGCATGTATTCGTGCTTAGTTCAACGAACAAGCTGTTTTAGACCGAAACGAGGTAAATCTGAACACATCGGTTTTACAAGTGTCCCTGTGACACGCCTTTAAAACTTTTTCTCTTATAACTGCGCGAAAAGCATGTATTCGTGCTGAATACAACGAAACAAGCTGTTTTAGTCCGAAAAGAGGTAAATCTGAACACATCGGTTTTACAAGTGTTCCTCTGATACGCGTCAAAACGTTTTCTCTTATAACTGCGCGAAAAGCATGTATTCTTGCTTTATACAACGAAACAAGCTGTTTTAGACCGAAACGAGCCAAATCACAACACATCGGTATTACAAGTGTTGCACGTGATACTCGTCAAAACTTTTTCTCTAATAACTGCGCGAAAAGCATGTATTCTTGCTTAATACAGCGAAACAAGCTGTTTTAGACCGAAACGAGCTAAATCACAACACATCGGTTTTACAAGTGTTCCTCTGATACGCGTCAAAACTTTTTCTCTTATAACTGCGCGAAAAGCATGTATTCCTGCTTAATACAACTAAACAAGCTGTTTTAGACCGAAACGAGCTAAATCTGAACACATCGGTTTTAAAAGTGTCCATGTGATACGCGTCAAAACTTTTTCTCTTATAACTGCGCGAAAAGCACGTATTCGGGCTTAATACAACGAAACAAGCTGTTTTAGACCGAAACGAGCTAAATCACAACACATCGGTTTTACAAGTGTCCGTCTGATACGCGTCTAAACTTTTCTCTTATAACTGAGCGAAAAGCATGTATTCGTGCTTAATACGACGAAACAAGCTGTTTAAGATCGAAACGAGCTAAATCTGAACACATCGGTTTTACAAGTGTCCCTGTGACACGTGTCAAAACTTTTTTTCTTATAACTGCGCGAAAAGCATGTATTCTTGCTTAATACAGCGAAACAAGCTGTTTTAGACCGAAACAAGCTAAGTCACAACACACCGGTTTTACAAATGTTCCTCTGATACGCGTCAAAACTTTTTTCTCTTATAACTGCGCGAAAAGCTTGTATTCATGCTTAGTCTAACGAAACAAGCTGTTTTAGACCGAAACGAGGTAAATCTGAACACATCGGTTTTACGAGTGTCCCTGTGACACGCGTCAAAACTTTTTCTCTTATTACTGCGCGAAAAGCACGTATTCTTGCTTAATAATAAGAAACAAGCTGTTTTAGACCGAAAAGAGTTAAATCACAACACATCGGTTTTACAAGTGTTCCTCTGATACGCGTCAAAACTTTTTCTCTTATAACTGCGCGAAAAGCATGTATTCGTGCTTAATACAACGAAACAAGCTGTTTTAGACCGAGATGAGCTAAATCTGAACACATCGGTTTTACAAGTGTCCCTGTGACATGCCTGTAAAACTTTTTCTCTTATAACTGCGCGAAAAACATATATTCCTGCTTAATACAGCGAAACAAGCTGTTTTAGACCGAAACGAGCTAAATCACAACACATCGGTTTTACAAGTGTTTCTCTGATACGCGTCAAAACTTTTTCTCTTATAACTGCGCGAAAAGCATGTATTCGTGCTTAGTCCAACGAAACAAGCTGTTTTAGACCGAAACGGGCTAAATCTGAACACATCGGTTTTACAAGTGTCCCTGTGACACGCGTCAAAACCTTTTCTCTTATAACTGCGCGAAAAGCATGTATTCTTGGTTAATACAGCGAAACAAGCTGTTTTAGACCGAAATGAGCTAAATCACAACACATCGGTTTTACAAGTGTTCCTCTGATACGCGTCAAAACTTTTTCTCTTATAACTGCGCGAAAAGCATGTATTCGTGCTTAATACAACGAAACAAGCTGTTTTAGACCAAAATGAGCTAGATCTGAACACATCGGTTTTCCAAGTGTCCACATGATACGCGTCAAAACTTTTTCTCTAATAACTACGCGAAAAGCATGTATTCTTGCTTAATACAGCGAAACAAGCTGTTTTAGACCGAAACGAGCTAAATCTGAACACATCGGTTTTACAAGTGTCCCTGTGACAGGCGTCAAAACTTTTTCTCTTATAACTGCGCGAAAAGCAGGTATTCTTGCTTAATAATACGAAACAAGCTGTTTTAGACCGAAACGAGGTAAATCTGAACACATCGGTTTTACAAGTTTCCCTGTGACACGCGTCAAAACTTTTTCGCTTATAACTGCGCGAAAAGCATGTATTTTTGCTTAATACAGCGAAACAAGCTGTTTTAGACCGAAACGAGCTAAATCACAACACATCGGTTTTACAAGTGTTCCTCTGATACGCGTCTAAACATTTTCTCTTATAACTGCGCGAAAAGCATGCATTCGTGCTTAATACGACGAAACAAGCTGTTTTAGAGCGAAACGAGCTAAATCTGAACACATCGGTTTTACAAGTGTCCCTGTGACACGCGTCAAAACTTTTTCTCTTATGACTGCGCGAAAAGCATGTATTCTTGCTTAATACAGCGAAACAAGCTGTTTTAGACCGAAACGAGCTAAATCACAACACATCGGTTTTACAAGTGTTCCTCTGATACGCGTCAAAACTTTTTTTCTCTTATAACTGCGCGAAAAGCACGTATTCGTGCTTAGTTCAACGAAACAACCTGTTTTAGACCAAAACGAGGTAAATCTGAACACATCGGTTTTACAAGTGTCCCTGTGACACGCCTTTAAAACTTTTTCTCTTATTACTGCGCGAAAAGCATGTATTCCTGCTTAATACAGCGAAACAAGCTGTTTTAGACCGAAACGAGATAAATCACAACACATCGGCTTTACAAGTGTTCCTCTGATACGCGTCAAATCTTTTTCTCTTATAACTGCGCGAAAAGCATGTATTCTTGCTTAATACAGCGAAACAAGCTGTTTTAGACCGAAACGAGCTAAATCACAACACATCGGTTTTACAAGTGTTTCTCTGATACGCGTCTAAACTTTTTCTCTTATAACTGCGCGAAAAGCATGTATTTGTGCTTAATACGACGAAACAAGCTGTTTGAGACCGAAACGAGGTAAATCTAAACACATCGGTTTTACAAGTGTCCCTGTGACACGCGTCAAAACGTTTTCTCTTATAACTGCGCGATAAGCATGTATACTTGCTTAATACATCGAAACAAGCTGTTTTAGACCGAAACGAGCTAAATCACAACACATCGGTTTTACAAGTGTTCCTCTGATACGCGTCAAAACTTTTTCTCTTATAACTGCGCGAAAAGCATGTATTCGTGCTTAGTCCAACGAAACAAGCTGTTTTAGACCGAAACGAGGTAAATCTGAACACATCGGTTTTACAAGTGTCCCTGTGACATGCATTTAAAACTTTTTCTCTTATAACTGCGCGAAAAGCATGTATTCCTGCTTAATACAGCGAAACAAGCTGTTTTAGACCGAAACGAGCTAAATCTGAACACATCGGTTTTACAAGTGTCCCTGTGACAGGCGTCAAAACTTTTTCTCTTATAACTGCGCGAAAAGCAGGTATTCTAGCCTAATAATACGAAACAAGCTGTTTTAGACCGAAAAGAGCTAAATCACCACACATCGGTTTTACAAGTGTTCCTCTGATACGCGTCAAAACTTTTTCTCTTATAACTGCGCGAAAAGCATGCATTCGTGCTTAATACAACGAAACAAGCTGTTTTAGACCGAGATGAGCTAAATCTGAACACATCAGTTTTAAAAGTGTCCCTCTAATACGCGTCAAAACTTTTTCTTCTATAACTGCGCGAAAAGCATGTATTCGTGCTTAAAACAACAAAACAAGCTGTTTTATACCAAAACGAGCTGTATCTGAACACATCGGTTTTACAAGTATCCACGTGATACTCGTCAAAACTTTTTCTCTTATAACTGCGCGAAAAGCATGTATTCGTGCTTAATACAACGAATCAAGCTGTTTTAGACCGAAACGAGCTAAATCTGAACACGTCGGTTTTACACGTGTCCCTGTGACACGCGTCAAAACTTTTTCTCTTATAACTGCGCGAAAAGCACGTATTCTTGATTAATACAGCGAAACAAGTTGTTTTAGACCGAAACGAGCTAAATCACAACACATCGGTTTTACAAGTGTTCCTCTGATAGGCGTCAAAACGTTTTTCTCTTATGACTGCGCGAAAAGCATGTATTCGTGCTTAGTTCAACGAAACAAGCTGTTTTAGACCGAAACGAGGTAAATCTGAACACATCGGTTTTACAAGTGTCCCTGTGACACGCCTTTAAAACTTTTTCTCTTATAACTGCGCGAAAAGCATGTATTCGTGCTGAATACAACGAGACAAGCTGTTTTAGTCCGAAAAGAGGTAAATCTGAACACATCGGTTTTACAAGTGTTCCTCTGATACGCGTCAAAACGTTTTCTCTTATAACTGCGCGAAAAGCATGTATTCTTGCTTAATACAACGAAACAAGCTGTTTTAGACCGAAACGGGCCAAATCACAACACATCGGTATTACAAGTGTTCCACGTGATACTCGTCAAAACTTTTTCTCTAATAACTGCGCGAAAAGCATGTATTCTTGCTTAATACAGCGAAACAAGCTGTTTTAGACCGAAACGAGCTAAATCACAACACATCGGTTTTACAAGTGTTCCTCTGATACGCGTCAAAACTTTTTCTCTTATAACTGCGCGAAAAGCATGTATTCGTGCTTAATACAACGAAACAAGCTGTTTTAGACCGAAACGAGCTAAATCTGAACACATCGGTTTTAAAAGTGTCCATGTGATACGCGTCAAAACTTTTTCTCTTATAACTGCGCGAAAAGCATGTATTCTTGCTTAATACAGCGACACAAGCTGTTTTAGACCGAAACGAGGTAAATCTGAACACATCGGTTTTACGTTTCCCTGTGACATGCCTTTAAAACTTTTTCTCTTATACCTGCGCGAAAAGCATGTATTCGGGCCTAATACAACGAAACAAGCTGTTTTAGACCGAAACGAGCTAAATCTGAACATATCGGTTTTACAAGTGTCCCTGTGACACGCGTCAAAACTTTTTATCTTATAACTGCGCGAAAAGCATGTATTCTTGCTTATTACAGCGAAACAAGCTGTTTTAGACCGAAACAAGCTAAATCACAAAACATCGGTTTTACAAGTGTTCCTCTGATACGCGTCAAAACGTTTTCTCTTATAACTGCGCGAAAAGCATGTATTCTTGCTTAATACAACGAAACAAGCTGTTTTAGACCGAAACGAGCTAAATCTGAACACATCGGTTTTACAAGTGTCCCTCTGATACGCGTCAAAACTTTTTCTCTTATAACTGCGCGAAAAGCATGTATTCTTGCTTAATACAACGAAACAAGCTGTTTTAGACCGAAACGACCTAAATCACAACACATCGGTTTTACAAGTGTTCGTCTGATACGCGTCTAAACTTTTTCTCTTATAACTGAGCGAAAAGCATGTATTCGTGCTTAATACGACGAAACAAGCTGTTTTAGATCGAAAAGAGCTAAATCTGAACACATCGGTTTTACAAGTGTCCCTGTGACACGTGTCAAAACTTTTTCTCTTATAACTGCGCGAAAAGCATGTATTCTTGCTTAATACAGCGAAACAAGCTGTTTTAGACCGAAACAAGCTAAATCACAACACACCGGTTTTACAAATGTTCCTCTGATACGCGTCAAAACTTTTTCTCTTATAACTGCGCGAAAAGCATGTATTCGTGCTTAATACAACGAATCAAGCTGTTTTAGACCGAAACGAGCTAAATCTGAACACGTCGGTTTTACACGTGTCCCTGTGACACGCGTCAAAACTTTTTCTCTTATAACTGCGCGAAAAGCACGTATTCTTGCTTAATACAGCGAAACAAGTTGTTTTAGACCGAAACGAGCTAAATCACAACACATCGGTTTGACAAGTGTTCCTCTGATAGGCGTCAAAACGTTTTTCTCTTATGACTGCGCGAAAAGCATGTATTCGTGCTTAGTTCAACGAAACAAGCTGTTTTAGACCGAAACGAGGTAAATCTGAACACATCGGTTTTACAAGTGTCGCTGTGACACGCCTTTAAAACTTTTTCTCTTATAACTGCGCGAAAAGCATGTATTCGTGCTGAATACAACGTGACAAGCTGTTTTAGTCCGAGAAGAGGTAAATCTGAACACATCGGTTTTACAAGTGTTCCTCTGATACGCGTCAAAACGTTTTCTCTTATAACTGCGCGAAAAGCATGTATTCTTGCTTAATACAACGAAACAAGCTGTTTTAGACCGAAACGGGCCAAATCACAAACACATCGGTATTACAAGTGTTCCACGTGATACTCGTCAAAACTTTTTCTCTAATAACTGCGCGAAAAGCATGTATTCTTGCTTAATACAGCGAAACAAGCTGTTTTAGACCGAAACGAGCTAAATCACAACACATCGGTTTTACAAGTGTTCCTCTGATACGAGTCAAAACTTTTTCTCTTATAACTGCGCGAAAAGCATGTATTCGTGCTTAATACAACGAAACAAGCTGTTTTAGACCGAAACGAGCTAAATCTGAACACATCGGTTTTAAAAGTGTCCATGTGATACGCGTCAAAACTTTTTCTCTTATAACTGCGCGAAAAGCATGTATTCTTGCTTAATACAGCGACACAAGCTGTTTTAGACCGAAACGAGGTAAATCTGAACACATCGGTTTTACGTGTCCCTGTGACATGCCTTTAAAACTTTTTCTCTTATACCTGCGCGAAAAGCATGTATTCGGGCCTAATACAACGAAACAAGCTGTTTTAGACCGAAACGAGCTAAATCTGAACATATCGGTTTTACAAGTGTCCCTGTGACACGCGTCAAAACTTTTTATCTTATAACTGCGCGAAAAGCATGTATTCTTGCTTAATACAGCGAAACAAGCTGTTTTAGACCGAAACAAGCTAAATCACAAAACATCGGTTTTACAAGTGTTCCTCTGATACGCGTCAAAACGTTTTCTCTTATAACTGAGCGAAAAGCATGTATTCGTGCTTAATACGACGAAACAAGCTGTTTTAGATCGAAACGAGCTAAATCTGAACACATCGGTTTTACAAGTGTCCCTGTGACACGTGTCAAAACTTTTTCTCTTATAACTGCGCGAAAAGCATGTATTCTTGCTTAATACAGCGAAACAAGCTGTTTTAGACCGAAACAAGCTAAATCACAACACACCGGTTTTACAAATGTTCCTCTGATACGCGTCAAAACTTTTTTCTCTTATAACTGCGCGAAAAGCTTGTATTCGTGCTTAGTCTAACGAAACAAGCTGTTTTAGACCGAAACGAGGTAAATCTGAACAAATCGGTTTTACGAGTGTCCCTGTGACACGCGTCAAAACTTTTTCTCTTATTACTGCGCGAAAAGCACGTATTCTTGCTTAATAATACGAAACAAGCTGTTTTAGACCGAAAAGAGTTAAATCACAACACATCGGTTTTACAAGTGTTCCTCTGATACGCGTCAAAGCTTTTTCTCTTATAACTGCGCGAAAAGCATGTATTCGTGCTTAGTCCAACGAAACAAGCTGTTTTAGACCGAAACGAGGTAAATCTGAACACATCGGTTTTACAAGTGTCCCTGTGACATGCATTTAAAACTTTTTCTCTTATAACTGCGCGAAAAGCATGTATTCCTGCTTAATACAGCGAAACAAGCTGTTTTAGACCGAAACGAGCTAAATCTGAACACATCGGTTTTACAAGTGTCACTGTGACAGGCGTCAAAACTTTTTCTCTTATAACTGCGCGAAAAGCAGGTATTCTTGCTTAATAATACGAAACAAGCTGTTTTAGACTGAAAAGAGCTAAATCACAACACATCGGTTTTACAAGTGTTCCTCTGATACGCGTCAAAACTTTTTTCTCTTATAACTGCGCGAAAAGCATGTATTCGTGCTTAATACAACGAAACAAGCTGTTTTAGACCGAAACGAGCTAAATCTGAACACATCGGTTTTACAAGTGTCCCTGTGACACGCGTCAAAACTTTTTCTCTTATTACTGCGCGAAAAGCACGTATTCTTGCTTAATAATACGAAACAAGCTGTTTTAGACCGAAAAGAGCTAAATCACAACACATCGGTTTTACAAGTGTTCCTCTGATACGCGTCAAAACTTTTTCTCTTATAACTGCGCGAAAAGCATGTATTCGTGCTTAATACAACGAAACAAGCTGTTTTAGACCGAGGTGAGCTAAATGTGAACACATCAGTTTTAAAAGTGTCCCTCTAATACGCGTCAAAACTTTTTCTTCTATAACTGCGCGAAAAGCATGTATTCGTGCTTAAAACAACGAAACAAGCTGTTTTATACCAAAACGAGCTGTATCTGAACACATCGGTTTTACAAGTATCCACGTGATACTCGTCAAAACTTTTTCTCTTATAACTGCGCGAAAAGCATGTATTCGTGCTTAATACAACGAATCAAGCTGTTTTAGACCGAAACGAGCTAAATCTGAACACGTCGGTTTTACACGTGTCCCTGTGACACGCGTCAAAACTTTTTCTCTTATAACTGCGCGAAAAGCACGTATTCTTGCTTAATACAGCGAAACAAGTTGTTTTAGACCGAAACGAGCTAAATCACAACACATCGGTTTTACAAGTGTTCCTCTGATAGGCGTCAAAACGTTTTTCCCTTATGACTGCGCGAAAAGCATGTATTCGTGCTTAGTTCAACGAAACAAGCTGTTTTAGACCGAAACGAGGTAAATCTGAACACATCGGTTTTACAAGTGTCCCTGTGACACGCCTTTAAAACTTTTTCTCTTATAACTGCGCGAAAAGCTTGTATTCGTGCTGAATACAACGAGACAAGCTGTTTTAGTCCGAAAAGAGGTAAATCTGAACACATCGGTTTTACAAGTGTTCCTCTGATACGCGTCAAAACGTTTTCTCTTATAACTGCGCGAAAAGCATGTATTCTTGCTTAATACAACGAAACAAGCTGTTTTAGACCGAAACGGGCCAAATCACAACACATCGGTATTACAAGTGTTCCACGTGATACTCGTCAAAACTTTTTCTCTAATAACTGCGCGAAAAGCATGTATTCTTGCTTATTACAGCGAAACAAGCTGTTTTAGACCGAAACGAGCTAAATCACAACACATCGGTTTTACAAGTGTTCCTCTGATACGCGTCAAAACTTTTTCTCTTATAACTGCGCGAAAAGCATGTATTCGTGCTTAATACAACGAAACAAGCTGTTTTAGACCGAAACGAGCTAAATCTGAACACATCGGTTTTAAAAGTGTCCATGTGATACGCGTCAAAACTTTTTCTCTTATAACTGCGCGAAAAGCATGTATTCTTGCTTAATACAGCGACACAAGCTGTTTTAGACCGAAACGAGGTAAATCTGAACACATCGGTTTTACGTGTCCCTGTGACATGCCTTTAAAACTTTTTCTCTTATACCTGCGCGAAAAGCATGTATTCGGGCTTAATACAACAAAACAAGCTGTTTTAGACCGAAACGAGCTAAATCTGAACATATCGGTTTTACAAGTGTCCCTGTGACACGCGTCAAAACTTTTTATCTTATAACTGCGCGAAAAGCATGTATTCTTGCTTAATACAGCGAAACAAGCTGTTTTAGACCGAAACGAGCTAAATCACAAAACATTGGTTTTACAAGTGTTCCTCTGATACGCGTCAAAACGTTTTCTCTTATAACTGCGCGAAAAGCATGTATTCTTGCTTAATACAACGAAACAAGCTGTTTTAGACCGAAACGAGCTAAATCTGAACACATCGGTTTTACAAGTGTCCCTCTGATACGCGTCAAAACTTTTTCTCTTATAACTGCGCGAAAAGCATGTATTCTTGCTTAATACAACGAAACAAGCTGTTTTAGACCGAAACGACCTAAATCACAACACATCGGTTTTACAAGTGTTCGTCTGATACGCGTTTAAACTTTTTCTCTTATAACTGAGCGAAAAGCATGTATTCGTGCTTAATACGACGAAACAAGCTGTTTTAGATCGAAACGAGCTAAATCTGAACACATCGGTTTTACAAGTGTCCCTGTGACACGTGTCAAAACTTTTTCTCTTATAACTGCGCGAAAAGCATGTATTCTTGCTTAATACAGCGAAACAAGCTGTTTTAGACCGAAACAAGCTAAATCACAACACACCGGTTTTACAAATGTTCCTCTGATACGCGTCAAAACTTTTTTTTCTTATAACTGCGCGAAAAGCTTGTATTCGTGCTTAGTCTAACGAAACAAGCTGTTTTAGACCGAAACGAGGTAAATCTGAACAAATCGGTTTTACGAGTGTCCCTGTGACACGCGTCAAAACTTTTTCTCTTATTACTGCGCGAAAAGCACGTATTCTTGCTTAATAATACGAAACAAGCTGTTTTAGACCGAAAAGAGTTAAATCACAACACATCGGTTTTACAAGTGTTCCTCTGATACGCGTCAAAACTTTTTCTCTTATAACTGCGCGAAAAGCATGTATTCGTGCTTAATACAACGAAACAAGCTGTTTTAGACCGAGATGAGCTAAATCTGAACACATCGGTTTTACAAGTGTCCCTGTGACATGCCTGTAAAACTTTTTCTCTTATAACTGCGCGAAAAGCATATATTCTTGCTTAATACAGCGAAACAAGCTGTTTTAGACCGAAACGAGCTAAATCACAACACATCGGTTTTACAAGTGTTTCTCTGATACGCGTCAAAACATTTTCTCTTATAACTGCGCGAAAAGCATGTATTCGTGCTTAGTCCAACGAAACAAGCTGTTTTAGACCGAAACGGGCTAAATCTGAACACATCGGTTTTACAAGTGTCCCTGTGACACGCGTCAAAACTTTTTCTCTTATAACTGCGCGAAAAGCATGTATTCTTGGTTAATACAGCGAAACAAGTTGTTTTAGACCGAAATGAGCTAAATCACAACACATCGGTTTTACAAGTGTTCCTCTGATACGCGTCAAAACTTTTTCTCTTATAACTGCGCGAAAAGCATGTATTCGTGCTTAATACAACGAAACAAGCTGTTTTAGACCAAAATGAGCTAGATCTGAACACATCGGTTTTCCAAGTGTCCACGTGATACGCGTCAAAACTTTTTCTCTTATAACTGCGCGAAAAGCATGTATTCGTGCTTAATACAACGAAACAAGCTGTTTTAGTCCGAAAAGAGGTAAATCTGAACACATCGGTTTTACAAGTGTTCCTCTGCTACGCTTCAATACGTTTTCTCTTATAACCGCGCGAAAAGCATGTATTCTTGCTTAATACAACGAAACAAGCTGTTTTAGACCGAAACGAGCCAAATCACAACATATCGGTATTACAAGTGTTCCACGTGGTACTCGTCAAAACTTTTTCTCTAATAACTACGCGAAAAGCATGTATTCTTGCTTAATACAGCGAAACAAGCTGTTTTAGACCGAAACGAGCTAAATCTGAACACATCGGTTTTACAAGTGTCCCTGTGACAGGCGTCAAAACTTTTTCTCTTATAACTGCGCGAAAAGCAGGTATTCTTGCTTAATAATACGAAACAAGCTGTTTTAGACCGAAATGAGCTAAATCACAACACATCGGTTTTACAAGTGTTCCTCTGATACGCGTCAAAACTTTTTTCTCTTATAACTGCGCGAAAAGCATGTATTCGTGCTTAGTCCAACGAAACAAGCTGTTTTAGACCGAAACGAGGTAAATCTGAACACATCGGTTTTACAAGTGTCCCTGTGACATGCCTTTAAAACTTTTTCTCTTAAACCTGCGCGAAAAGCATGTATTCGTGCTTAATACAACGAAACAAGCTGTTTAAGACCGAAACGAGCTAAATCTGAACACATCGGTTTTACAAGTGTCCCTGTGACACGCGTCAAAACTTTTTCTCTTATTACTGCGCGAAAAGCACGTATTCTTGCTTAATAATACGAAACAAGCTGTTTTAGACCGAAAAGAGGTTAATCACAACACATCGGTTTTACAAGTGTTCCTCTGATACGCGTAAAATCTTTTTCTCTTATAACTGCGCGAAAAGCATGTATTCGAAACGAACAAGCTGTTTTAGACCGAGATGAGCTAAATCTGAACACATCAGTTTTACAAGTGTCCCTCTAATACGCGTCAAAACTTTTTCTTCTATAACTGCGCGAAAAGCATGTATTCTTGCTTAATAGATCGAAACAAGCTGTTTTAGACCAAAACGAGCTAAATCACAACACACCGGTTTTACAAGTGTTTCTCTGATACGCGTCAAAACTTTTTTCTCTTATAACTGCGCGAAATGCATGTATTCGTGCTTAATACAACGAAACAAGCTGTTTTAGACCGAGATGAGCTAAATCTGAACACATCATTTTTAAAAGTGTCCCTCTAATACGCGTCAAAACTTTTTCTTCTATAACTGCGCGAAAAGCATGTATTCGTGCTTAATACAACGAAACAAGCTGTTTTAGACCGAAACGAGCCAAATCACAACACATCGGTATTACAAGTGTTCCACGTGATACTCGTCAAAACTTTTTCTCTAATAACTACGCGAAAAGCATGTATTCTTGCTTAATACAGCGAAACAAGCTGTTTTAGACCGAAACGAGCTAAATCACAACACATCGGTTTTACAAGTGTTCCTCTGATACGCGTCAAAACTTTTTCTCTTATAACTGCGCGAAAAGCATGTATTCGTGCTTAATGCAACGAAACAAGCTGTTTTAGACCGAAACGAGCTAAATCTGAACACATCGGTTTTAAAAGTGTCCATGTGATACGCGTCAAAACTTTTCTCTTATAACTGCGCGAAAAGCATGTATTCCTGCTTAATACAGCGAAGCAAGCTGTTTTAGACCGAAACGAGCTAAATCACAACACATCGGTTTTACAAGTGTCCCTGTGACATGCATTTAAAACTTTTTCTCTTATAACTGCGCGAAAAGCATGTATTCCTGCTTAATACAGCGAAACAAGCTGTTTTAGACCGAAACGAGCTAAATCTGAACACATCGGTTTTACAAGTGTCCCTGTGACAGGCGTCAAAACTTTTTCTCTTATAACTGCGCGAAAAGCATGTATTCTTGCTTAATAATACGAAACAAGCTGTTTTAGACCGAAAAGAGCTAAATCACAACACATCGGTTTTACAAGTGTTCCTCTGATACGCGTCAAAACTTTTTTCTCTTATAACTGCGCGAAAAGCATGTATTCGTGCTTAGTCCAACGAAACAAGCTGTTTTAGACCGAAACTAGGTAAATCTGAACACATCGGTTTTACAAGTGTCCCTGTGACATGCCTTTAAAACTTTTTCTCTTATACCTGCGCGAAAAGCTGTTTTTGACCGAAACGAGCTAAATCTGAACACATCGGTTTTACAAGTGTCCCTGTGACACGCGTCAAAACTTTTTCTCTTATTACTGCGCGAAAAGCATGTATTCGTGCTTAATACAACGAAACAAGCTGTTTTAGACCGAGATGAGCTAAATCTGAACACATCAGTTTTACAAATGTCCCTCTAATACGCGTCAAAACTTTTTCTTCTCTAACTGCGCGAAAAGCATGTATTCGTGCTTAAAACAACGAAACAAGCTGTTTTATACCAAAACGAGCTGTATCTGAACACATCGGTTTTACAAGTGTCCCTGTGACACGCGTCAAAACTTTTTCTCTTATAACTGCGCGAAAAGCATGTATTCGTGCTTAATACAACGAAACAAGCTGTTTTAGACCGAGATGAGCTAAATCTGAACATATCGGTTTTACAAGTATCCACGTGATACTCGTCAAAACTTTTTCTCTTATAACTGCGCGAAAAGCATGTATTCTTGCTTAATACAACGAAACAAGCTGTTTTAGACCGAAACGAGCCAAATCACAACACATCGGTATTACAAGTGTTCCACGTGATACTCGTCAAATCTTTTTCTCTTATAACTGCGCGAAAAGCATGTATTCGTGCTTAATACAACGAAACAAGCTGTTTTAGACCGAAACGAGCTAAATCTGAACACATCGGTTTTAAAAGTGTCCATGTGATACGCGTCAAAACTTTTTCTCTTATAACTGCGCGAAAAGCATGTATTCCTGCCTAATACAGAGAAGCAAGCTGTTTTAGACCGAAACGAGCTAAATCACAACACATCGGTTTTACAAGTGTTCCTCTGATACGCGTCAAAAGTTTTTCTCTTATAACTGAGCGAAAAGCATGTATTCTTGCTTAATACAACGAAACAAGCTGTTTTAGACCGAAACGAGCTAAATCTGAACACATCGGTTTTACAAGTGTCCCCGTGACACGTGTCAAAACTTTTTCTCTTATAACTGCGCGAAAAGCATGTATTCGGGCTTAATACAACGAAACAAGCTGTTTTAGACCGAAACGAGCTAAATCAGAAAACATCGGTTTTACAAGTGTTCCTCTGATACGTGTCAAAACGTTTTCTCTTATAACTGCGCGAAAAGCATGTATTCGTGCTTAATACAACGAAACAAGCTGTTTTAGACCGAAACGAGCTAAATCTGAACACATCGGTTTTACAAGTGTCCCTCTGATACGCGTCAAAACTTTTTCTCTTATAACTGCGCGAAAAGCATGTATTCTTGCTTAATACAATGAAACAAGCTGTTTTAGACCGAAACGAGCTAAATCACAACACATCGGTTTTACAAGTGTTCCTCTGATACGCGTCAAAACTTTTTCTCATATAACTGCGCGAAAAGCATGTATTCGTGCTTAATACAACGAAACAAGCTGTTTTAGACCAAAATGAGCTAGATCTGAACACATCGGTTTTCCAAGTGTCCACGTGATACGCGTGAAAACTTTTTCTCTTATAACTGCGCGAAAAGCATGTATTCGTGCTTAATACAACGAAACAAGCTGTTTTAGACCGAAACGAGCCAAATCACAACACATCGGTATTACAAGTGTTCCACGTGATACTCGTCAAAACTTTTTCTCTAATAACTACGCGAAAAGCATGTATTCTTGCTTAATACAGCGAAACAAGCTGTTTTAGACCGAAACGAGCTAAATCACAACACATCGGTTTTACAAGTGTTCCTCTGATACGCGTCAAAACTTTTTCTCTTATAACTGCGCGAAAAGCATGTATTCCTGCTTAATACAGCGAAGCAAGCTGTTTTAGACCGAAACGAGCTAAATCACAACACATCGGTTTTACAAGTGTCCCTGTGACATGCATTTAAAACTTTTTCTCTTATAACTGCGCGAAAAGCATGTATTCCTGCTTAATACAGCGAAACAAGCTGTTTTAGACCGAAACGAGCTAAATCTGAACACATCGGTTTTACAAGTGTCCCTGTGACAGGCGTCAAAACTTTTTCTCTTATAACTGCGCGAAAAGCATGTATTCTTGCTTAATAATACGAAACAAGCTGTTTTAGACCGAAAAGAGCTAAATCACAACACATCGGTTTTACAAGTGTTCCTCTGATACGCGTCAAAACTTTTTTCTCTTATAACTGCGCGAAAAGCATGTATTCGTGCTTAGTCCAACGAAACAAGCTGTTTTAGACCGAAACTAGGTAAATCTGAACACATCGGTTTTACAAGTGTCCCTGTGACATGCCTTTAAAACTTTTTCTCTTATACCTGCGCGAAAAGCTGTTTTTGACCGAAACGAGCTAAATCTGAACACATCGGTTTTACAAGTGTCCCTGTGACACGCGTCAAAACTTTTTCTCTTATTACTGCGCGAAAAGCATGTATTCGTGCTTAATACAACGAAACAAGCTGTTTTAGACCGAGATGAGCTAAATCTGAACACATCAGTTTTACAAATGTCCCTCTAATACGCGTCAAAACTTTTTCTTCTCTAACTGTGCGAAAAGCATGTATTCGTGTTTAAAACAACGAAACAAGCTGTTTTATACCAAAACGAGCTGTATCTGAACACATCGGTTTTACAAGTGTCCCTGTGACACGCGTCAAAACTTTTTCTCTTATAACTGCGCGAAAAGCATGTATTCGTGCTTAATACAACGAAACAAGCTGTTTTAGACCGAGATGAGCTAAATCTGAACATATCGGTTTTACAAGTATCCACGTGATACTCGTCAAAACTTTTTCTCTTATAACTGCGCGAAAAGCATGTATTCTTGCTTAATACAACGAAACAAGCTGTTTTAGACCGAAACGAGCCAAATCACAACACATCGGTATTACAAGTGTTCCACGTGATACTCGTCAAATCTTTTTCTCTTATAACTGCGCGAAAAGCATGTATTCGTGCTTAATACAACGAAACAAGCTGTTTTAGACCGAAACGAGCTAAATCTGAACACATCGGTTTTAAAAGTGTCCATGTGATACGCGTCAAAACTTTTTCTCTTATAACTGCGCGAAAAGCATGTATTCCTGCCTAATACAGAGAAGCAAGCTGTTTTAGACCGAAACGAGCTAAATCACAACACATCGGTTTTACAAGTGTTCCTCTGATACGCGTCAAAAGTTTTTCTCTTATAACTGAGCGAAAAGCATGTATTCTTGCTTAATACAACGAAACAAGCTGTTTTAGACCGAAACGAGCTAAATCTGAACACATCGGTTTTACAAGTGTCCCCGTGACACGTGTCAAAACTTTTTCTCTTATAACTGCGCGAAAAGCATGTATTCTTGCTTAATACAGCGAAACAAGCTGTTTTAGACCGAAACGAGCTAAATCACAACACACCGGTTTTACAAATGTTCCTCTGATACGCATCAAAACTTTTTTCTCTTATAACTGCGCGAAAAGCTTGTATTCGTGCTTAGTCAAACGAAACAAGCTGTTTTAGACCGAAACGAGGTAAATCTGAACACATCGGTTTTACGAGTGTCCCTGTGACACGCGTCAAAACTTTTTCTCTTATTACTGCGCGAAAAGCACGTATTCTTGCTTAATAATACGAAACAAGCTGTTTTAGACCGAAAAGGGTTAAATCACAACACATCGGTTTTACAAGTGTCCCTGTGACACGCGTCAAAACTTTTTCTCTTATAACTGCGCGAAAAGCATGTATTCCTGCTTAATACAGCGAAGCAAGCTGTTTTAGACCGAAACGAGCTAAATCACAACACATCGGTTTTACAAGTGTTCCTCTGATACGCGTCAAAACTTTTTCTCTTATAACTGCGCGAAAAGCATGTATTTGTGTTTAGTCCAACGAAACAAGCTGTTTTAGACCGAAACGAGGTAAATCTGAACACATCGGTTTTACAAGTGTCCCTGTGACACGCATTTAAAACTTTTTCTCTTATAACTGCGCGAAAAGCATGTATTCCTGCTTAATACAGCGAAACAAGCTGTTTTAGACCGAAACGAGCTAAATCTGAACACATCGGTTTTACAAGTGTCCCTGTGACAGGCGTCAAAACTTTTTCTCTTATAACTGCGCGAAAAGCATGTATTCTTGCTTAATAATACGAAACAAGCTGTTTTAGACCGAAAAGAGCTAAATCACAACACATCGGTTTTACAAGTGTTCCTCTGATACGCGTCAAAACTTTTTTCTCTTATAACTGCGCGAAAAGCATGTATTCGTGCTTAGTCCAACGAAACAAGCTGTTTTAGACCGAAACTAGGTAAATCTGAACACATCGGTTTTACAAGTGTCCCTGTGACATGCCTTTAAAACTTTTTCTCTTATACCTGCGCGAAAAGCATGTATTCGTGCTTAATACAAAGAAACAAGCTGTTTTAGACCGAAACGAGCTAAATCTGAACACATCGGTTTTACAAGTGTCCCTGTGACACGCGTCAAAACTTTTTCTCTTATTACTGCGCGAAAAGCACGTATTCTTGCTTAATAATACGAAACAAGCTGTTTTAGATCGAAAAGAGCTAAATCACAACACATCGGTTTTACAAGTGTTCCTCTGATACGCGTAAAATCTTTTTCTCTTATAACTGCGCGAAAAGCATGTATTCGTGCTTAATACAACGAAACAAGCTGTTTTAGACCGAGATGAGCTAAATCTGTACACATCAGTTTTACAAATGTCCCTCTAATACGCGTCAAAACTTTTTCTTCTCTAACTGCGCGAAAAGCATGTATTCGTGCTTAAAACAACGAAACAAGCTGTTTTATACCAAAACGAGCTGTATCTGAACACATCGGTTTTACAAGTGTCCCTGTGACACGCGTCAAAACTTTTTCTCTTATAACTGCGCGAAAAGCATGTATTCGTGCTTAATACAACGAAACAAGCTGTTTTAGACCGAGATGAGCTAAATCTGAACATATCGGTTTTACAAGTATCCACGTGATACTCGTCAAAACTTTTTCTCTTATAACTGCGCGAAAAGCATGTATTCGTGCTTAATACAACGAATCAAGCTGTTTTAGACCGAAACGAGCTGAATCTGAACACATCGGTTTTACAAGTGTTCCTCTGATACGCTTCAAAACGTTTTCTCTTATAACCGCGCGAAAAGCATGTATTCTTGCTTAATACAACGAAACAAGCTGTTTTAGACCGAAACGAGCCAAATCACAACACATCGGTATTACAAGTGTTCCACGTGATACTCGTCAAAACTTTTTCTCTAATAACTACGCGAAAAGCATGTATTCTTGCTTAATACAACGAAACAAGCTGTTTTAGACTGAAACGAGCTAAATCACAACACATCGGTTTTACAAGTGTTCCTCTGATACGCGTCAAAACGTTTTCTCTTATAACTGCGCGAAAAGCATGTATTCGTGCTTAATACAACGACACAAGCTGTTTTAGACCGAAACGAGCTAAATCTGAACACATCGGTTTTAAAAGTGTCCATGTGATACGCGTCAAAACCTTTTCTCTTATAACTGCGCGAAAAGCATGTATTCCTGCTTAATACAGCGAAGCAAGCTGTTTTAGACCGAAACGAGCTAAATCACAACACATCGGTTTTACAAGTGTTCCTCTGATACGCGTCAAAACTTTTTCTCTTATAACTGCGCGAAAAGCATGTATTCGTGCTTAATACAACGAAACAAGCTGTTTTAGACCGAAACGAGCTAAATCTGAACACATCGGTTTTAAAAGTGTCCATGTGATACGCGTCAAAACTTTTTCTCTTATAACTGCGCGAAAAGCATGTATTCCTGCTTAATACAGCGAAGCAAGCTGTTTTAGAACGAAACGAGCTAAATTACAACACATCGGTTTTACAAGTGTTCCTCTGATACTCGTCAAAACTTTTTCTCTTATAACTGCGCGAAAAGCATGTATTTGTGCTTAGTCCAACGAAACAAGCTGTTTTAGACCGAAACGAGGTAAATCTGAACACATCGTTTTTACAAGTGTCCCTGTGACACGCATTTAAAACTTTTTCTCTTATAACTGCGCGAAAAGCATGTAGTCCTGCTTAATACAGCGAAACAAGCTGTTTTAGACCGAAACGAGCTAAATCTGAACACATCGGTTTTACAAGTGTCCCTGTGACAGGCGTCAAAACTTTTTCTTTTATAACTGCGCGAAAAGCATGTATTCTTGCTTAATAATACGAAACAAGCTGTTTTAGACCGAAAAGAGCTAAATCACAACACATCGGTTTTACAAGTGTTCCTCTGATACGCGTCAAAACTTTTTCTCTTATAACTGCGCGAAAAGCATGTATCTGTGCTTAGTCCAACGAAACAAGCTGTTTTAGACCGAAACGAGGTAAATCTGAACACATCGGTTTTACAAGTGTCCCTGTGACATGCATTTAAAACTTTTTCTCTTATAACTGCGCGAAAAGCATGTATTCCTGCTTAATACAGCGAAACAAGCTGTTTTAGACCGAAACGAGCTAAATCTGAACACATCGGTTTTACAAGTGTCCCTGTGACAGGCGTCAAAACTTTTTCTCTTATAACTGCGCGAAAAGCATGTATTCTTGCTTAATAATACGAAACAAGCTGTTTTAGACCGAAAAGAGCTAAATCACAACACATCGGTTTTACAAGTGTTCCTCTGATACGCGTCAAAACTTTTTTCTCTTATAACTGCGCGAAAAGCATGTATTCGTGCTTAGTCCAACGAAACAAGCTGTTTTAGACCGAAACTAGGTAAATCTGAACACATCGGTTTTACAAGTGTCCCTGTGACATGCCTTTAAAACTTTTTCTCTTATACCTGCGCGAAAAGCATGTATTCGTGCTTAATACAAAGAAACAAGCTGTTTTCGACCGAAACGAGCTAAATCTGAACACATCGGTTTTACAAGTGTCCCTGTGACACGCGTCAAAACTTTTTCTCTTATTACTGCGCGAAAAGCACGTATTCTTGCTTAATAATACGAAACAAGCTGTTTTAGACCGAAAAGAGCTAAATCACAACACATCGGTTTTACAAGTGTTCCTCTGATACGCGTAAAATCTTCTTCTCTTATAACTGCGCGAAAAGCATGTATTCGTGCTTAATACAACGAAACAAGCTGTTTTAGACCGAGATGAGCTAAATCTGAACACATCAGTTTTACAAATGTCCCTCTAATACGCGTCAAAACTTTTTCTTCTCTAACTGCGAGAAAAGCATGTATTCGTGCTTAAAACAACGAAACAAGCTGTTTTATACCAAAACGAGCTGTATCTGAACACATCGGTTTTACAAGTGTCCCTGTGACACGCGTCAAAACTTTTTCTATAACTGCGCGAAAAGCATGTATTCGTGCTTAATACAACGAAACAAGCTGTTTTAGACCGAGATGAGCTAAATCTGAACATATCGGTTTTACAAGTATCCACGTGATACTCGTCAAAACTTTTTCTTTTATAACTGCGCGAAAAGCATGTATTCTTGCTTAATACAACGAAACAAGCTGTTTTAGACCGAAACGAGCCAAATCACAACACATCGGTATTACAAGTGTTCCACGTGATACTCGTCAAAACTTTTTCTCTAATAACTACGCGAAAAGCATGTATTCTTGCTTAATACAGCGAAACAAGCTGTTTTAGACCGAAACAAGCTAAATCACAACACATCGGTTTTACAAGTGTTCCTCTGATACGCGTCAAAACTTTTTCTCTTATAACTGCGCGAAAAGCATGTATTCGTGCTTAATACAACGAAACAAGCTGTTTTAGACCGAAACGAGCTAAATCTGAACACATCGGTTTTAAAAGTGTCCATGTGATACGCGTCAAAACTTTTTCTCTTATCACTGCGCGAAAAGCATGTATTCCTGCTTAACACAGCGAAGCAAGCTGTTTTAGACCGAAACGAGCTAAATCACAACACATCGGTTTTACAAGTGTTCCTCTGATACGCGTCAAAACTTTTTCTCTTATAACTGCGCGAAAAGCATGTATTCGTGCTTAATACAACGAAACAAGCTGTTTTAGACCGAAACGAGCTAAATCTGAACACATCGGTTTTACAAGTGTCCCTGTGATACGCGTCAAAAGTTTTTCTCTTATAACTGAGCGAAAAGCATGTATTCTTGCTTAATACAACGAAACAAGCTGTTTTAGACCGAAACGAGCTAAATCTGAACACATCGGTTTTACAAGTGTCCCTGTGACACGTGTCAAAACTTTTTCTCTTATAACTGCGCGAAAAGCAGGTATTCTTGCTTAATACAGCGAAACAAGCTGTTTTAGACCCAAACGAGCTAAATCACAACACACCGGTTTTACAAATGTTCCTCTGATACGCATCAAAACTTTTTTCTCTTATAACTGCGCGAAAACCTTGTATTCGTGCTTAGTCTAACGAAACAAGCTGTTTTAGACCGAAACGAGGTAAATCACAACACATCGGTTTTACAAGTGTTCCTCTGATACGCGTCAAAACTTTTTCTCTTATAACTGCGCGAAAAGCATGTATTCGTGCTTAGTCCAACGAAACAAGCTGTTTTAGACCGAAACGGGCTAAATCTGAACACATCGGTTTTACAAGTGTCCCTGTGACACGCGTCAAAACTTTTTCTCTTATAACTGCGCGGAAAGCATGTATTCTAGGTTAATACAGCGAAACAAGCTGTTTTAGACCGAAATGAGCTAAATCACAACACATCGGTTTTACAAGTGTTCCTCTGATACGCGTCAAAACTTTTTCTCTTATAACTGCGCGAAAAGCATGTATTCGTGCTTAATACAACGAAACAAGCTGTTTTAGACCAAAATGAGATAGATCTGAACACATCGGTTTTTCAAGTGTCCACGTGATACGCGTCAAAACTTTTTCTCTTATAACTGCGCGAAAAGCATGTATTCGTGCTTAATACAACGAAACAAGCTGTTTTAGTCCGAAAAGAGGTAAATCTGAACACATCGGTTTTACAAGTGTTCCTCTGATACGCTTCAAACAGTTTTCTCTTATAACCGCGCGAAAAGCATGTATTCTTGCTTAATACAACGAAACAAGCTGTTTTAGACCGAAACGAGCCAAATCACAACACATCGGTATTACAAGTGTTCCACGTGATACTCGTCAAAACTTTTTCTCTAATAACTACGCGAAAAGCATGTATTCTTGCTTAATACAGCGAAACAAGCTGTTTTAGACCGAAACGAGCTAAATCACAACACATCGGTTTTACAAGTGTTCCTCTGATACGCGTCAAAACTTTTTCTCTTATAACTGCGCGAAAAGCATGTATTCGTGCTTAATACAACGAAACAAGCTGTTTTAGACCGAAACGAGCTAAATCTGAACACATCGGTTTTAAAAGTGTCCATGTGATACGCGTCAAAACTTTTTCTCTTATAACTGCGCGAAAAGCATGTTTTCCTGCTTAATACAGCGACGCAAGCTGTTTTAGACCGAAACGAGCTAAATCACAACACATCGGTTTTACAAGTGTTCCTCTGATACGCGTCAAAACTTTTTCTCTTATAACTGCGCGAAAAGCATGTATTTGTGCTTAGTCCAACGAAACAAGCTGTTTTAGACCGAAACGAGGTAAACCTGAACACATCGGTTTTACAAGTGTCCCTGTGACACGCATTTAAAACTTTTTCTCTTATAACTGCGCGAAAAGCATGTATTCCTGCTTAATACAGCGAAACAAGCTGTTTTAGACCGAAACGAGCTAAATCTGAACACATCGGTTTTACAAGTGTCCCTGTGACAGGCGTCAAAACTTTTTCTCTTATAACTGCGCGAAAAGCATGTATTCTTGCTTAATAATACGAAACAAGCTGTTTTAGACCGAAAAGAGCTAAATCACAACACATCGGTTTTACAAGTGTTCCTCTGATACGCGTAAAATCTTTTTCTCTTATAACTGCGCGAAAAGCATGTATTCGTGCTTAATACAACGAAACAAGCTGTTTTAGACCGAGATGAGCTAAATCTGTACACATCAGTTTTACAAATGTCCCTCTAATACGCGTCAAAACTTTTTCTTCTCTAACTGCGCGAAAAGCATGTATTCGTGCTTAAAACAACGAAACAAGCTGTTTTATACCAAAACGAGCTGTATCTGAACACATCGGTTTTACAAGTGTCCCTGTGACACGCGTCAAAACTTTTTCTCTTATAACTGCGCGAAAAGCATGTATTCGTGCTTAATACAACGAAACAAGCTGTTTTAGACCGAGATGAGCTAAATCTGAACATATCGGTTTTACAAGTATCCACGTGATACTCGTCAAAACTTTTTCTCTTATAACTGCGCGAAAAGCATGTATTCGTGCTTAATACAACGAATCAAGCTGTTTTAGACCGAAACGAGCTGAATCAGAACACATCGGTTTTACAAGTGTTCCTCTGATACGCTTCAAAACGTTTTCTCTTATAACCGCGCGAAAAGCATGTATTCTTGCTTAATACAACGAAACAAGCTGTTTTAGACCGAAACGAGCCAAATCACAACACATCGGTATTACAAGTGTTCCACATGATACTCGTCAAAACTTTTTCTCTAATAACTACGCGAAAAGCATGTATTCTTGCTTAATACAACGAAACAAGCTGTTTTAGACCGAAACGAGCTAAATCACAACACATCGGTTTTACAAGTGTTCCTCTGATACGCGTCAAAACTTTTTCTCTTATAACTGCGCGAAAAGCATGTATTCCTGCTTAATACAGCGAAACAAGCTGTTTTAGACCGAAACGAGGTAAATCTGAACACATCGGTTTTACAGGTGTCCCTGTGACATGTATTTAAAACTTTTTCTCTTATAACTGCGCGAAAAGCATGTATTCCTGATCAATACAGCGAAACAAGCTGTTTTAGACCGAAACGAGCTAAATCTGAACACATCGGTTTTACAAGTGTCCCTGTGACAGGCGTCAAAACTTTTTCTCTTATAACTGCGCGAAAAGCATGTATTCTTGCTTAATAATACGAAACAAGCTGTTTTAGACCGAAAAGAGCTAAATCACAACACATCGGTTTTACAAGTGTTCCTCTGATACGCGTCAAAACTTTTTTCTCTTATAACTGCGCGAAAAGCATGTATTCGTGCTTAGTCCAACGAAACAAGCTGTTTTAGACCGAAACGAGGTAAATCTGAACACATCGGTTTTACAAGTGTCCCTGTGACATGCCTTTAAAACTTTTTCTCTTATACCTGCGCGAAAAGCATGTATTCTTGCTTAATACAACGAAACAAGCTGTTTTAGACCGAAACGAGCTAAATCACAACACATCGGTTTTACAAGTGTTCCTCTGATACGCGTCAAAACTTTTTCTCTTATAACTGCGCGAAAAGCATGTATTTGTGCTTAATACAACGAAACAAGCTGTTTTAGACCGAAACGAGCTAAATCTGAACACATCGGTTTTAAAAGTGCCCATGTGATACGCGTCAAAACTTTTTCTCTTATAACTGCGCGAAAAGCATGTATTCCTGCTTAATACAGCGAAGCAAGCTGTTTTAGACCGAAACGAGCTAAATCACAACACATCGGTTTTACAAGTGTTCCTCTTATACGCGTCAAAACTTTTTCTCTTATAACTGCGCGAAAAGCATGTATTTGTGCTTAGTCCAACGCAACAAGCTGTTTTAGACCGAAACGAGGTAAATCTGAACACATCGGTTTTAGAAGTGTCCCTGTGACATGCATTTAAAACTTTTTCTCTTATAACGGCGCGAAAAGCATGTATTCCTGCTTAATACAGCGAAATAACCTGTTTTAGACCGAAACGAGCTAAATCTGAACACATCGGTTTTACAAGTGTCCCTGTGACAGGCGTCAAAACTTTTTCTCTTATAACTGCGCGAAAAGCATGTATTCTTGCTTAATAATACGAAACAAGCTGTTTTAGACCGAAAAGAGCTAAATCACAACACATCGGTTTTACAAGTGTTCCTCTGATACGCGTCAAAACTTTTTTCTCTTATAACTGCGCGAAAAGCATGTATTCGTGCTTAGTCCAACGAAACAAGCTGTTTTAGACCGAAACTAGGTAAATCTGAACACATCGGTTTTACAAGTGTCCCTGTGACATGCCTTTAAAACTTTTTCTCTTATACCTGCGCGAAAAGCATGTATTCGTGCTTAATACAAAGAAACAAGCTGTTTTAGACTGAAACGAGCTAAATCTGAACACATCGGTTTTACAAGTGTCCCTGTGACACGCGTCAAAACTTTTTCTCTTATTACTGAGCGAAAAGCACGTATTCTTGCTTAATAATACGAAACAAGCTGTTTTAGACCGAAAAGAGCTAAATCACAACATATCGGTTTTACAAGTGTTCCTCTGATACGCGTAAAATCTTTTTCTCTTATAACTGCGCGAAAAGCATGTATTCGTGCTTAATACAACGAAACAAGCTGTTTTAGACCGAGATGAGCTAAATCTGTACACATCAGTTTTACAAATGTCCCTCTAATACGCGTCAAAACTTTTTCTTCTCTAACTGCGCGAAAAGCATGTATTCGTGCTTAAAACAACGAAACAAGCTGTTTTATACCAAAACGAGCTGTATCTGAACACATCGGTTTTACAAGTGTCCCTGTGACACGCGTCAAAACTTTTTCTCTTATAACTGCGCGAAAAGCATGTATTCGTGCTTAATACAACGAAACAAGCTGTTTTAGACCGAGATGAGCTAAATCTGAACATATCGGTTTTACAAGTATCCACGTGATACTCGTCAAAACTTTTTCTCTTATAACTGCGCGAAAAGCATGTATTCGTGCTTAATACAACGAATCAAGCTGTTTTAGACCGAAACGAGCTGAATCAGAACACATCGGTTTTACAAGTGTTCCTCTGATACGCTTCAAAACGTTTTCTCTTATAACCGCGCGAAAAGCATGTATTCTTGCTTAATACAACGAAACAAGCTGTTTTAGACCGAAACGAGCCAAATCACAACACATCGGTATTACAAGTGTTCCACATGATACTCGTCAAAACTTTTTCTCTAATAACTACGCGAAAAGCATGTATTCTTGCTTAATACAACGAAACAAGCTGTTTTAGACCGAAACGAGCTAAATCACAACACATCGGTTTTACAAGTGTTCCTCTGATACGCGTCAAAACTTTTTCTCTTATAACTGCGCGAAAAGCATGTATTCCTGCTTAATACAGCGAAACAAGCTGTTTTAGACCGAAACGAGGTAAATCTGAACACATCGGTTTTACAGGTGTCCCTGTGACATGTATTTAAAACTTTTTCTCTTATAACTGCGCGAAAAGCATGTATTCCTTATTAATACAGCGAAACAAGCTGTTTTAGACCGAAACGAGCTAAATCTGAACACATCGGTTTTACAAGTGTCCCTGTGACAGGCGTCAAAACTTTTTCTCTTATAACTGCGCGAAAAGCATGTATTCTTGCTTAATAATACGAAACAAGCTGTTTTAGACCGAAAAGAGCTAAATCACAACACATCGGTTTTACAAGTGTTCCTCTGATACGCGTCAAAACTTTTTTCTCTTATAACTGCGCGAAAAGCATGTATTCGTGCTTAGTCCAACGAAACAAGCTGTTTTAGACCGAAACGAGGTAAATCTGAACACATCGGTTTTACAAGTGTCCCTGTGACATGCCTTTAAAACTTTTTCTCTTATACCTGCGCGAAAAGCATGTATTCTTGCTTAATACAACGAAACAAGCTGTTTTAGACCGAAACGAGCTAAATCACAACACATCGGTTTTACAAGTGTTCCTCTGATACGCGTCAAAACTTTTTCTCTTATAACTGCGCGAAAAGCATGTATTTGTGCTTAATACAACGAAACAAGCTGTTTTAGACCGAAACGAGCTAAATCTGAACACATCGGTTTTAAAAGTGCACATGTGATACGCGTCAAAACTTTTTCTCTTATAACTGCGCGAAAAGCATGTATTCCTGCTTAATACAGCGAAGCAAGCTGTTTTAGACCGAAACGAGCTAAATCACAACACATCGGTTTTACAAGTGTTCCTCTGATACGCGTCAAAACTTTTTCTCTTATAACTGCGCGAAAAGCATGTATTTGTGCTTAGTCCAACGCAACAAGCTGTTTTAGACCAAAACGAGGTAAATCTGAACACATCGGTTTTAGAAGTGTCCCTGTGACATGCATTTAAAACTTTTTCTCTTATAACGGCGCGAAAAGCATGTATTCCTGCTTAATACAGCGAAATAACCTGTTTTAGACCGAAACGAGCTAAATCTGAACACATCGGTTTTACAAGTGTCCCTGTGACAGGCGTCAAAACTTTTTCTCTTATAACTGCGCGAAAAGCATGTATTCTTGCTTAATAATACGAAACAAGCTGTTTTAGACCGAAAAGAGCTAAATCACAACACATCGGTTTTACAAGTGTTCCTCTGATACGCGTCAAAACTTTTTTCTCTTATAACTGCGCGAAAAGCATGTATTCGTGCTTAGTCCAACGAAACAAGCTGTTTTAGACCGAAACTAGGTAAATCTGAACACATCGGTTTTACAAGTGTCCCTGTGACATGCCTTTAAAACTTTTTCTCTTATACCTGCGCGAAAAGCATGTATTCGTGCTTAATACAAAGAAACAAGCTGTTTTAGACTGAAACGAGCTAAATCTGAACACATCGGTTTTACAAGTGTCCCTGTGACACGCGTCAAAACTTTTTCTCTTATTACTGAGCGAAAAGCACGTATTCTTGCTTAATAATACGAAACAAGCTGTTTTAGACCGAAAAGAGCTAAATCACAACATATCGGTTTTACAAGTGTTCCTCTGATACGCGTAAAATCTTTTTCTCTTATAACTGCGCGAAAAGCATGTATTCGTGCTTAATACAACGAAACAAGCTGTTTTAGACCGAGATGAGCTAAATCTGAACACATCAGTTTTACAAATGTCCCTCTAATACGCGTCAAAACTTTTTCTTCTCTAACTGCGCGAAAAGCATGTATTCGTGCTTAAAACAACGAAACAAGCTGTTTTATACCAAAACGAGCTGTATCTGAACACATCGGTTTTACAAGTGTCCCTGTGACACGCGTCAAAACTTTTTCTCTTATAACTGCGCGAAAAGCATGTATTCGTGCTTAATACAACGAAACAAGCTGTTTTAGACCGAGATGAGCTAAATCTGAACACATCAGTTTTAAAAGTGTCCCTCTAATACGCGTCAAAACTTTTTCTTCTATAACTGCGCGAAAAGCATGTATTCGTGCTTAAAACAACGAAACAAGCTGTTTTATACCAAAACGAGCTGTATCTGAACACATCGGTTTTACAAGTATCCACGTGATACTCGTCAAAACTTTTTCTCTTATAACTGCGCGAAAAGCATGTATTCGTGCTTAATACAACGAATCAAGCTGTTTTAGACCGAAACGAGATAAATCTGAACACGTCGGTTTTACACCTGTCCCTGTGACACGCGTCAAAACTTTTTCTCTTATAACTGCGCGAAAAGCACGTATTCTTGCTTAATACAGCGAAACAAGCTGTTTTAGACCGAAACGAGCTAAATCACAACACATCGGTTTTACAAGTGTTCCTCTGATACGCGTCAAAACGTTTTTCTCTCATAACTGCGCGAAAAGCATGTATTCGTGCTTAGTTCAACGAAACAAGCTGTTTTAGACCGAAACGAGGTAAATCTGAACACATCGGTTTTACAAGTGTCCCTGTGACACGCCTTTAAAACTTTTTCTCTTATAACTGCGCGAAAAGCATGTATTCGTGCTTAATACAACGAAACAAGCTGTTTTAGTCCGAAAAGAGGTAAATCTGAACACATCAGTTTTAAAAGTGTCCCTCTAATACGCGTCAAAACTTTTTCTTCTATAACTGCGCGAAAAGCATGTATTCGTGCTTAAAACAACGAAACAAGCTGTTTTATACCAAAACGAGCTGTATCTGAACACATCGGTTTTACAAGTATCCACGTGATACTCGTCAAAACTTTTTCTCTTATAACTGCGCGAAAAGCATGTATTCGTGCTTAATACAACGAATCAAGCTGTTTTAGACCGAAACGAGATAAATCTGAACACGTCGGTTTTACACCTGTCCCTGTGACACGCGTCAAAACTTTTTCTCTTATAACTGCGCGAAAAGCACGTATTCTTGCTTAATACAGCGAAACAAGCTGTTTTAGACCGAAAAGAGCTAAATCACAACACATCGGTTTTAAAAGTGCCCATGTGATACGCGTCAAAACTTTTTCTCTTATAACTGCGCGAAAAGCATGTATTCCTGCTTAATACAGCGAAGCAAGCTGTTTTAGACCGAAACGAGCTAAATCACAACACATCGGTTTTACAAGTGTTCCTCTGATACGCGTCAAAACTTTTTCTCTTATAACTGCGCGAAAAGCATGTATTTGTGCTTAGTCCAACGCAACAAGCTGTTTTAGACCGAAACGAGGTAAATCTGAACACATCGGTTTTAGAAGTGTCCCTGTGACATGCATTTAAAACTTTTTCTCTTATAACGGCGCGAAAAGCATGTATTCCTGCTTAATACAGCGAAATAACCTGTTTTAGACCGAAACGAGCTAAATCTGAACACATCGGTTTTACAAGTGTCCCTGTGACAGGCGTCAAAACTTTTTCTCTTATAACTGCGCGAAAAGCATGTATTCTTGCTTAATAATACGAAACAAGCTGTTTTATACCGAAAAGAGCTAAATCACAACACATCGGTTTTACAAGTGTTCCTCTGATACGCGTCAAAACTTTTTTCTCTTATAACTGCGCGAAAAGCATGTATTCGTGCTTAGTCCAACGAAACAAGCTGTTTTAGACCGAAACTAGGTAAATCTGAACACATCGGTTTTACAAGTGTCCCTGTGACATGCCTTTAAAACTTTTTCTCTTATACCTGCGCGAAAAGCATGTATTCGTGCTTAATACAAAGAAACAAGCTGTTTTAGACTGAAACGAGCTAAATCTGAACACATCGGTTTTACAAGTGTCCCTGTGACACGCGTCAAAACTTTTTCTCTTATTACTGAGCGAAAAGCACGTATTCTTGCTTAATAATACGAAACAAGCTGTTTTAGACCGAAAAGAGCTAAATCACAACATATCGGTTTTACAAGTGTTCCTCTGATACGCGTAAAATCTTTTTCTCTTATAACTGCGCGAAAAGCATGTATTCGTGCTTAATACAACGAAACAAGCTGTTTTAGACCGAGATGAGCTAAATCTGAACACATCAGTTTTACAAATGTCCCTCTAATACGCGTCAAAACTTTTTCTTCTATAACTGCGCGAAAAGCATGTATTCGTGCTTAAAACAACGAAACAAGCTGTTTTATACCAAAACGAGCTGTATCTGAACACATCGGTTTTACAAGTGTCCCTGTGACACGCGTCAAAACTTTTTCTCTTATAACTGCGCGAAAAGCATGTATTCGTGCTTAATACAACGAATCAAGCTGTTTTAGACCGAAACGAGCTGAATCTGAACACATCGGTTTTACACGTGTCCCTGTGACACGCGTCAAAACTTTTTCTCTTATAACTGCGCGAAAAGCACGTATTCTTGCTTAATACAACGAAACAAGCTGTTTTAGACCGAAACGAGCTAAATCTGAACACATCGGTTTTACAAGTGTCCCTGTGACACGCGTCAAATCTTTTTCTCTTATAACTGCGCGAAAAGCATGTATTCTTGCTTAATACAGCGAAACAAGCTGTTTTAGACCGAAACGACCTAAATCACAACACATCGGTTTTACAAGTGTTCCTCTGATACGCGTCAAAACTTTTTCTCTTATAACTGCGCGAAAAGCATGTATTCTTGCTTAATACAACGAAACAAGCTGTTTTAGACCGACAGGAGCTAAATCACAACACATCGGTTTTACAAGTGTTCCTCTGATACGCGTCTAAACTTTTTCTCTTATAACTGCGCGAAAAGCATGTATTCGTGCTTAGTACAACGAAACAAGCTGTTTAAGACCGAAACGATGTAAATCTGAACACATCGGTTTTACGAGTGTCCCTGTGACACGCGTCAAAACGTTTTCTTTTATAACTGCGCGAAAAGCATGTATTCGTGCTTAATACAACGAAACAAGCTGTTTTAGACCGAGATGAGCTAAATCTGAACACATCAGTTTTAAAAGTGTCCCTCTAATACGCGTCAAAACTTTTTCTTCTATAACTGCGCGAAAAGCATGTATTCGTGCTCAAAACAACGAAACAAGCTGTTTTATACCAAAACGAGCTGTATCTGAACACATCGGTTTTACAAGTATCCACGTGATACTCGTCAAAACTTTTTCTCTTATAACTGCGCGAAAAGCATGTATTCGTGCTTAATACAACGAATCAAGCTGTTTTAGACCGAAACGAGATAAATCTGAACACGTCGGTTTTACACCTGTCCCTGTGACACGCGTCAAAACTTTTTCTCTTATAACTGCGCGAAAAGCACGTATTCTTGCTTAATACAGCGAAACAAGCTGTTTTAGACCGAAACGAGCTAAATCACAACACATCGGTTTTACAAGTGTTCCTCTGATACGCGTCAAAACGTTTTTCTCTCATAACTGCGCGAAAAGCATGTATTCGTGCTTAGTTCAACGAAACAAGCTGTTTTAGACCGAAACGAGGTAAATCTGAACACATCGGTTTTACAAGTGTCCCTGTGACACGCCTTTAAAACTTTTTCTCTTATAACTGCGCGAAAAGCATGTATTCGTGCTTAATACAACGAAACAAGCTGTTTTAGTCCGAAAAGAGGTAAATCTGAACACATCGGTTTTACAAGTGTTCCTCTGATACGCGTCAAAACGTTTTCTCTTATAACTGCGCGAAAAGCATGTATTCTTGCTTAATACAACGAAACAAGCTGTTTTAGACCGAAACGAGCCAAATCACAACACATCGGTATTACAAGTGTTCCACGTGATACTCGTCAAAACTTTTTCTCTAATAACTGCGCGAAAAGCATGTATTCTTGCTTAATACAGCGAAACAAGCTGTTTTAGACCGAAACGAGCTAAATCACAACACATCGGTTTTACAAGTGTCCATGTGATACGCATCAAAACTTTTTCTCTTATAACTGCGCGAAAAGCATGTATTCTTGCTTAATACAGCGACACAAGCTGTTTTAGACCGAAACGAGGTAAATCTGAACACATCGTTTTTACGTGTCCCTGTCATCATCATCATCATCATCAGCCCTACTACACCCACTGCAGGGCAAAGGCCTCTCCCATGTCTCTCCAATTAACCCTATCCTTTGCCAGCTGCATCCACCCTTTGCCTGCAAACTTCTTAATCTCATCCGCCCATCTAACCTTCTGCCGCCCCCTGCTACGCTTACTTTCTCTTGGAACCCACTCCGTTACCCTTAAAGACCAGCGGTTATCTTGCCTTCGCATTACATGCCCTGCCCAAGCCCATTTCTTTCTCTTGATTTCGACTAGGATGTCATTAACCCGTGTTTGTTCCCTCACCCACTCTGCCCGCTTCCGATCTCTTAACGTTACACCTATCATTTTTCTTTCCATGGCTCGCTGCGTTGTCCTTAACTTAAGCTGAACTCCTTTCGTTAGCCTCCACGTTTCTGCCCCATAGGTGAGTACCGGTAAGATTATGCTGTTGTACACTTTCCTCTTGAGGGAAATTGGTAAACTGCCACTCATGATCTGCGAGAATTTGCCATATGCGCTCCACCCCATTCTTATCCTTCTAGTTATCTCCCTCTCATGATCCGGATCAGCTGTCACTACCTGCCCTAAGTAGACGTATTCCGGCACAATTTCTAGGCTCTCGCTGCCAATTGTGAACTGTTGTTCCCTTGCTAGGCTGTTGAACATAACCTTGGTTTTCTGCATGTTAATTTTTAGACCCATCGATCTGCTCTGCCTGTCTAACTCGTTGATCATGATTTGCAGTTCACCTCCTGAGTGACTCAGCAAGGCAATGTCATCAGCAAATCTCAGATTATTTAGGTATTCTCCATTTATTCTTATTCCCAACTGTTCCCAATTCAGGCCTCGAAATACCTCCTGCAAACGTGCGGTGAACAGCATTGGCGAGATCGTGTCTCCTTGCCTGACGCCCTTCCTTATTGGAATTTTATTGCTGACTTTATGGAGGACTATAGTAGCTGTGCAGTTGCTATATATATATCTTCCAGTATTTTGACATAAGGCTCCTCTACCCCCTGATTACGCAATGCCTGTATGACTGCTGAGGTTTCCACTGAGTCGAATGCTTTCTCGTAATCAATGAAAGCTATATATAGAGGTTGGTTATATTCTGCGCATTTCTCTATCACCTGATTGATGGTGTGAATGTGATCTATTGTAGAATATCCTTTACGAAAGCCTGCCTGATCATTTGGTTGATTAAAGTCTAACGTTGCCCTGACTCTATTAGCGATTACCTTAGTAAATACTTTGTAGGCAACGGATAGTAAGCTGATCGGCCTGTAATTTTTCAAGTCCTTGGCGTCTCCCTTCTTATGAATTAAGGTAATGTTTGCATTCTTCCAAGGTTCTGGTACAGTCGAGGTCATAAGGCATTGCGTATACAGGGTGGCTAGTTTTTCTAGCACGATGTCCCCTCCATCCTTCAACAGATCTGCTGTTACCTGATCCTCCCCAGCTGCTTTTCCCCTTTTCATTGCTTCTAAGGCTTTCTTTACTTCATCTTTCGTTACTGGCGGGATGACGCATTGCTGTGCACTGCTGTCTTTCTCATTAGCGTTCTGATTACATTGGCTACTGTACAGGTCTGTGTAGAACTCTTCGGCTACGTTAACTATCTTATCCATATTGCTAATGACATTGCCCTGCTTGTCTCTTAATGCATACATCTGGTTTTTACCTATGCCTAGTTTCCTCTTCACTGTTTTTAGGCTACCTCCGTTCTTTAGAGCATGCTCGATTCTCTCCATATTAAACTTCCTTATGTCGGCTACCTTGCGCTTATTTATTAACTTTGATAGCTCCGTTAGTTCTATTCTATCGGTAGTGTTAGATGCCTTCATGTTTTGGCGCTTCTTAATCAGATTTTTCGTCACCTGAGATAGCTTCCCGGTATCTTTTCGAACTGTCCTACCGCCTACTTCTACTGCGCACTCCGTAATTATTGATGTCAGGTTATCGTGCATTGAATGAACATCAAGATCATCTTCCTCAGTTAAAGTCGAGTATCTGTTTTTCAGCGCTATCCTAAACTCCTGTGCTTTCCCTCTTACGGCTAACTCGTTAATGGTCTTCCTCTTCGCTAGCTTCTTCCGTTCCCTCTTCAAGTCTAGGCTAATTCTAGACCTTACCATTCTATGGTCGCTGCAACGCACCCTTCCGAGGACGGCCACATCCTGAATGATGCCAGGTTTAGCGCATAGTATGAAGTCTATTTCATTTTTAATCTCACCATTGGGGCTCTTCCAGGTCCACTTCCTGTTTTCTCGTTTGCGGAAGAAGGTATTCATGATCCGTAAATTATTTCTATCCGCGAATTCGACTAATAGCTCTCCCCTGCTATTTCTAGAGCCTATCCCATAGTCACCTACCGCGTGGTCGTCAGCCTGCTTCTTGCCCATCTTCGCATTGAAGTCGCTGTCCCTGTGACATGCCTTTAAAACTTTTTCTCTTATACCTGCGCGAAAAGCATGTATTCGGGCTTAATACAACGAAACAAGCTGTTTTAGACCGTAACGACCTAAATCTGAACATATCGGTTTTACAAGTGTCCCTGTGACACGCGTCAAAACTTTTTATCTTATAATGGCGCGAAAAGCATGTATTCTTGCTTAATACAGCGAAACAAGCTGTTTTAGACCGAAACGAGCTAAATCACAAAACATCGGTTTTACAAGTGTTCCTCTGATACGCGTCAAAACGTTTTCTCTTATAACTGCGCGAAAAGCATGTATTCGTGCTTAATACAATGAAACAAGCTGTTTTAGACCGAAACGAGCTAAATCTGAACACATCGGATTTACAAGTGTCCCTCTGATACGCGTCAAAACTTTTTCTCTTATAACTGCGCGAAAAGCATGTATTCTTGCTTAATACAACGAAACAAGCTGTTTTAGACCGAAACGAGCTAAATCACAACACATCATTTTTACAAGTGTTCCTCTGATACGCGTCTAAACTTTTTCTCTTATAACTGAGCGAAAAGCATGTATTCGTGCTTAATACGACGAAACAAGCTGTTTTAGATCGAAACGAGCTTAATCTGAACACATCGGTTTTACAAGTGTCCCTGTGACACGTGTCAAAACTTTTTCTCTTATAACTGCGCGAAAAGCATGTATTCTTGCTTAATACAGCGAAACAAGCTGTTTTAGACCGAAACGAGCTAAATCACAACACACCGGTTTTACAAATGTTCCTCTGATACGCGTCAAAACTTTTTTCTCTTATAACTGCGCGAAAAGATTGTATTCGTGCTTAGTCTAACGAAACAAGTTGTTTTAGACCGAAACGAGGTAAATCTGAACACATCGGTTTTACGAGTGTCCCTGTGACACGCGTCAAAACTTTTTCTCTTATTACTGCGCGAAAAGCACGTATTCTTGCTTAATAATACGAAACAAGCTGTTTTAGACCGAAAAGAGTTAAATCACAACACATCGGTTTTACAAGTGTTCCTCTGATACGCGTCAAAACTTTTTCTCTTATAACTGCGCGAAAAGCATGTATTCGTGCTTAATACAACGAAACAAGCTGTTTTAGACCGAGATGAGCTAAATCTGAACACATCGGTTTTACAAGTGTCCCTGTGACATGCCTGTAAAACTTTTTCTCTTATAACTGCGCGAAAAGCATATATTCCTGCTTAATACAGCGAAACAAGCTGTTTTAGACTGAAACGAGCTAAATCACAACACATCGGTTTTACAAGTGTTTCTCTGATACGCGTCAAAACTTTTTCTCTTATAACTGCGCGAAAAGCATGTATTCGTGCTTAGTCCAACGAAACAAGCTGTTTTAGACCGAAACGGGCTAAATTTGAACACATCGGTTTTACAAGTGTCCCTGTGACAGGCGTCAAAACTTTTTCTCTTATAACTGCGCGAAAAGCATGTATTCTTGGTTAATACAGCGAAACAAGCTGTTTTAGACCGAAATGAGCTAAGTCACAACACATCGGTTTTACAAGTGTTCCTCTGATACGCGTCAAAACTTTTTCTCTTATAACTGCGCGAAAAGCATGTATTCGTGCTTAATACAACGAAACAAGCTGTTTTAGACCAAAATGAGCTAGATCTGAACACATCGGTTTTCCAAGTGTCCACGTGATACGCGTCAAAACGTTTTCTCTTATAACTGCGCGAAAAGCATGTATTCGTGCTTAATACAACGAAACAAGCTGTTTTAGTCCGAAAAGAGGTAAATCTGAACACATCGGTTTTACAAGTGTTCCTCTGATACGCTTCAAAACGTTTTCTCTTATAACCGCGCGAAAAGCATGTATTCTTGCTTAATACAACGAAACAAGCTGTTTTAGACCGAAACGAGCCAAATCACAACACATCGGTATTACAAGTGTTCCACGTGATACTCGTCAAAACTTTTTCTCTAATAAATACGCGAAAAGCATGTATTCTTGCTTAATACAGCGAAACAAGCTGTTTTAGACCGAAACGAGCTAAATCACAACACATCGGTTTTACAAGTGTTCCTCTGATACGCGTCAAAACTTTTTCTCTTATAACTGCGCGAAAAGCATGTATTCGTGCTTAATACAACGAAACAAGCTGTTTTAGACCGAAACGAGCTAAATCTGAACACATCGGTTTTAAAAGTGTCCATGTGATACGCGTCAAAACTTTTTCTCTTATAACTGCGCGAAAAGCATGTATTCCTGCTTAATACAGCGAAACAAGCTGTTTTAGACCGAAACGAGCTAAATCACAACACATCGGTTTTACAAGTGTTCCTCTGATACCCGTCAAAACTTTTTCTCTTATAACTGCGCGAAAAGCATGTATTTGTGCTTAGTCCAACGAAACAAGCTGTTTTAGACCGAAACGAGGTAAATCTGAACACATCGGTTTTACAGGTGTCCCTGTGACATGTATTTAAAACTTTTTCTCTTATAACTGCGCGAAAAGCATGTATTCCTGATTAATACAGCGAAACAAGCTGTTTTAGACCGAAACGAGCTAAATCTGAACACATCGGTTTTACAAGTGTCCCTGTGACAGGCGTCAAAACTTTTTCTCTTATAACTGCGCGAAAAGCATGTATTCTTGCTTAATAATACTAAACAAGCTGTTTTAGACCGAAAAGAGCTAAATCACAACACATCGGTTTTACAAGTGTTCCTCTGATACGCGTCAAAACTTTTTTCTCTTATAACTGCGCGAAAAGCATGTATTCGTGCTTAGTCCAACGAAACAAGCTGTTTTAGACCGAAACGAGGTAAATCTGAACACATCGGTTTTACAAGTGTCCCTGTGACATGCCTTTAAAACTTTTTCTCTTATACCTGCGCGAAAAGCATGTATTCGTGCTTAATACAACAAAACAAGCTGTTTTAGACCGAAACGAGCTAAATCTGAACACATCGGTTTTACAAGTGTCCCTGTGACACGCGTCAAAACTTTTTCTCTTATTACTGCGCGAAAAGCACGTATTCTTGCTTAATAATACGAAACAAGCTGTTTTAGACCGAAAAGAGCTAAATCACAACACATCGGTTTTACAAGTGTTCCTCTGATACGCGTAAAATCTTTTTCTCTTATAACTGCGCGAAAAGCATGTATTCGTGCTTAATACAACGAAACAAGCTGTTTTAGACCGAGATGAGCTAAATCTGAACACATCAGTTTTACAAATGTCCCTCTAATACGCGTCAAAACTTTTTCTTCTCTAACTGCGCGAAAAGCACGTATTCGTGCTTAAAACAACGAAACAAGCGGTTTTATACCAAAACGAGCTGTATCTGAACACATCGGTTTTACAAGTGTCCCTGTGACACGCGTCAAAACTTTTTCTCTTATAACTGCGCGAAAAGCATGTATTCGTGCTTAATACAACGAAACAAGCTGTTTTAGACCGAGATGAGCTAAATCTGAACATATCGGTTTTACAAGTATCCACGTGATACTCGTCAAAACTTTTTCTCTTATAACTGCGCGAAAAGCATGTATTCGTGCTTAATACAACGAATCAAGCTGTTTTAGACCGAAACGAGCTGAATCTGAACACATCGATTTTACACGTGTCCCTGTGACACGCGTCAAAACTTTTTCTCTTATAACTGCGCGAAAAGCACGTATTCTTGCTTAATACAACGAAACAAGCTGTTTTAGACCGAAACGAGCTAAATCTGAACACATCGGTTTTACAAGTGTCCCTGTGACACGCGTCAAATCTTTTTCTCTTATAACTGCGCGAAAAGCATGTATTCTTGCTTAATACAGCGAAACAAGCTGTTTTAGACCGAAACGACCTAAATCACAACACATCGGTTTTACAAGTGTTCCTCTGATACGCGTCAAAACTTTTTCTCTTATAACTGCGCGAAAAGCATGTATTCTTGCTTAATACAACGAAACAAGCTGTTTTAGACCGAAAGGAGCTAAATCACAACACATCGGTTTTACAACTGTTCCTCTGATACGCGTCTAAACTTTTTCTCTTATAACTGCGCGAAAAGCATGTATTCGTGCTTAATACGACGAAACAAGCTGTTTTAGACCGAAACGAGCTAAATCACAACACATCGGTTTTACAAGTGTTCCTCTGATACGCGTCAAAACTTTTTCTCTTATAACTGCGCGAAAAGCATGTATTCGTGCTTAATACAACGAAACAAGCTGTTTTAGACCGAAACGAGCTAAATCTGAACACATCGGTTTTAAAAGTGTCCATGTGATACGCGTCAAAACTTTTTCTCTTATAACTGCGCGAAAAGCATGTATTCCTGCTTAATACAGCGAAACAAGCTGTTTTAGACCGAAACGAGCTAAATCTGAACACATCGGTTTTACAAGTGTCCCTGTGACACGCGTCAAAACTTTTTCTCTTATTACTGCGCGAAAAGCACGTATTCTTGCTTAATAATACGAAACAAGCTGTTTTAGACCGAAAAGAGCTAAATCACAACACATCGGTTTTACAAGTGTTCCTCTGATACGCGTAAAATCTTTTTCTCTTATAACTGCGCGAAAAGCATGTATTCGTGCTTAATACAACGAAACAAGCTGTTTTAGACCGAGATGAGCTAAATCTGAACACATCAGTTTTACAAATGTCCCTCTAATACGCGTCAAAACTTTTTCTTCTCTAACTGCGCGAAAAGCACGTATTCGTGCTTAAAACAACGAAACAAGCGGTTTTATACCAAAACGAGCTGTATCTGAACACATCGGTTTTACAAGTGTCCCTGTGACACGCGTCAAAACTTTTTCTCTTATAACTGCGCGAAAAGCATGTATTCGTGCTTAATACAACGAAACAAGCTGTTTTAGACCGAGATGAGCTAAATCTGAACATATCGGTTTTACAAGTATCCACGTGATACTCGTCAAAACTTTTTCTCTTATAACTGCGCGAAAAGCATGTATTCGTGCTTAATACAACGAATCAAGCTGTTTTAGACCGAAACGAGCTGAATCTGAACACATCGATTTTACACGTGTCCCTGTGACACGCGTCAAAACTTTTTCTCTTATAACTGCGCGAAAAGCACGTATTCTTGCTTAATACAACGAAACAAGCTGTTTTAGACCGAAACGAGCTAAATCTGAACACATCGGTTTTACAAGTGTCCCTGTGACACGCGTCAAATCTTTTTCTCTTATAACTGCGCGAAAAGCATGTATTCTTGCTTAATACAGCGAAACAAGCTGTTTTAGACCGAAACGACCTAAATCACAACACATCGGTTTTACAAGTGTTCCTCTGATACGCGTCAAAACTTTTTCTCTTATAACTGCGCGAAAAGCATGTATTCTTGCTTAATACAACGAAACAAGCTGTTTTAGACCGAAAGGAGCTAAATCACAACACATCGGTTTTACAACTGTTCCTCTGATACGCGTCTAAACTTTTTCTCTTATAACTGCGCGAAAAGCATGTATTCGTGCTTAATACGACGAAACAAGCTGTTTTAGACCGAAACGAGCTAAATCTGAACACATCGGTTTTACAAGTGTCCCTGTGACACGCGTCAAAACTTTTTCTTTTATAACTGCGCGAAAAGCATGTATTCTTGCTTAATACAGCGAAACAAGCTGTTTTAGACCGAAACGAGCCAAATCACAACACATCGGTATTACAAGTGTTCCACGTGATACTCGTCAAAACTTTTCCTCTAATAACTACGCGAAAAGCATGTATTCTTGCTTAATACAGCGAAACAAGCTGTTTTAGACCGAAACGAGCTAAATCACAACACATCGGTTTTACAAGTGTTCCTCTGATACGCGTCAAAACGTTTTCTCTTATAACTGCGCGAAAAGCATGTATTCGTGCTTAATACAACGAAACAAGCTGTTTTAGACCGAAACGAGGTAAATCTGAACACATCGGTTTTACAAGTGTCCCTGTGACATGCCTTTAAAACTTTTTCTCTTATACCTGCGCGAAAAGCATGTATTCGTGCTTAATACCACGAAACAAGCTGTTTTAGACCGAAACGAGCTAAATCTGAACACATCGGTTTTACAAGTGTCCCTGTGACACGCGTCAAAACTTTTTCTCTTATTACTGCGCGAAAACCACGTATTCTTGCTTAATAATACGAAACAAGCTGTTTTAGACCGAAAAGAGCTAAATCACAACACATCGGTTTTACAAGTGTTCCTCTGATACGCGTAAAATCTTTTTCTCTTATAACTGCGCGAAAAGCATGTATTCGTGCTTAATACAACGAAACAAGCTGTTTTAGACCGAGATGAGCTAAATCTGAACACATCAGTTTTACAAATGTCCCTCTAATACGCGTCAAAACTTTTTCTTCTCTAACTGCGCGAAAAGCATGTATTCGTGCTTAATACAACGAATCAAGCTATTTTAGACCGAAACGAGCTGAACCTGAACACATCGATTTTACACGTGTCCCTGTGACGCGCGTCAAAACTTTTTCTCTTATAACTGCGCGAAAAGCACGTATTCTTGCTTAATACAACGAAACAAGCTGTTTTAGACCGAAACGAGCTAAATCTGAACACATCGGTTTTACAAGTGTCCCTGTGACACGCGTCAAATCTTTTTCTCTTATAACTGCGCGAAAAGCATGTATTCTTGCTTAATACAGCGAAACAAGCTGTTTTAGACCGAAACGACCTAAATCACAACACATCGGTTTTACAAGTGTTCCTCTGATACGCGTCAAAACTTTTTCTCTTATAACTGCGCGAAAAGCATGTATTCTTGCTTAATACAACGAAACAAGCTGTTTTAGACCGAAAGGAGCTAAATCACAACACATCGGTTTTACAAGTGTTCCTCTGATACGCGTCTAAACTTTTTCTCTTATAACTGCGCGAAAAGCATGTATTCGTGCTTAATACGACGAAACAAGCTGTTTTAGACCGAAACGAGCTAAATCTGAACACATCGGTTTTACAAGTGTCCCTGTGACACGCGTCAAAACTTTTTCTTTTATAACTGCGCGAAAAGCATGTATTCTTGCTTAATACAGCGAAACAAGCTGTTTTAGACCGAAACGAGCTAAATCACAACACACCGGTTTTACAAGTGTTCCTCTGATACGCGTCAAAACTTTTTCTCTTATAACTGCGCGAAAAGCATGTATTCGTGCTTAGTCCAACGAAACAAGCTGTTTAAGACCGAAACGATGTAAATCTGAACACATCGGTTTTACAAGTATCCACGTGATACTCGTCAAAACTTTTTCTCTTATAACTGCGCGAAAAGCATGTATTCGTGCTTAATACAACGAATCAAGCTGTTTTAGACCGAAACGAGCTAAATCTGAACATGTCTGTTTTACACGTGTCCCTGTGACACGCGTCAAAACTTTTTCTCTTATAACTGCGCGATAAGCACGTATTCTTGCTTAATACAGCGAAACAAGCTGTTTTAGACCGAAACGAGCTAAATCACAACACATCGGTTTTACAAGTGTTCCTCTGATACGCGTCAAAACGTTTTTCTCTTATAACTGCGCGAAAAGCATGTATTCGTGCTTAGTTCAACGAAACAAGCTGTTTTAGACCGAAACGAGGTAAATCTGAACACATCGGTTTTACAAGTGTCCCTGTGACACGCCTTTAAAACTTTTTCTCTTATAACTGCGCGAAAAGCATGTATTCGTGCTTAATACAACGAAACAAGCTGTTTTAGTCCGAAAAGAGGTAAATCTGAACACATCGGTTTTACAAGTGTTCCTCTGATACGCGTCAAAACGTTTTCTGTAAATCTGAACACATCGGTTTTACAAGTGTTCCTCTGATACGCGTCAAAACGTTTTCTCTTATAACTGCGCGAAAAGCAGGTATTCTTGCTTAATACAACGAAACAAGCTGTTTTAGACCGAAACGAGCCAAATCACCACACATCGGTATTACAAGTGTTCCACGTGATACTCGTCAAAACTTTTTCTCTAATAACTGCGCGAAAAGCATGTATTCTTGCTTAATACAGCGAAACAAGCTGTTTTAGACCGAAACGAGCTAAATCACAACACATCGGTTTTACAAGTGTTCCTCTGATACGCGTCAAAACTTTTTCTCTTATAACTGCGCGAAAAGCATGTATTCGTGCTTAATACAACGAAACAAGCTGTTTTAGACCGAAACGAGCTAAATCTGAACACATCGGTTTTAAAAGTGTCCATGTGATACGCGTCAAAACGTTTTCTCTTATAACTGCGCGAAAAGCCTGTATTCTTGCTCAATACAGCGAAACAAGCTGTTTTAGACCGAAACGAGGTAAATCTGAACACATCGGTTTTACAAGTGTCCCTGTGACATGCCTTTAAAACTTTTTCTCTTATACCTGCGCGAAAAGCATGTATTCGGGCTTAATACAACGAAACAAGCTGTTTTAGACCGAAACGAGCTAAATCTGAACATATCGGTTTTACAAGTGTCCCTGTGACACGCGTCAAAACTTTTTATCTTATAACTGCGCGAAAAGCATGTATTCTTGCTTAATACAGCGAAACAAGCTGTTTTAGACCGAAACGAGCTAAATCACAAAACATCGATTTTACAAGTGTTCCTCTGATACGCGTCAAAACGTTTTCTCTTATAACTGCGCGAAAAGCATGTATTCGTGCTTAATACAACGAAACAAGCTGTTTTAGACCGAAACGAGCTAAATCTGAACACATCGGTTTTACAAGTGTCCCTCTGATACGCGTCAAAACTTTTTCTCTTATAACTGCGCGAAAAGCATGTATTCTTGCTTAATACAACGAAACAAGCTGTTTTAGACCGAAACAAGCTAAATCACAACACATCAGTTTTACAAGTGTTCCTCTGATACGCGTCTAAACTTTTTCTCTTATACCTAAGCGAAAAGCATGTATTTGTGCTTAATACGACGAAACAAGCTGTTTTAGATCGAAACGAGCTAAATCTGAACACATCGGTTTTACAAGTGTCCCTGTGACACGCGTCAAAACTTTTTCTCTTATAACTGCGCGAAAAGCACGTATTCTTGCTTAATACAGCGAAACAAGCTGTTTTAGACCGAAACGAGCTAAATCACAACACATCGGTTTTACAAGTGGTCCTCTGATACGCGTCAAAACGTTTTTCTTTTATAACTGCGCGAAAAGCATGTATTCATGCTTAGTTCAACGAAACAAGCTGTTTTAGACCGAAACGAGGTAAATCTGAACACATCGGTTTTACAAGTGTCCCTGTGACAGGCCTTTAAAACTTCTTCTCTTATAACTGCGCGAAAAGCATGTATTCGTGCTTAATACAACGAAACAAGCTGTTTTAGTCCGAAAAGAGGTAAATCTGAACACATCGGTTTTACAAGTGTTCCTCTGATACGCGTCAAAACGTTTTCTCTTATAACTGCGCGAAAAGCAGGTATTCTTGCTTAATACAACGAAACAAGCTGTTTTAGACCGAAACGAGCCAAATCACAACACATCGGTATTACAAGTGTTCCACGTGATACTCGTCAAAACTTTTTCTCTAATAACTGCGCGAAAAGCATGTATTCTTGCTTAATACAGCGAAACAAGCTGTTTTAGACAGAAACGAGCTAAATCACAACACATCGGTTTTATAAGTGTCCATGTGATACGCGTCAAAACGTTTTCTCTTATAACTGCGCGAAAAGCCTGTATTCCTGCTCAATACAGCGAAACAAGCTGTTTTAGACCGAAACGAGGTAAATCTGAACACATCGGTTTTACAAGTGTCCCTGTGACATGCCTTTAAAACTTTTTCTCTTATACCTGCGCGAAAAGCATGTATTCGGGCTTAATACAACGAAACAAGCTGTTTTAGACCGAAACGAGCTAAATCTGAACATATCGGTTTTACAAGTGTCCCTGTGACACGCGTCAAAACTTTTTATCTTATAACTGCGCGAAAAGCATGTATTCTTGCTTAATACAGCGAAACAAGCTGTTTTAGACCGAAACGAGCTAAATCACAAAACATCGGTTTTACAAGTGTTCCTCTGATACGCGTCAAAACGTTTTCTCTTATAACTGCGCTAAAAGCATGTATTCGTGCTTAATACAACGAAACAAGCTGTTTTAGATCGAAACGAGCTAAATCTGAACACATCAGTTTTACAAGTGTCCCTGTGACACGCGTCAAAACTTTTTCTCTTATAACTGCGCGAAAAGCATGTATTCTTGCTTAATACAGCGAAACAAGCTGTTTTAGACCGAAACGAGATAAATCACAACACACCGGTTTTACAAATGTTCCTCTGATACGCGTCAAAACTTTTTTCTCTTATAACTGCGCGAAAAGCTTGTATTCGTGCTTAGTCTAACGAAGCAAGCTGTTTTAGACCGAAACGAGGTAAATCTGAACACATCGGTTTTACGAGTGTCCCTGTGACACGCGTCAAAACTTTTTCTCTTATTACTGCGCGAAAAGCACGTATTCTTGCTTAATAATACGAAAAAAGCTGTTTTAGACCGAAAGGAGCTAAATCACAACACATCGGTTTTACAAGTGTTCCTCTGATACGCGTCTAAACTTTTTCTCTTATAACTGCGCGAAAAGTATGTATTCTTGCTTAATACAGCGAAACAAGCTGTTTTAGACCGAAACGAGCTAAATCACAACACATCGGTTTTACAAGTGTTCCTCTGATACGCGTCAAAACTTTTTCTCTTATAACTGCGCGAAAAGCATGTATTCTTGCTTTATACAACGAAACAAGCTGTTTTAGACCGAAACGAGTTAAATCACAACACATCGGTTTTAAAAGTGTTCCTCTGATACGCGTCTAAACTTTTTCTCTTATAACTGCGCGAAAAGCATGTATTCGTGCTTAATACAACGAAACAAGCTGTTTTAGACCGAGATGAGCTGAATCTGAACACATCGGTTTTACAAGTGTCCCTGTGACATGCCTGTAAAACTTTTTCTCTTATAACTGCGCGAAAAGCATATATTTCTGCTTAATACAGCGAAACAAGCTGTTTTAGACCGAAACGAGCTAAATCACAACACATCGGTTTTACAAGTGTTTCTCTGATACGCGTCAAAACTTTTTCTTTTATAACTGCGCGAAAAGCATGTGTTCGTGCTTAGTCCAACGAAACAAGCTGTTTTAGACCGAAACGAGGTAAATCTGAACACATCGGTTTTACAAGTGTCCCTGTGAAATGCATTTAAAACTTTTTCTCTTATAACTGCGCGAAAAGCATGTATTCCTGCTTAATACAACGAAACAAGCTGTTTTAGACCGAAACGGGCTAAATCTAACCACATCGGTTTTACAAGTGTCCCTGTGACACGCGTCAAAACCTTTTCTCTTATAACTGCGCGAAAAGCATGTATTCTTGGTTAATACAGCGATACAAGCTGTTTTAGACCGAAACGAGCTAAATCACAACACATCGGTTTTACAAGTGTTCCTCTGATATGCGTCAAAACGTTTTCTCTTATAACTGCGCGAAAAGCATGTATTGGTGCTTAATACAACGACACAAGCTGTTTTAGACCGAAACGAGCAAAATCTGAACACATCGGTTTTACAAGTGTCCCTGTGACACGCGTCAAAACTTTTTCTCATATAACTGCGCGAAAAGCATGTATTCTTGCTTCATACAGCGAAACAAGCTGTTTTAGACCGAAATGAGCTAAATCACAACACATCGGTTTTACAACTGTTCCTCTGATACGCGTCAAAACTTTTTCTCTTATAACTGCGCGAGAAGCATGTATTCGTGCTTAATACAACGAAACAAGCTGTTTTAGACCAAAATGAGCTAGATCTGAACACATCGGTTTTCCAAGTGTCCATGTGATACGCGTCAAAACTTTTTCTCTTACAACTGCGCGAAAAGCATGTATTCGTGCTTAATACAACGCAACAAGTTGTTTTAGTCCGAAAAGAGGTAAATCTGAACACATCGGTTTTAAAAGTGTTCCTCTGATACGCGTCAAAACTTTTTCTCTTATAACTGCGCGAAAAGCATGTATTCTTGGTTAATACAGCGAAACAAGCTGTTTTAGACCGAAACGAGCTAAATCACAACACATCGGTTTTACAAGTGTTCTTCTGATACGCGTCAAAACGTTTTCTCTTATAACTGCGAGAAAAGCATGTATTCGTGCTTAGTCCAACGAAACAAGCTGTTTTAGACCTAAACGAGGTAAATCTGAACACATCGGTTTTACAAGTGTCCCTGTGACATGCATTTAAAACTTTTTCTCTAATAACTGCGCGAAAAGCATGTATTCCTGCTTAATACAACGAAACAAGCTGTTTTAGACCGAAACGAGCTAAATCACAACACATCGGTTTTACAAGTGTTTCTCTGATACGCGTCAAAACTTTTTCTCTTATAACTGCGCGAAAAGCATGTATTCGTGCTTAGTCCAACGAAACAAGCTGTTTTAGACCGAAACGAGGTAAATCTGAACACATCGGTTTTACAAGTGTCCCTGTGAAATGCATTTAAAACTTTTTCTCTTATAACTGCGCGAAAAGCATGTATTCCTGCTTAATACAACAAAACAAGCTGTTTTAGACCGAAACGGGCTAAATCTAAACACATCGGTTTTACAAGTGTCCCTGTGACACGCGTCAAAACCTTTTCTCTTATAACTGCGCGAAAAGCATGTATTCTTGGTTAATACAGCGATACAAGCTGTTTTAGACCGAAACGAGCTAAATCACAACACATCGGTTTTACAAGTGTTCCTCTGATATGCGTCAAAACGTTTTCTCTTATAACTGCGCGAAAAGCATGTATTGGTGCTTAATACAACGACACAAGCTGTTTTAGACCGAAACGAGCAAAATCTGAACACATCGGTTTTACAAGTGTCCCTGTGACACGCGTCAAAACTTTTTCTCATATAACTGCGCGAAAAGCATGTATTCTTGCTTCATACAGCGAAACAAGCTGTTTTAGACCGAAATGAGCTAAATCACAACACATCGGTTTTACAAGTGTTCCTCTGATACGCGTCAAAACTTTTTCTCTTATAACTGCGCGAGAAGCATGTATTCGTGCTTAATACAACGAAACAAGCTGTTTTAGACCAAAATGAGCTAGATCTGAACACATCGGTTTTCCAAGTGTCCATGTGATACGCGTCAAAACTTTTTCTCTTACAACTGCGCGAAAAGCATGTATTCGTGCTTAATACAACGCAACAAGTTGTTTTAGTCCGAAAAGAGGTAAATCTGAACACATCGGTTTTAAAAGTGTTCCTCTGATACGCGTCAAAACTTTTTCTCTTATAACTGCGCCAAAATCATGTATTCTTGGTTAATACAGCGAAACAAGCTGTTTTCGACCGAAACGAGCTAAATCACAACACATCGGTTTTACAAGTGTTCTTCTGATACGCGTCAAAACGTTTTCTCTTATAACTGCGAGAAAAGCATGTATTCGTGCTTAGTCCAACGAAACAAGCTGTTTTAGACCTAAACGAGGTAAATCTGAACACATCGGTTTTACAAGTGTTCCTGTGACATGCATTTAAAACTTTTTCTCTAATAACTGCGCGAAAAGCATGTATTCCTGCTTAATACAACGAAACAAGCTGTTTTAGACCGAAACGGGCTAAATCTGAACACATCGGTTTTACAAGTGTTCCTGTGACACGCGTCAAAACTTTTTCTCCTATAACTGCGCGAAAAGCATGTATTCTTGGTTAATACAGCGAAACAAGCTGTTTTAGACCGAAACGAGCTAAATCACAACACATAGGTTTTACAAGTGTTCCTCTGATACGCGTCAAAACGTTTTCTCTTATAACTGCGCGAAAAGCATGTATTCGTGCTTAATACAACGAAACAAGCTGTTTTAGACCGAAACGAGCTAAATCACAACACATATGTTTTACAAGTGTCTCTCTAATACGCGTCAAAACTTTTTCTTCTATAACTGCGCGTAAAGCATGTATTCTTGCTTAATACAACGAAACAAGCTGTTTTAGACCGAAACGAGCTAAATCACAACACATCGGTTTTACAAGTGTTTCTCTGATACGCGTCAAAACTTTTTCTCTTATAACTGCGCGAAAACCATGTATTCGTGCTTAGTCCAACGAAACAAGCTGTTTTAGACCGAAACGAGGTAAATCTGAACACATCGGTTTTACAAGTGTCCCTGTGACATGCATTTAAAACTTTTTCTCTTATAACTGCGCGAAAAGCATGTATTCCTGCTTAATACAACGAAACAAGCTGTTTTAGACCGAAACGAGCTAAATCTGAACATATCGGTTTTACAAGTGTCCCTGTGACACGCGTCAAAACTTTTTATCTTATAACTGCGCGAAAAGCATGTATTCTTGCTTAATACAGCGAAACAAGCTGTTTTAGACCGAAACGAGCTAAATCACAAAACATCGGTTTTACAAGTGTTCCTCTGATACGCGTCAAAACGTTTTCTCTTATAACTGCGCGAAAAGCATGTATTCGTGCTTAATACAACGAAACAAGCTGTTTTAGACCGAAACGAGCTAAATCTGAACACATCGGTTTTACAAGTGTCCCTCTGATACGCGTCAAAACTTTTTCTCTTATAACTGCGCGAAAAGCATGTATTCTTGCTTAATACAACGAAACAAGCTGTTTTAGACCGAAACGAGCTAAATCACAACACACCGGTTTTACAAATGTTCCTGATACGCGTCAAAACTTTTTTCTCTTATAACTGCGGGAAAAGCTTGTATTCGTGTTTAGTCTAACGAAGCAAGCTGTTTTAGACCGAAACGAGGTAAATCTGAACACATCGGTTTTACGAGTGTCCCTGTGACACGCGTCAAAACTTTTTCTCTTATTACTGCGCTAAAAGCACGTATTCTTGCTTAATAATACGAAACAAGCTGTTTTAGACGGAAAAGAGTTAAATCACAACTCATCGGTTTTACAAGTGTTCCTCTGATACGCGTCAAAACTTTTTCTTCTATAACTGCGCGAAAAGCATGTATTCGTGCTTAATACAACGAAACAAGCTGTTTTAGACCGAGATGAGCTGAATCTGAACACATCGGTTTTACAAGTGTCCCTGTGACATGCCTGTAAAACTTTTTCTCTTATAACTGCGCGAAAAGCATATATTCCTGCTTAATACAGCGAAACAAGCTGTTTTAGACCGAAACGAGCTAAATCACAACACATCGGTTTTACAAGTGTTTCTCTGATACGCGTCAAGACTTTTTCTCTTATAACTGCGCGAAAAGCATGTATTCGTGCTTAGTCCAACGAAACAAGCTGTTTTAGACCGAAACGAGGTAAATCTGAACACATCGGTTTTACAAGTGTCCCTGTGACATGCATTTAAAACTTTTTCTCTTATAACTGCGCGAAAAGCATGTATTCCTGCTTAATACAACGAAACAAGCTGTTTTAGACCGAAACGAGCTAAATCTGAACACATCGGTTTTACAAGTGTCCCTGTGACACGCGTCAAAACCTTTTCTCTTATAACTGCGCGAAAAGCATGTATTCTTGGTTAATACAGCGATACAAGCTGTTTCAGACCGAAACGAGCTAAATCACAACACATCGGTTTTACAAGTGTTCCTCTGATATGCGTCAAAACGTTTTCTCTTATAACTGCGCGAAAAGCATGTATTCGTGCTTAATACAACGACACAAGCTGTTTTAGACCGAAACGAGCAAAATCTGAACACATCGGTTTTACAAGTGTCCCTGTGACACGCGTCAAAACTTTTTCTCATATAACTGCGCGAAAAGCATGTATTCTTGCTTAATACAGCGAAACAAGCTGTTTTAGACCGAAATGAGCTAAATCACAACACATCGGTTTTACAAGTGTTCCTCTGACACGCTTCAAAACTTTTTCTCTTATAACTGCGCGAAAAGCATGTATTCGTGCTTAATACAACGAAACAAGCTGTTTTAGACCAAAATGAGCTAGATCTGAACACATCGGTTTTCCAAGTGTCCATGTGATACGCGTCAAAACTTTTTCTCTTATAACTGCGTGAAAAGCATGTATTCGTGCTTAATACAACGCAACAAGCTGTTTTAGTCCGAAAAGAGGTAAATCTGAACACATCGGTTTTAAAAGTGTTCCTCTGATACGCGTCAAAACTTTTTCTCTTATAACTGCGCGAAAAGCATGTATTCTTGGTTAATACAGCGAAACAAGCTGTTTTAGACCGAAACGAGCTAAATCACAACACATCGGTTTTACAAGTGTTCTTCTGATACGCGTCAAAACGTTTTCTCTTATAACTGCGAGAAAAGCATGTATTCGTGCTTAATACAACGAAACAAGGTGTTTTAGACCGAAACGAGCTAAATCACAATACATCGGTTTTACAAGTGTCTCTCTAATACGCGTCAAAACTTTTTCTTCTATAACTGCGCGTAAAGCATGTATTCGTGCTTAATACTACGAAACAAGCTGTTTTAGACCAAAATGAGCTAGATCTGAACACATCGGTTTTCCAAGTGTCATTTTGATACGCGTCAAAACTTTTTCTCTTATAACTGCGCGAAAAGCATGTATTCGTGCTTAATACAACGAAACAAGCTGTTTTAGTCCGAAAAGAGGTAAATCTGAACACTTTTTCTCTTATAACTGCACGAAAAGCATGTATTCTTGCTTAATACAGCGAATCATGCTGTTTTAGACCGAAACGAGCTAAATCACAACAGATCGGTTTTACAAGTGTTCCTCTGATACGCGTCAAAACTTTTTCTCTTATAACTGCGCGAAAAGCTTGTATTCGTGCTTTATACAACGAAACAAGCTGTTTTAGACCGAAACGAGCTAAATCTGAACACATCGGTATTAAAAGTGTCCCTGTGACACGCGTCAAAACTTTTTCTCTTATACTGCGCGAAAAGCATTTATTCCTGCTTAATACAGCGAAACAAGCTGTTTTAGACCGAAACGAGCTAAATCACAACACATCGGTCTTACAAGTGTTTCTCTGATACGCGTCAAAACTTTTTCTCTTATAACTGCGCGAAAACCATGTATTCGTGCTTAGTCCAACGAAACAAGCTGTTTTAGACCGAAACGAGGTAAATCTGAACACATCGGTTTTACAAGTGTCCCTGCGACATGCATTTAAAACTTTTTATCTTATAACTGCGCGAAAAGCATGTATTCCTGCTTAATACAACGAAACAAGCTGTTTTAGACCGAAACGGGCTAAATCTGAACACATCGGTTTTACAAGTGTCCCTGTGACACGCGTCAAAACTTTTTCTCTTATAACTGCGCGAAAAGCATGTATTCTTGGTTAATACAGCGAAACAAGCTGTTTTAGACCGAAACGAGCTAAATCACAACACATCGGTTTTAAAAGTGTTCCTCTGATACGCGTCAAAACTTTTTCTCTTATAACTGCGCGAAAAGCTTGTATTCGTGCTTTATACAACGAAACAAGCTGTTTTAGACCGAAACGAGCTAAATCTGAACACATCGGTATTAAAAGTGTCCCTGTGACACGCGTCAAAACATTTTCTCTTATACTGCGCGAAAAGCATATATTCCTGCCTAATACAGCGAAACAAGCTGTTTTAGACCGAAACGAGCTAAATCACAACACATCGGTTTTACAAGTGTTTCTCTGATACGCGTCAAAACTTTTTCTCTTATAACTGCGCGAAAACCATATATTCGTGCTTAGTCCAACGAAACAAGCTGTTTTAGACCGAAACGAGGTAAATCTGAACACATCGGTTTTACAAGTGTCCCTGTGACATGCATTTAAAACTTTTTCTCTTATAACTGCGCGAAAAGCATGTATTCCTGCTTAATACAACGAAACAAGCTGTTTTAGACCGAAACGGGCTAAATCTGAACACATCGGTTTTACAAGTGTCCCTGTGACACGCGTCAAAACCTTTTCTCTTATAACTGCGCGAAAAGCATGTATTCTTGGTTAATACAGCGATACAAGCTGTTTTAGACCGAAACGAGCTAAATCACAACACATCGGTTTTACAAGTGTTCCTCTGATATGCGTCAAAACGTTTTCTCTTATAACTGCGCGAAAAGCATGTATTGGTGCTTAATACAACGACACAAGCTGTTTTAGACCGAAACGAGCAAAATCTGAACACATCGGTTTTACAAGTGTCCCTGTGACACGCGTCAAAACTTTTTCTCATATAACTGCGCGAAAAGCATGTATTCTTGCTTCATACAGCGAAACAAGCTGTTTTAGACCGAAATGAGCTAAATCACAACACATCGGTTTTACAAGTGTTCCTCTGATACGCGTCAAAACTTTTTCTCTTATAACTGCGCGAGAAGCATGTATTCGTGCTTAATACAACGAAACAAGCTGTTTTAGACCAAAATGAGCTAGATCTGAACACATCGGTTTTCCAAGTGTCCATGTGATACGCGTCAAAACTTTTTCTCTTACAACTGCGCGAAAAGCATGTATTCGTGCTTAATACAACGCAACAAGTTGTTTTAGTCCGAAAAGAGGTAAATCTGAACACATCGGTTTTAAAAGTGTTCCTCTGATACGCGTCAAAACTTTTTCTCTTATAACTGCGCCAAAATCATGTATTCTTGGTTAATACAGCGAAACAAGCTGTTTTCGACCGAAACGAGCTAAATCACAACACATCGGTTTTACAAGTGTTCTTCTGATACGCGTCAAAACGTTTTCTCTTATAACTGCGAGAAAAGCATGTATTCGTGCTTAGTCCAACGAAACAAGCTGTTTTAGACCTAAACGAGGTAAATCTGAACACATCGGTTTTACAAGTGTTCCTGTGACATGCATTTAAAACTTTTTCTCTAATAACTGCGCGAAAAGCATGTATTCCTGCTTAATACAACGAAACAAGCTGTTTTAGACCGAAACGGGCTAAATCTGAACACATCGGTTTTACAAGTGTTCCTGTGACACGCGTCAAAACTTTTTCTCCTATAACTGCGCGAAAAGCATGTATTCTTGGTTAATACAGCGAAACAAGCTGTTTTAGACCGAAACGAGCTAAATCACAACACATAGGTTTTACAAGTGTTCCTCTGATACGCGTCAAAACGTTTTCTCTTATAACTGCGCGAAAAGCATGTATTCGTGCTTAATACAACGAAACAAGCTGTTTTAGACCGAAACGAGCTAAATCACAACACATATGTTTTACAAGTGTCTCTCTAATACGCGTCAAAACTTTTTCTTCTATAACTGCGCGTAAAGCATGTATTCTTGCTTAATACAACGAAACAAGCTGTTTTAGACCGAAACGAGCTAAATCACAACACATCGGTTTTACAAGTGTTTCTCTGATACGCGTCAAAACTTTTTCTCTTATAACTGCGCGAAAACCATGTATTCGTGCTTAGTCCAACGAAACAAGCTGTTTTAGACCGAAACGAGGTAAATCTGAACACATCGGTTTTACAAGTGTCCCTGTGACATGCATTTAAAACTTTTTCTCTTATAACTGCGCGAAAAGCATGTATTCCTGCTTAATACAACGAAACAAGCTGTTTTAGACCGAAACGAGCTAAATCTGAACATATCGGTTTTACAAGTGTCCCTGTGACACGCGTCAAAACTTTTTATCTTATAACTGCGCGAAAAGCATGTATTCTTGCTTAATACAGCGAAACAAGCTGTTTTAGACCGAAACGAGCTAAATCACAAAACATCGGTTTTACAAGTGTTCCTCTGATACGCGTCAAAACGTTTTCTCTTATAACTGCGCGAAAAGCATGTATTCGTGCTTAATACAACGAAACAAGCTGTTTTAGACCGAAACGAGCTAAATCTGAACACATCGGTTTTACAAGTGTCCCTCTGATACGCGTCAAAACTTTTTCTCTTATAACTGCGCGAAAAGCATGTATTCTTGCTTAATACAACGAAACAAGCTGTTTTAGACCGAAACGAGCTAAATCACAACACACCGGTTTTACAAATGTTCCTGATACGCGTCAAAACTTTTTTCTCTTATAACTGCGGGAAAAGCTTGTATTCGTGTTTAGTCTAACGAAGCAAGCTGTTTTAGACCGAAACGAGGTAAATCTGAACACATCGGTTTTACGAGTGTCCCTGTGACACGCGTCAAAACTTTTTCTCTTATTACTGCGCTAAAAGCACGTATTCTTGCTTAATAATACGAAACAAGCTGTTTTAGACGGAAAAGAGTTAAATCACAACTCATCGGTTTTACAAGTGTTCCTCTGATACGCGTCAAAACTTTTTCTTCTATAACTGCGCGAAAAGCATGTATTCGTGCTTAATACAACGAAACAAGCTGTTTTAGACCGAGATGAGCTGAATCTGAACACATCGGTTTTACAAGTGTCCCTGTGACATGCCTGTAAAACTTTTTCTCTTATAACTGCGCGAAAAGCATATATTCCTGCTTAATACAGCGAAACAAGCTGTTTTAGACCGAAACGAGCTAAATCACAACACATCGGTTTTACAAGTGTTTCTCTGATACGCGTCAAGACTTTTTCTCTTATAACTGCGCGAAAAGCATGTATTCGTGCTTAGTCCAACGAAACAAGCTGTTTTAGACCGAAACGAGGTAAATCTGAACACATCGGTTTTACAAGTGTCCCTGTGACATGCATTTAAAACTTTTTCTCTTATAACTGCGCGAAAAGCATGTATTCCTGCTTAATACAACGAAACAAGCTGTTTTAGACCGAAACGAGCTAAATCTGAACACATCGGTTTTACAAGTGTCCCTGTGACACGCGTCAAAACCTTTTCTCTTATAACTGCGCGAAAAGCATGTATTCTTGGTTAATACAGCGATACAAGCTGTTTCAGACCGAAACGAGCTAAATCACAACACATCGGTTTTACAAGTGTTCCTCTGATATGCGTCAAAACGTTTTCTCTTATAACTGCGCGAAAAGCATGTATTCGTGCTTAATACAACGACACAAGCTGTTTTAGACCGAAACGAGCAAAATCTGAACACATCGGTTTTACAAGTGTCCCTGTGACACGCGTCAAAACTTTTTCTCATATAACTGCGCGAAAAGCATGTATTCTTGCTTAATACAGCGAAACAAGCTGTTTTAGACCGAAATGAGCTAAATCACAACACATCGGTTTTACAAGTGTTCCTCTGACACGCTTCAAAACTTTTTCTCTTATAACTGCGCGAAAAGCATGTATTCGTGCTTAATACAACGAAACAAGCTGTTTTAGACCAAAATGAGCTAGATCTGAACACATCGGTTTTCCAAGTGTCCATGTGATACGCGTCAAAACTTTTTCTCTTATAACTGCGTGAAAAGCATGTATTCGTGCTTAATACAACGCAACAAGCTGTTTTAGTCCGAAAAGAGGTAAATCTGAACACATCGGTTTTAAAAGTGTTCCTCTGATACGCGTCAAAACTTTTTCTCTTATAACTGCGCGAAAAGCATGTATTCTTGGTTAATACAGCGAAACAAGCTGTTTTAGACCGAAACGAGCTAAATCACAACACATCGGTTTTACAAGTGTTCTTCTGATACGCGTCAAAACGTTTTCTCTTATAACTGCGAGAAAAGCATGTATTCGTGCTTAATACAACGAAACAAGGTGTTTTAGACCGAAACGAGCTAAATCACAATACATCGGTTTTACAAGTGTCTCTCTAATACGCGTCAAAACTTTTTCTTCTATAACTGCGCGTAAAGCATGTATTCGTGCTTAATACTACGAAACAAGCTGTTTTAGACCAAAATGAGCTAGATCTGAACACATCGGTTTTCCAAGTGTCATTTTGATACGCGTCAAAACTTTTTCTCTTATAACTGCGCGAAAAGCATGTATTCGTGCTTAATACAACGAAACAAGCTGTTTTAGTCCGAAAAGAGGTAAATCTGAACACTTTTTCTCTTATAACTGCACGAAAAGCATGTATTCTTGCTTAATACAGCGAATCATGCTGTTTTAGACCGAAACGAGCTAAATCACAACAGATCGGTTTTACAAGTGTTCCTCTGATACGCGTCAAAACTTTTTCTCTTATAACTGCGCGAAAAGCTTGTATTCGTGCTTTATACAACGAAACAAGCTGTTTTAGACCGAAACGAGCTAAATCTGAACACATCGGTATTAAAAGTGTCCCTGTGACACGCGTCAAAACTTTTTCTCTTATACTGCGCGAAAAGCATTTATTCCTGCTTAATACAGCGAAACAAGCTGTTTTAGACCGAAACGAGCTAAATCACAACACATCGGTCTTACAAGTGTTTCTCTGATACGCGTCAAAACTTTTTCTCTTATAACTGCGCGAAAACCATGTATTCGTGCTTAGTCCAACGAAACAAGCTGTTTTAGACCGAAACGAGGTAAATCTGAACACATCGGTTTTACAAGTGTCCCTGCGACATGCATTTAAAACTTTTTATCTTATAACTGCGCGAAAAGCATGTATTCCTGCTTAATACAACGAAACAAGCTGTTTTAGACCGAAACGGGCTAAATCTGAACACATCGGTTTTACAAGTGTCCCTGTGACACGCGTCAAAACTTTTTCTCTTATAACTGCGCGAAAAGCATGTATTCTTGGTTAATACAGCGAAACAAGCTGTTTTAGACCGAAACGAGCTAAATCACAACACATCGGTTTTAAAAGTGTTCCTCTGATACGCGTCAAAACTTTTTCTCTTATAACTGCGCGAAAAGCTTGTATTCGTGCTTTATACAACGAAACAAGCTGTTTTAGACCGAAACGAGCTAAATCTGAACACATCGGTATTAAAAGTGTCCCTGTGACACGCGTCAAAACATTTTCTCTTATACTGCGCGAAAAGCATATATTCCTGCCTAATACAGCGAAACAAGCTGTTTTAGACCGAAACGAGCTAAATCACAACACATCGGTTTTACAAGTGTTTCTCTGATACGCGTCAAAACTTTTTCTCTTATAACTGCGCGAAAACCATATATTCGTGCTTAGTCCAACGAAACAAGCTGTTTTAGACCGAAACGAGGTAAATCTGAACACATCGGTTTTACAAGTGTCCCTGTGACATGCATTTAAAACTTTTTCTCTTATAACTGCGCGAAAAGCATGTATTCCTGCTTAATACAACGAAACAAGCTGTTTTAGACCGAAACGGGCTAAATCTGAACACATCGGTTTTACAAGTGTCCCTGTGACACGCGTCAAAACTTTTTCTCTTATAACTGCGCGAAAAGCATGTATTCTTGGTTAATACAGCGAAACAAGCTGTTTTAGACCGAAACGAGCTAAATCACAACACATCGGTTTTAAAAGTGTTCCTCTGATACGCGTCAAAACTTTTTCTCTTATAACTGCGCGAAAAGCATGTATTCTTGGTTAATACAGCGAAACAAGCTGTTTTAGACCGAAACGAGCTAAATCACAACACATCGGTTTTACAAGTGTTCTTCTGATACGCGTCAAATCGTTTTCTCTTATAACTGCGAGAAAAGCATGTATTCGTGCTTAATACAACGAAACAAGGTGTTTTGGACCGAAACGAGCTAAATCACAACACATCGGTTTTACGTGTCTCTCTAATACGCGTCAAAACTTTTTCTTCTATAACTGCGCGTAAAGCATGTATTCGTGCTTAATACAACGACACAAGCTATTTTAGACCGAAAGGAGCAAAATCTGAACACATCGGTTTTACAAGTGTCCCTGTGACACGCGTCAAAACTTTTTCTCATATAACTGCGCGAAAAGCATGTATTCTTGCTTAATACAGCGAAACAAGCTGTTTTAGACCGAAATGAGCTAAATCACAACACATCGGTTTTACAAGTGTTCCTCTGATACGCGTCAAAACGTTTTCTCTTATAACTGCGCGAAAAGCATGTATTCGTGCTTAATACTACGAAACAAGCTGTTTTAGACCAAAATGAGCTAGATCTGAACACAGCGGTTTTCCAAGTGTCCATGTGATACGCGTCAAAACTTTTTCTCTTATAACTGCGCGAAAAGCATGTATTCGTGCTTAATACAACGAAACAAGTTGTTTTAGTCCGAAAAGAGGTAAATCTGAACACTTTTTCTCTTATAACTGCGCGAAAAGCATGTATTCTTGCTTAATACAGCGAATCATGCTGTTTTAGACCGAAACGAGCTAAATCACAACACATCGGTTTTACAAGTGTTCCTCTGATACGCGTCAAAACTTTTTCTCTTATAACTGCGCGAAAAGCTTGTATTCGTGCTTTATACAATGAAACAAGCTGTTTTAGACCGAAACGAGCTAAATCTGAACACATCGGTATTAAAAGTGTCCCTGAGACACGCGTCAGAACTTTTTCTCTTATACTGCGCGAAAAGCATATATTCTTGCTTAATACAGCGAAACAAGCTGTTTTAGACCGAAACGAGCTAAATCACAACACATCGGTTTTACAAGTGTCCCTGTGACATGCATTCAAAACTTTTTCTCTTATAACTGCGCGAAAAGCATGTATTCCTGCTTAATACAACGAAACAAGCTGTTTTAGACCGAAACGGGCTAACTCTGAACACATCGGTTTTACAAGTGTTCTTCTGATACGCGTCAAATCGTTTTCTCTTATAACTGCGAGAAATGCATGTATTGGTGCTTAATACAACAAAACAAGGTGTTTTAGACCGAAACGAGCTAAATCACAACACATCGGTTTTACGTGTCTCTCTAATACGCGTCAAAACTTTTTCTTCTATAACTGCGCGTAAAGCATGTATTCGTGCTTAATACAACGACACAAGCTGTTTTAGACCGAAACGAGCAAAATCTGAACACATCGGTTTTACAAGTGTCCCTGTGACACGCGTCAAAACTTTTTCTCATATAACTGCGCGAAAAGCATGTGTTCGTGCTTAATACAACGAAACAAGCTGTTTTAGTCCGAAAAGAGGTAAATCTGAACACTTTTTCTCTTATAACTGCGCGAAAAGCATGTATTCTTGCTTAATACAGCGAAACAAGCTGTTTTAGACCGAAACGAGCTAAATCTGAACACATCGGTATTAAAAGTGTCCCTGTGACACGCCTCAAAACTTTTTCTCTTATACTGCGCGAAAAGCATATATTCCTGCTTAATACAGCGAAACAAGTTGTTTTAGACCGAAACGAGCTAAATCACAACACATCGGTTTTACAAGTGTTTCTCTGATACGCGTCAAAACGTTTTCTCTTATAACTGCGCGAAAACCATGTATTCGTGCTTAGTCCAACGAAACAAGCTGTTTTAGACCGAAACGAGGTAAATCTGAACCATCGGTTTTACAAGTGTCCCTGTGACATGCATTTAAAACTTTTTCTCTTATAACTGCGCGAAAAGCATGTATTCCTGCTTAATACAACGAAACAAGCTGTTTTAGACCGAAACGGGCTAAATCTGAACACATATCGGTTTTACAAGTGTCCCTGTGACACGCGTCAAAACTTTTTCTCTTATAACTGCGCGAAAAGCATGTATTCTTGGTTAATACAGCGAAACAAGCTGTTTTAGACCGAAACGAGCTAAATCACAACACATCGGTTTTACAAGTGTTCCTCTGATACGCGTCAAAACGTTTTCTCTTATAACTGCGCGAAAAGCATGTATTCGTGCTTAATACAACGAAACAAGCTGTTTTAGACCGAAACGAGCTAAATCACCACACATATGTTTTACAAGTGTCTCTCTAATACGCGTCAAAACTTTTTCTTCTATAACTGCGCGTAAAGCATGTATTCGTGCTTAATACAACGACACAAGCTGTTTTAGACCGAAACGAGCAAAATCTGAACACATCGGTTTTACAAGTGTCCCTGTGACACGCGTCAAAACTTTTTCTCATATAACTGCGCGAAAAGCATGTATTCTTGCTTAATACAGCTAAACAAGCTGTTTTAGACCGAAATGAGCTAAATCACAACACATCGGTTTTACAAGTGTTCCTCTGATACGCGTCAAAACTTTTTCTCTTATAACTGGGCGAAAAGCATGTATTCGTGCTTAATACAACGAAACAAGCTGTTTTAGACCAAAATGAGCTAGATCTGAACACATCGGTTTTCCAAGTGTCCATGTGATAGGAGTCAAAACTTTTTCTCTTATAACTGCGCGAAAAGCATGTATTCGTGCTTAATACAACGAAACAAGCTGTTTTAGTCCGAAAAGAGGTAAATCTGAACACATCGGTTTTACAAGTGTTCCTCTGATACGCGTCAAAACTTTTTATCTTATAACTGCGCGAAAAGCATGTATTCTTGGTTAATACAGCGAAACAAGCTGTTTTAGACCGAAACGAGCTAAATCGCAACACATCGGTTTTACAAGTGTTCCTCTGATACGCGTCAAAACGTTTTCTCTTTATAACTGCGCGAAAAGCATGTATTCGTGCTTAATACAACGACACAAGCTGTTTTAGATCGAAACGAGCAAAATCTGAACACATCGGTTTTACAAGTGTCCCTGTGACACGCGTCAAAACTTTTTCTCTTATACTGCGCGAAAAGCATATATTCCTGCTTAATACAGCGAAACAAGCTGTTTTAGACCGAAACGAGCTAAATCACAACACATCGGTTTTACAAGTGTTTCTCTGATACGCGTCAAAACTTTTTCTCTTATAACTGCGCGAAAACCATATATTCGTGCTTAGTCCAACGAAACAAGCTGTTTTAGACCGAAACGAGGTAAATCTGAACACATCGGTTTTACAAGTGTCCCTGTGACATGCATTTAAAACTTTTTCTCTTATAACTGCGCGAAAAGCATGTATTCCTGCTTAATACAACGAAACAAGCTGTTTTAGACCGAAACGGGCTAAATCTGAACACATCGGTTTTACAAGTGTCCCTGTGACACGCGTCAAAACTTTTTCTCTTATAACTGCGCGAAAAGCATGTATTCTTGGTTAATACAGCGAAACAAGCTGTTTTAGACCGAAACGAGCTAAATCACAACACATCGGTTTTAAAAGTGTTCCTCTGATACGCGTCAAAACGTTTTCTCTTATAACTGCGCGAAAAGCATGTATTCTTGGTTAATACAGCGAAACAAGCTGTTTTAGACCGAAACGAGCTAAATCACAACACATCGGTTTTACAAGTGTTCTTCTGATACGCGTCAAATCGTTTTCTCTTATAACTGCGAGAAAAGCATGTATTCGTGCTTAATACAACGAAACAAGGTGTTTTGGACCGAAACGAGCTAAATCACAACACATCGGTTTTACGTGTCTCTCTAATACGCGTCAAAACTTTTTCTTCTATAACTGCGCGTAAAGCATGTATTCGTGCTTAATACAACGACACAAGCTATTTTAGACCGAAAGGAGCAAAATCTGAACACATCGGTTTTACAAGTGTCCCTGTGACACGCGTCAAAACTTTTTCTCATATAACTGCGCGAAAAGCATGTATTCTTGCTTAATACAGCGAAACAAGCTGTTTTAGACCGAAATGAGCTAAATCACAACACATCGGTTTTACAAGTGTTCCTCTGATACGCGTCAAAACGTTTTCTCTTATAACTGCGCGAAAAGCATGTATTCGTGCTTAATACTACGAAACAAGCTGTTTTAGACCAAAATGAGCTAGATCTGAACACAGCGGTTTTCCAAGTGTCCATGTGATACGCGTCAAAACTTTTTCTCTTATAACTGCGCGAAAAGCATGTATTCGTGCTTAATACAACGAAACAAGTTGTTTTAGTCCGAAAAGAGGTAAATCTGAACACTTTTTCTCTTATAACTGCGCGAAAAGCATGTATTCTTGCTTAATACAGCGAATCATGCTGTTTTAGACCGAAACGAGCTAAATCACAACACATCGGTTTTACAAGTGTTCCTCTGATACGCGTCAAAACTTTTTCTCTTATAACTGCGCGAAAAGCTTGTATTCGTGCTTTATACAATGAAACAAGCTGTTTTAGACCGAAACGAGCTAAATCTGAACACATCGGTATTAAAAGTGTCCCTGAGACACGCGTCAGAACTTTTTCTCTTATACTGCGCGAAAAGCATATATTCTTGCTTAATACAGCGAAACAAGCTGTTTTAGACCGAAACGAGCTAAATCACAACACATCGGTTTTACAAGTGTCCCTGTGACATGCATTCAAAACTTTTTCTCTTATAACTGCGCGAAAAGCATGTATTCCTGCTTAATACAACGAAACAAGCTGTTTTAGACCGAAACGGGCTAACTCTGAACACATCGGTTTTACAAGTGTCCCTGTGACACGCGTCAAAACTTTTTCTCTTATAACTGCGCGAAAAGCATGTATTCTTGGTTAATACAGCGAAACAAGCTGTTTTAGACCGAAACGAGCTAAATCACAACACATCGGTTTTAAAAGTGTTCCTCTGATACGCGTCAAAACTTTTTCTCTTATAACTGCGCGAAAAGCATGTATTCTTGGTTAATACAGCGAAACAAGCTGTTTTAGACCGAAACGAGCTAAATCACAACACATCGGTTTTACAAGTGTTCTTCTGATACGCGTCAAATCGTTTTCTCTTATAACTGCGAGAAATGCATGTATTGGTGCTTAATACAACAAAACAAGGTGTTTTAGACCGAAACGAGCTAAATCACAACACATCGGTTTTACGTGTCTCTCTAATACGCGTCAAAACTCTTTCTTCTATAACTGCGCGTAAAGCATGTATTCGTGCTTAATACAACGACACAAGCTGTTTTAGACCGAAACGAGCAAAATCTGAACACATCGGTTTTACAAGTGTCCCTGTGACACGCGTCAAAACTTTTTCTCATATAACTGCGCGAAAAGCATGTATTCGTGCTTAATACAACGAAACAAGCTGTTTTAGTCCGAAAAGAGGTAAATCTGAACACTTTTTCTCTTATAATTGCGCGAAAAGCATGTATTCTTGCTTAATACAGCGAAACAAGCTGTTTTAGACCGAAACGAGCTAAATCTGAACACATCGGTATTAAAAGTGTCCCTGTGACACGCCTCAAAACTTTTTCTCTTATACTGCGCGAAAAGCATATATTCCTGCTTAATACAGCGAAACAAGTTGTTTTAGACCGAAACGAGCTAAATCACAACACATCGGTTTTACAAGTGTTTCTCTGATACGCGTCAAAACGTTTTCTCTTATAACTGCGCGAAAACCATGTATTCGTGCTTAGTCCAACGAAACAAGCTGTTTTAGACCGAAACGAGGTAAATCTGAACCATCGGTTTTACAAGTGTCCCTGTGACATGCATTTAAAACTTTTTCTCTTATAACTGCGCGAAAAGCATGTATTCCTGCTTAATACAACGAAACAAGCTGTTTTAGACCGAAACGGGCTAAATCTGAACACATATCGGTTTTACAAGTGTCCCTGTGACACGCGTCAAAACTTTTTCTCTTATAACTGCGCGAAAAGCATGTATTCTTGGTTAATACAGCGAAACAAGCTGTTTTAGACCGAAACGAGCTAAATCACAACACATCGGTTTTACAAGTGTTCCTCTGATACGCGTCAAAACGTTTTCTCTTATAACTGCGCGAAAAGCATGTATTCGTGCTTAATACAACGAAACAAGCTGTTTTAGACCGAAACGAGCTAAATCACCACACATATGTTTTACAAGTGTCTCTCTAATACGCGTCAAAACTTTTTCTTCTATAACTGCGCGTAAAGCATGTATTCGTGCTTAATACAACGACACAAGCTGTTTTAGACCGAAACGAGCAAAATCTGAACACATCGGTTTTACAAGTGTCCCTGTGACACGCGTCAAAACTTTTTCTCATATAACTGCGCGAAAAGCATGTATTCTTGCTTAATACAGCTAAACAAGCTGTTTTAGACCGAAATGAGCTAAATCACAACACATCGGTTTTACAAGTGTTCCTCTGATACGCGTCAAAACTTTTTCTCTTATAACTGGGCGAAAAGCATGTATTCGTGCTTAATACAACGAAACAAGCTGTTTTAGACCAAAATGAGCTAGATCTGAACACATCGGTTTTCCAAGTGTCCATGTGATAGGAGTCAAAACTTTTTCTCTTATAACTGCGCGAAAAGCATGTATTCGTGCTTAATACAACGAAACAAGCTGTTTTAGTCCGAAAAGAGGTAAATCTGAACACATCGGTTTTACAAGTGTTCCTCTGATACGCGTCAAAACTTTTTATCTTATAACTGCGCGAAAAGCATGTATTCTTGGTTAATACAGCGAAACAAGCTGTTTTAGACCGAAACGAGCTAAATCGCAACACATCGGTTTTACAAGTGTTCCTCTGATACGCGTCAAAACGTTTTCTCTTTATAACTGCGCGAAAAGCATGTATTCGTGCTTAATACAACGACACAAGCTGTTTTAGATCGAAACGAGCAAAATCTGAACACATCGGTTTTACAAGTGTCCCTGTGACACGCGTCAAAACTTTTTCTCATATAACTGCGCGAAAAGCATGTATTCTTGCTTAATACAGCGAAACAAGCTGTTTTAGACCGAAATGAGCTAAATCACAACACATCGGTTTTACAAGTGTTCCTCTGATACGCGTCAAAACTTTTTCTCTTATAACTGCGCGAAAAGCATGTATTCGTGCTTAATACAACGAAACAAGCTGTTTTAGACCAAAATGAGCTAGATCTGAACACATCGGTTTTCCAAGTGTCCATGTGATACGCGTCAAAACTTTTTCTCTTATAACTGCGCGAAAAGCATGTATTCGTGCTTAATACAACGAAACAAGCTGTTTTATTCCGAAAAGAGGTAAATCTGAACACATCGGTTTTACAAGTGTTCCTCTGATACGCGTCAAAACTTTTTCTCTTATAACTGCGCGAAAAGCATGTATTCTTGGTTAATACAGCGAAACAAGCTGTTTTAGACCGAAACGAGCTAAATCGCAACACATCGGTTTTACAAGTGTTCCTCTGATACGCGTCAAAACGTTTTCTCTTTATAACTGCGCGAAAAGCATGTATTCGTGCTTAATACAACGACACAAGCTGTTTTAGACCGAAACGAGCAAAATCTGAACACATCGGTTTTACAAGTGTCCCTGTGACACGCGTCAAAACTTTTTCTCATATAACTGCGCGAAAAGCATGTATTCTTGCTTAATACAGCGAAACAAGTTGTTTTAGACCGAAATGAGCTAAATCACAACACATCGGTTTTACAAGTGTTCCTCTGATACGCGTCAAAACTTTTTCTCTTATAACTGCGCGAAAAGCATGTATTCGTGCTTAATACAACGAAACAAGCTGTTTTAGACCAAAATGAGGTAGATCTGAACACATCGGTTTTCCAAGTGTCCATGTGATACGCGTCAAAACTTTTTCTCTTATAACTGCGTGAAAAGCATGTATTCGTGCTTAATACAACGCAACAAGCTGTTTTAGTCCGAAAAGAGGTAAATCTGAACACCGGTTTTAAAAGTGTTCCTCTGATACGCGTCAAAACTTTTTCTCTTATAACTGCGCGAAAAGCATGTATTCTTGGTTAATACAGCGAAACAAGCTGTTTTAGACCGAAACGAGCTAAATCACAACACATCGGTTTTACAAGTGTTCTTCTGATACGCGTCAAAACGTTTTCTCTTATAACTGCGAGAAAAGCATGTATTCGTGATTAATACAACGAAACAAGGTGTTTTAGACCGAAACGAGCTAAATCACAACACATCGGTTTTACAAGTGTCTCTCTAATACGCGTCAAAACTTTTTCTTCTATAACTGCGCGTAAAGCATGTATTCGTGCTTAATACAACGACACAAGCTGTTTTAGACCGAAACGAGCAAAATCTGAACACATCGGTTTTACAAGTGTCCCTGTGACACGCGTCAAAACTTTTTCTCATATAACTGCGCGAAAAGCATGTATTCTTGCTTAATACAGCGAAACAAGCTGTTTTAGACCGAAATGAGCTAAATCACAACACATCGGTTTTACAAGTGTTCCTCTGATACGCGTCAAAACTTTTTCTCTTATAACTGCGCGAAAAGCATGTATTCGTGCTTAATACTACGAAACAAGCTGTTTTAGACCAAAATGAGCTAGATCTGAACACATCGGTTTTCCAAGTGTCCATGTGATACGCGTCAAAACTTTTTCTCTTATAACTGCGCGAAAAGCATGTATTCGTGCTTATTACAACGAAACAAGCTGTTTTAGTCCGAAAAGAGGTAAATCTGAACACTTTTTCTCTTATAACTGCGCGAAAAGCATGTATTCTTGCTTAATACAGCGAATCATGCTGTTTTAGACCGAAACGAGCTAAATCACAACACATTGGTTTTACAAGTGTTCCTCTGATACGCGTCAAAACTTTTTCTCTTATAACTGCGCGAAAAGCTTGTATTCGTGCTTTATACAACGAAACAAGCTGTTTTAGACCGAAACGAGCTAAATCTGAACACATCGGTATTAAAAGTGTCCCTGTGACGCGCCTCAAAACTTTTTCTCTTATACTGCGCGAAAAGCATATATTCCTGCTTAATACAGCGAAACAAGCTGTTTTAGACCGAAACGAGCTAAATCACAACACATCGGTTTTACAAGTGTTTCTCTGATACGCGTCAAAACTTTTTCTCTTATAACTGCGCGAAAACCATGTATTCGTGCTTAGTCCAACGAAACAAGCTGTTTTAGACCGAAACGAGGTAAATCTGAACACATCGGTTTTACAAGTGTCCCTGTGACATGCATTTAAAACTTTTTCTCTTATAACTGCGCGAAAAGCATGTATTCCTGCTTAATACAACGAAACAAGCTGTTTTAGACCGAAACGGGCTAAATCTGAACACATCGGTTTTACAAGTGTTCCTGTGACACGCGTCAAAACTTTTTCTCTTATAACTGCGCGAAAAGCATGTATTCTTGGTTAATACAGCGAAACAAGCTGTTTTAGACCGAAACGAGCTAAATCGCAACACATCGGTTTTACAAGTGTTCCTCTGATACGCGTCAAAACGTTTTCTCTTATAACTGCGCGAAAAGCATGTATTCGTGCTTAATACAACGAAACAAGCTGTTTTAGACCGAAACACATATGTTTTAGACAACACATATGTTTTACAAGTGTCTCTCTAATACGCGTCAAAACTTTTTCTTCTATAACTGCGCGTAAAGCATGTATTCGTGCTTAATACAACGACACAAGCTGTTTTAGACCGAAACGAGCAAAATCTGAACACATCGGTTTTACAAGTGTCCCTGTAACACGCGTCAAAACTTTTTCTCATATAACTGCGCGAAAAGCATGTATTCTTGCTTAATACAGCTAAACAAGCTGTTTTAGACCGAAATGAGCTAAATCACAACACATCGGTTTTACAAGTGTTCCTCTGATACGCGTCAAAACTTTTTCTCTTATAACTGCGCGAAAAGCATGTATTCGTGCTTAATACAACGAAACAAGCTGTTTTAGACCAAAATGAGGTAGATCTGAACACATCGGTTTTCCAAGTGTCCGTGTGATACGCGTCAAAACTTTTTCTCTTATAACTGCGTGAAAAGCATGTATTCGTGCTTAATACAACGCAACAAGCTGTTTTAGTCCGAAAAGAGGTAAATCTGAACACCGGTTTTAAAAGTGTTCCTCTGATACGCGTCAAAACTTTTTCTCTTATAACTGCGCGAAAAGCATGTATTCTTGGTTAATACAGCGAAACAAGCTGTTTTAGACCGAAACGAGCTAAATCACAACACATCGGTTTTACAAGTGTTCTTCTGATACGCGTCAAAACGTTTTCTCTTATAACTGCGAGAAAAGCATGTATTCGTGCTTAATACAACGAAACAAGGTGTTTTAGACCGAAACGAGCTAAATCACAACACATCGGTTTTACAAGTGTCTCTCTAATACGCGTCAAAACTTTTTCTTCTATAACTGCGCGTAAAGCATGTATTCGTGCTTAATACAACGACACAAGCTGTTTTAGACCGAAACGAGCAAAATCTGAACACATCGGTTTTACAAGTGTCCCTGTGACACGCGTCAAAACTTTTTCTCATATAACTGCGCGAAAAGCATGTATTCTTGCTTAATACAGCGAAACAAGCTGTTTTAGACCGAAATGAGCTAAATCACAACACATCGGTTTTACAAGTGTTCCTCTGATACGCGTCAAAACTTTTTCTCTTATAACTGCGCGAAAAGCATGTATTCGTGCTTAATACTACGAAACAAGCTGTTTTAGACCAAAATGAGCTAGATCTGAACACATCGGTTTTCCAAGTGTCCATGTGATACGCGTCAAAACTTTTTCTCTTATAACTGCGCGAAAAGCATGTATTCGTGCTTAATACAACGAAACAAGCTGTTTTAGTCCGAAAAGAGGTAAATCTGAACACTTTTTCTCTTATACTGCGCGAAAAGCATGTATTCTTGCTTAATACAGCGAATCATGCTGTTTTAGACCGAAACGAGCTAAATCACAACACATTGGTTTTACAAGTGTTCCTCTGATACGCGTCAAAACTTTTTCTCTTATAACTGCGCGAAAAGCTTGTATTCGTGCTTTATACAACGAAACAAGCTGTTTTAGACCGAAACGAGCTAAATCTGAACACATCGGTATTAAAAGTGTCCCTGTGACGCGCCTCAAAACTTTTTCTCTTATACTGCGCGAAAAGCATATATTCCTGCTTAATACAGCGAAACAAGCTGTTTTAGACCGAAACGAGCTAAATCACAACACATCGGTTTTACAAGTGTTTCTCTGATACGCGTCAAAACTTTTTCTCTTATAACTGCGCGAAAACCATGTATTCGTGCTTAGTCCAACGAAACAAGCTGTTTTAGACCGAAACGAGGTAAATCTGAACACATCGGTTTTACAAGTGTCCCTGTGACATGCATTTAAAACTTTTTCTCTTATAACTGCGCGAAAAGCATGTATTCCTGCTTAATACAACGAAACAAGCTGTTTTAGACCGAAACGGGCTAAATCTGAACACATCGGTTTTACAAGTGTTCCTGTGACACGCGTCAAAACTTTTTCTCTTATAACTGCGCGAAAAGCATGTATTCTTGGTTAATACAGCGAAACAAGCTGTTTTAGACCGAAACGAGCTAAATCGCAACACATCGGTTTTACAAGTGTTCCTCTGATACGCGTCAAAACGTTTTCTCTTATAACTGCGCGAAAAGCATGTATTCGTGCTTAATACAACGAAACAAGCTGTTTTAGACCGAAACACATATGTTTTAGACAACACATATGTTTTACAAGTGTCTCTCTAATACGCGTCAAAACTTTTTCTTCTATAACTGCGCGTAAAGCATGTATTCGTGCTTAATACAACGACACAAGCTGTTTTAGACCGAAACGAGCAAAATCTGAACACATCGGTTTTACAAGTGTCCCTGTAACACGCGTCAAAACTTTTTCTCATATAACTGCGCGAAAAGCATGTATTCTTGCTTAATACAGCTAAACAAGCTGTTTTAGACCGAAATGAGCTAAATCACAACACATCGGTTTTACAAGTGTTCCTCTGATACGCGTCAAAACTTTTTCTCTTATAACTGCGCGAAAAGCATGTATTCGTGCTTAATACAACGATACAAGCTGTTTTAGACCAAAATGAGCTAGATCTGAACACATCGGTTTTCCAAGTGTCCATGTGATACGCGTCAAAACTTTTTCTCTTATAACTGCGCGAAAGGCATGTATTCGTGCTTAATACAACGAAACAAGCTGTTTTAGTCCGAAAAGAGGTAAATCTGAACACATCGGTTTTACAAGTGTTCCTCTGATACGCGTCAAAACTTTTTCTCTTATAACTGCGCGAAAAGCATGTATTCGTGCTTAATACAACGAAACAAGGTGTTTTAGACCGAAACGAGCTAAATCACAACCCATCTGTTTTACAAGTGTCTCTCTAATACGCGTCAAAACTTTTTCTCATATAACTGCGCGAAAAGCATGTATTCGTGCTTAATACAACGACACAAGCTGTTTTAGACCGAAACGAGCAAAATCTGAACACATCGGTTTTACAAGTGTCCCTGTGACACGCGTCAAAACTTTTTCTCATATAACTGCGCGAAAAGCATGTAATCTTGCCTAATACAGCGAAACAAGTTGTTTTAGACCGAAATGAGCTAAATCACAACACATCGGTTTTACAAGTGTTCCTCTGATACGCGTCAAAACTTTTTCTCTTATAACTGCGCGAAAAGCATGTATTCGTGCTTAATACAACGAAACAAGCTGTTATAGACCAAAATGAGCTAGATCTCAACACATCGGTTTTCCAAGTGTCCATGTGATACGCGTCAAAACTTTTTCTCTTATAACTGCGCGAAAAGCATGTATTCGTGCGAAACAAGCTGTTTTAGTCCGAAAAGAGGTAAATCTGAACACATCGGTTTTACAAGTGTTCCTCTGATACGCGTCAAAACTTTTTCTCTTATAACTGCGCGAAAAGCATGTATTCTTGCTTAATACAGCGAAACATGCTGTTTTAGACCGAAACGAGCTAAATCACAACACCTCAGTTTTACAAGTGTTCCTCTGATACGCGTCAAATCGTTTTCTCTTATAACTGCGAGAAAAGCATGTATTCGTGCTTAATTCAACGAAACAAGGTGTTTTAGACCGAAACGAGCTAAATCACAACACATCGGTTTTACGTGTCTCTCTAATACGCGTCAAAACTTTTTCTTCTATAACTGCGCGTAAAGCATGTATTCGTGCTTAATACAACGACACAAGCTGTATTAGACCGAAACGAGCAAAATCTGAACACATCGGTTTTACAAGTGTCCCTGTGACACGCGTCAAAACTTTTTCTCATATAACTGCGCGAAAAGCATGTATTCTTGCTTAATACAGCGAAACAAGCTGTTTTAGACCGAAATGAGCTAAATCACAACACATCGGTTTTACAAGTGTTCCTCTGGTACGCGTCAAAACTTTTTCTCTTATAACTGCACGAAAAGCATGTATTCGTGCCTAATACTACGAAACAAGCTGTTTTAGACCAAAATGAGCTAGATCTGAACACATCGGTTTTCCAAGTGTCCATGTGATACGCGTCAAAACTTTTTCTCTTATAACTGCGCGAAAAGCATGTATTCGTGCCTAATACAACGAAACAAGCTGTTTTAGTCCGAAAAGAGGTAAATCTGAACACTTTTTCTCTTATATCTGCGCGAAAAGCATGTATTCTTGCTTAATACAGCGAATCATGCTGTTTTAGACCGAAACGAGCTAAATCACAACACATCGGTTTTACAAGTGTTCCTCTGATACGCGTCAAAACTTATTCTCTTATAACTGCGCGAAAAGCTTGTATTCGTGCTTTATACAACGAAACAAGCTGTTTTAGACCGAAACGAGCTAAATCTGAACACATCGGTATTAAAAGTGTCCCTGTGAGACGCCTCAAAACTTTTTCTCTTATACTGCGCGAAAAGCAAATATTCCTGCTTAATACAGCGAAACAAGCTGTTTTAGACCGAAACGAGCTAAATCACAACACATCGGTTTTACAAGTGTTTCTCTGATACGCGTCAAAACTTTTTCTCTTATAACTGCGCGAAAACCATGTATTCGTGCTTAGTCCAACGAAACAAGCTGTTTTAGACCGAAACGAGGTAAATCTGAACACATCGGTTTTACAAGTGTTCCTGTGACATGCATTTAAAACTTTTTCTCTTATAACTGCGCGAAAAGCATGTATTCCTGCTTAATACAACGAAACAAGCTGTTTTAGACCGAAACGGGCTAAATCTGAACACATCGGTTTTACAAGTGTCCCTGTGACACGCGTCAAAACTTTTTCTCTTATAACTGCGCGAAAAGCATGTATTCTTGGTTAATACAGCGAAACAAGCTGTTTTAGACCGAAACGAGCTAAATCACAACACATCGGTTTTACAAGTGTTCCTCTGATACGCGTCAAAACGTTTTCTCTTATAACTGCGCGAAAAGCATGTATTCGTGCTTAATACAACGAAACAAGCTGTTTCAGACCGAAACGAGCTAAATCACAACACATATGTTTTACAAGTGTCTCTCTAATACGCGTCAAAACTTTTTCTTCTATAACTGCGCGTAAAGCATGTATTCGTGCTTAATACAACGACACAAGCTGTTTTAGACCGAAACGAGCAAAATCTGAACACATCGGTTTTACAAGTGTCCCTGTGACACGCGTCAAAACTTTTTCTCATATAACTGCGCGAAAAGCATGTATTCTTGCTTAATACAGCTAAACAAGCTGTTTTAGACCGAAATGAGCTAAATCACAACACATCGGTTTTACAAGTGTTCCTCTGATACGCGTCAAAACTTTTTCTCTTATAACTGCGCGAAAAGCATGTATTCTTGGTTAATACAGCGAAACAAGCTGTTTTAGACCGAAACGAGCTAAATCGCAAACATCGGTTTTACAAGTGTTCCTCTGATACGCGTCAAAACGTTTTCTCTTTATAACTGCGCGAAAAGCATGTATTCGTGCTTAATACAACGAAACAAGGTGTTTTAGACCGAAACGAGCTAAATCACAACACATCGGTTTTACAAGTGTCTAATACGCGTCAAAACTTTTTCTTCTATAACTGCGCGTAAAGCATGTATTCGTGCTTAATACAACGACACAAGCTGTTTTAGACCGAAACGAGCAAAATCTGAACACATCGGTTTTACAAGTGTTCCTCTGATACGCGTAAAAACTTTTTCTCTTATAACTGCGCGAAAAGCATGTATTCGTGCTTAATACAACGAAACAAGCTGTTTTAGACCAAAATGAGCTAGATCTGAACACATCGGTTTTCCAAGTGTCCAAGTGATACGCGTCAAAACTTTTTCTCTTATAACGGCGCGAAAAGCATGTATTCGTGCGAAACAAGCTGTTTTAGTCCGAAAAGAGGTAAATCTGAACACATCGGTTTTGCAAGTGTTCCTCTGATACGCGTCAAAACTTTTTCTCTTATAACTGCGCGAAAAGCATGTATTCTTGGTTAATACAGCGAAACAAGCTGTTTTAGACCGAAACGAGCTAAATCGCAACACATCGGTTTTACAAGTGTTCCTCTGATACGCGTCAAAACGTTTTCTCTTTATAACTGCGCGAAAAGCATGTATTCGTGCTTAATACAACGAAACAAGGTGTTTTAGACCGAAACGAGATAAATCACAACACATCGGTTTTACAAGTGTCTCTCTAATACGCGTCAAAACTTTTTCTTCTATAACTGCGCGAAAAGCTTGTATTCGTGCTTTATACAACGAAAAAACCTGTTTTAGACCGAAACGAGCTAAATCTGAACACATCGGTATTAAAAGTGTCCCTGTGACACGCGTCAAAACTTTTTCTCTTATAACTGCGCGAAAAGCATGTATTCTTGCTTAATACGGCGAAACAAGTTGTTTTAGACCGAAACGAGCTAAATCACAACACATCGGTTTTACAAGTGTTCCTCTGATACGCGTCTAAACTTTTTCTCTTATAACTGCGCGAAAAGCATATATTCCTGCTTAATACAACGAAACAAGCTGTTTTAGACCGAAACGAGCTAAATCTGAACACATCGGTTTTAAAAGCATTCCTGTGACACGCGTCAAAACTTTTTCTCTTATAACTGCGCGAAAAGCATGTATTCTTCCTTAATACAGCGAAACAAGCTGTTTTAGACCGAAATGAGCTAAATCACAACACATCGGTTTTACAAGTGTTCCTCTGATACGCGTCAAAACTTTTTCTCTTATAACTGCGCGAAAAGCATGTATTCTTGCTTAATACAGCGAAACATGCTGTTTTAGATCGAAACGAGCTAAATCACAACACATCGGTTTTACAAGTGTTCCTCTGATACGCGTCAAAACTTTTTCTCTTATAACTGCGCGAAAAGCTTGTATTCGTGCTTTATACAACGAAACAAGCTGTTTTGGACCGAAACGAGCTAAATCTGAACACATCGGTATTAAAAGTGTCCCTGTGACACGCGTCAAAACTTTTTCTCTTATAACTGCGCGAAAAGCATGTATTCTTGCTTAATACAGCGAAACAAGCTGTTTTAGACCGAAACGAGCTAAATCACAACACATCGGTTTTACAAGTGTTCCTCTGATACGCGTCTAAACTTTTTCTCTTATAACTGCGCGAAAAGCATATATTCCTGCTTAATACCACGAAACAAGCTGTTTTAGATCGAAACGAGCTAAATCTGAACACATCGGTTTTACAAGTATCCCTGTGACACACGTCAAAACTTTTTCTCTTATAACTGCGCGAAAAGCATGTATTCTTCCTTAATACAGCGAAACAAGCTGTTTTAGACCGAAATGAGCTAAATCACAACACATCGGTTTTACAAGTGTTCCTCTGATACGCGTCAAAACTTTTTCTCTTATAACTGCGCGAAAAGAATGTATTCGTGCTTAATACAACGAAACAAGCTGTTTTAGACCAAAACGAGCTAAATCTGAACACATCGGTTTTAAAAGTGTCCATGTGATACGCGTCAAGACTTTTTCACTTATAACTGCGCGAAAAGATTGTATTCGTGCTTAATACAACGACACTAGCTGTTTTAGACCAAAACGATCTAGATCTGAACACCGGTTTTACAAGTGTCCATGTGATACGCGTCAAAACTTTTTTCTCTTATAACTGCGCGAAAAGCACGTATTCTTGCTTAATAATACGAAAAGAGCTAAATCACAACATATCGGTTTTACAAGTGTTCCTCTGATACGCGTCAAAACTTTTTCTCTTATAACTGCGCGAAAAGCATGTATTCGTGCTTAATACAACGAAACAAGCTGTTTTGGACCGAGATGAGCTAAATCTGAACACATCGGTTTTACAAGTGTGCCTGTGACATGCCTGTAAAACGTTTTCTCTTATAACTGCGCGAAAAGCATGTATTCCTGCTTAATACAGCGAAACAAGCTGTTTTAGACCGAAACGAGCTAAATCACAACACATCGGTTTTACAAGTGTTCCTCTGATACGCGTCAAAACTTTTTCTCTTATAACTGCGCGAAAAGCATGTATTCTTGCTTAATACAGCGAAACAAGCTGTTTTAGACCGAAACGAGCTAAATCACAACACATCGGTTTTACAAGTGTTCCTCTGATACGCGTCTAAACTTTTTCTCTTATAACTGCGCGAAAAGCATATATTCCTGCTTAATACAACGAAACAAGCTGTTTTAGACCGAAACGAGCTAAATCTGAACACATCGGTTTTAAAAGCATTCCTGTGACACGCGTCAAAACTTTTTCTCTTATAACTGCGCGAAAAGCATGTATTCTTCCTTAATACAGCGAAACAAGCTGTTTTAGACCGAAATGAGCTAAATCACAACACATCGGTTTTACAAGTGTTCCTCTGATACGCGTCAAAACTTTTTCTCTTATAACTGCGCGAAAAGCATGTATTCTTGCTTAATACAGCGAAACATGCTGTTTTAGATCGAAACGAGCTAAATCACAACACATCGGTTTTACAAGTGTTCCTCTGATACGCGTCAAAACTTTTTCTCTTATAACTGCGCGAAAAGCTTGTATTCGTGCTTTATACAACGAAACAAGCTGTTTTGGACCGAAACGAGCTAAATCTGAACACATCGGTATTAAAAGTGTCCCTGTGACACGCGTCAAAACTTTTTCTCTTATAACTGCGCGAAAAGCATGTATTCTTGCTTAATACAGCGAAACAAGCTGTTTTAGACCGAAACGAGCTAAATCACAACACATCGGTTTTACAAGTGTTCCTCTGATACGCGTCTAAACTTTTTCTCTTATAACTGCGCGAAAAGCATATATTCCTGCTTAATACCACGAAACAAGCTGTTTTAGATCGAAACGAGCTAAATCTGAACACATCGGTTTTACAAGTATCCCTGTGACACACGTCAAAACTTTTTCTCTTATAACTGCGCGAAAAGCATGTATTCTTCCTTAATACAGCGAAACAAGCTGTTTTAGACCGAAATGAGCTAAATCACAACACATCGGTTTTACAAGTGTTCCTCTGATACGCGTCAAAACTTTTTCTCTTATAACTGCGCGAAAAGAATGTATTCGTGCTTAATACAACGAAACAAGCTGTTTTAGACCAAAACGAGCTAAATCTGAACACATCGGTTTTAAAAGTGTCCATGTGATACGCGTCAAGACTTTTTCACTTATAACTGCGCGAAAAGATTGTATTCGTGCTTAATACAACGACACTAGCTGTTTTAGACCAAAACGATCTAGATCTGAACACCGGTTTTACAAGTGTCCATGTGATACGCGTCAAAACTTTTTTCTCTTATAACTGCGCGAAAAGCACGTATTCTTGCTTAATAATACGAAAAGAGCTAAATCACAACATATCGGTTTTACAAGTGTTCCTCTGATACGCGTCAAAACTTTTTCTCTTATAACTGCGCGAAAAGCATGTATTCGTGCTTAATACAACGAAACAAGCTGTTTTGGACCGAGATGAGCTAAATCTGAACACATCGGTTTTACAAGTGTGCCTGTGACATGCCTGTAAAACGTTTTCTCTTATAACTGCGCGAAAAGCATGTATTCCTGCTTAATACAGCGAAACAAGCTGTTTTAGACCGAAACGAGCTAAATCACAACACATCGGTTTTACAAGTGTTCCTCTGATACGCGTCAAAACTTTTTCTCTTATAACTGCGCGAAAAGCATGTATTCTTGCTTAATACAGCGAAACAAGCTGTTTTAGACCGAAACGAGCTAAATCACAACACATCGGTTTTACAAGTGTTCCTCTGATACGCGTCTAAACTTTTTCTCTTATAACTGCGCGAAAAGCATATATTCCTGCTTAATACCACGAAACAAGCTGTTTTAGATCGAAACGAGCTAAATCTGAACACATCGGTTTTAAAAGTATCCCTGTGACACACGTCAAAACTTTTTCTCTTATAACTGCGCGAAAAGCATGTATTCTTCCTTAATACAGCGAAACAAGCTGTTTTAGACCGAAATGAGCTAAATCACAACACATCGGTTTTACAAGTGTTCCTCTGATACGCGTCAAAACTTTTTCTCTTATAACTGCGCGAAAAGAATGTATTCGTGCTTAATACAACGAAACAAGCTGTTTTAGACCAAAACGAGCTAAATCTGAACACATCGGTTTTAAAAGTGTCCATGTGATACGCGTCAAGACTTTTTCACTTATAACTGCGCGAAAAGATTGTATTCGTGCTTAATACAACGACACTAGCTGTTTTAGACCAAAACGATCTAGATCTGAACACCGGTTTTACAAGTGTCCATGTGATACGCGTCAAAACTTTTTTCTCTTATAACTGCGCGAAAAGCACGTATTCTTGCTTAATAATACGAAAAGAGCTAAATCACAACATATCGGTTTTACAAGTGTTCCTCTGATACGCGTCAAAACTTTTTCTCTTATAACTGCGCGAAAAGCATGTATTCGTGCTTAATACAACGAAACAAGCTGTTTTAGACCGAGATGAGCTAAATCTGAACACATCGGTTTTACAAGTGTGCCTGTGACATGCCTGTAAAACGTTTTCTCTTATAACTGCGCGAAAAGCATGTATTCCTGCTTAATACAGCGAAACAAGCTGTTTTAGACCGAAACGAGCTAAATCACAACACATCGGTTTTACAAGTGTTCCTCTGATACGCGTCAAAACTTTTTCTCTTATAACTGCGCGAAAAGCATGTATTCGTGCTTAGTCCAACGAAACAAGCTGTTTTAGACCGAAACGAGGTAAATCTGAACACATCGGTTTTACAAATGTCCCTGTGACATGCATTTAAAACTTTTTCTCTTATAACTGCGCGAAAAGCATGTATTCCTGCTTAATACAGCGAAACAAGCTGTTTTAGACCGAAACGAGCTAAATCACAACACATCGATTTTACAAGTGTTCCTCTGATACGCGTCAAAATTTTTTTTCTCTAATAACTGCGCGAAAAGCATGTATTCGTGCTTAGTCCAGCGAAACAATCTGTTTTAGACCGAAACGAGGTAAATCTGAACACATCGGTTTTACAAGTGTCCCTGTGACATGCCTTTAAAACTTTTTCTCTTATTTTTGGATTACAGGCGCGAAAACAGACAGACCACAAGGTAGATAAACGGGACGGAGCGCCACTCACAACTGATTTATTCAAAGGCACGAAAAACATATATATACCAGCTGACACGCAAGGAATACCATCATGTTCCAATCTGATATGACAGCGAAAGCGTGAAAAAATCGTTCTCTGCCCTATACATCGATATGGTCGTGTCGCTGACACACATGCTTCTTTTCTTAGCAATAAAGAATGCTTCGAATAATTCCCTGGCTTTTGTGTCTTTACTTCTTGATAAAATTCGCACACGAGAAAAACATGGCTCACAAAAGCGTGACGGGCAACACCTTATATGCTTAAGAAAATTTGGCCCTTCCTTATTTTGCTCCACATTTCTTTCATGTTCCCTGATTCGCTCATTAACGCAGCGTCCAGTTTGCCCTATATAGGATCGGCCGCACGAGAGGGGGATTTCATAGACCACACCTTCGGTGCACTTCATGAACGATCGCCCATGTTTGGTGCCACACCCTCTCTCATCATTTCGTTCTCTTTCAATGCGAGAACAAAGGCTTCCGAGCTTTTTTGGGGCATAAAAGACAAGCGGCACACCATGCCTGCTCGCAACCTTTTTCAAATTGTGGGATAACTTGTGCACATAGGGCACCACCACAGGTCGCACCACCTCTTCTCGAGGGACATCTTGGCCAGCTCTCACATCCTTTCTTTTTATTTTCTGTAGTAGGCTTTCTGCGACCGCCGTTACGAGCGAACCATGGCAGAGGCTGCTTAGCCGGTTCTTGTTAGATAAGTTGGGTAAGCTTGATATAGAAGACCCCTTTCTTACCAAAAAGTCCGATCAAGTGTGTGAATTCTTTGAATCGCCTCGTGATGTTGGACGCGCCTTTTCGGTAGATGTTGTGGATTTATTTTATTCTGTTCCTCACGAAGCCTTGTTTACTGCTGTCAGAGATTGCATTGAAAGTAAAGACCCTATTTCCTTTCAAAATACTGCGGGTGTATCCATCGATGACTTTTTAACCCTTTTACAGTTTTATTTACAGTCTACCTTCGTAACGTTTGACGAGCAGTGTTTTCTGCAAAAAGCTGGCATCTGTATAGGCTCCTGTGTTGCACCTGTTTTGTGTAATATTTTTCTTTCCCAAATGAATCAAGTTTTGAACCAGGTTTTACCAGCCAGCAAAGTTTTTAAAGTGTTCAGATATGTGGACGACTTTTTAATCATTCTTAACAAGGACGGAAGTTTAAACTTCGAAGAAAGTGTGCGTGATGTGTTATCCTTATTTAGACAAAATGGAAATGGCTTAAGTTTTACTTGTGAAGTTCCTGAAGGTAATGTTTTACAGTTTTTAGATGTTAGTTTTGATTTTTGTGAGGAACAAGTTTGTTGGGCGTATGCTCCGCGCGCAAAAAAGGGGCTTCTGCCATATGATTCTGCTCACTCCAAGCTAATAAAAAGGGGGATTGCTACACTCTGCCTCGAATCCGCTATTAGAAAATCATGCTCTCACAAGATGCAACTAAGTTTCCAAAACCAATTGGCTAGGCTGTCTTCAGCCGGGTTCCCTGGTTCGCTCGTAACGGCGGTCGCAGAAAGCCTACTACAGAAAATAAAAAGAAAGGATGTGAGAGCTGGCCAAGATGTCCCTCGAGAAGAGGTGGTGCGACCTGTGGTGGTGCCCTATGTGCACAAGTTATCCCACAATTTGAAAAAGGTTGCGAGCAGGCATGGTGTGCCGCTTGTCTTTTCAGCCCCAAAAAAGCTCGGAAGCCTTTGTTCTCGCATTGAAAGAGAACGAAATGATGAGAGAGGGTGTGGCACCAAACATGGGCGATCGTTCATGAAGTGCACCGAAGGTGTGGTCTATGAAATCCCCCTCTCGTGCGGCCGCTTCTATATAAGGCAAACTGGACGCTGCGTTAATGAGCGAATCAGGGAACATTAAAGAAATGTGGAGCAAAATAAGGAAGGGCCAAATTTGCTTAAGCATATAAGGTGTTGCCCGTCACGCTCCTGTGAGCCATGTTTTTCTGGTGTGCGAATTTTATCAAGAAGTAAAGACACAAAAGCCAGGGAATTAATCGAAGCATTCTTTATTGCTAAGAAAAGAAGCGTGTGTGTCAGCGACACGTCCATATCGATGTATAGGGCAGAGAACGATTTTTTCACGCGTTCGCTGTCATATCAGATTGGAACAAGATGGTATTCCTTGCGTGTCAGCTGGTATATATATGTTTGTCGTGCCTTTGAATAAATCAGTTGTGAGTGGCGCTCCGTCCCGTTTATCTACCTTGTGGTCTGTCTGTTTCCGCGCCTGTAATCCAAAGATGTACCAACTTGCCCAGCAAGACGTTCTTTTTCTCTTATACCTGCGCGAAAAGCATGTATTCGTAATTAATACAACGAAACAAGCTGTTTTAGACCGAAACGAGCTAAATCTGAACACATCGGTTTTACAAGTGTCCCTGTGACACGCGTCAAAACTTTTTCTCTTATAACTGCGCGAAAAGCATGTATTCGTGCTTAATACAACGAAACAAGCTGTTTTAGACCGAAACGAGCTAAATCTTAATGAAAATATACCTGCGCTCAAAAGACACGGACTGAAAGATAAAGACACACACACACAGCGCTGGACTTACAACTGAATTTTTTTTTCGGGAAACACTGCTCTTTATACACATCAGCAGCCTGCTCAAGAAATGTGGGAAAAAGGGTACGGTGCCTAGCAAGGAGGGAGCAAAACAAAGGGAGAAAACGGTGGTGATTCCGTACATTCATGGGGTGTCCCATAATCTTAAAAGAATTGCATCGAAAGTAAAAGCTAGGTTCGTTTTTTCAGCCCCGGACAAATTGGAAAAGTTATGCAAAATAGTAACGTACCCAGAAAGAAAAGCTAAGGGGTGTAAAAAGAAACACCAAGTCCCCATGGTTGCATGCGCAGAAGGAGTGGTTTACAGGATGCCGCTGACATGTGGAAAAGCATATGTAGGCCAAACGGGGCGGTGTTTGAACGAGCGGCTCCGTGAACATTGGAGGAACATGGAACGGAAAGGCGATGGGAATTTGGTGGTTCATTGTCAAGAGTGTAAATGTGTACCTTCCTATAACGAGACGAAGATAGTAAGCAGGAACCGTGACCAAACGACGCGTGAAATATATGAAGCCATGAGCATAGCGGACAGTGGGGTTGCATGCGTGAGTAGCACGTCCCGTTCACTACTATCAAAGGAAAAGGCATTTTTGCAAAAGGGAAGGTAGGACTGGACATGTGACGAGACAGTTTGTCGATTTTTTATCATCCGGGTGTTATCATCTTCCATTTTTATCAGCTGCTGATGTGTGGGCACGGCGAGGCCTTCAGAATGAAGCCAGCTGAACCTTTTGTCCTGTTCTTACAGGCCTTCCTGTGCCATGCTTCAACATCGGATCACGCCTCAAGTACGTGCTATGTTGCCGACAGCTACGATGGTCATCTTTTGCGGCTGCCTGCGTGGAAAGCTTCCGCATGGAACGGACTGGCGCATGCGCTCCCTGGGACTACAACTTCGTCGATGATAACGGACCGCACTGGCTATTTAAGCTCAGTCTTCATCGAGCATTCGTGTGGGCACGGCGAGGCCTTCAGAATGAAGCCAGCTGAACCTTTTGTCCTGTTCTTACAGGCCTTCCTGTGCCATGCTTCAACATCGGATCACGCCTCAAGTACGTGCTATGTTGCCGACAGCTACGATGGTCATCTTTTGCGGCTGCCTGCGTGGAAAGCTTCCGCATGGAACGGACTGGCGCATGCGCTCCCTGGGACTACAACTTCGTCGATGATAACGGACCGCACTGGCTATTTAAGCTCAGTCTTCATCGAGCATTCGTGTGGGCACGGCGAGGCCTTCAGAATGAAGCCAGCTGAACCTTTTGTCCTGTTCTTACAGGTTAGTAAACAACAAAAATGTTTTAGAAGTGATGATAGGTTCATTATTGTTCTGCCGTGCCCCACAGTGTGTGTTGATCTTGTACTGGAATGTATCTCATTGTTGTTGATACTTGCTGGTGATGCTGAGCAAAATCCTGGGCCTGATACTGTCGAAAAAATGTTCAGTGAGCTCTTGGAAGGACAGAAAGCGCTCATTGAGGATATGAGGCAAGTTAAAGAAAACCAGAGTTTGCTTTCCCAGCAATTTGATAAAGTGAATGAGAAGATGCTAGAAATTGAGAGCAATTTATTGAAAATGCGCAAAAAAGAAGAAAAACTAGAAGCATTGGTGCATGACCTGGGAGTAACTATCCGTTCACAGCAACAGAAAATAGTCGAGATGGAAGACCGAGGCCGACGAAATAATCTTCTCGTATTCGGAATATCGGAAACTGATAGTGAAACTAGCGTCGAACTTAAAAAGAAAGTATTGGACGATGTGTTCCACGAACGCCTTGGTGTCAGAGTTAACACGGTAGAACGGATACACAGGCTCGGAAAGAGGGGTGTGGACAAGGTGCGCCCAGTGATCGTTCGTTTCTTCGACTACAATGAAAAAATGAATTTATTTAGGAACTGCAAGAAACTAAAGGGCAGCAATACTTCTTTATCACATGATTATTCCCAGGTGACTTTACATAAGCGTAAGAAACTGTGGGCAAGTGCACAGCATGAGAAGGACAATGGCGCAAGGATTCGGCTCGAGCATGACAGGCTTTTTATTGATAAAGAGGAATTTGTCTGGGATGACGACAACCACTGCCGCGTGAGGGTAGAACGCACGCTTGCTACTGTTAATAAAAACGAATGACAGTTTGGGACAAAAGAAAGAAATTTTACATTGATAAATTTGAATGCACGCAGTCTCCTGAATAAAACTACTGAGCTAGAACACATTATCATGCTTTACCAGCCAGATGTCATTGCAGTAACAGAAACATGGTTGCGTCCTGAAATAACTGATAGTGAGATAGTACCACCTACGTATCGAATGATACGTAAGGATCGTGACACGCGCGGTGGTGGTGTGGCGCTTATTTTTAAAGAAGGAATCGAATTTGTTCTTATGAAGGATTGCCCTAACACGGAGAGCATCTGGTGCCGGATAAAAGTTGGTGTTTCTTCTTGTGTTATTGCCGCAGTATATCGACCCCCCAGTGCCCCTATTACATTTCTTGAATCGTTACAAGAATACGTTTCAAATAATGTACCTAGAAACGCAAGTGTGATCATTGCCGGTGATTTCAATTTGCCTAGTATATCTTGGGAGTCACTTGATGCAGGCACAACTGATGCTAAACACTGTGAGGTCATGTTAGACATTGCTTTTAATAATGATCTCACGCAAATTGTCAAACGCACAACAAGGATTGGAGCAAGTACGGAATCAATACTGGACTTGGTTTTTGTAAACAGCAAAATAACTGAATATGATGTGTCCGTTAAGGAAGGGCTTTCTGACCATAACCTTGTTTTAGTTTCTTTCAAACGGCTTAGACCACCGGAAAAAACGAAAAGGCTAACTATTTCTGTTAACGATTTTTCGAATGCTGATGATGTCAGCATCATAGACTACTTGGAAATGACCTTGGATTCTTACCACGGGGAGGATGACGTCAACACTTTGTGGGAGAGGTTTAAAAATATAATCAGGTACTGCCTGCAAAAGTTTGTTCCGCAACGTCAAAAAACGATAAAGAAACGTAACCCTTGGATAAATCGTGAGATAATCCAGCTAAAGCGAAGGATAAAGCGGAGAAAACGCAACAGAGTAAGGAATCAAAATGAAATTTCGCACCTATCTTCGATACTTAAAGAGAAGTTATTGACAGCAAAAGATAGGTATTTTTCCGAAAAGCTCACCCAATTTATGAAAACCTCCCCACAGCGTTTTTGGCGTCACCTTTCACCCTCGAGGGAAAAAATGGAGTTTCTTACAGTGGATGGTTGTGTTGTTACTGATAAATCAGAAATCGCTAACAGATGTAATGCCTATTTTCATTCTGTATTTAGCCCTTCTAACTCTATGCCCCAGAATTCAATAAGCGGATTATGCTCCAAACCGTCTGACACCCCCGCTATTACATTGTCCCATGAAGGAATATTTTCCCTCCTCCTTAATTTAGATACAAAAAAGTCTTCCGGTCCTGATTTTATTCCTAATGAGTTCCTAAGAAGATACGCGGAATGGATCGCAAAATATTTAATTATCATATTCAATGCATCACTGAAGCAACATTCCTTGCCAAATGACTGGCTGCAGGCTAGGATAGTTCCAGTACACAAATCTGGAAGCAAGCACGTTCCCGACAATTACAGACCTATTTCTATCACCTGCTCCTGTTGCAAGATGCTTGAGCACGTCGTGGCAAACTGCTTATCCAAATATCTTGAGGACTCGAACAAACTAAATCCCAATCAACATGGTTTCAGGCGGAAGCTCTCTACTGTTACCCAACTTGTTGAAACACTGCATGATTTTTCAAAAGCCTTAAACAACAGAGACCAAGTGGATGCAGTTTGCCTAGACATGTCTAAAGCATTCGACCGTGTACCCCATGATGAACTTCTTAACAGGCTCATTGACTTAGGCATAAACACAGATATTGTGTACTGGATTAAAGCTTACCTTACTAATAGAACCCAGTATGTGGAGGTAGACGGTGCGAAATCTGACGTCCTGGGTGTACCCTCAGGTGTCCCTCAGGGGTCTGTGCTGGGGCCCATATTATTTTTATGCTATGTTAACAACATCGCAGTCTCACTTCCTCCTCAAATAACAGTCCGGCTATTTGCGGATGACTGTTTAATATACTCAATCATATCAAAGCCAGAAGACCAGCTCACATTAAATTTGGCGTTGAACTCCAATAATCAATGGTGCGCAGCTTCTAGAATGAAAATTAATTATACGAAAACATCATATATTACACTGACAAACAAAACCAAAAATATTTTTTCATTTGGTTATGAAATAGATGGGCGGAATATAACATGTGTCAACTCCTTTAAGTATTTAGGTGTCACTATATCATCTAATCTAAGTTGGAATTTACATATTGACAACATATGTTCAAAAGCTGAAACTAAGTTGTGGTACCTTAGAAGAAAACTGAAACTTGCATCCACAAAAGCAAAACTAACTGCCTATCTCGCGCTGGTACGTCCGACACTGGAATATGCAAGCGTCATATGGGATCCGTATCAGTCAAATCAAACGTATAAGATTGAAAAAGTTCAAAGAAGGGCCGCCAGGTTCATTCTGTCAAAATATAGATATACTGATTCCGTGACTGACATGCTGCAAGAATTACAACTTCCTTCACTGTCGAAACGAAGGAAGATCGCCAGGCTAAAATTTCTTTATCTTTTGCGCAATAATCACTTCAACTTAAACACAAGCTGCTATTTGCAACAGCGTTCGTGTCGCCCTGTAAGAAGCTCCCACAGTTACCAGATTACACCCATGATGGCCCGTATTAACTGTTTTAAATACTCCTTTTTCCCCAGAACAATAACAGAGTGGAATTCCCTGCCTCAGACCTTTCTGCAAATAGACAATCTCCCCCAATTTGAAAATTGCTTGTACCGTCACTACCTGAATAGACATCCTGAATAGACATCCCTACTGCTATTTTATGGTTGTAAGCTAAAATATTTACCCGCTAGCGTTTGTGCTTTAGGTCTGTATCTGCAGTGCAGGACAGCTGTGTTGCGATGACTGTCGTTTTCAATTTGACTATTTTGAATTGTGCACTGTTCATACTTGTGGCTGTGTGACATAACTTACATATGTATCTGTTTTCACCCTGTAACGGCCTACGGCTGACAGTATCAATAAATAAAAATAAATAAATAAAGAGCAGTGTTTCCCGAATAAAAAATTCAGTTGTAAGTCCAGCGCTGTGTGTGTGTGTCTTTATCATTCAGTCCGTGTCTTTTGAGCGCAGGTATATTTTCAATATGGTAAACCAACTCGCCCAACAAGCCACTCTGCACACTGAGCTAAATCTGAACACATCGGTTTTACAAGTGTCCCTGTGACACGCTTCAAAACTTTTTCTCTTATAACTGCGCGAAAAGCATGTATTCTTGCTTAATACAGCGAAACAAGCTGTTTTAGACCGAAACGAGCTAAATCACAACACATCGGTTTTACAAGTGTTCCTCTGATACGCGTCAAAACTTTTTCTCTTATAACTGCGCGAAAAGCATGTATTCGTGCTTAATACGACGAAACAAGCTGTTTTAGACCGAAACGAGCTAAATCTGAACACATCGGTTTTACGAGTGTCCCTGTGACACGCGTCAAAACTTTTTCTCCTATTACTGCGCGAAAAGCATGTATTCTTGCTTAATACAGCGAAACACGCTGTTTTAGACCGAAACGAGCTAAATCACAACACATCGGTTTTACAAGTGTTCCTCTGATACGCGTCTAAACTTTTTCTCTTATAACTGCGCGAAAAGCATATATTCCTGCTTAATACAACGAAACAAGCTGTTTTAGACCGAAACGAGCTAAATCTGAACACATCGGTTTTACAAGCATCCCTGTGACACGTCAAAACTTTTTCTCTTATAACTGCGCGAAAAGCATGTATTCTTCTTTAATACAGCGAAACAAGCTGTTTTAGACCGAAATGAGTTAAATCACAACACATCGGTTTTACAAGTGTTCCTCTGATACGCGTCAAAACTTTTTCTCTTATAACTGCGCGAAAAGCATGTATTCGTGCTTCATACAACGAAACAAGCTGTTTTAGAGCGAAACGAGCTAAATCTGAACACATCGGTTTTAAAAGTGTCCATGTGATACGCGTCAAGTCTTTTTCTCCTATAACTGCGCGAAAAGATTGTATTCGTGCTTAATACAACGAAACAAGCTGTTTTAGACCAAAACGAGCTAGATCTGAACACCGGTTTTACAAGTGTTCATGTGATACGCGTCAAAACTTTTTTCTCTTATAACTGCGCAAAAAGCATGTATTCGTGCTTAGTCCAACGAAACAAGCTGTTTTAGACCGAAACGAGGTAAATCTGAACACATCGGTTTTACGAGTGTCCCTGTGACACGCGTCAAAACTTTTTCTCTTATTACTGCCCGAAAAGCACGTATTCTTGCTTAATAATACGAAACAAGCTGTTATTGACCGAAAAGAGCTAAATCACAACACATCGGTTTTACAAGTGTTCCTCTGATACGCGACAAAACTTTTTCTCTGATAACTGCGCGAAAAGCATGTATTTGTGCTTAATACAACGAAACAAGCTGTTTTAGACCGAGATGAGCTAAATCTGTACACATCGGTTTTACAAGTGTCCCTGTGACATGCCTGTAAATCTTTTTCTCTTATAACTGCGCGAAAAGCATGTATTCCTGCTTAATACAGCGAAACAAGCTGTTTTAGACCGAAACGAGCTAAATCACAACACATCGGTTTTACACGTGTTCCTCTGATACGCGTCAAAACTTTTTTCTCTTATAACTGCGCGAAAAGCATGTATTCGTGCTTAGTCCAACGAAACAAGCTGTTTTAGACCGAAACGAGGTAAATCTGAACACATCGGTTTTACAAGTGTCCCTGTGACATGCCTTTAAACCTTTTTCTCTTATACCTGCGCGAAAAGCATGTATTCGTGCTTAATACAACGAAACAAGATGTTTTAGACCGAAACGAGCTAAATCTGAACACATCGGTTTTACAAGTGTCCCTGTGACACGCGTCAAAACTTTTTCTCTTATAACTGCGCGAAAAGCATGTATTCTTGCTTAATACAGCGAAACAAGCTGTTTTAGACCGAAACGAGCTAAATCACAACACATCGGTTTTACAAGTGTTCCTCTGATACGCGTCAAAACTTTTTCTCTTATAACTGAGCGAAAAGCATGTATTCTTGCTTAATACAACGAAACAAGCTGTTTTAGACCGAAACGAGCTAAATCTGAACACATCGGTTTTACAAGTGTCCCTGTGACACGCGTCAAAACTTTTTCTCTTTTAACTGCGCGAAAAGCATGTATTCTTGCTTAATACAGCGAAACAAGCTGTTTTAGACCGAAACGAGCTAAATCACAACACACCGGTTTTACAAGTGTTCCTCTGATACGCGTCAAAACTTTTTTCTCTGATAACTGCGCGAAAAGCTTGTATTCGTGCTTAGTCCAACGCAACAAGCTGTTTTAGACCGAAACGAGGTAAATCTGATCACATCGGTTTTACGAGTGTCCCTGTGACACGCGTCAAAACTTTTTCTCTTATTACTGCGCGAAAAGCACGTATTCTTGCTTTATAATACGAAACAAGCTGTTTTAGACCGAAAAGAGCTAAATCACCACACATCGGTTTTACAAGTGTTCCTCTGATAAGCGTCAATACTTTTTCTCTTATAACTGCGCGAAAAGCATGTATTCTTGCTTAATACAGCGAAACAAGCTGTTTTAGACCGAAACGAGCTAAATCACAACACATCGGTTTTACAAGTGTTCCTCTGATACGCGTCAAAACTTTTTCTCTTATAACTGCGCGAAAAGCATGTATTCTTGCTAATACAAAGAAACAAGCTGTTTTAGACCGAAACGAGCTAAATCACAACACATCGGTTTTACAAGTGTTCCTCCGATACGCGTCTAATCTTTTTCTCTTATAACTGCGCGAAAAGCATGTATTCGTGCTTAATACAACAAAACAAGTTGTTTTTAGACCGAAACGAGCTAAATCTGAACACATCGGTTTTACAAGTGTGCCTGTGACACGCGTCAGAACATTTTCTCTTATAACTGCGCGAAAAGCATGTATTCGTGCTTAATACAACGAAACAAGCTGTTTTATACCAAAACGAGCTGTATCTGAACATATCGGTTTTACAAGTATCCACGTGATATTCGTCAAAACTTTTTCTCTTATAACTGCGCGAAAAGCATGTATTCCTGCTTAATACAGCGAAACAAGCTGTTTTAGACCGAAACGAGCTAAATCACAACACATCGGTTTTACAAGTGTTCCTCCGATACGCGTCTAATCTTTTTCTCTTATAACTGCGCGAAAAGCATGTATTCGTGCTTAGTCCAACGAAACAAGCTGTTTTAGACCGAAACGAGGTAAATCTGAACACATCGGTTTTACAAGTGTCCCTGTGACATGCCTTTAAACCTTTTTCTCTTATACCTGCGCGAAAAGCATGTATTCGTGCTTAATACAACGAAACAAGATGTTTTAGACCGAAACGAGCTAAATCTGATCACATCGGTTTTACGAGTGTCCCTGTGACACGCGTCAAAACTTTTTCTCTTATTACTGCGCGAAAAGCACGTATTCTTGCTTTATAATACGAAACAAGCTGTTTTAGACCGAAAAGAGCTAAATCACCACACATCGGTTTTACAAGTGTTCCTCTGATAAGCGTCAATACTTTTTCTCTTATAACTGCGCGAAAAGCATGTATTCTTGCTTAATACAGCGAAACAAGCTGTTTTAGACCGAAACGAGCTAAATCACAACACATCGGTTTTACAAGTGTTCCTCTGATACGCGTCAAAACTTTTTCTCTTATAACTGCGCGAAAAGCATGTATTCTTGCTAATACAAAGAAACAAGCTGTTTTAGACCGAAACGAGCTAAATCACAACACATCGGTTTTACAAGTGTTCCTCCGATACGCGTCTAATCTTTTTCTCTTATAACTGCGCGAAAAGCATGTATTCGTGCTTAATACAACAAAACAAGTTGTTTTTAGACCGAAACGAGCTAAATCTGAACACATCGGTTTTACAAGTGTGCCTGTGACACGCGTCAGAACATTTTCTCTTATAACTGCGCGAAAAGCATGTATTCGTGCTTAATACAACGAAACAAGCTGTTTTATACCAAAACGAGCTGTATCTGAACATATCGGTTTTACAAGTATCCACGTGATATTCGTCAAAACTTTTTCTCTTATAACTGCGCGAAAAGCATGTATTCGTGCTTAATACAACGAATCAAGCTGTTTTAGACCGAAACGAGCTAAATCTGAACACATCGGTTTTACAAGTGTCCCTGTGACATGCCTGTAAATCTTTTTCTCTTATAACTGCGCGAAAAGCATGTATTCCTGCTTAATACAGCGAAACAAGCTGTTTTAGACCGAAACGAGCTAAATCACAACACATCGGTTTTACAAGTGTTCCTCCGATACGCGTCTAATCTTTTTCTCTTATAACTGCGCGAAAAGCATGTATTCGTGCTTAGTCCAACGAAACAAGCTGTTTTAGACCGAAACGAGCTAAATCTGAACACATCGGTTTTACAAGTGTGCCTGTGACACGCGTCAGAACATTTTCTCTTATAACTGCGCGAAAAGCATGTATTCGTGCTTAATACAACGAAACAAGCTGTTTTATACCAAAACGAGCTGTATCTGAACATATCGGTTTTACAAGTATCCACGTGATATTCGTCAAAACTTTTTCTCTTATAACTGCGCGAAAAGCATGTATTCGTGCTTAATACAACGAATCAAGCTGTTTTAGACCGAGATGAGCTAAATCTGTACACATCGGTTTTACAAGTGTCCCTGTGACATGCCTGTAAATCTTTTTCTCTTATAACTGCGCGAAAAGCATGTATTCCTGCTTAATACAGCGAAACAAGCTGTTTTAGACCGAAACGAGCTAAATCACAACACATCGGTTTTACAAGTGTTCCTCCGATACGCGTCTAATCTTTTTCTCTTATAACTGCGCGAAAAGCATGTATTCGTGCTTAGTCCAACGAAACAAGCTGTTTTAGACCGAAACGAGGTAAATCTGAACACATCGGTTTTACAAGTGTCCCTGTGACATGCCTTTAAACCTTTTTCTCTTATACCTGCGCGAAAAGCATGTATTCGTGCTTAATACAACGAAAGAAGATGTTTTAGACCGAAACGAGCTAAATCTGAACACATCGGTTTTACAAGTGTCCCTGTGACATGCCTGTAAATCTTTTTCTCTTATAACTGCGCGAAAAGCATGTATTCCTGCTTAATACAGCGAAACAAGCTGTTTTAGACCGAAACGAGCTAAATCACAACACATCGGTTTTACAAGTGTTCCTCCGATACGCGTCTAATCTTTTTCTCTTATAACTGCGCGAAAAGCATGTATTCGTGCTTAATACAACAAAACAAGTTGTTTTTAGACCGAAACGAGCTAAATCTGAACACATCGGTTTTACAAGTGTGCCTGTGACACGCGTCAGAACATTTTCTCTTATAACTGCGCGAAAAGCATGTATTCGTGCTTAATACAACGAAACAAGCTGTTTTATACCAAAACGAGCTGTATCTGAACATATCGGTTTTACAAGTATCCACGTGATATTCGTCAAAACTTTTTCTCTTATAACTGCGCGAAAAGCATGTATTCGTGCTTAATACAACGAATCAAGCTGTTTTAGACCGAGATGAGCTAAATCTGTACACATCGGTTTTACAAGTGTCCCTGTGACATGCCTGTAAATCTTTTTCTCTTATAACTGCGCGAAAAGCATGTATTCCTGCTTAATACAGCGAAACAAGCTGTTTTAGACCGAAACGAGCTAAATCACAACACATCGGTTTTACAAGTGTTCCTCCGATACGCGTCTAATCTTTTTCTCTTATAACTGCGCGAAAAGCATGTATTCGTGCTTAGTCCAACGAAACAAGCTGTTTTAGACCGAAACGAGGTAAATCTGAACACATCGGTTTTACAAGTGTCCCTGTGACATGCCTTTAAACCTTTTTCTCTTATACCTGCGCGAAAAGCATGTATTCGTGCTTAATACAACGAAACAAGATGTTTTAGACCGAAACGAGCTAAATCTGAACACATCGGTTTTACAAGTGTCCCTGTGACACGCGTCAAAACTTTTTCTCTTATAACTGCGCGAAAAGCATGTATTCTTGCTTAATACAGCGAAACAAGCTGTTTTAGACCGAAACGAGCTAAATCACAACACATCGGTTTTACAAGTGTTCCTCTGATACGCGTCAAAACTTTTTCTCTTATAACTGAGCGAAAAGCATGTATTCTTGCTTAATACAACGAAACAAGCTGTTTTAGACCGAAACGAGCTAAATCTGAACACATCGGTTTTACAAGTGTCCCTGTGACACGCGTCAAAACTTTTTCTCTTTTAACTGCGCGAAAAGCATGTATTCTTGCTTAATACAGCGAAACAAGCTGTTTTAGACCGAAACGAGCTAAATCACAACACACCGGTTTTACAAGTGTTCCTCTGATACGCGTCAAAACTTTTTTCTCTGATAACTGCGCGAAAAGCTTGTATTCGTGCTTAGTCCAACGCAACAAGCTGTTTTAGACCGAAACGAGGTAAATCTGATCACATCGGTTTTACGAGTGTCCCTGTGACACGCGTCAAAACTTTTTCTCTTATTACTGCGCGAAAAGCACGTATTCTTGCTTTATAATACGAAACAAGCTGTTTTAGACCGAAAAGAGCTAAATCACCACACATCGGTTTTACAAGTGTTCCTCTGATAAGCGTCAATACTTTTTCTCTTATAACTGCGCGAAAAGCATGTATTCTTGCTTAATACAGCGAAACAAGCTGTTTTAGACCGAAACGAGCTAAATCACAACACATCGGTTTTACAAGTGTTCCTCTGATACGCGTCAAAACTTTTTCTCTTATAACTGCGCGAAAAGCATGTATTCTTGCTAATACAAAGAAACAAGCTGTTTTAGACCGAAACGAGCTAAATCACAACACATCGGTTTTACAAGTGTTCCTCCGATACGCGTCTAATCTTTTTCTCTTATAACTGCGCGAAAAGCATGTATTCGTGCTTAATACAACAAAACAAGTTGTTTTTAGACCGAAACGAGCTAAATCTGAACACATCGGTTTTACAAGTGTGCCTGTGACACGCGTCAGAACATTTTCTCTTATAACTGCGCGAAAAGCATGTATTCGTGCTTAATACAACGAAACAAGCTGTTTTATACCAAAACGAGCTGTATCTGAACATATCGGTTTTACAAGTATCCACGTGATATTCGTCAAAACTTTTTCTCTTATAACTGCGCGAAAAGCATGTATTCGTGCTTAATACAACGAATCAAGCTGTTTTAGACCGAAACGAGCTAAATCTGAACACATCGGTTTACACGTGTCCCTGTGACACGCATCAAAACTTTTTCTCTTATAACTGCACGAAAAGCACGTATTCTTGCTTAATACAGCGAAACAAGCTGTTTTAGACCGAAACGAGCTAAATCACAACACATCGGTTTTACAAGTGTTCCTCTGATACGCGTCAAAACTTTTTCTCTTATAACTGCGCGAAAAGCATGTATTCGTGCTTAATACAACGAAACAAGCTGTTTTAGACCAAAACGAGCTAGATCTGAACACATCGGTTTTCCAAGTGTCCATGTGATACGCGTCAAAACTTTTTCTCTTATAACTGCGCGAAAAGCATGTATTCGTGCTTAATACAACGAAACAAGCTGTTTTAGTCCGAAAAGAGGTAAATCTGAACACATCGGTTTTACAAGTGTTCCTCTGATACGCGTCAATACTTTTTCTCTTATAACTGCGCGAAAAGCATGTATTCTTGCTTAATACAGCGAAACAAGCTGTTTTAGACCGAAACGAGCTAAATCACAACACATCGGTTTTACAAGTGTTCCTCTGATACGCGTCAAAACTTTTTCTCTTATAACTGCGCGAAAAGCATGTATTCGTGCTTAATACAACAAAACAAGTTGTTTTTAGACCGAAACGAGCTAAATCTGAACACATCGGTTTTACAAGTGTCCCTGTGACACGCGTCAGAACTTTTTCTCTTATAACTGCGCGAAAAGCATGTATTCGTGCTTAATACAACGAAATTAGCTGTTTTAGACCGAGATGAGCTAAATCAGAACACATCGGTTTTACAAGTGTTCCTCTGATAAGCGTCAATACTTTTTCTCTTATAACTGCGCGAAAAGCATGTATTCTTGCTTAATACAGCGAAACAAGCTGTTTTAGACCGAAACAAGCTAAATCACAACACATCGGTTTTACAAGTGTTCCTCTGATACGCGTCAAAACTTTTTCTCTTATAACTGCGCGAAAAGCATGTATTCTTGCTAATACAAAGAAACAAGCTGTTTTAGACCGAAACGAGCTAAATCACAACACATCGGTTTTACAAGTGTTCCTCCGATACGCGTCTAATCTTTTTCTCTTATAACTGCGCGAAAAGCATGTATTCGTGCTTAATACAACAAAACAAGTTGTTTTTAGACCGAAACGAGCTAAATCTGAACACATCGGTTTTACAAGTGTCCCTGTGACACGCGTCAGAACATTTTCTCTTATATCTGCGCGAAAAGCATGTATTCGTGCTTAATACAACGAAACAAGCTGTTTATACCAAAACGAGCTGTATCTGAACATATCGGTTTTACAAGTATCCACGTGATATTCGTCAAAACTTTTTCTCTTATAACTGCGCGAAAAGCATGTATTCGTGCTTAATACAACGAATCAAGCTGTTTTAGACCGAAACGAGCTAAATCTGAACACATCGGTTTACACGTGTCCCTGTGACACGCATCAAAACTTTTTCTCTTATAACTGCACGAAAAGCACGTATTCTTGCTTAATACAGCGAAACAAGCTGTTTTAGACCGAAACGAGCTAAATCACAACACATCGGTTTTACAAGTGTTCCTCTGATACGCGTCAAAACTTTTTCTCTTATAACTGCGCGAAAAGCATGTATTCGTGCTTAATACAACGAAACAAGCTGTTTTAGACCAAAACGAGCTAGATCTGAACACATCGGTTTTCCAAGTGTCCATGTGATACGCGTCAAAACTTTTTCTCTTATAACTGCGCGAAAAGCATGTATTCGTGCTTAATACAACGAAACAAGCTGTTTTAGTCCGAAAAGAGGTAAATCTGAACACATCGGTTTTACAAGGGTTCGTCTGATACGCGTCAAAACTTTTTCTCTTATAACTGCGCGAAAAGCATGTATTCTTGCTTAATACAACGAAACAAGCTGTTTTAGACCGAAACGAGCCAAATCACAACACATCGGTTTTACAAGTGTTCCTCTGATACGCGTCAAAACTTTTTTCTCTTATAACTGCGCGAAAAGCATGTATTCGAGCTTAGTTCAACGAAACAAGCTGTTTTAGACCGAAACGAGGTAAATCTGAACACATCGGTTTCACAAGTGCCCCTGTGACAGGCCTTTAAAACTTTTTCTCTTATAACTGCGCGAAAAGCATGTTCTCGTGCTTAATACAACGAAACAAGCTGTTTTAGACCGAAACGAGCTAAATCTGAACACATCGGTTTTACACGTGTCCCTGTGACACGCATCAAAACTTTTTCTCTTATAACTGCGCGAAAAGCACTTATTCTTGCTTAATACAGCGAAACAAGCTGTCTTAGACCGAAACGAGCTAAATCACAACACATCGGTTTTACAAGTGTTTCTCTGATACGCGTCAAAACTTTTTCTCTTATAACTGCGCGAAAAGCATGTATTCTTGCTTAATACAACGAAACAAGCTGTTTTAGACCGAAACGAGCTAAATCTGAACACATTGGTTTTACAAGTGTCCCTGTGGCACGCGTCAAAACTTTTTCTCTTATAACTGCGCGAAAAGCATGTATTCTTGCTTAATACAGCGAAACAAGCTGTTTTAGACCGAAACTAGCTAAATCACAACACACCGGTTTTACAAGTGTTCCTCTGATACGCGTCAAAACTTTATTCTCTGATAACTGCGCGAAAAGCTTGTATTCGTGCTTAGTCTAACGAAACAAGCTGTTTTAGACCGAAACGAGGTAAATCTGAACACATCGGTTTTACAAGTGTTCCTCTGATACGCGTCAATACTTTTTCTCTTATAACTGCGCGAAAAGCATGTATTCTTGCTTAATACAGCGAAACAAGCTGTTTTAGACCGAAACGAGCTAAATCACAACACATCGGTTTTACAAGTGTTCCTCTGATACGCGTCAAAACTTTTTCTCTTATAACTGCGCGAAAAGCATGTATTCGTGCTTAATACAACCAAACAAGTTGTTTTTAGACCGAAACGAGCTAAATCTGAACACATCGGTTTTACAAGTGTCCCTGTGACACGCGTCAGAACTTTTTCTCTTATAACTGCGCGAAAAGCATGTATTCGTGCTTAATACAACGAAACAAGCTGTTTTATACCAAAACGAGCTGTATCTGAACATATCGGTTTTACAAGTATCCACGTGATATTCGTCAAAACTTTTTCTCTTATAACTGCGCGAAAAGCATGTATTCGTGCTTAATACAACGAATCAAGCTGTTCTAGACCGAAACGAGCTAAATCTGAACACATCGGTTTACACGTGTCCCTGTGACACGCATCAAAACTTTTTCTCTTATAACTGCGCGAAAAGCACGTATTCTTGCTTAATACAGCGAAACAAGCTGTTTTAGACCGAAACGAGCTAAATCACAACACATCGGTTTTACAAGTGTTCCTCTGATACGCGTCAAAACTTTTTCTCTTATAACTGCGCGAAAAGCATGTATTCGTGCTTAATACAACGAAACAAGCTGTTTTAGACCAAAACGAGCTAGATCTGAACACATCGGTTTTCCAAGTGTCCATGTGATACGCGTCAAAACTTTTTCTCTCATAACTGCGCGAAAAGCATGTATTCGTGCTTAATACAACGAAACAAGCTGTTTTAGACCGAAACGAGCTGAATCTGAACACATCGGTTTTTCAAGTATCCACGTGATACTCGTCAAAACTTTTTCTCTTATAACTGCGCGAAAAGCATGTATTAGTGCTTAATACAACGAATCAAGCTGTTTTAGACCGAAACGAGCTGAATCTGAACACATCGGTTTTACACGTGTCCCTGTGACACGCGTCAAAACTTTTTCTCTTATAACTGCGCGAAAAGCATGTATTCTTGCTTAATACAACGAAACAAGCTGTTTTAGACCGAAAGGAGCTAAATCACAACACATCGGTTTTACAAGTGTTCCTCTGATACGCGTCTAAACTTTTTCTCTTATAACTGCGCGAAAAGTATGTATTCTTGCTTAATACAGCGAAACAAGCTGTTTTAGACCGAAACGAGCTAAATCACAACACATCGGTTTTACAAGTGTTCCTCTGATACGCGTCAAAACTTTTTCTCTTATAACTGCGCGAAAAGCATGTATTCTTGCTTTATACAACGAAACAAGCTGTTTTAGACCGAAACGAGTTAAATCACAACACATCGGTTTTAAAAGTGTTCCTCTGATACGCGTCTAAACTTTTTCTCTTATAACTGCGCGAAAAGCATGTATTCGTGCTTAATACGACGAAACAAGCTGTTTTAGACCGAAACGAGCTAAATCTGAACACATCGGTTTTACGAGTGTCCCTGTGACACGCGTCAAAACTTTTTCTCCTATTACTGCGCGAAAAGCATGTATTCTTGCTTAATACAGCGAAACACGCTGTTTTAGACCGAAACGAGCTAAATCACAACACATCGGTTTTACAAGTGTTCCTCTGATACGCGTCTAATCTTTTTCTCTTATAACTGCGCGAAAAGCATATATTCCTGCTTAATACAACGAAACAAGCTGTTTTAGACCGAAACGAGCTAAATCTGAACACATCGGTTTTACAAGCATCCCTGTGACACGTCAAAACTTTTTCTCTTATAACTGCGCGAAAAGCATGTATTCTTCTTTAATACAGCGAAACAAGCTGTTTTAGACCGAAATGAGTTAAATCACAACACATCGGTTTTACAAGTGTTCCTCTGATACGCGTCAAAACTTTTTCTCTTATAACTGCGCGAAAAGCATGTATTCGTGCTTCATACAACGAAACAAGCTGTTTTAGAGCGAAACGAGCTAAATCTGAACACATCGGTTTTAAAAGTGTCCATGTGATACGCGTCAAGTCTTTTTCTCCTATAACTGCGCGAAAAGATTGTATTCGTGCTTAATACAACGAAACAAGCTGTTTTAGACCAAAACGAGCTAGATCTGAACACCGGTTTTACAAGTGTTCATGTGATACGCGTCAAAACTTTTTTCTCTTATAACTGCGCAAAAAGCATGTATTCGTGCTTAGTCCAACGAAACAAGCTGTTTTAGACCGAAACGAGGTAAATCTGAACACATCGGTTTTACGAGTGTCCCTGTGACACGCGTCAAAACTTTTTCTCTTATTACTGCCCGAAAAGCACGTATTCTTGCTTAATAATACGAAACAAGCTGTTATTGACCGAAAAGAGCTAAATCACAACACATCGGTTTTACAAGTGTTCCTCTGATACGCGACAAAACTTTTTCTCTGATAACTGCGCGAAAAGCATGTATTTGTGCTTAATACAACGAAACAAGCTGTTTTAGACCGAGATGAGCTAAATCTGTACACATCGGTTTTACAAGTGTCCCTGTGACATGCCTGTAAATCTTTTTCTCTTATAACTGCGCGAAAAGCATGTATTCCTGCTTAATACAGCGAAACAAGCTGTTTTAGACCGAAACGAGCTAAATCACAACACATCGGTTTTACACGTGTTCCTCTGATACGCGTCAAAACTTTTTTCTCTTATAACTGCGCGAAAAGCATGTATTCGTGCTTAGTCCAACGAAACAAGCTGTTTTAGACCGAAACGAGGTAAATCTGAACACATCGGTTTTACAAGTGTCCCTGTGACATGCCTTTAAACCTTTTTCTCTTATACCTGCGCGAAAAGCATGTATTCGTGCTTAATACAACGAAACAAGATGTTTTAGACCGAAACGAGCTAAATCTGAACACATCGGTTTTACAAGTGTCCCTGTGACACGCGTCAAAACTTTTTCTCTTATAACTGCGCGAAAAGCATGTATTCTTGCTTAATACAGCGAAACAAGCTGTTTTAGACCGAAACGAGCTAAATCACAACACATCGGTTTTACAAGTGTTCCTCTGATACGCGTCAAAACTTTTTCTCTTATAACTGAGCGAAAAGCATGTATTCTTGCTTAATACAACGAAACAAGCTGTTTTAGACCGAAACGAGCTAAATCTGAACACATCGGTTTTACAAGTGTCCCTGTGACACGCGTCAAAACTTTTTCTCTTTTAACTGCGCGAAAAGCATGTATTCTTGCTTAATACAGCGAAACAAGCTGTTTTAGACCGAAACGAGCTAAATCACAACACACCGGTTTTACAAGTGTTCCTCTGATACGCGTCAAAACTTTTTTCTCTGATAACTGCGCGAAAAGCTTGTATTCGTGCTTAGTCCAACGCAACAAGCTGTTTTAGACCGAAACGAGGTAAATCTGATCACATCGGTTTTACGAGTGTCCCTGTGACACGCGTCAAAACTTTTTCTCTTATTACTGCGCGAAAAGCACGTATTCTTGCTTTATAATACGAAACAAGCTGTTTTAGACCGAAAAGAGCTAAATCACCACACATCGGTTTTACAAGTGTTCCTCTGATAAGCGTCAATACTTTTTCTCTTATAACTGCGCGAAAAGCATGTATTCTTGCTTAATACAGCGAAACAAGCTGTTTTAGACCGAAACGAGCTAAATCACAACACATCGGTTTTACAAGTGTTCCTCTGATACGCGTCAAAACTTTTTCTCTTATAACTGCGCGAAAAGCATGTATTCTTGCTAATACAAAGAAACAAGCTGTTTTAGACCGAAACGAGCTAAATCACAACACATCGGTTTTACAAGTGTTCCTCCGATACGCGTCTAATCTTTTTCTCTTATAACTGCGCGAAAAGCATGTATTCGTGCTTAATACAACAAAACAAGTTGTTTTTAGACCGAAACGAGCTAAATCTGAACACATCGGTTTTACAAGTGTGCCTGTGACACGCGTCAGAACATTTTCTCTTATAACTGCGCGAAAAGCATGTATTCGTGCTTAATACAACGAAACAAGCTGTTTTATACCAAAACGAGCTGTATCTGAACATATCGGTTTTACAAGTATCCACGTGATATTCGTCAAAACTTTTTCTCTTATAACTGCGCGAAAAGCATGTATTCGTGCTTAATACAACGAATCAAGCTGTTTTAGACCGAAACGAGCTAAATCTGAACACATCGGTTTACACGTGTCCCTGTGATACGCATCAAAACTTTTTCTCTTATAACTGCACGAAAAGCACGTATTCTTGCTTAATACAGCGAAACAAGCTGTTTTAGACCGAAACGAGCTAAATCACAACACATCGGTTTTACAAGTGTTCCTCTGATACGCGTCAAAACTTTTTCTCTTATAACTGCGCGAAAAGCATGTATTCGTGCTTAATACAACGAAACAAGCTGTTTTAGACCAAAACGAGCTAGATCTGAACACATCGGTTTTCCAAGTGTCCATGTGATACGCGTCAAAACTTTTTCTCTTATAACTGCGCGAAAAGCATGTATTCGTGCTTAATACAACGAAACAAGCTGTTTTAGTCCGAAAAGAGGTAAATCTGAACACATCGGTTTTACAAGTGTTCCTCTGATACGCGTCAATACTTTTTCTCTTATAACTGCGCGAAAAGCATGTATTCTTGCTTAATACAGCGAAACAAGCTGTTTTAGACCGAAACGAGCTAAATCACAACACATCGGTTTTACAAGTGTTCCTCTGATACGCGTCAAAACTTTTTCTCTTATAACTGCGCGAAAAGCATGTATTCGTGCTTAATACAACAAAACAAGTTGTTTTTAGACCGAAACGAGCTAAATCTGAACACATCGGTTTTACAAGTGTCCCTGTGACACGCGTCAGAACTTTTTCTCTTATAACTGCGCGAAAAGCATGTATTCGTGCTTAATACAACGAAATTAGCTGTTTTAGACCGAGATGAGCTAAATCAGAACACATCGGTTTTACAAGTGTTCCTCTGATAAGCGTCAATACTTTTTCTCTTATAACTGCGCGAAAAGCATGTATTCTTGCTTAATACAGCGAAACAAGCTGTTTTAGACCGAAACAAGCTAAATCACAACACATCGGTTTTACAAGTGTTCCTCTGATACGCGTCAAAACTTTTTCTCTTATAACTGCGCGAAAAGCATGTATTCTTGCTAATACAAAGAAACAATCTGTTTTAGACCGAAACGAGCTAAATCACAACACATCGGTTTTACAAGTGTTCCTCCGATACGCGTCTAATCTTTTTCTCTTATAACTGCGCGAAAAGCATGTATTCGTGCTTAATACAACAAAACAAGTTGTTTTTAGACCGAAACGAGCTAAATCTGAACACATCGGTTTTACAAGTGTCCCTGTGACACGCGTCAGAACATTTTCTCTTATATCTGCGCGAAAAGCATGTATTCGTGCTTAATACAACGAAACAAGCTGTTTATACCAAAACGAGCTGTATCTGAACATATCGGTTTTACAAGTATCCACGTGATATTCGTCAAAACTTTTTCTCTTATAACTGCGCGAAAAGCATGTATTCGTGCTTAATACAACGAATCAAGCTGTTTTAGACCGAAACGAGCTAAATCTGAACACATCGGTTTACACGTGTCCCTGTGACACGCATCAAAACTTTTTCTCTTATAACTGCACGAAAAGCACGTATTCTTGCTTAATACAGCGAAACAAGCTGTTTTAGACCGAAACGAGCTAAATCACAACACATCGGTTTTACAAGTGTTCCTCTGATACGCGTCAAAACTTTTTCTCTTATAACTGCGCGAAAAGCATGTATTCGTGCTTAATACAACGAAACAAGCTGTTTTAGACCAAAACGAGCTAGATCTGAACACATCGGTTTTCCAAGTGTCCATGTGATACGCGTCAAAACTTTTTCTCTTATAACTGCGCGAAAAGCATGTATTCGTGCTTAATACAACGAAACAAGCTGTTTTAGTCCGAAAAGAGGTAAATCTGAACACATCGGTTTTACAAGTGTTCGTCTGATACGCGTCAAAACTTTTTCTCTTATAACTGCGCGAAAAGCATGTATTCTTGCTTAATACAACGAAACAAGCTGTTTTAGACCGAAACGAGCCAAATCACAACACATCGGTTTTACAAGTGTTCCTCTGATACGCGTCAAAACTTTTTTCTCTTATAACTGCGCGAAAAGCATGTATTCGAGCTTAGTTCAACGAAACAAGCTGTTTTAGACCGAAACGAGGTAAATCTGAACACATCGGTTTCACAAGTGCCCCTGTGACAGGCCTTTAAAACTTTTTCTCTTATAACTGCGCGAAAAGCATGTTCTCGTGCTTAATACAACGAAACAAGCTGTTTTAGACCGAAACGAGCTAAATCTGAACACATCGGTTTTACACGTGTCCCTGTGACACGCATCAAAACTTTTTCTCTTATAACTGCGCGAAAAGCACTTATTCTTGCTTAATACAGCGAAACAAGCTGTCTTAGACCGAAACGAGCTAAATCACAACACATCGGTTTTACAAGTGTTTCTCTGATACGCGTCAAAACTTTTTCTCTTATAACTGCGCGAAAAGCATGTATTCTTGCTTAATACAACGAAACAAGCTGTTTTAGACCGAAACGAGCTAAATCTGAACACATTGGTTTTACAAGTGTCCCTGTGGCACGCGTCAAAACTTTTTCTCTTATAACTGCGCGAAAAGCATGTATTCTTGCTTAATACAGCGAAACAAGCTGTTTTAGACCGAAACTAGCTAAATCACAACACACCGGTTTTACAAGTGTTCCTCTGATACGCGTCAAAACTTTATTCTCTGATAACTGCGCGAAAAGCTTGTATTCGTGCTTAGTCTAACGAAACAAGCTGTTTTAGACCGAAACGAGGTAAATCTGAACACATCGGTTTTACAAGTGTTCCTCTGATACGCGTCAATACTTTTTCTCTTATAACTGCGCGAAAAGCATGTATTCTTGCTTAATACAGCGAAACAAGCTGTTTTAGACCGAAACGAGCTAAATCACAACACATCGGTTTTACAAGTGTTCCTCTGATACGCGTCAAAACTTTTTCTCTTATAACTGCGCGAAAAGCATGTATTCGTGCTTAATACAACCAAACAAGTTGTTTTTAGACCGAAACGAGCTAAATCTGAACACATCGGTTTTACAAGTGTCCCTGTGACACGCGTCAGAACTTTTTCTCTTATAACTGCGCGAAAAGCATGTATTCGTGCTTAATACAACGAAACAAGCTGTTTTATACCAAAACGAGCTGTATCTGAACATATCGGTTTTACAAGTATCCACGTGATATTCGTCAAAACTTTTTCTCTTATAACTGCGCGAAAAGCATGTATTCGTGCTTAATACAACGAAACAAGCTGTTTTAGACCGAGATGAGCTATATCTGAACACATCGGTTTTACAAGTATCCACGTGATACTCGTCAAAACTTTTTCTCTTATAACTGCGCGAAAAGCATGTATTCGTGCTTAATACAACGAATCAAGCTGTTCTAGACCGAAACGAGCTAAATCTGAACACATCGGTTTACACGTGTCCCTGTGACACGCATCAAAACTTTTTCTCTTATAACTGCGCGAAAAGCACGTATTCTTGCTTAATACAGCGAAACAAGCTGTTTTAGACCGAAACGAGCTAAATCACAACACATCGGTTTTACAAGTGTTCCTCTGATACGCGTCAAAACTTTTTCTCTTATAACTGCGCGAAAAGCATGTATTCGTGCTTAATACAACGAAACAAGCTGTTTTAGACCAAAACGAGCTAGATCTGAACACATCGGTTTTCCAAGTGTCCATGTGATACGCGTCAAAACTTTTTCTCTCATAACTGCGCGAAAAGCATGTATTCGTGCTTAATACAACGAAACAAGCTGTTTTAGACCGAAACGAGCTGAATCTGAACACATCGGTTTTTCAAGTATCCACGTGATACTCGTCAAAACTTTTTCTCTTATAACTGCGCGAAAAGCATGTATTAGTGCTTAATACAACGAATCAAGCTGTTTTAGACCGAAACGAGCTGAATCTGAACACATCGGTTTTACACGTGTCCCTGTGACACGCGTCAAAACTTTTTCTCTTATAACTGCGCGAAAAGCATGTATTCTTGCTTAATACAACGAAACAAGCTGTTTTAGACCGAAAGGAGCTAAATCACAACACATCGGTTTTACAAGTGTTCCTCTGATACGCGTCTAAACTTTTTCTCTTATAACTGCGCGAAAAGTATGTATTCTTGCTTAATACAGCGAAACAAGCTGTTTTAGACCGAAACGAGCTAAATCACAACACATCGGTTTTACAAGTGTTCCTCTGATACGCGTCAAAACTTTTTCTCTTATAACTGCGCGAAAAGCATGTATTCTTGCTTTATACAACGAAACAAGCTGTTTTAGACCGAAACGAGTTAAATCACAACACATCGGTTTTAAAAGTGTTCCTCTGATACGCGTCTAAACTTTTTCTCTTATAACTGCGCGAAAAGCATGTATTCGTGCTTAATACAACGAAACAAGCTGTTTTACACCAAAACGAGCTAGATCTGAACACATCGGTTTTACAAGTGTCCCTGTGACACGCGTCAAAACTTTTTCTCTTATAACTGCGCGAAAAGCATGTATTCGTGCTTAATACGACGAAACAAGCTGTTTTAGACCGAAACGAGCTAAATCTGAACACATCGGTTTTACAAAGGGTCTCTGTGACACGCGTCAAAACTTTTTCTCTTATAACTGCGCGAAAAGCATGTATTAGTGCTTAATACAACGAATCAAGCTGTTTTAGACCGAATCGAGCTGAATCTGAACACATTGGTTTTACACGTGTCCCTGTGACACGCGTCAAAACTTTTTCTCTTATAACTGCGCGAAAAGCACGTATTCTTGCTAAATACAGCGAAACAAGTTGTTTTAGACCGAAACGAGCTAAATCTGAACACATCGGTTTTACAAGTGTCCCTGTGACACGCGTCAAAACTTTTTCTCTTATAACTGCGCGAAAAGCATGTATTCTTGCTTAATACAGCGAAACAAGTTGTTTTAGACCGAAACGAGTTAAATCACAAAACATCGGTTTTACAAGTGTTCCTCTGATACGCGTCAAAACTTTTTCTCTTATAACTGCGCGAAAAGCATGTATTCGTGCTTAATACGACGAAACAAGCTGTTTTAGACCGAAACGAGCTAAATCTGAACACATCGGTTTTACAAGTGTCCCTGTGACACGCGTCAAAACTTTTTCTTTTATAACTGCGCGAAAAGCATGTATTCTTGCTTAATACAGCGAAACAAGCTGTTTTAGACCGAAACGAGCTAAATCACAACACACCGGTTTTACAAGTGTTCCTCTGATACGCGTCAAAACTTTTTCTTCTATAACTGCGCGAAAAGCATGTATTCGTGCTTAGTTCAACGAAACAAGCTGTTTTAGACCGAAACGAGGTAAATCGGAACACATCGGTTTTACAAGTGTCCCTGTGACACGCCTTTAAAACTTTTTCTCTTATAACTGCGCGAAAAGCAAGTATTCGTGCTTAATACAACGAAACAAGCTGTTTTAGTCCGAAAGGAGCTAAATCACAACACATCGGTTTTACAAGTGTTCCACGTGATACTCGTCAAAACTTTTTCTCTAATAACTGCGCGAAAAGCATATATTCTTGCTTAATACAGCGAAGCAAGCTGTTTTAGACCGAAACGAGCTAAATCACAACACATCGGTTTTACAAGTGTTCCTCTGATACGCGTCAAAACGTTTTTCTCTTATAACTGCGCGAAAAGCATGTATTCGTGCTTAGTTCAACGAAACAAGCTGTTTTAGACCGAAACGAGGTAAATCTGAACACATCGGTTTTACAAGTGTCCCTGTGACACGCCTTTAAAACTTTTTCTCTTATAACTGCGCGAAAAGCAAGTATTCGTGCTTAATACAACGAAACAAGCTGTTTTAGACCGAAACGAGGTAAATCTTAACACATCGGTTTTACGTGTCCCTATGACATGCCTTTAAAACTTTTTCTCTTATACCTGCGCGAAAAGCATGTATTCGGGCTTAATACAACGAAACAAGCTGTTTTAGACCGAAACGAGCTAAATCTGAACATATCGGTTTTACAAGTGTCCCTGTGACACGCGTCAAAACTTTTTATCTTATAACTGCGCGAAAAGCATGTATTCTTGCTTAATACAGCGAAACAAGCTGTTTTAGACCGAAACGAGCTAAATCACAACACATCGGTTTTACAAGTGTTCCTCTGATACGCGTCAAAACTTTTTCTCTTATAACTGAGCGAAAAGCATGTATTCTTGCTTAATACAACGAAACAAGCTGTTTTAGACCGAAACGAGCTAAATCTGAACACATCGGTTTTACAAGTGTCCCTGTGACACGCGTCAAAACTTTTTCTCTTATAACTGCGCGAAAAGCATGTATTCTTGCTTAATACAGCGAAACAAGCTGTTTTAGACCGAAACGAGCTAAATCACAACACACCGGTTTTACAAGTGTTCCTCTGATACGCGTCAAAACTTTTTTCTCTTATAACTGCGCGAAAAGCATGTATTCGTGCTTAGTCCAACGAAACAAGCTGTTTAAGACCGAAACGATGTAAATCTGAACACATCGGTTTTACGAGTGTCCCTGTGACACGCGTCAAAACTTTTTCTCTTATAACTGCGCGAAAAGCATGTATTCGTGCTTAATACAACGAAACAAGCTGTTTTAGACCGAGATGAGCTAAATCTGAACACATCAGTTTTAAAAGTGTCCCTCTAATACGCGTCAAAACTTTTTCTTCTATAACTGCGCGAAAAGCATGTATTCGTGTTTAAAACAACGAAACAAGCTGTTTTATACCAAAACGAGCTGTATCTGAACACATCGGTTTTACAAGTATCCACGTGATACTCGTCAAAACTTTTTCTCTTATAACTGCGCGAAAAGCATGTATTCGTGCTAAATACAACGAATCAAGCTGTTTTAGACCGAAACGAGCTAAATCTGAACACGTCGGTTTTACACGTGTCCCTGTGACACGCGTCAAAACTTTTTCTCTTATAACTGCGCGAAAAGCACGTATTCTTGCTTAATACAGCGAAACAAGCTGTTTTAGACCGAAACGAGCTAAATCACAACACATCGGTTTTACAAGTGTTCCTCTGATACGCGTCAAAACGTTTTTCTCTTATAACTGCGCGAAAAGCATGTATTCGTGCTTAGTTCAACGAAACAAGCTGTTTTAGACCGAAACAAGGTAAATCTGAACACATCGGTTTTGCAAGTGTCCCTGTGACAGGCGTCAAAACTTTTTCTCTTATAACTGCGCGAAAAGCATGTATTCGTGCTTAATACAACGAAACAAGCTGTTTTAGTCTGAAAAGAGGTAAATCTGAACACATCGGTTTTACAAGTGTTCCTCTGATACGCTTCAAAACGTTTTCTCTTATAACCGCGCGAAAAGCATGTATTCTTGCTTAATACAACGAAACAAGCTGTTTTAGACCGAAACGAGCCAAATCACAACACATCGGTATTACAAGTGTTCCACGTGATACTCGTCAAAACTTTTTCTCTAATAACTACGCGAAAAGCATGTATTCTTGCTTAATACAGCGAAACAAGCTGTTTTAGACCGAAACGAGCTAAATCACAACACATCGGTTTTACAAGTGTTCCTCTGATACGCGTCAAAACTTTTTCTCTTATAACTGCGCGAAAAGCATGTATTCGTGCTTAATACAACGAAACAAGCTGTTTTAGACCGAAACGAGCTAAATCTGAACACATCGGTTTTAAAAGTGTCCATGTGATACGCGTCAAAACTTTTTCTCTTATAACTGCGCGAAAAGCATGTATTCCTGCTTAACACAGCGAAACAAGCTGTTTTAGACCGAAACGAGCTAAATCACAACACATCGGTTTTACAAGTGTTCCTCTGATACGCGTCAAAACTTTTTCTCTTATAACTGCGCGAAAAGCATGTATTTGTGCTTAGTCCAACGAAACAAGCTGTTTTAGATCGAAACGAGGTAAATCTGAACACATCGGTTTTACAAGTGTCCCTGTGACATGTATTTAAAGCTTTTTCTCTTATAACTGCGCGAAAAGCATGTATTCCTGCTTAATACAGCGAAACAAGCTGTTTTAGACCGAAACGAGCTAAATCTGAACACATCGGTTTTACAAGTGTCCCTGTGACAGGCGTCAAAACTTTTTCTCTTATAACTGCGCGAAAAGCATGTATTCTTGCTTATTAATACGAAACAAGCTGTTTTAGACCGAAAAGAGCTAAATCACAACACATCGGTTTTACAAGTGTTCCTCTGATACGCGTCAAAACTTTTTTCTCTTATAACTGCGCGAAAAGCATGTATTCGTGCTTAGTCCAACGAAACAAGCTGTTTTAGACCGAAACGAGGTAAATCTGAACACATCGGTTTTACAAGTGTCCCTGTGACATGCCTTTAAAACTTTTTCTCTTATACCTGCGCGAAAAGCATGTATGCGTGCTTAATACAACGAAACAAGCTGTTTTAGACCGAAACGAGCTAAATCTGAACACATCGGTTTTACAAGTGTCCCTGTGACACGCGTCAAAACTTTTTCTCTTATTACTGCGCGAAAAGCACGTATTCTTGCTTAATAATACGAAACAAGCTGTTTTAGACCGAAAAGAGCTAAATCACAACACACGGTTTTACAAGTGTTCCTCTGATACGCGTAAAATCTTTTTCTCTTATAACTGCGCGAAAAGCATGTATTCGTGCTTAATACAACGAAACAAGCTGTTTTATACCAAAACGAGCTGTATCTGAACACATCGGTTTTACAAGTGTCCCTGTGACACGCGTCAAAACTTTTTCTCTTATAACTGCGCGAAAAGCATGTATTCGTGCTTAGTCCAACGAAACAAGCTGTTTAAGACCGAAACGATGTAAATCTGAACACATCGGTTTTACAAGTATCCACGTGATACTCGTCAAAACTTTTTCTCTTATAACTGCGCGAAAAGCATGTATTCGTGCTTAATACAACGAATCAAGCTGTTTTAGACCGAAACGAGCTAAATCTGAACACGTCGGTTTTACACGTGTCCCTGTGACACGCGTCAAAACTTTTTCTCTTATAACTGCGCGAAAAGCACGTATTCTTGCTTAATACAGCGAAACAAGCTGTTTTAGACCGAAACGAGCTAAATCACAACACATCGGTTTTACAAGTGTTCCTCTGATACGCGTCAAAACGTTTTTCTCTTATAACTGCGCGAAAAGCATGTATTCGTGCTTAGTTCAACGAAACAAGCTGTTTTAGACCGAAACGAGGTAAATCTGAACACATCGGTTTTACAAGTGTCCCTGTGACACGCCTTTAAAACTTTTTCTCTTATAACTGCGCTAAAAGCATGTATTCGTGCTTAATACAACGAAACAAGCTGTTTTAGTCCGAAAAGAGGTAAATCTGAACACATCGGTTTTACAAGTGTTCCTCTGATACGCGTCAAAACGTTTTCTGTAAATATGAACACATCGGTTTTACAAGTGTTCCTCTGATACGCGTCAAAACGTTTTCTCTTATAACTGCGCGAAAAGCATGTATTCTTGCTTAATACAACGAAACAAGCTGTTTTAGACCGAAACGAGCCAAATCACAACACATCGGTATTACAAGTGTTCCACGTGATACTCGTCAAAACTTTTTCTCTAATAACTGCGCGAAAAGCATGTATTCTTGTTTAATACAGCGAAACAAGCTGTTTTAGACCGAAACGAGCTAAATCACAACACATCGGTTTTACAAGTGTTCCTCTGATACGCGTCAAAACTTTTTCTCTTATAACTGCGCGAAAAGCATGTATTCGTGCTTAATACAACGAAACAAGCTGTTTTAGACCGAAACGAGCTAAATCTGAACACATCGGTTTTAAAAGTGTCCATGTGATACGCGTCAAAACTTTTTCTCTTATAACTGCGCGAAAAGCATGTATTCTTGCTCAATACAACGAAACAAGCTGTTTTAGACCGAAACGAGCTAAATCTGAACATATCGGTTTTACAAGTGTCCCTGTGACACGCGTCAAAACTTTTTATCTTATAACTGCGCGAAAAGCATGTATTCTTGCTTAATACAGCGAAACAAGCTGTTTTAGACGGAAAAGAGTTAAATCACAACACATCGGTTTTACAAGTGTTCCTCTGATACGCGTCAAAAACTTTTTCTCTTATAACTGCGCGAAAAGCATGTATTCGTGCTTAATACAACGAAACAAGCTGTTTTAGACCAAAATGAGCTAGATCTGAACACATCGGTTTTCCAAGTGTCCACGTGATACGCGTCAAAACTTTTCTCTTATAACTGCGCGAAAAGCATGTATTCGTGCTTAATACAACGAACAAGCTGTTTAGTCCGAAAAGAGGTAAATCTGAACACATCGGTTTTACAAGTGTTCCTCTGATACGCTTCAAAACGTTTTCTCTTATAACCGCGCGAAAAGCATGTATTCTTGCTTAATACAACGAAACAAACTGTTTTAGACCGAAACGAGTTAAATCACAAAACATCGGTTTTACAAGTGTTCTCTGATACGCGTCAAAACTTTTTCTCTTATAACTGCGCGAAAAGCATGTATTCGTGCTTTAATACGACGAAACAAGCTGTTTTAGACCGAAACGAGCTAAATCTGAACACATCGGTTTTACAAGTGTCCTGTGACACGCGTCAAAACTTTTTCTTTTATAACTGCGTGAAAAGCATGTATTCTTGCTTAATACAGCGAAACAAGCTGTTTTAGACCGAAACGAGCTAAATCACAACACACCGGTTTTACAAGTGTTCCTCTGATACGCGTCAAAACTTTTTTCTCTTATAACTGCGCGAAAAGCATGTATTCGTGCTTAGTCCAACGAAACAAGCTGTTTAAAGACCGAAACGATGTAAATCTGAACACATCGGTTTTACGAGTGTCCTGTGACACGCGTCAAAACTTTTTCTCTTATAACTGCGCGAAAAGCATGTATTCGTGCTTAGTCCAACGAAACAAGCTGTTTAAGACCGAAACGATGTAAATCTGAAACACATCGGTTTTACGAGTGTCCCTGTGACACGCGTCAATACTTTTTCTCTTATAACTGCGCGAAAAGCATGTATTCGTGCTTAATACAACGAAACAAGCTGTTTTAGACCGAGATGAGCTAAATCTGAAACACATCAGTTTTAAAAGTGTCCCTCTAATACGCGGTCAAAACTTTTTCTTCTATAACTGCGCGAAAAGCATGTATTCGTGTTTAAAACAACGAAACAAGCTGTTTTATACCAAAACGAGCTGTATCTGAACACATCGGTTTTACAAGTATCCACGTGATACTCGTCAAAACTTTTTCTCTTATAACTGCGCGAAAAGCATGTTTTCGTGCTAAATACAACGAATCAAGCTGTTTTAGACCGGAACGAGCTAAATCTGAACACGTCGGTTTTACACGTGTCCCTGTGACACGCGTCAAAACTTTTTCTCTTATAACTGCGCGAAAAGCACGTATTCTTGCTTAATACAGCGAAACAAGCTGTTTTAGACCGAAACGAGCTAAATCACAACACATCGGTTTTACAAGTGTTCCTCTGATACGCGTCAAAACGTTTTTCTCTTATAACTGCGCGAAAAGCATGTATTCGTGCTTAGTTCAACGAAACAAGCTGTTTTAGACCGAAACGAGGTAAATCTGAACACATCGGTTTTGCAAGTGTCCCTGTGACAGGCGTCAAAACTTTTTCTCTTATAACTGCGCGAAAAGCATGTATTCTTGGTTAATACAGCGAAACAAGCTGTTTTAGACCGAAATGAGCTAAATCACAACACATCGGTTTTACAAGTGTTCCTCTGATACGCGTCAAAACTTTTTTTCTTATAACTGCGCGAAAAGCATGTATTCGTGCTTAATACAACGAAACAAGCTGTTTTAGACCAAAATGAGCTAGATCTGAACACATCGGTTTTCCAAGTGTCCACGTGATACGCGTCAAAACTTTTTCTCTTATAACTGCGCGAAAAGCATGTATTCGTGCTTAATACAACGAAACAAGCTGTTTTAGTCCGAAAAGAGGTAAATCTGAACACATCGGTTTTACAAGTGTTCCTCTGATACGCTTCAAAACGTTTTCTCTTATAACCGCGCGAAAAGCATGTATTCTTGCTTAATACAACGAAACAAGCTGTTTTAGACCGAAACGAGCCAAATCACAACACATCGGTATTACAAGTGTTCCACGTGATACTCGTCAAAACTTTTTCTCTAATAACTACGCGAGAAGCATGTATTTTTGCTTAATACAGCGAAACAAGCTGTTTTAGACCGAAACGAGCTAAATCACAACACATCGGTTTTACAAGTGTTCCTCTGATACGCGTCAAAACTTTTTCTCTTATAACTGCGCGAAAAGCATGTATTCGTGCTTAATACAACGAAACAAGCTGTTTTAGACCGAAACGAGCTAAATCTGAACACATCGGTTTTAAAAGTGTCCATGTGATACGCGTCAAAACTTTTTCTCTTATAACTGCGCGAAAAGCATGTATTCCTGCTTAACACAGCGAAACAAGCTGTTTTAGACCGAAACGAGCTAAATCACAACACATCGGTTTTACAAGTGTTCCTCTGATACGCGTCAAAACTTTTTCTCTTATATCTGCGCGAAAAGCATGTATTCGTGCTTAGTCCAACGAAACAAGCTGTTTTAGACCGAAACGAGGTAAATCTGAACACATCGGTTTTACAAGTGTCCCTGTGACATGCCTTTAAAACTTTTTCTCTTATACCTGCGCGAAAAGCATGTATGCGTGCTTAATACAACGAAACAAGCTGTTTTAGACCGAAACGAGCTAAATCTGAACACATCGGTTTTACAAGTGTCCCTGTGACACGCGTCAAAACTTTTTCTCTTATTACTGCGCGAAAAGCACGTATTCTTGCTTAATAATACGAAACAAGCTGTTTTAGACCGAAAAGAGCTAAATCACAACACACGGTTTTACAAGTGTTCCTCTGATACGCGTAAAATCTTTTTCTCTTATAACTGCGCGAAAAGCATGTATTCGTGCTTAATACAACGAAACAAGCTGTTTTAGACCGAGATGAGCTAAATCTGAAAACATCAGTTTTACAAATGTCCCTCTAATACGCGTCAAAACTTTTTCTTCTCTAACTGCGCGAAAAGCATGTATTCGTGCTTAAAACAACTAAACAAGCTGTTTTATACCAAAACGAGCTGTATCTGAACACATCGGTTTTACAAGTGTCCCTGTGACACGCGTCAAAACTTTTTCTCTTATAACTGCGCGAAAAGCATGTATTCGTGCTTAGTCCAACGAAACAAGCTGTTTAAGACCGAAACGATGTAAATCTGAACACATCGGTTTTACAAGTATCCACGTGATACTCGTCAAAACTTTTTCTCTTATAACTGCGCGAAAAGCATGTATTCGTGCTTAATACAACGAATCAAGCTGTTTTAGACCGAAACGAGCTAAATCTGAACACGTCGGTTTTACACGTGTCCCTGTGACACGCGTCAAAACTTTTTCTTTTATAACTGCGCGAAAAGCACGTATTCTTGCTTAATACAGCGAAACAAGCTGTTTTAGACCGAAACGAGCTAAATCACAACACATCGGTTTTACAAGTGTTCCTCTGATACGCGTCAAAACGTTTTTCTCTTATAACTGCGCGAAAAGCATGTATTCGTGCTTAGTTCAACGAAACAAGCTGTTTTAGACCGAAACGAGGTAAATCTGAACACATCGGTTTTACAAGTGTCCCTGTCACACGCCTTTAAAACTTTTTCTCTTATAACTGCGCGAAAAGCATGTATTCGTGCTTAATACAACGAAACAAGCTGTTTTAGTCCGAAAAGAGGTAAATCTGAACACATCGGTTTTACAAGTGTTCCTCTGATACGCGTCAAAACGTTTTCTGTAAATCTGAACACATCGGTTTTACAAGTGTTCCTCTGATACGCGTCAAAACGTTTTCTCTTATAACTGCGCGAAAAGCATGTATTCTTGCTTAATACAACGAAACAAGCTGTTTTAGACCGAAACGAGCCAAATCACAACACATCGGTATTACAAGTGTTCCACGTGATACTCGTCAAAACTTTTTCTTTAATAACTGCGCGAAAAGTATGTATTCTTGCTTAATACAGCGAAACAAGCTGTTTTAGACCGAAACGAGCTAAATCACAACACATCGGTTTTACAAGTGTTCCTCTGATACGCGTCAAAACTTTTTCTCTTATAACTGCGCGAAAAGCATGTATTCGTGCTTAATACAACGAAACAAGCTGTTTTAGACCGAAACGAGCTAAATCTGAACACATCGGTTTTAAAAGTGTCCATGTGATACGCGTCAAAACTTTTTCTCTTATAACTGCGCGAAAAGCATGTATTCTTGCTCAATACAACGAAACAAGCTGTTTTAGACCGAAACGAGCTAAATCTGAACATATCGGTTTTACAAGTGTCCCTGTGACACGCGTCAAAACTTTTTATCTTATAACTGCGCGAAAAGCATGTATTCTTGCTTAATACAGCGAAACAAGCTGTTTTAGACGGAAAAGAGGTTAATCACAACACATCGGTTTTACAAGTGTTCCTCTGATACGCGTCAAAACTTTTTCTCTTATAACTGCGCGAAAAGCATGTATTCGTGCCTAATACAACGAAACAAGCTGTTTTAGACCGAGATGAGCTGAATCTGAACACATCGGTTTTACAAGTGTCCCTGTGACATGCCTGTAAAACGTTTTCTCTTATAACTGCGCGAAAAGCATATATTCCTGCTTAATACAGCGAAACAAGCTGTTTTAGACCGAAACGAGCTAAATCACAACACATCGGTTTTACAAGTGTTTCTCTGATACGCGTCAAAACTTTTTCTCTTATAACTGCGCGAAAAGCATGTATTCGTGCTTAGTCCAACGAAACAAGCTGTTTTAGACCGAAACGAGGTAAATCTGAACACATCGGTTTTACAAGTGTTCCTGTGACATGCATTTAAAACTTTTTCTCTTATAACTGCGCGAAAAGCATGTATTCCTGCTTAATACAACGAAACAAGCTGTTTTAGACCGAAACGGGCTAAATCTGAACACATCGGTTTTACAAGTGTTCCTGTGACACGCGTCAAAACCTTTTCTCTTATAACTGCGCGAAAAGCATGTATTCTTGGTTAATACAGCGAAACAAGCTGTTTTAGACCGAAACGAGCTAAATCACAACACATCGGTTTTACAAGTGTTCCTCTGATACGCGTCAAAACTTTTTCTCTTATAACTGCCCGAAAAGCATGTATTCGTGCTTAATACAACGAAACAAGCTGTTTTAGACCAAAATGAGCTAGATCTGAACACATCGGTTTTCCAAGTGTCCACGTGATACGCGTCAAAACTTTTTCTCTTATAACTGCGCGAAAAGCATGTATTCGTGCTTAATACAACGAAACAGGCTGTTTTAGTCCGAAAAGAGGTAAATCTGAACACATCGGTTTTACAAGTGTTCCTCTGATACGCTTCAAAACGTTTTCTCTTATAACCGCGCGAAAAGCATGTATTCTTGCTTAATACAACGAAACAAGCTGTTTGAGACCGAAACGAGTTAAATCACAAAACATCGGTTTTGCAAGTGTTCCTCTGATACGCGTCAAAACTTTTTCTCTTATAACTGCGCGAAAAGCATGTATTCGTGCTTAATACGACGAAACAAGCTGTTTTAGACCGAAACGAGCTAAATCTGAACACATCGGTTTTACAAGTGTTCCTCTGATACGCGTCAAAACTTTTTTCTCTTATAACTGCGCGAAAAGCATGTATTCGTGCTTAGTCCAACGAAACAAGCTGTTTAAGACCGAAACGATGTAAATCTGAACACATCGGTTTTACGAGTGTCCCTGTGACACGCGTCAAAACTTTTTCTCTTATAACTGCGCGAAAAGCATGTATTCGTGCTTAGTCCAACGAAACAAGCTGTTTAAGACCGAAACGATGTAAATCTGAACACATCGGTTTTACGAGTGTCCCTGTGACACGCGTCAAAACTTTTTCTCTTATAACTGCGCGAAAAGCATGTATTCGTGCTTAATACAACGAAACAAGCTGTTTTAGACCGAGATGAGCTAAATCTGAACACATCAGTTTTAAAAGTGTCCCTCTAATACGCGTCAAAACTTTTTCTTCTATAACTGCGCGAAAAGCATGTATTCGTGTTTAAAACAACGAAACAAGCTGTTTTATACCAAAACGAGCTGTATCTGAACACATCGGTTTTACAAGTATCCACGTGATACTCGTCAAAACTTTTTCTCTTATAACTGCGCGAAAAGCATGTATTCGTGCTAAATACAACGAATCAAGCTGTTTTAGACCGGAACGAGCTAAATCTGAACACGTCGGTTTTACACGTGTCCCTGTGACACGCGTCAAAACTTTTTCTCTAATAACGGCGCGAAAAGCATGTATTCTTGCTTAATACAGCGAAACAAGCTGTTTTAGACCGAAACGAGCTAAATCACAACACATCGGTTTTACAAGTGTTCCTCTGATACGCGTCAAAACTTTTTCTCTTATAACTGCGCGAAAAGCATGTATTCGTGCTTAATACAACGAAACAAGCTGTTTTAGACCGAAACGAGCTAAATCTGAACACATCGGATTTACATGTGTCCCTCTGATACGCGTCAAAACTTTTTCTCTTATAACTGCGCGAAAAGCATGTATTCTTGCTTAATACAACGAAACAAGCTGTTTTAGACCGAAACGAGCTAAATCACAACACATCGGTTTTACAAGTGTTCCTCTGATACGCGTCTAAACTTTTTCTCTTATAACTGCGCGAAAAGCATGTATTCGTGCTTAGTCCAACGAAACAAGCTGTTTTAGACCGAAACGGGCTAAATCTGAACACATCGGTTTTACAAGTGTCCCTGTGACAGGCGTCAAAACTTTTTCTCTTATAACTGCGCGAAAAGCATGTATTCTTGCTTAATACAGCGAAACAAGCTGTTTTAGACCGAAATGAGCTAAATCACAACACATCGGTTTTACAAGTGTTCCTCTGATACGAGTCAAAACTTTTTCTCTTATAACTGCGCGAAAAGCATGTATTCGTGCTTAATACAACGAAACAAGCTGTTTTAGACCAAAATGAGCTAGATCTGAACACATCGATTTTCCAAGTGTCCACGTGATACGCGTCAAAACTTTTTCTCTTATAACTGCGCGAAAAGCATGTATTCGTGCTTAATACAACGAAACAAGCTGTTTTAGTCCGAAAAGAGGTAAATCTGAACACATCGGTTTTACAAGTGTTCCTCTGATACGCTTCAAAACGTTTTCTCTTATAACCGCGCGAAAAGCATGTATTCTTGCTTAATACAACGAAACAAGCTGTTTTAGACCGAAACGACCCAAATCACAACACATCGGTATTACAAGTGTTCCACGTGATACTCGTCAAAACTTTTTCTCTAATAACTACGCGAAAAGCATGTATTCCTGCTTAACACAGCGAAACAAGCTGTTTTAGACCGAAACGAGCTAAATCACAACACATCGGGTTTACAAGTGTTCCTCTGATACGCGTCAAAACTTTTTCTCTTATAACTGCGCGAAAAGCATGTATTTGTGCTTAGTCCAACGAAACAAGCTGTTTTAGATCGAAACGAGGTAAATCTGAACACATCGGTTTTACAAGTGTCCCTGTGACATGTATTTAAAACTTCTTCTCTTATAACTGCGCGAAAAGCATGTATTCCTGCTTAATACAGCGAAACAAGCTGTTTTAGACCGAAACGAGCTAAATCTTAACACATCGGTTTTACAAGTGTCCCTGTGACAGGCGTCAAAACTTTTTCTCTTATAACTGCGCGAAAAGCATGTATTCTTGCTTAATAAAACGAAACAAGCTGTTTTAGACCGAAAAGAGCTAAATCACAACACATCGGTTTTACAAGTGTTCCTCTGATACGCGTCAAAACTTTTTTCTCTTATAACTGCGCGAAAAGCATGTATTCGTGCTTAGTCCAACGAAACAAGCTGTTTTAGACCGAAACGAGGTAAATCTGAACACATCGGTTTTACAAGTGTCCCTGTGACATGCCTTTAAAACTTTTTCTCTTATACCTGCGCGAAAAGCATGTATGCGTGCTTAATACAACGAAACAAGCTGTTTTAGACCGAAACGAGCTAAATCTGAACACATCGGTTTTACAAGTGTCCCTGTGACACGCGTCAAAACTTTTTCTCTTATTACTGCGCGAAAAGCACGTATTCTTGCTTAATAATACGAAACAAGCTGTTTTAGACCGAAAAGAGCTAAATCACAACACACGGTTTTACAAGTGTTCCTCTGATACGCGTAAAATCTTTTTCTCTTATAACTGCGCGAAAAGCATGTATTCGTGCTTAATACAACGAAACAAGCTGTTTTAGACCGAGATGAGCTAAATCTGAAAACATCAGTTTTACAAATGTCCCTCTAATACGCGTCAAAACTTTTTCTTCTCTAACTGCGCGAAAAGCATGTATTCGTGCTTAAAACAACGAAACAAGCTGTTTTATACCAAAACGAGCTGTATCTGAACACATCGGTTTTACAAGTGTTCCTCTGATACGAGTCAAAACTTTTTCTCTTATAACTGCGCGAAAAGCATGTATTCGTGCTTAATACAACGAAACAAGCTGTTTTAGACCAAAATGAGCTAGATCTGAACACATCGATTTTCCAAGTGTCCACGTGATACGCGTCAAAACTTTTTCTCTTATAACTGCGCGAAAAGCATGTATTCGTGCTTAATACAACGAAACAAGCTGTTTTAGTCCGAAAAGAGGTAAATCTGAACACATCGGTTTTACAAGTGTTCCTCTGATACGCTTCAAAACGTTTTCTCTTATAACCGCGCGAAAAGCATGTATTCTTGCTTAATACAACGAAACAAGCTGTTTTAGACCGAAACGACCCAAATCACAACACATCGGTATTACAAGTGTTCCACGTGATACTCGTCAAAACTTTTTCTCTAATAACTACGCGAAAAGCATGTATTCCTGCTTAACACAGCGAAACAAGCTGTTTTAGACCGAAACGAGCTAAATCACAACACATCGGGTTTACAAGTGTTCCTCTGATACGCGTCAAAACTTTTTCTCTTATAACTGCGCGAAAAGCATGTATTTGTGCTTAGTCCAACGAAACAAGCTGTTTTAGATCGAAACGAGGTAAATCTGAACACATCGGTTTTACAAGTGTCCCTGCGACATGTATTTAAAACTTCTTCTCTTATAACTGCGCGAAAAGCATGTATTCCTGCTTAATACAGCGAAACAAGCTGTTTTAGACCGAAACGAGCTAAATCTGAACACATCGGTTTTACAAGTGTCCCTGTGACAGGCGTCAAAACTTTTTCTCTTATAACTGCGCGAAAAGCATGTATTCTTGCTTAATAAAACGAAACAAGCTGTTTTAGACCGAAAAGAGCTAAATCACAACACATCGGTTTTACAAGTGTTCCTCTGATACGCGTCAAAACTTTTTTCTCTTATAACTGCGCGAAAAGCATGTATTCGTGCTTAGTCCAACGAAACAAGCTGTTTTAGACCGAAACGAGGTAAATCTGAACACATCGGTTTTACAAGTGTCCCTGTGACATGCCTTTAAAACTTTTTCTCTTATACCTGCGCGAAAAGCATGTATGCGTGCTTAATACAACGAAACAAGCTGTTTTAGACCGAAACGAGCTAAATCTGAACACATCGGTTTTACAAGTGTCCCTGTGACACGCGTCAAAACTTTTTCTCTTATAACTGCGCGAAAAGCATGTATTCGTGCTTAATACAACGAAACAAGCTGTTTTAGACCGAGATGAGCTAAATCTGAAAACATCAGTTTTACAAATGTCCCTCTAATACGCGTCAAAACTTTTTCTTCTCTAACTGCGCGAAAAGCATGTATTCGTGCTTAAAACAACGAAACAAGCTGTTTTATACCAAAACGAGCTGTATCTGAACACATCGGTTTTACAAGTGTCCCTGTGACACGCGTCAAAACTTTTTCTCTTATAACTGCGCGAAAAGCACGTATTCTTGCTTAATACAACGAAACAAGCTGTTTTAGACCGAAACGAGCTAAATCTGAACACATCGGTTTTACAAGTGTCCCTGTGACACGCGTCAAATCTTTTTCTCTTATAACTGCGCGAAAAGCATGTAATCTTGCTTAATACAGCGAAACAAGCTGTTTTAGACCGAAACGACCTAAATCACAACACATCGGTTTTACAAGTGTTCCTCTGATACGCGTCAAAACTTTTTCTCTTATAACTGCGCGAAAAGCATGTATTCTTGCTTAATACAACGAAACAAGCTGTTTTAGACCGAAAGGAGCTAAATCACAACACATCGGTTTTACAAGTGTTCCTCTGATACGCGTCTAAACTTTTTCTCTTATAACTGCGCGAAAAGCATGTATTCGTGCCTAATACGACGAAACAAGCTGTTTTAGACCGAAACGAGCTAAATCTGAACACATCGGTTTTACAAGTATCCCTGTGACACGCGTCAAAACTTTTCTTTTATAACTGCGCGAAAAGCATGTATTCTTGCTTAATACAGCGAAACAAGTTGTTTTAGACCGAAACGAGCTAAATCACAACACACCGGTTTTACAAGTGTTCCTCTGATACGCGTCAAAACTTTTTTCTCTTATAACTGCGCGAAAAGCATGTATTCGTGCTTAGTCCAACGAAACAAGCTGTTTAAGACCGAAACGATGTAAATCTGAACACATCGGTTTTACAAGTATCCACGTGATACTCGTCAAAACTTTTTCTCTTATAACTGCGCGAAAAGCATGTATTCGTGCTTAATACAACGAATCAAGCTGTTTTAGACCGAAACGAGCTTAATCTGAACACGTCGGTTTTACACGTGTCTCTGTGACACGCGTCAAAACTTTTTCTCTTATAACTGCGCGAAAAGCACGTATTCTTGCTTAATACAGCGAAACAAGCTGTTTTAGACCGAAACGAGCTAAATCACAACACATCGGTTTTACAAGTGTTCCTCTGATACGCGTCAAAATGTTTTTCTCTTATAACTGCGCGAAAGGCATGTATTCGTGCCTAATACGACGAAACAAGCTGTTTTAGACCGAAACGAGCTAAATCTGAACACATCGGTTTTACAAGTGTCCCTGTGACACGCGTCAAAACTTTTCTTTTATAGCTGCGCGAAAAGCATGTATTCTTGCTTAATACAGCGAAACAAGTTGTTTTAGACCGAAACGAGCTAAATCACAACACACCGGTTTTACAAGTGTTCCTCTGATACGCGTCAAAACTTTTTTCTCTTATAACTGCGCGAAAAGCATGTATTCGTGCTTAGTCCAACGAAACAAGCTGTTTAAGACCGAAACGATGTAAATCTGAACACATCGGTTTTACAAGTATCCACGTGATACTCGTCAAAACTTTTTCTCTTATAACTGCGCGAAAAGCATGTATTCGTGCTTAATACAACGAATCAAGCTGTTTTAGACCGAAACGAGCTTAATCTGAACACGTCGGTTTTACACGTGTCTCTGTGACACGCGTCAAAACTTTTTCTCTTATAACTGCGCGAAAAGCACGTATTCTTGCTTAATACAGCGAAACAAGCTGTTTTAGACCGAAACGAGCTAAATCACAACACATCGGTTTACAAGTGTTCCTCTGATACGCGTCAAAACGTTTTTCTCTTATAACTGCGCGAAAGGCATGTATTCGTGCTTAGTTCAACGAAACAAGCTGTTTTAGACCGAAACGAGGTAAATCTGAACACATCGGTTTTACAAGTGTCCCTGTGACACGCCTTTAAAACTTTTTCTCTTATAACTGCGCGAAAAGCATGTATTCGTGCTTAATACAACGAAACAAGCTGTTTTAGTCCGAAAAGAGGTAAATCTGAACACATCGGTTTTACAAGTGTTCCTCTGATACGCGTCAAAACGTTTTCTGTAAATCTGAACACATCGGTTTTACAAGTGTTCCTCTGATACGCGTCAAAACGTTTTCTCTTATAACTGCGCGAAAAGCATGTATTCTTGCTTAATACAACGAAACAAGCTGTTTTAGACCGAAACGAGCCAAATCACAACACATCGGTATTACAAGTGTTCCACGTGATACTCGTCAAAACTTTTTCTCTAATAACTGCGCGAAAAGCATGTATTCTTGCTTAATACAGCGAAACAAGCTGTTTTAGACCGAAACGAGCTAAATCACAACACATCGGCTTTACAAGTGTTCCTCTGATACGCGTCAAAACTTTTTCTCTTATAACTGCGCGAAAAGCATGTATTCGTGCTTAATACAACGAAACAAGCTGTTTTAGACCGAAACGAGCTAAATCTGAACACATCGGTTTTAAAAGTGTCCATGTGATACGCGTCAAAACTTTTTCTCTTATAACTGCGCGAAAAGCATGTATTCTTGCTCAATACAGCGAAACAAGCTGTTTTAGACGGAAAAGAGTTAAATCACAACACATCGGTTTTACAAGTGTTATTCTGATACGCGTCAAAACTTTTTCTCTTATAACTGCGCGAAAAGCATGTATTCGTGCTTAATACAACGAAACAAGCTGTTTTAGAGCGAGATGAGCTGAATCTGAACACATCGGTTTTACAAGTGTCCCTGTGACATGCCTGTAAAACGTTTTCTCTTATAACTGCGCGAAAAGCATATATTCCTGCTTAATACAGCGAAACAAGCTGTTTTAGACCGAAACGAGCTAAATCACAACACATCGGTTTTACAAGTGTTTCTCTGATACGCGTCAAAACTTTTTCTCTTATAACTGCGCGAAAAGCATGTATTCGTGCTTAGTCCAATGAAACAAGCTGTTATAGACCGAAACGGGCTAAATCTGAACACATCGGTTTTACAAGTGTCCCTGTGACACGCGTCAAAACTTTTTCTCTTATAAGTGCGCGAAAAGCATGTATTCTTGGTTAATACAGCGAAACAAGCTGTTTTAGACCGAAATGAGCTAAATCACAACACATCGGTTTTACAAGTGTTCCTCTGATACGCGTCAAAACTTTTTCTCTTATAACTGCGCGAAAAGCATGTATTCGTGCTTAATACAACGAAACAAGCTGTTTTAGACCAAAATGAGCTAAATCACAACACATCGGTTTTACAAGTGTTCCTCTGATACGCGTCAAAACTTTTTTTCTCTTATAACTGCGCGAAAAGCACGTATTCGTGCTTAGTTCCACGAAACAAGCTGTTTTAGACCAAAACGAGGTAAATCTGAACACATCGGTTTTACAAGTGTCCCTGTGACACGCCTTTAAAACTTTTTCTCTTATAACTGCGCGAAAAGCATGTATTCCTGCTTAATACAGCGAAACAAGCTGTTTTAGACCGAAACGAGATAAATCACAACATATCGGCTTTACAAGTGTTCCTCTGATACGCGTCAAATCTTTTTCTCTTATGCCTGCGCGAAAAGCATGTATTCTTGCTTAATACAACGAAACAAGCTGTTTTAGACCGAAACGAGCTAAATCACAACACACCGGTTTTACAAGTGTTCCTCTGATACGCGTCAAAACTTTTTTCTCTTATAACTGCGCGAAAAGCATGTATTCGTGCTTAGTCCAACGAAACAAGCTGTTTAAGACCGAAACGATGTAAATCTGAACACATCGGTTTTACAAGTATCCACGTGATACTCGTCAAAACTTTTTCTCTTATAACTGCGCGAAAAGCATGTATTCGTGCTTAATACAGCGAAACAAGCTGTTTTAGACCGAAACGAGCTAAATCACAACACATCGGTTTTACAAGTGTCCCTGTGACATGCATTTAAAACTTTTTCTCTTATAACTGCGCGAAAACCATGTATTCCTGCTTAATACAACGAAACAAGCTGTTTTAGACCGAAACGGGCTAAATCTGAACACATCGGTTTTACAAGTGTCCCTGTGACACGCGTCAAAACTTTTTCTCTTATAACTGCGCGAAAAGCATGTATTCTTGGTTAATACAGCGAAACAAGCTGTTTTAGACCGAAACGAGCTAAATCACAACACATCGGTTTTACAAGTGTTCCTCTGATACGCGTCAAAACGTTTTCTCTTATAACTGCGCGAAAATCATGTATTCGTGCTTAATACAAGGAAACAAGCTGTTTTAGACCGAAACGAGCTAAATCACAACACATATGTTTTACAAGTGTCTCTCTAATACGCGTCAAAACTTTTTCTTCTATAACTGCGCGTAAAGCATGTATTCGTGCTTAATACAACGACACAAGCTGTTTTAGACCGAAACGAGCAAAATCTGAACACATCGGTTTTACAAGTGTCCCTGTGACACGCGTCAAAACTTTTTCTCATATAACTGCGCGAAAAGCATGTATTCTTGCTTAATACAGCGAAACAAGTTGTTTTAGACCGAAATGAGCTAAATCACAACACATCGGTTTTACAAGTGTTCCTCTGATACGCGTCAAAACTTTTTCTCTTATAACTGCGCGAAAAGCATGTATTCGTGCTTAATACAACGAAACAAGCTGTTTTAGACCAAAATGAGCTAGATCTGAACACAACGGTTTTCCAAGTGTCCATGTGATACGCGTCAAAACTTTTTCTCTTATAACTGCGCGAAAAGCATGTATTCTTGCTTAATACAGCGAAACATGCTGTTTTAGACCGAAACGAGCTAAATCACAACACCTCGGTTTTACAAGTGTTCCTCTGATACGCGTCTAAACTTTTTCTCTTATAACTGCGCGAAAAGCATATATTCCTGCTTAATACAACGAAACAAGCTGTTTTAGACCGAAACGAGCTAAATCTGAACACATCGGTTTTAAAAGCATCCTTGTGACACGCGTCAAAACTTTTTCTCTTATAACTGCGCGAAAAGCGTGTATTCTTCCTTAATACAGCGAAACAAGCTGTTCTAGACCGAAACGAGCTAAATCACAACACATCGGTTTTACAAGTGTTCCTCTGATACGCGTCTAAACTTTTTCTCTTATAACTGCGCGAAAAGCATATATTCCTGCTTAATACAACGAAACAAGCTGTTTTAGACCGAAACGAGCTAAATCTGAACACATCGGTTTTAAAAGCATCCCTGTGACACGCGTCAAAACTTTTTCTCTTATAACTGCGCGAAAAGCATGTATTCTTCCTTAATACAGCGAAACAAGCTGTTTTAGACCGAAATGAGCTAAATCACAACACATCGGTTTTACAAGTGTTCCTCTGATACGCGTCAAAACTTTTTCTCTTATAACTGCGCGAAAAGAATGTATTCGTGCTTAATACAACGAAACAAGCTGTTATAGACCAAAACGAGCTAAATCTGAACACATCGGTTTTAAAAGTGTCCATGTGATACGCGTCAAGACTGTTTCTCTTATAACTGCGCGAAAAGATTGTATTCGTGCTTAATACAACGAAACAAGCTGTTTTAGACCAAAACAATCTAGATCTGAACACCGGTTTTACAAGTGTCCATGTGATACGCGTCAAAACTTTTTTCTCTTATAACTGCGCGAAAAGCACGTATTCTTGCTTAATAATACGAAACAAGCTGTTATAGACCGAAAAGAGCTAAATCACAACACATCGGTTTTACAAGTGTTCCTCTGATACGCGTCAAAACTTTTTCTCTTATAACTGCGCGAAAAGCATGTATTCGTGCTTAATACAACGAAACAAGCTGTTTTAGACCGAGATGAGCTAAATCTGAACACATCGGTTTTACAAGTGTCCCTGTGACATGCCTGTAAAACTTTTTCTCTTATAACTGCGCGAAAAGCATGTATTCCTGCTTAATACAGCGAAACAAGCTGTTTTAGACCGAAACGAGCTAAATCACAACACAGCGGTTTTACAAGTGTTCCTCTGACACGCGTCAAACCTTTTTCTCTTATAACTGCGCGAAAAGCATGTATTCTTGGTTAATGCCACGAAACAAGCTGTTTTAGACCGAAACGAGCTAAATCTGAACACATCGGTTATACAAGTATCCCTGTGACACGCGTCAAAACTTTTTCTCTTATAACTGCGCGAAAAGCATGTATTCTTCCTTAATACAGCGAAACAAGCTGTTTTAGACCGAAATGAGCTAAATCACAACACATCGGTTTTACAAGTGTTCCTCTGATACGCGTCAAAACTTTTTCTCTTATAACTGCGCGAAAAGAATGTATTCGTGCTGAATACAACGAAACAAGCTGTTTTAGACCAAAACGAGCTAAATCTGAACACATCGGTTTTAAAAGTGTCCATGTGATACGCGTCAAGACTTTTTCACTTATAACGGCGCGAAAAGATTGTATTCGTGCTTAATACAACGACACAAGCTGTTTTAGACCAAAACGATCTTTTTTTTTTTTTTTTTTTTTTTTGAAAAGTTTGAAAAGTATTTATTTGAAGTGTGTTTCATACACTTCAGGAAGGAGGCCAAAAGGCGTGGTGCCTGACGAGGGCCTTCCTCCCTGGGGGTAAGCAAACTGCACTCGGCACATACACACACAAAATAAACAAATACAATAAATGTAGCGGTCGCCATTACACTTGCTGGCATGTTAAAAGAAAAACAAAGGAAAAACTGTACAACAATGTTAAGGTATCTTCGAAGTTGTTAAGATGCGTGCTGTTGGGTTACAGGGAATTATAAAAAGGAAAAAAATATATATATACAATCATGTTGACTGTTATCAATTTATAATATGTCACAGGATGTACCGGTTAGTCATGAAGTCAACAGTGCAATCACTTTTCTCTTGTATATTTTTTGAGTTCTGCATTGATGGAGGAGGTCATGAAAATTTCTGTTTTCATTCAAAAAGGTAGTCATCTGATATCTAATCGTTTGGAATCCGTAATTTGTTCTTGATTTTGGTGCTCTTATTGTCATGTGTCGAAGGGGATATGGGTTTTGCGGTAGTTCTGGTGTTGCACGAAAATTAGTTTCAAGATGAAATCTGTTATATGTTTCAAGTGCTAGCCGAAGAGTTTTTAATTGAAAAATTGTCAGTAACCCCAAGCTGTTCCACCACGAGTTAGTGCTATCCAAGTAGCCTAGATTAGCAATTGCTCGTATGGCCTTTTTCTGTAGTAAAAACAAAGCATTTAAATTAGTCTGTGTTGAGTCTCCCCATATCAGTAAACAATAGCGAAGATGTGAATAAATTAAACTGAAATAAAGTTGCTTTTTGAGCCATACTGGCAATAGAAGTCTAAATTTATTTAGAAGGCCCACTGATCGCGAAATTTTTTTTCTTACTTGATTAATATGGTCAGTCCACAACAGGTGTTCATTAAATATAACTCCAAGGAATTTTATTGACTGTACTCGTTGTAAAATATTCGAATTGTATAATATGATTGGCTCATTATCTATGACTTTATTTTTAGCTCTGAATATTACATACTTCGTCTTCGTGATGTTTAGTTCTAACCTGTTGGCCCTCAACCATAATGTAAGGTTTTCTAGCCAGAGATTAGCTCTACATTCTATGGCTTGTAAACTCGCGTCATGAAAGAAAATATTTGTGTCGTCAGCGTATAAAACTGTTTCGGAGGAAGGAAGAATATTAACAATGTCATTTATGTGAACTAGGAATAGAATAGGACCCAGTATTGAGCCCTGTGGCACACCAGTGCGTATAAGGCCGTGGCTTGAAGGTATGTCGTTAATCATTGTGAATTGTACTCTGGATGATAAGTAGCTCTGAATAAGATTAAGTGCGGAACCTCGTATCCCATAGAATTGTAATTTGCGCAGTAAAATTTTGTGACAGACCGAGTCGAAGGCTTTTCTAAAGTCTAAGAATAGTCCAAGTGTAAAAATTCTGTTTTCTATATTGTTAATTATTTTATCCTTTATGTGAAGTAAAGCTTTTTCCGTAGATTTCCCTTTCTGAAAGCCATATTGTTCTTTCGCTATAGCTCCGATCTTAATGAAGTACGAAGTAAGGCGGGTATTGATGACTTGTTCAGCAATTTTTGAGAAGACCGGTAAAACGGATATTGGGCGATAATTGTTTGGATCATTATAGCTTCCTGTCTTATGTACCACACAAACTCTTGCTATCTTTAATTTATCTGGAAACCTGCCTTCTTTCAGCATTTGGTTGCATATATGGGACAACAAAGGTGCGATAATATCAGATACGGCTTTTACTACCTCACCCTTGATGTTATCAGCTCCAACGGAGCAGTTATTTTTTAGACGTATTATATACGAAGAGATTTCGGCTGTAGTTGTTGGGGAAAGAAATATCGAAGGCTTTGGTATGCCTTTAAGATATGACATTGGATCAGTGCATGTTGTTTGCGCAGACTGATTGTCACCAACCGTCAGGAAGTGTTCGTTAAACATGTCTGATAAGGGACGACCTCTGAGTGGAACGCCATCTACCACAATCTCTACTGGAGTTGGCTCGGTTCGTTTTGATACTAAATTGTTGTATGACCTCCATATCTTATTAGGGGCAAGTTTATTAGCGAACGCTTTTGCGTAATATTCCTGTTTTGCGGTTTTTAGATCAGTGTTGAGCTTATTCCTTACAGCTTTATGCAAGTTTAGTATATTGATGTCCTTGTGCTTCAAAAAATCAGCAAAGAGATTGTGTTTTTGCCTTATTCTTTTGTACAGCTCTTTCGTAACCCACGGTTTCTTAGACTTTTTGTACCTAGAGCGGCGGACTAGAGGAAAGGCTTCATAATAGGCATCTTGAAATTTTTTTTCAAAGACATCGTAACAGCGACTAGGATCTTCTTCATTAAAAACGAGTGACCAGTCCACCTCTGAAATCATGCGTCGAAAGCAATATATAGTTTCGTCATTAACTTTCCGATAGAAAGTGTTAGCTGTGCTATTAGAAAAAGTTTTCCTCGAATGGGGCAAAAAGACAAAAAATGGAAGATGGTCGCTAACATCGCAGGCCATCACACCCGACTGTACATCATTTGGTAAGAAATCAGTGAAACATAAATCGAGAGCAGTTCTGGTACTTGTGGTAATTCTTGTTGGCAGGTTTATAACATTTGCACAGCTGTAGGAAGACATCATACCAATAAAACTCTTAGAAACTGTATTCTCAGTCAATATATCTATGTTAAAATCACCCAGCACGACAACAGATTGGCTATGTCCTGTAAATGAGTGAAGTACACTGTCAAGGTAGGAAAAAAAGCGTTCAACTTTACCAGACGGGGGTCTATAAACAAGAATTATAATAACACCACAAGATTCGGCAACAAGTACCTCAAAATCACAATCAACAACGGAAAACGACTCTAGGGAGGCGTGTGATACGCCATCACGAAAATACAGAGAGACACCGCCCCCTTTTTTGTTGTCTCTGAACAAAGACACATGAGAATAGTCTTCAAATTGAGCAACGTCAGAGGAATCAGTGAACCAGGTTTCTGTAAATGCTAGAACATCAAATTTATGGTGAAGTAAGTTCAGATAAGCGCCAACGGCATCTCCTTTGTTTCGAAGACTTTGTGAGTTTAAACAAAACATAGAAAGAGGCTTATTTGAATGAGAAGGTAATCCCATTACTGTCTCGTTAAATTCATGTATCGCGTAGTAACTGCGGTTTTGTGAAGATGCTTCGTAATCCATACTGCTAGAAAAGATAAAGAAACACAGAAAAAAAAAACTAAGTTGATGGACGCTCACGCCTCAGAATCATCACTTTCAGCCTGCTTAGTTTCCTTGATATTACACAGATCTGCCTCACACGAAATCCGCAGAATTGGTTCACCTGGGCCCTTGCGGACCATCACCTTTCCATTCTTTTGCCACGTGAAGCAGTAACCCATCTGCTGTGCCCTTGTGCGTGCCAGCCACAAAAGATGCTTGTTTCGACTGGTAAGGTTATCGTAGAAGCGGACTTCTGATTCACTGTCAACCAGTTGCTTATTCTTGCTCTTCCAGTTCTCTTTTGTTTTTCGAGAAACGAACCGCACTAGAATGGGAGCCTTTCGACCTTTTCTTGTGGAAAGACGGTGAATGCCATCAATGTCGTCTTCAACAAGCGAACGAAGGCCAAGGGAAGCAGCCAACGCATTGATTTTAGGTAAAAGGTTTTCATTTTCTTCCCATTTGACCCCATGAATCTCGAGATTCTGCCGTCTACCATACTGTTCAAGTTCGTTAACTTGATCCTTTAAATCAGAAATCTCCTTCGCACTGACGGAGTCTTCCACTGCTGTAATACGCTCCTTAATGTCTGTTAGTTCACGGTCCTGCTTGGTTAGGCGCTGTAGCACTTCATCATACTTATCCGACATGTGTTGGACAGACACTTGTACATCAGTCACTATTTGCTTTAACTCGGGAAGGGCATTCATCGCCTCAACTAAAGGCATCAGAAGGCATAGCTTTTTTTGCATATCTGTCACGATGCCCATTAGTGCCTGTTGAGAGAGCTGCTGCTGTTCGTTATTTGAACAGCTATGCGTAGAGGAGGAGCCACGTGAGCGACATTGATCGCTGGACGGTCGAGAAGTGCGCTCTGACGCCACTACACATGTCCGACATTTCCACTGCGCAATGCTGCTATCGGCCTTTTTGCTATTGTAGCTTCTGGCTGTTAGACCTGAACATGCTTTTCCAACATGGTAGTTGAATTCGCACGCTACACAGGTTACAAATGGGGAATCGGGTGGGATAACAGCATGGCAGGAAAGACAAGGGTCAGGCTCTTCTTGAGCCGTATGATTAGGCATGGCTATCACTAAGCAACAGCACCCGGCAGCAGCAGCAGCAGCAGCAGCAGCAGACGATGCAATAGAAAAAAAAATAAAGGAAGCAAGGCCACCAACCTGCGAAGTGGTAGAAAAGCGTCAAGCGCCTTCCAAGACAAGCGTCGGCGATGTGCAACTGCTGCTACTGCCGAATGCAAATGCGGAGCAATGATTCCCAGTATCGCCGAAGAAACCTCGGTAGTTCGAACGTGGTTGCTGGGGCCAATGGGAGCAGGCTAGGTTTCCCGGATGATACGAGGAGATACGGTCCGCAATCTTCGAAACCGTGCGTCGTTGTCAGCAGGAAATTCTTCAGATGCAGCGCAGCCGCAGTGGAGCCATGCGCCAAAGGTTGAACTTGAACGGAGGCCCAGCCGTAAAACTGCGAAGTGGTAGAAAAGCGTCAAGCGCCTTCCAAGACAAGCGTCGGCGATGTGCAACTGCTGCTACTGCCGAACACCGGTTTTACAAGTGTCCATGTGATACGCGTCAAAACTTTTTTCTCTTATAACTGCGCGAAAAGCACGTGTTCTTGCTTAATAATACGAAAAGAGCTAAATCACAACATATCGGTTTTACAAGTGTTCCTCTGATACGCGTCAAAACTTTTTCTCTTATAACTGCGCGAAAAGCATGTATTCGTGCTTAATACAACGAAACAAGCTGTTTTAGACCAAGATGAGCTAAATCTGAACACATCGGTTTTACAAGTGTCCCTGTGACATGCCTGTAAAACTTTTTCTCTTATAACTGCGCGAAAAGCATGTATTCCTGCTTAATACAGCGAAACAAGCTGTTTTAGACCGAAACGAGCTAAATCACAACACATCGGTTTTACAAGTGTTCCTCTGATACGCGTCAAAACTTTTTCTCTTATAACTGCGCGAAAAGCATGTATTCGTGCTTAGTCCAACGAAACAAGCTGTTTTAGACCGAAACGAGGTAAATCTGAACACATCGGTTTTACAAGTGTCCCTGTAACATGCATTTAAAACTTTTTCTCTTATAACTGCGCGAAAAGCATGTATTCCTGCTTAATACAGCGAAACAAGCTGTTTTAGACCGAAACGAGCTAAATCACAACACATCGATTTTACAAGTGTTCCTCTGATACGCGTCAAAATTTTTTTTCTCTAATAACTGCGCGAAAAGCATGTATTCGTGCTTAGTCCAGCGAAACAATCTGTTTTAGACCGAAACGAGGTAAATCTGAACACATCGGTTTTACAAGTGTCCCTGTGACATGCCTTTAAAACTTTTTCTCTTATTTTTGGATTACAGGCGCGAAAACAGACAGACCACAAGGTAGATAAACGGGACGGAGCGCCACTCACAACTGATTTATTCAAAGGCACGACAAACATATATATACCAGCTGACACGCAAAGAATACCATCATGTTCCAATCTGATATGACAGCGAACGCGTGAAAAAATCGTTCTCTGCCCTATACATCGATATGGACGTGTCGCTGACACACATGCTTCTTTTCTTAGCAATAAAGAATGCTTCGATTAATTCCCTGGCTTTTGTGTCTTTACTTCTTGATAAAATTCGCACACCAGAAAAACATGGCTCACAAGAGCGTGACGGGCAACACCTTATATGCTTAAGCAAATTTGGCCCTTCCTTATTTTGCTCCACATTTCTTTCATGTTCCCTGATTCGCTCATTAACGCAGCGTCCAGTTTGCCCTATATAGGAGCGGCCGCACAAGAGGGGGATTTCATAGACCACACCTTCGGTGCACTTCATGAACGATCGCCCATGTTTGGTGCCACACCCTCTCTCATCATTTCGTTCTCTTTCAATGCGAGAACAAAGGCTTCCGAGCTTTTTTGGGGCTGAAAAGACAAGCGGCACACCATGCCTGCTCGCAACCTTTTTCAAATTGTGGGATAACTTGTGCACATAGGGCACCACCACAGGTCGCACCACCTCTTCTCGAGGGACATCTTGGCCAGCTCTCACATCCTTTCTTTTTATTTTCTGTAGTAGGCTTTCTGCGACCGCCGTTACGAGCGAACCATGGCAGAGGCTGCTTAGCCGGTTCTTGTTAGATAAGTTGGGTAAGCTTGATATAGAAGACCCCTTTCTTACCAAAAAGTCCGATCAAGTGTGTGAATTCTTTGAATCGCCTCGTGATGTTGGACGCGCCTTTTCGGTAGATGTTGTGGATTTATTTTATTCTGTTCCTCACGAAGCCTTGTTTACTGCTGTCAGAGATTGCATTGAAAGTAAAGACCCTATTTCCTTTCAAAATACTGCGGGTGTATCCATCGATGACTTTTTAACCCTTTTACAGTTTTATTTACAGTCTACCTTCGTAACTTTTGACGAGCAGTGTTTTCTGCAAAAAGCTGGCATATGTATAGGCTCCTGTGCTGCACCGGTTTTGTGTAATATTTTTCTTTCCCAAATGGATCAAGTTTTGAACCAGGTTTTACCAGCCAGCAAAGTTTTTAAAGTGTTCAGATATGTGGACGACTTTTTAATCATTCTTACCAAGGACGGAAGTTTAAACTTCGAAGAAAGTGTGCGTGATGTGTTATCCTTATTTAGACAAAATGGAAATGGCTTAAGTTTTACTTGTGAAGTTTCTGAAGGTAATGTTTTACAGTTTTTAGATGTTAGTTTTGATTTTTGTGAGGAACAGGTTTGTTGGGCGTATGCTCCGCGCGTAAAAAAGGGGCTTCTGCCATATGACTCTGCTCACTCCAAGCTAATAAAAAGGGGGATTGCTACACTCTGCCTCGAATCCGCTATTAGAAAATCATGCTCTCACAAGATGCAACTAAGTTTCCAAAACCAATTGGCTAGGCTGTCTTCAGCCGGGTTCCCTGGTTCGCTCGTAACGGCGGTCGCAGAAAGCCTACAACAGAAAATAAAAAGAAAGGATGTGAGAGCTGGCCAAGATGTCCCTCGAGAAGAGGTGGTGCGACCTGTGGTGGTGCCCTATGTGCACAAGTTATCCCACAGTTTGAAAAAGGTTGCGAGCAGGCATGGTGTGCCGCTTGTCTTTTCAGCCCCAAAAAAGCTCGGAAGCCTTTGTTCTCGCATTGAAAGAGAACGAAATGATGAGAGAGGGTGTGGCACCAAACATGGGCGATCGTTCATGAAGTGCACCGAAGGTGTGGTCTATGAAATCCCCCTCTCGTGCGGCCGCTCCTATATAGGGCAAACTGGACGCTGCGTTAATGAGCGAATCAGGGAACATGAAAGAAATGTTGAGCAAAATAAGGAAGGGCCAAATTTGCTTAAGCATATAAGGTGTTGCCCTTCACGCTCTTGTGAGCCATGTTTTTCTGGTGTGCGAATTTTATCAAGAAGTAAAGACACAAAAGCCAGGGAATTAATCGAAGCATTCTTTATTGCTAAGAAAAGAAGCATGTGTGTCAGCGACACGTCCATATCGATGTATAGGGCAGAGAACAATTTTTTCACGCGTTCGCTGTCATATCAGATTGGAACATGATGGTATTCCTTGCGTGTCACCTGGTATATATATGTTTGTCGTGCCTTTGAATAAATCAGTTGTGAGTGGCGCTCCGTCCCGTTTATCTACCTTGTGGTCTGTCTGTTTTCGCGCCTGTAATGCAAAGATGTACCAACTTGCCCAGCAAGACGTTCTTTTTCTCTAATACCTGCGCGAAAAGCATGTATTCGTAATTAATACAACGAAACAAGCTGTTTTAGACCGAAACGAGCTAAATCTGAACACATCGGTTTTACAAGTGTCCCTGTGAAAGCGTCAAAACTTTTTCTCTTATAACTGCGCGAAAAGCATGTATTCTTGCTTAATACAGCGAAACAAGCTGTTTTAGAACGAATCGAGCAAAATCACAAAACATCGGTTTTACAAGTGTTCCTCTGATACGCGTCAAAACTTTTTCTCTTATAACTGCGCGAAAAGCATGTATTCGTGCTTAATACAACGAAACAAGCTGTTTTAGACCGAAACGAGCTAAATCTTAATGAAAATATACCTGCGCTCAAAAGACACGGACTGAAAGATAAAGACACACACACACAGCGCTGGACTTACAACTGAATTTTTTTTTCGGGAAACACTGCTCTTTATACACATCAGCAGCCTGCTCAAGAAATGTGGGAAAAAGGGTACGGTGCCTAGCAAGGAGGGAGCAAAACAAAGGGAGAAAACGGTGGTGATTCCGTACATTCATGGCGTGTCCCATAATCTTAGAAGAATTGCATCGAAACTAAAAACTAGGGTCGTTTTTTCAGCCCCGGACAAATTGGAAAAGTTATGCAAAATAGTAACGTACCCAGAAAGAAAAGCTAAGGGGTGTAAAAAGAAACACCAAGTCCCCATGGTCGCATGCGCAGAAGGAGTGGTTTACAGGATGCCGCTGACATGTGGAAAAGCATATGTAGGCCAAACGGGGCGGTGTTTGAACGAGCGGCTCCGTGAACATTGGAGGAACATGGAACGGAAAGGCGATGGGAATTTGGTGGTTCATTGTCAAGAGTGTAAATGTGTACCTTCCTATAACGAGACAAAGATAGTAAGCAGGAACCGTGACCAAACGACGCGTGAAATATATGAAGCCATGAGCATAGCGGACAGTGGGGTTGCATGCGTGAGTAGCACGTCCCGTTCACTACTATCAAAGGAAAAGGCATTTTTGCAAAAGGGAAGGTAGGACTGGACATGTGACGAGACAGTTTGTCGATTTTTTATCATCCGGGTGTTATCCTCTTCCATTTTTATCAGCTGCTGATGTGTATAAAGAGCAGTGTTTCCCGAATAAAAAATTCAGTTGTAAGTCCAGCGCTGTGTGTGTGTGTCTTTATCTTTCAGTCCGTGTCTTTTGAGCGCAGGTATATTTTCAATATGGTAAACCAACTCGCCCAACAAGCCACTCTGCACACTGAGCTAAATCTGAACACATCGGTTTTACAAGTGTCCCTGTGACACGCTTCAAAACTTTTTCTCTTATAACTGCGCGAAAAGCATGTATTCTTGCTTAATACAGCGAAACAAGCTGTTTTAGACCGAAATGAGCTAAATCACAACACATCGGTTTTACAAGTGTTCCTCTGATACGCGTCAAAACTTTTTCTCTTAGAACTGCGCGTAAAGCATGTATTCGTGCTTAATATGACGAAACAAGCTGTTTTAGACCGAAACGAGCTAAATCACAACACATCGGTTTTACAAGTGTCTCTCTAATACGCGTCAAAACTTTTTCTTCTATAACTGCGCGTAAAGCATGTATTCGTGCTTAATACAACGACACAAGCTGTTTTAGACCGAAAGGAGCAAAATCTGAACACATCGGTTTTACAAGTGTCCCTGTGACACGCGTCAAAACTTTTTCTCATATAACTGCGCGAAAAGCATGTATTCTTGCTTAATACAGCGAAACAAGTTGTTTTAGACCGAAATGAGCAAAATCACAACACATCGGTTTTACAAGTGTTCCTCTGATACGCGTCTAAACTTTGTCTCTTATAACTGCGCGAAAAGCATGTATTCGTGCTTAATACTACGAAACAAGCTGTTTTAGACCAAAATGAGCTAGATCTGAACACATCGGTTTTCCAAGTGTCCATGTGATACGCGTCAAAACTTTTTCTCTTATAACTGCGCGAAAAGCATGTATTCGTGCTTAATACAACGAAACAAGCTGTTTTAGTCCGAAAAGAGGTAAATCTGAACACTTTTTTTCTTATAACTGCGCGAAAAGCATGTATTCTTGCTTAATACAGCGAATCGTGCTGTTTTAGACCGAAACGAGCTAAATCACAACACATCGGTTTTACAAGTGTTCCCCCGATACGCGTGTAATCTTTTTCACTTATAACTGCGCGAAAACCATGTATTCGTGCTTAGTCCAACGAAACAAGCTGCTTTAGACCGAAACGAGGTAAATCTGAACACATCGGTTTTACAAGTGTCCCTGTGACATGCATTTAAAACTTTTTCTCTTATAACTGCGCGAAAAGCATGTATTCCTGCTTAATACAACGAAACAAGCTGTTTTAGACCGAAACGGGCTAAATCTGAACACATCGGTTTTACAAGTGTCCCTGTGACACGCGTCAAAACTTTTTCTCTTATAACTGCGCGAAAAGCATGTATTCTTGGTTAATACAGCGAAACAAGCTGTTTTAGACCGAAACGAGCTAAATCACAACACATCGGTTTTACAAGTGTTCCTCTGATACGCGTCAAAACTTTTTCTTCTATAACTGCGCGTAAAGCATGTATTCGTGCTTAATACAACGACACAAGCTGTTTTAGACCGAAACGAGCAAAATCTGAACACATCGGTTTTACAAGTGTCCCTGTGACACGCGTCAAAACTTTTTCTCATATAACTGCGCGAAAAGCATGTATTCTTGCTTAATACAGCTAAACAAGCTGTTTTAGACCGAAATGAGCTAAATCACAACACATCGGTTTTACAAGTGTTCCTCTGATACGCGTCAAAACTTTTTCTCTTATAACTGCGCGAAAAGCATGTATTCGTGCTTAATACAACGAAACAAGCTGTTTTAGACCAAAATGAGCTAGATCTGAACATATCGGTTTTCCAAGTGTCCATGTGATACGCGTCAAAACTTTTTCTCTTATAACTGCGCGAAAAGCATGTATTCGTGCCTAATACAACGACACAAGCTGTTTTCGTCCGAAAAGAGGTAAATCTGAACACATCGGTTTTACAAGTGTTCCTCTGATACGCGTCAAAACTTTTTCTCTTATAACTGCGCGAAAAGCATGTATTCTTGGTTAATACAGCGAAAGAAGCTGTTTTAGACCGAAACGAGCTAAATCACAACACATCGGTTTTACAAGTGTTCCTCTGATACGCGTCAAAACGTTTTCTCTTATAACTGCGCGAAAAGCATGTATTCGTGCTTAATACAACGAAACAAGGTGTTTTAGACCGAAACGAGCTAAATCACAACACATCGGTTTTACAAGTGTCTCTCTAATACGCGTCAAAACTTTTTCTTCTATAACTGCGCGTAAAGCATGTATTCGTGCTTAATACAACGACACAAGCTGTTTTAGACCGAAAGGAGCAAAATCTGAACACATCGGTTTTACAAGTGTCCCTGTGACACGCGTCAAAACTTTTTCTCATATAACTGCGCGAAAAGCATGTATTCTTGCTTAATACAGCGAAACGAGTTGTTTTAGACCGAAATGAGCAAAATCACAACACATCGGTTTTACAAGTGTTCCTCTGATACGCGTCAAAACTTTTTCTCTTATAACTGCGCGAAAAGCATGTATTCGTGCTTAATACAACGAAACAAGCTGTTTTAGACCAAAATGAGCTAGATCTGAGCACATCGGTTTTCCAAGTGTCCATGTGACACGCGTCAAAACTTTTTCTCTTATAACTGCGCGAAAAGCATGTATTCTTGCTTAATACAGCGAAACATGCTGTTTTAGACCGAAACGAGCTAAATCACAACACCTCGGTTTTACAAGTGTTCCTCTGATACGCGTCTAAACTTTTTCTCTTATAACTGCGCGAAAAGCATATATTCCTGCTATATACAACGAAACAAGCTGTTTTAGACCGAAACGAGCTAAATCTGAACACATCGGTTTTAAAAGCATCCCTGTGACACGCGTCAAAACTTTTTCTCTTATAACTGCGCGAAAAGCATGTATTCTTCCTTAATACAGCGAAACAAGCTGTTCTAGACCGAAACGAGCTAAATCACAACACATCGGTTTTACAAGTGTTCCTCTGATACGCGTCTAAACTTTTTCTCTTATAACTGCGCGAAAAGCATATATTCCTGCTTAATACAACGAAACAAGCTGTTTTAGATCGAAACGAGCTAAATCTGAACACATCGGTTTTAAAAGCATCCCTGTGACACGCGTCAAAACTTTTTCTCTTATACCTGCGCGAAAGGCATGTATTCTTCCTTAATACAGCGAAACAAGCTGTTTTAGACCGAAATGAGCTAAATCACAACACATCGGTTTTACAAGTGTTCCTCTGATACGCGTCAAAACTTTTTCTCTTATAACTGCGCGAAAAGAATGTATTCGTGCTTAATACAACGAAACAAGCTGTTTTAGACCAAAACGAGCTAAATCTGAACAAATCGGTTTTAAAAGTGTCCATGTGATACGCGTCAAGACTGTTTCTCTTATAACTGCGCGAAAAGATTGTATTCGTGCTTAATACAACGAAACAAGCTGTTTTAGACCAAAACGATCTAGATCTGAACACCGGTTTTACAAGTGTCCATGTGATACGCGTCAAAACTTTTTTCTCTTATAACTGCGCGAAAAGCACGTATTCTTGCTTAATAATACGAAACAAGCTGTTATAGACCGAAAAGAGCTAAATCACAACACATCGGTTTTACAAGTGTTCCTCTGATACGCGTCAAAACTTTTTCTCTTATAACTGCGGGAAAAGCATGTATTCGTGCTTAATACAACGAAACAAGCTGTTTTAGACCGAGATGAGCTAAATCTGAACACATCGGTTTTACAAGTGTCCCTGTGACATGCCTGTAAAACTTTTTCTCTTATAACTGCGCGAAAAGCATGTATTCCTGCTTAATACAGCGAAACAAGCTGTTTTAGACCGAAACGAGCTAAATCACAACACATCGGTTTTACAAGTGTTCCTCTGACACGCGTCAAAACTTTTTCTCTTATAACTGCGCGAAAAGCATGTATTCTTGGTTAATACAGTGAAACAAGCTGTTTTAGACCGAAACGAGCTAAATCACAACACATCGGTTTTACAAGTGTTCCTCTGATACGCGTCAAAACGTTTTCTCTTATAACTGCGCGAAAAGCATGAATTCGTGCTTAATACAACGAAACAAGGTGTTTTAGACCGAAACGAGCTAAATCACAAGACATTGGTTTTACAAGTGTCTCTCTAATACGCGTCAAAACTTTTTCTTCTATAACTGCGCGTAAAGCATGTATTCGTGCTTAATACAACGACACAAGCTGTTTTAGACCGAAACGAGCAAAATCTGAACACATCGGTTTTACAAGTGTCCCTGTGACACGCGTCAAAACTTTTTCTCATATAACTGCGCGAAAAGCATGTATTCTTGCTTAATACAGCGAAACAAACTGTTTTAGACCGAAATGAGCTAAATCACAACACATCGGTTTTACAAGTGTTCCTCTGATACGCGTCAAAACTTTTTCTCTTATAACTGCGCGGAAAGCTTGTATTCTTGCTTTATACAACGAAACAAGCTGTTTTGGACCGAAACGAGCTAAATCTGAACACATAGGTATTAAAAGTGTCCCTGTGACACGCGTCAAAACTTTTTCTCTTATAACTGCGCGAAAAGCATGTATTCTTGCTTAATACAGCGAAACAAGCTGTTTTAGACCGAAACGAGCTAAATCACAACACATCGGTTTTACAAGTGTTCCTCTGATACGCGTCTAAACTTTTTCTCTTATAACTGCGCGAAAAGCACATATTCCTGCTTAAAACCACGAAACAAGCTGTTTTAGACCGAAACGAGCTAAATCTGAACACATCGGTTTTACAAGTGTTCCTCTGATACGCGTCAAAACTTTTTCTCTTATAACTGCGCGAAAAGAATGTATTCGTGCTTAATACAACGAAACAAGCTGTTTTAGACCAAAACGAGCTAAATCTTAACACATCGGTTTTAAAAGTGTCCATGTGATACGCGTCAAGACTTTTTCACTTATAACTGCGCGAAAAGATTGTATTCGTGCTTAATACAACGACACAAGCTGTTTTAGACCAAAACGATCTAGGTCTGAACACCGGTTTTGCAAGTGTCCATGTGATACGCGTCAAAACATTTTTCTCTTATAACTGCGCGAAACGCACGTATTCTTGCTTAATAATACGAAAAGAGCTAAATCACAACATATCGGTTTTACAAGTGTTCCTCTGATACGCGTCAAAACTTTTTCTCTTATAACTGCGCGAAAAGCATGTATTCCTGCTTAATACAGCGAAACAAGCTGTTTTAGACCGAAACGAGCTAAATCACAACACATCGGTTTTACAAGTGTTCCTCTGATACGCGTCAAAACTTTTTCTCTTATAACTGCGCGAAAAGCATGTATTCGTGCTTAGTCCAACGAAACAAGCTGTTTTAGACCGAAACGAGGTAAATCTGAACACATCGGTTTTACAAGTGTCCCTGTGACATGCATTTAAAACTTTTTCTCTTATAACTGCGCGAAAAGCATGTATTCCTGCTTATTACAGCGAAACAAGCTGTTTTAGACCGAAACGAGCTAAATCACAACACATCGATTTTACAAGTGTTCCTCTGATACGCGTCAAAATTTTTTTTCTCTAATAACTGCGCGAAAAGCATATATTCGTGCTTAGTCCAGCGAAACAATCTGTTTTAGACCGAAACGAGGTAAATCTGAACACATCGGTTTTACAAGTGTCCCTGTGACATGCCTTTAAATCTTTTTCTCTTATTTTTGGATTACAGGCGCGAAAACAGACAGACCACAAGGTAGATAAACGGGACGGAGCGCCACTCACAACTGATTTATTCAAAGGCACGACAAACATATATATACCAGCTGACACGCAAGGAATACCGTCATGTTCCAATCTGATATGACAGCGAACGCGTGAAAAAATCGTTCTCTGCCCTATACATCGATATGGACGTGTCGCTGACACACATGCTTCTTTTCTTAGCAATAAAGAATGCTTCGATTAATTCCCTGGCTTTTGTGTCTTTACTTCTTGATAAAATTCGCACACCAGAAAAACATGGCTCACAAGAGCGTGACGGGCAACACCTTATATGCTTAAGCAAATTTGGCCCTTCCTTATTTTGCTCCACATTTCTTTCATGTTCCCTGATTCGCTCATTAACGCAGCGTCCAGTTTGCCCTATATAGGAGCGGCCACACAAGAGGGGGATTTCATAGACCACACCTTCGGTGCACTTCATGAACGATCGCCCATGTTTGGTGCCACACCCTCTCTCATCATTTCGTTCTCTTTCAATGCGAGAACAAAGGCTTCCGAGCTTTTTTGGGGCTGAAAAGACAAGCGGCACACCATGCCTGCTCGCAACCTTTTTCAAATTGTGGGATAACTTTTGCACATAGGGCACCACCACAGGTCGCACCACCTCTTCTCGAGGGACATCTTGGCCAGCTCTCACATCCTTTCTTTTTATTTTCTGTAGTAGGCTTTCTGCGACCGCCGTTACGAGCGAACCATGGCAGAGGCTGCTTAGCCGGTTCTTGTTAGATAAGTTGGGTAAGCTTGATATAGAAGACCCCTTTCTTACCAAAAAGTCCGATCAAGTGTGTGAATTCTTTGAATCGCCTCGTTATGTTGGACGCGCCTTTTCGGTAGATGTTGTGGATTTATTTTATTCTGTTCCTCACGAAGCCTTGTTTACTGCTGTCAGAGATTGCATTGAAAGTAAAGACCCTATTTCCTTTTAAAATACTGCGGGTGTATCCATCGATGACTTTTTAACCCTTTTACAGTTTTATTTACAGTCTACCTTCGTAACTTTTGACGAGCAGTGTTTTCTGCAAAAAGCTGGCATATGTATAGGCTCCTGTGCTGCACAGGTTTTGTGTAATATTTTTCTTTCCCAAATGGATCAAGTTTTGAACCAGGTTTTACCAGCCAGCAAAGTTTTTAAAGTGTTCAGATATGTGGACGACTTTTTAATCATTCTTACCAAGGACGGAAGTTTAAACTTCGAAGAAAGTGTGCGTGATGTGTTATCCTTATTTAGACAAAATGGAAATGGCTTAAGTTTTACTTGTGAAGTTCCTGAAGGTAATGTTTTACAGTTTTTAGATGTTAGTTTTGATTTTTGTGAGGAACAGGTTTGTTGGCCGTATGCTCCGCGCGCAAAAAAGGGGCTTCTGCCATATGATTCTGCTCACTCCAAGCTAATAAAAAGGGGGATTGCTACACTCTGCCTCGAATCCGCTATTTGAAAATCATGCTCTCACAAGATGCAACTAAGTTTCCAAAACCAATTGGCTAGGCTGTCTTCAGCCGGGTTCCCTGGTTCGCTCGTAACGGCGGTCGCAGAAAGCCTACAACAGAAAATAAAAAGAAAGGATGTGAGAGCTGGCCAAGATGTCCCTCGAGAAGAGGTGGTGCGACCTGTGGTGGTGCCCTATGTGCACAAGTTATCCCACAATTTGAAAAAGGTTGCGAGCAGGCATGGTGTGCCGCTTGTCTTTTCAGCCCCAAAAAAGCTCGGACGCCTTTGTTCTCGCATTGAAAGAGAACGAAATGATGAGAGAGGGTGTGGCACCAAACATGGGCGATCGTTCATGAAGTGCACCGAAGGTGTGGTCTATGAAATCCCCCTCTCGTGCGGCCGCTCCTATATAGGGCAAACTGGACGCTGCGTTAATGAGCGAATCAGGGAACATGAAAGAAATGTTGAGCAAAATAAGGAAGGGCCAAATTTGCTTAAGCATATAAGGTGTTGCCCGTCACGCTCTTGTGAGCCATGTTTTTCTGGTGTGCGAATTTTATCAAGAAGTAAAGACACAAAAGCCAGGGAGTTAATCGAAGCATTCTTTATTGCTAAGAAAAGAAGCATGTGTGTCAGCGACACGTCCATATCGATGTATAGGGCAGAGAACGATTTTTTCACGCGTTCGCTGTCATATCAGATTGGAACATGATGGTATTCCTTGCGTGTCAGCTGGTATATATATGTTTGTCGTGCCTTTGAATAAATCAGTTGTGAGTGGCGCTCCGTCCCGTTTATCTACCTTGTGGTCTGTCTGTTTTCGCGCCTGTAATCCAAAGATGTACCAACTTGCCCAGCAAGACGTTCTTTTTCTCTTATACCTGCAAGAAAAGCATGTATTCGTAATTAATACAACGAAACAAGCTGTTTTAGACCGAAACGAGCTAAATCTGAACACATCGGTTTTACAAGTGTCCCTGTGACACGCGTCAAAACTTTTTCTCTTATAACTGCGCGAAAAGCATGTATTCTTGCTTAATACAGCGAAACAAGCTGTTTTAGAACGAAACGAGCTAAATCACAAAACATCGGTTTTACAAGTGTTCCTCTGATACGCGTCAAAACTTTTTCTCTTATAACTGCGCGAAAAGCATGTATTCGTGCTTAATACAACGAAACAAGCTGTTTTAGACCGAAACGAGCTAAATCTTAATGAAAATATACCTGCGCTCAAAAGACACGGACTGAAAGATAAAGACACACACACACAGCGCTGGACTTACAACTGAATTTTTTTTTTCGGGAAACACTGCTCTTTATACACATCAGCAGCCTGCTCAAGAAATGTGGGAAAAAGGGTACGGTGCCTAGCAAGGAGGGAGCAAAACAAAGGGAGAAAACGGTGGTGATTCCGTACATTCATGGGGTGTCCCATAATCTTAAATGAATTGCATCGAAAGTAAAAACTAGGGTCGTTTTTTCAGCCCCGGACAAATTGGAAAAGTTATGCAAAATAGTATCGTACACAGAAAGAAAAGCTAAGGGGTGTAAAAAGAAACACCAAGTCCCCATGGTCGTATGCGCAGAAGGAGTGGTTTACAGGATGCCGCTGACATGTGGAAAAGCATATGTAGGCCAAACGGGGCGGTGTTTGAACGAGCGGCTCCGTGAACATTGGAGGAACATGGAACGGAAAGGCGATGGGAATTTGGTGGTTCATTGTCAAGAGTGTAAATGTGTACCTTCCTATAACGAGACGAAGATAGTAAGCAGGAACCGTGACCAAACTACGCGTGAAATATATGAAGCCATGAGCATAGCGGACAGTGGGGTTGCATGCGTGAGTAGCACGTCCCGTTCACTACTATCAAAGGAAAAGGCATTTTTGCAAAAGGGAAGGTAGGACTGGACATGTGACGAGACAGTTTGTCGATTTTCATCATCCGGGTGTTACCATCTTCCATTTTTATCAGCTGCTGATGTGTATAAAGAGCAGTGTTTCCCGAATAAAAAATTCAGTTGTAAGTCCAGCGCTGTGTGTGTGTGTCTTTATCTTTCAGTCCGTGTCTTTTGAGCGCAGGTATATTTTCAATATGGTAAACCAACTCGCCCAACAAGCCACTCTGCACACTGAGCTAAATCTGAACACATCGGTTTTACAAGTGTCCCTGTGACACGCGTCAAAACTTTTTCTCTTATAACTGCGCGAAAAGCTTGTATTCTTGCTTAATACAGCGAAACAAGCTGTTTTAGACCGAAACGAGCTAAATCACAACACATCGGTTTTACAAGTGTTCCTCTGATACGCGTCAAAACTTTTTCTCTTATAACTGCGCGAAAAGCATGTATTCGTGCTTAATATGACGAAACAAGCTGTTTTAGACCGAAATGAGCTAAATCTGAACACATCGGTTTTACGAGTGTCCCTGTGACACGCGTCAAAACTTTTTCTCCTATTACTGCGCGAAAAGCACGTATTCTTGCTTAATAATACGAAACAAGCTGTTTTAGACCGAAAAGAGCTAAATCACAACACATCGGTTTTACAAGTGTTCCTCTGATACGCGTCAAAACTTTTTCTCTTATAACTGCGCGAAAAGCATATATTCCTGCTTAATAAAACGAAACAAGCTGTTTTAGACCGAAACGAGCTAAATCACAACACATCGGTTTTACAAGTGTTCCTCTGATACGCGTCAAAACTTTTTCTCTTATAACTGCGCGAAAAGCATGTATTCTTGCTTAATACAACGAAACAAGCTGTTTTAGACCGAAACGAGCCAAATCACAACACATCGGTTTTACAAGTGTTCCTCTGATACGCGTCAAAACTTTTTCTCTTATAACTGCGCGAAAAGCATGTATTCGTGCTTAATACAACGAAACAAGCTGTTTTAGAGCGAAACGAGCTAAATCTGAACACATCGGTTTTAAAAGTGTCCATGTGATACGCGTCAAGTCTTTTTCTCCTATAACTGCGCGAAAAGATTGTATTCGTGCTTAATACAACGAAACAAGCTGTTTTAGACCAAAACGAGCTAGATCTGAACACCGGTTTTACAAGTGTCCATGCGATACGCGTCAAAACTTTTTTCTCTTATAACTGCGCGAAAAGCATGTATTCGTGCTTAGTCCAACGAAACAAGCTGTTTTAGACCGAAACGAGGTAAATCTGAACACATCGGTGTTACGAGTGTCCCTGTGACACGCGTCAAAACTTTTTTCTCTTATTACTGCGCGAAAAGCACGTATTCTTGCTTAATAATACGAAACAAGCTGTTATTGACCGAAAAGAGCTAAATCACAACACATCGGTTTTACAAGTGTTCCTCTGATACGCGACAAAACTTTTTCTCTTATAACTGCGCGAAAAGCATGTATTCGTGCTTAATACAACGAAACAAGCTGTTTTAGACCGAAATGAGCTAAATCTGTACACATCGGTTTTACAAGTGTCCCTGTGACATGCCTGTAAAACTTTTTCTCTTATAACTGCGCGAAAAGCATGTATTCCTGCTTAATACAGCGAAACAAGCTGTTTTAGACCGAAACGAGCTAAATCACAACACATCGGTTTTACAAGTGTTCCTCTGATACGCGTCAAAACTTTTTTCTCTTATAACTGCGCGAAAAGCATGTATTCGTGCTTAGTCCAACGAAACAAGCTGTTTTAGACCGAAACGAGGTAAATCTGAACACATCGGTTTTACAAGTGTCCCTGTGACATGCCTTTAAAACTTTTTCTCTTATACCTGCGCGAAAAGCATGTATTCGTGCTTAATACAACGAAACAAGCTGTTTTAGACCGAAACGAGCTAAATCACAACACATCGGTTTTACAAGTGTTCCTCTGATACGCGTCAAAACTTTTTCTCTTATAACTGCGCGAAAAGCATGTATTCGTGCTTAATACAACGAAACAAGCTGTTTTAGAGCGAAACGAGCTAAATCTGAACACATCGGTTTTAAAAGTGTCCATGTGATACGCGTCAAGTCTTTTTCTCCTATAACTGCGCGAAAAGATTGTATTCGTGCTTAATACAACGAAACAAGCTGTTTTAGACCAAAACGAGCTAGATCTGAACACCGGTTTTACAAGTGTCCATGCGATACGCGTCAAAACTTTTTTCTCTTATAACTGCGCGAAAAGCATGTATTCGTGCTTAGTCCAACGAAACAAGCTGTTTTAGACCGAAACGAGGTAAATCTGAACACATCGGTGTTACGAGTGTCCCTGTGACACGCGTCAAAACTTTTTTCTCTTATTACTGCGCGAAAAGCACGTATTCTTGCTTAATAATACGAAACAAGCTGTTATTGACCGAAAAGAGCTAAATCACAACACATCGGTTTTACAAGTGTTCCTCTGATACGCGACAAAACTTTTTCTCTTATAACTGCGCGAAAAGCATGTATTCGTGCTTAATACAACGAAACAAGCTGTTTTAGACCGAAATGAGCTAAATCTGTACACATCGGTTTTACAAGTGTCCCTGTGACATGCCTGTAAAATGTTTTCTCTTATAACTGCGCGAAAAGCATGTATTCCTGCTTAATACAGCGAAACAAGCTGTTTTAGACCGAAACGAGCTAAATCACAACACATCGGTTTTACAAGTGTTCCTCTGATACGCGTCAAAACTTTTTTCTCTTATAACTGCGCGAAAAGCATGTATTCGTGCTTAGTCCAACGAAACAAGCTGTTTTAGACCGAAACGAGGTAAATCTGAACACATCGGTTTTACAAGTGTCCCTGTGACATGCCTTTAAAACTTTTTCTCTTATACCTGCGCGAAAAGCATGTATTCGTGCTTAATACAACGAAACAAGCTGTTTTAGACCGAAACGAGCTAAATCTGAACACATCGGTTTTACAAGTGTACCTGTGACACGCGTCAAAACGTTTTCTCTTATAACTGCGCGAAAAGCATGTATTCTTGCTTAATACAGCGAAACAAGCTGTTTTAGACCGAAACGAGCTAAATCACAACACACCGGTTTTACAAGTGTTCCTCTGATACGCGTCAAAACTTTTTTCTCTGATAATTGCGCGAAAAGCTTGTATTCGTGCTTAGTCCAACGAAACAAGCTGTTTTAGACCGAAACGAGGTAAATCTGATCACATCGGTTTTACGAGTGTCCCTGTGACACGCGTCAAAACTTTTTCTCTTATTACTGCGCGAAAAGCACGTATTCTTGCTTAATACAGCGAAACAAGCTGTTTTAGACCGAAACGAGCTAAATCACAACACACCGGTTTTACAAGTGTTCCTCTGATACGCGTCAAAACTTTTTCTCTTATAACTGCGCGAAAAGCATGTATTCTTGCTAATACAAAGAAACAAGCTGTTTTAGACCGAAACGAGCTAAATCACAACACATCGGTTTTACAAGTGTTCCTCCGATACGCGTCTAATCTTTTTCTCTTATAACTGCGCGAAAAGCATGTATTCGTGCTTAATACAACGAAACAAGCTGTTTTAGACCGAAACGAGCTAAATCTTAATGAAAATATACCTGCGCTCAAAAGACACGGACTGAAAGATAAAGACACACACACACAGCGCTGGACTTACAACTGAATTTTTTTTTTCGGGAAACACTGCTCTTTATACACATCAGCAGCCTGCTCAAGAAATGTGGGAAAAAGGGTACGGTGCCTAGCAAGGAGGGAGCAAAACAAAGGGAGAAAACGGTGGTGATTCCGTAAATTCATGGGGTGTCCCATAATCTTAAAAGAATTGCATCGAAAGTAAAAACTAGGGTCGTTTTTTCAGCCCCGGACAAATTGGAAAAGTTATGCAAAATAGTATCGTACCCAGAAAGAAAAGGTAAGGGGTGTAAAAAGAAACACCAAGTCCCCATGGTCGTATGCGCAGAAGGAGTGGTTTACAGGATGCCGCTGACATGTGGAAAAGCATATGTAGGCCAAACGGGGCGGTGTTTGAACGAGCGGCTCCGTGAACATTGGAGGAACATGGAACGGAAAGGCGATGGGAATTTGGTGGTTCATTGTCAAGAGTGTAAATGTGTACCTTCCTATAACGAGACGAAGATAGTAAGCAGGAACCGTGACCAAACGACGCGTGAAATATATGAAGCCATGAGCATAGCGGACAGTGGGGTTGCATGCGTGAGTAGCACGTCCCGTTCACTACTATCAAAGGAAAAGGCATTTTTGCAAAAGGGAAGGTAGGACTGGACATGTGACGAGACAGTTTGTCGATTTTTATCATCCGGGTGTTACCATCTTCCATTTTTATCAGCTGCTGATGTGTATAAAGAGCAGTGTTTCCCGAATAAAAAATTCAGTTGTAAGTCCAGCGCTGTGTGTGTGTGTCTATCTTTCAGTCCGTGTCTTTTGAGCGCAGGTATATTTTCAATATGGTAAACCAACTCGCCCAACAAGCCACTCTGCACACTGAGCTAAATCTGAACACATCGGTTTTACAAGTGTCCCTGTGACACGCGTCAAAACTTTTTCTCTTATAACTGCGCGAAAAGCATGTATTCTTGATAATACAGCGAAACAAGCTGTTTTAGACCGAAACGAGCTAAATCACAACACATCGGTTTTACAAGTGTTCCTCTGATACGCGTCAAAACTTTTTCTCTTATAACTGCGCGAAAAGCATGTATTCGTGCTTATTATGACGAAACAAGCTGTTTTAGACCGAAATGAGCTAAATCTGAACACATCGGTTTTACGAGTGTCCCTGTGACACGCGTCAAAACTTTTTCTCCTATTACTGCGCGAAAAGCACGTATTCTTGCTTAATAATACGAAACAAGCTGTTTTAGACCGAAAAGAGCTAAATCACAACACATCGGTTTTACAAGTGTTCCTCTGATACGCGTCAAAACTTTTTCTCTTATAACTGCGCGAAAAGCATATATTCCTGCTTAATAAAACGAAACAAGCTGTTTTAGACCGAAACGAGCTAAATCACAACACATCGGTTTTACAAGTGTTCCTCTGATACGCGTCAAAACTTTTTCTCTTATAACTGCGCGAAAAGCATGTATTCTTGCTTAATACAACGAAACAAGCTGTTTTAGACCGAAACGAGCCAAATCACAACACATCGGTTTTACAAGTGTTCCTCTGATACGCGTCAAAACTTTTTCTCTTATAACTGCGCGAAAAGCATGTATTCGTGCTTAATACAACGAAACAAGCTGTTTTAGAGCGAAACGAGCTAAATCTGAACACATCGGTTTTAAAAGTGTCCATGTGATACGCGTCAAGTCTTTTTCTCCTATAACTGCGCGAAAAGATTGTATTCGTGCTTAATACAACGAAACAAGCTGTTTTAGACCAAAACGAGCTAGATCTGAACACCGGTTTTACAAGTGTCCATGCGATACGCGTCAAAACTTTTTTCTCTTATAACTGCGCGAAAAGCATGTATTCGTGCTTAGTCCAACGAAACAAGCTGTTTTAGACCGAAACGAGGTAAATCTGAACACATCGGTGTTACGAGTGTCCCTGTGACACGCGTCAAAACTTTTTTCTCTTATTACTGCGCGAAAAGCACGTATTCTTGCTTAATAATACGAAACAAGCTGTTATTGACCGAAAAGAGCTAAATCACAACACATCGGTTTTACAAGTGTTCCTCTGATACGCGACAAAACTTTTTCTCTTATAACTGCGCGAAAAGCATGTATTCGTGCTTAATACAACGAAACAAGCTGTTTTAGACCGAAATGAGCTAAATCTGTACACATCGGTTTTACAAGTGTCCCTGTGACATGCCTGTAAAACTTTTTCTCTTATAACTGCGCGAAAAGCATGTATTCCTGCTTAATACAGCGAAACAAGCTGTTTTAGACCGAAACGAGCTAAATCACAACACATCGGTTTTACAAGTGTTCCTCTGATACGCGTCAAAACTTTTTTCTCTTATAACTGCGCGAAAAGCATGTATTCGTGCTTAGTCCAACGAAACAAGCTGTTTTAGACCGAAACGAGGTAAATCTGAACACATCGGTTTTACAAGTGTCCCTGTGACATGCCTTTAAAACGTTTTCTCTTATACCTGCGCGAAAAGCATGTATTCGTGCTTAATACAACGAAACAAGATGTTTTAGACCGAAACGAGCTAAATCTGAACACATCGGTTTAAAAGTGTCCCTGTGACACGCGTCAAAACTTTTTCTCTTTTAACTGCGCGAAAAGCATGTATTCTTGCTTAATACAGCGAAACAAGCTGTTTTAGACCGAAACGAGATAAATCACAACACATCGGTTTTACAAGTGTTCCTCTGATACGCGTCAAAACTTTTTCTCTTATAACTGAGCGAAAAGCATGTATTCTTGCTTAATACAACGAAACAAGCTGTTTTAGACCGAAACGAGCTAAATCTGAACACATCGGTTTTACAAGTGTCCCTGTGACACGCGTCAAAACGTTTTCTCTTATAACTGCGCGAAAAGCATGTATTCTTGCTTAATACAGCGAAACAAGCTGTTTTAGACCGAAACGAGCTAAATCACAACACACCGGTTTTACAAGTGTTCCTCTGATACGCGTCAAAACTTTTTTCTCTGATAACTGCGCGAAAAGCTTGTATTCGTGCTTAGTCCAACGAAACAAGCTGTTTTAGACCGAAACGAGGTAAATCTGATCACATCGGTTTTACGAGTGTCCCTGTGACACGCGTCAAAACTTTTTCTCTTATTACTGCGCGAAAAGCACGTATTCTTGCTTAATACAGCGAAACAAGCTGTTTTAGACCGAAACGAGCTAAATCACAACACACCGGTTTTACAAGTGTTCCTCTGATACGCGTCAAAACTTTTTCTCTTATAACTGCGCGAAAAGCATGTATTCTTGCTAATACAAAGAAACAAGCTGTTTTAGACCGAAACGAGCTAAATCACAACACATCGGTTTTACAAGTGTTCCTCCGATACGCGTCTAATCTTTTTCTCTTATAACTGCGCGAAAAGCATGTATTCGTGCTTAATACAACAAAACAAGTTGTTTTTAGACCGAAACGAGCTAAATCTGAACACATCGGTTTTACAAGTGTCCCTGTGACACGCGTCAGAACTTTTTCTCTTATAACTGCGCGAAAAGCACGTATTCTTGCTTAATACAGCGAAACAAGCTGTTTTAGACCGAAACGAGCTAAATCACAACACATCGGTTTTACAAGTGTTCCTCTGATACGCGTCAAAACTTTTTCTCTTATAACTGCGCGAAAAGCATGTATTCTTGCTAATACAAAGAAACAAGCTGTTTTAGACCGAAACGAGCTAAATCACAACACATCGGTTTTACAAGTGTTCCTCCGATACGCGTCTAATCTTTTTCTCTTATAACTGCGCGAAAAGCATGTATTCGTGCTTAGTCCAACGAAACAAGCTGTTTTAGACCGAAACGAGGTAAATCTGAACACATCGGTTTTACAAGTGTCCCTGTGACATGCCTTTAAAACTTTTTCTCTTATACCTGCGCGAAAAGCATGTATTCGTGCTTAATACAACGAAACAAGATGTTTTAGACCGAAACGAGCTAAATCTGAACACATCGGTTTTACAAGTGTCCCTGTGACACGCGTCAAAACTTTTTCTCTTATAACGCGCGAAAAGCATGTATTCTTGCTTAATACAGCGAAACAAGCTGTTTTAGACCGAAATGAGCTAAATCACAACACATCGGTTTTACAAGTGTTCCTCTGATACGCGTCAAAACTTTTTCTCTTATAACTGCGCGAAAAGCATGTATTCGTGCTTAATACAACGAAACAAGCTGTTTTAGACCGAAACGAGCCAAATCACAACACATCGGTATTACAAGTGTTCCACGTGATACTCGTCAAAACTTTTTCTCTTATAACTGCGCGAAAAGCATGTATTCTTGCTTAATACAGCGAAACAAGCTGTTTTAGACCGAAACGAGCTAAATCACAACACACCGGTTTTACAAATGTTCCTCTGATACGCGTCAAAACTTTTTTCTCTTATAACTGCGCGAAAAGCTTGTATTCGTGCTTAGTCTAACGAAACAAGCTGTTTTAGACCGAAACGAGGTAAATCTGAACACATCGGTTTTACGAGTGTCCCTGTGACACGCGTCAAAACTTTTTCTCTTATTACTGCGCGAAAAGCACGTATTCTTGCTTAATAATGCGAAACAAGCTGTTTTAGACCGAAAAGAGTTAAATCACAACACATCGGTTTTACAAGTGTTCCTCTGATACGCGACAAAACTTTTTCTCTTATAACTGCGCGAAAAGCATGTATTCGTGCTTAATACAACGAAACAAGCTGTTTTAGACCGAAATGAGCTAAATCTGTACACATCGGTTTTACAAGTGTCCCTGTGACATGCCTGTAAAACTTTTTCTCTTATAACTGCGCGAAAAGCATGTATTCTTGCTTAATACAGCGAAACAAGCTGTTTTAGACCGAAACGAGCTAAATCACAACACATCGGTTTTACAAGTGTTCCTGTGACACGCGTCAAAACTTTTTCTCTTATAACTGCGCGAAAAGCATGTATTCTTGCTAATACAAAGAAACAAGCTGTTTTAGACCGAAACGAGCTAAATCACAACACATCGGTTTTACAAGTGTTCCTCCGATACGCGTCTAATCTTTTTCTCTTATAACTGCGCGAAAAGCATGTATTCGTGCTTAATACAACAAAACAAGTTGTTTTTAGACCGAAACGAGCTAAATCTGAACACATCGGTTTTACAAGTGTCCCTGTGACACGCGTCAGAACTTTTTCTCTTATAACTGCGCGAAAAGCACGTATTCTTGCTTAATACAGCGAAACAAGCTGTTTTAGACCGAAACGAGCTAAATCACAACACATCGGTTTTACAAGTGTTCCTCTGATACGCGTCAAAACTTTTTCTCTTATAACTGCGCGAAAAGCATGTATTCTTGCTAATACAAAGAAACAAGCTGTTTTAGACCGAAACGAGCTAAATCACAACACATCGGTTTTACAAGTGTTCCTCCGATACGCGTCTAATCTTTTTCTCTTATAACTGCGCGAAAAGCATGTATTCGTGCTTAGTCCAACGAAACAAGCTGTTTTAGACCGAAACGAGGTAAATCTGAACACATCGGTTTTACAAGTGTCCCTGTGACATGCCTTTAAAACTTTTTCTCTTATACCTGCGCGAAAAGCATGTATTCGTGCTTAATACAACGAAACAAGATGTTTTAGACCGAAACGAGCTAAATCTGAACACATCGGTTTTACAAGTGTCCCTGTGACACGCGTCAAAACTTTTTCTCTTATAACGCGCGAAAAGCATGTATTCTTGCTTAATACAGCGAAACAAGCTGTTTTAGACCGAAATGAGCTAAATCACAACACATCGGTTTTACAAGTGTTCCTCTGATACGCGTCAAAACTTTTTCTCTTATAACTGCGCGAAAAGCATGTATTCGTGCTTAATACAACGAAACAAGCTGTTTTAGACCGAAACGAGCCAAATCACAACACATCGGTATTACAAGTGTTCCACGTGATACTCGTCAAAACTTTTTCTCTTATAACTGCGCGAAAAGCATGTATTCTTGCTTAATACAGCGAAACAAGCTGTTTTAGACCGAAACGAGCTAAATCACAACACACCGGTTTTACAAATGTTCCTCTGATACGCGTCAAAACTTTTTTCTCTTATAACTGCGCGAAAAGCTTGTATTCGTGCTTAGTCTAACGAAACAAGCTGTTTTAGACCGAAACGAGGTAAATCTGAACACATCGGTTTTACGAGTGTCCCTGTGACACGCGTCAAAACTTTTTCTCTTATTACTGCGCGAAAAGCACGTATTCTTGCTTAATAATGCGAAACAAGCTGTTTTAGACCGAAAAGAGTTAAATCACAACACATCGGTTTTACAAGTGTTCCTCTGATACGCGACAAAACTTTTTCTCTTATAACTGCGCGAAAAGCATGTATTCGTGCTTAATACAACGAAACAAGCTGTTTTAGACCGAAATGAGCTAAATCTGTACACATCGGTTTTACAAGTGTCCCTGTGACATGCCTGTAAAACTTTTTCTCTTATAACTGCGCGAAAAGCATGTATTCTTGCTTAATACAGCGAAACAAGCTGTTTTAGACCGAAACGAGCTAAATCACAACACATCGGTTTTACAAGTGTTCCTGTGACACGCGTCAAAACTTTTTCTCTTATAACTGCGCGAAAAGCATGTATTCTTGCTTAATACAGCGAAACAAGCTGTTTTAGACCGAAACGAGATAAATCACAACACATCGGTTTTACAAGTGTTCCTCTGATACGCGTCAAAATTTTTTCTCTTATAACTGAGCGAAAAGCATGTATTCTTGCTTAATACAACGAAACAAGCTGTTTTAGACCGAAACGAGCTAAATCTGAACACATCGGTTTTACAAGTGTCCCTGTGACACGCGTCAAAACTTTTTCTCTTATAACTGCGCGAAAAGCATGTATTCTTGCTTAATACAGCGAAACAAGCTGTTTTAGACCGAAACGAGCTAAATCACAACACACCGGTTTTACAAGTGTTCCTCTGATACGCGTCAAAACTTTTTTCTCTGATAACTGCGCGAAAAGCTTGTATTCGTGCTTAGTCCAACGAAACAAGCTGTTTTAGACCGAAACGAGGAAAACCTGATCACATCGGTTTTACGAGTGTCCCTGTGACACGCGTCAAAACTTTTTCTCTTATTACTGCGCGAAAAGCACGTATTCTTGCTTAATACAGCGAAACAAGCTGTTTTAGACCGAAATGAGCTAAATCACAACACATCGGTTTTACAAGTGTTCCTCTGATACGCGTCAAAACTTTTTCTCTTAGAACTGCGCGAAAAGCATGTATTCGTGCTTAATACAACGCAACAAGCTGTTTTAGACCAAATGAGCTAGATCTGAACACATCGGTTTTCCAAGTGTCCATGTGATACGCGTCAAAACTTTTTCTCTTATAACTGCGCGAAAAGCATGTATTCGTGCTTAATACAACGCAACAAGCTGTTTTAGTCCGAAAAGAGGTAAATCTGAACACATCGGTTTTAAAAGTGTTCCTCTGATACGCGTCAAAACTTTTTCTCTTATAACTGCGCGAAAAGCATGTATTCTTGGTTAATACAGCGAAACAAGCTGTTTTAGACCGAAACGAGCTAAATCACAACACATCGGTTTTACAAGTGTCTCTCTAATACGCGTCAAAACTTTTTCTTCTATAACTGCGCGTAAAGCATGTATTCGTGCTTAATACAACGACACAAGCTGTTTTAGACCGAAAGGAGCAAAATCTGAACACATCGGTTTTACAAGTGTCCCTGTGACACGCGTCAAAACTTTTTCTCATATAACTGCGCGAAAAGCATGTATTCTTGCTTAATACAGCGAAAAAAGTTGTTTTAGACCGAAATGAGCAAAATCACAACACATCGGTTTTACAAGTGGTCCTCTGATACGCGTCAAAACTTTTTCTCTTATAACTGCGCGAAAAGCATGTATTCGTGCTTAATACTACGAAACAAGCTGTTTTAGACCAAAATGAGCTAGATCTGAACACATCGGTTTTCCAAGTGTCCATGTGATACGCGTCAAAACTTTTTCTCTTATAACTGCGCGAAAAGCATGTATTCGTGCTTAATACAACGAAACAAGCTGTTTTAGTCCGAAAAGAGGTAAATCTGAACACTTTTTTTCTTATAACTGCGCGAAAAGCATGTATTCTTGCTTAATACGGCGAATCATGCTGTTTTAGACCGAAATGAGCTAAATCACAAACACATCGGTTTTACAAGTGTTCCTCTGATACGCGTCAAAACTTTTTCTCTTAGAACTGCGCGAAAGCATGTATTCGTGCTTAATACAACGCAACAAGCTGTTTTAGACCAAAATGAGCTAGATCTGAACACATCGGTTTTCCAAGTGTCCATGTGATACGCGTCAAAACTTTTTCTCTTATAACTGCGCGAAAAGCATGTATTCGTGCTTAATACAACGCAACAAGCTGTTTTAGTCCGAAAAGAGGTAAATCTGAACACATCGGTTTTAAAAGTGTTCCTCTGATACGCGTCAAAACTTTTTCTCTTATAACTGCGCGAAAAGCATGTATTCTTGGTTAATACAGCGAAACAAGCTGTTTTAGACCGAAACGAGCTAAATCACAACACATCGGTTTTACAAGTGTCTCTCTAATACGCGTCAAAACTTTTCTTCTATAACTGCGCGTAAAGCATGTATTCGTGCTTAATACAACGACACAAGCTGTTTTAGACCGAAAGGAGCAAAATCTGAACACATCGGTTTTACAAGTGTCCCTGTGACACGCGTCAAAACGTTTTCTCATATAACTGCGCGAAAGCATGTATTCTTGCTTAATACAGCGAAACAAGTTGTTTTAGACCGAAATGAGCAAAATCACAACACATCGGTTTTACAAGTGTTCCTCTGATACGCGTCAAAACTTTTTCTCTTATAACTGCGCGAAAAGCATGTATTCGTGCTTAATACTACGAAACAAGCTGTTTTAGACCAAAATGAGCTAGATCTGAACACATCGGTTTTCCAAGTGTCCATGTGATACGCGTCAAAACTTTTTCTCTTATAACTGCGCGAAAAGCATGTATTCGTGCTTAATACAACGAAACAAGCTGTTTTAGTCCGAAAAGAGGTAAATCTGAACACTTTTTTTCTTATAACTGCGCGAAAAGCATGTATTCTTGCTTAATACAACGACACAAGCTGTTTTAGACCGAACGAGCAAAATCTGAACACATCGGTTTTACAAGTGTCCCTGTGACACGCGTCAAAACTTTTTCTCATATAACTGCGCGAAAAGCATGTATTCTTGCTTAATACAGCGAAACAAGCTGTTTTAGACCGAAACGAGCTAAATCACAACACATCGGTTTTACAAGTGTTCCTCTGATACGCGTCAAAACGTTTTCTCTTATAACTGCGCGAAAAGCATGTATTCGTGCTTAATACAACGAAACAAGGTGTTATAGACCGAAACGAGCTAAATCACAACACATCGGTTTTACAAGTGTCTCTCTAATACGCGTCAAAACTTTTTCTTCTATAACTGCGCGTAAAGCATGTATTCGTGCTTAATACAACGACACAAGCTGTTTTAGACCGAAAGGAGCAAAATCTGAACACATCGGTTTTACAAGTGTCCCTGTGACACGCGTCAAAACTTTTTCTCATATAACTGCGCGAAAAGCATGTATTCTTGCTTAATACAGCGAAACAAGTTGTTTTAGACCGAAATGAGCAAAATCACAACACATCGGTTTTACAAGTGTTCCTCTGATACGCGTCAAAACTTTTTCTCTTATAACTGCGCGAAAAGCATGTATTCGTGCTTAATACAACAAAACAAGTTGTTTTTAGACCGAAACGAGCTAAATCTGAACACATCGGTTTTACAAGTGTCCCTGTGACACGCGTCAGAACTTTTTCTCTTATAACTGCGCGAAAAGCACGTATTCTTGCTTAATACAGCGAAACAAGCTGTTTTAGACCGAAACGAGCTAAATCACAACACATCGGTTTTACAAGTGTTCCTCTGATACGCGTCAAAACTTTTTCTCTTATAACTGCGCGAAAAGCATGTATTCTTGCTAATACAAAGAAACAAGCTGTTTTAGACCGAAACGAGCTAAATCACAACACATCGGTTTTACAAGTGTTCCTCCGATACGCGTCTAATCTTTTTCTCTTATAACTGCGCGAAAAGCATGTATTCGTGCTTAGTCCAACGAAACAAGCTGTTTTAGACCGAAACGAGGTAAATCTGAACACATCGGTTTTACAAGTGTCCCTGTGACATGCCTTTAAAACTTTTTCTCTTATACCTGCGCGAAAAGCATGTATTCGTGCTTAATACAACGAAACAAGATGTTTTAGACCGAAACGAGCTAAATCTGAACACATCGGTTTTACAAGTGTCCCTGTGACACGCGTCAAAACTTTTTCTCTTATAACGCGCGAAAAGCATGTATTCTTGCTTAATACAGCGAAACAAGCTGTTTTAGACCGAAATGAGCTAAATCACAACACATCGGTTTTACAAGTGTTCCTCTGATACGCGTCAAAACTTTTTCTCTTATAACTGCGCGAAAAGCATGTATTCGTGCTTAATACAACGAAACAAGCTGTTTTAGACCGAAACGAGCCAAATCACAACACATCGGTATTACAAGTGTTCCACGTGATACTCGTCAAAACTTTTTCTCTTATAACTGCGCGAAAAGCATGTATTCTTGCTTAATACAGCGAAACAAGCTGTTTTAGACCGAAACGAGCTAAATCACAACACACCGGTTTTACAAATGTTCCTCTGATACGCGTCAAAACTTTTTTCTCTTATAACTGCGCGAAAAGCTTGTATTCGTGCTTAGTCTAACGAAACAAGCTGTTTTAGACCGAAACGAGGTAAATCTGAACACATCGGTTTTACGAGTGTCCCTGTGACACGCGTCAAAACTTTTTCTCTTATTACTGCGCGAAAAGCACGTATTCTTGCTTAATAATGCGAAACAAGCTGTTTTAGACCGAAAAGAGTTAAATCACAACACATCGGTTTTACAAGTGTTCCTCTGATACGCGACAAAACTTTTTCTCTTATAACTGCGCGAAAAGCATGTATTCGTGCTTAATACAACGAAACAAGCTGTTTTAGACCGAAATGAGCTAAATCTGTACACATCGGTTTTACAAGTGTCCCTGTGACATGCCTGTAAAACTTTTTCTCTTATAACTGCGCGAAAAGCATGTATTCTTGCTTAATACAGCGAAACAAGCTGTTTTAGACCGAAACGAGCTAAATCACAACACATCGGTTTTACAAGTGTTCCTGTGACACGCGTCAAAACTTTTTCTCTTATAACTGCGCGAAAAGCATGTATTCTTGCTTAATACAGCGAAACAAGCTGTTTTAGACCGAAACGAGATAAATCACAACACATCGGTTTTACAAGTGTTCCTCTGATACGCGTCAAAATTTTTTCTCTTATAACTGAGCGAAAAGCATGTATTCTTGCTTAATACAACGAAACAAGCTGTTTTAGACCGAAACGAGCTAAATCTGAACACATCGGTTTTACAAGTGTCCCTGTGACACGCGTCAAAACTTTTTCTCTTATAACTGCGCGAAAAGCATGTATTCTTGCTTAATACAGCGAAACAAGCTGTTTTAGACCGAAACGAGCTAAATCACAACACACCGGTTTTACAAGTGTTCCTCTGATACGCGTCAAAACTTTTTTCTCTGATAACTGCGCGAAAAGCTTGTATTCGTGCTTAGTCCAACGAAACAAGCTGTTTTAGACCGAAACGAGGAAAACCTGATCACATCGGTTTTACGAGTGTCCCTGTGACACGCGTCAAAACTTTTTCTCTTATTACTGCGCGAAAAGCACGTATTCTTGCTTAATACAGCGAAACAAGCTGTTTTAGACCGAAATGAGCTAAATCACAACACATCGGTTTTACAAGTGTTCCTCTGATACGCGTCAAAACTTTTTCTCTTAGAACTGCGCGAAAAGCATGTATTCGTGCTTAATACAACGCAACAAGCTGTTTTAGACCAAAATGAGCTAGATCTGAACACATCGGTTTTCCAAGTGTCCATGTGATACGCGTCAAAACTTTTTCTCTTATAACTGCGCGAAAAGCATGTATTCGTGCTTAATACAACGCAACAAGCTGTTTTAGTCCGAAAAGAGGTAAATCTGAACACATCGGTTTTAAAAGTGTTCCTCTGATACGCGTCAAAACTTTTTCTCTTATAACTGCGCGAAAAGCATGTATTCTTGGTTAATACAGCGAAACAAGCTGTTTTAGACCGAAACGAGCTAAATCACAACACATCGGTTTTACAAGTGTCTCTCTAATACGCGTCAAAACTTTTTCTTCTATAACTGCGCGTAAAGCATGTATTCGTGCTTAATACAACGACACAAGCTGTTTTAGACCGAAAGGAGCAAAATCTGAACACATCGGTTTTACAAGTGTCCCTGTGACACGCGTCAAAACTTTTTCTCATATAACTGCGCGAAAAGCATGTATTCTTGCTTAATACAGCGAAAAAAGTTGTTTTAGACCGAAATGAGCAAAATCACAACACATCGGTTTTACAAGTGGTCCTCTGATACGCGTCAAAACTTTTTCTCTTATAACTGCGCGAAAAGCATGTATTCGTGCTTAATACTACGAAACAAGCTGTTTTAGACCAAAATGAGCTAGATCTGAACACATCGGTTTTCCAAGTGTCCATGTGATACGCGTCAAAACTTTTTCTCTTATAACTGCGCGAAAAGCATGTATTCGTGCTTAATACAACGAAACAAGCTGTTTTAGTCCGAAAAGAGGTAAATCTGAACACTTTTTTTCTTATAACTGCGCGAAAAGCATGTATTCTTGCTTAATACGGCGAATCATGCTGTTTTAGACCGAAATGAGCTAAATCACAACACATCGGTTTTACAAGTGTTCCTCTGATACGCGTCAAAACTTTTTCTCTTAGAACTGCGCGAAAAGCATGTATTCGTGCTTAATACAACGCAACAAGCTGTTTTAGACCAAAATGAGCTAGATCTGAACACATCGGTTTTCCAAGTGTCCATGTGATACGCGTCAAAACTTTTTCTCTTATAACTGCGCGAAAAGCATGTATTCGTGCTTAATACAACGCAACAAGCTGTTTTAGTCCGAAAAGAGGTAAATCTGAACACATCGGTTTTAAAAGTGTTCCTCTGATACGCGTCAAAACTTTTTCTCTTATAACTGCGCGAAAAGCATGTATTCTTGGTTAATACAGCGAAACAAGCTGTTTTAGACCGAAACGAGCTAAATCACAACACATCGGTTTTACAAGTGTCTCTCTAATACGCGTCAAAACTTTTTCTTCTATAACTGCGCGTAAAGCATGTATTCGTGCTTAATACAACGACACAAGCTGTTTTAGACCGAAAGGAGCAAAATCTGAACACATCGGTTTTACAAGTGTCCCTGTGACACGCGTCAAAACGTTTTCTCATATAACTGCGCGAAAAGCATGTATTCTTGCTTAATACAGCGAAACAAGTTGTTTTAGACCGAAATGAGCAAAATCACAACACATCGGTTTTACAAGTGTTCCTCTGATACGCGTCAAAACTTTTTCTCTTATAACTGCGCGAAAAGCATGTATTCGTGCTTAATACTACGAAACAAGCTGTTTTAGACCAAAATGAGCTAGATCTGAACACATCGGTTTTCCAAGTGTCCATGTGATACGCGTCAAAACTTTTTCTCTTATAACTGCGCGAAAAGCATGTATTCGTGCTTAATACAACGAAACAAGCTGTTTTAGTCCGAAAAGAGGTAAATCTGAACACTTTTTTTCTTATAACTGCGCGAAAAGCATGTATTCTTGCTTAATACAACGACACAAGCTGTTTTAGACCGAAACGAGCAAAATCTGAACACATCGGTTTTACAAGTGTCCCTGTGACACGCGTCAAAACTTTTTCTCATATAACTGCGCGAAAAGCATGTATTCTTGCTTAATACAGCGAAACAAGCTGTTTTAGACCGAAACGAGCTAAATCACAACACATCGGTTTTACAAGTGTTCCTCTGATACGCGTCAAAACGTTTTCTCTTATAACTGCGCGAAAAGCATGTATTCGTGCTTAATACAACGAAACAAGGTGTTATAGACCGAAACGAGCTAAATCACAACACATCGGTTTTACAAGTGTCTCTCTAATACGCGTCAAAACTTTTTCTTCTATAACTGCGCGTAAAGCATGTATTCGTGCTTAATACAACGACACAAGCTGTTTTAGACCGAAAGGAGCAAAATCTGAACACATCGGTTTTACAAGTGTCCCTGTGACACGCGTCAAAACTTTTTCTCATATAACTGCGCGAAAAGCATGTATTCTTGCTTAATACAGCGAAACAAGTTGTTTTAGACCGAAATGAGCAAAATCACAACACATCGGTTTTACAAGTGTTCCTCTGATACGCGTCAAAACTTTTTCTCTTATAACTGCGCGAAAAGCATGTATTCGTGCTTAATACAACGAAACAAGCTGTTTTAGACCAAAATGAGCTAGATCTGAACACATCGGTTTTCCAAGTGTCCATGTGACACGCGTCAAAACTTTTTCTCTTATAACTGCGCGAAAAGCATGTATTCTTGCTTAATACAGCGAAACATGCTGTTTTAGACCGAAACGAGCTAAATCTGAACACATCGGTTTTAAAAGCATCCCTGTGACACGCGTCAAAACTTTTTCTCTTATAACTGCGCGAAAAGCATGTATTCTTCCTTAATACAGCGAAACAAGCTGTTCTAGACCGAAACGAGCTAAATCACAAAACATCGGTTTTACAAGTGTTCCTCTGATACGCGTCTAAACTTTTTCTCTTATAACTGCGCGAAAAGCATATATTCCTGCTTAATACAACGAAACAAGCTGTTTTAGATCGAAACGAGCTAAATCTGAACACATCGGTTTTAAAAGCATCCCTGTGACACGCGTCAAAACTTTTTCTCTTATAACTGCGCGAAAAGCATGTATTCTTCCTTAATACAGCGAAACAAGCTGTTTTAGACCGAAATGAGCTAAATCACAACACATCGGTTTTACAAGTGTTCCTCTGATACGCGTCAAAACTTTTTCTCTTATAACTGCGCGAAAAGAATGTATTCGTGCTTAATACAACGAAACAAGCTGTTTTAGACCAAAACGAGCTAAATCTGAACAAATCGGTTTTAAAAGTGTCCATGTGATACGCGTCAAGACTGTTTCTCTTATAACTGCGCGAAAAGATTGTATTCGTGCTTAATACAACGAAACAATCTGTTTTAGACCAAAACGATCTAGATCTGAACACCGGTTTTACAAGTGTCCATGTGATACGCGTCAAAACATTTTTCTCTTATAACTGCGCGAAAAGCACGTATTCTTGCTTAATAATACGAAACAAGCTGTTATAGACCGAAAAGAGCTAAATCACAACACATCGGTTTTACAAGTGTTCCTCTGATACGCGTCAAAACTTTTTCTCTTATAACTGCGGGAAAAGCATGTATTCGTGCTTAATACAACGAAACAAGCTGTTTTAGACCGAGATGAGCTAAATCTGAACACATCGGTTTTACAAGTGTCCCTGTGACATGCCTGTAAAACTTTTTCTCTTATAACTGCGCGAAAAGCATGTATTCCTGCTTAATACAGCGAAACAAGCTGTTTTAGACCGAAACGAGCTAAATCACAACACATCGGTTTTACAAGTGTTCCTCTGACACGCGTCAAAACTTTTTCTCTTATAACTGCGCGAAAAGCATGTATTCTTGGTTAATACAGTGAAACAAGCTGTTTTAGACCGAAACGAGCTAAATCACAACACATCGGTTTTACAAGTGTTCCTCTGATACGCGTCAAAACGTTTTCTCTTATAACTGCGCGAAAAGCATGAATTCGTGCTTAATACAACGAAACAAGGTGTTTTAGACCGAAACGAGCTAAATCACAACACATTGGTTTTACAAGTGTCTCTCTAATACGCGTCAAAACTTTTTCTTCTATAACTGCGCGTAAAGCATGTATTCGTGCTTAATACAACGACACAAGCTGTTTTAGACCGAAACGAGCAAAATCTGAACACATCGGTTTTACAAGTGTCCCTGTGACACGCGTCAAAACTTTTTCTCATATAACTGCGCGAAAAGCATGTATTCTTGCTTAATACAGCGAAACAAGCTGTTTTAGACCGAAATGAGCTAAATCACAACACATCGGTTTTACAAGTGTTCCTCTGATACGCGTCAAAACTTTTTCTCTTATAACTGCGCGAAAATCATGTATTCGTGCTTAATACAACGAAACAAGCTGTTTTAGACCAAAATGAGCTAGATCTGAACACATCGGTTTTCCAAGTGTCCATGTGATGCGCGTCAAAACTTTTTCTCTTATAACTGCGCGAAAAGCATGTATTCGTGCTTAATACAACGAAACAAGCTGTTTTAGTCCGAAAAGAGGTAAATCTGAACACATAGGTTTTACAAGTGTTCCTCTGATACGCGTCAAAACTTTTTCTCTTATAACTGCGCGAAAAGCATGTATTCTTGCTTAATACAGCGAAACATGCTGTTTTAGATCGAAACGAGCTAAATCACAACACATCAGTTTTACAAGTGTTCCTCTGATACGCGTCAAAACTTTTTCTCTTATAACTGCGCGAAAAGCTTGTATTCGTGCTTTATATAACGAAACAAGCTGTTTTGGACCGAAACGAGCTAAATCTGAACACATAGGTATTAAAAGTGTCCCTGTGACACGCGTCAAAACTTTTTCTCTTATAACTGCGCGAAAAGCATGTATTCTTGCTTAATACAGCGAAACAAGCTGTTTTAGACCGAAACGAGCTAAATCACAACACATCGGTTTTACAAGTGTTCCTCTGATACGCGTCTAAACTTTTTCTCTTATAACTGCGCGAAAAGCATATATTCCTGCTTAAAACCACGAAACAAGCTGTTTTAGACCGAAACGAGCTAAATCTGAACACATCGGTTTTACAAGTGTTCCTCTGATACGCGTCAAAACTTTTTCTCTTATAACTGCGCGAAAAGAATGTATTCGTGCTTAATACAACGAAACAAGCTGTTTTAGACCAAAACGAGCTAAATCTGAACACATCGGTTTTAAAAGTGTCCATGTGATACGCGTCAAGACTTTTTCACTTATAACTGCGCGAAAAGATTGTATTCGTGCTTAATACAACGACACAAGCTGTTTTAGACCAAAACGATCTAGGTCTGAACACCGGTTTTGCAAGTGTCCATGTGATACGCGTCAAAACATTTTTCTCTTATAACTGCGCGAAAAGCACGTATTCTTGCTTAATAATACGAAAAGAGCTAAATCACACCATATCGGTTTTACAAGTGTTCCTCTGATACGCGTCAAAACTTTTTCTCTTATAACTGCGCGAAAAGCATGTATTCGTGCTTAATACAACGAAACAAGCTGTTTTAGACCGAGATGAGCTAAATCTGAACACATCGGTTTTACAAGTGTCCCTGTGACATGCCTGTAAAACTTTTTCTCTTATAACTGCGCGAAAAGCATGTATTCCTGCTTAGTCCAACGAAACAAGCTGTTTTAGACCGAAACGAGGTAAATCTGAACACATCGGTTTTACAAGTGTCCCTGTGACATGCATTTAAAACTTTTTCTCTTATAACTGCGCGAAAAGCATGTATTCCTGCTTTTTACAGCGAAACAAGCTGTTTTAGACCGAAACGAGCTAAATCACAACACATCGATTTTACAAGTGTTCCTCTGATACGCGTCAAAATTTTTTTTCTCTAATAACTGCGCGAAAAGCATGTATTCGTGCTTAGTCCAGCGAAACAATCTGTTTTAGACCGAAACGAGGTAAATCTGAACACATCGGTTTTACATGTGTCCCTGTGACATGCCTTTAAATCTTTTTCTCTTATTTTTGGATTACAGGCGCGAAAACAGACAGACCACAAGGTAGATAAACGGGACGGAGCGCCACTCACAACTGATTTATTCAAAGGCACGACAAACATATATATACCAGCTGACACGCAAGAAATACCATCATGTTCCAATCTGATATGACAGCGAACGCGTGAAAAAATCGTTCTCTGCCCTATACATCGATATGGACGTGTCGCTGACACACATGCTTCTTTTCTTAGCAATAAAGAATGCTTCGATTAATTCCCTGGCTTTTGTGTCTTTACTTCTTGATAAAATTCGCACACCAGAAAAACATGGCTCACAAGAGCGTGACGGGCAACACCTTATATGCTTAAGCAAATTTGGCCCTTCCTTATTTTGCTCCACATTTCTCTCATGTTCCCTTATTCGCTCATTAACGCAGCGTCCAGTTTGCCCTATATAGGAACGGCCGCACAAGAGGGGGATTTCATAGACCACACCTTCGGTGCACTTCATGAACGATCGCCCATGTTTGGTGCCACACCCTCTCTCATCATTTCGTTCTCTTTCAATGCGAGAACAAAGGCTTCCGAGCTTTTTTGGGGCTGAAAAGACAAGCGGCACACCATGCCTGCTCGCAACCTTTTTCAAATTGTGGGATAACTTTTGCACATAGGGCACCACCACAGGTCGCACCACCTCTTCTCGAGGGACATCTTGGCCAGCTCTCACATCCTTTCTTTTTATTTTCTGTAGTAGGCTTTCTGCGACCGCCGTTACGAGCGAACCATGGCAGAGGCTGCTTAGCCGGTTCTTGTTAGATAAGTTGGGTAAGCTTGATATAGAAGACCCCTTTCTTACCAAAAAGTCCGATCAAGTGTGTGAATTCTTTGAATCGCCTCGTTATGTTGGACGCGCCTTTTCGGTAGATGTTGTGGATTTATTTTATTCTGTTCCTCACGAAGCCTTGTTTACTGCTCTCAGAGATTGCATTGAAAGTAAAGACCCTATTTCCTTTCAAAATACTGCGGGTGTATCCATCGATGACTTTTTAACCCTTTTACAGTTTTATTTACAGTATACCTTCGTAACTTTTGACGAGCAGTGTTTTCTGCAAAAAGCTGGCATATGTATAGGCTTCTGTGCTGCACCGGTTTTGTGTAATATTTTTCTTTCCCAAATGGATCAAGTTTTGAACCAGGTTTTACCAGCCAGCAAAGTTTTTAAAGTGTTCAGATATGTGGACGACTTTTTAATCATTCTTACCAAGGACGGAAGTTTAAACTTCGAAGAAAGTGTGCGTGATGTGTTATCCTTATTTAGACAAAATGGAAATGGCTTAAGTTTTACTTGTGAAGTTCCTGAAGGTAATGTTTTACAGTTTTTAGATGTTAGTTTTGATTTTTGTGAGGAACAGGTTTGTTGGCCGTATGCTCCGCGCGCAAAAAAGGGGCTTCTGCCATATGATTCTGCTCACTCCAAGCTAATAAAAAGGGGGATTGCTACACTCTGCCTCGAATCCGCTATTTGAAAATCATGCTCTCACAAGATGCAACTAAGTTTCCAAAACCAATTGGCTAGGCTGTCTTCAGCCGGGTTCCCTGGTTCGCTCGTAACGGCGGTCGCAGAAAGCCTACAACAGAAAATAAAAAGAAAGGATGTGAGAGCTGGCCAAGATGTCCCTCGAGAAGAGGTGGTGCGACCTGTGGTGGTGCCCTATGTGCACAAGTTATCCCACAATTTGAAAAAGGTTGCGAGCAGGCATGGTGTGCCGCTTGTCTTTTCAGCCCCAAAAAAGCTCGGACGCCTTTGTTCTCGCATTGAAAGAGAACGAAATGATGAGAGAGGGTGTGGCACCAAACATGGGCGATCGTTCATGAAGTGCACCGAAGGTGTGGTCTATGAAATCCCCCTCTCGTGCGGCCGCTCCTATATAGGGCAAACTGGACGCTGCGTTAATGAGCGAATCAGGGAACATGAAAGAAATGTTGAGCAAAATAAGGAAGGGCCAAATTTGCTTAAGCATATAAGGTGTTGCCCGTCACGCTCTTGTGAGCCATGTTTTTCTCGTGTGCGAATTTTATCAAGAAGTAAAGACACAAAAGCCAGGGAATTAATCGAAGCATTCTTTATTGCTAAGAAAAGAAGCATGTGTGTCAGCGACACGTCCATATCGATGTATAGGGCAGAGAACAATTTTTTTACGCGTTCGCTGTCATATCAGATTGGAACATGATGGTATTCCTTGCGTGTCAGCTGGTATATATATGTTTGTCGTGCCTTTGAATAAATCAGTTGTGAGTGGCGCTCCGTCCCGTTTATCTACCTTGTGGTCTGTCTGTTTTCGCGCCTGTAATCCAAAGATGTACCAACTTGCCCAGCAAGACGTTCTTTTTCTCTTATACCTGCGCGAAAAGCATGTATTCGTAATTATTACAACGAAACAAGCTGTTTTAGACCGAAACGAGCTAAATCTGAACACATCGGTTTTACAAGCATCCCTGTGACACGCGTCAAAACTTTTTCTCTTATAACTGCGCGAAAAGCATGTATTCTTCTTTAATACAGCGAAACAAGCTGTTTTAGACCGAAATGAGTTAAATCACAACACATCGGTTTTACAAGTGTTCCTCTGATACGCGTCAAAACTTTTTCTCTTATAACTGCGCGAAAAGCATGTATTCGTGCTTAATACAACGAAACAAGCTGTTTTAGAGCGAAACGAGCTAAATCTGAACACATCGGTTTTAAAAGTGTCCATGTGATACGCGTCAAGTCTTTTTCTCCTATAACTGCGCGAAAAGATTGTATTCGTGCTTAATACAACGAAATAAGCTGTTTTAGACCAAAACGAGCTAGATCTGAACACCGGTTTTACAAGTGTCCATGTGATACGCGTCAAAACTTTTTTCTCTTATAACTGCGCGAAAAGCATGTATTCGTGCTTAGTCCAACGAAACAAGCTGTTTTAGACCGAAACGAGGTAAATCTGAACACATAGGTTTTACGAGTGTCCCTGTGACACGCGTCAAAACTTTTTTCTCTTATTACTGCGCGAAAAGCACGTATTCTTGCTTAATAATACGAAACAAGCTGTTATTGACCGAAAAGAGCTAAATCACAACACATCGGTTTTACAAGTGTTCCTCTGATACGCGACAAAACTTTTTCTCTTATAACTGCGCGAAAAGCATGTATTCGTGCTTAATACAACGAAACAAGCTGTTTTAGACCGAAATGAGCTAAATCTGTACACATCGGTTTTACAAGTGTCCCTGTGACATGCCTGTAAAACTTTTTCTCTTATAACTGCGCGAAAAGCATGTATTCCTGCTTAATACAGCGAAACAAGCTGTTTTAGACCGAAACGAGCTAAATCACAACACATCGGTTTTACAAGTGTTCCTCTGATACGCGTCAAAACTTTTTTCTCTTATAACTGCGCGAAAAGCATGTATTCGTGCTTAATACAACGAAACAAGATGTTTTAGACCAAAACGAGCTAAATCTGAACACATCGGTTTTACAAGTGTCCCTGTGACACGCGTCAAAACTTTTTCTCTTATAACTGCGCGAAAAGCATGTATTCTTGCTTAATACAGCGAAACAAGCTGTTTTAGACCGAAACGAGATAAATCACAACACTTCGGTTTTACAAGTGTTCCTCTGATACGCGTCAAAACTTTTTCTCTTATAACTGAGCGAAAAGCATGTATTCTTGCCTAATACAACGAAACAAGCTGTTTTAGACCGAAACGAGCTAAATCTGAACACATCGGTTTTACAAGTGTCCCTGTGACACGCGTCAAAACTTTTTCTCTTATAACTGCGCGAAAAGCATGTATTCTTGCTTAATACAGCGAAACAAGCTGTTTTAGACCGAAACGAGCTAAATCACAACACACCGGTTTTACAAGTGTTCCTCTGATACGCGTCAAAATTTTTTCTCTGATAACTGCGCGAAAAGCTTGTATTCGTGCTTAGTCCAACGAAACAAGCTGTTTTAGACCGAAACGAGGTAAATCTGATCACATCGGTTTTACGAGTGTCCCTGTGACACGCGTCAAAACTTTTTCTCTTATTACTGCGCGAAAAGCACGTATTCTTGCTTAATACAGCGAAACAAGCTGTTTTAGACCGAAACGAGCTAAATCACAACACATCGGTTTTACAAGTGTTCCTCTGATACGCGTCAAAACTTTTTCTCTTATAACTGCGCGAAAAGCATGTATTCTTGCTAATACAAAGAAACAAGCTGTTTTAGACCGAAACGAGCTAAATCACAACACATCGGTTTTACAAGTGTTCCTCCGATACGCGTCTAATCTTTTTATCTTATAACTGCGCGAAAAGCATGTATTCGTGCCTAATACAACAAAACAAGTTGTTTTTAGACCGAAACGAGCTAAATCTGAACACATCGGTTTTACAAGTGTCCCTGTGACACGCGTCAGAACTTTTTCTCTTATAACTGCGCGAAAAGCACGTATTCTTGCTTAATACAGCGAAACAAGCTGTTTTAGACCGAAACGAGCTAAATCACAACACATCGGTTTTACAAGTGTTCCTCTGATACGCGTCAAAACTTTTTCTCTTATAACTGCGCGAAAAGCATGTATTCTTGCTAATGCAAAGAAACAAGCTGTTTTAGACCGAAACGAGCTAAATCACAACACATCGGTTTTACAAGTGTTCCTCCGATACGCGTCTAATCTTTTTCTCTTATAACTGCGCGAAAAGCATGTATTCGTGCTTAGTCCAACGAAACAAGCTGTTTTAGACCGAAACGAGGTAAATCTGAACACATCGGTTTTACAAGTGTCCCTGTGACATGCCTTTAAAACTTTTTCTCTTATACCTGCGCGAAAAGCATGTATTCGTGCTTAATACAACGAAACAAGATGTTTTAGACCGAAACGAGCTAAATCTGAACACATCGGTTTTACAAGTGTCCCTGTGACACGCGTCAAAACTTTTTCTCTTATAACGCGCGAAAAGCATGTATTCTTGCTTAATACAGCGAAACAAGCTGTTTTAGACCGAAACGAGATAAATCACAACACATCGGTTTTACAAGTGTTCCTCTGATACGCGACAAAACTTTTTCTCTTATAACTGCGCGAAAAGCATGTATTCGTGCTTAATACAACGAAACAAGCTGTTTTAGACCGAAATGAGCTAAATCTGTACACATCGGTTTTACAAGTGTCCCTGTGACATGCCTGTAAAACTTTTTCTCTTATAACTGCGCGAAAAGCATGTATTCTTGCTTAATACAGCGAAACAAGCTGTTTTAGACCGAAACGAACTAAATCACAACACATCGGTTTTACAAGTGTTCCTGTGACACGCGTCAAAACTTTTTCTCTTATAACTGCGCGAAAAGCATGTATTCTTGCTTAATACAGCGAAACAAGCTGTTTTAGACCGAAACGAGATAAATCACAACACATCGGTTTTACAAGTGTTCCTCTGATACGCGTCAAAACTTTTTCTCTTATAACTGAGCGAAAAGCATGTATTCGTGCTTAGTCCAACGAAACAAGCTGTTTTAGACCGAAACGAGGTAAACCTGATCACATCGGTTTTACGAGTGTCCCTGTGGCACGCGTCAAAACTTTTTCTCTTATTACTGCGCGAAAAGCACGTATTCTTGCTTAATACAGCGAAACAAGCTGTTTTAGACCGAAACGAGCTAAATCACAACACATCGGTTTTACAAGTGTTCCTCTGATACGCGTCAAAACTTTTTCTCTTATAACTGCGCGAAAAGCATGTATTCTTGCTAATACAAAGAAACAAGCTGTTTTAGACCGAAACGAGCTAAATCACAACACATCGGTTTTACAAGTGTTCCTCCGATACGTGTCTAATCTTTTTCTCTTATAACTGCGCGAAAAGCATGTATTCGTGCTTAATACAACAAAACAAGTTGTTTTTAGACCGAAACGAGCTAAATCTGAACACATCGGTTTTACAAGTGTCCCTGTGACACGCGTCAAAACTTTTTCTCTTATAACTGCGCGAAAAGCATGTATTCTTGCTAATACAAAGAAACAAGCTGTTTTAGACCGAAACGAGCTAAATCACAACACATCGGTTTTACAAGTGTTCCTCCGATACGCGTCTAATCTTTTTCTCTTATAACTGCGCGAAAAGCATGTATTCGTGCTTAGTCCAACGAAACAAGCTGTTTTAGACCGAAACGAGGTAAATCTGAACACATCGGTTTTACAAGTGTCCCTGTGACATGCCTTTAAAACATTTTCTCTTATACCTGCGCGAAAAGCATGTATTCGTGCTTAATACAACGAAACAAGATGTTTTAGACCGAAACGAGCTAAATCTGAACACATCGGTTTTACAAGTGTCCCTGTGACACGCGTCAAAACTTTTTCTCTTACAACGCGCGAAAAGCATGTATTCTTGCTTAATACAGCAAAACAAGCTGTTTTAGACCGAAACGAGATAAATCACAACACATCGGTTTTACAAGTGTTCCTCTGATACGCGTCAAAACTTTTTCTCTTATAACTGAGCGAAAAGCATGTATTCTTGCTTAATACAACGAAACAAGCTGTTTTAGACCGAAACGAGCTAAATCTGAACACATCGGTTTTACAAGTGTCCCTGTGACACGCGTCAAAACTTTTTCTCTTATAACTGCGCGAAAAGCATGTATTCTTGCTTAATACAGCGAAACAAGCTGTTTTAGACCGAAACGAGCTAAATCACAACACACCGGTTTTACGTGTTCCTCTGATACGCGTAAAAACTTTTTTCTCTGATAACTGCGCGAAAAGCTTGTATTCGTGCTTAGTCCAACGAAACAAGCTGTTTTAGACCGAAACGAGGTAAATCTGATCACATCGGTTTTACGAGTGTCCCTGTGACACGCGTCAAAACTTTTCCTCTTATTACTGCGCGAAAAGCACGTATTCTTGCTTAATAATACGAAACAAGCTGTTTTAGACCGAAAAGAGCTAAATCACCACACATCGGTTTTACAAGTGTTCCTCTGATAAGCGTCAATACTTTTTCTTTTATAACTGCGCGAAAAGCATGTATTCTTGCTAATACAAAGAAACAAGCTGTTTTAGACCGAAACGAGCTAAATCACAACACATCGGTTTTACAAGTGTTCCTCCGATACGCGTCTAATCTTTTTCTCTTATAACTGCGCGAAAAGCATGTATTCGTGCTTAATACAACAAAACAAGTTGTTTTTAGACCGAAACGAGCTAAATCTGAACACATCGGTTTTACAAGTGTCCCTGTGACACGCGTCAGAACTTTTTCTCTTATAACTGCGCGAAAAGCATGTATTCGTGCTTAATACAACGAAACAAGCTGTTTTAGACCGAAACGAGCTAAATCTGAACACATCGGTTTAAACGTGTCCCTGTGACACGCATCAAAACTTTTTCTCTTATAACTGCACGAAAAGCACGTATTCTTGCTTAATACAGCGAAACAAGCTGTTTTAGACCGAAACGAGCTAAATCACAACACATCGGTTTTACAAGTGTTCCTCTGATACGCGTCAAAACTTTTTCTCTTATAACTGCGCGAAAAGCATGTATTCGTGCTTAATACAACGAAACAAGCTGTTTTAGACCAAAACGAGCTAGATGTGAACACATCGGTTTTCCAAGTGTCCATGTGATACGCGTCAAAACTTTTTCTCTTATAACTGCGCGAAAAGCATGTATTCGTGCTTAATACAACGAAACAGGCTGTTTTAGTCCGAAAAGAGGTAAATCTGAACACATAGGTTTTACAAGTGTTCGTCTGATACGCGTCAAAACTTTTTCTCTTATAACTGCGCGAAAAGCATGTATTCTTGCTTAATACAACGAAACAAGCTGTTTTAGACCGAAACGAGCCAAATCACAACACATCGGTTTACAAGTGTTCCTCTGATACGCGTCAAAACTTTTTTCTCTTATAACTGCGCGAAAAGCATGTATTCGTGCTTAGTTCAACGAAACAAGCTGTTTTAGACCGAAACGAGGTAAATCTGAACACATCGGTTTCACAAGTGCCCCTGTGACAGGCCTTTAAAACTTTTTCTCTTATAACTGCGCGAAAAGCATGTATTCGTGCTTAATACAACGAAACAAGCTGTTTTAGACCGAAACGAGCTAAATCTGAACACATCGGTTTTACACGTGTCCCTGTGACACGCATCAAAACTTTTTCTCTTATAACTGCGCGAAAAGCACGTATTCTTGCTTAATACAGCGAAACAAGCTGTCTTAGACCGAAACGAGCTAAATCACAACACATCGGTTTTACAAGTGTTTCTCTGATACGCGTCAAAACTTTTTTTTCTCTTATAACTGCGCGAAAAGCATGTATTCTTGCTTAATACAGCTAAACAAGCTGTTTTAGACCGAAACGAGCTAAATCACAACACATCGGTTTTACAAGTGTTCCTCTGATACGCGTCAAAACTTTTTCTCTTATAACTGCGCGAAAAGCATGTATTCTTGCTTAATACAACGAAACAAGCTGTTTTAGACCGAGATGAGCTATATCTGAACACATCGGTTTTACAAGTATCCACGTGATACTCGTCAAAACTTTTTCTCTTATAACTGCGCGAAAAGCATGTATTCGTGCCTAATACAACGAATCAAGCTGTTTTAGACCGAAACGAGGTAAATCTGAACACATCGGTTTTACAAGTGTCCCTGTGATACGCGTCAAAACTTTTTCTCTTATAACTGCGCGAAAAGAATGTATTCGTGCTTAATACAACGAAACAAGCTGTTTTAGACCAAAACGAGCTAAATCTGAACACATCGGTTTTAAAAGTGTCCATGTGATACGCGTCAAGACTTTTTCTCTTATACCTGCGCAAAAAGCATGTATTCGTGCTTAATACAACGAAACAAGATGTTTTAGACCGAAACGAGCTAAATCTGAACACATCGGTTTTACAAGTGTCCCTGTGACACGCGTCAAAACTTTTTCTCTTACAACGCGCGAAAAGCATGTATTCTTGCTTAATACAGCAAAACAAGCTGTTTTAGACCGAAACGAGATAAATCACAACACATCGGTTTTACAAGTGTTCCTCTGATACGCGTCAAAACTTTTCTCTTATAACTGAGCGAAAAGCATGTATTCTTGCTTAATACAACGAAACAAGCTGTTTTAGACCGAAACGAGCTAAATCTGAACACATCGGTTTTACAAGTGTCCCTGTGACACGCGTCAAAACTTTTTCTCTTATAACTGCGCGAAAAGCATGTATTCTTGCTTAATACAGCGAAACAAGCTGTTTTAGACCGAAACGAGCTAAATCACAACACACCGGTTTTACGTGTTCCTCTGATACGCGTAAAAACTTTTTTCTCTGATAACTGCGCGAAAAGCTTGTATTCGTGCTTAGTCCAACGAAACAAGCTGTTTTAGACCGAAACGAGGTAAATCTGATCACATCGGTTTTACGAGTGTCCCTGTGACACGCGTCAAAACTTTTTCTCTTATTACTGCGCGAAAAGCACGTATTCTTGCTTAATAATACGAAACAAGCTGTTTTAGACCGAAAAGAGCTAAATCACCACACATCGGTTTTACAAGTGTTCCTCTGATAAGCGTCAATACTTTTTCTCTTATAACTGCGCGAAAAGCATGTATTCTTGCTAATACAAAGAAACAAGCTGTTTTAGACCGAAACGAGCTAAATCACAACACATCGGTTTTACAAGTGTTCCTCCGATACGCGTCTAATCTTTTTCTCTTATAACTGCGCGAAAAGCATGTATTCGTGCTTAATACAACAAAACAAGTTGTTTTTAGACCGAAACGAGCTAAATCTGAACACATCGGTTTTACAAGTGTCCCTGTGACACGCGTCAGAACTTTTTCTCTTATAACTGCGCGAAAAGCATGTATTCGTGCTTAATACAACGAAACAATCCGTTTTATACCAAAACGAGCTGTATCTGAACATATCGGTTTTACAAGTATCCACGTGATATTCGTCAAAACTTTTTCTCTTATAACTGCGCGAAAAGCATGTATTCGTGCTTAATACAACGAAACAAGCTGTTTTAGACCGAGATGAGCTATATCTGAACACATCGGTTTTACAAGTATCCACGTGATACTCGTCAAAACTTTTTCTCTTATAACTGCGCGAAAAGCATGTATTCGTGCTTAATACAACGAATCAAGCTGTTTTAGACCGAAACGAGCTAAATCTGAACACATCGGTTTAAACGTGTCCCTGTGACACGCATCAAAACTTTTTCTCTTATAACTGCACGAAAAGCACGTATTCTTGCTTAATACAGCGAAACAAGCTGTTTTAGACCGAAACGAGCTAAATCACAACACATCGGTTTTACAAGTGTTCCTCTGATACGCGTCAAAACTTTTTCTCTTATAACTGCGCGAAAAGCATGTATTCGTGCTTAGTTCAACGAAACAAGCTGTTTTAGACCGAAACGAGGTAAATCTGAACACATCGGTTTCACAAGTGCCCCTGTGACAGGCCTTTAAAACTTTTTCTCTTATAACTGCGCGAAAAGCATGTATTCGTGCTTAATACAACGAAACAAGCTGTTTTAGACCGAAACGAGCTAAATCTGAACACATCGGTTTTACACGTGTCCCTGTGACACGCATCAAAACTTTTTCTCTTATAACTGCGCGAAAAGCACGTATTCTTGCTTAATACAGCGAAACAAGCTGTCTTAGACCGAAACGAGCTAAATCACAACACATCGGTTTTACAAGTGTTTCTCTGATACGCGTCAAAACTTTTTTTTCTCTTATAACTGCGCGAAAAGCATGTATTCTTGCTTAATACAGCTAAACAAGCTGTTTTAGACCGAAACGAGCTAAATCACAACACATCGGTTTTACAAGTGTTCCTCTGATAAGCGTCAAAACTTTTTCTCTTATAACTGCGCGAAAAGCATGTATTCTTGCTTAATACAACGAAACAAGCTGTTTTAGACCGAGATGAGCTATATCTGAACACATCCGTTTTACAAGTATCCACGTGATACTCGTCAAAACTTTTTCTCTTATAACTGCGCGAAAAGCATGTATTCGTGCCTAATACAACGAATCAAGCTGTTTTAGACCGAAACGAGCTAAATCTGAACACATCGGTTTACACGTGTCTCTGTGACACGCATCAAAACTTTTTCTCTTATAACTGCGCGAAAAGCACGTATTCTTGCTTAATACAGCGAAACAAGCTGTTTTAGACCGAAACGAGCTAAATCACAACACATCGGTTTTACAAGTGTTCCTCTGATACGCGTCAAAACGTTTTCTCTTATAACTGCGCGAAAAGCATGTATTCGTGCTTAATACAACGAAACAAGCTGTTTTAGACCAAAACGAGCTAGATCTGAACACATCGGTTTTCCAAGTGTCCATGTGATACGCGTCAAAACTTTTTCTCTTATAACTGCGCGAAAAGCATGTATTCGTGCTTAATACAACGAAACAAGCTGTTTTAGACCGAAACGAGCTGAATCTGAACACATCGGTTTTTCAAGTATCCACGTGATACTCGTCAACTTTTTCTCTTATAACTGCGCGAAAAGCATGTATTCTTGCTTTATACAACGAAACAAGCTGTTTTAGACCGAAACGAGTTAAATCACAACACATCGGTTTTACAAGTGTTCCTCTGATACGCGCCTAAACTTTTTCTCTTATAACTGCGCTAAAAGCATGTATTTGTGCCTAATGCGACGAAACAAGCTGTTTTAGACCGAAACGAGCTAAATCACAACACATCGGTTTTACAAGTGTTCCTCCGATACGCGTCTAATCTTTTTCTCTTATAACTGCGCGAAAAGCATGTATTCGTGCTTAGTCCAACGAAACAAGTTGTTTTAGACCGAAACGAGGTAAATCTGAACACATCGGTTTTACAAGTGTCCCTGTGACATGCCTTTAAAACTTTTTCTCTTATACCTGCGCGAAAAGCATGTATTCGTGCTTAATACAACGAAACAAGATGTTTTAGACCGAAACGAGCTAAATCTGAACACATCGGTTTTACAAGTGTCCCTGTGACACGCGTCAAAACTTTTTCTCTTACAACGCGCGAAAAGCATGTATTCTTGCCTAATACAGCAAAACAAGCTGTTTTAGACCGAAACGAGATAAATCACAACACATCGGTTTTACAAGTGTTCCTCTGATACGCGTCAAAACTTTTTCTCTTATAACTGAGCGAAAAGCATGTATTCTTGCTTAATACAAAGAAACAAGCTGTTTTAGACCGAAACGAGCTAAATCTGAACACATCGGTTTTACAAGTGTCCCTGTGACACGCGTCAAAACTTTTTCTCTTATAACTGCGCGAAAAGCATGTATTCTTGCTTAATACAGCGAAACAAGCTGTTTTAGACCGAAACGAGCTGAATCACAACACACCGGTTTTACGTGTTCCTCTGATACGCGTAAAAACTTTTTTCTCTGATAACTGCGCGAAAAGCTTGTATTCGTGCTTAGTCCAACGAAACAAGCTGTTTTAGACCGAAACGAGGTAAATCTGATCACATCGGTTTTACGAGTGTCCCTGTGACACGCGTCAAAACTTTTTCTCTTATTACTGCGCGAAAAGCACGTATTCTTGCTTAATAATACGAAACAAGCTGTTTTAGACCGAAAAGAGCTAAATCACCACACATCGGTTTTACAAGTGTTCCTCTGATAAGCGTCAATACTTTTTCTCTTATAACTGCGCGAAAAGCATGTATTCTTGCTAATACAAAAAAACAAGCTGTTTTAGACCGAAACGAGCTAAATAACAACACATCGGTTTTACAAGTGTTCCTCCGATACGCGTCTAATCTTTTTCTCTTTTAACTGCGCGAAAAGCATGTATTCGTGCTTAATACAACAAAACAAGTTGTTTTTAGACCGAAACAAGCTAAATCTGAACACATCGGTTTTACAAGTGTCCCTGTGACACGCGTCAGAACTTTTTCTCTTATAACTGCGCGAAAAGCATGTATTCGTGCTTAATACAACGAAACAATCTGTTTTATACCAAAACGAGCTGTATCTGAACATATCGGTTTTACAAGTATCCACGTGATATTCGTCAAAACTTTTTCTCTTATAACTGCGCGAAAAGCATGTATTCGTGCTTAATACAACGAAACAAGCTGTTTTAGACCGAGATGAGCTATATCTGAACACATCGGTTTTACAAGTATCCACGTGATACTCGTCAAAACTTTTTCTCTTATAACTGCGCGAAAAGCATGTATTCGTGCTTAATACAACGAATCAAGCTGTTTTAGACCGAAACGAGCTAAATCTGAACACATCGGTTTAAACGTGTCCCTGTGACACGCATCAAAACTTTTTCTCTTATAACTGCACGAAAAGCACGTATTCTTGCTTAATACAGCGAAACAAGCTGTTTTAGACCGAAACGAGCTAAATCACAACACATCGGTTTTACAAGTGTTCCTCTGATAGGCGTCAAAACGTTTTCTCTTATAACTGCGCGAAAAGCATGTATTCGTGCTTAATACAACGAAACAAGCTGTTTTAGACCAAAACGAGCTAGATCTGAACACATCGGTTTTCCAAGTGTCCTTGTGATACGCGTCAAAACTTTTTCTCTTATAACTGCGCGAAAAGCATGTATTCGTGCTTAATACAACGAAACAGGCTGTTTTAGTCCGAAAAGAGGTAAATCTGAACACATCGGTTTTACAAGTGTTCATCTGATACGCGTCAAAACTTTTTCTCTTATAACTGCGCGAAAAGCATGTATTCTTGCTTAATACAACGAAACAAGCTGTTTTAGACCGAAACGAGCCAAATCACAACACATCGGTTTTACAAGTGTTCCTCTGATACGCGTCAAAACTTTTTTCTCTTATAACTGCGCGAAAAGCATGTATTCGTGCTTAGTTCAACGAAACAAGCTGTTTTAGACCGAAACGAGGTAAATCTGAACACATCGGTTTCACAAGTGCCCCTGTGACAGGCCTTTAAAACTTTTTCTCTTATAACTGCGCGAAAAGCATGTATTCGTGCTTAATACAACGAAACAAGCTGTTTTAGACCGAAACGAGCTAAATCTGAACACATCGGTTTTACAGTGTCCCTGTGACACGCATCAAAACTTTTTCTCTTATAACTGCGCGAAAAGCACGTATTCTTGCCTAATACAGCGAAACAAGCTGTCTTAGACCGAAACGAGCTAAATCACAACACATCGGTTTTACAAGTGTTTCTCTGATACGCGTCAAAACTTTTTTTTCTCTTATAACTGCGCGAAAAGCATGTATTCTTGCTTAATACAGCTAAACAAGCTGTTTTAGACCGAAACGACCTAAATCACAACACATCGGTTTTACAAGTGTTCCTCTGATACGCGTCAAAACTTTTTCTCTTATAACTGCGCGAAAAGCATGTATTCTTGCTTAATACAACGAAACAAGCTGTTTTAGACCGAGATGAGCTATATCTGAACACATCGGTTTTACAAGTATCCACGTGATACTCGTCAAAACTTTTTCTCTTACAACGCGCGAAAAGCATGTATTCTTGCCTAATACAGCAAAACAAGCTGTTTTAGACCGAAACGAGATAAATCACAACACATCGGTTTTACAAGTGTTCCTCTGATACGCGTCAAAACTTTTTCTCTTATAACTGAGCGAAAAGCATGTATTCTTGCTTAATACAAAGAAACAAGCTGTTTTAGACCGAAACGAGCTAAATCTGAACACATCGGTTTTACAAGTGTCCCTGTGACACGCGTCAAAACTTTTTCTCTTATAACTGCGCGAAAAGCATGTATTCTTGCTTAATACAGCGAAACAAGCTGTTTTAGACCGAAACGAGCTGAATCACAACACACCGGTTTTACGTGTTCCTCTGATACGCGTAAAAACTTTTTTCTCTGATAACTGCGCGAAAAGCTTGTATTCGTGCTTAGTCCAACGAAACAAGCTGTTTTAGACCGAAACGAGGTAAATCTGATCACATCGGTTTTACGAGTGTCCCTGTGACACGCGTCAAAACTTTTTCTCTTATTACTGCGCGAAAAGCACGTATTCTTGCTTAATAATACGAAACAAGCTGTTTTAGACCGAAAAGAGCTAAATCACCACACATCGGTTTTACAAGTGTTCCTCTGATAAGCGTCAATACTTTTTCTCTTATAACTGCGCGAAAAGCATGTATTCTTGCTAATACAAAAAAACAAGCTGTTTTAGACCGAAACGAGCTAAATAACAACACATCGGTTTTACAAGTGTTCCTCCGATACGCGTCTAATCTTTTTCTCTTATAACTGCGCGAAAAGCATGTATTCGTGCTTAATACAACAAAACAAGTTGTTTTTAGACCGAAACAAGCTAAATCTGAACACATCGGTTTTACAAGTGTCCCTGTGACACGCGTCAGAACTTTTTCTCTTATAACTGCGCGAAAAGCATGTATTCGTGCTTAATACAACGAAACAATCTGTTTTATACCAAAACGAGCTGTATCTGAACATATCGGTTTTACAAGTATCCACGTGATATTCGTCAAAACTTTTTCTCTTATAACTGCGCGAAAAGCATGTATTCGTGCTTAATACAACGAAACAAGCTGTTTTAGACCGAGATGAGCTATATCTGAACACATCGGTTTTACAAGTATCCACGTGATACTCGTCAAAACTTTTTCTCTTATAACTGCGCGAAAAGCATGTATTCGTGCTTAATACAACGAATCAAGCTGTTTTAGACCGAAACGAGCTAAATCTGAACACATCGGTTTAAACGTGTCCCTGTGACACGCATCAAAACTTTTTCTCTTATAACTGCACGAAAAGCACGTATTCTTGCTTAATACAGCGAAACACGCTGTTTTAGACCGAAACGAGCTAAATCACAACACATCGGTTTTACAAGTGTTCCTCTGATAGGCGTCAAAACTTTTTCTCTTATAACTGCGCGAAAAGCATGTATTCGTGCTTAATACAACGAAACAAGCTGTTTTAGACCAAAACGAGCTAGATCTGAACACATCGGTTTTACAAGTGTCCCTGTGACACGCGTCAAAACTTTTTCTCTTACAACGCGCGAAAAGCATGTATTCTTGCTTAATACAACGAATCAAGCTGTTTTAGACCGAAACGAGCTAAATCTGAACACATCGGTTTAAACGTGTCCCTGTGACACGCATCAAAACTTTTTCTCTTATAACTGCACGAAAAGCACGTATTCTTGCTTAATACAGCGAAACACGCTGTTTTAGACCGAAACGAGGTAAATCTGAACACATCGGTTTTACAAGTGTCCCTGTGACATGCCTTTAAAACTTTTTCTCTTATACCTGCGCGAAAAGCATGTATTCGTGCTTAATACAACGAAACAAGATGTTTTAGACCGAAACGAGCTAAATCTGAACACATCGGTTTTACAAGTGTCCCTGTGACACGCGTCAAAACTTTTTCTCTTACAACGCGCGAAAAGCATGTATTCTTGCCTAATACAGCAAAACAAGCTGTTTTAGACCGAAACGAGATAAATCACAACACATCGGTTTTACAAGTGTTCCTCTGATACGCGTCAAAACTTTTTCTCTTATAACTGAGCGAAAAGCATGTATTCTTGCTTAATACAAAGAAACAAGCTGTTTTAGACCGAAACGAGCTAAATCTGAACACATCGGTTTTACAAGTGTCCCTGTGACACGCGTCAAAACTTTTTCTCTTATAACTGCGCGAAAAGCATGTATTCTTGCTTAATACAGCGAAACAAGCTGTTTTAGACCGAAACGAGCTGAATCACAACACACCGGTTTTACGTGTTCCTCTGATACGCGTAAAAACTTTTTTCTCTGATAACTGCGCGAAAAGCTTGTATTCGTGCTTAGTCCAACGAAACAAGCTGTTTTAGACCGAAACGAGGTAAATCTGATCACATCGGTTTTACGAGTGTCCCTGTGACACGCGTCAAAACTTTTTCTCTTATTACTGCGCGAAAAGCACGTATTCTTGCTTAATAATACGAAACAAGCTGTTTTAGACCGAAAAGAGCTAAATCACCACACATCGGTTTTACAAGTGTTCCTCTGATAAGCGTCAATACTTTTTCTCTTATAACTGCGCGAAAAGCATGTATTCTTGCTAATACAAAAAAACAAGCTGTTTTAGACCGAAACGAGCTAAATAACAACACATCGGTTTTACAAGTGTTCCTCCGATACGCGTCTAATCTTTTTCTCTTATAACTGCGCGAAAAGCATGTATTCGTGCTTAATACAACAAAACAAGTTGTTTTTAGACCGAAACAAGCTAAATCTGAACACATCGGTTTTACAAGTGTCCCTGTGACACGCGTCAGAACTTTTTCTCTTATAACTGCGCGAAAAGCATGTATTCGTGCTTAATACAACGAAACAATCTGTTTTATACCAAAACGAGCTGTATCTGAACATATCGGTTTTACAAGTATCCACGTGATATTCGTCAAAACTTTTTCTCTTATAACTGCGCGAAAAGCATGTATTCGTGCTTAATACAACGAAACAAGCTGTTTTAGACCGAGATGAGCTATATCTGAACACATCGGTTTTACAAGTATCCACGTGATACTCGTCAAAACTTTTTCTCTTATAACTGCGCGAAAAGCATGTATTCGTGCTTAATACAACGAATCAAGCTGTTTTAGACCGAAACGAGCTAAATCTGAACACATCGGTTTAAACGTGTCCCTGTGACACGCATCAAAACTTTTTCTCTTATAACTGCACGAAAAGCACGTATTCTTGCTTAATACAGCGAAACAAGCTGTTTTAGACCGAAACGAGCTAAATCACAACACATCGGTTTTACAAGTGTTCCTCTGATAGGCGTCAAAACTTTTTCTCTTATAACTGCGCGAAAAGCATGTATTCGTGCTTAATACAACGAAACAAGCTGTTTTAGACCAAAACGAGCTAGATCTGAACACATCGGTTTTCCAAGTGTCCTTGTGATACGCGTCAAAACTTTTTCTCTTATAACTGCGCGAAAAGCATGTATTCGTGCTTAATACAACGAAACAGGCTGTTTTAGTCCGAAAAGAGGTAAATCTGAACACATCGGTTTTACAAGTGTTCATCTGATACGCGTCAAAACTTTTTCTCTTATAACTGCGCGAAAAGCATGTATTCTTGCTTAATACAACGAAACAAGCTGTTTTAGACCGAAACGAGCCAAATCACAACACATCGGTTTTACAAGTGTTCCTCTGATACGCGTCAAAACTTTTTTCTCTTATAACTGCGCGAAAAGCATGTATTCGTGCTTAGTTCAACGAAACAAGCTGTTTTAGACCGAAACGAGGTAAATCTGAACACATCGGTTTCACAAGTGCCCCTGTGACAGGCCTTTAAAACTTTTTCTCTTATAACTGCGCGAAAAGCATGTATTCGTGCTTAATACAACGAAACAAGCTGTTTTAGACCGAAACGAGCTAAATCTGAACACATCGGTTTTACAGTGTCCCTGTGACACGCATCAAAACTTTTTCTCTTATAACTGCGCGAAAAGCACGTATTCTTGCCTAATACAGCGAAACAAGCTGTCTTAGACCGAAACGAGCTAAATCACAACACATCGGTTTTACAAGTGTTCCTCTGATACGCGTCAAAACTTTTTTTTCTCTTATAACTGCGCGAAAAGCATGTATTCTTGCTTAATACAGCTAAACAAGCTGTTTTAGACCGAAACGACCTAAATCACAACACATCGGTTTTACAAGTGTTCCTCTGATACGCGTCAAAACTTTTTCTCTTATAACTGCGCGAAAAGCATGTATTCTTGCTTAATACAACGAAACAAGCTGTTTTAGACCGAGATGAGCTATATCTGAACACATCGGTTTTACAAGTATCCACGTGATACTCGTCAAAACTTTTTCTCTTACAACGCGCGAAAAGCATGTATTCTTGCCTAATACAGCAAAACAAGCTGTTTTAGACCGAAACGAGATAAATCACAACACATCGGTTTTACAAGTGTTCCTCTGATACGCGTCAAAACTTTTTCTCTTATAACTGAGCGAAAAGCATGTATTCTTGCTTAATACAAAGAAACAAGCTGTTTTAGACCGAAACGAGCTAAATCTGAACACATCGGTTTTACAAGTGTCCCTGTGACACGCGTCAAAACTTTTTCTCTTATAACTGCGCGAAAAGCATGTATTCTTGCTTAATACAGCGAAACAAGCTGTTTTAGACCGAAACGAGCTGAATCACAACACACCGGTTTTACGTGTTCCTCTGATACGCGTAAAAACTTTTTTCTCTGATAACTGCGCGAAAAGCTTGTATTCGTGCTTAGTCCAACGAAACAAGCTGTTTTAGACCGAAACGAGGTAAATCTGATCACATCGGTTTTACGAGTGTCCCTGTGACACGCGTCAAAACTTTTTCTCTTATTACTGCGCGAAAAGCACGTATTCTTGCTTAATAATACGAAACAAGCTGTTTTAGACCGAAAAGAGCTAAATCACCACACATCGGTTTTACAAGTGTTCCTCTGATAAGCGTCAATACTTTTTCTCTTATAACTGCGCGAAAAGCATGTATTCTTGCTAATACAAAAAAACAAGCTGTTTTAGACCGAAACGAGCTAAATAACAACACATCGGTTTTACAAGTGTTCCTCCGATACGCGTCTAATCTTTTTCTCTTATAACTGCGCGAAAAGCATGTATTCGTGCTTAATACAACAAAACAAGTTGTTTTTAGACCGAAACAAGCTAAATCTGAACACATCGGTTTTACAAGTGTCCCTGTGACACGCGTCAGAACTTTTTCTCTTATAACTGCGCGAAAAGCATGTATTCGTGCTTAATACAACGAAACAATCTGTTTTATACCAAAACGAGCTGTATCTGAACATATCGGTTTTACAAGTATCCACGTGATATTCGTCAAAACTTTTTCTCTTATAACTGCGCGAAAAGCATGTATTCGTGCTTAATACAACGAAACAAGCTGTTTTAGACCGAGATGAGCTATATCTGAACACATCGGTTTTACAAGTATCCACGTGATACTCGTCAAAACTTTTTCTCTTATAACTGCGCGAAAAGCATGTATTCGTGCTTAATACAACGAATCAAGCTGTTTTAGACCGAAACGAGCTAAATCTGAACACATCGGTTTAAACGTGTCCCTGTGACACGCATCAAAACTTTTTCTCTTATAACTGCACGAAAAGCACGTATTCTTGCTTAATACAGCGAAACACGCTGTTTTAGACCGAAACGAGCTAAATCACAACACATCGGTTTTACAAGTGTTCCTCTGATAGGCGTCAAAACTTTTTCTCTTATAACTGCGCGAAAAGCATGTATTCGTGCTTAATACAACGAAACAAGCTGTTTTAGACCAAAACGAGCTAGATCTTAACACATCGGTTTTCCAAGTGTCCTTGTGATACGCGTCAAAACTTTTTCTCTTATAACTGCGCGAAAAGCATGTATTCGTGCTTAATACAACGAAACAGGCTGTTTTAGTCCGAAAAGAGGTAAATCTGAACACATCGGTTTTACAAGTGTTCATCTGATACGCGTCAAAACTTTTTCTCTTATAACTGCGCGAAAAGCATGTATTCTTGCTTAATACAACGAAACAAGCTGTTTTAGACCGAAACGAGCCAAATCACAACACATCGGTTTTACAAGTGTTCCTCTGATACGCGTCAAAACTTTTTTCTCTTATAACTGCGCGAAAAGCATGTATTCGTGCTTAGTTCAACGAAACAAGCTGTTTTAGACCGAAACGAGGTAAATCTGAACACATCGGTTTCACAAGTGCCCCTGTGACAGGCCTTTAAAACTTTTTCTCTTATAACTGCGCGAAAAGCATGTATTCGTGCTTAATACAACGAAACAAGCTGTTTTAGACCGAAACGAGCTAAATCTGAACACATCGGTTTTACAGTGTCCCTGTGACACGCATCAAAACTTTTTCTCTTATAACTGCGCGAAAAGCACGTATTCTTGCTTAATACAGCGAAACAAGCTGTCTTAGACCGAAACGAGCTAAATCACAACACATCGGTTTTACAAGTGTTTCTCTGATACGCGTCAAAACTTTTTTTTCTCTTATAACTGCGCGAAAAGCATGTATTCTTGCTTAATACAGCTAAACAAGCTGTTTTAGACCGAAACGACCTAAATCACAACACATCGGTTTTACAAGTGTTCCTCTGATACGCGTCAAAACTTTTTCTCTTATAACTGCGCGAAAAGCATGTATTCTTGCTTAATACAACGAAACAAGCTGTTTTAGACCGAGATGAGCTATATCTGAACACATCGGTTTTACAAGTATCCACGTGATACTCGTCAAAACTTTTTCTCTTATAACTGCGCGAAAAGCATGTATTCGTGCCTAATACAACGAATCAAGCTGTTTTAGACCGAAACGAGCTAAATCTGAACACATCGGTTTACACGTGTCTCTGTGACACGCATCAAAACTTTTTCTCTTATAACTGCGCGAAAAGCACGTATTCTTGCTTAATACAGCGAAACAAGCTGTTTTAGACCGAAACGAGCTAAATCACAACACATCGGTTTTACAAGTGTTCCTCTGATACGCGTCAAAACTTTTTCTCTTATAACTGCGCGAAAAGCATGTATTCGTGCTTAATACAACGAAACAAGCTGTTTTAGACCAAAACGAGCTAGATCTGAACACATCGGTTTTCCAAGTGTCCATGTGATACGCGTCAAAACTTTTTCTCTTATAACTGCGCGAAAAGCATGTATTCGTGCTTAATACAACGAAACAAGCTGTTTTAGACCGAAACGAGTTGAATCTGAACACATCGGTTTTTCAAGTATCCACGTGATACTCGTCAAAACTTTTTCTCTTATAACTGCGCGAAAAGCATGTATTCTTGCTTTATACAACGAAACAAGCTGTTTTAGACCGAAACGAGTTAAATCACAACACATCGGTTTTACAAGTGTTCCTCTGATACGCGCCTAAACTTTTTCTCTTATAACTGCGCTAAAAGCATGTATTTGTGCTTAATACGACGAAACAAGCTGTTTTAGACCGAAACGAGCTAAATCTGAACACATCGGTTTTACAAAGGGTCCCTGTGACACGCGTCAAAAGTTTTTCTCTTATAACTGCGCGAAAAGCATGTATTAGTGCTTAATACAACGAATCAAGCTGTTTTAGACCGTATCGAGCTGAATCTGAACACATTGGTTTTACACGTGTCCCTGTGACACGCGTCAAAACTTTTTCTCTTATAACTGCGCGAAAAGCACGTATTCTTGCTAAATACAGCGAAACAAGTTGTTTTAGACCGAAACGAGCTAAATCTGAACACATCGGTTTTAAGAGTGTCCCTGTGACACGCGTCAAAACTTTTTCTCTTATAACTGCGCGAAAAGCATGTATTCTTGCTTAATACAGCGAAACAAGCTGTTTTAGACCGAAACGAGTTAAATCACAAAACATCGGTTTTACAAGTGCTCCTCTGATACGCGTCAAAACTTTTTCTCTTATAACTGCGCGAAAAGCATGTATTCGTGCTTAATACGACGAAACAAGCTGTTTTAGACCGAAACGAGCTAAATCTGAACACATCGGTTTTACAAGGGTCCCTGTGACACACGTCAAAACTTTTTCTCTTATAACTGCGCGAAAAGCATCTATTCTTGCTTAATACAGCGAAACAAGCTGTTTTAGACCGAAACGAGCTAAATCACAACACATCGGTTTTACAAGTGTTCCTCTGATACGCGTCAAAACTTTTTTCTCTTATAACTGCGCGAAAAGCATGTATTCGTGCTTAGTTCAACGAAACAAGCTGTTTTAGACCGAAACGAGGTAAATCTGAACACATCGGTTTCACAAGTGCCCCTGTAACACGCCTTTAAAACTTTTTCTCTTATAACTGCGCGAAAAGCATGTATTCGTGCTTAATACAACAAAACAAGCTGTTTTAGTCCGAAAAGAGGTAAATCTGAACACATCGGTTTTACAAGTGTCCCTGTGACACGCGTCAAAACTTTTTCTCTTATAACTGCGCGAAAAGCACGTATTCTTGCTTAATACAGCGAAACAAGCTGTTTTAGACCGAAACGAGCTAAATAACAACACATCGGTTTTACAAGTGTTCCTCTGATACGCGTCAACACTTTTTCTCTTATAACTGCGCGAAAAGCATGTATTCTTGCTAATACAAAGAAACAAGCTGTTTTAGACCGAAACGAGCTAAATCACAACACATCGGTTTTACAAGTGTTCTTCCGATACGCGTGTAATCTTTTTCACTTATAACTGCGCGAAAAGCATGTATTCGTGCTTAATACAACAAAACAAGTTCTTTTTAGACCGAAACGAGCTAAATCTGAACACATTGGTTTTACAAGTGTCCCTGTGACACGCGTCAGAACTTTTTCTCTAATAACTGCGCGAAAAGCATGTATTCGTGCTTAATACAACGAAACAAGCTGTTTTATACCAAAACGAGCTGTATCTGAACATATCGGTTTTACAAGTATCCACGTGATATTCGTCAAAACTTTTTCTCTTATAACTGCGCGAAAAGCGTGTATTCGTGCTTAATACAACGAAACAAGCTGTTTTAGACCGAGATGAGCTATATCTGAACACATCGGTTTTACAAGTATCCACGTGATACTCGTCAAAACTTTTTCTTTTATAACTGCGCGAAAAGCATGTATTCGTGCTTAATACAACGAATCAAGCTGTTTTAGACCGAAAAGAGCTAAATCTGAACACATCGGTTTACACGTGTCCCTGTGACACGCATCAAAACTTTTTCTCTTATAACTGCGCGAACAGCACGTATTCTTGCTTAATACAGCGAAACAAGCTGTTTTAGACCGAAACGAGCTAAATCACAACACATCGGTTCTACAAGTGTTCTTCTGATACGCGTCAAAACTTTTTCTCTTATAACTGCGCGAAAAGCATGTATTCGTGCTTAATACAACGAAACAAGCTGTTTTAGACCAAAACGAGCTAGATCTGAACACATCGGTTTTCCAAGTGTCCATGTGATACGCGTCAAAACTTTTTCTCTTATAACTGCGCGAAAAGCATGTATTCGTGCTTATAAGACAACGAAACAAGCTGTTTTAGACCGAAACGAGCTGAATCTGAACACATCGGTTTTTCAAGTATCCACGTGATACTCGTCAAAACTTTTTCTCTTATAACTGCGCGAAAAGCATGTATTAGTGCTTAATACAACGAATCAAGCTGTTTTAGACCGAAACGAGCTGAATCTGAACACATCGGTTTTACACGTGTCCCTTTGACACGCGTCAAAACTTTTTCTCTTATAACTGCGCGAAAAGCATGTATTCTTGCTTAATACAACGAAACAAGCTGTTTTAGACCGAAAGGAGCTAAATCACAACACATCGGTTTTACAAGTGTTCTTCTGATACGCGTGTAAACTTTTTGTCTTATAACTGCGCGAAAAGTATGTATTCTTGCTTAATACAACGAAACAAGCTGTTTTAGACCGAAACGAGCCAAATCACAACACATCGGTTTTACAAGTGTTCCTCTGATACGCGTCAAAACTTTTTTCTCTTATAACTGCGCGAAAAGCATGTATTCGTGCTTAGTTCAACGAAACAAGCTGTTTTAGACCGAAACGAGGTAAATCTGAACACATCGGTTTCACAAGTGCCCCTGTGACAGGCCTTTAAAACTTTTTCTCTTATAACTGCGCGAAAAGCATGTATTCGTGCTTAATACAACGAAACAAGCTGTTTTAGACCGAAACGAGCTAAATCTGAACACATCGGTTTTACAGTGTCCCTGTGACACGCATCAAAACTTTTTCTCTTATAACTGCGCGAAAAGCACGTATTCTTGCTTAATACAGCGAAACAAGCTGTCTTAGACCGAAACGAGCTAAATCACAACACATCGGTTTTACAAGTGTTTCTCTGATACGCGTCAAAACTTTTTTTTCTCTTATAACTGCGCGAAAAGCATGTATTCTTGCTTAATACAGCTAAACAAGCTGTTTTAGACCGAAACGACCTAAATCACAACACATCGGTTTTACAAGTGTTCCTCTGATACGCGTCAAATCTTTTTCTCTTATAACTGCGCGAAAAGCATGTATTCTTGCTTAATACAACGAAACAAGCTGTTTTAGACCGAGATGAGCTATATCTGAACACATCGGTTTTACAAGTATCCACGTGATACTCGTCAAAACTTTTTCTCTTATAACTGCGCGAAAAGCATGTATTCGTGCCTAATACAACGAATCAAGCTGTTTTAGACCGAAACGAGCTAAATCTGAACACATCGGTTTACACGTGTCTCTGTGACACGCATCAAAACTTTTTCTCTTATAACTGCGCGAAAAGCACGTATTCTTGCTTAATACAGCGAAACAAGCTGTTTTAGACCGAAACGAGCTAAATCACAACACATCGGTTTTACAAGTGTTCCTCTGATACGCGTCAAAACTTTTTCTCTTATAACTGCGCGAAAAGCATGTATTCGTGCTTAATACAACGAAACAAGCTGTTTTAGACCGAAACGAGCTAAATCTGAACACATCGGTTTTACAAGTGTCCCTGTGACACGCGTCAAAACTTTTTCTCTTATAACTGCGCGAAAAGCATGTATTCGTGCTTAATACAACGAAACAAGCTGTTTTAGACCGAAACGAGCTGAATCTGAACACATCGGTTTTTCAAGTATCCACGTGATACTCGTCAAAACTTTTTCTCTTATAACTGCGCGAAAAGCATGTATTCTTGCTTTATACAACGAAACAAGCTGTTTTAGACCGAAACGAGTTAAATCACAACACATCGGTTTTACAAGTGTTCCTCTGATACGCGCCTAAACTTTTTCTCTTATAACTGCGCTAAAAGCATGTATTTGTGCTTAATACGACGAAACAAGCTGTTTTAGACCGAAACGAGCTAAATCTGAACACATCGGTTTTACAAAGGGTCCCTGTGACACGCGTCAAAAGTTTTTCTCTTATAACTGCGCGAAAAGCATGTATTAGTGCTTAATACAACGAATCAAGCTGTTTTAGACCGTATCGAGCTGAATCTGAACACATTGGTTTTACACGTGTCCCTGTGACACGCGTCAAAACTTTTTCTCTTATAACTGCGCGAAAAGCACGTATTCTTGCTAAATACAGCGAAACAAGTTGTTTTAGACCGAAACGAGCTAAATCTGAACACATCGGTTTTAAGAGTGTCCCTGTGACACGCGTCAAAACTTTTTCTCTTATAACTGCGCGAAAAGCATGTATTCTTGCTTAATACAGCGAAACAAGCTGTTTTAGACCGAAACGAGTTAAATCACAAAACATCGGTTTTACAAGTGCTCCTCTGATACGCGTCAAAACTTTTTCTCTTATAACTGCGCGAAAAGCATGTATTCGTGCTTAATACGACGAAACAAGCTGTTTTAGACCGAAACGAGCTAAATCTGAACACATCGGTTTTACAAGGGTCCCTGTGACACGCGTCAAAACTTTTTCTCTTATAACTGCGCGAAAAGCATCTATTCTTGCTTAATACAGCGAAACAAGCTGTTTTAGACCGAAACGAGCTAAATCACAACACATCGGTTTTACAAGTGTTCCTCTGATACGCGTCAAAACTTTTTTCTCTTATAACTGCGCGAAAAGCATGTATTCGTGCTTAGTTCAACGAAACAAGCTGTTTTAGACCGAAACGAGGTAAATCTGAACACATCGGTTTCACAAGTGCCCCTGTAACACGCCTTTAAAACTTTTTCTCTTATAACTGCGCGAAAAGCATGTATTCGTGCTTAATACAGCGAAACAAGCTGTTTTAGACCGAAACGAGCTAAATAACAACACATCGGTTTTAGAAGTGTTCCTCTGATACGCGTCAACACTTTTTCTCTTATAACTGCGCGAAAAGCATGTATTCTTGCTAATACAAAGAAACAAGCTGTTTTAGACCGAAACGAGCTAAATCACAACACATCGGTTTTACAAGTGTTCTTCCGATACGCGTGTAATCTTTTTCACTTATAACTGCGCGAAAAGCATGTATTCGTGCTTAATACAACAAAACAAGTTCTTTTTAGACCGAAACGAGCTAAATCTGAACACATTGGTTTTACAAGTGTCCCTGTGACACGCGTCAGAACTTTTTCTCTAATAACTGCGCGAAAAGCATGTATTCGTGCTTAATACAACGAAACAAGCTGTTTTATACCAAAACGAGCTGTATCTGAACATATCGGTTTTACAAGTATCCACGTGATATTCGTCAAAACTTTTTCTCTTATAACTGCGCGAAAAGCGTGTATTCGTGCTTAATACAACGAAACAAGCTGTTTTAGACCGAGATGAGCTATATCTGAACACATCGGTTTTACAAGTATCCACGTGATACTCGTCAAAACTTTTTCTTTTATAACTGCGCGAAAAGCATGTATTCGTGCTTAATACAACGAATCAAGCTGTTTTAGACCGAAAAGAGCTAAATCTGAACACATCGGTTTACACGTGTCCCTGTGACACGCATCAAAACTTTTTCTCTTATAACTGCGCGAACAGCACGTATTCTTGCTTAATACAGCGAAACAAGCTGTTTTAGACCGAAACGAGCTAAATCACAACACATCGGTTCTACAAGTGTTCTTCTGATACGCGTCAAAACTTTTTCTCTTATAACTGCGCGAAAAGCATGTATTCGTGCTTAATACAACGAAACAAGCTGTTTTAGACCAAAACGAGCTAGATCTGAACACATCGGTTTTCCAAGTGTCCATGTGATACGCGTCAAAACTTTTTCTCTTATAACTGCGCGAAAAGCATGTATTCGTGCTTATAAGACAATGAAACAAGCTGTTTTAGACCGAAACGAGCTGAATCTGAACACATCGGTTTTTCAAGTATCCACGTGATACTCGTCAAAACTTTTTCTCTTATAACTGCGCGAAAAGCATGTATTAGTGCTTAATACAACGAATCAAGCTGTTTTAGACCGAAACGAGCTGAATCTGAACACATCGGTTTTACACGTGTCCCTTTGACACGCGTCAAAACTTTTTCTCTTATAACTGCGCGAAAAGCATGTATTCTTGCTTAATACAACGAAACAAGCTGTTTTAGACCGAAAGGAGCTAAATCACAACACATCGGTTTTACAAGTGTTCTTCTGATACGCGTGTAAACTTTTTGTCTTATAACTGCGCGAAAAGTATGTATTCTTGCTTAATACAGCGAAACAAGCTGTTTTAGACCGAAACGAGCTAAATCACAACACATCGGTTTTACAAGTGTTCCTCTGATACGCGTCAAAACTTTTTCTCTTATAACTGCGCGAAAAGCATGTATTCTTGATTATACAACGAAACAAGCTGTTTTAGACCGAAACGAGTTAAATCACAACACATCGGTTTTACAAGTGTTCTTCTGATACGCGCCTAAACTTTTTTCTCTTATAACTGCGCGAAAAGCATGTATTCGTGCTTAATACGACGAAACAAGCTGTTTTAGACCGAAACGAGCTAAATCTGAACACATCGGTTTTACAAAGGGTCCCTGTGACATGCGTCAAAACTTTTTCTCTTATAACTGCGCGAAAAGCATGTATTAGTGCTTAATACAACGAATCAAGCTGTTTTAGACCGAATCGAGCTGAATCTGAACACATTGGATTTACACGTGTCCCTGTGACACGCGTCAAAACTTTTTCTCTTATAACTGCGCGTAAAGCACGTATTCTTGCTAAATACAGCGAAACAAGTTGTTTTAGACCGAAACGAGCTAAATCTGAACACATCGGTTTTACAAGTGTCCCTGTGACACGCGTCAAAACTTTTTCTCTTATAACTGCGCGAAAAGCATGTATTCTTGCTTAATACAGCGAAACAAGCTGTTTTAGACCGAAACGAGTTAAATCACAAAACATCGGTTTTACAAGTGTTCCTCTGATACGCGTCAAAACTTTTTCTCTTATAACTGCGCGAAAAGCATGTATTCGTGCTTAATACGACGAAACAAGCTGTTTTAGACCGAAACGATCTAAATCTGAACACATCGGTTTTACAAGGGTCCCTGTGACAAGCGTCAAAACTTTTTCTCTTATAACTGCGCGAAAAGCATGTATTCTTGCCTAATACAGCGAAACAAGCTGTTTTAGACCGAAACGAGCTAAATCACAACACATCGGTTTTACAAGTGTTCCTCTGATACGCGTCAAAACTTTTTTCTCTTATAACTGCGCGAAAAGCATGTATTCGTGCTTAGTTCAACGAAACAAGCTGTTAGACCGAAACGAGGTAAATCTGAACACATCAGTTTCACAAGTGCCCCTGTGACACGCCTTTACAACTTTTTCTCTTATAACTGCGCGAAAAGCATGTATTCGTGCTTAATACAACGAAACAAGCTGTTTTAGTCCGAAAAGAGGTAAATCTGAACACATCGGTTTTACAGTGTTCCTCTGATACGCGTCAAAACTTTTTTCTCTTATAACTGCTCGAAAAGCATGTATTCGTGCTTAATACAACGAAACAAGTTGTTTTAGACCGAAACGAGCTAAATCTGAACACATCGGTTTTACAAGTGTCCCTGTGACACGCGTCAAAACTTTTTCTCTTATAACTGCGCGAAAAGCGTGTATTCTTGCTTAATACAGCGAAACAAGCTGTTTTAGACCGAAACGAGCTTAATCACAACACATCGGTTTTACAAGTGTTCCTCTGATACGCGTCTAAACTTTTTCTCTTATAACTGCGCGAAAAGCATGTATTCTTGCTTAATACAACGAAACAAGCTGTTTTAGTCCGAAAAGAGGTAAATCTGAACACATCGGTTTTACAGTGTTCCTCTGATACGCGTCAAAACTTTTTTCTCTTATAACTGCTCGAAAAGCATGTATTCGTGCTTAATACAACGAAACAAGTTGTTTTAGACCGAAACGAGCTAAATCTGAACACATCGGTTTTACAAGTGTCCCTGTGACACGCGTCAAAACTTTTTCTCTTATAACTGCGCGAAAAGCGTGTATTCTTGCTTAATACAGCGAAACAAGCTGTTTTAGACCGAAACGAGCTAAATCACAACACATCGGTTTTACAAGTGTTCCCCTGATACGCGTCTAAACTTTTTCTCTTATAACTGCGCGAAAAGCATGTATTCGTGCTTAATACGACGAAACAAGCTGTTTTAGGCCGAAACGAGCTAAATCTGAACACATCGGTTTTACAAGTGTCCCTGTGACACGCGTCAAAACTTTTTCTCTTATGACTGCGCGAAAAGCATGTATTCTTGCTTAATACAGCGAAACAAGCTGTTTTAGACCGAAACGAGCTAAATCACAACACATCGGTTTTACAAGTGTTCCTCTGATACGCGTCAAAACTTTTTTCTCTTATAACTGCGCGAAAAGCATGTATTCGTGCTTAGTTCAACGAAACAAGCTGTTTTAGACCGAAACGAGCTAAATCACAACACATCGGTTTTACAAGTGTTCCTCCGATACGCGTCTAATTTTTTTCTCTTATAACTGCGCGAAAAGCATGTATTCGTGCTTAATACAACGAAACAAGCTGTTTTAGACCGAAACGAGCTAAATCTGAACACATCGGTTTTACAAGTGTCTCTGTGACACGCGTCAAAACTTTTTCTCTTATAACAGCGCGAAAAGCATGTATTCTTGCTTAATACAACGAAACAAGCTGTTTTATATCAAAACGAGCTGTATCTGAACACATCGGTTTTACAAGTGTCCACGTGATATTCGTCAAAACTTTTTCTCTTATAACTGCGCGAAAAGCAAGTATTCGTGCTTAATACAACGAAACAAGTTGTTTTAGACCGAGATGAGGTAAATCTGAGCACATCGGTTTTACAAGTGTCTCTCTAACACGCGTCAAAAGTTTTTCTTCTATAACTGCGCGAAAAGCATGTATTCGTGCTTAAAACAACGAAACAAGCTGTTTTATACCAAAACGAGCTATATCTGAACACATCGGTTTTACACGTGTCCCTGTGACACGCGTCAAAACTTTTTCTCTTATAACTGCGCGAAAAGCACGTATTCTTGCTTAATACAGCGAAACAAGCTGTTTTAGACCGAAACGAGCTAAATCACAACACGTCGGTTTTACAAGTGTTCCTCTGATACGCGTCAAAACTTTTTTCTCTTATAACTGCGCGAAAAGCATGTATTCCTGCTTAGTCCAACGAAACAAGCTGTTTTAGACCGAAACGAGGTAAATCTGAACACATCGGTTTTACAAGTGTCCCTGTGACATGCCTTTAAAACTTTTTCTCTTATAACTGCGCGAAAAGCATGTATTCGTGCTTAATACAACGAAAAAGCTGTTTTAGACCGAAACGAGCTAAATCTGAACACATCGGTTTTACAAGTGTCCCTGTGACACGCGTCAAAACTTTTTCTCTTATAACTGCGCGAAAAGCATGCATTCGTGCTTAATACAACGAAACAAGCTGTTTTAGACCAAAACGAGCTAGATCTGAACACATCGGTTTTACAAGTGTCCGTGTGATACGCGTCAAAACTTTTTTCTCTTATAACTGCGCGAAAAGCATGTATTCGTGCTTAGTCCAACGAAACAAGCTGTTTTAGACCGAAACGAGGTAAATCTGAACACATCGGTTTTTACGAGAGTCCCTGTGACACGCGTCAAAACTTTTTCTCTTATTACTGCGCGAAAAGCACGTATTCTTGCTTAATAATACGAAACAAGCTGTTTTAGACCGAAAAGAGCTAAATCACCACACATCGGTTTTACAAGTGCTCCTCTGATACGCGTCAAAACTTTTTCTCTTATAACAGCGCGAAAAGCATGTATTCGTGCCTAATACAACGAAACAAGCTGTTTTAGACCGAGATGAGCTAAATCTGAACACATCAGTTTTAAACGTGTCCCTCTAATACGCGTCAAAACTTTTTCTTCTATAACTGCGCGAAAAGCATGTATTCGTGCTTAAAACAACGAAACAAGCTGTTTTATACCAAAACGAGCTAAATCACAACACATCGGTTTTACTAGTGTTCCTCCGATACGCGTCTATTCTCTTATAACTGCGCGAAAAGCATGTATTCGTGCTTAATACAACGAATCAAGCTGTTTTAGACCGAAACGAGCTAAATCTGAACACGTCGGTTTTACACGTGTCCCTTTGACACGCGTCAAAACTTTTTCTCTTATAACTGCGCGAAAAGCACGTATTCTTGCTTAATACAGCGAAACAAGCTGTTTTAGACCGAAACGAGCTAAATCACAACACATCGGCTTTACAAGTGTTCCTCTGATAGGCGTCAAATCTTTTTCTCTTATAACTGCGCGAAAAGCATGTATTCTTGCTTAATACAACGAAACAAGCTGTTTTAGACCGAAACGAGCTAAATCACAACACATCGGTTTTACAAGTGTTCCTCTGATACGCGTCTAAACTTTTTCTCTTATAACTGCGCCAGATGCATGTATTCGTGCTTAATACAACGAAACAAGCTGTTTTAGACCGAAACGAGCTAAATCTGAACACATCGGTTTTACCAGTGTCCCTGTGACACGCGTCAAAACTTTTTCTCTTATAACTGCGCGAAAAGCATGTATTCTTGCTTAATACAACGAAACAAGCTGTTTTAGACCGAAACTAGCTAAATCACAACACATCGGTTTTACAAGTGTTCCTCTGATACGCGTCTAAACTTTTTCTCTTATAACTGCGCGAAAAGCATGTATTCGTGCTTAATTCGACGAAACAAGCTGTTTTAGACCGAAACGAGCTAAATCTGAACACATCGGTTTTACAAGTGTCCCTGTGACACGCGTCAAAACTTTTTCTCTTATAACTGCGCGAAAAGCATGTATTCGTGCTTAATACAACGAATCAAGCTGTTTTAGACCGAAACAAGCTAAATCTGAACACGTCGGTTTTACACGTGTCCCTGTGACACGCGTCAAAACTTTTTCTCTTATAACTGCGCGAAAAGCACGTATTCTTGCTTAATACAGCGAAACAAGCTGTTTTATGCCAAAGCGAGGTAAATCTGAACACGTCGGTTTTACAAGTGTTCCTCTGATACGCGTCTAAACGTTTTCTCTTATAACTGCGCGAAAAGCACGCATTCTTGCTTAATACAGCGAAACAAGCTGTTTTAGACCGAAACGAGCTAAATCACAACACATCGGTTTTACAAGTGTTCCTCTGATACGCGTCAAAACTTTTTTTTCTTATAACTGCGCGAAAAGCATGTATTCGTGCTTAATACAACGAAACAAGCTGTTTTATATCAAAACTAGCTGTATCTGAACACATCGGTTTTACAAGTGTCCACGTGATATTCGTCAAAACTTTTTCTCTTATAACTGCGCGAAAAGCATGTATTCGTGCTTAATACAACGAAACAAGCTGTTTTAGACCGAAACGAGCTAAATCTTAACACATTGGTATTAAAAGTGTCCCTGTGACACGCGTCAAAACTTTTTCTCTTATAACTGCGCGAAAAGCATGTATTCTTGCTTAATACAGCGAAACACGCTGTTTTAGACCGAAACGAGCTAAATCACAACACATCGGTTTTACAAGTGTTCCTCTGATACGCGTCAAAACTTTTTTCTCTTATAACTGCGCGAAAAGCATGTATTCGTGCTTAGTTCAACGAAACAAGCTGTTTTAGACCGAAACGAGGTAAATCTGAACACATCAGTTTCACAAGTGCCCCTGTGACACGCCTTTAAAACTTTTTCTCTTATAACTGCGCGAAAAGCATGTATTCGTGCTTAATACAACGAAACAAGCTGTTTTAGAGCGAAACGAGCTAAATCTGAACACATCGGTTTTAAAAGTGTCCATGTGATACGCGTCAAGTCTTTTTCTCCTATAACTGCGCGAAAAGATTGTATTCGTGCTTAATACAACGAAACAAGCTGTTTTAGACCAAAACGAGCTAGATCTGAACACCGGTTTTACAAGTGTCCATGTGATACGCGTCAAAACTTTTTTCTCTTATAACTGCGCGAAAAGCATGTATTCGTGCTTAGTCCAACGAAACAAGCTGTTTTAGACCGAAACGAGGTAAATCTGAACACATCGGTTTTACGAGTGTCCCTGTGACACGCGTCAAAACTTTTTTCTCTTATTACTGCGCGAAAAGCACGTATTCTTGCTTAATAATAAGAAACAAGCTGTTATTGACCGAAAAGAGCTAAATCACAACACATCGGTTTTACAAGTGTTCCTCTGATACGCGACAAAACTTTTTCTTTTATAACTGCGCGAAAAGCATGTATTCGTGCTTAATACAACGAAACAAGCTGTTTTAGACCGAAATGAGCTAAATCTGTACACATCGGTTTTACAAGTGTCCCTGTGACATGCCTGTAAAACTTTTTCTCTTATAACTGCGCGAAAAGCATGTATTCCTGCTTAATACAGCGAAACAAGCTGTTTTAGACCGAAACGAGCTAAATCACAACACATCGGTTTTACAAGTGTTCCTCTGATACGCGTCAAAACTTTTTTCTCTTATAACTGCGCGAAAAGCATGTATTCGTGCTTAGTCCAACGAAACAAGCTGTTTTAGACCGAAACGAGGTAAATCTGAACACATCGGTTTTACAAGTGTCCCTGTGACATGCCTTTAAAACTTTTTCTCTTATACCTGCGCGAAAAGCATGTATTCGTGCTTAATACAACGAAACAAGATGTTTTAGACCGAAACGAGCTAAATCTGAACACATCGGTTTTACAAGTGTCCCTGTGACACGCGTCAAAACTTTTTCTCTTTTAACTGCGCGAAAAGCATGTATTCTTGCTTAATACAGCGAAACAAGCTGTTTTAGACCGAAACGAGATAAATCACAACACATCGGTTTTACAAGTGTTCCTCTGATACGCGTCAAAACTTTTTCTCTTATAACTGAGCGAAAAGCATGTATTCTTGCTTAATACAACGAAACAAGCTGTTTTAGACCGAAACGAGCTAAATCTGAACACATCGGTTTTACAAGTGTCCCTGTGACACGCGTCAAAACTTTTTCTCTTATAACTGCGCGAAAAGCATGTATTCTTGCTTAATACAGCGAAACAAGCTGTTTTAGACCGAAACGAGCTAAATCACAACACACCGGTTCTACAAGTGTTCCTCTGATACGCGTCAAAACTTTTTTCTCTGATAACTGCGCGAAAAGCTTGTATTCGTGCTTAGTCCAACGAAACAAGCTGTTTTAGACCGAAACGAGGTAAATCTGATCACATCGGTTTTACGAGTGTCCCTGTGACACGCGTCAAAACTTTTTCTCTTATTACTGCGCGAAAAGCACGTATTCTTGCTTAATACAGCGAAACAAGCTGTTTTAGACCGAAACGAGCTAAATCACAACACACCGGTTTTACAAGTGTTCCTCTGATACGCGTCAGAACTTTTTCTCTTATAACTGCGCGAAAAGCACGTATTCTTGCTTAATACAGCGAAACAAGCTGTTTTAGACCGAAACGAGCTAAATCACAACACATCGGTTTTACAAGTGTTCCTCTGATACGCGTCAAAACTTTTTCTCTTATAACTGCGCGAAAAGCATGTATTCTTGCTAATACAAAGAAACAAGCTGTTTTAGACCGAAACGAGCTAAATCACAACACATCGGTTTTACAAGTGTTCCTCCGATACGCGTCTAATCTTTTTCTCTTATAACTGCGCGAAAAGCATGTATTCGTGCTTAGTCCAACGAAACAAGCTGTTTTAGACCGAAACGAGGTAAATCTGAACACATCGGTTTTACAAGTGTTCCTGTGACATGCCTTTAAAACTTTTTCTCTTATACCTGCGCGAAAAGCATGTATTCGTGCTTAATACAACGAAACAAGATGTTTTAGACCGAAACGAGCTAAATCTGAAGACATCGGTTTTACAAGTGTCCCTGTGACACGCGTCAAAACTTTTTCTCTTATAACGCGCGAAAAGCATGTATTCTTGCTTAATACAGCGAAACAAGCTGTTTTAGACCGAAACGAGATAAATCACAACACATCGGTTTTACAAGTGTTCCTCTGATACGCGACAAAACTTTTTCTCTTATAACTGCGCGAAAAGCATGTATTCGTGCTTAATACAACGAAACAAGCTGTTTTAGACCGAAATGAGCTAAATCTTTACACATCGGTTTTACAAGTGTCCCTGTGACATGCCTGTAAAACTTTTTCTCTTATAACTTCGCGAAAAGCATGTATTCTTGCTTAATACAGCGAAACAAGCTGTTTTAGACCGAAACGAGCTAAATCACAACACATCGGTTTTACAAGTGTTCCTGTGACACGCGTCAAAACTTTTTCTCTTATAACTGCGCGAAAAGCATGTATTCTTGCTTAATACAGCGAAACAAGCTGTTTTAGACCGAAACGAGATAAATCACAACACATCGGTTTTACAAGTGTTCCTCTGATACGCGTCAAAACTTTTTCTCTTATAACTGAGCGAAAAGCATGTATTCTTGCTTAATACAACGAAACAAGCTGTTTTAGACCGAAACGAGCTAAATCTGAACACATCGGTTTTACAAGTGTCCCTGTGACACGCGTCAAAACTTTTTCTCTTATTACTGCGCGAAAAGCACGTATTCTTGCTTAATACAGCGAAACAAGCTGTTTTAGACCGAAATGAGCTAAATCACAACACATCGGTTTTACAAGTGTTCCTCTGATACGCGTCAAAACTTTTTCTCTTAGAACTGCGCGAAAAGCATGTATTCGTGCTTAATACAACGCAACAAGCTGTTTTAGACCAAAATGAGCTAGATCTGAACACATCGGTTTTCCAAGTGTCCATGTGATACGCGTCAAAACTTTTTCTCTTATAACTGCGCGAAAAGCATGTATTCGGGCTTAATACAACGCAACAAGCTGTTTTAGTCCGAAAAGAGGTAAATCTGAACACATCGGTTTTAAAAGTGTTCCTCTGATACGCGTCAAAACTTTTTCTCTTATAACTGCGCGAAAAGCATGTATTCTTGGTTAATACAGCGAAACAAGCTGTTTTAGACCGAAACGAGCTAAATCACAACACATCGGTTTTACAAGTGTCTCTCTAATACGCGTCAAAACTTTTTCTTCTATAACTGCGCGTAAAGCATGTATTCGTGCTTAATACAACGACACAAGCTGTTTTAGACCGAAAGGAGCAAAATCTGAACACATCGGTTTTACAAGTGTCCCTGTGACACGCGTCAAAACTTTTTCTCATATAACTGCGCGAAAAGCATGTATTCTTGCTTAATACAGCGAAACAAGTTGTTTTAGACCGAATGAGCAAAATCACAACACATCGGTTTTACAAGTGTTCCTCTGATACGCGTCAAAACTTTTTCTCTTATAACTGCGCGAAAAGCATGTATTCGTGCTTAATACTACGAAACAAGCTGTTTTAGACCAAAATGAGCTAGATCTGAACACATCGGTTTTCCAAGTGTCCATGTGATACGCGTCAAAACTTTTTCTCTTATAACTGCGCGAAAAGCATGTATTCGTGCTTAATACAACGAAACAAGCTGTTTTAGTCCGAAAAGAGGTAAATCTGAACACTTTTTTTCTTATAACTGCGCGAAAAGCATGTATTCTTGCTTAATACAGCGAATCATGCTGTTTTAGACCGAAACGAGCTAAATCACAACACATCGGTTTTACAAGTGTTCCTCTGATACGCGTCAAAACTTTTTCTCTTATAACTGCGCGAAAAGCTTGTATTCGTGCTTTATACAACGAAACAAGCTGTTTTAGACCGAAACGAGCTTAATCTGAACACATCGGTATTAAAAGTGTCCCTGTGACACTCGTCAAAACTTTTTCTCTTATACTGCGCGAAAAGCATATATTCCTGCTTAATACAGCGAAGCAAGCTGTTTTAGACCGAAACGAGCTAAATCACAACACATCGGTTTTACAAGTGTTTCTCTGATACGCGTCAAATCTTTTTCTCTTATAACTGCGCGAAAACCATGTATTCGTGCTTAGTCCAACGAAACAAGCTGTTTTAGACCGAAACGGGCTAAATCTGAACACATCGGTTTTACAAGTGTCCCTGTGACACGCGTCAAAACTTTTTCTCTTATAACTGCGCGAAAAGCATGTATTCTTGGTTAATACAGCGAAACAAGCTGTTTTAGACCGAAACGAGCTAAATCACAACACATCGGTTTTACAAGTGTTCCTCTGATACGCGTCAAAACTTTTTCTTCTATAACTGCGCGTAAAGCATGTATTCGTGCTTAATACAACGACACAAGCTGTTTTAGACCGAAACGAGCAAAATCTGAACACATCGGTTTTACAAGTGTCCCTGTGACACGCGTCAAAACTTTTTCTCATATAACTGCGCGAAAAGCATGTATTCTTGCTTAATACAGCTAAACAAGCTGTTTTAGACCGAAATGAGCTAAATCACAACACATCGGTTTTACAAGTGTTCCTCTGATACGCGTCAAAACTTTTTCTCTTATAACTGCGCGAAAAGCATGTATTCGTGCTTAATACAACGAAACAAGCTGTTTTAGACCAAAATGAGCTAGATCTGAACATATCGGTTTTCCAAGTGTCCATGTGATACGCGTCAAAACTTGTTCTCTTATAACTGCGCGAAAAGCATGTATTCGTGCCTAATACAACGACACAAGCTGTTTTAGTCCGAAAAGAGGTAAATCTGAACACATCGGTTTTACAAGTGTTCCTCTGATACGCGTCAAAACTTTTTCTCTTATAACTGCGCGAAAAGCATGTATTCTTGGTTAGTACAGCGAAACAAGCTGTTTTAGACCGAAACGAGCTAAATCACAACACATCGGTTTTACAAGTGTTCCTCTGATACGCGTCAAAACGTTTTCTCTTATAACTGCGCGAAAAGCATGTATTCGTGCTTAATACAACGAAACAAGGTGTTATAGACCGAAACGAGCTAAATCACAACACATCGGTTTTACAAGTGTCTCTCTAATACGCGTCAAAACTTTTTCTTCTATAACTGCGCGTAAAGCATGTATTCGTGCTTAATACAACGACACAAGCTGTTTTAGACCGAAAGGAGCAAAATCTGAACACATCGGTTTTACAAGTGTCCCTGTGACACGCGTCAAAACTTTTTCTCATATAACTGCGCGAAAAGCATGTATTCTTGCTTAATACAGCGAAACAAGTTGTTTTAGACCGAAATGAGCAAAATCACAACACATCGGTTTTACAAGTGTTCCTCTGATACGCGTCAAAACTTTTTCTCTTATAACTGCGCGAAAAGCATGTATTCGTGCTTAATACAACGAAACAAACTGTTTTAGACCAAAATGAGCTAGATCTGAACACATCGGTTTTCCAAGTGTCCATGTGACACGCGTCAAAACTTTTTCTCTTATAACTGCGCGAAAAGCATGTATTCTTGCTTAATTCAGCGAAACATGCTGTTTTAGACCGAAACGATCTAAATCTGAACACATCGGTTTTAAAAGCATCCCTGTGACACGCGTCAAAACTTTTTCTCTTATAACTGCGCGAAAAGCATGTATTCTTCCTTAATACAGCGAAACAAGCTGTTCTAGACCGAAACGAGCTAAATCACAAAACATCGGTTTTACAAGTGTTCCTCTGATACGCGTCTAAACTTTTTCTCTTATAACTGCGCGAAAAGCATATATTCCTGCTTAATACAACGAAACAAGCTGTTTTAGATCGAAACGAGCTAAATCTGAACACATCGGTTTTAAAAGCATCCCTGTGACACGCGTCAAAACTTTTTCTCTTATAACTGCGCGAAAAGCATGTATTCTTCCTTAATACAGCGAAACAAGCTGTTTTAGACCGAAATGAGCTAAATCACAACACATCGGTTTTACAAGTGTTCCTCTGATACGCGTCAAAACTTTTTCTCTTATAACTGCGCGAAAAGAATGTATTCGTGCTTAATACAACGAAACAAGCTGTTTTAGACCAAAACGAGCTAAATCTGAACAAATCGGTTTTAAAAGTGTCCATGTGATACGCGTCAAGACTGTTTCTCTTATAACTGCGCGAAAAGATTGTATTCGTGCTTAATACAACGAAACAAGCTGTTTTAGACCAAAACGATCTAGATCTGAACACCGGTTTTACAAGTGTCCATGTGATACGCGTCAAAACTTTTTTCTCTTATAACTGCGCGAAAAGCACGTATTCTTGCTTAATAATACGAAACAAGCTGTTATAGACCGAAAAGAGCTAAATCACAACACATCGGTTTTACAAGTGTTCCTCTGATACGCGTCAAAACTTTTTCTCTTATAACTGCGGGAAAAGCATGTATTCGTGCTTAATACAACGAAACAAGCTGTTTTAGACCGAGATGAGCTAAATCTGAACACATCGGTTTTACAAGTGTCCCTGTGACATGCCTGTAAAACTTTTTCTCTTATAACTGCGCGAAAAGCATGTATTCCTGCTTAATACAGCGAAACAAGCTGTTTTAGACCGAAACGAGCTAAATCACAACACATCGGTTTTACAAGTGTTCCTCTGACACGCGTCAAAACTTTTTCTCTTATAACTGCGCGAAAAGCATGTATTCTTTAATACAGTGAAACAAGCTGTTTTAAACCGAAACGAGCTAAATCACAACACATCGGTTTTACAAGTGTTCCTCTGATACGCGTCAAAACGTTTTCTCTTATAACTGCGCGAAAAGCATGAATTCGTGCTTAATACAACGAAACAAGGTGTTTTAGACCGAAACGAGCTAAATCACAAGACATTGGTTTTACAAGTGTCTCTCTAATACGCGTCAAAACTTTTTCTTCTATAACTGCGCGTAAAGCATGTATTCGTGCTTAATACAACGACACAAGCTGTTTTAGACCGAAACGAGCAAAATCTGAACACATCGGTTTTACAAGTGTCCCTGTGACACGCGTCAAAACTTTTTCTCATATAACTGCGCGAAAAGCATGTATTCTTGCCTAATACAGCGAAACAAGCTGTTTTAGACCGAAATGAGCTAAATCACAACACATCGGTTTTACAAGTGTTCCTCTGATACGCGTCAAAACTTTTTCTCTTATAACTGCGCGAAAATCATGTATTCGTGCTTAATACAACGAAACAAGCTGTTTTAGACCAAAATGAGCTAGATCTGAACACATCGGTTTTCCAAGTGTCCATGTGATGCGCGTCAAAACTTTTTCTCTTATAACTGCGCGAAAAGCATGTATTCGTGCTTAATACAACGAAACAAGCTGTTTTAGTCCGAAAAGAGGTAAATCTGAACACATAGGTTTTACAAGTGTTCCTCTGATACGCGTCAAAACTTTTTCTCTTATAACTGCGCGAAAAGCATGTATTCTTGCTTAATACAGCGAAACATGCTGTTTTAGATCGAAACGAGCTAAATCACAACACATCGGTTTTACAAGTGTTCCTCTGATACGCGTCAAAACTTTTTCTCTTATAACTGCGCGAAAAGCTTGTATTCGTGCTTTATACAACGAAACAAGCTGTTTTGGACCGAAACGAGCTAAATCTGAACACATAGGTATTAAAAGTGTCCCTGTGACACGCGTCAAAACTTTTTCTCTTATAACTGCGCGAAAAGCATGTATTCTTGCTTAATACAGCGAAACAAGCTGTTTTAGACCGAAACGAGCTAAATCACAACACATCGGTTTTACAAGTGTTCCTCTGATACGCGTCTAAACTTTTTCTCTTATAACTGCGCGAAAAGCATATATTCCTGCTTAAAACCACGAAACAAGCTGTTTTAGACCGAAACGAGCTAAATCTGAACACATCGGTTTTACAAGTGTTCCTCTGATACGCGTCAAAACTTTTTCTCTTATAACTGCGCGAAAAGAATGTATTCGTGCTTAATACAACGAAACAAGCTGTTTTAGACCAAAACGAGCTAAATCTGAATACATCGGTTTTAAAAGTGTCCATGTGATACGCGTCAAGACTTTTTCACTTATAACTGCGCGAAAAGATTGTATTCGTGCTTAATACAACGACACAAGCTGTTTTAGACCAAAACGATCTAGGTCTGAACACCGGTTTTGCAAGTGTCCATGTGATACGCGTCAAAACATTTTTCTCTTATAACTGCGCGAAAAGCACGTATTCTTGCTTAATAATACGAAAAGAGCTAAATCACACCATATCGGTTTTACAAGTGTTCCTCTGATACGCGTCAAAACTTTTTCTCTTATAACTGCGCGAAAAGCATGTATTCGTGCTTAATACAACGAAACAAGCTGTTTTAGACCGAGATGAGCTAAATCTGAACACATCGGTTTTACAAGTGTCCGTGTGACATGCCTGTAAAACTTTTTCTCTTATAACTGCGCGAAATGCATGTATTCCTGCTTAGTCCAACGAAACAAGCTGTTTTAGACCGAAACGAGGTAAATCTGAACACATCGGTTTTACAAGTGTCCCTGTGACATGCATTTAAAACTTTTTCTCTTATAACTGCGCGAAAAGCATGTATTCCTGCTTATTACAGCGAAACAAGCTGTTTTAGACCGAAACGAGCTAAATCACAACACATCGATTTTACAAGTGTTCCTCTGATACGCGTCAAAATTTTTTTTCTCTAATAACTGCGCGAAAAGCATGTATTCGTGCTTAGTCCAGCGAAACAATCTGTTTTAGACCGAAACGAGGTAAATCTGAACACATCGGTTTTACAAGTGTCCCTGTGACATGCCTTTAAATCTTTTTCTCTTATTTTTGGATTACAGGCGCGAAAACAGACAGACCACAAGGTAGATAAACGGGACGGAGCGCCACTCACAACTGATTTATTCAAAGGCACGACAAACATATATATACCAGCTGACACGCAAGGAATACCATCATGTTCCAATCTGATATGACAGCGAACGCGTGAAAAAATCGTTCTCTGCCCTATACATCGATACGGACGTGTCGCTGACACACATGCTTCTTTTCTTAGCAATAAAGAATGCTTCGATTAATTCCCTGGCTTTTGTGTCTTTACTTCTTGATAAAATTCGCACACCAGAAAAACATGGGTCACAAGAGCGTGACGGGCAACACCTAATATGCTTAAGCAAATTTGGCCCTTCCTTATTTTGCTCCACATTTCTTTCATGTTCCCTGATTCGCTCATTAACGCAGCGTCCAGTTTGCCCTATATAGGAGCGGCCGCACAAGAGGGGGATTTCATAGACCACACCTTCGGTGCACTTCATGAACGATCGCCCATGTTTGGTGCCACACCCTCTCTCATCATTTCGTTCTCTTTCAATGCGAGAACAAAGGCTTCCGAGCTTTTTTGGGGCTGAAAAGACAAGCGGCACACCATGCCTGCTCGCAACCTTTTTCAAATTGTGGGATAACTTTTGCACATAGGGCACCACCACAGGTCGCACCACCTCTTCTCGAGGGACATCTTGGCCAGCTCTCACATCCTTTCTTTTTATTTTCTGTAGTAGGCTTTCTGCGACCGCCGTTACGAGCGAACCATGGCAGAGGCTGCTTAGCCGGTTCTTGTTAGATAAGTTGGGTAAGCTTGATATAGAAGACCCCTTTCTTACCAAAAAGTCCGATCAAGTGTGTGAATTCTTTGAATCGCCTCGTTATGTTGGACGCGCCTTTTCGGTAGATGTTGTGGATTTATTTTATTCTGTTCCTCACGAAGCCTTGTTTACTGCTGTCAGTGATTGCATTGAAAGTAAAGACCCTATTTCCTTTTAAAATACTGCGGGTGTATCCATCGATGACTTTTTAACCCTTTTACAGTTTTATTTACAGTCTACCTTCGTAACTTTTGACGAGCAGTGTTTTCTGCAAAAAGCTAGCATATGTATAGGCTCCTGTGCTGCACAGGTTTTGTGTAATATTTTTCTTTCCCAAATGGATCAAGTTTTGAACCAGGTTTTACCAGCCAGCAAAGTTTTTAAAGTGTTCAGATATGTGGACGACTTTTTAATCATTCTTACCAAGGACGGAAGTTTAAACTTCGAAGAAAGTGTGCGTGATGTGTTATCCTTATTTAGACAAAATGGAAATGGCTTAAGTTTTACTTGTGAAGTTCCTGAAGGTAATGTTTTACAGTTTTTAGATGTTAGTTTTGATTTTTGTGAGGAACAGGTTTGTTGGCCGTATGCTCCGCGCGCAAAAAAGGGGCTTCTGCCATATGATTCTGCTCACTCCAAGCTAATAAAAAGGGGGATTGCTACACTCTGCCTCGAATCCGCTATTTGAAAATTATGCTCTCACAAGATGCAACTAAGTTTCCAAAACCAATTGGCTAGGCTGTCTTCAGCCGGGTTCCCTGGTTCGCTCGTAACGGCGGTCGCAGAAAGCGTACAACAGAAAATAAAAAGAAAGGATGTGAGAGCTGGCCAAGATGTCCCTCGAGAAGAGGTGGTGCGACCTGTGGTGGTGCCCTATGTGCACAAGTTATCCCACAATTTGAAAAAGGTTGCGAGCAGGCATGGTGTGCCGCTTGTCTTTTCAGCCCCAAAAAAGCTCGGACGCCTTTGTTCTCGCATTGAAAGAGAACGAAATGATGAGAGAGGGTGTGGCACCAAACATGGGTGATCGTTCATGAAGTGCACCGAAGGTGTGGTCTATGAAATCCCCCTCTCGTGCGGCCGCTCCTATATAGGGCAAACTGGACGCTGCGTTAATGAGCGAATCAGGGAACATGAAAGAAATGTTGAGCAAAATAAGGAAGGGCCAAATTTGCTTAAGCATATAAGGTGTTGCCCGTCACGCTCTTGTGAGCCATGTTTTTCTCGTGTGCGAATTTTATCAAGAAGTAAAGACACAAAAGCCAGGGAATTAATCGAAGCATTCTTTATTGCTAAGAAAAGAAGCATGTGTGTCAGCGACACGTCCATATCGATGTATAGGGCAGAGAACGATTTTTTTACGCGTTCGCTGTCATATCAGATTGGAACATGATGGTATTCCTTGCGTGTCAGCTGGTATATATATGTTTGTCGTGCCTTTGAATAAATCAGTTGTGAGTGGCGCTCCGTCCCGTTTATCTACCTTGTGGTCTGTCTGTTTTCGCGCCTGTAATCCAAAGATGTACCAACTTGCCCAGCAAGACGTTCTTTTTCTCTTATACCTGCGCGAAAAGCATGTATTCGTAATTAATACAACGAAACAAGCTGTTTTAGACCGAAACGAGCTAAATCACAAAACATCGGTTTTACAAGTGTTCCTCTGATACGCGTCAAAACTTTTTCTCTTATAACTGCGCGAAAAGCATGTATTCGTGCTTAATACAACGAAACAAGCTGTTTTAGACCGAAACGAGGTAAATCTTAATGAAAATATACCTGCGCTCAAAAGACACGGACTGAAAGATAAAGACACACACACACAGCGCTGGACTTACAACTGAATTTTTTTTTTCTGGAAACACTGCTCTTTATACACATCAGCAGCCTGCTCAAGAAATGTGGGAAAAAGGGTACGGTGCCTAGCAAGGAGGGAGCAAAACAAAGGGAGAAAACGGTGGTGATTCCGTACATTCATGGGGTGTCCCATAATCTTAAAAGAATTGCATCGAAAGTAAAAACTAGGGTCGTTTTTTCAGCCCCGGACAAATTGGAAAGGTATGCAAAATAGTAACGTACCCAGAAAGAAAAGCTAAGGGGTGTAAAAAGAAACACCAAGTCCCCATGGTCGCATGCGCAGAAGGAGTGGTTTACAGGATGCCGCTGACATGTGGAAAAGCATATGTAGGCCAAACGGGGCGGTGTTTGAACGAGTGGCTCCGTGAACATTGGAGGAACATGGAACGGAAAGGCGATGGGAATTTGGTGGTTCATTGTCAAGAGTGTAAATGTGTACCTTCCTATAACGAGACGAAGATAGTAAGCAGGAACCGTGACCAAACGACGCGTGAAATATATGAAGCCATGAGCATAGCGGACAGTGGGGTTGCATGCGTGAGTAGCACGTCCCGTTCACTACTATCAAAGGAAAAGGCATTTTTGCAAAAGGGAAGGTAGGACTGGACATGTGACGAGACAGTTTGTCGATTTTTATCATCCGGGTGTTACCATCTTCCATTTTTATCAGCTGCTGATGTGTATAAAGAGCAGTGTTTCCCGAATAAAAAATTCAGTTGTAAGTCCAGCGCTGTTTGTGTGTGTCTTTATCTTTCAGTCCGTGTCTTTTGAGCGCAGGTATATTTTCAATATGGTAAACCAACTCGCCCAACAAGCCACTCTGCACACTGAGCTAAATCTGAACACATCGGTTTTACAAGTGTCCCTGTGACACGCGTCAAAACTTTTTCTCTTATAACTGCGCGAAAAGCATGTATTCTTGCTTAATATAGCGAAACAAGCTGTTTTAGACCGAAACGAGCTAAATCACAACACATCGGTTTTACAAGTGTTCCTCTGATACGCGTCAAAACTTTTTCTCTTATAACTGCGCGAAAAGCATGTATTCGTGCTTAATACAACGAAACAAGCTGTTTTAGACCAAAACGAGCTAGATCTGAACACCGGTTTTACAAGTGTCCATGTGATACGCGTCAAAACTTTTTTCTCTTATAACTGCGCGAAATGCATGTATTCCTGCTTAGTCCAACGAAACAAGCTGTTTTAGACCGAAACGAGGTAAATCTGAACACATCGGTTTTACAAGTGTCCCTGTGACATGCATTTAAAACTTTTTCTCTTATAACTGCGCGAAAAGCATGTATTCCTGCTTATTACAGCGAAACAAGCTGTTTTAGACCGAAACGAGCTAAATCACAACACATCGATTTTACAAGTGTTCCTCTGATACGCGTCAAAATTTTTTTTCTCTAATAACTGCGCGAAAAGCATGTATTCGTGCTTAGTCCAGCGAAACAATCTGTTTTAGACCGAAACGAGGTAAATCTGAACACATCGGTTTTACAAGTGTCCCTGTGACATGCCTTTAAATCTTTTTCTCTTATTTTTGGATTACAGGCGCGAAAACAGACAGACCACAAGGTAGATAAACGGGACGGAGCGCCACTCACAACTGATTTATTCAAAGGCACGACAAACATATATATACCAGCTGACACGCAAGGAATACCATCATGTTCCAATCTGATATGACAGCGAACGCGTGAAAAAATCGTTCTCTGCCCTATACATCGATACGGACGTGTCGCTGACACACATGCTTCTTTTCTTAGCAATAAAGAATGCTTCGATTAATTCCCTGGCTTTTGTGTCTTTACTTCTTGATAAAATTCGCACACCAGAAAAACATGGGTCACAAGAGCGTGACGGGCAACACCTAATATGCTTAAGCAAATTTGGCCCTTCCTTATTTTGCTCCACATTTCTTTCATGTTCCCTGATTCGCTCATTAACGCAGCGTCCAGTTTGCCCTATATAGGAGCGGCCGCACAAGAGGGGGATTTCATAGACCACACCTTCGGTGCACTTCATGAACGATCGCCCATGTTTGGTGCCACACCCTCTCTCATCATTTCGTTCTCTTTCAATGCGAGAACAAAGGCTTCCGAGCTTTTTTGGGGCTGAAAAGACAAGCGGCACACCATGCCTGCTCGCAACCTTTTTCAAATTGTGGGATAACTTTTGCACATAGGGCACCACCACAGGTCGCACCACCTCTTCTCGAGGGACATCTTGGCCAGCTCTCACATCCTTTCTTTTTATTTTCTGTAGTAGGCTTTCTGCGACCGCCGTTACGAGCGAACCATGGCAGAGGCTGCTTAGCCGGTTCTTGTTAGATAAGTTGGGTAAGCTTGATATAGAAGACCCCTTTCTTACCAAAAAGTCCGATCAAGTGTGTGAATTCTTTGAATCGCCTCGTTATGTTGGACGCGCCTTTTCGGTAGATGTTGTGGATTTATTTTATTCTGTTCCTCACGAAGCCTTGTTTACTGCTGTCAGTGATTGCATTGAAAGTAAAGACCCTATTTCCTTTTAAAATACTGCGGGTGTATCCATCGATGACTTTTTAACCCTTTTACAGTTTTATTTACAGTCTACCTTCGTAACTTTTGACGAGCAGTGTTTTCTGCAAAAAGCTAGCATATGTATAGGCTCCTGTGCTGCACAGGTTTTGTGTAATATTTTTCTTTCCCAAATGGATCAAGTTTTGAACCAGGTTTTACCAGCCAGCAAAGTTTTTAAAGTGTTCAGATATGTGGACGACTTTTTAATCATTCTTACCAAGGACGGAAGTTTAAACTTCGAAGAAAGTGTGCGTGATGTGTTATCCTTATTTAGACAAAATGGAAATGGCTTAAGTTTTACTTGTGAAGTTCCTGAAGGTAATGTTTTACAGTTTTTAGATGTTAGTTTTGATTTTAGTGAGGAACAGGTTTGTTGGCCGTATGCTCCGCGCGCAAAAAAGGGGCTTCTGCCATATGATTCTGCTCACTCCAAGCTAATAAAAAGGGGGATTGCTACACTCTGCCTCGAATCCGCTATTTGAAAATTATGCTCTCACAAGATGCAACTAAGTTTCCAAAACCAATTGGCTAGGCTGTCTTCAGCCGGGTTCCCTGGTTCGCTCGTAACGGCGGTCGCAGAAAGCGTACAACAGAAAATAAAAAGAAAGGATGTGAGAGCTGGCCAAGATGTCCCTCGAGAAGAGGTGGTGCGACCTGTGGTGGTGCCCTATGTGCACAAGTTATCCCACAATTTGAAAAAGGTTGCGAGCAGGCATGGTGTGCCGCTTGTCTTTTCAGCCCCAAAAAAGCTCGGACGCCTTTGTTCTCGCATTGAAAGAGAACGAAATGATGAGAGAGGGTGTGGCACCAAACATGGGTGATCGTTCATGAAGTGCACCGAAGGTGTGGTCTATGAAATCCCCCTCTCGTGCGGCCGCTCCTATATAGGGCAAACTGGACGCTGCGTTAATGAGCGAATCAGGGAACATGAAAGAAATGTTGAGCAAAATAAGGAAGGGCCAAATTTGCTTAAGCATATAAGGTGTTGCCCGTCACGCTCTTGTGAGCCATGTTTTTCTCGTGTGCGAATTTTATCAAGAAGTAAAGACACAAAAGCCAGGGAATTAATCGAAGCATTCTTTATTGCTAAGAAAAGAAGCATGTGTGTCAGCGACACGTCCATATCGATGTATAGGGCAGAGAACGATTTTTTTACGCGTTCGCTGTCATATCAGATTGGAACATGATGGTATTCCTTGCGTGTCAGCTGGTATATATATGTTTGTCGTGCCTTTGAATAAATCAGTTGTGAGTGGCGCTCCGTCCCGTTTATCTACCTTGTGGTCTGTCTGTTTTCGCGCCTGTAATCCAAAGATGTACCAACTTGCCCAGCAAGACGTTCTTTTTCTCTTATACCTGCGCGAAAAGCATGTATTCGTAATTAATACAACGAAACAAGCTGTTTTAGACCGAAACGAGCTAAATCACAAAACATCGGTTTTACAAGTGTTCCTCTGATACGCGTCAAAACTTTTTCTCTTATAACTGCGCGAAAAGCATGTATTCGTGCTTAATACAACGAAACAAGCTGTTTTAGACCGAAACGAGGTAAATCTTAATGAAAATATACCTGCGCTCAAAAGACACGGACTGAAAGATAAAGACACACACACACAGCGCTGGACTTACAACTGAATTTTTTTTTTCTGGAAACACTGCTCTTTATACACATCAGCAGCCTGCTCAAGAAATGTGGGAAAAAGGGTACGGTGCCTAGCAAGGAGGGAGCAAAACAAAGGGAGAAAACGGTGGTGATTCCGTACATTCATGGGGTGTCCCATAATCTTAAAAGAATTGCATCGAAAGTAAAAACTAGGGTCGTTTTTTCAGCCCCGGACAAATTGGAAAGGTATGCAAAATAGTAACGTACCCAGAAAGAAAAGCTAAGGGGTGTAAAAAGAAACACCAAGTCCCCATGGTCGCATGCGCAGAAGGAGTGGTTTACAGGATGCCGCTGACATGTGGAAAAGCATATGTAGGCCAAACGGGGCGGTGCTTGAACGAGTGGCTCCGTGAACATTGGAGGAACATGGAACGGAAAGGCGATGGGAATTTGGTGGTTCATTGTCAAGAGTGTAAATGTGTACCTTCCTATAACGAGACGAAGATAGTAAGCAGGAACCGTGACCAAACGACGCGTGAAATATATGAAGCCATGAGCATAGCGGACAGCGGGGTTGCATGCGTGAGTAGCACGTCCCGTTCACTACTATCAAAGGAAAAGGCATTTTTGCAAAAGGGAAGGTAGGACTGGACATGTGACGAGACAGTTTGTCGATTTTTATCATCCGGGTGTTACCATCTTCCATTTTTATCAGCTGCTGATGTGTATAAAGAGCAGTGTTTCCCGAATAAAAAATTCAGTTGTAAGTCCAGCGCTGTTTGTGTGTGTCTTTATCTTTCAGTCCGTGTCTTTTGAGCGCAGGTATATTTTCAATATGGTAAACCAACTCGCCCAACAAGCCACTCTGCACACTGAGCTAAATCTGAACACATCGGTTTTACAAGTGTCCCTGTGACACGCGTCAAAACTTTTTCTCTTATAACTGCGCGAAAAGCATGTATTCTTGCTTAATATAGCGAAACAAGCTGTTTTAGACCGAAACGAGCTAAATCACAACACATCGGTTTTACAAGTGTTCTTCTGATACGCGTCAAAACTTTTTCTCTTATAACTGCGCGAAAAGCATGTATTCGTGCTTAATACAACGAAACAAGCTGTTTTAGACCAAAACGAGCTAGATCTGAACACCGGTTTTACAAGTGTCCATGTGATACGCGTCAAAACTTTTTTCTCTTATAACTGCGCGAAATGCATGTATTCCTGCTTAGTCCAACGAAACAAGCTGTTTTAGACCGAAACGAGGTAAATCTGAACACATCGGTTTTACAAGTGTCCCTGTGACATGCATTTAAAACTTTTTCTCTTATAACTGCGCGAAAAGCATGTATTCCTGCTTATTACAGCGAAACAAGCTGTTTTAGACCGAAACGAGCTAAATCACAACACATCGATTTTACAAGTGTTCCTCTGATACGCGTCAAAATTTTTTTTCTCTAATAACTGCGCGAAAAGCATGTATTCGTGCTTAGTCCAGCGAAACAATCTGTTTTAGACCGAAACGAGGTAAATCTGAACACATCGGTTTTACAAGTGTCCCTGTGACATGCCTTTAAATCTTTTTCTCTTATTTTTGGATTACAGGCGCGAAAACAGACAGACCACAAGGTAGATAAACGGGACGGAGCGCCACTCACAACTGATTTATTCAAAGGCACGACAAACATATATATACCAGCTGACACGCAAGGAATACCATCATGTTCCAATCTGATATGACAGCGAACGCGTGAAAAAATCGTTCTCTGCCCTATACATCGATACGGACGTGTCGCTGACACACATGCTTCTTTTCTTAGCAATAAAGAATGCTTCGATTAATTCCCTGGCTTTTGTGTCTTTACTTCTTGATAAAATTCGCACACCAGAAAAACATGGGTCACAAGAGCGTGACGGGCAACACCTAATATGCTTAAGCAAATTTGGCCCTTCCTTATTTTGCTCCACATTTCTTTCATGTTCCCTGATTCGCTCATTAACGCAGCGTCCAGTTTGCCCTATATAGGAGCGGCCGCACAAGAGGGGGATTTCATAGACCACACCTTCGGTGCACTTCATGAACGATCGCCCATGTTTGGTGCCACACCCTCTCTCATCATTTCGTTCTCTTTCAATGCGAGAACAAAGGCTTCCGAGCTTTTTTGGGGCTGAAAAGACAAGCGGCACACCATGCCTGCTCGCAACCTTTTTCAAATTGTGGGATAACTTTTGCACATAGGGCACCACCACAGGTCGCACCACCTCTTCTCGAGGGACATCTTGGCCAGCTCTCACATCCTTTCTTTTTATTTTCTGTAGTAGGCTTTCTGCGACCGCCGTTACGAGCGAACCATGGCAGAGGCTGCTTAGCCGGTTCTTGTTAGATAAGTTGGGTAAGCTTGATATAGAAGACCCCTTTCTTACCAAAAAGTCCGATCAAGTGTGTGAATTCTTTGAATCGCCTCGTTATGTTGGACGCGCCTTTTCGGTAGATGTTGTGGATTTATTTTATTCTGTTCCTCACGAAGCCTTGTTTACTGCTGTCAGTGATTGCATTGAAAGTAAAGACCCTATTTCCTTTTAAAATACTGCGGGTGTATCCATCGATGACTTTTTAACCCTTTTACAGTTTTATTTACTGTCTACCTTCGTAACTTTTGACGAGCAGTGTTTTCTGCAAAAAGCTAGCATATGTATAGGCTCCTGTGCTGCACAGGTTTTGTGTAATATTTTTCTTTCCCAAATGGATCAAGTTTTGAACCAGGTTTTACCAGCCAGCAAAGTTTTTAAAGTGTTCAGATATGTGGACGACTTTTTAATCATTCTTACCAAGGACGGAAGTTTAAACTTCGAAGAAAGTGTGCGTGATGTGTTATCCTTATTTAGACAAAATGGAAATGGCTTAAGGTTTACTTGTGAAGTTCCTGAAGGTAATGTTTTACAGTTTTTAGATGTTAGTTTTGATTTTTGTGAGGAACAGGTTTGTTGGCCGTATGCTCCGCGCGCAAAAAAGGGGCTTCTGCCATATGATTCTGCTCACTCCAAGCTAATAAAAAGGGGGATTGCTACACTCTGCCTCGAATCCGCTATTTGAAAATTATGCTCTCACAAGATGCAACTAAGTTTCCAAAACCAATTGGCTAGGCTGTCTTCAGCCGGGTTCCCTGGTTCGCTCGTAACGGCGGTCGCAGAAAGCGTACAACAGAAAATAAAAAGAAAGGATGTGAGAGCTGGCCAAGATGTCCCTCGAGAAGAGGTGGTGCGACCTGTGGTGGTGCCCTATGTGCACAAGTTATCCCACAATTTGAAAAAGGTTGCGAGCAGGCATGGTGTGCCGCTTGTCTTTTCAGCCCCAAAAAAGCTCGGACGCCTTTGTTCTCGCATTGAAAGAGAACGAAATGATGAGAGAGGGTGTGGCACCAAACATGGGTGATCGTTCATGAAGTGCACCGAAGGTGTGGTCTATGAAATCCCCCTCTCGTGCGGCCGCTCCTATATAGGGCAAACTGGACGCTGCGTTAATGAGCGAATCAGGGAACATGAAAGAAATGTTGAGCAAAATAAGGAAGGGCCAAATTTGCTTAAGCATATAAGGTGTTGCCCGTCACGCTCTTGTGAGCCATGTTTTTCTCGTGTGCGAATTTTATCAAGAAGTAAAGACACAAAAGCCAGGGAATTAATCGAAGCATTCTTTATTGCTAAGAAAAGAAGCATGTGTGTCAGCGACACGTCCATATCGATGTATAGGGCAGAGAACGATTTTTTTACGCGTTCGCTGTCATATCAGATTGGAACATGATGGTATTCCTTGCGTGTCAGCTGGTATATATATGTTTGTCGTGCCTTTGAATAAATCAGTTGTGAGTGGCGCTCCGTCCCGTTTATCTACCTTGTGGTCTGTCTGTTTTCGCGCCTGTAATCCAAAGATGTACCAACTTGCCCAGCAAGACGTTCTTTTTCTCTTATACCTGCGCGAAAAGCATGTATTCGTAATTAATACAACGAAACAAGCTGTTTTAGACCGAAACGAGCTAAATCACAAAACATCGGTTTTACAAGTGTTCCTCTGATACGCGTCAAAACTTTTTCTCTTATAACTGCGCGAAAAGCATGTATTCGTGCTTAATACAACGAAACAAGCTGTTTTAGACCGAAACGAGGTAAATCTTAATGAAAATATACCTGCGCTCAAAAGACACGGACTGAAAGATAAAGACACACACACACAGCGCTGGACTTACAACTGAATTTTTTTTTTCTGGAAACACTGCTCTTTATACACATCAGCAGCCTGCTCAAGAAATGTGGGAAAAAGGGTACGGTGCCTAGCAAGGAGGGAGCAAAACAAAGGGAGAAAACGGTGGTGATTCCGTACATTCATGGGGTGTCCCATAATCTTAAAAGAATTGCATCGAAAGTAAAAACTAGGGTCGTTTTTTCAGCCCCGGACAAATTGGAAAGGTATGCAAAATAGTAACGTACCCAGAAAGAAAAGCTAAGGGGTGTAAAAAGAAACACCAAGTCCCCATGGTCGCATGCGCAGAAGGAGTGGTTTACAGGATGCCGCTGACATGTGGAAAAGCATATGTAGGCCAAACGGGGCGGTGTTTGAACGAGTGGCTCCGTGAACATTGGAGGAACATGGAACGGAAAGGCGATGGGAATTTGGTGGTTCATTGTCAAGAGTGTAAATGTGTACCTTCCTATAACGAGACGAAGATAGTAAGCAGGAACCGTGACCAAACGACGCGTGAAATATATGAAGCCATGAGCATAGCGGACAGTGGGGTTGCATGCGTGAGTAGCACGTCCCGTTCACTACTATCAAAGGAAAAGGCATTTTTGCAAAAGGGAAGGTAGGACTGGACATGTGACGAGACAGTTTGTCGATTTTTATCATCCGGGTGTTACCATCTTCCATTTTTATCAGCTGCTGATGTGTATAAAGAGCAGTGTTTCCCGAATAAAAAATTCAGTTGTAAGTCCAGCGCTGTTTGTGTGTGTCTTTATCTTTCAGTCCGTGTCTTTTGAGCGCAGGTATATTTTCAATATGGTAAACCAACTCGCCCAACAAGCCACTCTGCACACTGAGCTAAATCTGAACACATCGGTTTTACAAGTGTCCCTGTGACACGCGTCAAAACTTTTTCTCTTATAACTGCGCGAAACGCATGTATTCTTGCTTAATATAGCGAAACAAGCTGTTTTAGACCGAAACGAGCTAAATCACAACACATCGGTTTTACAAGTGTTCCTCTGATACGCGTCAAAACTTTTTCTCTTATAACTGCGCGAAAAGCAAGTATTCGTGCTTAATATGACGAAACAAGCTGTTTTAGACCGAAACGAGCTAAATCTGAACACATCGGTTTTACGAGTGTCCCTGTGACACGCGTCAAAACTTTTTCTCTTATAACTGCGCGAAAAGCATGTATTCTTGCTTAATACAGCGAAACACGCTGTTTTAGACCGAAACGAGCTAAATCACAACACATCGGTTTTACAAGTGTTCCTCTGATACGCGTCTAAACTTTTTCTCTTATAACTGCGCGAAAAGCATATATTCCTGCTTAATAAAACGAAACAAGCTGTTTTAGACCGAAACGAGCTAAATCTGAACACATCGGTTTTACAAGCATCCCTGTGACACGCGTCAAAACTTTTTCTCTAATAACTGCGCGAAAAGCATGTATTCGTGCTTAGTCCAGCGAAACAATCTGTTTTAGACCGAAACGAGGTAAATCTGAACACATCGGTTTTACAAGTGTCCCTGTGACATGCCTTTAAATCTTTTTCTCCTATTTTTGGATTACAGGCGCGAAAACAGACAGACCACAAGGTAGATAAACGGGACGGAGCGCCACTCACAACTGATTTATTCAAAGGCACGACAAACATATATATACCAGCTGACACGCAAGGAATACCATCATGTTCCAATCTGATATGACAGCGAACGCGTGAAAAAATCGTTCTCTGCCCTATACATCGATATGGACGTGTCGCTGACACACATGCTTCTTTTCTTAGCAATAAAGAATGCTTCGATTAATTCCCTGGCTTTTGTGTCTTTACTTCTTGATAAAATTCGCACACCAGAAAAACATGGCTCACAAGAGCGTGACGGGCAACACCTTATATGCTTAAGCAAATTTGGCCCTTCCTTATTTTGCTCCACATTTCTTTCATGTTCCCTGATTCGCTCATTAACGCAGCGTCCAGTTTGCCCTATATAGGAGCGGCCGCACAAGAGGGGGATTTCATAGACCACACCTTCGGTGCACTTCATGAACGATCGCCCATGTTTGGTGCCACACCCTCTCTCATCATTTCGTTCTCTTTCAATGCGAGAACAAAGGCTTCCGAGCTTTTTTGGGGCTGAAAAGACAAGCGGCACACCATGCCTGCTCGCAACCTTTTTCAAATTGTGGGATAACTTTTGCACATAGGGCACCACCACAGGTCGCACCACCTCTTCTCGAGGGACATCTTGGCCAGCTCTCACATCCTTTCTTTTTATTTTCTGTAGTAGGCTTTCTGCGACCGCCGTTACGAGCGAACCATGGCAGAGGCTGCTTAGCCGGTTCTTGTTAGATAAGTTGGGTAAGCTTGATATAGAAGACCCCTTTCTTACCAAAAAGTCCGATCAAGTGTGTGAATTCTTTGAATCGCCTCGTTATGTTGGACGCGCCTTTTCGGTAGATGTTGTGGATTTATTTTATTCTGTTCCTCACGAAGCCTTGTTTACTGCTGTCAGAGATTGCATTGAAAGTAAAGACCCTATTTCCTTTTAAAATACTGCGGGTGTATCCATCGATGACTTTTTAACCCTTTTACAGTTTTATTTACAGTCTACCTTCGTAACTTTTGACGAGCAGTGTTTTCTGCAAAAAGCTGGCATATGTATAGGCTCCTGTGCTGCACAGGTTTTGTGTAATATTTTTCTTTCCCAAATGGATCAAGTTTTGAACCAGGTTTTACCAGCCAGCAAAGTTTTTAAAGTGTTCAGATATGTGGACGACTTTTTAATCATTCTTACCAAGGACGGAAGTTTAAACTTCGAAGAAAGTGTGCGTGATGTGTTATCCTTATTTAGACAAAATGGAAATGGCTTAAGTTTTACTTGTGAAGTTCCTGAAGGTAATGTTTTACAGTTTTTAGATGTTAGTTTTGATTTTTGTGAGGAACAGGTTTGTTGGCCGTATGCTCCGCGCGCAAAAAAGGGGCTTCTGCCATATGATTCTGCTCACTCCAAGCTAATAAAAAGGGGGATTGCTACACTCTGCCTCGAATCCGCTATTTGAAAATCATGCTCTCACAAGATGCAACTAAGTTTCCAAAACCAATTGGCTAGGCTGTCTTCAGCCGGGTTCCCTGGTTCGCTCGTAACGGCGGTCGCAGAAAGCCTACAACAGAAAATAAAAAGAAAGGATGTGAGAGCTGGCCAAGATGTCCCTCGAGAAGAGGTGGTGCGACCTGTGGTGGTGCCCTATGTGCACAAGTTATCCCACAATTTGAAAAAGGTTGCGAGCAGGCATGGTGTGCCGCTTGTCTTTTCAGCCCCAAAAAAGCTCGGACGCCTTTGTTCTCGCATTGAAAGAGAACGAAATGATGAGAGAGGGTGTGGCACCAAACATGGGCGATCGTTCATGAAGTGCACCGAAGGTGTGGTCTATGAAATCCCCCTCTCGTGCGGCCGCTCCTATATAGGGCAAACTGGACGCTGCGTTAATGAGCGAATCAGGGAACATGAAAGAAATGTTGAGCAAAATAAGGAAGGGCCAAATTTGCTTAAGCATATAAGGTGTTGCCCGTCACGCTCTTGTGAGCCATGTTTTTCTCGTGTGCGAATTTTATCAAGAAGTAAAGACACAAAAGCCAGGGAATTAATCGAAGCATTCTTTATTGCTAAGAAAAGAAGCATGTGTGTCAGCGACACGTCCATATTGATGTATAGGGCAGAGAACGATTTTTTTACGCGTTCGCTGTCATATCAGATTGGAACATGATGGTATTCCTTGCGTGTCAGCTGGTATATATATGTTTGTCGTGCCTTTGAATAAATCAGTTGTGAGTGGCGCTCCGTCCCGTTTATCTACCTTGTGGTCTGTCTGTTTTCGCGCCTGTAATCCAAAGATGTACCAACTTGCCCAGCAAGACGTTCTTTTTCTCTTATACCTGCGCGAAAAGCATGTATTCGTAATTAATACAACGAAACACGCTGTTTTAGACCGAAACGAGCTAAATCTGAACACATCGGTTTTACAAGTGTCCCTGTGACACGCGTCAAAACGTTTTCTCTTATAACTGCGCGAAAAGCATGTATTCTTGCTTAATACAGCGAAACAAGCTGTTTTAGAACGAAACGAGCTAAATCACAAAACATCGGTTTTACAAGTGTTCCTCTGATACGCGTCAAAACTTTTTCTCTTATAACTGCGCGAAAAGCATGTATTCGTGCTTAATACAACGAAACAAGCTGTTTTAGACCGAAACGAGGTAAATCTTAATGAAAATATACCTGCGCTCAAAAGACACGGAATGAAAGATAAAGACACACACACACAGCGCTGGACTTACAACTGAATTTTTTTTTTCTGGAAACACTGCTCTTTATACACATCAGCAGCCTGCTCAAGAAATGTGGGAAAAAGGGTACGGTGCCTAGCAAGGAGGGAGCAAAACAAAGGGAGAAAACGGTGGTGATTCCGTACATTCATGGGGTGTCCCATAATCTTAAAAGAATTGCATCGAAAGTAAAAACTAGGGTCGTTTTTTCAGCCCCGGACAAATTGGAAAGGTATGCAAAATAGTAACGTACCCAGAAAGAAAAGCTAAGGGGTGTAAAAAGAAACACCAAGTCCCCATGGTCGCATGCGCAGAAGGAGTGGTTTACAGGATGCCGCTGACATGTGGAAAAGCATATGTAGGCCAAACGGGGCGGTGTTTGAACGAGTGGCTCCGTGAACATTGGAGGAACATGGAACGGAAAGGCGATGGGAATTTGGTGGTTCATTGTCAAGAGTGTAAATGTGTACCTTCCTATAACGAGACGAAGATAGTAAGCAGGAACCGTGACCAAACGACGCGTGAAATATATGAAGCCATGAGCATAGCGGACAGTGGGGTTGCATGCGTGAGTAGCACGTCCCGTTCACTACTATCAAAGGAAAAGGCATTTTTGCAAAAGGGAAGGTAGGACTGGACATGTGACGAGACAGTTTGTCGATTTTTATCATCCGGGTGTTACCATCTTCCATTTTTATCAGCTGCTGATGTGTATAAAGAGCAGTGTTTCCCGAATAAAAAATTCAGTTGTAAGTCCAGCGCTGTTTGTGTGTGTCTTTATCTTTCAGTCCGTGTCTTTTGAGCGCAGGTATATTTTCAATATGGTAAACCAACTCGCCCAACAAGCCACTCTGCACACTGAGCTAAATCTGAACACATCGGTTTTACAAGTGTCCCTGTGACACGCGTCAAAACTTTTTCTCTTATAACTGCGCGAAAAGCATGTATTCTTGCTTAATATAGCGAAACAAGCTGTTTTAGACCGAAACGAGCTAAATCACAACACATCGGTTTTACAAGTGTTCCTCTGATACGCGTCAAAACTTTTTCTCTTATAACTGCGCGAAAAGCATGTATTCGTGCTTAATATGACGAAACAAGCTGTTTTAGACCGAAACGAGCTAAATCTGAACACATCGGTTTTACGAGTGTCCCTGTGACACGCGTCTAAACGTTTTCTCTTATAACTGCGCGAAAAGCATGTATTCTTGCTTAATACAGCGAAACACGCTGTTTTAGACCGAAACGAGCTAAATCACAACACATCGGTTTTACAAGTGTTCCTCTGATACGCGTCTAAACTTTTTCTCTTATAACTGCGCGAAAAGCATATATTCCTGCTTAATAAAACGAAACAAGCTGTTTTAGACCGAAACGAGCTAAATCTGAACACATCGGTTTTACAAGCATCCCTGTGACACGCGTCAAAACTTTTTCTCTTATAACTGCGCGAAAAGCATGTATTCTTCCTTAATACAGCGAAACAAGCTGTTTTAGACCGAAATGAGTTAAATCACAACACATCGGTTTTACAAGTGTTCCTCTGATACGCGTCAAAACTTTTTCTCTTATAACTGCGCGAAAAGCATGTATTCGTGCTTAATACAACGAAACAAGCTGTTTTAGAGCGAAACGAGCTAAATCTGAACACATCGGTTTTAAAAGTGTCCATGTGATACGCGTCAAGTCTTTTCCTCCTATAACTGCGCGAAAAGATTGTATTCGTGCTTAATACAACGAAACAAGCTGTTTTAGACCAAAACGAGCTAGATCTGAACACCGGTTTTACAAGTGTCCATGTGATACGCGTCAAAACTTTTTTCTCTTATAACTGCGCGAAAAGCATGTATTCGTGCTTAGTCCAACGAAACAAGCTGTTTTAGACCGAAACGAGGTAAATCTGAACACATCGGTTTTACGAGTGTCCCTGTGACACGCGTCAAAACTTTTTCCTCTTATTACTGCGCGAAAAGCACGTATTCTTGCTTAATAATACGAAACAAGCTGTTATTGACCGAAAAGAGCTAAATCACAACACATCGGTTTTACAAGTGTTCCTCTGATACGCGACAAAACTTTTTCTCTTATAACTGCGCGAAAAGCATGTATTCGTGCTTAATACAACGAAACAAGCTGTTTTAGACCGAAATGAGCTAAATCTGTACACATCGGTTTTACAAGTGTCCCTGTGACATGCCTGTAAAACTTTTTCTCTTATAACTGCGCGAAAAGCATGTATTCCTGCTTAATACAGCGAAACAAGCTGTTTTAGACCGAAACGAGCTAAATCACAACACATCGGTTTTACAAGTGTTCCTCTGATACGCGTCAAAACTTTTTTCTCTTATAACTGCGCGAAAAGCATGTATTCGTGCTTAGTCCAACGAAACAAGCTGTTTTAGACCGAAACGAGGTAAATCTGAACACATCGGTTTTACAAGTGTCCCTGTGACATGAATTTAAAACTTTTTCTCTTATACCTGCGCGAAAAGCATGTATTCGTGCTTAATACAACGAAACAAGATGTTTTAGACCAAAACGAGCTAAATCTGAACACATCGGTTTTACAAGTGTCCCTGTGACACGCGTCAAAACTTTTTCTCTTATAACTGCGCGAAAAGCATGTATTCTTGCTTAATACAGCGAAACAAGCTGTTTTAGACCGAAACGAGATAAATCACAACACATCGGTTTTACAAGTGTTCCTCTGATACGCGTCAAAACTTTTTCTCTTATAACTGAGCGAAAAGCATGTATTCTTGCTTAATACAACGAAACAAGCTGTTTTAGACCGAAACGAGCTAAATCTGAACACATCGGTTTTACAAGTGTCCCTGTGACACGCGTCAAAACTTTTTCTCTTATAACTGCGCGAAAAGCATGTATTCTTGCTTAATACAGCGAAACAAGCTGTTTTAGACCGAAACGAGCTAAATCACAACACACCGGTTTTACAAGTGTTCCTCTGATACGCGTCAAAACTTTTTTCTCTGATAACTGCGCGAAAAGCTTGTATTCGTGCTTAGTCCAACGAAACAAGCTGTTTTAGACCGAAACGAGGTAAATCTGATCACATCGGTTTTACGAGTGTCCCTGTGACACGCGTCAAAACTTTTTCTCTTATTACTGCGCGAAAAGCACGTATTCTTGCTTAATACAGCGAAACAAGCTGTTTTAGACCGAAACGAGCTAAATCACAACACATCGGTTTTACAAGTGTTCCTCTGATACGCGTCAAAACTTTTTCTCTTATAACTGCGCGAAAAGCATGTATTCTTGCTAATACAAAGAAACAAGCTGTTTTAGACCGAAACGAGCTAAATCACAACACATCGGTTTTACAAGTGTTCCTCCGATACGCGTCTAATCTTTTTCTCTTATAACTGCGCGAAAAGCATGTATTCGTGCTTAATACAACAAAACAAGTTGTTTTTAGACCGAAACGAGCTAAATCTGAACACATCGGTTTTACAAGTGTCCCTGTGACACGCGTCAGAACTTTTTCTCTTATAACTGCGCGAAAAGCACGTATTCTTGCTTAATACAGCGAAACAAGCTGTTTTAGACCGAAACGAGCTAAATCACAACACATCGGTTTTACAAGTGTTCCTCTGATACGCGTCAAAACTTTTTCTCTTATAACTGCGCGAAAAGCATGTATTCTTGCTAATACAAAGAAACAAGCTGTTTTAGACCGAAACGAGCTAAATCACAACACATCGGTTTTACAAGTGTTCCTCCGATACGCGTCTAATCTTTTTCTCTTATAACTGCGCGAAAAGCATGTATTCGTGCTTAGTCCAACGAAACAAGCTGTTTTAGACCGAAACGAGGTAAATCTGAACACATCGGTTTTACAAGTGTCCCTGTGACATGCCTTTAAAACTTTTTCTCTTATACCTGCGCGAAAAGCATGTATTCGTGCTTAATACAACGAAACAAGATGTTTTAGACCGAAACGAGCTAAATCTGAACACATCGGTTTTACAAGTGTCCCTGTGACACGCGTCAAAACTTTTTCTCTTATAACGCGCGAAAAGCATGTATTCTTGCTTAATACAGCGAAACAAGCTGTTTTAGACCGAAACGAGATAAATCACAACACATCGGTTTTACAAGTGTTCCTCTGATACGCGACAAAACTGTTTCTCTTATAACTGCGCGAAAAGCATGTATTCGTGCTTAATACAACGAAACAAGCTCTTTTAGACCGAAATGAGCTAAATCTGTACACATCGGTTTTACAAGTGTCCCTGTGACATGCCTGTAAAACTTTTTCTCTTATAACTGCGCGAAAAGCATGTATTCTTGCTTAATACAGCGAAACAAGCTGTTTTAGACCGAAACGAGCTAAATCGCAACACATCGGTTTTACAAGTGTTCCTGTGACACGCGTCAACACTTTTTCTCTTATAACTGCGCGAAAAGCATGTATTCTTGCTTAATACAGCGAAACAAGCTGTTTTAGACCGAAACGAGATAAATCACAACACATCGGTTTTACAAGTGTTCCTCTGATACGCGTCAAAACTTTTTCTCTTATAACTGAGCGAAAAGCATGTATTCGTGCTTAGTCCAACGAAACAAGATGTTTTAGACTGAAACGAGGTAAACCTGATCACATCGGTTTTACGAGTGTCCCTGTGACACGCGTCAAAACGTTTTCTCTTATTACTGCGCGAAAAGCACGTATTCTTGCTTAATACAGCGAAACAAGCTGTTTTAGACCGAAGCGAGCTAAATCACAACACATCGGTTTTACAAGTGTTCCTCTGATACGCGTCAAAACTTTTTCTCTTATAACTGCGCGAAAAGCATGTATTCTTGCTAATACAAAGAAACAAGCTGTTTTAGACCGAAACAAGCTAAATCACAACACATCGGTTTTACAAGTGTTCCTCCGATACGCGTCTAATCTTTTTCTCTTATAACTGCGCGAAAAGCATGTATTCGTGCTTAATACAACAAAACAAGTTGTTTTTAGACCGAAACGAGCTAAATCTGAACACATCGGTTTTACAAGTGTCCCTGTGACACGCGTCAAAACTTTTTCTCTTATAACTGCGCGAAAAGCATGTATTCTTGCTAATACAAAGAAACAAGCTGTTTTAGACCGAAACGAGCTAAATCATAACACATCGGTTTTACAAGTGTTCCTCCGATACGCGTCTAATCTTTTTCTCTTATAACTGCGCGAAAAGCATGTATTCGTGCTTAGTCCAACGAAACAAGCTGTTTTAGACCGAAACGAGCTAAATCTGAACACATCGGTTTTACACGTGTCCCTGTGACACGCATCAAAACTTTTTCTCTTATAACTGCGCGAAAAGCACGTATTCTTGCTTAATACAGCGAAACAAGCTGTCTTAGACCAAAACGAGCTAAATCACAACACATCGGTTTTACAAGTGTTTCTCTGATACGCGTCAAAACTTTTTTTTCTCTTATAACTGCGCGAAAAGCATGTATTCTTGCTTAATACAGCTAAACAAGCTGTTTTAGACCGAAACGAGCTAAATCACAACACATCGGTTTTACAAGTGTTCCTCTGATACGCGTCAAAACTTTTTCTCTTTTAACTGCGCGAAAAGCATGTATTCTTGCTTAATACAACGAAACAAGCTGTTTTAGACCGAGATGAGCTATATCTGAACACATCGGTTTTACAAGTATCCACGTGATACTCGTCAAAACTTTTTCTCTTATAACTGCGCGAAAAGCATGTATTCGTGCCTAATACAACGAATCAAGCTGTTTTAGACCGAAACGAGCTAAATCTGAACACATCGGTTTACACGTGTCTCTGGAACACGCATCAAAACTTTTTCTCTTATAACTGCGCGAAAAGCACGTATTCTTGCTTAATACAGCGAAACAAGCTGTTTTAGACCGAAACGAGCTAAATCACAACACATCGGTTTTACAAGTGTTCCTCTGATACGCGTCAAAACTTTTTCTCTTATAACTGCGCGAAAAGCATGTATTCGTGCTTAATACAACGAAACAAGCTGTTTTAGACCAAAACGAGCTAGATCTGAACACATCGGTTTTCCAAGTGTCCATGTGATACGCGTCAAAACTTTTTCTCTTATAACTGCGCGAAAAGCATGTATTCTTGATTATACAACGAAACAAGCTGTTTTAGACCGAAACGAGTTAAATCACAACACATCGGTTTTACAAGTGTTCCTCTGATACGCGCCTAAACTTTTTCTCTTATAACTGCGCTAAAAGCATGTATTTGTGCTTAATACGACGAAACAAGCTGTTTTAGACCGAAACGAGCTAAATCACAACACATCGGTTTTACAAGTGTTCCTCCGATACGCGTCTAATCTTTTTCTCTTATAACTGCGCGAAAAGCATGTATTCGTGCTTAGTCCAACGAAACAAGCTGTTTTAGACCGAAACGAGGTAAATCTGAACACATCGGTTTTACAAGTGTCCCTGTGACATGCCTTTAAAACTTTTTCTCTTATACCTGCGCGAAAAGCATGTATTCGTGCTTAATACAACGAAACAAGATGTTTTAGACCGAAACGAGCTAAATCTGAACACATCGGTTTTACAAGTGTCCCTGTGACACGCGTCAAAACTTTTTCTCTTACAACGCGCGAAAAGCATGTATTCTTGCTTAATACAGCAAAACAAGCTGTTTTAGACCGAAACGAGCTAAATCTGAACACATCGGTTTTACAAGCATCCCTGTGACACGCGTCAAAACTTTTTCTCTTATAACTGCGCGAAAAGCATGTATTCTTCCTTAATACAGCGAAACAAGCTGTTTTCGACCGAAATGAGTTAAATCACAACACATCGGTTTTACAAGTGTTCCTCTGATACGCGTCAAAACTTTTTCTCTTATAACTGCGCGAAAAGCATGTATTCGTGCTTAATACAACGAAACAAGCTGTTTTAGAGCGAAACGAGCTAAATCTGAACACATCGGTTTTAAAAGTGTCCATGTGATACGCGTCAAGTCTTTTCCTCCTATAACTGCGCGAAAAGATTGTATTCGTGCTTAATACAACGAAACAAGCTGTTTTAGACCAAAACGAGCTAGATCTGAACACCGGTTTTACAAGTGTCCATGTGATACGCGTCAAAACTTTTTTCTCTTATAACTGCGCGAAAAGCATGTATTCGTGCTTAGTCCAACGAAACAAGCTGTTTTAGACCGAAACGAGGTAAATCTGAACACATCAGTTTTACGAGTGTCCCTGTGACACGCGTCAAAACTTTTTCCTCTTATTACTGCGCGAAAAGCACGTATTCTTGCTTAATAATACGAAACAAGCTGTTATTGACCGAAAAGAGCTAAATCACAACACATCGGTTTTACAAGTGTTCCTCTGATACGCGACAAAACTTTTTCTCTTATAACTGCGCGAAAAGCATGTATTCGTGCTTAATACAACGAAACAAGCTGTTTTAGACCGAAATGAGCTAAATCTGTACACATCGGTTTTACAAGTGTCCCTGTGACATGCCTGTAAAACTTTTTCTCTTATAACTGCGCGAAAAGCATGTATTCCTGCTTAATACAGCGAAACAAGCTGTTTTAGACCGAAACGAGCTAAATCACAACACATCGGTTTTACAAGTGTTCCTCTGATACGCGTCAAAACTTTTTTCTCTTATAACTGCGCGAAAAGCATGTATTCGTGCTTAGTCCAACGAAACAAGCTGTTTTAGACCGAAACGAGGTAAATCTGAACACATCGGTTTTACAAGTGTCCCTGTGACATGAATTTAAAACTTTTTCTCTTATACCTGCGCGAAAAGCATGTATTCGTGCCTAATACAACGAAACAAGTTGTTTTAGACCGAAACGAGCTAAATTTGAACACATCGGTTTTACAAGTGTCCCTGTGACACGCGTCAAAACTTTTTCTCTTATAACTGCGCGAAAAGCATGTATTCTTGCTTAATACAACGAAACAACCTGTTTTAGACCGAAACGAGATAAATCACAACACATCGGTTTTACAAGTGTTCCTCTGATACGCGTCAAAACTTTTTCTCTTATAACTGAGCGAAAAGCATGTATTCTTGCTTAATACAACGAAACAAGCTGTTTTAGACCGAAACGAGCTAAATCTGAACACATCGGTTTTACAAGTGTCCCTGTGACACGCGTCAAAACTTTTTCTCTTATAACTGCGCGAAAAGCATGTATTCTTGCTTAATACAGCGAAACAAGCTGTTTTAGACCGAAACGAGCTAAATCACAACACACCGGTTTTACAAGTGTTCCTCTGATACGCGTCAAAACTTTTTCTCTGATAACTGCGCGAAAAGCTTGTATTCGTGCTTAGTCCAACGAAACAAGCTGTTTTAGACCGAAACGAGGTAAATCTGATCACATCGGTTTTACGAGTGTCCCTGTGACACGCGTCAAAACTTTTTCTCTTATTACTGCGCGAAAAGCACGTATTCTTGCTTAATACAGCGAAACAAGCTGTTTTAGACCGAAACGAGCTAAATCACAACACATCGGTTTTACAAGTGTTCCTCTGATACGCGTCAAAACTTTTTCTCTTATAACTGCGCGAAAAGCATGTATTCTTGCTAATACAAAGAAACAAGCTGTTTTAGACCGAAACGAGCTAAATCACAACACATCGGTTTTACAAGTGTTCCTCCGATACGCGTCTAATCTTTTTCTCTTATAACTGCGCGAAAAGCATGTATTCGTGCTTAGTCCAACGAAACAAGCTGTTTTAGACCGAAACGAGGTAAATCTGAACACATCGGTTTTACAAGTGTCCCTGTGACATGCCTTTAAAACTTTTTCTCTTATACCTGCGCGAAAAGCATGTATTCGTGCTTAATACAACGAAACAAGATGTTTTAGACCGAAACGAGCTAAATCTGAACACATCGGTTTTACAAGTGTCCCTGTGACACGCGTCAAAACTTTTTCTCTTATAACGCGCGAAAAGCATGTATTCTTGCTTAATACAGCGAAACAAGCTGTTTTAGACCGAAACGAGATAAATCACAACACATCGGTTTTACAAGTGTTCCTCTGATACGCGACAAAACTGTTTCTCTTATAACTGCGCGAAAAGCATGTATTCGTGCTTAATACAACGAAACAAGCTGTTTTAGACCGAAATGAGCTAAATCTGTACACATCGGTTTTACAAGTGTCCCTGTGACATGCCTGTAAAACTTTTTCTCTTATAACTGCGCGAAAAGCATGTATTCTTGCTTAATACAGCGAAACAAGCTGTTTTAGACCGAAACGAGCTAAATCGCAACACATCGGTTTTACAAGTGTTCCTGTGACACGCGTCAACACTTTTTCTCTTATAACTGCCCGAAAAGCATGTATTCTTGCTTAATACAGCGAAACAAGCTGTTTTAGACCGAAACGAGATAAATCACAACACATCGGTTTTACAAGTGTTCCTCTGATACGCGTCAAAACTTTTTCTCTTATAACTGAGCGAAAAGCATGTATTCGTGCTTAGTCCAACGAAACAAGCTGTTTTAGACCGAAACGAGGTAAACCTGATCACATCGGTTTTACGAGTGTCCCTGTGACACGCGTCAAAACGTTTTCTCTTATTACTGCGCGAAAAGCACGTATTCTTGCTTAATACAGCGAAACAAGCTGTTTTAGACCGAAGCGAGCTAAATCACAACACATCGGTTTTACAAGTGTTCCTCTGATACGCGTCAAAACTTTTTCTCTTATAACTGCGCGAAAAGCATGTATTCTTGCTAATACAAAGAAACAAGCTGTTTTAGACCGAAACAAGCTAAATCACAACACATCGGTTTTACAAGTGTTCCTCCGATACGCGTCTAATCTTTTTCTCTTATAACTGCGCGAAAAGCATGTATTCGTGCTTAATACAACAAAACAAGTTGTTTTTAGACCGAAACGAGCTAAATCTGAACACATCGGTTTTACAAGTGTCCCTGTGACACGCGTCAAAACTTTTTCTCTTATAACTGCGCGAAAAGCATGTATTCTTGCTAATACAAAGAAACAAGCTGTTTTAGACCGAAACGAGCTAAATCATAACACATCGGTTTTACAAGTGTTCCTCCGATACGCGTCTAATCTTTTTCTCTTATAACTGCGCGAAAAGCATGTATTCGTGCTTAGTCCAACGAAACAAGCTGTTTTAGACCGAAACGAGCTAAATCTGAACACATCGGTTTTACACGTGTCCCTGTGACACGCATCAAAACTTTTTCTCTTATAACTGCGCGAAAAGCACGTATTCTTGCTTAATACAGCGAAACAAGCTGTCTTAGACCGAAACGAGCTAAATCACAACACATCGGTTTTACAAGTGTTTCTCTGATACGCGTCAAAACTTTTTTTTCTCTTATAACTGCGCGAAAAGCATGTATTCTTGCTTAATACAGCTAAACAAGCTGTTTTAGACCGAAACGAGCTAAATCACAACACATCGGTTTTACAAGTGTTCCTCTGATACGCGTCAAAACTTTTTCTCTTTTAACTGCGCGAAAAGCATGTATTCTTGCTTAATACAACGAAACAAGCTGTTTTAGACCGAGATGAGCTATATCTGAACACATCGGTTTTACAAGTATCCACGTGATACTCGTCAAAACTTTTTCTCTTATAACTGCGCGAAAAGCATGTATTCGTGCCTAATACAACGAATCAAGCTGTTTTAGACCGAAACGAGCTAAATCTGAACACATCGGTTTACACGTGTCTCTGGAACACGCATCAAAACTTTTTCTCTTATAACTGCGCGAAAAGCACGTATTCTTGCTTAATACAGCGAAACAAGCTGTTTTAGACCGAAACGAGCTAAATCACAACACATCGGTTTTACAAGTGTTCCTCTGATACGCGTCAAAACTTTTTCTCTTATAACTGCGCGAAAAGCATGTATTCGTGCTTAATACAACGAAACAAGCTGTTTTAGACCAAAACGAGCTAGATCTGAACACATCGGTTTTCCAAGTGTCCATGTGATACGCGTCAAAACTTTTTCTCTTATAACTGCGCGAAAAGCATGTATTCTTGATTATACAACGAAACAAGCTGTTTTAGACCGAAACGAGTTAAATCACAACACATCGGTTTTACAAGTGTTCCTCTGATACGCGCCTAAACTTTTTCTCTTATAACTGCGCTAAAAGCATGTATTTGTGCTTAATACGACGAAACAAGCTGTTTTAGACCGAAACGAGCTAAATCACAACACATCGGTTTTACAAGTGTTCCTCCAATACGCGTCTAATCTTTTTCTCTTATAACTGCGCGAAAAGCATGTATTCGTGCTTAGTCCAACGAAACAAGCTGTTTTAGACCGAAACGAGGTAAATCTGAACACATCGGTTTTACAAGTGTCCCTGTGACATGCCTTTAAAACTTTTTCTCTTATACCTGCGCGAAAAGCATGTATTCGTGCTTAATACAACGAAACAAGATGTTTTAGACCGAAACGAGCTAAATCTGAACACATCGGTTTTACAAGTGTCCCTGTGACACGCGTCAAAACTTTTTCTCTTACAACGCGCGAAAAGCATGTATTCTTGCTTAATACAGCAAAACAAGCTGTTTTAGACCGAAACGAGATAAATCACAACACATCGGTTTTACAAGTGTTCCTCTGATACGCGTCAAAACTTTTTCTCTTATAACTGAGCGAAAAGCATGTATTCTTGCTTAATACAACGAAACAAGCTGTTTTAGACCGAAACGAGCTAAATCTGAACACATCGGTTTTACAAGTGTCCCTGTGACACGCGTCAAAACTTTTTCTCTTATAACTGCGCGAAAAGCATGTATTCTTGCTTAATACAGCGAAACAAGCTGTTTTAGACCGAAACGAGCTAAATCACAACACACCGGTTTTACGTGTTCCTCTGATACGCGTAAAAACTTTTTTCTCTGATAACTGCGCGAAAAGCTTGTATTCGTGCTTAGTCCAACGAAACAAGCTGTTTTTGACCGAAACGAGGTAAATCTGATCACATCGGTTTTACGAGTGTCCCTGTGACACGTGTCAAAACTTTTTCTCTTATTACTGCGCGAAAAGCACGTATTCTTGCTTAATAATACGAAACAAGCTGTTTTAGACCGAAAAGAGCTAAATCACCACACATCGGTTTTACAAGTGTTCCTCTGATAAGCGTCAATACTTTTTCTCTTATAACTGCGCGAAAAGCATGTATTCTTGCTAATACAAAGAAACAAGCTGTTTTAGACCGAAACGAGCTAAATCACAACACATCGGTTTTACAAGTGTTCCTCCGATAGGCGTCTAATCTTTTTCTCTTATAACTGCGCGAAAAGCATGTATTCGTGCTTAATACAACAAAACAAGTTGTTTTTAGACCGAAACAAGCTAAATCTGAACACATCGGTTTTACAAGTGTCCCTGTGACACGCGTCAGAACTTTTTCTCTTATAACTGCGCGAAAAGCATGTATTCGTGCTTAATACAACGAAACAATCTGTTTTATACCAAAACGAGCTGTATCTGAACATATCGGTTTTACAAGTATCCACGTGATATTCGTCAAAACTTTTTCTCTTATAACTGCGCGAAAAGCATGTATTCGTGCTTAATACAACGAAACAAGCTGTTTTAGACCGAGATGAGCTATATCTGAACACATCGGTTTTACAAGTATCCACGTGATACTCGTCAAAACTTTTTCTCTTATAACTGCGCGAAAAGCGTGTATTCGTGCTTAATACAACGAATCAAGCTGTTTTAGACCGAAACGAGCTAAATCTGAACACATCGGTTTAAACGTGTCCCTGTGACACGCATCAAAACTTTTTCTCTTATAACTGCACGAAAAGCACGTATTCTTGCTTAATACAGCGAAACAAGCTGTTTTAGACCGAAACGAGCTAAATCACAACACATCGGTTTTACAAGTGTTCCTCTGATACGCGTCAAAACTTTTTCTCTTATAACTGCGCGAAAAGCATGTATTCGTGCTTAATACAACAAAACAAGCTGTTTTAGACCAAAACGAGCTAGATCTGAACACATCGGTTTTCCAAGTGTCCATGTGATACGCGTCAAAACTTTTTCTCTTATAACTGCGCGAAAAGCATGTATTCGTGCTTAATACAACGAAACAGGCTGTTTTAGTCCGAAAAGAGGTAAATCTGAACACATCGGTTTTACAAGTGTTCGTCTGATACGCGTCAAAACTTTTTCTCTTATAACTGCGCGAAAAGCATGTATTCTTGCTTAATACAACGAAACAAGCTGTTTTAGACCGAAACGAGCCAAATCACAACACATCGGTTTTACAAGTGTTCCTCTGATACGCGTCAAAACTTTTTTCTCTTATAACTGCGCGAAAAGCATGTATTCGTGCTTAGTTCAACGAAACAAGCTGTTTTAGACCGAAACGAGGTAAATCTGAACACATCGGTTTCACAAGTGCCCCTGTGACAGGCCTTTAAAACTTTTTTCTCTTATAACTGCGCGAAAAGCATGTATTCGTGCTTAATACAACGAAACAAGCTGTTTTAGACCGAAACGAGCTAAATCTGAACACATCGGTTTTACACGTGTCCCTATGACACGCATCAAAACTTTTTCTCTTATAACTGCGCGAAAAGCACGTATTCTTGCTTAATACAGCGAAACAAGCTGTCTTAGACCGAAACGAGCTAAATCACAACACATCGGTTTTACAAGTGTTTTTCTGATACGCGTCAAAACTTTTTTTTCTCTTATAACTGCGCGAAAAGCATGTATTCTTGCTTAATACAGCTAAACAAGCTGTTTTAGACCGAAACGAGCTAAATCACAACACATCGGTTTTACAAGTGTTCCTCTGATACGCGTCAAAACTTTTTCTCTTATAACTGCGCGAAAAGCATGTATTCGTGCTTAATACAACGAAACAAGCTGTTTTAGACCAAAACGAGCTAGATCTGAACACATCGGTTTTCCAAGTGTCCATGTGATACGCGTCAAAACTTTTTCTCTTATAACTGCGCGAAAAGCATGTATTCTTGCTTTATACAACGAAACAAGCTGTTTTAGACCGAAACGAGTTAAATCACAACACATCGGTTTTACAAGTGTTCCTCTGATACGCGCCTAAACGTTTTCTCTTATAACTGCGCTAAAAGCATGTATTTGTGCTTAATACGACGAAACAAGCTGTTTTAGACCGAAACGAGCTAAATCACAACACATCGGTTTTACAAGTGTTCCTCCGATACGCGTCTAATCTTTTTCTCTTATAACTGCGCGAAAAGCATGTATTCGTGCTTAGTCCAACGAAACAAGCTGTTTTAGACCGAAACGAGGTAAATCTGAACACATCGGTTTTACAAGTGTCCCTGTGACATGCCTTTAAAACTTTTTCTCTTATACCTGCGCGAAAAGCATGTATTCGTGCTTAATACAACGAAACAAGATGTTTTAGACCGAAACGAGCTAAATCTGAGCACATCGGTTTTACAAGTGTCCCTGTGACACGCGTCAAAACTTTTTCTCTTACAACGCGCGAAAAGCATGTATTCTTGCTTAATACAGCAAAACAAGCTGTTTTAGACCGAAACGAGATAAATCACAACACATCGGTTTTACAAGTGTTCCTCTGATACGCGTCAAATCATTTTCTCTTATAACTGCGCGAAAAGCATGTATTCTTCCTTAATACAGCGAAACAAGCTGTTTTAGACCGAAATGAGCTAAATCACAACACATCGGTTATACAAGTGTTCCTCTGATACGCGTCAAAACTTTTTCTCTTATAACTGCGCGAAAAGAATGTATTCGTGCTTAATACAACGAAACAAGCTGTTTTAGACCAAAACGAGCTAAATCTGAACAAATCGGTTTTAAAAGTGTCCATGTGATACGCGTCAAGACTGTTTCTCTTATAACTGCGCGAAAAGATTGTATTCGTGCTTAATACAACGAAACAAGCTGTTTTAGACCAAAACGATCTAGATCTGAACACCGGTTTTACAAGTGTCCATGTGATACGCGTCAAAACTTTTTTCTCTTATAACTGCGCGAAAAGCACGTATTCTTGCTTAATAATACGAAACAAGCTGTTATAGACCGAAAAGAGCTAAATCACAACACATCGGTTTTACAAGTGTTCCTCTGATACGCGTCAAAACTTTTTCTCTTATAACTGCGGGAAAAGCATGTATTCGTGCTTAATACAACGAAACAAGCTGTTTTAGACCGAGATGAGCTAAATCTGAACACATCGGTTTTACAAGTGTCCCTGTGACATGCCTGTAAAACTTTTTCTCTTATAACTGCGCGAAAAGCATGTATTCCTGCTTAATACAGCGAAACAAGCTGTTTTAGACCGAAACGAGCTAAATCACAACACATCGGTTTTACAAGTGTTCCTCTGACACGCGTCAAAACTTTTTCTCTTATAACTGCGCGAAAAGCATGTATTCTTGGTTAATACAGTGAAACAAGCTGTTTTAAACCGAAACGAGCTAAATCACAACACATCGGTTTTACAAGTGTTCCTCTGATACGCGTCAAAACGTTTTCTCTTATAACTGCGCGAAAAGCATGAATTCGTGCTTAATACAACGAAACAAGGTGTTTTAGACCGAAACGAGCTAAATCACAAGACATTGGTTTTACAAGTGTCTCTCTAATACGCGTCAAAACTTTTTCTTCTATAACTGCGCGTAAAGCATGTATTCGTGCTTAATACAACGACACAAGCTGTTTTAGACCGAAACGAGCAAAATCTGAACACATCGGTTTTACAAGTGTCCCTGTGACACGCGTCAAAACTTTTTCTCATATAACTGCGCGAAAAGCATGTATTCTTGCCTAATACAGCGAAACAAGCTGTTTTAGACCGAAATGAGCTAAATCACAACACATCGGTTTTACAAGTGTTCCTCTGATACGCGTCAAAACTTTTTCTCTTATAACTGCGCGAAAATCATGTATTCGTGCTTAATACAACGAAACAAGCTGTTTTAGACCAAAATGAGCTAGATCTGAACACATCGGTTTTCCAAGTGTCCATGTGATGCGCGTCAAAACTTTTTCTCTTATAACTGCGCGAAAAGCATGTATTCGTGCTTAATACAACGAAACAAGCTGTTTTAGTCCGAAAAGAGGTAAATCTGAACACATAGGTTTTACAAGTGTTCCTCTGATACGCGTCAAAACTTTTTCTCTTATAACTGCGCGAAAAGCATGTATTCTTGCTTAATACAGCGAAACATGCTGTTTTAGATCGAAACGAGCTAAATCACAACACATCGGTTTTACAAGTGTTCCTCTGATACGCGTCAAAACTTTTTCTCTTATAACTGCGCGAAAAGCTTGTATTCGTGCTTTATACAACGAAACAAGCTGTTTTAGACCGAAACGAGCTAAATCACAACACATCGGTTTTACAAGTGTTCCTCTGATACGCGTCTAAACTTTTTCTCTTATAACTGCGCGAAAAGCATATATTCCTGCTTAAAACCACGAAACAAGCTGTTTTAGACCGAAACGAGCTAAATCTGAACACATCGGTTTTACAAGTGTTCCTCTGATACGCGTCAAAACTTTTTCTCTTATAACTGCGCGAAAAGAATGTATTCGTGCTTAATACAACGAAACAAGCTGTTTTAGACCAAAACGAGCTAAATCTGAACACATCGGTTTTAAAAGTGTCCATGTGATACGCGTCAAGACTTTTTCACTTATAACTGCGCGAAAAGATTGTATTCGTGCTTAATACAACGACACAAGCTGTTTTAGACCAAAACGATCTAGGTCTGAACACCGGTTTTGCAAGTGTCCATGTGATACGCGTCAAAACATTTTTCTCTTATAACTGCGCGAAAAGCACGTATTCTTGCTTAATAATACGAAAAGAGCTAAATCACACCATATCGGTTTTACAAGTGTTCCTCTGATACGCGTCAAAACTTTTTCTCTTATAACTGCGCGAAAAGCATGTATTCGTGCTTAATACAACGAAACAAGCTGTTTTAGACCGAGATGAGCTAAATCTGAACACATCGGTTTTACAAGTGTCCCTGTGACATGCCTGTAAAACTTTTTCTCTTATAACTGCGCGAAAAGCATGTATTCCTGCTTAGTCCAACGAAACAAGCTGTTTTAGACCGAAACGAGGTAAATCTGAACACATCGGTTTTACAAGTGTCCCTGTGACATGCATTTAAAACTTTTTCTCTTATAACTGCGCGAAAAGCATGTATTCCTGCTTATTACAGCGAAACAAGCTGTTTTAGACCGAAACGAGCTAAATCACAACACATCGATTTTACAAGTGTTCCTCTGATACGCGTCAAAATTTTTTTTTCTCTAATAACTGCGCGAAAAGCATGTATTCGTGCTTAGTCCAGCGAAAAAATCTGTTTTAGACCGAAACGAGGTAAATCTGAACACATCGGTTTTACAAGTGTCCCTGTGACATGCCTTTAAATCTTTTTCTCTTATTTTTGGATTACAGGCGCGAAAACAGACAGACCACAAGGTAGATAAACGGGACGGAGCGCCACTCACAACTGATTTATTCAAAGGCACGACAAACATATATATACCAGCTGACACGCAAGGAATACCATCATGTTCCAATCTGATATGACAGCGAACGCGTGAAAAAATCGTTCTCTGCCCTATACATCGATATGGACGTGTCGCTGACACACATGCTTCTTTTCTTAGCAATAAAGAATGCTTCGATTAATTCCCTGGCTTTTGTGTCTTTACTTCTTGATAAAATTCGCACACCAGAAAAACATGGCTCACAAGAGCGTGACGGGCAACACCTTATATGCTTAAGCAAATTTGGCCCTTCCTTATTTTGCTCCACATTTCTTTCATGTTCCCTGATTCGCTCATTAACGCAGCGTCCAGTTTGCCCTATATAGGAGCGGCCGCACAAGAGGGGGATTTCATAGACCACACCTTCGGTGCACTTCATGAACGATCGCCCATGTTTGGTGCCACACCCTCTCTCATCATTTCGTTCTCTTTCAATGCGAGAACTAAGGCTTCCGAGCTTTTTTGGGGCTGAAAAGACAAGCGGCACACCATGCCTGCTCGCAACCTTTTTCAAATTGTGGGATAACTTTTGCACATAGGGCACCACCACAGGTCGCACCACCTCTTCTCGAGGGACATCTTGGCCAGCTCTCACATCCTTTCTTTATATTTTCTTTAGTAGGCTTTCTGCGACCGCCGTTACGAGCGAACCATGGCAGAGGCTGCTTAGCCGGTTCTTGTTAGATAAGTTGGGTAAGCTTGATATAGAAGACCCCTTTCTTACCAAAAAGTCCGATCAAGTGTGTGAATTCTTTGAATCGCCTCGTTATGTTGGACGCGCCTTTTCGGTAGATGTTGTGGATTTATTTTATTCTGTTCCTCACGAAGCCTTGTTTACTGCTGTCAGTGATTGCATTGAAAGTAAAGACCCTATTTCCTTTTAAAATACTGCGGGTGTATCCATCGATGACTTTTTAACCCTTTTACAGTTTTATTTACAGTCTACCTTCGTAACTTTTGACGAGCAGTGTTTTCTGCAAAAAGCTAGCATATGTATAGGCTCCTGTGCTGCACAGGTTTTGTGTAATATTTTTCTTTCCCAAATGGATCAAGTTTTGAACCAGGTTTTACCAGCCAGCAAAGTTTTTAAAGTGTTCAGATATGTGGACGACTTTTTAATCATTCTTACCAAGGACGGAAGTTTAAACTTCGAAGAAAGTGTGCGTGATGTGTTATCCTTATTTAGACAAAATGGAAATGGCTTAAGTTTTACTTGTGAAGTTCCTGAAGGTAATGTTTTACAGTTTTTAGATGTTAGTTTTGATTTTTGTGAGGAACAGGTTTGTTGGCCGTATGCTCCGCGCGCAAAAAAGGGGCTTCTGCCATATGATTCTGCTCACTCCAAGCTAATAAAAAGGGGGATTGCTACACTCTGCCTCGAATCCGCTATTTGAAAATCATGCTCTCACAAGATGCAACTAAGTTTCCAAAACCAATTGGCTAGGCTGTCTTCAGCCGGGTTCCCTGGTTCGCTCGTAACGGCGGTCGCAGAAAGCCTACAACAGAAAATAAAAAGAAAGGATGTGAGAGCTGGCCAAGATGTCCCTCGAGAAGAGGTGGTGCGACCTGTGGTGGTGCCCTATGTGCACAAGTTATCCCACAATTTGAAAAAGGTTGCGAGCAGGCATGGTGTGCCGCTTGTCTTTTCAGCCCCAAAAAAGCTCGGACGCCTTTGTTCTCGCATTGAAAGAGAACGAAATGATGAGAGAGGGTGTGGCACCAAACATGGGCGATCGTTCATGAAGTGCACCGAAGGTGTGGTCTATGAAATCCCCCTCTCGTGCGGCCGCTCCTATATAGGGCAAACTGGACGCTGCGTTAATGAGCGAATCAGGGAACATGAAAGAAATGTTGAGCAAAATAAGGAAGGGCCAAATTTGCTTAAGCATATAAGGTGTTGCCCGTCACGCTCTTGTGAGCCATGTTTTTCTCGTGTGCGAATTTTATCAAGAAGTAAAGACACAAAAGCCAGGGAATTAATCGAAGCATTCTTTATTGCTAAGAAAAGAAGCATGTGTGTCAGCGACACGTCCATATTGATGTATAGGGCAGAGAACGATTTTTTTACGCGTTCGCTGTCATATCAGATTGGAACATGATGGTATTCCTTGCGTGTCAGCTGGTATATATATGTTTGTCGTGCCTTTGAATAAATCAGTTGTGAGTGGCGCTCCGTCCCGTTTATCTACCTTGTGGTCTGTCTGTTTTCGCGCCTGTAATCCAAAGATGTACCAACTTGCCCAGCAAGACGTTCTTTTTCTCTTATACCTGCGCGAAAAGCATGTATTCGTAATTAATACAACGAAACACGCTGTTTTAGACCGAAACGAGCTAAATCTGAACACATCGGTTTTACAAGTGTCCCTGTGACACGCGTCAAAACGTTTTCTCTTATAACTGCGCGAAAAGCATGTATTCTTGCTTAATACAGCGAAACAAGCTGTTTTAGAACGAAACGAGCTAAATCACAAAACATCGGTTTTACAAGTGTTCCTCTGATACGCGTCAAAACTTTTTCTCTTATAACTGCGCGAAAAGCATGTATTCGTGCTTAATACAACGAAACAAGCTGTTTTAGACCGAAACGAGGTAAATCTTAATGAAAATATACCTGCGCTCAAAAGACACGGAATGAAAGATAAAGACACACACACACAGCGCTGGACTTACAACTGAATTTTTTTTTTCTGGAAACACTGCTCTTTATACACATCAGCAGCCTGCTCAAGAAATGTGGGAAAAAGGGTACGGTGCCTAGCAAGGAGGGAGCAAAACAAAGGGAGAAAACGGTGGTGATTCCGTACATTCATGGGGTGTCCCATAATCTTAAAAGAATTGCATCGAAAGTAAAAACTAGGGTCGTTTTTTCAGCCCCGGACAAATTGGAAAGGTATGCAAAATAGTAACGTACCCAGAAAGAAAAGCTAAGGGGTGTAAAAAGAAACACCAAGTCCCCATGGTCGCATGCGCAGAAGGAGTGGTTTACAGGATGCCGCTGACATGTGGAAAAGCATATGTAGGCCAAACGGGGCGGTGTTTGACCGAGTGGCTCCGTGAACATTGGAGGAACATGGAACGGAAAGGCGATGGGAATTTGGTGGTTCATTGTCAAGAGTGTAAATGTGTACCTTCCTATAACGAGACGAAGATAGTAAGCAGGAACCGTGACCAAACGACGCGTGAAATATATGAAGCCATGAGCATAGCGGACAGTGGGGTTGCATGCGTGAGTAGCACGTCCCGTTCACTACTATCAAAGGAAAAGGCATTTTTGCAAAAGGGAAGGTAGGACTGGACATGTGACGAGACAGTTTGTCGATTTTTATCATCCGGGTGTTACCATCTTCCATTTTTATCAGCTGCTGATGTGTATAAAGAGCAGTGTTTCCCGAATAAAAAATTCAGTTGTAAGTCCAGCGCTGTGTGTGTGTGTCTTTATCTTTCAGTCCGTGTCTTTTGAGCGCAGGTATATTTTCAATATGGTAAACCAACTCGCCCAACAAGCCACTCTGCACACTGAGCTAAATCTGAACACATCGGTTTTACAAGTGTCCCTGTGACACGCGTCAAAACTTTTTCTCTTATAACTGCGCGAAAAGCATGTATTCTTGCTTAATATAGCGAAACAAGCTGTTTTAGACCGAAACGAGCTAAATCACAACACATCGGTTTTACAAGTGTTCCTCTGATACGCGTCAAAACTTTTTCTCTTATAACTGCGCGAAAAGCATGTATTCGTGCTTAATATGACGAAACAAGCTGTTTTAGACCGAAACGAGCTAAATCTGAACACATCGGTTTTACGAGTGTCCCTGTGACACGCGTCAAAACATTTTCTCTTATAACTGCGCGAAAAGCATGTATTCTTGCTTAATACAGCGAAACACGCTGTTTTAGACCGAAACGAGCTAAATCACAACACATCGGTTTTACAAGTGTTCCTCTGATACGCGTGTAAACTTTTTCTCTTATAACTGCGCGAAAAGCATATATTCCTGCTTAATAAAACGAAACAAGCTGTTTTAGACCGAAACGAGCTAAATCTGAACACATCGGTTTTACAAGCATCCCTGTGACACGCGTCAAAACTTTTTCTCTTATAACTGCGCGAAAAGCATGTATTCTTCCTTAATACAGCGAAACAAGCTGTTTTAGACCGAAATGAGTTAAATCACAACACATCGGTTTTACAAGTGTTCCTCTGATACGCGTCAAAACTTTTTCTCTTATAACTGCGCGAAAAGCATGTATTCGTGCTTAATACAACGAAACAAGCTGTTTTAGAGCGAAACGAGCTAAATCTGAACACATCGGTTTTAAAAGTGTCCATGTGATACGCGTCAAGTCTTTTCCTCCTATAACTGCGCGAAAAGATTGTATTCGTGCTTAATACAACGAAACAAGCTGTTTTAGACCAAAACGAGCTAGATCTGAACACCGGTTTTACAAGTGTCCATGTGATACGCGTCAAAACTTTTTTCTCTTATAACTGCGCGAAAAGCATGTATTCGTGCTTAGTCCAACGAAACAAGCTGTTTTAGACCGAAACGAGGTAAATCTGAACACATCGGTTTTACGAGTGTCCCTGTGACACGCGTCAAAACTTTTTTCTCTTATTACTGCGCGAAAAGCACGTATTCTTGCTTAATAATACGAAACAAGCTGTTATTGACCGAAAAGAGCTAAATCACAACACATCGGTTTTACAAGTGTTCCTCTGATACGCGACAAAACTTTTTCTCTTATAACTGCGCGAAAAGCATGTATTCGTGCTTAATACAACGAAACAAGCTGTTTTAGACCGAAATGAGCTAAATCTGTACACATCGGTTTTACAAGTGTCCCTGTGACATGCCTGTAAAACTTTTTCTCTTATAACTGCGCGAAAAGCATGTATTCCTGCTTAATACAGCGAAACAAGCTGTTTTAGACCGAAACGAGCTAAATCACAACACATCGGTTTTACAAGTGTTCCTCTGATACGCGTCAAAACTTTTTTCTCTTATAACTGCGCGAAAAGCATGTATTCGTGCTTAGTCCAACGAAACAAGCTGTTTTAGACCGAAACGAGGTAAATCTGAACACATCGGTTTTACAAGTGTCCCTGTGACATTCCTTTAAAACTTTTTCTCTGATACCTGCGCGAAAAGCATGTATTCGTGCTTAATACAACGAAACAAGATGTTTTAGACCAAAACGAGCTAAATCTGAACACATCGGTTTTACAAGTGTCCCTGTGACACGCGTCAAAACTTTTTCTCTTATAACTGCGCGAAAAGCATGTATTCTTGCTTAATACAGCGAAACAAGCTGTTTTAGACCGAAACGAGATAAATCACAACACATCGGTTTTACAAGTGTTCCTCTGATACGCGTCAAAACTTTTTCTTTTATAACTGAGCGAAAAGCATGTATTCTTGCTTAATACAACGAAACAAGCTGTTTTAGACCGAAACGAGCTAAATCTGAACACATCGGTTTTACAAGTGTCCCTGTGACACGCGTCAAAACTTTTTCTCTTATAACTGCGCGAAAAGCATGTATTCTTGCTTAATACAGCGAAACAAGCTGTTTTAGACCGAAACGAGCTAAATCACAACACACCGGTTTTACTAGTGTTCCTCTGATACGCGTCAAAACATTTTTCTCTGATAACTGCGCGAAAAGCTTGTATTCGTGCTTAGTCCAACGAAACAAGCTGTTTTAGACCGAAACGAGGTAAATCTGATCACATCGGTTTTACGAGTGTCCCTGTGACACGCGTCAAAACTTTTTCTCTTATTACTGCGCGAAAAGCACGTATTCTTGCTTAATACAGCGAAACAAGCTGTTTTAGACCGAAACGAGCTAAATCACAACACATCGGTTTTACAAGTGTTCCTCTGATACGCGTCAAAACTTTTTCTCTTATAACTGCGCGAAAAGCATGTATTCTTGCTAATACAAAGAAACAAGCTGTTTTAGACCGAAACGAGCTAAATCACAACACATCGGTTTTACAAGTGTTCCTCCGATACGCGTCTAATCTTTTTCTCTTATAACTGCGCGAAAAGCATGTATTCGTGCTTAATACAACAAAACAAGTTGTTTTTAGACCGAAACGAGCTAAATCTGAACACATCGGTTTTACAAGTGTCCCTGTGACACGCGTCAGAACTTTTTCTCTTATAACTGCGCGAAAAGCACGTATTCTTGCTTAATACAGCGAAACAAGCTGTTTTAGACCGAAACGAGCTAAATCACAACACATCGGTTTTACAAGTGTTCCTCTGATACGCGTCAAAACTTTTTCTCTTATAACTGCGCGAAAAGCATGTATTCTTGCTAATACAAAGAAACAAGCTGTTTTAGACCGAAACGAGCTAAATCACAACACATCGGTTTTACAAGTGTTCCTCCGATACGCGTCTAATCTTTTTCTCTTATAACTGCGCGAAAAGCATGTATTCGTGCTTAGTCCAACGAAACAAGCTGTTTTAGACCGAAACGAGGTAAATCTGAACACATCGGTTTTACAAGTGTCCCTGTGACATGCCTTTAAAACTTTTTCTCTTATACCTGCGCGAAAAGCATGTATTCGTGCTTAATACAACGAAACAAGATGTTTTAGACCGAAACGAGCTAAATCTGAACACATCGGTTTTACAAGTGTCCCTGTGACACGCGTCAAAACTTTTTCTCTTATAACGCGCGAAAAGCATGTATTCTTGCTTAATACAGCGAAACAAGCTGTTTTAGACCGAAACGAGATAAATCACAACACATCGGTTTTACAAGTGTTCCTCTGATACGCGACAAAACTTTTTCTCTTATAACTGCGCGAAAAGCATGTATTCGTGCTTAATACAACGAAACAAGCTGTTTTAGACCGAAATGAGCTAAATCTGTACACATCGGTTTTACAAGTGTCCCTGTGACATGCCTGTAAAACTTTTTCTCTTATAACTGCGCGAAAAGCATGTATTCTTGCTTAATACAGCGAAACAAGCTGTTTTAGACCGAAACGAGCTAAATCGCAACACATCGGTTTTACAAGTGTTCCTGTGACACGCGTCAAAACTTTTTCTCTTATAACTGCGCGAAAAGCATGTATTCTTGCTTAATACAGCGAAACAAGCTGTTTTAGACCGAAACGAGATAAATCACAACACATCGGTTTTACAAGTGTTCCTCTGATACGCGTCAAAACTTTTTCTCTTATAACTGAGCGAAAAGCATGTATTCGTGCTTAGTCCAACGAAACAAGCTGTTTTAGACCGAAACGAGGTAAACCTGATCACATCGGTTTTACGAGTGTCCCTGTGACACGCGTCAAAACTTTTTCTCTTATTACTGCGCGAAAAGCATATATTCCTGCTTAATAAAACGAAACAAGCTGTTTTAGACCGAAACGAGCTAAATCTGAACACATCGGTTTTACAAGCATCCCTGTGACACGCGTCAAAACTTTTTCTCTAATAACTGCGCGAAAAGCATGTATTCGTGCTTAGTCCAGCGAAACAATCTGTTTTAGACCGAAACGAGGTAAATCTGAACACATCGGTTTTACAAGTGTCCCTGTGACATGCCTTTAAATCTTTTTCTCTTATTTTTGGATTACAGGCGCGAAAACAGACAGACCACAAGGTAGATAAACGGGACGGAGCGCCACTCACAACTGATTTATTCAAAGGCACGACAAACATATATATACCAGCTGACACGCAAGGAATACCATCATGTTCCAATCTGATATGACAGCGAACGCGTGAAAAAATCGTTCTCTGCCCTATACATCGATATGGACGTGTCGCTGACACACATGCTTCTTTTCTTAGCAATAAAGAATGCTTCGATTAATTCCCTGGCTTTTGTGTCTTTACTTCTTGATAAAATTCGCACACCAGAAAAACATGGCTCACAAGAGCGTGACGGGCAACACCTTATATGCTTAAGCAAATTTGGCCCTTCCTTATTTTGCTCCACATTTCTTTCATGTTCCCTGATTCGCTCATTAACGCAGCGTCCAGTTTGCCCTATATAGGAGCGGCCGCACAAGAGGGGGATTTCATAGACCACACCTTCGGTGCACTTCATGAACGATCGCCCATGTTTGGTGCCACACCCTCTCTCATCATTTCGTTCTCTTTCAATGCGAGAACAAAGGCTTCCGAGCTTTTTTTGGGGCTGAAAAGACAAGCGGCACACCATGCCTGCTCGCAACCTTTTTCAAATTGTGGGATAACTTTTGCACATAGGGCACCACCACAGGTCGCACCACCTCTTCTCGAGGGACATCTTGGCCAGCTCTCACATCCTTTCTTTTTATTTTCTGTAGTAGGCTTTCTGCGACCGCCGTTACGAGCGAACCATGGCAGAGGCTGCTTAGCCGGTTCTTGTTAGATAAGTTGGGTAAGCTTGATATAGAAGACCCCTTTCTTACCAAAAAGTCCGATCAAGTGTGTGAATTCTTTGAATCGCCTCGTTATGTTGGACGCGCCTTTTCGGTAGATGTTGTGGATTTATTTTATTCTGTTCCTCACGAAGCCTTGTTTACTGCTGTCAGAGATTGCATTGAAAGTAAAGACCCTATTTCCTTTTAAAATACTGCGGGTGTATCCATCGATGACTTTTTAACCCTTTTACAGTTTTATTTACAGTCTACCTTCGTAACTTTTGACGAGCAGTGTTTTCTGCAAAAAGCTGGCATATGTATAGGCTCCTGTGCTGCACAGGTTTTGTGTAATATTTTTCTTTCCCAAATGGATCAAGTTTTGAACCAGGTTTTACCAGCCAGCAAAGTTTTTAAAGTGTTCAGATATGTGGACGACTTTTTAATCATTCTTACCAAGGACGGAAGTTTAAACTTCGAAGAAAGTGTGCGTGATGTGTTATCCTTATTTAGACAAAATGGAAATGGCTTAAGTTTTACTTGTGAAGTTCCTGAAGGTAATGTTTTACAGTTTTTAGATGTTAGTTTTGATTTTTGTGAGGAACAGGTTTGTTGGCCGTATGCTCCGCGCGCAAAAAAGGGGCTTCTGCCATATGATTCTGCTCACTCCAAGCTAATAAAAAGGGGGATTGCTACACTCTGCCTCGAATCCGCTATTTGAAAATCATGCTCTCACAAGATGCAACTAAGTTTCCAAAACCAATTGGCTAGGCTGTCTTCAGCCGGGTTCCCTGGTTCGCTCGTAACGGCGGTCGCAGAAAGCCTACAACAGAAAATAAAAAGAAAGGATGTGAGAGCTGGCCAAGATGTCCCTCGAGAAGAGGTGGTGCGACCTGTGGTGGTGCCCTATGTGCACAAGTTATCCCACAATTTGAAAAAGGTTGCGAGCAGGCATGGTGTGCCGCTTGTCTTTTCAGCCCCAAAAAAGCTCGGACGCCTTTGTTCTCGCATTGAAAGAGAACGAAATGATGAGAGAGGGTGTGGCACCAAACATGGGCGATCGTTCATGAAGTGCACCGAAGGTGTGGTCTATGAAATCCCCCTCTCGTGCGGCCGCTCCTATATAGGGCAAACTGGACGCTGCGTTAATGAGCGAATCAGGGAACATGAAAGAAATGTTGAGCAAAATAAGGAAGGGCCAAATTTGCTTAAGCATATAAGGTGTTGCCCGTCACGCTCTTGTGAGCCATGTTTTTCTCGTGTGCGAATTTTATCAAGAAGTAAAGACACAAAAGCCAGGGAATTAATCGAAGCATTCTTTATTGCTAAGAAAAGAAGCATGTGTGTCAGCGACACGTCCATATCGATGTATAGGGCAGAGAACGATTTTTTTACGCGTTCGCTGTCATATCAGATTGGAACATGATGGTATTCCTTGCGTGTCAGCTGGTATATATATGTTTGTCGTGCCTTTGAATAAATCAGTTGTGAGTGGCGCTCCGTCCCGTTTATCTACCTTGTGGTCTGTCTGTTCTCGCGCCTGTAATCCAAAGATGTACCAACTTGCCCAGCAAGACGTTCTTTTTCTCTTATACCTGCGCGAAAAGCATGTATTCGTAATTAATACAACGAAACAAGCTGTTTTAGACCGAAACGAGCTAAATCTGAACACATCGGTTTTACAAGTGTCCCTGTGACACGCGTCAAAACGTTTTCTCTTATAACTGCGCGAAAAGCATGTATTCTTGCTTAATACAGCGAAACAAGCTGTTTTAGAACGAAACGAGCTAAATCACAAAACATCGGTTTTACAAGTGTTCCTCTGATACGCGTCAAAACTTTTTCTCTTATAACTGCGCGAAAAGCATGTATTCGTGCTTAATACAACGAAACAAGCTGTTTTAGACCGAAACGAGGTAAATCTTAATGAAAATATACCTGCGCTCAAAAGACACGGACTGAAAGATAAAGACACACACACACAGCGCTGGACTTACAACTGAATTTTTTTTTTCTGGAAACACTGCTCTTTATACACATCAGCAGCCTGCTCAAGAAATGTGGGAAAAAGGGTACGGTGCCTAGCAAGGAGGGAGCAAAACAAAGGGAGAAAACGGTGGTGATTCCGTACATTCATGGGGTGTCCCATAATCTTAAAAGAATTGCATCGAAAGTAAAAACTAGGGTCGTTTTTTCAGCCCCGGACAAATTGGAAAGGTATGCAAAATAGTAACGTACCCAGAAAGAAAAGCTAAGGGGTGTAAAAAGAAACACCAAGTCCCCATGGTCGCATTCGCAGAAGGAGTGGTTTACAGGATGCCGCTGACATGTGGAAAAGCATATGTAGGCCAAACGGGGCGGTGTTTGAACGAGTGGCTCCGTGAACATTGGAGGAACATGGAACGGAAAGGCGATGGGAATTTGGTGGTTCATTGTCAAGAGTGTAAATGTGTACCTTCCTATAACGAGACGAAGATAGTAAGCAGGAACCGTGACCAAACGACGCGTGAAATATATGAAGCCATGAGCATAGCGGACAGTGGGGTTGCATGCGTGAGTAGCACGTCCCGTTCACTACTATCAAAGGAAAAGGCATTTTTGCAAAAGGGAAGGTAGGACTGGACATGTGACGAGACAGTTTGTCGATTTTTATCATCCGGGTGTTACCATCTTCCATTTTTATCAGCTGCTGATGTGTATAAAGAGCAGTGTTTCCCGAATAAAAAAATTCAGTTGTAAGTCCAGCGCTGTGTGTGTGTGTCTTTATCTTTCAGTCCGTGTCTTTTGAGCGCAGGTATATTTTCAATATGGTAAACCAACTCGCCCAACAAGCCACTCTGCACACTGAGCTAAATCTGAACACATCGGTTTTACAAGTGTCCCTGTGACACGCGTCAAAACGTTTTCTCTTATAACTGCGCGAAAAGCATGTATTCTTGCTTAATATAGCGAAACAAGCTGTTTTAGACCGAAACGAGCTAAATCACAACACATCGGTTTTACAAGTGTTCCTCTGATACGCGTCAAAACTTTTTCTCTTATAACTGCGCGAAAAGCATGTATTCGTGCTTAATATGACGAAACAAGCTGTTTTAGACCGAAACGAGCTAAATCTGAACACATCGGTTTTACGAGTGTCCCTGTGACACGCGTCAAAACTTTTTCTCTTATAACTGCGCGAAAAGCATGTATTCTTGCTTAATACAGCGAAACACGCTGTTTTAGACCGAAACGAGCTAAATCACAACACATCGGTTTTACAAGTGTTCCTCTGATACGCGTCTAAACTTTTTCTCTTATAACTGCGCGAAAAGCATATATTCCTGCTTAATAAAACGAAACAAGCTGTTTTAGACCGAAACGAGCTAAATCTGAACACATCGGTTTTACAAGCATCCCTGTGACACGCGTCAAAACTTTTTCTCTTATAACTGCGCGAAAAGCATGTATTCTTCCTTAATACAGCGAAACAAGCTGTTTTAGACCGAAATGAGTTAAATCACAACACATCGGTTTTACAAGTGTTCCTCTGATACGCGTCAAAACTTTTTCTCTTATAACTGCGCGAAAAGCATGTATTCGTGCTTATTACAACGAAACAAGCTGTTTTAGAGCGAAACGAGCTAAATCTGAACACATCGGTTTTAAAAGTGTCCATGTGATACGCGTCAAGTCTTTTCCTCCTATAACTGCGCGAAAAGATTGTATTCGTGCTTAATACAACGAAACAAGCTGTTTTAGACCAAAACGAGCTAGATCTGAACACCGGTTTTACAAGTGTCCATGTGATACGCGTCAAAACTTTTTTCTCTTATAACTGCGCGAAAAGCATGTATTCGTGCTTAGTCCAACGAAACAAGCTGTTTTAGACCGAAACGAGGTAAATCTGAACACATCGGTTTTACGAGTGTCCCTGTGACACGCGTCAAAACTTTTTTCTCTTATTACTGCGCGAAAAGCACGTATTCTTGCTTAATAATACGAAACAAGCTGTTATTGACCGAAAAGAGCTAAATCACAACACATCGGTTTTACAAGTGTTCCTCTGATACGCGACAAAACTTTTTCTCTTATAACTGCGCGAAAAGCATGTATTCGTGCTTAATACAACGAAACAAGCTGTTTTAGACCGAAATGAGCTAAATCTGTACACATCGGTTTTACAAGTGTCCCTGTGACATGCCTGTAAAACGTTTTCTCTTATAACTGCGCGAAAAGCATGTATTCCTGCTTAATACAGCGAAACATGCTGTTTTAGACCGAAACGAGCTAAATCACAACACATCGGTTTTACAAGTGTTCCTCTGATACGCGTCAAAACTTTTTTCTCTTATAACTGCGCGAAAAGCATGTATTCGTGCTTAGTCCAACGAAACAAGCTGTTTTAGACCGAAACGAGGTAAATCTGAACACATCGGTTTTACAAGTGTCCCTGTGACATGCCTTTAAAACTTTTTCTCTTATACCTGCGCGAAAAGCATGTATTCGTGCTTAATACAACGAAACAAGATGTTTTAGACCAAAACGAGCTAAATCTGAACACATCGGTTTTACAAGTGTCCCTGTGACACGCGTCAAAACTTTTTCTCTTATAACTGCGCGAAAAGCATGTATTCTTGCTTATTACAGCGAAACAAGCTGTTTTAGACCGAAACGAGATAAATCACAACACATCGGTTTTACAAGTGTTCCTCTGATACGCGTCAAAACTTTTTCTCTTATAACTGAGCGAAAAGCATGTATTCTTGCTTAATACAACGAAACAAGCTGTTTTAGACCGAAACGAGCTAAATCTGAACACATCGGTTTTACAAGTGTCCCTGTGACACGCGTCAAAACTTTTTCTCTTATTACTGCGCGAAAAGCACGTATTCTTGCTTAATACAGCGAAACAAGCTGTTTTAGACCGAAACGAGCTAAATCACAACACATCGGTTTTACAAGTGTTCCTCTGATACGCGTCAAAACTTTTTCTCTTATAACTGCGCGAAAAGCATGTATTCTTGCTAATACAGCGAAACAAGCTGTTTTAGACCAAAACGAGCTAAATCACAACACATCGGTTTTACAAGTGTTCCTCCGATACGCGTCTAATCTTTTTCTCTTATAACTGCGCGAAAAGCATGTATTCGTGCTTAATACAACAAAACAAGTTGTTTTTAGACCGAAACGAGCTAAATCTGAACACATCGGTTTTACAAGTGTCCCTGTGACACGCGTCAGAACTTTTTCTCTTATAACTGCGCGAAAAGCACGTATTCTTGCTTAATACAGCGAAACAAGCTGTTTTAGACCGAAACGAGCTAAATCACAACACATCGGTTTTACAAGTGTTCCTCTGATACGCGTCAAAACTTTTTCTCTTATAACTGCGCGAAAAGCATGTATTCTTGCTAATACAAAGAAACAAGCTGTTTTAGACCGAAACGAGCTAAATCACAACACATCGGTTTTACAAGTGTTCCTCCGATACGCGTCTAATCTTTTTCTCTTATAACTGCGCGAAAAGCATGTATTCGTGCTTAGTCCAACGAAACAAGCTGTTTTAGACCGAAACGAGGTAAATCTGAACACATCGGTTTTACAAGTGTCCCTGTGACATGCCTTTAAAACTTTTTCTCTTATACCTGCGCGAAAAGCATGTATTCGTGCTTAATACAACGAAACAAGATGTTTTAGACCGAAACGAGCTAAATCTGAACACATCGGTTTTACAAGTGTCCCTGTGACACGCGTCAAAACTTTTTCTCTTATAACGCGCGAAAAGCATGTATTCTTGCTTAATACAGCGAAACAAGCTGTTTTAGACCGAAACGAGATAAATCACAACACATCGGTTTTACAAGTGTTCCTCTGATACGCGACAAAACTTTTTCTCTTATAACTGCGCGAAAAGGATGTATTCGTGCTTAATACAACGAAACAAGCTGTTTTAGACCGAAATGAGCTAAATCTGTACACATCGGTTTTAGAAGTGTCCCTGTGACATGCCTGTAAAACTTTTTCTCTTATAACTGCGCGAAAAGCATGTATTCTTGCTTAATACAGCGAAACAAGCTGTTTTAGACCGAAACGAGCTAAATCACAACACATCGGTTTTACAAGTGTTCCTGTGACACGCGTCAAAACTTTTTCTCTTATAACTGCGCGAAAAGCATGTATTCTTGCTTAATACAGCGAAACAAGCTGTTTTAGACCGAAACGAGATAAATCACAACACATCGGTTTTACAAGTGTTCCTCTGATACGCGTCAAAACTTTTTCTCTTATAACTGAGCGAAAAGCAGGTATTCGTGCTTAGTCCAACGAAACAAGCTGTTTTAGACCGAAACGAGGTAAACCTGATCACATCGGTTTTACGAGTGGCCCTGTGACACGCGTCAAAACTTTTTCTCTTATTACTGCGCGAAAAGCACGTATTCTTGCTTAATACAGCGAAACAAGCTGTTTTAGACCGAAGCGAGCTAAATCACAACACATCGGTTTTACAAGTGTTCCTCTGATACGCGTCAAAACTTTTTCTCTTATAACTGCGCGAAAAGCATGTATTCTTGCTAATACAAAGAAACAAGCTGTTTTAGACCGAAACGAGCTAAATCACAACACATCGGTTTTACAAGTGTTCCTCCGATACGCGTCTAATCTTTTTCTCTTATAACTGCGCGAAAAGCATGTATTCGTGCTTAATACAACAAAACAAGTTGTTTTTAGACCGAAACGAGCTAAATCTGAACACATCGGTTTTACAAGTGTCCCTGTGACACGCGTCAAAACTTTTTCTCTTATAACTGCGCGAAAAGCATGTATTCTTGCTAATACAAAGAAACAAGCTGTTTTAGACCGAAACGAGCTAAATCATAACACATCGGTTTTACAAGTGTTCCTCCGATACGCGTCTAATCTTTTTCTCTTATAACTGCGCGAAAAGCATGTATTCGTGCTTAGTCCAACGAAACAAGCTGTTTTAGACCGAAACGAGCTAAATCTGAACACATCGGTTTTACACGTGTCCCTGTGACACGCATCAAAACTTTTTCTCTTATAACTGCGCGAAAAGCACGTATTCTTACTTAATACAGCGAAACAAGCTGTCTTAGACCGAAACGAGCTAAATCACAACACATCGGTTTTACAAGTGTTTCTCTGATACGCGTCAAAACTTTTTTTTCTCTTATAACTGCGCGAAAAGCATGTATTCTTGCTTAATACAGCTAAACAAGCTGTTTTAGACCGAAACGAGCTAAATCACAACACATCGGTTTTACAAGTGTTCCTCTGATACGCGTCAAAACTTTTTCTCTTTTAACTGCGCGAAAAGCATGTATTCTTGCTTAATACAACGAAACAAGCTGTTTTAGACCGAGATGAGCTATATCTGAACACATCGGTTTTACAAGTATCCACGTGATACTCGTCAAAACTTTTTCTCTTATAACTGCGCGAAAAGCATGTATTCGTGCCTAATACAACGAATCAAGCTGTTTTAGACCGAAACGAGCTAAATCTGAACACATCGGTTTACACGTGTCTCTGGAACACGCATCAAAACTTTTTCTCTTATAACTGCGCGAAAAGCACGTATTCTTGCTTAATACAGCGAAACAAGCTGTTTTAGACCGAAACGAGCTAAATCACAACACATCGGTTTTACAAGTGTTCCTCTGATACGCGTCAAAACTTTTTCTCTTATAACTGCGCGAAAAGCATGTATTCGTGCTTAATACAACGAAACAAGCTGTTTTAGACCAAAACGAGCTAGATCTGAACACATCGGTTTTCCAAGTGTCCATGTGATACGCGTCAAAACTTTTTCTCTTATAACTGCGCGAAAAGCATGTATTCTTGATTATACAACGAAACAAGCTGTTTTAGACCGAAACGAGTTAAATCACAACACATCGGTTTTACAAGTGTTCCTCTGATACGCGCCTAAACTTTTTGTCTTATAACTGCGCTAAAAGCATGTATTTGTGCTTAATACGACGAAACAAGCTGTTTTAGACCGAAACGAGCTAAATCACAACACATCGGTTTTACAAGTGTTCCTCCGATACGCGTCTAATCTTTTTCTCTTATAACTGCGCGAAAAGCATGTATTCGTGCTTAGTCCAACGAAACAAGCTGTTTTAGACCGAAACGAGGTAAATCTGAACACATCGGTTTTACAAGTGTCCCTGTGACATGCCTTTAAAACTTTTTCTCTTATACCTGCGCGAAAAGCATGTATTCGTGCTTAATACAACGAAACAAGATGTTTTAGACCGAAACGAGCTAAATCTGAACACATCGGTTTTACAAGTGTCCCTGTGACACGCGTCAAAACTTTTTCTCTTACAACGCGCGAAAAGCATGTATTCTTGCTTAATACAGCAAAACAAGCTGTTTTAGACCGAAACGAGATAAATCACAACACATCGGTTTTACAAGTGTTCCTCTGATACGCGTCAAAACTTTTTCTCTTATAACTGAGCGAAAAGCATGTATTCTTGCTTAATACAACGAAACAAGCTGTTTTAGACCGAAACGAGCTAAATCTGAACACATCGGTTTTACAAGTGTCCCTGTGACACGCGTCAAAACTTTTTCTCTTATAACTGCGCGAAAAGCATGTATTCTTGCTTAATACAGCGACACAAGCTGTTTTAGACCGAAACGAGCTAAATCACAACACACCGGTTTTACGTGTTCCTCTGATACGCGTAAAAACTTTTTTCTCTGATAACTACGCGAAAAGCTTGTATTCGTGCTTAGTCCAACGAAACAAGCTGTTTTAGACCGAAACGAGGTAAATCTGATCACATCGGTTTTACGAGTGTCCCTGTGACACGTGTCAAAACTTTTTCTCTTATTACTGCGCGAAAAGCACGTATTCTTGCTTAATAATACGAAACAAGCTGTTTTAGACCGAAAAGAGCTAAATCACCACACATCGGTTTTACAAGTGTTCCTCTGATAAGCGTCAATACTTTTTCTCTTATAACTGCGCGAAAAGCATGTATTCTTGCTAATACAAAGAAACAAGCTGTTTTAGACCGAAACGAGCTAAATCACAACACATCGGTTTTACAAGTGTTCCTCCGATACGCGTCTAATCTTTTTCTCTTATAACTGCGCGAAAAGCATGTATTCGTGCTTAATACAACAAAACAAGTTGTTTTTAGACCGAAACGAGCTAAATCTGAACACATCGGTTTTACAAGTGTCCCTGTGACACGCGTCAGAACTTTTTCTCTTATAACTGCGCGAAAAGCATGTATTCGTGCTTAATACAACGAAACAATCTGTTTTATACCAAAACGAGCTGTATCTGAACATATCGGTTTTACAAGTATCCACGTGATATTCGTCAAAACTTTTTCTCTTATAACTGCGCGAAAAGCATGTATTCGTGCTTAATACAACGAAACAAGCTGTTTTAGACCGAAACGAGCTAAATCTGAACACATCGGTTTAAACGTGTCCCTGTGACACGCATCAAAACTTTTTCTCTTATAACTGCACGAAAAGCACGTATTCTTGCTTAATACAGCGAAACAAGCTGTTTTAGACCGAAACGAGCTAAATCACAACACATCGGTTTTACAAGTGTTCCTCTGATACGCGTCAAAACTTTTTCTCTTATAACTGCGCGAAAAGCATGTATTCGTGCTTAATACAACGAAACAAGCTGTTTTAGACCAAAACGAGCTAGATCTGAACACATCGGTTTTCCAAGTGTCCATGTGATACGCGTCAAAACTTTTTCTCTTATAACTGCGCGAAAAGCATGTATTCGTGCTTAATACAACGAAACAGGCTGTTTTAGTCCGAAAAGAGGTAAATCTGAACACATCGGTTTTACAAGTGTTCGTTTGATACGCGTCAAAACTTTTTCTCTTATAACTGCGCGAAAAGCATGTATTCTTGCTTAATACAACGAAACAAGCTGTTTTAGACCGAAACGAGCCAAATCACAACACATCGGTTTTACAAGTGTTCCTCTGATACGCGTCAAAACTTTTTTCTCTTATAACTGCGCGAAAAGCATGTATTCGTGCTTAGTTCAACGAAACAAGCTGTTTTAGACCGAAACGAGGTAAATCTGAACACATCGGTTTCACAAGTGCCCCTTTGACAGGCCTTTAAAACTTTTTCTCTTATAACTGCGCGAAAAGCATGTATTCGTGCTTAATACAACGAAACAAGCTGTTTTAGACCGAAACGAGCTAAATCTGAACACATCGGTTTTACACGTGTCCCTGTGACACGCATCAAAACTTTTTCTCTTATAACTGCGCGAAAAGCACGTATTCTTGCTTAATACAGCGAAACAAGCTGTCTTAGACCGAAACGAGCTAAATCACAACACATCGGTTTTACAAGTGTTTCTCTGATACGCGTCAAAACTTTTTTTTCTCTTATAACTGCGCGAAAAGCATGTATTCTTGCTTAATACAGCTAAACAAGCTGTTTTAGACCGAAACGAGCTAAATCACAACACATCGGTTTTACAAGTGTTCCTCTGATACGCGTCAAAACTTTTTCTCTTATAACTGCGCGAAAAGCATGTATTCGTGCTTAATACAACGAAACAAGCTGTTTTAGACCAAAACGAGCTAGATCTGAACACATCGGTTTTCCAAGTGTCCATGTGATACGCGTCAAAACTTTTTCTCTTATAACTGCGCGAAAAGCATGTATTCTTGCTTTATACAACGAAACAAGCTGTTTTAGACTGAAACGAGTTAAATCACAACACATCGGTTTTACAAGTGTTCCTCTGATACGCGCCTAAACTTTTTCTCTTATAACTGCGCTAAAAGCATGTATTTGTGCTTAATACGACGAAACAAGCTGTTTTAGACCGAAACGAGCTAAATCACAACACATCGGTTTTAAAAGTGTTCCTCCGATACGCGTCTAATCTTTTTCTCTTATAACTGCGCGAAAAGCATGTATTCGTGCTTAGTCCAACGAAACAAGCTGTTTTAGACCGAAACGAGGTAAATCTGAACACATCGGTTTTACAAGTGTCCCTGTGACATGCCTTTAAAACTTTTTCTCTTATACCTGCGCGAAAAGCATGTATTCGTGCTTAATACAACGAAACAAGATGTTTTAGACCGAAACGAGCTAAATCTGAACACATCGGTTTTACAAGTGTCCCTGTGACACGCGTCAAAACTTTTTCTCTTACAACGCGCGAAAAGCATGTATTCTTGCTTAATACAGCAAAACAAGTTGTTTTAGACCGAAACGAGATAAATCACAACACATCGGTTTTACAAGTGTTCCTCTGATACGCGTCAAAACTTTTTCTCTTATAACTGAGCGAAAAGCATGTATTCTTGCTTAATACAACGAAACAAGCTGTTTTAGACCGAAACGAGCTAAATCTGAACACATCGGTTTTACACGTGTCCCTGTGACACGCATCAAAACTTTTTCTCTTATAACTGCGCGAAAAGCACGTATTCTTGCTTAATACAGCGAAACAAGCTGTCTTAGACCGAAACGAGCTAAATCACAACACATCGGTTTTACAAGTGTTTCTCTGATACGCGTCAAAACTTTTTTTTCTCTTATAACTGCGCGAAAAGCATGTATTCTTGCTTAATACAGCTAAACAAGCTGTTTTAGACCGAAACGAGCTAAATCACAACACATCGGTTTTACAAGTGTTCCTCTGATACGCGTCAAAACTTTTTCTCTTATAACTGCGCGAAAAGCATGTATTCGTGCTTAATACAACGAAACAAGCTGTTTTAGACCAAAACGAGCTAGATCTGAACACATCGGTTTTCCAAGTGTCCATGTGATACGCGTCAAAACTTTTTCTCTTATAACTGCGCGAAAAGCATGTATTCTTGCTTTATACAACGAAACAAGCTGTTTTAGACCGAAACGAGTTAAATCACAACACATCGGTTTTACAAGTGTTCCTCTGATACGCGCCTAAACTTTTTCTCTTATAACTGCGCTAAAAGCATGTATTTGTGCTTAATACGACGAAACAAGCTGTTTTAGACCGAAACGAGCTAAATCACAACACATCGGTTTTAAAAGTGTTCCTCCGATACGCGTCTAATCTTTTTCTCTTATAACTGCGCGAAAAGCATGTATTCGTGCTTAGTCCAACGAAACAAGCTGTTTTAGACCGAAACGAGGTAAATCTGAACACATCGGTTTTACAAGTGTCCCTGTGACATGCCTTTAAAACTTTTTCTCTTATACCTGCGCGAAAAGCATGTATTCGTGCTTAATACAACGAAACAAGATGTTTTAGACCGAAACGAGCTAAATCTGAACACATCGGTTTTACAAGTGTCCCTGTGACACGCGTCAAAACTTTTTCTCTTACAACGCGCGAAAAGCATGTATTCTTGCTTAATACAGCAAAACAAGTTGTTTTAGACCGAAACGAGATAAATCACAACACATCGGTTTTACAAGTGTTCCTCTGATACGCGTCAAAACTTTTTCTCTTATAACTGAGCGAAAAGCATGTATTCTTGCTTAATACAACGAAACAAGCTGTTTTAGACCGAAACGAGCTAAATCTGAACACATAGGTTTTACAAGTGTCCCTGTGACACGCGTCAAAACTTTTTCTCTTATAACTGCGCGAAAAGCATGTATTCTTGCTTAATACAGCGAAACAAGCTGTTTTAGACCGAAACGAGCTAAATCACAACACACCGGTTTTACGTGTTCCTCTGATACGCGTAAAAACTTTTTTCTCTGATAACTGCGCGAAAAGCTTGTATTCGTGCTTAGTCCAACGAAACAAGCTGTTTTAGACCGAAACGAGGTAAATCTGATCACATCGGTTTTACGAGTGTCCCTGTGACACGTGTCAAAACTTTTTCTCTTATTACTGCGCGAAAAGCACGTATTCTTGCTTAATAATACGAAACAAGCTGTTTTAGACCGAAAAGAGCTAAATCACCACACATCGGTTTTACAAGTGTTCCTCTGATAAGCGTCAATACTTTTTCTCTTATAACTGCGCGAAAAGCATGTATTCTTGCTAATACAAAGAAACAAGCTGTTTTAGACCGAAACGAGGATAATCACAACACATCGGTTTTACAAGTGTTCCTCCGATACGCGTCTAATCTTTTTCTCTTATAACTGCGCGAAAAGCATGTATTCGTGCTTAATACAACAAAACAAGTTGTTTTTAGACCGAAACGAGCTAAATCTGAACACATCGGTTTTACAAGTGTCCCTGTGACACGCGTCAGAACTTTTTCTCTTATAACTGCGCGAAAAGCATGTATTCGTGCTTAATACAACGAAACAATCTGTTTTATACCAAAACGAGCTGTATCTGAACATATCGGTTTTACAAGTATCCACGTGATATTCGTCAAAACTTTTTCTCTTATAACTGCGCGAAAAGCATGTATTCGTGCTTAATACAACGAAACAAGCTGTTTTAGACCGAAACGAGCTAAATCTGAACACATCGGTTTAAACGTGTCCCTGTGACACGCATCAAAACTTTTTCTCTTATAACTGCACGAAAAGCACGTATTCTTGCTTAATACAGCGAAACAAGCTGTTTTAGACCGAAACGAGCTAAATCACAACACATCGGTTTTACAAGTGTTCCTCTGATACGCGTCTAAACTTTTTCTCTTATAACTGCGCGAAAAGCATGTATTCGTGCTTAATACAACGAAACAAGCTGTTTTAGACCAAAACGAGCTAGATCTGAACACATCGGTTTTCCAAGTGTCCATGTGATACGCGTCAAAACTTTTTCTCTTATAACTGCGCGAAAAGCATGTATTCGTGCTTAATACAACGAAACAGGCTGTTTTAGTCCGAAAAGAGGTAAATCTGAACACATCGGTTTTACAAGTGTTCGTCTGATACGCGTCAAAACTTTTTCTCTTATAACTGCGCGAAAAGCATGTATTCTTGCTTAATACAACGAAACAAGCTGTTTTAGACCGAAACGAGCCAAATCACAACACATCGGTTTTACAAGTGTTCCTCTGATACGCGTCAAAACTTTTTTCTCTTATAACTGCGCGAAAAGCATGTATTCGTGCTTAGTTCAACGAAACAAGCTGTTTTAGACCGAAACGAGGTAAATCTGAACACATCGGTTTCACAAGTGCCCCTGTGACAGGCCTTTAAAACTTTTTCTCTTATAACTGCGCGAAAAGCATGTATTCGTGCTTAATACAACGAAACAAGCTGTTTTAGACCGAAACGAGCTAAATCTGAACACATCGGTTTTACACGTGTCCCTGTGACACGCATCAAAACTTTTTCTCTTATAACTGCGCGAAAAGCACGTATTCTTGCTTAATACAGCGAAACAAGCTGTCTTAGACCGAAACGAGCTAAATCACAACACATCGGTTTTACAAGTGTTTCTCTGATACGCGTCAAAACTTTTTTTTCTCTTATAACTGCGCGAAAAGCATGTATTCTTGCTTAATACAGCTAAACAAGCTGTTTTAGACCGAAACGAGCTAAATCACAACACATCGGTTTTACAAGTGTTCCTCTGATACGCGTCAAAACTTTTTCTCTTATAACTGCGCGAAAAGCATGTATTCTTGCTTAATACAACGAAACAAGCTGTTTTAGACCGAGATGAGCTATATCTGAACACATCGGTTTTACAAGTATCCACGTGATACTCGTCAAAACTTTTTCTCTTATAACTGCGCGAAAAGCATGTATTCGTGCCTAATACAACGAATCAAGCTGTTTTAGACCGAAACGAGCTAAATCTGAACACATCGGTTTACACGTGTCTCTGTGACACGCATCAAAACCTTTTCTCTTATAACTGCGCGAAAAGCACGTATTCTTGCTTAATACAGCGAAACAAGCTGTTTTAGACCGAAACGAGCTAAATCACAACACATCGGTTTTACAAGTGTTCCTCTGATACGCGTCAAAACTTTTTCTCTTATAACTGCGCGAAAAGCATGTATTCGTGCTTAATACAACGAAACAAGCTGTTTTAGACCAAAACGAGCTAGATCTGAACACATCGGTTTTCCAAGTGTCCATGTGATACGCGTCAAAACTTTTTCTCTTATAACTGCGCGAAAAGCATGTATTCGTGCTTAATACAACGAAACAAGCTGTTTTAGACCGAAACGAGCTGAATCTGAACACATCGGTTTTTCAAGTATCCACGTGATACTCGTCAAAACTTTTTCTCTTATAACTGCGCGAAAAGCATGTATTCTTGCTTTATACAACGAAACAAGCTGTTTTAGACCGAAACGAGTTGAATCACAACACATCGGTTTTACAAGTGTTCCTCTGATACGCGCCTAAACTTTTTCTCTTATAACTGCGCTAAAAGCATGTATTTGTGCTTAATACGACGAAACAAGCTGTTTTAGATTGAAACGAGCTAAATCTGAACACATCGGTTTTACAAAGGGTCCCTGTGACACGCGTCAAAAGTTTTTCTCTTATAACTGCGCGAAAAGCATGTATTAGTGCTTAATACAACGAATCAAGCTGTTTTAGACCGTATCGAGCTGAATCTGAACACATTGGTTTTACACGTGTCCCTGTGACACGCGTCAAAACTTTTTCTCTTATAACTGCGCGAAAAGCACGTATTCTTGCTAAATACAGCGAAACAAGTTGTTTTAGACCGAAACGAGCTAAATCTGAACACATCGGTTTTAAGAGTGTTTCTCTGATACGCGTCAAAACTTTTTTTTCTCTTATAACTGCGCGAAAAGCATGTATTCTTGCTTAATACAGCGAAACAAGCTGTTTTAGACCGAAACGAGTTAAATCACAAAACATCAGTTTTACAAGTGCTCCTCTGATACGCGTCAAAACTTTTTCTCTTATAACTGCGCGAAAAGCATGTATTCGTGCTTAATACGACGAAACAAGCTGTTTTAGACCGAAACGAGCTAAATCTGAACACATCGGTTTTACAAGGGTCCCTGTGACACGCGTCAAAACTTTTTCTCTTATAACTGCGCGAAAAGCATCTATTCTTGCTTAATACAGCGAAACAAGCTGTTTTAGACCGAAACGAGCTAAATCACAACACATCGGTTTTACAAGTGTTCCTCTGATACGCGTCAAAACTTTTTTCTCTTATAACTGCGCGAAAAGCATGTATTCGTGCTTAGTTCAACGAAACAAGCTGTTTTAGACCGAAACGAGGTAAATCTGAACACATCGGTTTCACAAGTGCCCCTGTAACACGCCTTTAAAACTTTTTCTCTTATAACTGCGCGAAAAGCATGTATTCGTGCTTAATACAACAAAACAAGCTGTTTTAGTCCGAAAAGAGGTAAATCTGAACACATCGGTTTTACAAGTGTCCCTGTGACACGCGTCAAAACTTTTTCTCTTATAACTGCGCGAAAAGCACGTATTCTTGCTTAATACAGCGAAACAAGCTGTTTTAGACCGAAACGAGCTAAATAACAACACATCGGTTTTACAAGTGTTCCTCTGATACGCGTCAACACTTTTTCTCTTATAACTGCGCGAAAAGCATGTATTCTTGCTAATACAAAGAAACAAGCTGTTTTAGACCGAAACGAGCTAAATCACAACACATCGGTTTTACAAGTGTTCTTCCGATACGCGTGTAATCTTTTTCACTTATAACTGCGCGAAAAGCATGTATTCGTGCTTAATACAACAAAACAAGTTCTTTTTAGACCGAAACGAGCTAAATCTGAACACATTGGTTTTACAAGTGTCCCTGTGACACGCGTCAGAACTTTTTCTCTAATAACTGCGCGAAAAGCATGTATTCGTGCTTAATACAACGAAACAAGCTGTTTTATACCAAAACGAGCTGTATCTGAACATATCGGTTTTACAAGTATCCACGTGATATTCGTCAAAACTTTTTCTCTTATAACTGCGCGAAAAGCGTGTATTCGTGCTTAATACAACGAAACAAGCTGTTTTAGACCGAGATGAGCTATATCTGAACACATCGGTTTTACAAGTATCCACGTGATACTCGTCAAAACTTTTTCTTTTATAACTGCGCGAAAAGCATGTATTCGTGCTTAATACAACGAATCAAGCTGTTTTAGACCGAAAAGAGCTAAATCTGAACACATCGGTTTACACGTGTCCCTGTGACACGCATCAAAACTTTTTCTCTTATAACTGCGCGAACAGCACGTATTCTTGCTTAATACAGCGAAACAAGCTGTTTTAGACCGAAACGAGCTAAATCACAACACATCGGTTCTACAAGTGTTCTTCTGATACGCGTCAAAACTTTTTCTCTTATAACTGCGCGAAAAGCATGTATTCGTGCTTAATACAACGAAACAAGCTGTTTTAGACCAAAACGAGCTAGATCTGAACACATCGGTTTTCCAAGTGTCCATGTGATACGCGTCAAAACTTTTTCTCTTATAACTGCGCGAAAAGCATGTATTCGTGCTTATAAGACAATGAAACAAGCTGTTTTAGACCGAAACGAGCTGAATCTGAACACATCGGTTTTTCAAGTATCCACGTGATACTCGTCAAAACTTTTTCTCTTATAACTGCGCGAAAAGCATGTATTAGTGCTTAATACAACGAATCAAGCTGTTTTAGACCGAAACGAGCTGAATCTGAACACATCGGTTTTACAAGTGTCCCTCTGATACGCGTCAAAACTTTTTTCTCTTATAACTGCGCGAAAAGCATGTATTCGTGCTTAGTTCAACGAAACAAGCTGTTTTAGACCGAAACGAGCTAAATCTGAACACATCGGTTTAAACGTGTCCCTGTGACACGCATCAAAACTTTTTCTCTTATAACTGCACGAAAAGCACGTATTCTTGCTTAATACAGCGAAACAAGCTGTTTTAGACCGAAACGAGCTAAATCACAACACATCGGTTTTACAAGTGTTCCTCTGATACGCGTCTAAACTTTTTCTCTTATAACTGCGCGAAAAGCATGTATTCGTGCTTAATACAACGAAACAAGCTGTTTTAGACCAAAACGAGCTAGATCTGAACACATCGGTTTTCCAAGTGTCCATGTGATACGCGTCAAAACTTTTTCTCTTATAACTGCGCGAAAAGCATGTATTCGTGCTTAATACAACGAAACAGGCTGTTTTAGTCCGAAAAGAGGTAAATCTGAACACATCGGTTTTACAAGTGTTCGTCTGATACGCGTCAAAACTTTTTCTCTTATAACTGCGCGAAAAGCATGTATTCTTGCTTAATACAACGAAACAAGCTGTTTTAGACCGAAACGAGCCAAATCACAACACATCGGTTTTACAAGTGTTCCTCTGATACGCGTCAAAACTTTTTTCTCTTATAACTGCGCGAAAAGCATGTATTCGTGCTTAGTTCAACGAAACAAGCTGTTTTAGACCGAAACGAGGTAAATCTGAACACATCGGTTTCACAAGTGCCCCTGTGACAGGCCTTTAAAACTTTTTCTCTTATAACTGCGCGAAAAGCATGTATTCGTGCTTAATACAACGAAACAAGCTGTTTTAGACCGAAACGAGCTAAATCTGAACACATCGGTTTTACACGTGTCCCTGTGACACGCATCAAAACTTTTTCTCTTATAACTGCGCGAAAAGCACGTATTCTTGCTTAATACAGCGAAACAAGCTGTCTTAGACCGAAACGAGCTAAATCACAACACATCGGTTTTACAAGTGTTTCTCTGATACGCGTCAAAACTTTTTTTTCTCTTATAACTGCGCGAAAAGCATGTATTCTTGCTTAATACAGCTAAACAAGCTGTTTTAGACCGAAACGAGCTAAATCACAACACATCGGTTTTACAAGTGTTCCTCTGATACGCGTCAAAACTTTTTCTCTTATAACTGCGCGAAAAGCATGTATTCTTGCTTAATACAACGAAACAAGCTGTTTTAGACCGAGATGAGCTATATCTGAACACATCGGTTTTACAAGTATCCACGTGATACTCGTCAAAACTTTTTCTCTTATAACTGCGCGAAAAGCATGTATTCGTGCCTAATACAACGAATCAAGCTGTTTTAGACCGAAACGAGCTAAATCTGAACACATCGGTTTACACGTGTCTCTGTGACACGCATCAAAACCTTTTCTCTTATAACTGCGCGAAAAGCACGTATTCTTGCTTAATACAGCGAAACAAGCTGTTTTAGACCGAAACGAGCTAAATCACAACACATCGGTTTTACAAGTGTTCCTCTGATACGCGTCAAAACTTTTTCTCTTATAACTGCGCGAAAAGCATGTATTCGTGCTTAATACAACGAAACAAGCTGTTTTAGACCAAAACGAGCTAGATCTGAACACATCGGTTTTCCAAGTGTCCATGTGATACGCGTCAAAACTTTTTCTCTTATAACTGCGCGAAAAGCATGTATTCGTGCTTAATACAACGAAACAAGCTGTTTTAGACCGAAACGAGCTGAATCTGAACACATCGGTTTTTCAAGTATCCACGTGATACTCGTCAAAACTTTTTCTCTTATAACTGCGCGAAAAGCATGTATTCTTGCTTTATACAACGAAACAAGCTGTTTTAGACCGAAACGAGTTGAATCACAACACATCGGTTTTACAAGTGTTCCTCTGATACGCGCCTAAACTTTTTCTCTTATAACTGCGCTAAAAGCATGTATTTGTGCTTAATACGACGAAACAAGCTGTTTTAGATTGAAACGAGCTAAATCTGAACACATCGGTTTTACAAAGGGTCCCTGTGACACGCGTCAAAAGTTTTTCTCTTATAACTGCGCGAAAAGCATGTATTAGTGCTTAATACAACGAATCAAGCTGTTTTAGACCGTATCGAGCTGAATCTGAACACATTGGTTTTACACGTGTCCCTGTGACACGCGTCAAAACTTTTTCTCTTATAACTGCGCGAAAAGCACGTATTCTTGCTAAATACAGCGAAACAAGTTGTTTTAGACCGAAACGAGCTAAATCTGAACACATCGGTTTTAAGAGTGTTTCTCTGATACGCGTCAAAACTTTTTTTTCTCTTATAACTGCGCGAAAAGCATGTATTCTTGCTTAATACAGCGAAACAAGCTGTTTTAGACCGAAACGAGTTAAATCACAAAACATCAGTTTTACAAGTGCTCCTCTGATACGCGTCAAAACTTTTTCTCTTATAACTGCGCGAAAAGCATGTATTCGTGCTTAATACGACGAAACAAGCTGTTTTAGACCGAAACGAGCTAAATCTGAACACATCGGTTTTACAAGGGTCCCTGTGACACGCGTCAAAACTTTTTCTCTTATAACTGCGCGAAAAGCATCTATTCTTGCTTAATACAGCGAAACAAGCTGTTTTAGACCGAAACGAGCTAAATCACAACACATCGGTTTTACAAGTGTTCCTCTGATACGCGTCAAAACTTTTTTCTCTTATAACTGCGCGAAAAGCATGTATTCGTGCTTAGTTCAACGAAACAAGCTGTTTTAGACCGAAACGAGGTAAATCTGAACACATCGGTTTCACAAGTGCCCCTGTAACACGCCTTTAAAACTTTTTCTCTTATAACTGCGCGAAAAGCATGTATTCGTGCTTAATACAACAAAACAAGCTGTTTTAGTCCGAAAAGAGGTAAATCTGAACACATCGGTTTTACAAGTGTCCCTGTGACACGCGTCAAAACTTTTTCTCTTATAACTGCGCGAAAAGCACGTATTCTTGCTTAATACAGCGAAACAAGCTGTTTTAGACCGAAACGAGCTAAATAACAACACATCGGTTTTACAAGTGTTCCTCTGATACGCGTCAACACTTTTTCTCTTATAACTGCGCGAAAAGCATGTATTCTTGCTAATACAAAGAAACAAGCTGTTTTAGACCGAAACGAGCTAAATCACAACACATCGGTTTTACAAGTGTTCTTCCGATACGCGTGTAATCTTTTTCACTTATAACTGCGCGAAAAGCATGTATTCGTGCTTAATACAACAAAACAAGTTCTTTTTAGACCGAAACGAGCTAAATCTGAACACATTGGTTTTACAAGTGTCCCTGTGACACGCGTCAGAACTTTTTCTCTAATAACTGCGCGAAAAGCATGTATTCGTGCTTAATACAACGAAACAAGCTGTTTTATACCAAAACGAGCTGTATCTGAACATATCGGTTTTACAAGTATCCACGTGATATTCGTCAAAACTTTTTCTCTTATAACTGCGCGAAAAGCGTGTATTCGTGCTTAATACAACGAAACAAGCTGTTTTAGACCGAGATGAGCTATATCTGAACACATCGGTTTTACAAGTATCCACGTGATACTCGTCAAAACTTTTTCTTTTATAACTGCGCGAAAAGCATGTATTCGTGCTTAATACAACGAATCAAGCTGTTTTAGACCGAAAAGAGCTAAATCTGAACACATCGGTTTACACGTGTCCCTGTGACACGCATCAAAACTTTTTCTCTTATAACTGCGCGAACAGCACGTATTCTTGCTTAATACAGCGAAACAAGCTGTTTTAGACCGAAACGAGCTAAATCACAACACATCGGTTCTACAAGTGTTCTTCTGATACGCGTCAAAACTTTTTCTCTTATAACTGCGCGAAAAGCATGTATTCGTGCTTAATACAACGAAACAAGCTGTTTTAGACCAAAACGAGCTAGATCTGAACACATCGGTTTTCCAAGTGTCCATGTGATACGCGTCAAAACTTTTTCTCTTATAACTGCGCGAAAAGCATGTATTCGTGCTTATAAGACAATGAAACAAGCTGTTTTAGACCGAAACGAGCTGAATCTGAACACATCGGTTTTTCAAGTATCCACGTGATACTCGTCAAAACTTTTTCTCTTATAACTGCGCGAAAAGCATGTATTAGTGCTTAATACAACGAATCAAGCTGTTTTAGACCGAAACGAGCTGAATCTGAACACATCGGTTTTACAAGTGTCCCTCTGATACGCGTCAAAACTTTTTTCTCTTATAACTGCGCGAAAAGCATGTATTCGTGCTTAGTTCAACGAAACAAGCTGTTTTAGACCGAAACGAGGTAAATCTGAACACATCGGTTTCACAAGTGCCCCTGTAACACGCCTTTAAAACTTTTTCTCTTATAACTGCGCGAAAAGCATGTATTCGTGCTTAATACAACAAAACAAGCTGTTTTAGTCCGAAAAGAGGTAAATCTGAACACATCGGTTTTACAAGTGTCCCTGTGACACGCGTCAAAACTTTTTCTCTTATAACTGCGCGAAAAGCACGTATTCTTGCTTAATACAGCGAAACAAGCTGTTTTAGACCGAAACGAGCTAAATAACAACACATCGGTTTTACAAGTGTTCCTCTGATACGCGTCAACACTTTTTCTCTTATAACTGCGCGAAAAGCATGTATTCTTGCTAATACAAAGAAACAAGCTGTTTTAGACCGAAACGAGCTAAATCACAACACATCGGTTTTACAAGTGTTCTTCCGATACGCGTGTAATCTTTTTCACTTATAACTGCGCGAAAAGCATGTATTCGTGCTTAATACAACAAAACAAGTTCTTTTTAGACCGAAACGAGCTAAATCTGAACACATTGGTTTTACAAGTGTCCCTGTGACACGCGTCAGAACTTTTTCTCTAATAACTGCGCGAAAAGCATGTATTCGTGCTTAATACAACGAAACAAGCTGTTTTATACCAAAACGAGCTGTATCTGAACATATCGGTTTTACAAGTATCCACGTGATATTCGTCAAAACTTTTTCTCTTATAACTGCGCGAAAAGCGTGTATTCGTGCTTAATACAACGAAACAAGCTGTTTTAGACCGAGATGAGCTATATCTGAACACATCGGTTTTACAAGTATCCACGTGATACTCGTCAAAACTTTTTCTTTTATAACTGCGCGAAAAGCATGTATTCGTGCTTAATACAACGAATCAAGCTGTTTTAGACCGAAAAGAGCTAAATCTGAACACATCGGTTTACACGTGTCCCTGTGACACGCATCAAAACTTTTTCTCTTATAACTGCGCGAACAGCACGTATTCTTGCTTAATACAGCGAAACAAGCTGTTTTAGACCGAAACGAGCTAAATCACAACACATCGGTTCTACAAGTGTTCTTCTGATACGCGTCAAAACTTTTTCTCTTATAACTGCGCGAAAAGCATGTATTCGTGCTTAATACAACGAAACAAGCTGTTTTAGACCAAAACGAGCTAGATCTGAACACATCGGTTTTCCAAGTGTCCATGTGATACGCGTCAAAACTTTTTCTCTTATAACTGCGCGAAAAGCATGTATTCGTGCTTATAAGACAATGAAACAAGCTGTTTTAGACCGAAACGAGCTGAATCTGAACACATCGGTTTTTCAAGTATCCACGTGATACTCGTCAAAACTTTTTCTCTTATAACTGCGCGAAAAGCATGTATTAGTGCTTAATACAACGAATCAAGCTGTTTTAGACCGAAACGAGCTGAATCTGAACACATCGGTTTTACACGTGTCCCTGTGACACGCGTCAAAACTTTTTCTCTTATAACTGCGCGAAAAGCATGTATTCTTGCTTAATACAACGAAACAAGCTGTTTTAGACCGAAAGGAGCTAAATCACAACACATCGGTTTTACAAGTGTTCCTCTGATACGCGTCTAAACTTTTTCTCTTATAACTGCGCGAAAAGTATGTATTCTTGCTTAATACAGCGAAACAAGCTGTTTTAGACCGAAACGAGCTAAATCACAACACATCGGTTTTACAAGTGTTCCTCTGATACGCGTCAAAACTTTTTCTCTTATAACTGCGGGAAAAGCATGTATTCTTGATTATACAACGAAACAAGCTGTTTTAGACCGAAACGAGTTAAATCACAACACATCGGTTTTACAAGTGTTCTTCTGATACGCGCCTAAACTTTTTTCTCTTATAACTGCGCGAAAAGCATGTATTCGTGCTTAATACGACGAAACAAGCTGTTTTAGACCGAAACGAGCTAAATCTGAACACATCGGTTTTACAAAGGGTCCCTGTGACACGCGTCAAAACTTTTTCTCTTATAACTGCGCGAAAAGCATGTATTAGTGCTTAATACAACGAATCAAGCTGTTTTAGACCGAATCGAGCTGAATCTGAACACATTGGTTTTACACGTGTCCCTGTGACACGCGTCAAAACTTTTTCTCTTATAACTGCGCGTAAAGCACGTATTCTTGCTAAATACAGCGAAACAAGTTGTTTTAGACCGAAACGAGCTAAATCTGAACACATCGGTTTTACAAGTGTCCCTGTGACACGCGTCAAAACTTTTTCTCTTATAACTGCGCGAAAAGCATGTATTCTTGCTTAATACAGCGAAACAAGCTGTTTTAGGCCGAAACGAGGTAAATCACAAAACATCGGTTTTACAAGTGTTCCTCTGATACGCGTCAAAACTTTTTCTCTTATAACTGCGCGAAAAGCATGTATTCGTGCTTAATACGACGAAACAAGCTGTTTTAGACCGAAACGATCTAAATCTGAACACATCGGTTTTACAAGGGTCCCTGTGACACGCGTCAAAACTTTTTCTCTTATAACTGCGCGAAAAGCATGTATTCTTGCCTAATACAGCGAAACAAGCTGTTTTAGACCGAAACGAGATAAATCACAACACATCGGTTTTACAAGTGTTCCTCTGATACGCGTCAAAACTTTTTTCTCTTATAACTGCGCGAAAAGCATGTATTCGTGCTTAGTTCAACGAAACAAGCTGTTTTAGACCGAAACGAGGTAAATCTGAACACATCAGTTTCACAAGTGCCCCTGTGACACGCCTTTAAAACTTTTTCTCTTATAACTGCGCGAAAAGCATGTATTCATGCTTAATACAACGAAACAAGCTGTTTTAGTCCGGAAAGAGGTAAATCTGAACACATCGGTTTTACAGTGTTCCTCTGATACGCGTCAAAACTTTTTTCTCTTATAACTGCTCGAAAAGCATGTATTCGTGCTTAATACAACGAAACAAGTTGTTTTAGACCGAAACGAGCTAAATCTGAACACATCGGTTTTTCAAGTGTCCCTGTGACACGCGTCAAAACTTTTTCTCTTATAACTGCGCGAAAAGCGTGTATTCTTGCTTAATACAGCGAAACAAGCTGTTTTAGACCGAAACGAGCTAAATCACAACACATCGGTTTTACAAGTGTTCCTCTGATACGCGTCTAAACTTTTTCTCTTATAACTGCGCGAAACGCATGTATTCTTGCTTAATACAACGAAACAAGCTGTTTTAGACCGAAACGAGCTAAATCACAACACATTGGTTTTACAAGTGTTCCTCTGATACGCGTCTAAACGTTTTCTCTTATAACTGCGCGAAAAGCATGTATTCGTGCTTAATACAACGAAACAAGTTGTTTTAGACCGAAACGAGCTAAATCTGAACTCATCGGTTTTACAAGTGTCCCTGTGACACGCGTCAAAACTTTTTCTCTTATAACTGCGCGAAAAGCGTGTATTCTTGCTTAATACAGCGAAACAAGCTGTTTTAGACCGAAACGAGCTAAATCACAACACATCGGTTTTACAAGTGTTCCTCTGATACGCGTCAAAACTTTTTTCTCTTATAACTGCGCGAAAAGCATGTATTCGTGCTTAGTTCAACGAAACAAGCTGTTTTAGACCGAAACGAGCTAAATCACAACACATCGGTTTTACAAGTGTTCCTCCGATACGCGTCTAATTTTTTTCTCTTATAACTGCGCGAAAAGCATGTATTCGTGCTTAATACAACGAAACAAGCTGTTTTAGACCGAAACGAGCTAAATCTGAACACATCGGTTTTACAAGTGTCTCTGTGACACGCGTCAAAACTTTTTCTCTTATAACAGCGCGAAAAGCATGTATTCTTGCTTAATACAACGAAACAAGCTGTTTTATATCAAAACGAGCTGTATCTGAACACATCGGTTTTACAAGTGTCCACGTGATATTCGTGAAAACTTTTTCTCTTATAACTGCGCGAAAAGCAAGTATTCGTGCTTAATACAACGAAACAAGTTGTTTTAGACCGAGATGAGTTAAATCTGAGCACATCGGTTTTACAAGTGTCTCTCTAACACGCGTCAAAAGTTTTTCTTCTATAACTGCGCGAAAAGCATGTATTCGTGCTTAAAACAACGAAACAAGCTGTTTTATACCAAAACGAGCTATATCTGAACACATCGGTTTTACACGTGTCCCTGTGACACGCGTCAAAACTTTTTCTCTTATAACTGCGCGAAAAGCACGTATTCTTGCTTAATACAGCGAAACAAGCTGTTTTAGACCGAAACGAGCTAAATCACAACACGTCGGTTTTACAAGTGTTCCTCTGATACGCGTCAAAACTTTTTTCTCTTATAACTGCGCGAAAAGCATGTATTCCTGCTTAGTCCAACGAAACAAGCTGTTTTAGACCGAAACGAGGTAAATCTGAACACATCGGTTTTACAAGTGTCCCTGTGACATGCCTTTAAAACTTTTTCTCTTATAACTGCGCGAAAAGCATGTATTCGTGCTTAATACAACGAAACAAGCTGTTTTAGACCGAAACGAGCTAAATCTGAACACATCGGTTTTACAAGTGTCCCTGTGACACGCGTCAAAACTTTTTCTCTTATAACTGCGCGAAAAGCATGTATTCGTGCTTAATACAACGAAACAAGCTGTTTTAGACCAAAACGAGCTAGATCTGAACACATCGGTTTTACAAGTGTCCGTGTGATACGCGTCAAAACTTTTTTCTCTTATAACTGCGCGAAAAGCATGTATTCGTGCTTAGTCCAACGAAACAAGCTGTTTTAGACCGAAACGAGGTCAATCTGAACACATCGGTTTTTACGAGAGTCCCTGTGACACGCGTCAAAACTTTTTCTCTTATTACTGCGCGAAAAGCACGTATTCTTGCTTAATAATACGAAACAAGCTGTTTTAGACCGAAAAGAGCTAAATCACCACACATCGGTTTTACAAGTGCTCCTCTGATACGCGTCAAAACTTTTTCTCTTATAACAGCGCGAAAAGCATGTATTCGTGCCTAATACAACGAAACAAGCTGTTTTAGACCGAGATGAGCTAAATCTGAACACATCAGTTTTAAACGTGTCCCTCTAATACGCGTCAAAACTTTTTCTTCTATAACTGCGCGAAAAGCATGTATTCGTGCTTAAAACAACGAAACAAGCTGTTTTATACCAAAACGAGCTAAATCACAACACATCGGTTTTACTAGTGTTCCTCCGATACGCGTCTATTCTCTTATAACTGCGCGAAAAGCATGTATTCGTGCTTAATACAACGAATCAAGCTGTTTTAGACCGAAACGAGCTAAATCTGAACACGTCGGTTTTACACGTGTCCCTGTGACACGCGTCAAAACTTTTTCTCTTATAACTGCGCGAAAAGCACGTATTCTTGCTTAATACAGCGAAACAAGCTGTTTTAGACCGAAACGAGCTAAATCACAACACATCGGTTTTACAAGTGTCCCTGTGACACGCCTTTAAAACTTTTTCTCTTATAACTGCGCGAAAAACATGTATTCCTGCTTAATACAGCGAAACAAGCTGTTTTAGACCGAAACGAGCTAAATCACAACACATCGGCTTTACAAGTGTTCCTCTGATAGGCGTCAAATCTTTTTCTCCTATAACTGCGCGAAAAGCATGTATTCTTGCTTAATACAACGAAACAAGCTCTTTTAGACCGAAACGAGCTAAATCACAACACATCGGTTTTACAAGTGTTCCTCTGATACGCGTCTAAAGTTTTTCTCTTATAACTGCGCCAGATGCATGTATTCGTGCTTAATACAACGAAACAAGCTGTTTTAGACCGAAACGAGCTAAATCTGAACACATCGGTTTTACCAGTGTCCCTGTGACACGCGTCAAAACTTTTTCTCTTATAACTGCGCGAAAAGCATGTATTCTTGCTTAATACAACGAAACAAGCTGTTTTAGACCGAAACTAGCTAAATCACAACACATCGGTTTTACAAGTGTTCCTCTGATACGCGTCTAAACTTTTTCTCTTATAACTGCGCGAAAAGCATGTATTCGTGCTTAATACGACGAAACAAGCTGTTTTAGACCGAAAGGAGCTAAATCTGAACACATCGGTTTTACAAGTGTCCCTGTGACACGCGTCAAAACTTTTTCTCTTATAACTGCGCGAAAAGCATGTATTCGTGCTTAATACAACGAATCAAGCTGTTTTAGACCGAAACAAGCTAAATCTGAACACGTCGGTTTTACACGTGTCCCTGTGACACGCGTCAAAACTTTTTCTCTTATAACTGCGCGAAAAGCACGTATTCTTGCTTAATACAGCGAAACAAGCTGTTTTATGCCAAAACGAGGTAAATCTGAACACGTCGGTTTTACAAGTGTTCCTCTGATACGCGTCTAAACGTTTTCTCTTATAACTGCGCGAAAAGCACGCATTCTTGCTTAATACAGCGAAACAAGCTGTTTTAGACCGAAACGAGCTAAATCACAACACATCGGTTTTACAAGTGTTCCTCTGATACGCGTCAAAACTTTTTTTTCTTATAACTGCGCGAAAAGCATGTATTCGTGCTTAATACAACGAAACAAGCTGTTTTATATCAAAACTAGCTGTATCTGAACACATCGGTTTTACAAGTGTCCACGTGATATTCGTCAAAACTTTTTCTCTTATAACTGCGCGAAAAGCATATATTCGTGCTTAATACAACGAAACAAGTTGTTTTAGACCGAGATGAGCTAAATCTGAGCACATCGGTTTTACACGTGTCCCTGTGACACGCGTCAAAACTTTTTCTCTTATAACTGCGCGAAAAGCACGTATTCTTGCTTAATACAGCGAAACAAGTTGTTTTAGACCGAAACGAGCTAAATCACAACACGTCGGTTTTACAAGTGTTCCTCTGATACGCGTCTAAACTTTTTCTCTTATAACCGCGAAAAGCATGTATTCGTGCTTAATACGACGAAACAAGCTGTTTTAGACCGAAACGAGCTAAATCTGAACACATCGGTTTTACAAGTGTCCCTGTGACACGCGTCAAAACTTTTTCTCTTATAACTGCGCGAAAAGCATGTATTCGTGCTTAATACAACGAATCAAGCTCTTTTAGACCGAAACAAGCTAAATCTGAACACGTCAGTTTTACACGTGTCCCTGTGACACGCGTCAAAACTTTTTCTCTTATAACTGCGCGAAAAGCACGTATTCTTGCTTAATACAGCGAAACAAGCTGTTTTATGCCAAAACGAGGTAAATCTGAACACGTCGGTTTTACAAGTGTTCCTCTGATACGCGTCTAAACGTTTTCTCTTATAACTGCGCGAAAAGCACGTATTCTTGCTTAATACAGCGAAACAAGCTGTTTTAGATCGAAACGAGCTAAATCACAACACATCGGTTTTACAAGTGTCCCTGTGACACGCCTTTAAAACTTTTTCTCTTATAACTGCGCGAAAAGCATGTATTCCTGCTTAATACAGCGAAACAAGCTGTTTTAGACCGAAACGAGCTAAACCACAACACATCGGTTTTACAAGTGTTCCTCTGATACGCGTCAAAACTTTTTCTCTTATAACTGCGCGAAAAGCATGTATTCTTGCTTAATACAACGAAACAAGCTGTTTTAGACCGAAACGAGCTAAATCACAACACATCGGTTTTACAAGTGTTCCTCTGATACGCGTCTAAACTTTTTCTCTTATAACTGCGCGAAAAGCATGTATTCGTGCTTAATACGACGAAACAAGCTGTTTTAGGCCGAAACGAGCTAAATCTGAACACATCGGTTTTACAAGTGTCCCTGTGACACGCGTCAAAACTATTTCTCTTATGACTGCGCGAAAAGCATGTATTCTTGCTTAATACAGCGAAACAAGCTGTTTTAGACCGAAACGAGCTAAATCACAACACATCGGTTTTACAAGTGTTCCTCTGATACGCGTCAAAATTTTTTCTCTTATAACTGCGCGAAAAGCATGTATTCGTGCTTAGTTCAACGAAACAAGCTGTTTTAGACCGAAACGAGCTAAATCACAAGACATCGGTTTTAAAGTGTTCCTCCGATACGCGTCTAATTTTTTTCTCTTATAACTGCGCGAAAAGCATGTATTCGTGCTTAATACAACGAAACAAGCTGTTTTAGACCGAAACGAGCTAAATCTGAACACATCGGTTTTACAAGTGTCTCTGTGACACGCGTCAAAACTTTTTCTCTTATAACAGCGCGAAAAGCATGTATTCTTGCTTAATACAACGAAACAAGCTGTTTTATATCAAAACGAGCTGTATCTGAACACATCGGTTTTACAAGTGTCCACGTGATATTCGTCAAAACTTTTTCTCTTATAACTGCGCGAAAAGCAAGTATTCGTGCTTAATACAACGAAACAAGTTGTTTTAGACCCAGATGAGGTAAATCTGAGCACATCGGTTTTACACGTGTCCCTGTGACACGCGTCAAAACTTTTTCTCTTATAACTGCGCGAAAAGCACGTATTCTTGCTTAATACAGCGAAACAAGCTGTTTTAGACCGAAACGAGCTAAATCACAACACGTCGGTTTTACAAGTGTTCCTCTGATACGCGTCAAAACTTTTTTCTCTTATAACTGCGCGAAAAGCATGTATTCCTGCTTAGTCCAACGAAACAAGTTGTTTTAGACCGAAACGAGGTAAATCTGAACACATCGGGTTTACAAGTGTCCCTGTGACATGCCTTTAAAACTTTTTCTCTTATACCTGCGCGAAAAGCATGTATTCGTGCTTAATACAACGAAACAAGCTGTTTTAGACCGAAACGAGCTAAATCTGAACACATCGGTTTTACAAGTGTCCCTGTGACACGCGTCAAAACTTTTTCTCTTATAACGGCGCGAAAAGCATGTATTCGTGCTTAATACAACGAAACAAGCTGTTTTAGACCAAAACGAGCTAGATCTGAACACATCGGTTTTACAAGTGTCCGTGTGATACGCGTCAAAACTTTTTTCTCTTATAACTGCGCGAAAAGCATGTATTCGTGCTTAGTCCAACGAAACAAGCTGTTTTAGACCGAAACGAGGTAAATCTGAACACATCGGTTTTTACGAGAGTCCCTGTGACACGCGTCAAAACTTTTTCTCTTATTACTGCGCGAAAAGCACGTATTCTTGCTTAATAATACGAAACAAGCTGTTTTAGACCGAAAAGAGCTAAATCACCACACATCGGTTTTACAAGTGCTCCTCTGATACGCGTCAAAACTTTTTCTCTTATAACTGCGCGAAAAGCATGTATTCGTGCTTAATACAACGAAACAAGCTGTTTTAGACCGAGATGAGCTAAATCTGAACACATCAGTTTTAAACGTGTCCCTCTAATACGCGTCAAAACTTTTTCTTCTATAACTGCGCGAAAAGCATGTATTCGTGCTTAAAACAACGAAACAAGCTGTTTTATTCCAAAACGAGCTAAATCACAACACATCGGTTTTACTAGTGTTCCTCCGATACGCGTCTATTCTCTTATAACTGCGCGAAAAGCATGTATTCGTGCTTAATACAACGAATCAAGCTGTTTTAGACCGAAACGAGCTAAATCTGAACACGTCGGTTTTACACGTGTCCCTGTGACACGCGTCAAAACTTTTTCTCTTATAACTGCGCGAAAAGCACGTATTCTTGCTTAATACAGCGAAACAAGCTGTTTCAGACCGAAACGAGCTAAATCACAACACATCGGTTTTACAAGTGTTCCTCTAATACGCGTCAAAACTTTTTTCTCTTATAACTGCGCGAAAAGCATGTATTCGTGCTTAGTCCAACGAAACAAGCTGTTTTAGACCGAAACGGGGTAAATCTGAACACATCGGTTTTACAAGTGTCCCTGTGACACGCCTTTAAAACTTTTTCTCTTATAACTGCGCGAAAAACATGTATTCCTGCTTAATACAGCGAAACAAGCTGTTTTAGACCGAAACGAGCTAAATCACAACACATCGGCTTTACAAGTGTTCCTCTGATAGGCGTCAAATCTTTTTCTCTTATAACTGCGCGAAAAGCATGTATTCTTGCTTAATACAACGAAACAAGCTGTTTTAGACCGAAACGAGCTAAATCACAACACATCGGTTTTACAAGTGTTCCTCTGATACGCGTCTAAACTTTTTCTCTTATAACTGCGCCAGATGCATGTATTCGTGCTTAATACAACGAAACAAGCTGTTTTAGACCGAAACGAGCTAAATCTGAACACATCGGTTTTACCAGTGTCCCTGTGACACGCGTCAAAACTTTTTCTCTTATAACTGCGCGAAAAGCATGTATTCTTGCTTAATACAACGAAACAAGCTGTTTTAGACCGAAACTAGCTAAATCACAACACATCGGTTTTACAAGTGTTCCTCTGATACGCGTCTAAACTTTTTCTCTTATAACTGCGCGAAAAGCATGTATTCGTGCTTAATACGACGAAACAAGCTGTTTTAGACCGAAACGAGCTAAATCTGAACACATCGGTTTTACAAGTGTCCCTGTGACACGCGTCAAAACTTTTTCTCTTATAACTGCGCGAAAAGCATGTATTCGTGCTTAATACAACGAATCAAGCTGTTTTAGACCGAAACAAGCTAAATCTGAACACGTCGGTTTTACACGTGTCCCTGTGACACGCGTCAAAACTTTTTCTCTTATAACTGCGCGAAAAGCACGTATTCTTGCTTAATACAGCGAAACAAGCTGTTTTATGCCAAAACGAGGTAAATCTGAACACGTCGGTTTTACAAGTGTTCCTCTGATACGCGTCTAAACGTTTTCTCTTATAACTGCGCGAAAAGCACGCATTCTTGCTTAATACAGCGAAACAAGCTGTTTTAGACCGAAACGAGCTAAATCACAACACATCGGTTTTACAAGTGTCCCTGTGACACGCCTTTAAAACTTTTTCTCTTATAACTGCGCGAAAAGCATGTATTCCTGCCTAATACAGCGAAACAAGCTGTTTTAGACCGAAACGAGCTAAACCACAACACATCGGCTTTACAAGTGTTCCTCTGATACGCGTCAAAACTTTTTCTCCTATAACTGCGCGAAAAGCATGTATTCTTGCTTAATACAGCTAAACAAGCTGTTTTAGACCAAAACGAGCTAAATCACAACACATCGGTTTTACAAGTGTTCCTCTGATACGCGTCAAAACTTTTTTTTCTTATAACTGCGCGAAAAGCATGTATTCGTGCTTAATACAACGAAACAAGCTGTGTTATATCAAAACTAGCTGTATCTGAACACATCGGTTTTACAAGTGTCCACGTGATATTCGTCAAAACTTTTTCTCTTATAACTGCGCGAAAAGCATGTATTCGTGCTTAATACAACGAAACAAGTTGTTTTAGACCGAGATGAGCTAAATCTGAGCACATCGGTTTTACACGTGTCCCTGTGACACGCGTCAAAACTTTTTCTCTTATAACTGCGCGAAAAGCACGTATTTTTGCCTAATACAGCGAAACAAGTTGTTTTAGACCGAAACGAGCTAAATCACAACACGTCGGTTTTACAAGTGTTCCTCTGATACGCGTCTAAACTTTTTCTCTTATAACCGCGAAAAGCATGTATTCGTGCTTAATACGACGAAACAAGCTGTTTTAGACCGAAACGAGCTAAATCTAAACACATCGGTTTTACAAGTGTCCCTGTGACACGCGTCAAAACTTTTTCTCTTATAACTGCGCGAAAAGCATGTATTCGTGCTTAATACAACGAATCAAGCTGTTTTAGACCGAAACAAGCTAAATCTGAACACGTCGGTTTTACACGTGTCCCTGTGACACGCGTCAAAACTTTTTCTCTTATAACTGCGCGAAAAGCACGTATTCTTGCCTAATACAGCGAAACAAGCTGTTTTATGCCAAAACGAGGTAAATCTGAACACGTCGGTTTTACAAGTGTTCCTCTGATACGCGTCTAAACGTTTTTTCTTATAACTACGCGAAAAGCACGTATTCTTGCTTAATACAGCGAAACAAGCTGTTTTAGACCGAAACGAGCTAAATCACAACACATCGGTTTTACAAGTGTCCCTGTGACACGCCTTTAAAACGTTTTCTCTTATAACTGCGCGAAAAGCATGTATTCCTGCTTAATACAGCGAAACAAGCTGTTTTAGACCGAAACGAGCTAAACCACAACACATCGGCTTTACAAGTGTTCCTCTGATACGTGTCAAAACTTTTTCTCCTATAACTGCGCGAAAAGCATGTATTCTTGCTTAATACAGCTAAACAAGCTGTTTTAGACCAAAACGAGCTAAATCACAACACATCTGTTTTACAAGTGTTCCTCTGATACGCGTCAAAACTTTTTTTTCTTATAACTGCGCGAAAAGCATGTATTCGTGCTTAATACAACGAAACAAGCTGTTTTATATCAAAACTAGCTGTATCTGAACACATCGGTTTTACAAGTGTCCCTATGACATGCCTTTAAAACTTTTTCTTTTATACCTGCGCGAAAAGCATGTATTCGTGCTTAATACAACGAGACAAGCTGTTTTAGACCGAAACGAGGTAAATCTGAACACGTCGGTTTTACGAGAGTCCCTGTGACACGCGTCAAAACTTTTTCTCTTATTACTGCCCGAAAAGCACGTATTCTTGCTTAATAATACGAAACAAGCTGTTTTAGACCGAAAAGAGCTAAATCACCACACATCGGTTTTACAAGTGCTCCTCTGATACGCGTCTAAACTTTTTCTCTTATAACTGCGCGAAAAGCATGTATTCGTGCTTAATACAACGAAACAAGCTGTTTTAGACCGAGACGAGCTAAATCTGAACACATCAGTTTTTAAAGTGTCCCTCTAATACGCGTCAAAACTTTTTCTTCTATAACTGCGCGAAAAGCATGTATTCGTGCTTAAAACAACGAAACAAGCTGTTTTATACCAAAACGAGCTAAATCACAACACATCGGTTTTACAAGTGTTCCTCCGATACGCGTCTAATTTTTTCTCTTATAACTGCGCGAAAAGCATGTATTCGTGCTTAATACAACGAATCAAGCTGTTTTAGACCGAAACGAGCTAAATCTGAACACGTGGTTTTACACGTGTCCCTGTGACACGCGTCAAAACTTTTTCTCTTATAACTGCGCGAAAAGCACGTATTCTTGCTTAATACAGCGAAACAAGCTGTTTTAGACCGAAACGAGCTAAATCACAACACATCGGTTTTACAACTGTTCCTCTGATACGCGTCAAAACTTTTTCTCTTATAACTGCGCGAAAAGCATGTATTCCTGCTTAATACAGCGAAACAAGCTGTTTTAGACCGAAACGAGCTAAACCACAACACATCGGCTTTACAAGTGTTCCTCTGATACGCGTCAAATCTTTCTCTCTTATAACTGCGCGAAAAGCATGTATTCTTGCTTAATACAACGAAACAAGCTGTTTTAGACCGAAACGAGCTAAATCACAACACATCGGTTTTACAAGTGTTCCTCTGATACGCGTCTAAACTTTTTCTCTTATAACTGCGCGAAAAGCATGTATTCGTGCTTAATACAACGAAACAAGCTGTTTTAGACCGAAACGAGCTAAATCTGAACACATCGGTTTTACAAGTGTCCCTGTGACACGCGTCAAAACTTTTTCTCTTATAACTGCGCGAAAAGCATGTATTCTTGCTTAATACAGCGAAACAAGCTGTTTTAGACCGAAACGAGCTAAATCTGAACACATCGGTTTTACAAGTGTCCCTGTGACATGCGTCAAAACTTTTTCTCTTATAACTGCGCGAAAAGCACGTATTCTTGCTTAATACAGCGAAACAAGCTGTTTTAGACCAAAACGAGCTAAATCACAACACATCGGTTTTACAAGTGTTCCTCTGATACGCGTCAAAACTTTTTTCTCTTATAACTGCGCGAAAATCTTGTATTCGTGCTTAATACAACGAAACAAGTTGTTTTAGACCACAACGAGCTAAATCTGAACACATCGGTTTTACAAGTGTCCTTGTGACACGCGTCAAAACTTTTTCTCTTATAACTGCGCAAAAAGCATGTATTCTTGCTTAATACAGCGAAACAAGCTGTTTTAGACCGAAACGAGCTAAATCACAACACATCGGTTTTGCAAGTGTTCCTCTGATACGCGTCAAAACTTTTTCTCTTATAACTGCGCGAAAAGCATGTATTCTTGCTTAATACAGCGAAACAAGCTGTTTTAGACCGAAACGAGCTAAATCACAACACATCGGTTTTACAAGTGTTCCTCTGATACGCGTCAAAACTTTTTTCTCTTGTAACTGCGCGAAAACATGTATTCGTGCTTAGTTCAACGAAACAAGCTGTTTTAGACCGAAACGAGCTAAATCACAACACATCGGTTTTACAAGTGTTCCTCCGATACGCGTCTAATTTTTTTCTCTTATACCTGCGCGAAAAGCATGTATTCGTGCTTAATACAACGAAACAAGCTGTTTTAGACCGAAACGAGCCAAATCACAACACATCGGTATTACAAGTGTCAAAACTTTTTCTCTAATAACTGCGCGAAAAGCATGTATTCTTGCTTAATACAGCGAAACAAGCTGTTTTAGACCGAAACGAGCTAAATCACAACACATCGGTTTTACAAGTGTTCCTCTGATACGCGCAAAACTTTTTCTCTTATAACTGCGCGAAAAGCATGTATTCTTGCTTAATACAACGAAACAAGCTGTTATAGACCGAAACGAGCTAAATCACAACACATCGGTTTTACAAGTGTTCCTCTGATACGCGTCTAAACTTTTTCTCTTATAACTGCACGAAAAGCATGCATTCTTGCTTAATACAATGAAACAAGCTGTTTTACACCAAAACGAGCTAGATCTGAACACATCGGTTTTACAAGTGTCCCTGTGACACGCGTCAAAACTTTTTCTCTTATAGCTGCGGGAAAAGCACGTATTCTTGCTTAATACAGCGAAACAAGCTGTTTTAGACCAAAACGAGCTAAATCACAACACATCGGTTTTACAAGTGTTCCTCTGATAAGCGTCAAAACTTTTTTCTCTTATAACTGCGCGAAAAGCATGTATTCTTGCTTAATACAACGAAACAAGCTGTTTTAGACCGAAACGAGCTAAATCACAACACATCGGTTTTAGAAGTGTCCCTGTGACACGCGTCAAAACTTTTTCTCTTATAACTGCGAGAAAAGCATGTATTCTTGCTTAATACAGCGAAACAAGCTGTTTTAGACCGAAACGAGCTAAATCGCAACACATCGGTTTTACAAGTGTTCCTCTGATACGCGTTACCTTTTTTCTCTTATAAATGCGCGAAAAGCATGTATTCGTGCTTAATACAACGAAACAAGTTGTTTTGGACCGAAACGAGCTAAATCTGAACACATCGGTTTTACAAGTGTCCCTGTGACACGCGTCAAAACTTTTTCTCTTATAACTGCGCGAAAAGCATGTATTCTTGCTTAATACAGCGAAACAAGTTGTTCTAGACCGAAACGAGCTAAATCACAACACATCGGTTTTACAAGTGTTCCTCTGATACGCGTCAAAACTTTCTCTTATAACTCCGCGAAAAGCCTGTATTCTTGCTTAATACAACGAAACAACCTGTTTTAGACCGAAACGGGCTAAATCACAACACATCGGTTTTACAAGTGTCCCTGTGACACGCGTCAAAACTTTTTCTCTTATACCTGCGCGAAAAGCATGTATTCTTGCTTAATACAGCGAAACAAGCTGTTTTAGACCGAAACGAGCTAAATCACAACACATCGGTTTTACAAGTGTCCACGTGATATTCGTCAAAACTTTTTCTCTTATAACTGCGCGAAAAGCATGTATTCGTGCTTAATACAACGAAACCAGCTGTTTTAGACCGAAACGAGCTAAATCTGAACACATCGGTTTTACAAGTGTCCCTGTGACACGCGTCAAAACTTTTTCTCATAACTGCGCGAAAAGCATGTATTCGTGCTTAATACAACGAATCAAGCTGTTTTAGACCGAGATGAGCTAAATCTGAACACATCGGTTTTACAAGTGTCTCTCTAATACGCGTCAAAAGTTTTTCTTCTATAACTGCGCGAAAAGCATGTATTCGTGCTTAAAACAACGAAACAAGCTGTTTTATACCAAAACGAGCTATATCTGAACACATCGGTTTTACACGTGTCCCTGTGACACGCGTCAAAACTTTTTCTCTTATAACTGCGCGAAAAGCACGTATTCTTGCTTAATACAGCAAAACAAGCTGTTTTAGACCGAAACGAGCTAAATCACAACACACCGGTTTTACAAGTGTTCCTCTGATACGCGTCAAAACTTTTTTTCTCTTATAACTGCGCGAAAAGCATGTATTCCTGCTTAGTCCAACGAAACAAGTTGTTTTAGACCGAAACGAGCTAAATCTGAACACATCGGTTTTACAAGTGTCCCTGTGACACGCGTCACAACTTTTTCTCTTATAACTGCGCGAAAAGCATGTATTCGTGCTTAATACAACGAATCAAGCTGTTTTAGACCGAAACGAGCTAAATCTGAACACATCGGTTTTACAAGTGTCTCTGTGACACGCCTTTAAAACTTTTTCTCTTATAACTGCGCGAAAAGCATGTATTCCTGCTTAATACAGCGAAACAAGCTGTTTTAGACCGAAACGAGCTAAATCACAACACATCGGCTTTACAAGTGTTCCTCTGATACGCGTCAAATCTTTTTCTCTTATAACTGCGCGAAAAGCATGTATTCTTGCTTAATAACAAGCTGTTTTAGACCGAAACGAGCCAAATCACAACACATCGGTATTACAAGTGTCAAAACTTTTTCTCTAATAACTGCGCGAAAAGCATGTATTCTTGCTTAATACAGCGAAACAAGCTGTTTTAGACCGAAACGAGCTAAATCACAACACATCGGTTTTACAAGTGTTCCTCTGATACGCGTAAAGACTTTTTCTCTTATAACTGCGCGAAAAGCATGTATTCTTGCTTAATACAACGAAACAAGCTGTTTTAGACCGAAACGAGCTAAATCACAACACATCGGTTTTACAAGTGTTCCTCTGATACGCGTCTAAACTTTTTCTCTTATAACTGCGCGAAAAGCATGCATTCTTGCTTAATACAACGAAACAAGCTGTTTTACACCAAAACGAGCTAGATCTGAACACATCGGTTTTACAAGTGTCCCTGTGACACGCGTCAAAACTTTTTCTCTTATAACTGCGCGAAAAGCACGTATTCTTGCTTAATACAACGAAACAGGCTGTTTTAGACCAAAACGAGCTAAATCTGAACACATCGGTTTTACAAGTGTCCCGTGACACGCGTCAAAACTTTTTCTCTTATAACTGCGCGAAAAGCACGTATTCTTGCTTAATACAGCGAAACAAGCTGTTTCAGACCGAAACGAGCTAAATCACAACACATCGGTTTTACAAGTGTCCCTGTGACATGCGTCAAAACTTTTTCTCTTAAACCTGCGCGAAAAGAATGTATTCTTGCTTAATACAACGAAACAAGCTGTTTTAGACCGAAACGAGCCAAATCACAACACATCGGTATTACAATTGTTCCACGTGATACTCGTCAAAACTTTTTCTCTAATAACTGCGCGAAAAGCACGTATTCTTGCTTAATACAGCGAAACAAGCTGTTTTAGACCGAAACGAGCTAAATCACAACACATCGGTTTTACAAGTGTTCCTCTGATACGCGTCAAAACTTTTTCTCTTTTAACTGCGCGAAAAGCATGTATTCTTGCATAATACAACGAAACAAGCTGTTTTAGACCGAAACGAGCTAAATCACAACACATCGGTTTTACAAGTGTTCCTCTGATACGCGTCAAAACTCTTTCTCTTATAACTGCCCGAAAAGCATGTATTCTTGCTTAATACAATGAAACAAGCTGTTTTAGACCGAAACGAGCTAAATCACAACACATCGGTTTTACAAGTGTCCCTGTGACACGCGTCAAAACTTTTTCTCTTATAACTGCGCGAAAAGCACGTATTCTTGCTTAATACAGCGAAACAAGCTGTTTTAGACCAAAACCAGCTAAATCACAACGCATCGGTTTTACAAGTCTTCCTCTGATACGCGTCAAAACTTTTTTCTCTTATAACTGCGCGAAAAGCATGTATTCGTGCTTAATACAACGAAACAAGTTGTTTTAGACCGAAACGAGCTAAATTTGAACACATCGGTTTTACAAGTGTCCCTGTGACACGCGTCAAAACTTTTTCTCTTATAACTGCGCGAAAAGCATGTATTCTTGCTTAATACAACGAAACAACCTGTTTTAGACCGAAACGAGCTAAATCACAACACATCGGTTGTACAAGTGTCCCTGTGACACGCGTCAAAACTTTTTCTCTTATACCTGCGCGAAAAGCATGTATTCTTGCTTAATACAGCGAAACAAGCTGTTTTAGACCGAAACGAGCTAAATCACTACACATCGCTTTTACATGTGTCCACGTGATATTCGTCAAAACTTTTTCTCTTATAACTGCGCGAAAAGCATGTATTCGTGCTTAATACAACGAAACAAGCTGTTTTAGACCGAGACGAGCTAAATCTGAACACATCGGTTTTACAAGTGTTCCTCTGATACGCGTCTAAACTTTTTCTCTTATAACTGCGCGAAAAGCATGTATTCGTGCCTAATACGACGAAACAAGCTGTTTTAGACCGAAACGAGCTAAATCTGAACACATCGGTTTTACCAGTGTCCCTGTGACACGCGTCAAAACTTTTTCTCTTATAACTGCGCGAACAGCATGTATTCTTGCTTTATACAGCGAAACAAGCTGTTTTAGACCGAAACGAGCTAAATCACAACACATCGGTTTTACAAGTGTTCCTCTGATACGCGTCAAAACTTTTTTCAATTATAACTGCGCGAAAAGCATGTATTCGTGCTTAGTTCAACGAAACAAGCTGTTTTAGACCGAAACGAGGTAAATCTGAACACATTGGTTTTACAAGTGCTCCTCTGATACGCGTCAAAACTCTTTCTCTGATAACTGCGCGAAAAGAATGTATTCTTGCTTAATACAACGAAACAAGCTGTTTTAGACCGAAACGAGCCAAATCACAACACATCGGTATTACAATTGTTCCACGTGATACTCGTCAAAACTTTTTCTCTAATAACTGCGCGAAAAGCACGTATTCTTGCTTAATACAGCGAAACAAGCTGTTTTAGACCGAAACGAGCTAAATCACAACACATCGGTTTTACAAGTGTTGCTCTGATACGCGTCTAAACTTTTTCTCTTATAACTGCGCGAAAAGCATGTATTCGTGCTTAATACAACGAAACAAGCTGTTTTAGACCGAAACGAGCTAAATCTGAACACATCGGTTTTACAAGTGTCCCTGTGACACGCGTCAAAACTTTTTCTCTTATAACTGCGCGAAAAGCATGTATTCTTGCTTAATACAGCGAAACAAGCTGTTTTAGACCGAAACGAGCTAAATCTGAACACATCGGTTTTACAAGTGTCCCTGTGACATGCGTCAAAACTTTTTCTCTTATAACTGCGCGAAAAGCACGTATTCTTGCTTAATACAGCGAAACAAGCTGTTTTAGACCAAAACGAGCTAAATCACAACACATCGGTTTTACAAGTGTTCCTCTGATACGCGTCAAAACTTTTTTCTCTTATAACTGCGCGAAAATCTTGTATTCGTGCTTAATACAACGAAACAAGTTGTTTTAGACCAAAACGAGCTAAATCTGAACACATCGGTTTTACAAGTGTCCTTGTGACACGCGTCAAAACTTTTTCTCTTATAACTGCGCAAAAAGCATGTATTCTTGCTTAATACAGCGAAACAAGCTGTTTTAGACCGAAACGAGCTAAATCACAACACATCGGTTTTGCAAGTGTTCCTCTGATACGCGTCAAAACTTTTTCTCTTATAACTGCGCGAAAAGCATGTATTCTTGCTTAATACAGCGAAACAAGCTGTTTTAGACCGAAACGAGCTAAATCACAACACATCGGTTTTACAAGTGTTCCTCTGATACGCGTCAAAACTTTTTTCTCTTGTAACTGCGCGAAAACATGTATTCGTGCTTAGTTCAACGAAACAAGCTGTTTTAGACCGAAACGAGCTAAATCACAACACATCGGTTTTACAAGTGTTCCTCCGATACGCGTCTAATTTTTTTCTCTTATACCTGCGCGAAAAGCATGTATTCGTGCTTAATACAACGAAACAAGCTGTTTTAGACCGAAACGAGCCAAATCACAACACATCGGTATTACAAGTGTCAAAACTTTTTCTCTAATAACTGCGCGAAAAGCATGTATTCTTGCTTAATACAGCGAAACAAGCTGTTTTAGACCGAAACGAGCTAAATCACAACACATCGGTTTTACAAGTGTTCCTCTGATACGCGCAAAACTTTTTCTCTTATAACTGCGCGAAAAGCATGTATTCTTGCTTAATACAACGAAACAAGCTGTTATAGACCGAAACGAGCTAAATCACAACACATCGGTTTTACAAGTGTTCCTCTGATACGCGTCTAAACTTTTTCTCTTATAACTGCACGAAAAGCATGCATTCTTGCTTAATACAACGAAACAAGCTGTTTTACACCAAAACGAGCTAGATCTGAACACATCGGTTTTACAAGTGTCCCTGTGACACGCGTCAAAACTTTTTCTCTTATAGCTGCGGGAAAAGCACGTATTCTTGCTTAATACAGCGAAACAAGCTGTTTTAGACCAAAACGAGCTAAATCACAACACATCGGTTTTACAAGTGTTCCTCTGATAAGCGTCAAAACTTTTTTCTCTTATAACTGCGCGAAAAGCATGTATTCTTGCTTAATACAACGAAACAAGCTGTTTTAGACCGAAACGAGCTAAATCACAACACATCGGTTTTAGAAGTGTCCCTGTGACACGCGTCAAAACTTTTTCTCTTATAACTGCGAGAAAAGCATGTATTCTTGCTTAATACAGCGAAACAAGCTGTTTTAGACCGAAACGAGCTAAATCGCAACACATCGGTTTTACAAGTGTTCCTCTGATACGCGTTACCTTTTTTCTCTTATAAATGCGCGAAAAGCATGTATTCGTGCTTAATACAACGAAACAAGTTGTTTTGGACCGAAACGAGCTAAATCTGAACACATCGGTTTTACAAGTGTCCCTGTGACACGCGTCAAAACTTTTTCTCTTATAACTGCGCGAAAAGCATGTATTCTTGCTTAATACAGCGAAACAAGTTGTTCTAGACCGAAACGAGCTAAATCACAACACATCGGTTTTACAAGTGTTCCTCTGATACGCGTCAAAACTTTCTCTTATAACTCCGCGAAAAGCCTGTATTCTTGCTTAATACAACGAAACAACCTGTTTTAGACCGAAACGGGCTAAATCACAACACATCGGTTTTACAAGTGTCCCTGTGACACGCGTCAAAACTTTTTCTTTTATACCTGCGCGAAAAGCATGTATTCTTGCTTAATACAGCGAAACAAGCTGTTTTAGACCGAAACGAGCTAAATCACAACACATCGGTTTTACAAGTGTCCACGTGATATTCGTCAAAACTTTTTCTCTTATAACTGCGCGAAAAGCATGTATTCGTGCTTAATACAACGAAACCAGCTGTTTTAGACCGAAACGAGCTAAATCTGAACACATCGGTTTTACAAGTGTCCCTGTGACACGCGTCAAAACTTTTTCTCATAACTGCGCGAAAAGCATGTATTCGTGCTTAATACAACGAATCAAGCTGTTTTAGACCGAGATGAGCTAAATCTGAACACATCGGTTTTACAAGTGTCTCTCTAATACGCGTCAAAAGTTTTTCTTCTATAACTGCGCGAAAAGCATGTATTCGTGCTTAAAACAACGAAACAAGCTGTTTTATACCAAAACGAGCTATATCTGAACACATCGGTTTTACACGTGTCCCTGTGACACGCGTCAAAACTTTTTCTCTTATAACTGCGCGAAAAGCACGTATTCTTGCTTAATACAGCAAAACAAGCTGTTTTAGACCGAAACGAGCTAAATCACAACACACCGGTTTTACAAGTGTTCCTCTGATACGCGTCAAAACTTTTTTTCTCTTATAACTGCGCGAAAAGCATGTATTCCTGCTTAGTCCAACGAAACAAGTTGTTTTAGACCGAAACGAGCTAAATCTGAACACATCGGTTTTACAAGTGTCCCTGTGACACGCGTCACAACTTTTTCTCTTATAACTGCGCGAAAAGCATGTATTCGTGCTTAATACAACGAATCAAGCTGTTTTAGACCGAAACGAGCTAAATCTGAACACATCGATTTTACAAGTGTCTCTGTGACACGCCTTTAAAACTTTTTCTCTTATAACTGCGCGAAAAGCATGTATTCCTGCTTAATACAGCGAAACAAGCTGTTTTAGACCGAAACGAGCTAAATCACAACACATCGGCTTTACAAGTGTTCCTCTGATACGCGTCAAATCTTTTTCTCTTATAACTGCGCGAAAAGCATGTATTCTTGCTTAATAACAAGCTGTTTTAGACCGAAACGAGCCAAATCACAACACATCGGTATTACAAGTGTCAAAACTTTTTCTCTAATAACTGCGCGAAAAGCATGTATTCTTGATTAATACAGCGAAACAAGCTGTTTTAGACCGAAACGAGCTAAATCACAACACATCGGTTTTACAAGTGTTCCTCTGATACGCGTAAAGACTTTTTCTCTTATAACTGCGCGAAAAGCATGTATTCTTGCTTAATACAACGAAACAAGCTGTTTTAGACCGAAACGAGCTAAATCAAAACACATCGGTTTTACAAGTGTTCCTCTGATACGCGTCTAAACTTTTTCTCTTATAACTGCGCGAAAAGCATGCATTCTTGCTTAATACAACGAAACAAGCTGTTTTACACCAAAACGAGCTAGATCTGAACACATCGGTTTTACAAGTGTCCCTGTGACACGCGTCAAAACTTTTTCTCTTATAACTGCGCGAAAAGCACGTATTCTTGCTTAATACAACGAAACAGGCTGTTTTAGACCAAAACGACCTAAATCTGAACACATCGGTTTTACAAGTGTCCCGTGACACGCGTCAAAACTTTTTCTCTTATAACTGCGCGAAAAGCACGTATTCTTGCTTAATACAGCGAAACAAGCTGTTTCAGACCGAAACGAGCTAAATCACAACACATCGGTTTTACAAGTGTCCCTGTGACACGCGTCAAAACTTTTTCTCTTAAACCTGCGCGAAAAGAATGTATTCTTGCTTAATACAACGAAACAAGCTGTTTTAGACCGAAACGAGCCAAATCACAACACATCGGTATTACAATTGTTCCACGTGATACTCGTCAAAACTTTTTCTCTAATAACTGCGCGAAAAGCACGTATTCTTGCTTAATACAGCGAAACAAGCTGTTTTAGACCGAAACGAGCTAAATCACAACACATCGGTTTTACAAGTGTTCCTCTGATACGCGTCAAAACTTTTTCTCTTTTAACTGCGCGAAAAGCATGTATTCTTGCATAATACAACGAAACAAGCTGTTTTAGACCGAAACGAGCTAAATCACAACACATCGGTTTTACAAGTGTTCCTCTGATACGCGTCAAAACTTTTTCTCTTATAACTGCCCGAAAAGCATGTATTCTTGCTTAATACAATGAAACAAGCTGTTTTAGACCGAAACGAGCTAAATCACAACACATCGGTTTTACAAGTGTCCCTGTGACACGCGTCAAAACTTTTTCTCTTATAACTGCGCGAAAAGCACGTATTCTTGCTTAATACAGCGAAACAAGCTGTTTTAGACCAAAACCAGCTAAATCACAACGCATCGGTTTTACAAGTCTTCCTCTGATACGCGTCAAAACTTTTTTCTCTTATAACTGCGCGAAAAGCATGTATTCGTGCTTAATACAACGAAACAAGTTGTTTTAGACCGAAACGAGCTAAATTTGAACACATCGGTTTTACAAGTGTCCCTGTGACACGCGTCAAAACTTTTTCTCTTATAACTGTGCGAAAAGCATGTATTCTTGCTTAATACAGCGAAACAAGCTGTTTTAGACCGAAACGAGCTAAATCACAACACATCGGTTTTACAAGTGTTCCTCTGATACGCGTCAAAACTTTTTCTCTTATAACTGCGCGAAAAGCATGTATTCTTGCTTAATACAACGAAACAACCTGTTTTAGACCGAAACGAGCTAAATCACAACACATCGGTTGTACAAGTGTCCCTGTGACACGCGTCAAAACTTTTTCTCTTATACCTGCGCGAAAAGCATGTATTCTTGCTTAATACAGCGAAACAAGCTGTTTTAGACCGAAACGAGCTAAATCACTACACATCGCTTTTACATGTGTCCACGTGATATTCGTCAAAACTTTTTCTCTTATAACTGCGCGAAAAGCATGTATTCGTGCTTAATACAACGAAACAAGCTGTTTTAGACCGAGACGAGCTAAATCTGAACACATCGGTTTTACAAGTGTTCCTCTGATACGCGTCTAAACTTTTTCTCTTATAACTGCGCGAAAAGCATGTATTCGTGCCTAATACGACGAAACAAGCTGTTTTAGACCGAAACGAGCTAAATCTGAACACATCGGTTTTACCAGTGTCCCTGTGACACGCGTCAAAACTTTTTCTCTTATAACTGCGCGAACAGCATGTATTCTTGCTTTATACAGCGAAACAAGCTGTTTTAGACCGAAACGAGCTAAATCACAACACATCGGTTTTACAAGTGTTCCTCTGATACGCGTCAAAACTTTTTTCAATTATAACTGCGCGAAAAGCATGTATTCGTGCTTAGTTCAACGAAACAAGCTGTTTTAGACCGAAACGAGGTAAATCTGAACACATTGGTTTTACAAGTGTTCCTCTGATACGCGTCAAAACTCTTTCTCTGATAACTGCGCGAAAAGAATGTATTCTTGCTTAATACAACGAAACAAGCTGTTTTAGACCGAAACGAGCCAAATCACAACACATCGGTATTACAATTGTTCCACGTGATACTCGTCAAAACTTTTTCTCTAATAACTGCGCGAAAAGCACGTATTCTTGCTTAATACAGCGAAACAAGCTGTTTTAGACCGAAACGAGCTAAATCACAACACATCGGTTTTACAAGTGTTCCTCTGATACGCGTCAAAACTTTTTCTCTTTTAACTGCGCGAAAAGCATGTATTCTTGCATAATACAACGAAACAAGCTGTTTTAGACCGAAACGAGCTAAATCACAACACATCGGTTTTACAAGTGTTCCTCTGATACGCGTCAAAACTTTTTCTCTTATAACTGCCCGAAAAGCATGTATTCTTGCTTAATACAATGAAACAAGCTGTTTTAGACCGAAACGAGCTAAATCACAACACATCGGTTTTACAAGTGTCCCTGTGACACGCGTCAAAACTTTTTCTCTTATAACTGCGCGAAAAGCACGTATTCTTGCTTAATACAGCGAAACAAGCTGTTTTAGACCAAAACCAGCTAAATCACAACGCATCGGTTTTACAAGTCTTCCTCTGATACGCGTCAAAACTTTTTTCTCTTATAACTGCGCGAAAAGCATGTATTCGTGCTTAATACAACGAAACAAGTTGTTTTAGGCCGAAACGAGCTAAATTTGAACACATCGGTTTTACAAGTGTCCCTGTGACACGCGTCAAAACTTTTTCTCTCATAACTGTGCGAAAAGCATGTATTCTTGCTTAATACAGCGAAACAAGCTGTTTTAGACCGAAACGAGCTAAATCACAACACATCGGTTTTACAAGTGTTCCTCTGATACGCGTCAAAACTTTTTCTCTTATAACTGCGCGAAAAGCATGTATTCTTGCTTAATACAACGAAACAACCTGTTTTAGACCGAAACGAGCTAAATCACAACACATCGGTTTTACAAGTGTCCCTGTGACACGCGTCAAAACTTTTTCTCTTATACCTGCGCGAAAAGCATGTATTCTTGCTTAATACAGCGAAACAAGCTGTTTTAGACCGAAACGAGCTAAATCACAACACATCGGTTTTACAAGTGTTCCTCTGATACGCGTCAAAACTTTTTCTCTTATAACTGCGCGAAAAGCATGTATTCTTGCTTAATACAACGAAACAAGCTGTTTTAGACCGAAACGAGCTAAATCACAACACATCGGTTTTACAAGTGTCCCTGTGACTCGCGTCAAAACTTTTTCTCTTATAACTGCGCGAAAAGCACGTATTCTTGCCTAATACAGCGAAACAAGCTGTTTTAGACCAAAACCAGCTAAATCACAACGCATCGGTTTTACAAGTCTTCCTCTGATACGCGTCAAAACTTTTTTCTCTTATAACTGCGCGAAAAGCATGTATTCGTGCTTAATACAACGAAACAAGTTGTTTTAGACCGAAACGAGCTAAATTTGAACACATCGGTTTTACAAGTGTCCCTGTGACACGCGTCAAAACTTTTTCTCTTATAACTGTGCGAAAAGCATGTATTCTTGCTTAATAAAGCGAAACAAGCTGTTTTAGACCGAAACGAGCTAAATCACAACACATCGGTTTTACAAGTGTTCCTCTGATACGCGTCAAATCTTTTTCTCTTATAACTGCGCGAAAAGCATGTATTCTTGCTTAATGCAACGAAACAACCTGTTTTAGACCGAAACGAGCTAAATCACAACACATCGGTTTTACAAGTGTCCCTGTGACACGCCTCAAAACTTTTTCTCTTATACCTGCGCGAAAAGCATGTATTCTTGCTTAATACAGCGAAACAAGCTGTTTTAGACCGAAACGAGCTAAATCACAACACATCGGTTTTACAAGTGTCCACGTGATATTCGTCACAACTTTTTCTCTTATAACTGCGCGAAAAGCATGTATTCGTGCTTAATACAACGAAACAAGCTGTTTTAGACCGAGATGAGCTAAATCTGAACACATCGGTTTTACAAGTGTCTCTCTAATACGCGTCAAAAGTTTTTCTTCTATAACTGCGCGAAAAGCATGTATTCTTGCTTAAAACAACGAAACAAGCTGTTTTATACCAAAACGAGCTATATCTGAACACATCGGTTTTACACGTGTCCCTGTGACACGCGTCAAAACTTTTTCTCTTATAACAGCGCGAAAAGCACGTATTCTTGCTTAATACAGCGAAACAAGCTGTTTTAGACCGAAACGAGCTAAATCACAAAACATCGGTTTTACAAGTGTTCCTCTGATACGCGTCAAAACTTTTTCTCTTATAACTGCGCGAACAGCATGTATTCGTGCTTAATAAAACGAAACAAGCTGTTTTAGACCGAAACGATTTGTATCTAAACGCATCGGTTTTACAAGTATCCACGTGATACTCGTCAAAACTTTTTCTCTTATAACTGCGCGAAAAGCATGTATTCGTGCTTAATACAACGAATCAAGCTGTTTTAGACCGAAACGAGCTAGATCTGAACACGTCGGTTTTACAAGTGCTCCTCTGATACGCATCAAAACTTTTTTCTCTTATAACTGCGCGAAAAGCATGTGGGTAGAAACTTGGGCGAGTCGGTAACGGTGATCCATGGAAAGTGAGAGTAGCGCAAAACGGGACAAAGGGACAGAGAAAGACAGACACAACACAGGCGCTAGCATGTATTCGTGCTTAGTCTAACGATACAAGCTGTTTTAGACCGAAACGGGGTAAATCTGAACACATCGGTTTTACAAGTGTCCCTGTGACATGCCTTTAAGACTTTTTCTCTTATACCTGCGCGAAAAGCATGTATTCGTGCTTAATACAACGAAACAAGCTGTTTTAGACCGAAACGAGCTAAATCTGAACACATCGGTTTTACAAGTGTCCCTGTGACACGCGTCACAACTTTTTCTCTTATAACTGCGCGAAAAGCACGTATTCTTGCTTAATACAGCGAAACTAGCTGTTTTAGACCGAAACGAGTTAAATCACAACACATCGGTTTTACAAGTGTTCCTCTGATACGCGTCAAAACTTTTTCTCTTATAACTGCGCGAACAGCATGTATTCGTGCTTAATAAAACGAAACAAGCTGTTTTAGACCGAAACGATTTGTATCTAAACGCATCGGTTTTACAAGTATCCACGTGATACTCGTCAAAACTTTTTCTCTTATAACTGCGCGAAAAGCATGTATTCGTGCTTAATACAACGAATCAAGCTGTTTTAAACCGAAACGAGCTAGATCTGAACACGTCGGTTTTACAAGTGCTCCTCTGATACGCATCAAAACTTTTTTCTCTTATAACTGCGCGAAAAGCATGTGGGTAGAAACTTGGGCGAGTCGGTAACGGTGATCCATGGAAAGTGAGAGTAGCGCAAAACGGGACAAAGGGACAGAGAAAGACAGACACAACACAGGCGCTAGCATGTATTCGTGCTTAGTCTAACGATACAAGCTGTTTTAGACCGAAACGGGGTAAATCTGAACACATCGGTTTTACAAGTGTCCCTGTGACATGCCTTTAAGACTTTTTCTCTTATACCTGCGCGAAAAGCATGTATTCGTGCTTAATACAACGAAACAAGCTGTTTTAGACCGAAACGAGCTAAATCTGAACACATCGGTTTTACAAGTGTCCCTGTGACACGCGTCAAAACTTTTTCTCTTATAACTGCGCGAAAAGCACGTATTCTTGCTTAATACAGCGAAACAAGCTGTTTTAGACCGAAACGAGCTAAATCACAACACATCGGTTTTACAAGTGCTCCTCTGATACGCGTCAAAACTTTTTTCTCTTATAACTGCGCGAAAAGCATGTATTCGTGCTTAGTCTAACGAAACAAGCTGTTTTAGACCGAAACGGGGTAAATCTGAACACATCGGTTTTACAAGTGTCCCTGTGACATGCCTTTAAAACTTTTTCTCTTATAACTGCGCGAAAAGCATGTATTCTTGCTTAATACAGCGAAACAAGCTGTTTTAGACCGAAACGAGCTAAATCACAACACATCGGCTTTACAAGTGTTCCTCTGATACGCGTCAAATCTTTTTCTCTTATAACTGCGCGAAAAGCATGTATTCTTGCTTAATACAACGAAGCAAGCTGTTTTAGACCGAAACGAGCTAAATCACAACACATCGGTTTTACAAGTGTTCCTCTGATACGCGTCTAAACTTTTTCTCTTATAACTGCGCGAAAAGCATGTATTCGTGCTTAATACAACGAAACAAGCTGTTTTAGACCGAAACGAGCTAAATCTGAACACATCGGTTTTACAAGTGTCCCTGTGACACGCGTCAAAACTTTTTCTCTTATAACTGCGCGAAAAGCATGTATTCTTGCTTAATACAGCTAAACAAGCTGTTTTAGACCGAAACGAGCTAAATCACAACACATCGGTTTTACAAGTGTTCCTCTTATACGCGTCAAAACTTTTTCTCTTATAACTGCGCGAAAAGCATGTATTCTTGCTTAATACAACGAAACAAGCTGTTTTAGACCGAAACGAGCTAAATCACAACACATCGGTTTTACAAGTGTTCCTCTGATACGCGTCTAAACTTTTTCTCTTATAACTGCGCAAAAAGCATGTATTCGTGCTTAATACGACGAAACAAGCTGTTTTAGACCGAAACGAGCTAAATCTGAACACATCGGTTTTACCAGTGTCCCTGTGACACGCGTCAAAACTTTTTCTCTTATAACTGCGCGAAAAGCATGTATTCGTGCTTAGTTCAACGAAACAAGCTGTTTTAGACCGAAACGAGGTAAATCTGAACACATTGGTTTTACAAGTGTTCCTCTGATACGCGTCAAAACTTTTTCTCTGATAACTGCGCGAAAAGAATGTATTCTTGCTTAATACAACGAAACAAGCTGTTTTAGACCGAAACGAGCCAAATCACAACACATCGGTATTACAATTGTTCCACGTGATACTCGTCAAAACTTTTTCTCTAATAACTGCGCGAAAAGCATGTATTCTTGCTTAATACAGCGAAACAAGCTGTTTTAGACCGAAACGAGCTAAATCACAACACATCGGTTTTACAAGTGTTCCTCTGATACGCGTCAAAACTTTTTCTCTTTTAACTGCGCGAAAAGCATGTATTCTTGCTTAATACAACGAAACAAGCTGTTTTAGACCGAAACGAGCTAAATCACAACACATCGGTTTTACAAGTGTTCCTCTGATACGCGTCTAAACTTTTTCTCTTATAACTGCGCGAAAAGCATGTATTCGTGCTTAATACAACGAAACAAGCTGTTTTACACCAAAACGAGCTAAATCACAACACATCGGTTTTACAAGTGTTCCTCTGATACGCGTCAAAACTTTTTTCAATTATAACTGCACGAAAAGCATGTATTCGTGTTTAGTTCAACGAAACAAGCTGTTTTAGACCGAAACGAGGTAAATCTGAACACATTGGTTTTACAAGTGTTCCTCTGATACGCGTCAAAACTTTTTCTCTGATAACTGCGCGAAAAGAATGTATTCTTGCTTAATACAACGAAACAAGCTGTTTTAGACCGAAACGAGCCAAATCACAACACATCGGTATTACAATTGTTCCACGTGATACTCGTCAAAACGTTTTCTCTAATAACTGCGCGAAAGGCATGTATTCTTGCTTAATACAGCGAAACAAGCTGTTTTAGACCGAAACGAGCTAAATCACAACACATCGGTTTTACAAGTGTCCACGTGATATTCGTCAAAACTTTTTCTCTTATAACTGCGCGAAAAGCATGTATTCGTGCTTAATACAACGAAACAAGCTGTTTTAGACCGAGATGAGCTAAATCTGAACACATCGGTTTTACAAGTGTTCCTCTGATACGCGTCTAAACTTTTTCTCTTATAACTGCGCGAAAAGCATGTATTTGTGCTTAATACGACGAAACAAGCTGTTTTAGACCGAAACGAGCTAAATCTGAACACATCGGTTTTACCAGTGTCCCTGTGACACGTGTCAAAACTTTTTCTCTTATAACTGCGCGAAAAGCATGTATTCTTGCTTAATACAGCGAAACAAGCTGTTTTAGACCGAAACGAGCTAAATCACAACACATCGGTTTTACAAGTGTTCCTCTGATACGCGTCAAAACTTTTTTCAATTATAACTGCGCGAAAAGCATGTATTCGTGCTTAGTTCAACGAAACAAGCTGTTTTAGACCGAAACGAGGTAAATCTGAACACATTGGTTTTACAAGTGTTCCTCTGATACGCGTCAAAACTTTTTCTCTGATAACTGCGCGAAAAGAATGTATTCTTGCTTAATACAACGAAACAAGCTGTTTTAGACCGAAACGAGCCAAATCACAACACATCGGTATTACAATTGTTCCACGTGATACTCGTCAAAACTTTTTCTCTAACTGCGCGAAAAGCATGTATTCTTGCTTAATACAGCGAAACAACCTGTTTTAGACCGAAACGAGCTAAATCACAACACATCGGTTTTACAAGTGTTCCTCTGATACACGTCAAAACGTTTTCTCTTTTAACTGCGCGAAAAGCATGTATTCTTGCTTAATACAACGAAACAAGCTGTTTTAGACCGAAACGAGCTAAATCACAACACATCGGTTTTACAAGTGTTCCTCTGATACGCGTCTAAACTTTTTCTCTTATAACTGTGCGAAAAGCATGTATTCGTGCTTAATACAACGAAACAAGCTGTTTTACACCAAAACGAGCTAAATCACAACACATCGGTTTTACAAGTTTTCCTCTGATAGGCGTCAAAACTTTTTTCAATTATAACTGCGCGAAAAGCATGTATTCTTGCTTAATACAGCGAAACAAGCTGTTTTAGACCGAAACGAGTTAAATCACAACACATCGGTTTTACAAGTGTTCCTCTGATACGCGTCAAAACTTTTTCTCTGATAACTGCGCGAAAAGAATGTATTCTTGCTTAATACAACGAAACAAGCTGTTTTAGACCGAAACGAGCCCAATCACAACACATCGATATTACAATTGTTCCACGTGATACTCGTCAAAACTTTTTCTCTAATAACTGCGCGAAAAGCATGTATTCTTGCTTAATACAGCGAAACAAGCTGTTTTAGACCGAAACGAGCTAAATCACAACACATCGGTTTTACAAGTGTTCCTCTGATACGCGTCAAAACTTTTTCTCTTTTAACTGCGCGAAAAGCATGTATTCTTGCTTAATACATCGAAACGAGCTGTTTTAGACCGAAACGAGCTAAATCACAACACATCGGTTTTACAAGTGTTCCTCTGATACGCGCCTAAACTTTTTCTCTTATAACTGCGCGAAAAGCATGTATTCGTGCTTAATAGAACGAAACAAGCTGTTTTACACCAAAACGAGCTAGATCTTAACACATCGGTTTTACAAGTGTCCCTGTGACACGCGTCAAAACTTTTTCTCTTATAACTGCGCGAAAAGCACGTATTCTTGCTTAATACAGCGAAACAAGCTGTTTTAGACCAAAACCAGCTAAATCACAACGCATCGGTTTTACAAGTCTTCCTCTGATACGCGTCACAACTTTTTTCTCTTATAACTGCGCGAAAAGCCTGTATTCGTGCTTACTACAACGAAACAAGTTGTTTTAGACCGAAACGAGCTAAATTTGAACACATCGGTTTTACAAGTGTCCCTGTGACACGCGTCAAAACTTTTTCTCTTATAACTGTGCGAAAAGCATGTATTCTTGCTTAATACAGCGAAACAAGCTGTTTTAGACCGAAACGAGCTAAATCACAACACATCGGTTTTACAAGTGTTCCTCTGATACGCGTCAAAACTTTTTCTCTTATAACTGCTCGAAAAGCATGTATTCTTGCTTAATACAACGAAACAACCTGTTTTAGACCGAAACGAGCTAAATCACAATACATCGGTTTTTCAAGTGTCCCTGTGACACGCGTCAAAACTTTTTCTCTTATACCAGCGCGAAAAGCATGTATTCTTGCTTAATACAGCGAAACAAGCTGTTTTAGACCGAAACGAGCTAAATCACAACACATCGGTTTTACAAGTGTCCACGTGATATTCGTCAAAACTTTTTCTCTTATAACTGCGCGAAAAGCATGTATTCGTGCTTAATACAACGAAACAAGCTGTTTTAGACCGAGATGAGCTAAATCTGAACACATCGGTTTTACAAGTGTCTCTCTAATACGCGTCAAAAGTTTTTCTTCTATAACTGCGCGAAAAGCATGTATTCGTGCTTAATACAACGAATCAAGCTGTTTTAGACCGAAACGAGCTAGATCTGAACACGTCGGTTTTACACGTGTCCCTGTGACACGCGTCAAAACTTTTTCTCTTATAACTGCGCGAAAAGCACGTATTCTTGCTTAATACAGCGAAACAAGCTGTTTTAGACCGAAACGAGCTAAATCACAACACATCGGTTTTACAAGTGCTCCTCTGATACGCGTCAAAACTTTTTTCTCCTATAACTGTGCGAAAAGCATGTATTCGTGCTTAGTTTAACGAAACAAGCTGTTTTAGACCGAAACGGGGTAAATCTGAACACATCGGTTTTACAAGTGTCCCTGTGACATGCCTCTAAACCTTTTTCTCTTATACCTGCGCGAAAAGCATGTATTCGTGCTTAATACAACGAAACAAGCTGTTTTAGACCGAAACGAGCTAAATCTGAACACATCGGTTTTACAAGTGTCCCTGTGACACGCGTCACAACTTTTCCTCTTATAACTGCGCGAAAAGCATGTATTCTTGCTTAATACAGAGAAACAAGCTGTTTTAGACCGAAACGAGTTAAATCACAACACATCGGTTTTACCAGTGTCCCTGTGACACGCGTCAAAACTTTTTCTCTTATAACTGCGCGAAAAGCATGTATTCTTGCTTAATACAGCGAAACAAGCTGTTTTAGACCGAAACGAGCTAAATCACAACACATCGGTTTTACAAGTGTTCCTCTGATACGCGCAAAACTTTTTCTCTTATAACTGCGCGAAAAGCATGTATTCTTGCTTAATACAACGAAACAAGCTGTTATAGACCGAAACGAGCTAAATCACAGCACATCGGTTTTACAAGTGTTCCTCTGATACGCGTCTAAACTTTTTCTCTTATAACTGCACGAAAAGCATGCATTCTTGCTTAATACAACGAAACAAGCTGTTTTAGACCGAAACGAGCTAAATCACAACACATCGGCTTTACAAGTGTTCCTCTGATACGCGTCAAATCTTTTTCTCTTATAACTGCGCGAAAAGCATGTATTCTTGCTTAATAACAAGATGTTTTAGACCGAAACGAGCCAAATCACAACACATCGGTATTACAAGTGTCAAAACTTTTTCTCTAATAACTGCGCGAAAAGCATGTATTCTTGATTAATACAGCGAAACAAGCTGTTTTAGACCGAAACGAGCTAAATCACAACACATCGGTTTTACAAGTGTTCCTCTGATACGCGTAAAGACTTTTTCTCTTATAACTGCGCGAAAAGCATGTATTCTTGCTTAATACAACGAAACAAGCTGTTTTAGACCGAAACGAGCTAAATCACAACACATCGGTTTTACAAGTGTTCCTCTGATACGCGTCTAAACTTTTTCTCTTATAACTGCGCGAAAAGCATGCATTCTTGCTTAATACAACGAAACAAGCTGTTTTACACCAAAACGAGCTAGATCTGAACACATCGGTTTTACAAGTGTCCCTGTGACACGCGTCAAAACTTTTTCTCTTATAACTGCGCGAAAAGCACGTATTCTTGCTTAATACAACGAAACAGGCTGTTTTAGACCAAAACGACCTAAATCTGAACACATCGGTTTTACAAGTGTCCCGTGACACGCGTCAAAACTTTTTCTCTTATAACTGCGCGAAAAGCACGTATTCTTGCTTAATACAGCGAAACAAGCTGTTTCAGACCGAAACGAGCTAAATCACAACACATCGGTTTTACAAGTGTCCCTGTGACACGCGTCAAAACTTTTTCTCTTAAACCTGCGCGAAAAGAATGTATTCTTGCTTAATACAACGAAACAAGCTGTTTTAGACCGAAACGAGCCAAATCACAACACATCGGTATTACAATTGTTCCACGTGATACTCGTCAAAACTTTTTCTCTAATAACTGCGCGAAAAGCACGTATTCTTGCTTAATACAGCGAAACAAGCTGTTTTAGACCGAAACGAGCTAAATCACAACACATCGGTTTTACAAGTGTTCCTCTGATACGCGTCAAATCTTTTTCTCTTTTAACTGCGCGAAAAGCATGTATTCTTGCATAATACAACGAAACAAGCTGTTTTAGACCGAAACGAGCTAAATCACAACACATCGGTTTTACAAGTGTTCCTCTGATACGCGTCAAAACTTTTTCTCTTATAACTGCCCGAAAAGCATGTATTCTTGCTTAATACAATGAAACAAGCTGTTTTAGACCGAAACGAGCTAAATCACAACACATCGGTTTTACAAGTGTCCCTGTGACACGCGTCAAAACTTTTTCTCTTATAACTGCGCGAAAAGCACGTATTCTTGCTTAATACAGCGAAACAAGCTGTTTTAGACCAAAACCAGCTAAATCACAACGCATCGGTTTTACAAGTCTTCCTCTGATACGCGTCAAAACTTTTTTCTCTTATAACTGCGCGAAAAGCATGTATTCGTGCTTAATACAACGAAACAAGTTGTTTTAGACCGAAACGAGCTAAATTTGAACACATCGGTTTTACAAGTGTCCCTGTGACACGCGTCAAAACTTTTTCTCTTATAACTGTGCGAAAAGCATGTATTCTTGCTTAATACAGCGAAACAAGCTGTTTTAGACCGAAACGAGCTAAATCACAACACATCGGTTTTACAAGTGTTCCTCTGATACGCGTCAAAACTTTTTCTCTTATAACTGCGCGAAAAGCATGTATTCTTGCTTAATACAACGAAACAACCTGTTTTAGACCGAAACGAGCTAAATCACAACACATCGGTTGTACAAGTGTCCCTGTGACACGCGTCAAAACTTTTTCTCTTATACCTGCGCGAAAAGCATGTATTCTTGCTTAATACAGCGAAACAAGCTGTTTTAGACCGAAACGAGCTAAATCACTACACATCGCTTTTACATGTGTCCACGTGATATTCGTCAAAACTTTTTCTCTTATAACTGCGCGAAAAGCATGTATTCGTGATTAATACAACGAAACAAGCTGTTTTAGACCGAGACGAGCTAAATCTGAACACATCGGTTTTACAAGTGTTCCTCTGATACGCGTCTAAACTTTTTCTCTTATAACTGCGCGAAAAGCATGTATTCGTGCCTAATACGACGAAACAAGCTGTTTTAGACCGAAACGAGCTAAATCTGAACACATCGGTTTTACCAGTGTCCCTGTGACACGCGTCAAAACTTTTTCTCTTATAACTGCGCGAACAGCATGTATTCTTGCTTTATACAGCGAAACAAGCTGTTTTAGACCGAAACGAGCTAAATCACAACACATCGGTTTTACAAGTGTTCCTCTGATACGCGTCAAAACTTTTTTCAATTATAACTGCGCGAAAAGCATGTATTCGTGCTTAGTTCAACGAAACAAGCTGTTTTAGACCGAAACGAGGTAAATCTGAACACATTGGTTTTACAAGTGTTCCTCTGATACGCGTCAAAACTCTTTCTCTGATAACTGGGCGAAAAGAATGTATTCTTGCTTAATACAACGAAACAAGCTGTTTTAGACCGAAACGAGCCAAATCACAACACATCGGTATTACAATTGTTCCACGTGATACTCGTCAAAACTTTTTCTCTAATAACTGCGCGAAAAGCACGTATTCTTGCTTAATACAGCGAAACAAGCTGTTTTAGACCGAAACGAGCTAAATCACAACACATCGGTTTTACAAGTGTTCCTCTGATACGCGTCAAAACTTTTTCTCTTTTAACTGCGCGAAAAGCATGTATTCTTGCATAATACAACGAAACAAGCTGTTTTAGACCGAAACGAGCTAAATCACAACACATCGGTTTTACAAGTGTTCCTCTGATACGCGTCAAAACTTTTTCTCTTATAACTGCCCGAAAAGCATGTATTCTTGCTTAATACAATGAAACAAGCTGTTTTAGACCGAAACGAGCTAAATCACAACACATCGGTTTTACAAGTGTCCCTGTGACACGCGTCAAAACTTTTTCTCTTATAACTGCGCGAAAAGCACGTATTCTTGCTTAATACAGCGAAACAAGCTGTTTTAGACCAAAACCAGCTAAATCACAACGCATCGGTTTTACAAGTCTTCCTCTGATACGCGTCAAAACTTTTTTCTCTTATAACTGCGCGAAAAGCATGTATTCGTGCTTAATACAACGAAACAAGTTGTTTTAGGCCGAAACGAGCTAAATTTGAACACATCGGTTTTACAAGTGTCCCTGTGACACGCGTCAAAACTTTTTCTCTCATAACTGTGCGAAAAGCATGTATTCTTGCTTAATACAGCGAAACAAGCTGTTTTAGACCGAAACGAGCTAAATCACAACACATCGGTTTTACAAGTGTTCCTCTGATACGCGTCAAAACTTTTTCTCTTATAACTGCGCGAAAAGCATGTATTCTTGCTTAATACAACGAAACAACCTGTTTTAGACCGAAACGAGCTAAATCACAACACATCGGTTTTACAAGTGTCCCTGTGACACGCGTCAAAACTTTTTCTCTTATACCTGCGCGAAAAGCATGTATTCTTGCTTAATACAGCGAAACAAGCTGTTTTAGACCGAAACGAGCTAAATCACAACACATCGGTTTTACAAGTGTTCCTCTGATACGCGTCAAAACTTTTTCTCTTATAACTGCGCGAAAAGCATGTATTCTTGCTTAATACAACGAAACAAGCTGTTTTAGACCGAAACGAGCTAAATCACAACACATCGGTTTTACAAGTGTCCCTGTGACTCGCGTCAAAACTTTTTCTCTTATAACTGCGCGAAAAGCACGTATTCTTGCCTAATACAGCGAAACAAGCTGTTTTAGACCAAAACCAGCTAAATCACAACGCATCGGTTTTACAAGTCTTCCTCTGATACGCGTCAAAACTTTTTTCTCTTATAACTGCGCGAAAAGCATGTATTCGTGCTTAATACAACGAAACAAGTTGTTTTAGACCGAAACGAGCTAAATTTGAACACATCGGTTTTACAAGTGTCCCTGTGACACGCGTCAAAACTTTTTCTCTTATAACTGTGCGAAAAGCATGTATTCTTGCTTAATACAGCGAAACAAGCTGTTTTAGACCGAAACGAGCTAAATCACAACACATCGGTTTTACAAGTGTTCCTCTGATACGCGTCAAATCTTTTTCTCTTATAACTGCGCGAAAAGCATGTATTCTTGCTTAATACAACGAAACAACCTGTTTTAGACCGAAACGAGCTAAATCACAACACATCGGTTTTACAAGTGTCCCTGTGACACGCCTCAAAACTTTTTCTCTTATACCTGCGCGAAAAGCATGTATTCTTGCTTAATACAGCGAAACAAGCTGTTTTAGACCGAAACGAGCTAAATCACAACACATCGGTTTTACAAGTGTCCACGTGATATTCGTCACAACTTTTTCTCTTATAACTGCGCGAAAAGCATGTATTCGTGCTTAATACAACGAAACAAGCTGTTTTAGACCGAGATGAGCTAAATCTGAACACATCGGTTTTACAAGTGTCTCTCTAATACGCGTCAAAAGTTTTTCTTCTATAACTGCGCGAAAAGCATGTATTCTTGCTTAAAACAACGAAACAAGCTGTTTTATACCAAAACGAGCTATATCTGAACACATCGGTTTTACACGTGTCCCTGTGACACGCGTCAAAACTTTTTCTCTTATAACAGCGCGAAAAGCACGTATTCTTGCTTAATACAGCGAAACAAGCTGTTTTAGACCGAAACGAGCTAAATCACAAAACATCGGTTTTACAAGTGTTCCTCTGATACGCGTCAAAACTTTTTCTCTTATAACTGCGCGAACAGCATGTATTCGTGCTTAATAAAACGAAACAAGCTGTTTTAGACCGAAACGATTTGTATCTAAACGCATCGGTTTTACAAGTATCCACGTGATACTCGTCAAAACTTTTTCTCTTATAACTGCGCGAAAAGCATGTATTCGTGCTTAATACAACGAATCAAGCTGTTTTAGACCGAAACGAGCTAGATCTGAACACGTCGGTTTTACAAGTGCTCCTCTGATACGCATCAAAACTTTTTTCTCTTATAACTGCGCGAAAAGCATGTGGGTAGAAACTTGGGCGAGTCGGTAACGGTGATCCATGGAAAGTGAGAGTAGCGCAAAACGGGACAAAGGGACAGAGAAAGACAGACACAACACAGGCGCTAGCATGTATTCGTGCTTAGTCTAACGATACAAGCTGTTTTAGACCGAAACGGGGTAAATCTGAACACATCGGTTTTACAAGTGTCCCTGTGACATGCCTTTAAGACTTTTTCTCTTATACCTGCGCGAAAAGCATGTATTCGTGCTTAATACAACGAAACAAGCTGTTTTAGACCGAAACGAGCTAAATCTGAACACATCGGTTTTACAAGTGTCCCTGTGACACGCGTCACAACTTTTTCTCTTATAACTGCGCGAAAAGCATGTATTCTTGCTTAATACAGCGAAACTAGCTGTTTTAGACCGAAACGAGTTAAATCACAACACATCGGTTTTACAAGTGTTCCTCTGATACGCGTCAAAACTTTTTCTCTTATAACTGCGCGAACAGCATGTATTCGTGCTTAATAAAACGAAACAAGCTGTTTTAGACCGAAACGATTTGTATCTAAACGCATCGGTTTTACAAGTATCCACGTGATACTCGTCAAAACTTTTTCTCTTATAACTGCGCGAAAAGCATGTATTCGTGCTTAATACAACGAATCAAGCTGTTTTAGACCGAAACGAGCTAGATCTGAACACGTCGGTTTTACAAGTGCTCCTCTGATACGCATCAAAACTTTTTTCTCTTATAACTGCGCGAAAAGCATGTGGGTAGAAACTTGGGCGAGTCGGTAACGGTGATCCATGGAAAGTGAGAGTAGCGCAAAACGGGACAAAGGGACAGAGAAAGACAGACACAACACAGGCGCTAGCATGTATTCGTGCTTAGTCTAACGATACAAGCTGTTTTAGACCGAAACGGGGTAAATCTGAACACATCGGTTTTACAAGTGTCCCTGTGACATGCCTTTAAGACTTTTTCTCTTATACCTGCGCGAAAAGCATGTATTCGTGCTTAATACAACGAAACAAGCTGTTTTAGACCGAAACGAGCTAAATCTGAACACATCGGTTTTACAAGTGTCCCTGTGACACGCGTCAAAACTTTTTCTCTTATAACTGCACGAAAAGCACGTATTCTTGCTTAATACAGCGAAACAAGCTGTTTTAGACCGAAACGAGCTAAATCACAACACATCGGTTTTACAAGTGCTCCTCTGATACGCGTCAAAACTTTTTTCTCTTATAACTGCGCGAAAAGCATGTATTCGTGCTTAGTCTAACGAAACAAGCTGTTTTAGACCGAAACGGGGTAAATCTGAACACATCGGTTTTACAAGTGTCCCTGTGACATGCCTTTAAAACTTTTTCTCTTATAACTGCGCGAAAAGCATGTATTCTTGCTTAATACAGCGAAACAAGCTGTTTTAGACCGAAACGAGCTAAATCACAACACATCGGCTTTACAAGTGTTCCTCTGATACGCGTCAAATCTTTTTCTCTTATAACTGCGCGAAAAGCATGTATTCTTGCTTAATACAACGAAGCAAGCTGTTTTAGACCGAAACGAGCTAAATCACAACACATCGGTTTTACAAGTGTTCCTCTGATACGCGTCTAAACTTTTTCTCTTATAACTGCGCGAAAAGCATGTATTCGTGCTTAATACAACGAAACAAGCTGTTTTAGACCGAAACGAGCTAAATCTGAACACATCGGTTTTACAAGTGTCCCTGTGACACGCGTCAAAACTTTTTCTCTTATAACTGCGCGAAAAGCATGTATTCTTGCTTAATACAGCTAAACAAGCTGTTTTAGACCGAAACGAGCTAAATCACAACACATCGGTTTTACAAGTGTTCCTCTTATACGCGTCAAAACTTTTTCTCTTATAACTGCGCGAAAAGCATGTATTCTTGCTTAATACAACGAAACAAGCTGTTTTAGACCGAAACGAGCTAAATCACAACACATCGGTTTTACAAGTGTTCCTCTGATACGCGTCTAAACTTTTTCTCTTATAACTGCGCAAAAAGCATGTATTCGTGCTTAATACGACGAAACAAGCTGTTTTAGACCGAAACGAGCTAAATCTGAACACATCGGTTTTACCAGTGTCCCTGTGACACGCGTCAAAACTTTTTCTCTTATAACTGCGCGAAAAGCATGTATTCGTGCTTAGTTCAACGAAACAAGCTGTTTTAGACCGAAACGAGGTAAATCTGAACACATTGGTTTTACAAGTGTTCCTCTGATACGCGTCAAGACTTTTTCTCTGATAACTGCGCGAAAAGAATGTATTCTTGCTTAATACAACGAAACAAGCTGTTTTAGACCGAAACGAGCCAAATCACAACACATCGGTATTACAATTGTTCCACGTGATACTCGTCAAAACTTTTTCTCTAATAACTGCGCGAAAAGCATGTATTCTTGCTTAATACAGCGAAACAAGCTGTTTTAGACCGAAACGAGCTAAATCACAACACATCGGTTTTACAAGTGTTCCTCTGATACGCGTCAAAACTTTTTCTCTTTTAACTGCGCGAAAAGCATGTATTCTTGCTTAATACAACGAAACAAGCTGTTTTAGACCGAAACGAGCTAAATCACAACACATCGGTTTTACAAGTGTTCCTCTGATACGCGTCTAAACTTTTTCTCTTATAACTGCGCGAAAAGCATGTATTCGTGCTTAATACAACGAAACAAGCTGTTTTACACCAAAACGAGCTAAATCACAACACATCGGTTTTACAAGTGTTCCTCTGATACGCGTCAAAACTTTTTTCAATTATAACTGCACGAAAAGCATGTATTCGTGCTTAGTTCAACGAAACAAGCTGTTTTAGAGCGAAACGAGGTAAATCTGAACACATTGGTTTTACAAGTGTTCCTCTGATACGCGTCAAAACTTTTTCTCTGATAACTGCGCGAAAAGAATGTATTCTTGCTTAATACAACGAAACAAGCTGTTTTAGACCGAAACGAGCCAAATCACAACACATCGGTATTACAATTGTTCCACGTGATACTCGTCAAAACGTTTTCTCTAATAACTGCGCGAAAGGCATGTATTCTTGCTTAATACAGCGAAACAAGCTGTTTTAGACCGAAACGAGCTAAATCACAACACATCGGTTTTACAAGTGTCCACGTGATATTCGTCAAAACTTTTTCTCTTATAACTGCGCGAAAAGCATGTATTCGTGCTTAATACAACGAAACAAGCTGTTTTAGACCGAGATGAGCTAAATCTGAACACATCGGTTTTACAAGTGTTCCTCTGATACGCGTCTAAACTTTTTCTCTTATAACTGCGCGAAAAGCATGTATTTGTGCTTAATACGACGAAACAAGCTGTTTTAGACCGAAACGAGCTAAATCTGAACACATCGGTTTTACCAGTGTCCCTGTGACACGTGTCAAAACTTTTTCTCTTATAACTGCGCGAAAAGCATGTATTCTTGCTTAATACAGCGAAACAAGCTGTTTTAGACCGAAACGAGCTAAATCACAACACATCGGTTTTACAAGTGTTCCTCTGATACGCGTCAAAACTTTTTTCAATTATAACTGCGCGAAAAGCATGTATTCGTGCTTAGTTCAACGAAACAAGCTGTTTTAGACCGAAACGAGGTAAATCTGAACACATTGGTTTTACAAGTGTTCCTCTGATACGCGTCAAAACTTTTTCTCTGATAACTGCGCGAAAAGAATGTATTCTTGCTTAATACAACGAAACAAGCTGTTTTAGACCGAAACGAGTCAAATCACAACACATCGGTATTACAATTGTTCCACGTGATACTCGTCAAAACTTTTTCTCTAACTGCGCGAAAAGCATGTATTCTTGCTTAATACAGCGAAACAAGCTGTTTTAGACCGAAACGAGCTAAATCACAACACATCGGTTTTACAAGTGTTCCTCTGATACACGTCAAAACGTTTTCTCTTTTAACTGCGCGAAAAGCATGTATTCTTGCTTAATACAACGAAACAAGCTGTTTTAGACCGAAACGAGCTAAATCACAACACATCGGTTTTACAAGTGTTCCTCTGATACGCGTCTAAACTTTTTCTCTTATAACTGTGCGAAAAGCATGTATTCGTGCTTAATACAACGAAACAAGCTGTTTTACACCAAAACGAGCTAAATCACAACACATCGGTTTTACAAGTTTTCCTCTGATAGGCGTCAAAACTTTTTTCAATTATAACTGCGCGAAAAGCATGTATTCTTGCTTAATACAGCGAAACAAGCTGTTTTAGACCGAAACGAGTTAAATCACAACACATCGGTTTTACAAGTGTTCCTCTGATACGCGTCAAAACTTTTTCTCTGATAACTGCGCGAAAAGAATGTATTCTTGCTTAATACAACGAAACAAGCTGCTTTAGACCGAAACGAGCCCAATCACAACACATCGATATTACAATTGTTCCACGTGATACTCGTCAAAACTTTTTCTCTAATAACTGCGCGAAAAGCATGTATTCTTGCTTAATACAGCGAAACAAGCTGTTTTAGACCGAAACGAGCTAAATCACAACACATCGGTTTTACAAGTGTTCCTCTGATACGCGTCAAAACTTTTTCTCTTTTAACTGCGCGAAAAGCATGTATTCTTGCTTAATACATCGAAACGAGCTGTTTTAGACCGAAACGAGCTAAATCACAACACATCGGTTTTACAAGTGTTCCTCTGATACGCGCCTAAACTTTTTCTCTTATAACTGCGCGAAAAGCATGTATTCGTGCTTAATAGAACGAAACAAGCTGTTTTACACCAAAACGAGCTAGATCTTAACACATCGGTTTTACAAGTGTCCCTGTGACACGCGTCAAAACTTTTTCTCTTATAACTGCGCGAAAAGCACGTATTCTTGCTTAATACAGCGAAACAAGCTGTTTTAGACCAAAACCAGCTAAATCACAACGCATCGGTTTTACAAGTCTTCCTCTGATACGCGTCACAACTTTTTTCTCTTATAACTGCGCGAAAAGCCTGTATTCGTGCTTACTACAACGAAACAAGTTGTTTTAGACCGAAACGAGCTAAATTTGAACACATCGGTTTTACAAGTGTCCCTGTGACACGCGTCAAAACTTTTTCTCTTATAACTGTGCGAAAAGCATGTATTCTTGCTTAATACAGCGAAACAAGCTGTTTTAGACCGAAACGAGCTAAATCACAACACATCGGTTTTACAAGTGTTCCTCTGATACGCGTCAAAACTTTTTCTCTTATAACTGCTCGAAAAGCATGTATTCTTGCTTAATACAACGAAACAACCTGTTTTAGACCGAAACGAGCTAAATCACAATACATCGGTTTTTCAAGTGTCCCTGTGACACGCGTCAAAACTTTTTCTCTTATACCAGCGCGAAAAGCATGTATTCTTGCTTAATACAGCGAAACAAGCTGTTTTAGACCGAAACGAGCTAAATCACAACACATCGGTTTTACAAGTGTCCACGTGATATTCGTCAAAACTTTTTCTCTTATAACTGCGCGAAAAGCATGTATTCGTGCTTAATACAACGAAACAAGCTGTTTTAGACCGAGATGAGCTAAATCTGAACACATCGGTTTTACAAGTGTCTCTCTAATACGCGTCAAAAGTTTTTCTTCTATAACTGCGCGAAAAGCATGTATTCGTGCTTAATACAACGAATCAAGCTGTTTTAGACCGAAACGAGCTAGATCTGAACACGTCGGTTTTACACGTGTCCCTGTGACACGCGTCAAAACTTTTTCTCTTATAACTGCGCGAAAAGCACGTATTCTTGCTTAATACAGCGAAACAAGCTGTTTTAGACCGAAACGAGCTAAATCACAACACATCGGTTTTACAAGTGCTCCTCTGATACGCGTCAAAACTTTTTTCTCCTATAACTGTGCGAAAAGCATGTATTCGTGCTTAGTTTAACGAAACAAGCTGTTTTAGACCGAAACGGGGTAAATCTGAACACATCGGTTTTACAAGTGTCCCTGTGACATGCCTCTAAACCTTTTTCTCTTATACCTGCGCGAAAAGCATGTATTCGTGCTTAATACAACGAAACAAGCTGTTTTAGACCGAAACGAGCTAAATCTGAACACATCGGTTTTACAAGTGTCCCTGTGACACGCGTCACAACTTTTCCTCTTATAACTGCGCGAAAAGCATGTATTCTTGCTTAATACAGAGAAACAAGCTGTTTTAGACCGAAACGAGTTAAATCACAACACATCGGTTTTACAAGTGTTCCTCTGATACGCGTCAAAACTTTTTCTCTTATAACTGCGCGAAAAGCATGTATTCGTGCTTAATAAAACGAAACAAGCTGTTTTAGACCGAAACGAGTTGTATCTGAACGCATCGGTTTTACAAGTATCCACGTGATACTCGTCAAAACTTTTTCTCTTATAACTGCGCGAAAAGCATGTATTCGTGCTTAATACAACGAATCAAGCTGTTTTAGACCAAAACGAGCTAGATCTGAACACGTCGGTTTTACACGTGTCCTTGTGACACGCGTCAAAACTTTTTCTCTTATAACTGCGCGAAAAGCACGTATTCTTGCTTAATACAGCGAAACAAGCTGTTTTAGACCGAAACGAGCTAAATCACAACACATCGGTTTTACAAGTGCTCCTCTGATACGCGTCAAAACTTTTTTCTCTTATAACTGCGCGAAAAGCATGTATTCGTGCTTAGTCTAACGAAACAAGCTGTTTTAGACCGAAACGGGGTAAATCTGAACACATCGGTTTTACAAGTGTCCCTGTGACATGCCTTTAAAACTTTTTCTCTTATAACTGCGCGAAAAGCATGTATACTTGCTTAATACAGCGAAACAAGCTGTTTTAGACCGAAACGAGCTAAATCACAACACATCGGCTTTACAAGTGTTCCTCTGATACGCGTCAAATCTTTTTCTCTTATAACTGCGCGAAAAGCATGTATTCTTGCTTAATACAACGAAGCAAGCTGTTTTAGACCGAAACGAGCTAAATCACAACACATCGGTTTTACAAGTGTTCCTCTGATACGCGTCTAAACTTTTTCTCTTATAACTGCGCGAAAAGCATGTATTCGTGCTTAATACAACGAAACAAGCTGTTTTAGACCGAAACGAGCTAAATCTGAACACATCGGTTTTACAAGTGTCCCTGTGACACGCGTCAAAACTTTTTCTCTTATAACTGCGCGAAAAGCATGTATTCGTGCTTAATACGACGAAAAAAGCTGTTTTAGACCGAAACGAGCTAAATCTGAACACATCGGTTTTACCAGTGTCCCTGTGACACGCGTCAAAACTTTTTCTCTTATAACTGCGCGAAAAGCATGTATTCTTGCTTAATACAGCGAAACAAGCTGTTTTAGACCGAAACGAGCTAAATCACAACACATCGGTTTTACAAGTGTTCCTCTGATACGCGCAAAACTTTTTCTCTTATAACTGCGCGAAAAGCATGTATTCTTGCTTAATACAACGAAACAAGCTGTTATAGACCGAAACGAGCTAAATCACAACACATCGGTTTTACAAGTGTTCCTCTGATACGCGTCTAAACTTTTTCTCTTATAACTGCGCGAAAAGCATGTATTCGTGCTTAATACGACGAAAAAAGCTGTTTTAGACCGAAACGAGCTAAATCTGAACACATCGGTTTTACCAGTGTCCCTGTGACACGCGTCAAAACTTTTTCTCTTATAACTGCGCGAAAAGCATGTATTCTTGCTTAATACAGCGAAACAAGCTGTTTTAGACCGAAACGAGCTAAATCACAACACATCGGTTTTACAAGTGTTCCTCTGATACGCGCAAAACTTTTTCTCTTATAACTGCGCGAAAAGCATGTATTCTTGCTTAATACAACGAAACAAGCTGTTATAGACCGAAACGAGCTAAATCACAGCACATCGGTTTTACAAGTGTTCCTCTGATACGCGTCTAAACTTTTTCTCTTATAACTGCACGAAAAGCATGCATTCTTGCTTAATACAACGAAACAAGCTGTTTTACACCAAAACGAGCTAGATCTGAACACATCGGTTTTACAAGTGTCCCTGTGACACGCGTCAAAACTTTTTCTCTTATAGCTGCGGGAAAAGCATGTATTCGTGCTTAATACAACGAAACAAGCTGTTTTACACCAAAACGAGCTAGATCTGAACACATCGGTTTTACAAGTGTCCCTGTGACACGCGTCAAAACTTTTTCTCATAACTGCGCGAAAAGCATGTATTCGTGCTTAATACAACGAATCAAGCTGTTTTAGACCGAGATGAGCTAAATCTGAACACATCGGTTTTACAAGTGTCTCTCTAATACGCGTCAAAAGTTTTTCTTCTATAACTGCGCGAAAAGCATGTATTCGTGCTTAAAACAACGAAACAAGCTGTTTTATACCAAAACGAGCTATATCTGAACACATCGGTTTTACACGTGTCCCTGTGACACGCGTCAAAACTTTTTCTCTTATAACTGCGCGAAAAGCACGTATTCTTGCTTAATACAGCAAAACAAGCTGTTTTAGACCGAAACGAGCTAAATCACAACACATCGGTTTTACAAGTGTTCCTCTGATACGCGTCTAAACTTTTTCTCTTATAACTGCGCGAAAAGCATGTATTCGTGCTTAATACAACGAAACAAGCTGTTTTAGACCGAAACGAGCTAAATCTGAACACATCGGTTTTACAAGTGTCCCTGTGACACGCGTCAAAACTTTTTCTCTTATAACTGCGCGAAAAGCATGTATTCTTGCTTAATACAGCGAAACAAGCTGTTTTAGACCGAAACGAGCTAAATCACAACACATCGGTTTTACAAGTGTTCCTCTGATACGCGCAAAACTTTTTCTCTTATAACTGCACGAAAAGCATGCATTCTTGCTTAATACAACGAAACAAGCTGTTTTACACCAAAACGAGCTAGATCTGAACACATCGGTTTTACAAGTGTCCCTGTGACACGCGTCAAAACTTTTTCTCTTATAGCTGCGGGAAAAGCACGTATTCTTGCTTAATACAACGAAACAAGCTGTTTTAGACCGAAACGAGCTAAATCACAACACATCGGTTTTACAAGTGTTCCTCTGATAAGCGTCAAAACTTTTTTCTCTTATAACTGCGCGAAAAGCATGTATTCTTGCTTAATACAACGAAACAAGCTGTTTTAGACCGAAACGAGCTAAATCACAACACATCGGTTTTAGAAGTGTCCACGTGATATTCGTCAAAACTTTTTCTCTTATAACTGCGCGAAAAGCATGTATTCTTGCTTAATACAACGAAACAAGCTGTTTTACACCAAAACGAGCTAGATCTGAACACATCGGTTTTACAAGTGTCCCTGTGACACGCGTCAAAACTTTTTCTCTTATAGCTGCGGGAAAAGCACGTATTCTTGCTTAATACAACGAAACAAGCTGTTTTAGACCGAAACGAGCTAAATCACAACACATCGGTTTTAGAAGTGTCCCTGTGACACGCGTCTAAACTTTTTCTCTTATAACTGCACGAAAAGCATGCATTCTTGCTTAATACAACGAAACAAGCTGTTTTACACCAAAACGAGCTAGATCTGAACACATCGGTTTTACAAGTGTCCCTGTGACACGCGTCAAAACTTTTTCTCTTATAGCTGCGGGAAAAGCACGTATTCTTGCTTAATACAACGAAACAAGCTGTTTTAGACCAAAACGAGCTAAATCACAACACATCGGTTTTACAAGTGTTCCTCTGATAAGCGTCAAAACTTTTTTCTCTTATAACTGCGCGAAAAGCATGTATTCTTGCTTAATACAACGAAACAAGCTGTTTTAGACCGAAACGAGCTAAATCACAACACATCGGTTTTAGAAGTGTCCCTGTGACACGCGTCAAAACTTTTTCTCTTATAACTGCGCGAAAAGCATGTATTCTTGCTTAATACAGCGAAACAAGCTGTTTTAGACCGAAACGAGCTAAATCGCAACACATCGGTTTTACAAGTGTTCCTCTGATACGCGTCAACTTTTTTCTCTTATAAATGCGCGAAAAGCATGTATTCGTGCTTAATACAACGAAACAAGTTGTTTTGGACCGAAACGAGCTAAATCTGAACACATCGGTTTTACAAGTGTCCCTGTGACACGCGTCAAAACTTTTTCTCTTATAACTGCGCGAAAAGAATGTATTCTTGCTTAATACAGCGAAACAAGTTGTTCTAGACCGAAACAACCTAAATCACAACACATCGGTTTTACAAGTGTTCCTCTGATACGCGTCAAAACTTTTTCTCTTATAACTCGCGAAAAGCCTGTATTCTTGCTTAATACAACGAAACAACCTGTTTTAGACCGAAACGGGCTAAATCACAACACATCGGTTTTACAAGTGTCCCTGTGACACGCGTCAAAACTTTTTCTCTTATACCTGCGCGAAAAGCATGTATTCTTGCTTAATACAGCGAAACAAGCTGTTTTAGACCGAAACGAGCTAAATCACAACACATCGGTTTTACAAGTGTCCACGTGATATTCGTCAAACCTTTTTCTCTTATACCTGCGCGAAAAGCATGTATTCGTGCTTAATACAACGAAACAAGCTGTTTTAGACCGAACCGAGCTAAATCTGAACACATCGGTTTTACAAGTGTCCCTGTGACACGCGTCAAAACTTTTTCTCATAACTGCGCGAAAAGCATGTATTCGTGCTTAATACAACGAATCAAGCTGTTTTAGACCGAGATGAGCTAAATCTGAACACATCGGTTTTACAAGTGTCTCTCTAATACGCGTCAAAAGTTTTTCTTCTATAACTGCGCGAAAAGCATGTATTCGTGCTTAAAACAACGAAACAAGCTGTTTTATACCAAAACGAGCTATATCTGAACACATCGGTTTTACACGTGTCCCTGTGACACGCGTCAAAACTTTTTCTCTTATAACTGCGCGAAAAGCACGTATTCTTGCTTAATACAGCAAAACAAGCTGTTTTAGACCGAAACGAGCTAAATCACAACACATCGGTTTTACAAGTGTTCCTCTGATACGCGTCTAAACTTTTTCTCTTATAACTGCGCGAAAAGCATGTATTCGTGCTTAATACAACGAAACAAGCTGTTTTAGACCGAAACGAGCTAAATCTGAACACATCGGTTTTACAAGTGTCCCTGTGACACGCGTCAAAACTTTTTCTCTTATAACTGCGCGAAAATCATGTATTCTTGCTTAATACAGCGAAACAAGCTGTTTTAGACCGAAACGAGCTAAATCACAACACATCGGTTTTACAAGTGTTCCTCTGATACGCGCAAAACTTTTTCTCTTATAACTGCGCGAAAAGCATGTATTCTTGTTTAATACAACGAAACAAGCTGTTATAGACCGAAACGAGCTAAATCACAACACATCGGTTTTACAAGTGTTCCTCTGATACGCGTCTAAACTTTTTCTCTTATAACTCGCGAAAAGCCTGTATTCTTGCTTAATACAACGAAACAACCTGTCTTAGACCGAAACGGGCTAAATCACAACACATCGGTTTTACAAGTGTCCCTGTGACACGCGTCAAAACTTTTTCTCTTATACCTGCGCGAAAAGCATGTATTCTTGCTTAATACAGCGAAACAAGCTGTTTTAGACCGAAACGAGCTAAATCACAACACATCGGTTTTACAAGTGTCCACGTGATATTCGTCAAAACTTTTTCTCTTATAACTGCGCGAAAAGCATGTATTCGTGCTTAATACAACGAAACAAGCTGTTTTAGACCGAACCGAGCTAAATCTGAACACATCGGTTTTACAAGTGTCCCTGTGACACGCGTCAAAACTTTTTCTCATAACTGCGCGAAAAGCATGTATTCGTGCTTAATACAACGAATCAAGCTGTTTTAGACCGAGATGAGCTAAATCTGAACACATCGGTTTTACAAGTGTCTCTCTAATACGCGTCAAAAGTTTTTCTTCTATAACTGCGCGAAAAGCATGTATTCGTGCTTAAAACAACGAAACAAGCTGTTTTATACCAAAACGAGCTATATCTGAACACATCGGTTTTACACGTGTCCCTGTGACACGCGTCAAAACTTTTTCTCTTATAACTGCGCGAAAAGCACGTATTCTTGCTTAATACAGCAAAACAAGCTGTTTTAGACCGAAACGAGCTAAATCACAACACATCGGTTTTACAAGTGTTCCTCTGATACGCGTCTAAACTTTTTCTCTTATAACTGCGCGAAAAGCATGTATTCGTGCTTAATACAACGAAACAAGCTGTTTTAGACCGAAACGAGCTAAATCTGAACACATCGGTTTTACAAGTGTCCCTGTGACACGCGTCAAAACTTTTTCTCTTATAACTGCGCGAAAATCATGTATTCTTGCTTAATACAGCGAAACAAGCTGTTTTAGACCGAAACGAGCTAAATCACAACACATCGGTTTTACAAGTGTTCCTCTGATACGCCTCAAAACTTTTTCTCTTATAACTGCGCGAAAAGCATGTATTCTTGCTTAATACAACGAAACAAGCTGTTTTAGACCGAAACGAGCTAAATCACAACACATCGGTTTTACAAGTGTTCCTCTGATACGCGTCTAAACTTTTTCTCTTATAACTGCGCGAAAAGCATGTATTCGTGCTTAATACGACGAAACAAGCTGTTTTAGACCGAAACGAGCTAAATCTGAACACATCGGTTTTACCAGTGTCCCTGTGACACGCGTCAAAACTTTTTCTCTTATAACTGCACGAAAAGCATGTATTCTTGCTTAATACAGCGAAACAAGCTGTTTTAGACCGAAACGAGCTAAATCACAACACATCGGTTTTACAAGTGTTCCTCTGATACGCGCAAAACTTTTTCTCTTATAACTGCGCGAAAAGCATGTATTCTTGCTTAATACAACGAAACAAGCTGTTATAGACCGAAACGAGCTAAATCACAACACATCGGTTTTACAAGTGTTCCTCTGATACGCGTCTAAACTTTTTCTCTTATAACTGCACGAAAAGCATGCATTCTTGCTTAATACAACGAAACAAGCTATTTTACACCAAAACGAGCTAGATCTGAACACATCGGTTTTACAAGTGTCCCTGTGACACGCGTCAAAACTTTTTCTCTTATAGCTGCGGGAAAAGCACGTATTCTTGCTTAATACAACGAAACAAGCTGTTTTAGACCAAAACGAGCTAAATCACAACACATCGGTTTTACAAGTGTTCCTCTGATAAGCGTCAAAACTTTTTTCTCTTATAACTGCGCGAAAAGCATGTATTCTTGCTTAATACAACGAAACAAGCTGTTTTAGACCGAAACGAGCTAAATCACAACACATCGGTTTTAGAAGTGTCCCTGTGACACGCGTCAAAACTTTTTCTCTTATAACTGCGCGAAAAGCATGTATTCTTGCTTAATACAGCGAAACAAGCTGTTTTAGACCGAAACGAGCTAAATCGCAACACATCGGTTTTACAAGTGTTCCTCTGATACGCGTCAACTTTTTTCTCCTATAAATGCGCGAAAAGCATGTATTCGTGCTTAATACAACGAAACAAGTTGTTTTGGACCGAAACGAGCTAAATCTGAACACATCGGTTTTACAAGTGTCCCTGTGACACGCGTCAAAACTTTTTCTCTTATAACTGCGCGAAAAGAATGTATTCTTGCTTAATACAGCGAAACAAGTTGTTCTAGACCGAAACAAGCTAAATCACAACACATCGGTTTTACAAGTGTTCCTCTGATACGCGTCAAAACTTTTTCTCTTATAACTCGCGAAAAGCCTGTATTCTTGCTTAATACAACGAAACAACCTGTTTTAGACCGAAACGGGCTAAATCACAACACATCGGTTTTACAAGTGTCCCTGTGACACGCGTCAAAACTTTTTCTCTTATACCTGCGCGAAAAGCATGTATTCTTGCTTAATACAGCGAAACAAGCTGTTCTAGACCGAAACGAGCTAAATCACAACACATCGGTTTTACAAGTGTCCACGTGATATTCGTCAAAACTTTTTCTCTTATAACTGCGCGAAAAGCATGTATTCGTGCTTAATACAACGAAACAAGCTGTTTTAGACCGAACCGAGCTAAATCTGAACACATCGGTTTTACAAGTGTCCCTGTGACACGCGTCAAAACTTTTTCTCATAACTGCGCGAAAAGCATGTATTCGTGCTTAATACAACGAATCAAGCTGTTTTAGACCGAGATGAGCTAAATTTGAACACATCGGTTTTACAAGTGTCTCTCTAATACGCGTCAAAAGTTTTTCTTCTATAACTGCGCGAAAAGCATGTATTCGTGCTTAAAACAACGAAACAAGCTGTTTTATACCAAAACGAGCTATATCTGAACACATCGGTTTTACACGTGTCCCTGTGACACGCGTCAAAACTTTTTCTCTTATAACTGCGCGAAAAGCACGTATTCTTGCTTAATACAGCAAAACAAGCTGTTTTAGACCGAAACGAGCTAAATCACAACACATCGGTTTTACAAGTGTTCCTCTGATACGCGTCAAAACTTTTTTTCTCTTATAACTGCGCGAAAAGCATGTATTCCTGCTTAGTCCAACGAAACAAGTTGTTTTAGACCGAAACGAGGTAAATCTGAACAAATCGGTTTTACAAGTGTCCCTGTGACACGCGTCACAACTTTTTCTCTTATAACTGCGCGAAAAGCATGTATTCGTGCTTAATACAACGAATCAAGCTGTTTTAGACCGAAACGAGCTAGATCTGAACACGTCGGTTTTACACGTGTCCCTGTGACACGCGTCAAAACTTTTTCTCTTATAACTGCGCGAAAAGCACGTATTCTTGCTTAATACAGCAAAACAAGCTGTTTTAGACCGAAACGAGCTAAATCACAACACATCGGTTTTACAAGTGCTCTGATACGCGTCAAAACTTATTCTCTTATAACTGCGCGAAAAGCATGTATTCTTGCTTAATACAGCGAAACAAGCTGTTTTAGACCAAAACGAGCTAAATCACAACACATCGGTTTTACAAGTATTCCTCTGATACGCGTCAAAACTTTTTTCTCTTATAACTGCGCGAAAAGCATGTATTCGTGCTTGATACAACGAAACAAGTTATTTTAGACCGAAACGAGCTAAATCTGAACACATCGATTTTACAAGTGTCCCTGTGACTCGCGTCAAAACTTTTTCTCTTATAACTGCGCGAAAAGCATGTATTCGTGCTTAATACGACAAAACAAGCTGTTTTAGACCGAAACGAGCTAAATCTGAACACATCGGTTTTACCAGTGTCCCTGTGACACGCGTCAAAACTTTTTCTCTTATAACTGCGCGAAAAGCATGTATTCTTGCTTAATACAGCGAAACAAGCTGTTTTAGACCGAAACGAGCTAAATCACAACACATCGGTTTTACAAGTGTTCCTCTGATACGCGCAAAACTTTTTCTCTTATAACTGCGCGAAAAGCATGTATTCTTGTTTAATACAACGAAACAAGCTGTTATAGACCGAAACGAGCTAAATCACAACACATCGGTTTTACAAGTGTTCCTCTGATACGCGTCTAAACTTTTTCTCTTATAACTCGCGAAAAGCCTCTATTCTTGCTTAATACAACGAAACAACCTGTCTTAGACCGAAACGGGCTAAATCACAACACATCGGTTTTACAAGTGTCCCTGTGACACGCGTCAAAACTTTTTCTCTTATACCTGCGCGAAAAGCATGTATTCTTGCTTAATACAGCGAAACAAGCTGTTTTAGACCGAAACGAGCTAAATCACAACACATCGGTTTTACAAGTGTCCACGTGATATTCGTCAAAACTTTTTCTCTTATAACTGCGCGAAAAGCATGTATTCGTGCTTAATACAACGAAACAAGCTGTTTTAGACCGAACCGAGCTAAATCTGAACACATCGGTTTTACAAGTGTCCCTGTGACACGCGTCAAAACTTTTTCTCATAACTGCGCGAAAAGCATGTATTCGTGCTTAATACAACGAATCAAGCTGTTTTAGACCGAGATGAGCTAAATCTGAACACATCGGTTTTACAAGTGTCTCTCTAATACGCGTCAAAAGTTTTTCTTCTATAACTGCGCGAAAAGCATGTATTCGTGCTTAAAACAACGAAACAAGCTGTTTTATACCAAAACGAGCTATATCTGAACACATCGGTTTTACACGTGTCCCTGTGACACGCGTCAAAACTTTTTCTCTTATAACTGCGCGAAAAGCACGTATTCTTGCTTAATACAGCAAAACAAGCTGTTTTAGACCGAAACGAGCTAAATCACAACACATCGGTTTTACAAGTGTTCCTCTGATACGCGTCTAAACTTTTTCTCTTATAACTGCGCGAAAAGCATGTATTCGTGCTTAATACAACGAAACAAGCTGTTTTAGACCGAAACGAGCTAAATCTGAACACATCGGTTTTACAAGTGTCCCTGTGACACGCGTCAAAACTTTTTCTCTTATAACTGCGCGAAAATCATGTATTCTTGCTTAATACAGCGAAACAAGCTGTTTTAGACCGAAACGAGCTAAATCACAACACATCGGTTTTACAAGTGTTCCTCTGATACGCCTCAAAACTTTTTCTCTTATAACTGCGCGAAAAGCATGTATTCTTGCTTAATACAACGAAACAAGCTGTTTTAGACCGAAACGAGCTAAATCACAACACATCGGTTTTACAAGTGTTCCTCTGATACGCGTCTAAACTTTTTCTCTTATAACTGCGCGAAAAGCATGTATTCGTGCTTAATACGACGAAACAAGCTGTTTTAGACCGAAACGAGCTAAATCTGAACACATCGGTTTTACCAGTGTCCCTGTGACACGCGTCAAAACTTTTTCTCTTATAACTGCACGAAAAGCATGTATTCTTGCTTAATACAGCGAAACAAGCTGTTTTAGACCGAAACGAGCTAAATCACAACACATCGGTTTTACAAGTGTTCCTCTGATACGCGCAAAACTTTTTCTCTTATAACTGCGCGAAAAGCATGTATTCTTGCTTAATACAACGACACAAGCTGTTATAGACCGAAACGAGCTAAATCACAACACATCGGTTTTACAAGTGTTCCTCTGATACGCGTCTAAACTTTTTCTCTTATAACTGCACGAAAAGCATGCATTCTTGCTTAATACAACGAAACAAGCTGTTTTACACCAAAACGAGCTAGATCTGAACACATCGGTTTTACAAGTGTCCCTGTGACACGCGTCAAAACTTTTTCTCTTATAGCTGCGGGAAAAGCACGTATTCTTGCTTAATACAACGAAACAAGCTGTTTTAGACCAAAACGAGCTAAATCACAACACATCGGTTTTACAAGTGTTCCTCTGATAAGCGTCAAAACTTTTTTCTCTTATAACTGCGCGAAAAGCATGTATTCTTGCTTAATACAACGAAACAAGCTGTTTTAGACCGAAACGAGCTAAATCACAACACATCGGTTTTAGAAGTGTCCCTGTGACACGCGTCAAAACTTTTTCTCTTATAACTGCGCGAAAAGCATGTATTCTTGCTTAATACAGCGAAACAAGCTGTTTTAGACCGTAACGAGCTAAATCGCAGCACATCGGTTTTACAAGTGTTCCTCTGATACGCGTCAACTTTTTTCTCCTATAAATGCGCGAAAAGCATGTATTCGTGCTTAATACAACGAAACAAGTTGTTTTGGACCGAAACGAGCTAAATCTGAACACATCGGTTTTACAAGTGTCCCTGTGACACGCGTCAAAACTTTTTCTCTTATAACTGCGCGAAAAGAATGTATTCTTGCTTAATACAGCGAAACAAGTTGTTCTAGACCGAAACAAGCTAAATCACAACACATCGGTTTTACAAGTGTTCCTCTGATACGCGTCAAAACTTTTTCTCTTATAACTCGCGAAAAGCCTGTATTCTTGCTTAATACAACGAAACAACCTGTTTTAGACCGAAACGGGCTAAATCACAACACATCGGTTTTACAAGTGTCCCTGTGACACGCGTCAAAACTTTTTCTCTTATACCTGCGCGAAAAGCATGTATTCTTGCTTAATACAGCGAAACAAGCTGTTCTAGACCGAAACGAGCTAAATCACAACACATCGGTTTTACAAGTGTCCACGTGATATTCGTCAAAACTTTTTCTCTTATAACTGCGCGAAAAGCATGTATTCGTGCTTAATACAACGAAACAAGCTGTTTTAGACCGAACCGAGCTAAATCTGAACACATCGGTTTTACAAGTGTCCCTGTGACACGCGTCAAAACTTTTTCTCATAACTGCGCGAAAAGCATGTATTCGTGCTTAATACAACGAATCAAGCTGTTTTAGACCGAGATGAGCTAAATTTGAACACATCGGTTTTACAAGTGTCTCTCTAATACGCGTCAAAAGTTTTTCTTCTATAACTGCGCGAAAAGCATGTATTCGTGCTTAAAACAACGAAACAAGCTGTTTTATACCAAAACGAGCTATATCTGAACACATCGGTTTTACACGTGTCCCTGTGACACGCGTCAAAACTTTTTCTCTTATAACTGCGCGAAAAGCACGTATTCTTGCTTAATACAGCAAAACAAGCTGTTTTAGACCGAAACGAGCTAAATCACAACACAACGGTTTTACAAGTGTTCCTCTGATACGCGTCAAAACTTTTTTTCTCTTATAACTGCGCGAAAAGCATGTATTCCTGCTTAGTCCAACGAAACAAGTTGTTTTAGACCGAAACGAGGTAAATCTGAACAAATCGGTTTTACAAGTGTCCCTGTGACACGCGTCACAACTTTTTCTCTTATAACTGCGCGAAAAGCATGTATTCGTGCTTAATACAACGAATCAAGCTGTTTTAGACCGAAACGAGCTAGATCTGAACACGTCGGTTTTACACGTGTCCCTGTGACACGCGTCAAAACTTTTTCTCTTATAACTGCGCGAAAAGCACGTATTCTTGCTTAATACAGCAAAACAAGCTGTTTTAGACCGAAACGAGCTAAATCACAACACATCGGTTTTACAAGTGTTCCTCTGATACGCGTCTAAACTTTTTCTCTTATAACTGCGCGAAAAGCATGTATTCTTGCTTAATACGACGAAACAAGCTGTTTTAGACCGAAACGAGCTAAATCTGAACACATCGGTTTTACCAGTGTCCCTGTGACACGCGTCAAAACTTTTTCTCTTATAACTGCGCGAAAAGCATGTATTCTTGCTTAATACAGCGAAACAAGCTGTTTTAGACCGAAACGAGCTAAATCACAACACATCGGTTTTACAAGTGTTCCTCTGATACGCGCAAAACTTTTTCTCTTATAACTGCGCGAAAAGCATGTATTCTTGCTTAATACAACGAAACAAGCTGTTATAGACCGAAACGAGCTAAATCACAACACATCGGTTTTACAAGTGTTCCTCTGATACGCGTCTAAACTTTTTCTCTTATAACTGCACGAAAAGCATGCATTCTTGCTTAATACAACGAAACAAGCTGTTTTACACCAAAACGAGCTAGATCTGAACACATCGGTTTTACAAGTGTCCCTGTGACACGCGTCAAAACTTTTTCTCTTATAGCTGCGGGAAAAGCACGTATTCTTGCTTAATACAGCGAAACAAGCGGTTTTAGACCAAAACGAGCTAAATCACAACACATCGGTTTTACAAGTGTTCCTCTGATAAGCGTCAAAACTTTTTTCTCTTATAACTGCGCGAAAAGCATGTATTCTTGCTTAATACAACGAAACAAGCTGTTTTAGACCGAAACGAGCTAAATCACAGCACAACGGTTTTAGAAGTGTCCCTGTGACACGCGTCAAAACTTTTTCTCTTATAACTGCGCGAAAAGCATGTATTCTTGCTTAATACAGCGAAACAAGCTGTTTTAGACCGAAACGAGCTAAATCGCAACACATCGGTTTTACAAGTGTTCCTCTGATACGCGTCAACTTTTTTCTCTTATAAATGCGCGAAAAGCATGTATTCGTGCTTAATACAACGAAACAAGTTGTTTTGGACCGAAACGAGCTAAATCTGAACACATCGGTTTTACAAGTGTCCCTGTGACACGCGTCAAAACTTTTTCTCTTATAACTGCGCGAAAAGCATGTATTCTTGCTTAATACAGCGAAACAAGTTGTTCTAGACCGAAACAAGCTAAATCACAACACATCGGTTTTACAAGTGTTCCTCTGATACGCGTCAAAACTTTTTCTCTTATAACTCCGCGAAAAGCCTGTATTCTTGCTTAATAGAACGAAACAACCTGTTTTAGACCGAAACGGGCTAAATCACAACACATCGGTTTTACAAGTGTCCCTGTGACACGCGTCAAAACTTTTTCTCTTATACCTGCGCGAAAAGCATGTATTCTTGCTTAATACAACGAATCAAGCTGTTTTAGACCGAGATGAGCTAAATCTGAACACATCGGTTTTACAAGTGTCTCTCTAATACGCGTCAAAAGTTTTTCTTCTATAACTGCGCTAAAAGCATGTATTCGTGCTTAAAACAACGAAACAAGCTGTTTTATACCAAAACGAGCTATATCTGAACACATCGGTTTTACACGTGTCCCTGTGACACGCGTCAAAACTTTTTCTCTTATAACTGCGCGAAAAGCACGTATTCTTGCTTAATACAGCAAAACAAGCTGTTTTAGACCGAAACGAGCTAAATCACAACACATCGGTTTTACAAGTGTTCCTCTGATACGCGTCAAAACTTTTTTTCTCTTATAACTGCGCGAACAGCATGTATTCCTGCTTAGTCAAACGAAACAAGTTGTTTTAGACCGAAACGAGGTAAATCTGAACACATCGGTTTTACAAGTGTCCCTGTGACACGCGTCACAACTTTTTCTCTTATAACTGCGCGAAAAGCACGTATTCTTGCTTAATACAGCAAAACAAGCTGTTTTAGACCGAAACGAGCTAAATCACAACACATCGGTTTTACAAGTGTTCCTCTGATACGCGTCAAAACTTTTTTTCTCTTATAACTGCGCGAAAAGCATGTATTCCTGCTTAGTCCAACGAAACAAGTTGTTTTAGACCGAAACGAGGTAAATCTGAACACATCGGTTTTACAAGTGTCCCTGTGACACGCGTCACAACTTTTTCTCTTATAACTGCGCGAAAAGCACGTATTCTTGCTTAATACAGCAAAACAAGCTGTTTTAGACCGAAACGAGCTAAATCACAACACATCGGTTTTACAAGTGTTCCTCTGATACGCGTCAAAACTTTTTTTCTCTTATAACTGCGCGAAAAGCATGTATTCCTGCTTAGTCCAACGAAACAAGTTGTTTTAGACCGAAACGAGGTAAATCTGAACACATCGGTTTTACAAGTGTCCCTGTGACCCGCGTCACAACTTTTTCTCTTATAACTGCGCGAAAAGCATGTATTCGTGCTTAATAAAACGAAACAAGCTGTTTTAGACCGAAACGAGCTGTATCTGAACGCATCGGTTTTACAAGTATCCACGTGATACTCGTCAAAACTTTTTCTCTTATAACTGCGCGAAAAGCATGTATTCGTGCTTAATACAACGAATCAAGCTGTTTTAGACCGAAACGAGCTAAATCTGAACACATCGGTTTTACAAGTGTCTCTGTGACACGCCTTTAAAACTTTTTCTCTTATAACTGCGCGAAAAGCATGTATTCCTGCTTAATACAGCGAAACAAGCTGTTTTAGACCGAAACGAGCTAAATCACAACACATCGGCTTTACAAGTGTTCCTCTGATACGCGTCAAATCTTTTTCTCTTATAACTGCGCGAAAAGCATGTATTCTTGCTTAATACATTGAAACAAGCTGTTTTAGACCGAAACGAGCCAAATCACAACACATCGGTATTACAAGTGTCAAAACTTTTTCTCTAATAACTGCGCGAAAAGCATGTATTCTTGCTTAATACAGCGAAACAAGCTGTTTTAGACCGAAACGAGCTAAATCACAACACATCAGTTTTACAAGTGTTCCTCTGATACGCGTAAAAACTTTTTCTCTTATAACTGCGCGAAAAGCATGTATTCTTGCTTAATACAACGAAACAAGCTGTTTTAGACCGAAACGAGCTAAATCACAACACATCGGTTTTACAAGTGTTCCTCTGATACGCGTCTAAACTTTTTCTCTTATAACTGCGCGAAAAGCATGCATTCTTGCTTAATACAACGAAACAAGCTGTTTTACACCAAAACGAGCTAAATCTGAACACATCGGTTTTACAAGTGTTCCTCTGATACGCGTCTAAACTTTTTCTCTTATAACTGCGCGAAAAGCATGTATTCGTGCTTAATACGACGATACAAGCTGTTTTAGACCGAAACGAGCTAAATCTGAACACATCGGTTTTACCAGTGTCCCTGTGACACGCGTCAAAACTTTTTCTCTGATAACTGCGCGAAAAGCATGTATTCTTGCTTAATACAGCGAAACAAGCTGTTTTAGACCGAAACGAGCTAAATCACAACACATCGGTTTTACAAGTGTTCCTCTGATACGCGTCAAAACTTTTTTCAATTATAACTGCGCGAAAAGCATGTATTCGTGCTTAGTTCAACGAAACAAGCTGTTTTAGACCGAAACGAGGTAAATCTGAACACATCGGTATTACAATTGTTCCACGTGATACTCGTCAAAACTTTTTCTCTAATAACTGCGCGAAAAGCACGTATTCTTGCTTAATACAACGAAACAAGCTGTTTTAGGCCGAAACGAGCTAAATCACAACACATCGGTTTTACAAGTGTCCCTGTGACACGCGTCAAAACTTTTTCTCTTATAACTGCGCGAAAAGCACGTATTCTTGCTTAATACAGCGAAACAAGCTGTTTTAGACCAAAACCAGCTAAATCACAACGCATCGGTTTTACAAGTCTTCCTCTGATACGCGTCAAAACTTTTTTCTCTTATAACTGCGCGAAAAGCATGTATTCGTGCTTAATACAACGAAACAAGTTGTTTTAGACCGAAACGAGCTAAATTTGAACACATCGGTTTTACAAGTGTCCCTGTGACACGCGTCAAAACTTTTTCTCTTATAACTGTGCGAAAAGCATGTATTCTTGCTTAATACAGCGAAACAAGCTGTTTTAGACCGAAACGAGCTAAATCACAACACATCGGTTTTACAAGTGTTCCTCTGATACGCGTCAAAACTTTTTCTCTTATAACTGCGCGAAAAGCATGTATTCTTGCTTAATACAACGAAACAACCTGTTTTAGACCGAAACGAGCTAAATCACAACACATCGGTTTTACAAGTGTCCCTGTGACACGCGTCAAAACTTTTTCTCTTATACCTGCGCGAAAAGCATGTATTCTTGCTTAATACAGCGAAACAAGCTGTTTTAGACCGAAACGAGCTAAATCACAACACATCGGTTTTACAAGTGTCCACGTGATATTCGTCACAACTTTTTCTCTTATAACTGCGCGAAAAGCATGTATTCGTGCTTAATACAACGAAACAAGCTGTTTTAGACCGAACCGAGCTAAATCTGAACACATCGGTTTTACAAGTGTCCCTGTGACACGCGTCAAAACTTTTTCTCATAACTGCGCGAAAAGCATGTATTCGTGCTTAATACAACGAATCAAGCTGTTTTAGACCGAGATGAGCTAAATTTGAACACATCGGTTTTACAAGTGTCTCTCTAATACGCGTCAAAAGTTTTTCTTCTATAACTGCGCGAAAAGCATGTATTCGTGCTTAAAACAACGAAACAAGCTGTTTTATACCAAAACGAGCTATATCTGAACACATCGGTTTTACACGTGTCCCTGTGACACGCGTCAAAACTTTTTCTCTTATAACTGCGCGAAAAGCACGTATTCTTGCTTAATACAGCAAAACAAGCTGTTTTAGACCGAAACGAGCTAAATCACAACACAACGGTTTTACAAGTGTTCCTCTGATACGCGTCAAAACTTTTTTTCTCTTATAACTGCGCGAAAAGCATGTATTCCTGCTTAGTCCAACGAAACAAGTTGTTTTAGACCGAAACGAGGTAAATCTGAACAAATCGGTTTTACAAGTGTCCCTGTGACACGCGTCACAACTTTTTCTCTTATAACTGCGCGAAAAGCATGTATTCGTGCTTAATACAACGAATCAAGCTGTTTTAGACCGAAACGAGCTAGATCTGAACACGTCGGTTTTACACGTGTCCCTGTGACACGCGTCAAAACTTTTTCTCTTATAACTGCGCGAAAAGCACGTATTCTTGCTTAATACAGCAAAACAAGCTGTTTTAGACCGAAACGAGCTAAATCACAACACATCGGTTTTACAAGTGTTCCTCTGATACGCGTCTAAACTTTTTCTCTTATAACTGCGCGAAAAGCATGTATTCTTGCTTAATACGACGAAACAAGCTGTTTTAGACCGAAACGAGCTAAATCTGAACACATCGGTTTTACCAGTGTCCCTGTGACACGCGTCAAAACTTTTTCTCTTATAACTGCGCGAAAAGCATGTATTCTTGCTTAATACAGCGAAACAAGCTGTTTTAGACCGAAACGAGCTAAATCACAACACATCGGTTTTACAAGTGTTCCTCTGATACGCGCAAAACTTTTTCTCTTATAACTGCGCGAAAAGCATGTATTCTTGCTTAATACAACGAAACAAGCTGTTATAGACCGAAACGAGCTAAATCACAACACATCGGTTTTACAAGTGTTCCTCTGATACGCGTCTAAACTTTTTCTCTTATAACTGCACGAAAAGCATGCATTCTTGCTTAATACAACGAAACAAGCTGTTTTACACCAAAACGAGCTAGATCTGAACACATCGGTTTTACAAGTGTCCCTGTGACACGCGTCAAAACTTTTTCTCTTATAGCTGCGGGAAAAGCACGTATTCTTGCTTAATACAGCGAAACAAGCGGTTTTAGACCAAAACGAGCTAAATCACAACACATCGGTTTTACAAGTGTTCCTCTGATAAGCGTCAAAACTTTTTTCTCTTATAACTGCGCGAAAAGCATGTATTCTTGCTTAATACAACGAAACAAGCTGTTTTAGACCGAAACGAGCTAAATCACAGCACAACGGTTTTAGAAGTGTCCCTGTGACACGCGTCAAAACTTTTTCTCTTATAACTGCGCGAAAAGCATGTATTCTTGCTTAATACAGCGAAACAAGCTGTTTTAGACCGAAACGAGCTAAATCGCAACACATCGGTTTTACAAGTGTTCCTCTGATACGCGTCAACTTTTTTCTCTTATAAATGCGCGAAAAGCATGTATTCGTGCTTAATACAACGAAACAAGTTGTTTTGGACCGAAACGAGCTAAATCTGAACACATCGGTTTTACAAGTGTCCCTGTGACACGCGTCAAAACTTTTTCTCTTATAACTGCGCGAAAAGCATGTATTCTTGCTTAATACAGCGAAACAAGTTGTTCTAGACCGAAACAAGCTAAATCACAACACATCGGTTTTACAAGTGTTCCTCTGATACGCGTCAAAACTTTTTCTCTTATAACTCCGCGAAAAGCCTGTATTCTTGCTTAATAGAACGAAACAACCTGTTTTAGACCGAAACGGGCTAAATCACAACACATCGGTTTTACAAGTGTCCCTGTGACACGCGTCAAAACTTTTTCTCTTATACCTGCGCGAAAAGCATGTATTCTTGCTTAATACAACGAATCAAGCTGTTTTAGACCGAGATGAGCTAAATCTGAACACATCGGTTTTACAAGTGTCTCTCTAATACGCGTCAAAAGTTTTTCTTCTATAACTGCGCTAAAAGCATGTATTCGTGCTTAAAACAACGAAACAAGCTGTTTTATACCAAAACGAGCTATATCTGAACACATCGGTTTTACACGTGTCCCTGTGACACGCGTCAAAACTTTTTCTCTTATAACTGCGCGAAAAGCACGTATTCTTGCTTAATACAGCAAAACAAGCTGTTTTAGACCGAAACGAGCTAAATCACAACACATCGGTTTTACAAGTGTTCCTCTGATACGCGTCAAAACTTTTTTTCTCTTATAACTGCGCGAACAGCATGTATTCCTGCTTAGTCAAACGAAACAAGTTGTTTTAGACCGAAACGAGGTAAATCTGAACACATCGGTTTTACAAGTGTCCCTGTGACACGCGTCACAACTTTTTCTCTTATAACTGCGCGAAAAGCACGTATTCTTGCTTAATACAGCAAAACAAGCTGTTTTAGACCGAAACGAGCTAAATCACAACACATCGGTTTTACAAGTGTTCCTCTGATACGCGTCAAAACTTTTTTTCTCTTATAACTGCGCGAAAAGCATGTATTCCTGCTTAGTCCAACGAAACAAGTTGTTTTAGACCGAAACGAGGTAAATCTGAACACATCGGTTTTACAAGTGTCCCTGTGACACGCGTCACAACTTTTTCTCTTATAACTGCGCGAAAAGCACGTATTCTTGCTTAATACAGCAAAACAAGCTGTTTTAGACCGAAACGAGCTAAATCACAACACATCGGTTTTACAAGTGTTCCTCTGATACGCGTCAAAACTTTTTTTCTCTTATAACTGCGCGAAAAGCATGTATTCCTGCTTAGTCCAACGAAACAAGTTGTTTTAGACCGAAACGAGGTAAATCTGAACACATCGGTTTTACAAGTGTTCCTGTGACCCGCGTCACAACTTTTTCTCTTATAACTGCGCGAAAAGCATGTATTCGTGCTTAATAAAACGAAACAAGCTGTTTTAGACCGAAACGAGCTGTATCTGAACGCATCGGTTTTACAAGTATCCACGTGATACTCGTCAAAACTTTTTCTCTTATAACTGCGCGAAAAGCATGTATTCGTGCTTAATACAACGAATCAAGCTGTTTTAGACCGAAACGAGCTAAATCTGAACACATCGGTTTTACAAGTGTCTCTGTGACACGCCTTTAAAACTTTTTCTCTTATAACTGCGCGAAAAGCATGTATTCCTGCTTAATACAGCGAAACAAGCTGTTTTAGACCGAAACGAGCTAAATCACAACACATCGGCTTTACAAGTGTTCCTCTGATACGCGTCAAATCTTTTTCTCTTATAACTGCGCGAAAAGCATGTATTCTTGCTTAATACATTGAAACAAGCTGTTTTAGACCGAAACGAGCCAAATCACAACACATCGGTATTACAAGTGTCAAAACTTTTTCTCTAATAACTGCGCGAAAAGCATGTATTCTTGCTTAATACAGCGAAACAAGCTGTTTTAGACCGAAACGAGCTAAATCACAACACATCAGTTTTACAAGTGTTCCTCTGATACGCGTAAAAACTTTTTCTCTTATAACTGCGCGAAAAGCATGTATTCTTGCTTAATACAACGAAACAAGCTGTTTTAGACCGAAACGAGCTAAATCACAACACATCGGTTTTACAAGTGTTCCTCTGATACGCGTCTAAACTTTTTCTCTTATAACTGCGCGAAAAGCATGCATTCTTGCTTAATACAACGAAACAAGCTGTTTTACACCAAAACGAGCTAAATCTGAACACATCGGTTTTACAAGTGTTCCTCTGATACGCGTCTAAACTTTTTCTCTTATAACTGCGCGAAAAGCATGTATTCGTGCTTAATACGACGAAACAAGCTGTTTTAGACCGAAACGAGCTAAATCTGAACACATCGGTTTTACCAGTGTCCCTGTGACACGCGTCAAAACTTTTTCTCTTATAACTGCGCGAAAAGCATGTATTCTTGCTTAATACAGCGAAACAAGCTGTTTTAGACCGAAACGAGCTAAATCACAACACATCGGTTTTACAAGTGTTCCTCTGATACGCGTCAAAACTTTTTTCAATTATAACTGCGCGAAAAGCATGTATTCGTGCTTAGTTCAACGAAACAAGCTGTTTTAGACCGAAACGAGGTAAATCTGAACACATCGGTATTACAATTGTTCCACGTGATACTCGTCAAAACTTTTTCTCTAATAACTGCGCGAAAAGCACGTATTCTTGCTTAATACAACGAAACAAGCTGTTTTAGGCCGAAACGAGCTAAATCACAACACATCGGTTTTACAAGTGTCCCTGTGACACGCGTCAAAACTTTTTCTCTTATAACTGCGCGAAAAGCACGTATTCTTGCTTAATACAGCGAAACAAGCTGTTTTAGACCAAAACCAGCTAAATCACAACGCATCGGTTTTACAAGTCTTCCTCTGATACGCGTCAAAACTTTTTTCTCTTATAACTGCGCGAAAAGCATGTATTCGTGCTTAATACAACGAAACAAGTTGTTTTAGACCGAAACGAGCTAAATTTGAACACATCGGTTTTACAAGTGTCCCTGTGACACGCGTCAAAACTTTTTCTCTTATAACTGTGCGAAAAGCATGTATTCTTGCTTAATACAGCGAAACAAGCTGTTTTAGACCGAAACGAGCTAAATCACAACACATCGGTTTTACAAGTGTTCCTCTGATACGCGTCAAAACTTTTTCTCTTATAACTGCGCGAAAAGCATGTATTCTTGCTTAATACAACGAAACAACCTGTTTTAGACCGAAACGAGCTAAATCACAACACATCGGTTTTACAAGTGTTCCTCTGATACGCCTCAAAACTTTTTCTCTTATAACTGCGCGAAAAGCATGTATTCTTGCTTAATACAACGAAACAAGCTGTTTTAGACCGAAACGAGCTAAATCACAACACATCGGTTTTACAAGTGTTCCTCTGATACGCGTCTAAACTTTTTCTCTTATAACTGCGCGAAAAGCATGTATTCGTGCTTAATACGACGAAACAAGCTGTTTTAGACCGAAACGAGCTAAATCTGAACACATCGGTTTTACCAGTGTCCCTGTGACACGCGTCAAAACTTTTTCTCTTATAACTGCACGAAAAGCATGTATTCTTGCTTAATACAGCGAAACAAGCTGTTTTAGACCGAAACGAGCTAAATCACAACACATCGGTTTTACAAGTGTTCCTCTGATACGCGCAAAACTTTTTCTCTTATAACTGCGCGAAAAGCATGTATTCTTGCTTAATACAACGAAACAAGCTGTTATAGACCGAAACGAGCTAAATCACAACACATCGGTTTTACAAGTGTTCCTCTGATACGCGTCTAAACTTTTTCTCTTATAACTGCACGAAAAGCATGCATTCTTGCTTAATACAACGAAACAAGCTGTTTTACACCAAAACGAGCTAGATCTGAACACATCGGTTTTACAAGTGTCCCTGTGACACGCGTCAAAACTTTTTCTCTTATAGCTGCGGGAAAAGCACGTATTCTTGCTTAATACAACGAAACAAGCTGTTTTAGACCAAAACGAGCTAAATCACAACACATCGGTTTTACAAGTGTTCCTCTGATAAGCGTCAAAACTTTTTTCTCTTATAACTGCGCGAAAAGCATGTATTCTTGCTTAATACAACGAAACAAGCTGTTTTAGACCGAAACGAGCTAAATCACAACACATCGGTTTTAGAAGTGTCCCTGTGACACGCGTCAAAACTTTTTCTCTTATAACTGCGCGAAAAGCATGTATTCTTGCTTAATACAGCGAAACAAGCTGTTTTAGACCGTAACGAGCTAAATCGCAGCACATCGGTTTTACAAGTGTTCCTCTGATACGCGTCAACTTTTTTCTCCTATAAATGCGCGAAAAGCATGTATTCGTGCTTAATACAACGAAACAAGTTGTTTTGGACCGAAACGAGCTAAATCTGAACACATCGGTTTTACAAGTGTCCCTGTGACACGCGTCAAAACTTTTTCTCTTATAACTGCGCGAAAAGAATGTATTCTTGCTTAATACAGCGAAACAAGTTGTTCTAGACCGAAACAAGCTAAATCACAACACATCGGTTTTACAAGTGTTCCTCTGATACGCGTCAAAACTTTTTCTCTTATAACTCGCGAAAAGCCTGTATTCTTGCTTAATACAACGAAACAACCTGTTTTAGACCGAAACGGGCTAAATCACAACACATCGGTTTTACAAGTGTCCCTGTGACACGCGTCAAAACTTTTTCTCTTATACCTGCGCGAAAAGCATGTATTCTTGCTTAATACAGCGAAACAAGCTGTTCTAGACCGAAACGAGCTAAATCACAACACATCGGTTTTACAAGTGTCCACGTGATATTCGTCAAAACTTTTTCTCTTATAACTGCGCGAAAAGCATGTATTCGTGCTTAATACAACGAAACAAGCTGTTTTAGACCGAACCGAGCTAAATCTGAACACATCGGTTTTACAAGTGTCCCTGTGACACGCGTCAAAACTTTTTCTCATAACTGCGCGAAAAGCATGTATTCGTGCTTAATACAACGAATCAAGCTGTTTTAGACCGAGATGAGCTAAATTTGAACACATCGGTTTTACAAGTGTCTCTCTAATACGCGTCAAAAGTTTTTCTTCTATAACTGCGCGAAAAGCATGTATTCGTGCTTAAAACAACGAAACAAGCTGTTTTATACCAAAACGAGCTATATCTGAACACATCGGTTTTACACGTGTCCCTGTGACACGCGTCAAAACTTTTTCTCTTATAACTGCGCGAAAAGCACGTATTCTTGCTTAATACAGCAAAACAAGCTGTTTTAGACCGAAACGAGCTAAATCACAACACAACGGTTTTACAAGTGTTCCTCTGATACGCGTCAAAACTTTTTTTCTCTTATAACTGCGCGAAAAGCATGTATTCCTGCTTAGTCCAACGAAACAAGTTGTTTTAGACCGAAACGAGGTAAATCTGAACAAATCGGTTTTACAAGTGTCCCTGTGACACGCGTCACAACTTTTTCTCTTATAACTGCGCGAAAAGCATGTATTCGTGCTTAATACAACGAATCAAGCTGTTTTAGACCGAAACGAGCTAGATCTGAACACGTCGGTTTTACACGTGTCCCTGTGACACGCGTCAAAACTTTTTCTCTTATAACTGCGCGAAAAGCACGTATTCTTGCTTAATACAGCAAAACAAGCTGTTTTAGACCGAAACGAGCTAAATCACAACACATCGGTTTTACAAGTGTTCCTCTGATACGCGTCTAAACTTTTTCTCTTATAACTGCGCGAAAAGCATGTATTCTTGCTTAATACGACGAAACAAGCTGTTTTAGACCGAAACGAGCTAAATCTGAACACATCGGTTTTACCAGTGTCCCTGTGACACGCGTCAAAACTTTTTCTCTTATAACTGCGCGAAAAGCATGTATTCTTGCTTAATACAGCGAAACAAGCTGTTTTAGACCGAAACGAGCTAAATCACAACACATCGGTTTTACAAGTGTTCCTCTGATACGCGCAAAACTTTTTCTCTTATAACTGCGCGAAAAGCATGTATTCTTGCTTAATACAACGAAACAAGCTGTTATAGACCGAAACGAGCTAAATCACAACACATCGGTTTTACAAGTGTTCCTCTGATACGCGTCTAAACTTTTTCTCTTATAACTGCACGAAAAGCATGCATTCTTGCTTAATACAACGAAACAAGCTGTTTTACACCAAAACGAGCTAGATCTGAACACATCGGTTTTACAAGTGTCCCTGTGACACGCGTCAAAACTTTTTCTCTTATAGCTGCGGGAAAAGCACGTATTCTTGCTTAATACAGCGAAACAAGCGGTTTTAGACCAAAACGAGCTAAATCACAACACATCGGTTTTACAAGTGTTCCTCTGATAAGCGTCAAAACTTTTTTCTCTTATAACTGCGCGAAAAGCATGTATTCTTGCTTAATACAACGAAACAAGCTGTTTTAGACCGAAACGAGCTAAATCACAGCACAACGGTTTTAGAAGTGTCCCTGTGACACGCGTCAAAACTTTTTCTCTTATAACTGCGCGAAAAGCATGTATTCTTGCTTAATACAGCGAAACAAGCTGTTTTAGACCGAAACGAGCTAAATCGCAACACATCGGTTTTACAAGTGTTCCTCTGATACGCGTCAACTTTTTTCTCTTATAAATGCGCGAAAAGCATGTATTCGTGCTTAATACAACGAAACAAGTTGTTTTGGACCGAAACGAGCTAAATCTGAACACATCGGTTTTACAAGTGTCCCTGTGACACGCGTCAAAACTTTTTCTCTTATAACTGCGCGAAAAGCATGTATTCTTGCTTAATACAGCGAAACAAGTTGTTCTAGACCGAAACAAGCTAAATCACAACACATCGGTTTTACAAGTGTTCCTCTGATACGCGTCAAAACTTTTTCTCTTATAACTCCGCGAAAAGCCTGTATTCTTGCTTAATAGAACGAAACAACCTGTTTTAGACCGAAACGGGCTAAATCACAACACATCGGTTTTACAAGTGTCCCTGTGACACGCGTCAAAACTTTTTCTCTTATACCTGCGCGAAAAGCATGTATTCTTGCTTAATACAACGAATCAAGCTGTTTTAGACCGAGATGAGCTAAATCTGAACACATCGGTTTTACAAGTGTCTCTCTAATACGCGTCAAAAGTTTTTCTTCTATAACTGCGCTAAAAGCATGTATTCGTGCTTAAAACAACGAAACAAGCTGTTTTATACCAAAACGAGCTATATCTGAACACATCGGTTTTACACGTGTCCCTGTGACACGCGTCAAAACTTTTTCTCTTATAACTGCGCGAAAAGCACGTATTCTTGCTTAATACAGCAAAACAAGCTGTTTTAGACCGAAACGAGCTAAATCACAACACATCGGTTTTACAAGTGTTCCTCTGATACGCGTCAAAACTTTTTTTCTCTTATAACTGCGCGAACAGCATGTATTCCTGCTTAGTCAAACGAAACAAGTTGTTTTAGACCGAAACGAGGTAAATCTGAACACATCGGTTTTACAAGTGTCCCTGTGACACGCGTCACAACTTTTTCTCTTATAACTGCGCGAAAAGCACGTATTCTTGCTTAATACAGCAAAACAAGCTGTTTTAGACCGAAACGAGCTAAATCACAACACATCGGTTTTACAAGTGTTCCTCTGATACGCGTCAAAACTTTTTTTCTCTTATAACTGCGCGAAAAGCATGTATTCCTGCTTAGTCCAACGAAACAAGTTGTTTTAGACCGAAACGAGGTAAATCTGAACACATCGGTTTTACAAGTGTCCCTGTGACACGCGTCACAACTTTTTCTCTTATAACTGCGCGAAAAGCACGTATTCTTGCTTAATACAGCAAAACAAGCTGTTTTAGACCGAAACGAGCTAAATCACAACACATCGGTTTTACAAGTGTTCCTCTGATACGCGTCAAAACTTTTTTTCTCTTATAACTGCGCGAAAAGCATGTATTCCTGCTTAGTCCAACGAAACAAGTTGTTTTAGACCGAAACGAGGTAAATCTGAACACATCGGTTTTACAAGTGTCCCTGTGACCCGCGTCACAACTTTTTCTCTTATAACTGCGCGAAAAGCATGTATTCGTGCTTAATAAAACGAAACAAGCTGTTTTAGACCGAAACGAGCTGTATCTGAACGCATCGGTTTTACAAGTATCCACGTGATACTCGTCAAAACTTTTTCTCTTATAACTGCGCGAAAAGCATGTATTCGTGCTTAATACAACGAATCAAGCTGTTTTAGACCGAAACGAGCTAAATCTGAACACATCGGTTTTACAAGTGTCTCTGTGACACGCCTTTAAAACTTTTTCTCTTATAACTGCGCGAAAAGCATGTATTCCTGCTTAATACAGCGAAACAAGCTGTTTTAGACCGAAACGAGCTAAATCACAACACATCGGCTTTACAAGTGTTCCTCTGATACGCGTCAAATCTTTTTCTCTTATAACTGCGCGAAAAGCATGTATTCTTGCTTAATACATTGAAACAAGCTGTTTTAGACCGAAACGAGCCAAATCACAACACATCGGTATTACAAGTGTCAAAACTTTTTCTCTAATAACTGCGCGAAAAGCATGTATTCTTGCTTAATACAGCGAAACAAGCTGTTTTAGACCGAAACGAGCTAAATCACAACACATCAGTTTTACAAGTGTTCCTCTGATACGCGTAAAAACTTTTTCTCTTATAACTGCGCGAAAAGCATGTATTCTTGCTTAATACAACGAAACAAGCTGTTTTAGACCGAAACGAGCTAAATCACAACACATCGGTTTTACAAGTGTTCCTCTGATACGCGTCTAAACTTTTTCTCTTATAACTGCGCGAAAAGCATGCATTCTTGCTTAATACAACGAAACAAGCTGTTTTACACCAAAACGAGCTAAATCTGAACACATCGGTTTTACAAGTGTTCCTCTGATACGCGTCTAAACTTTTTCTCTTATAACTGCGCGAAAAGCATGTATTCGTGCTTAATACGACGAAACAAGCTGTTTTAGACCGAAACGAGCTAAATCTGAACACATCGGTTTTACCAGTGTCCCTGTGACACGCGTCAAAACTTTTTCTCTTATAACTGCGCGAAAAGCATGTATTCTTGCTTAATACAGCGAAACAAGCTGTTTTAGACCGAAACGAGCTAAATCACAACACATCGGTTTTACAAGTGTTCCTCTGATACGCGTCAAAACTTTTTTCAATTATAACTGCGCGAAAAGCATGTATTCGTGCTTAGTTCAACGAAACAAGCTGTTTTAGACCGAAACGAGGTAAATCTGAACACATCGGTATTACAATTGTTCCACGTGATACTCGCCAAAACTTTTTCTCTAATAACTGCGCGAAAAGCACGTATTCTTGCTTAATACAACGAAACAAGCTGTTTTAGGCCGAAACGAGCTAAATCACAACACATCGGTTTTACAAGTGTCCCTGTGACACGCGTCAAAACTTTTTCTCTTATAACTGCGCGAAAAGCACGTATTCTTGCTTAATACAGCGAAACAAGCTGTTTTAGACCAAAACCAGCTAAATCACAACGCATCGGTTTTACAAGTCTTCCTCTGATACGCGTCAAAACTTTTTTCTCTTATAACTGCGCGAAAAGCATGTATTCGTGCTTAATACAACGAAACAAGTTGTTTTAGACCGAAACGAGCTAAATTTGAACACATCGGTTTTACAAGTGTCCCTGTGACACGCGTCAAAACTTTTTCTCTTATAACTGTGCGAAAAGCATGTATTCTTGCTTAATACAGCGAAACAAGCTGTTTTAGACCGAAACGAGCTAAATCACAACACATCGGTTTTACAAGTGTTCCTCTGATACGCGTCAAAACTTTTTCTCTTATAACTGCGCGAAAAGCATGTATTCTTGCTTAATACAACGAAACAACCTGTTTTAGACCGAAACGAGCTAAATCACAACACATCGGTTTTACAAGTGTCCCTGTGACACGCGTCAAAACTTTTTCTCTTATACCTGCGCGAAAAGCATGTATTCTTGCTTAATACAGCGAAACAAGCTGTTTTAGACCGAAACGAGCTAAATCACAACACATCGGTTTTACAAGTGTCCACGTGATATTCGTCACAACTTTTTCTCTTATAACTGCGCGAAAAGCATGTATTCGTGCTTAATACAACGAAACAAGCTGTTTTAGACCGAGATGAGCTAAATCTGAACACATCGGTTTTACAAGTGTCTCTCTTATACGCGTCAAACGTTTTTCTTCTATAACTGCGCGAAAAGCATGTATTCGTGCTTAAAACAACGAAACAAGCTGTTTTATACCAAAACGAGTTAAATCACAACACATCGGTTTTACAAGTGTTCCTCTGATACGCGTCAAAACTTTTTCTCTTATAACTGCGCGAAAAGCATGTATTCGTGCTTAATAAAACGAAACAAGCTGTTTTAGACCGAAACGAGTTGTATCTAAACGCATCGGTTTTACAAGTATCCACGTGATACTCGTCAAAACTTTTTCTCTTATAACTGCGCGAAAAGCATGTATTCGTGCTTAATACAACGAATCAAGCTGTTTTAGACCGAAACGAGCTAGATCTGAACACGTCGGTTTTACACGTGTCCCTGTGACACGCGTCAAAACTTTTTCTCTTATAACTGCGCGAAAAGCACGTATTCTTGCTTAATACAGCGAAACAAGCTGTTTTAGACCGAAACGAGCTAAATCACAACACATCGGTTTTACAAGTGCTCCTCTGATACGCGTCAAAACTTTTTTCTCTTATAACTGCGCGAAAAGCATGTATTCGTGCTTAGTCTAACGATACAAGCTGTTTTAGACCGAAACGGGGTAAATCTGAACACATCGGTTTTACAAGTGTCCCTGTGACATGCCTTTAAGACTTTTTCTCTTATACCTGCGCGAAAAGCATGTATTCGTGCTTAATACAACGAAACAAGCTGTTTTAGACCGAAACGAGCTAAATCTGAACACATCGGTTTTACAAGTGTCCCTGTGACACGCGTCAAAACTTTTTCTCTTATAACTGCGCGAAAAGCACGTATTCTTGCTTAATACAGCGAAACAAGCTGTTTTAGCCCGAAACGAGCTAAATCACAACACATCGGTTTTACAAATGCTCCTCTGATACGCGTCAAAACTTTTTTCTCTTATAACTGCGCGAAAAGCATGTATTCGTGCTTAGTCTAACGAAACAAGCTGTTTTAGACCGAAACGGGGTAAATCTGAACACATCGGTTTTACAAGTGTCCCTGTGACATGCCTTTAAAACTTTTTCTCTTATAACTGCGCGAAAAGCATGTATTCTTGCTTAATACAGCGAAACAAGCTGTTTTAGACCGAAACGAGCTAAATCACAACACATCGGCTTTACAAGTGACCCTCTGATACGCGTCAAATCTTTTTCTCTTATAACTGCGCGAAAAGCATGTATTCTTGCTTAATACAACGAAGCAAGCTGTTTTAGACCGAAACGAGCTAAATCACAACACATCGGTTTTACAAGTGTTCCTCTGATACGCGTCTAAACTTTTTCTCTTATAACTGCGCGAAAAGCATGTATTCGTGCTTATTACAACGAAACAAGCTGTTTTAGACCGAAACGAGCTAAATCTGAACACATCGGTTTTACAAGTGTCCCTGTGACACGCGTCAAAACTTTTTCTCTTATAACTGCGCGAAAAGCATGTATTCTTGCTTAATACAGCGAAACAAGCTGTTTTAGACCGAAACGAGCTAAATCACAACACATCGGTTTTACAAGTGTTCCTCTTATACGCGTCAAAACTTTTTCTCTTATAACTGCGCGAAAAGCATGTATTCTTGCTTAATACAACGAAACAAGCTGTTTTAGACCGAAACGAGCTAAATCACAACACATCGGTTTTACAAGTGTTCCTCTGATACGCGTCTAAACTTTTTCTCTTATAACTGCGCGAAAAGCATGTATTCGTGCTTAATACGACGAAACAAGCTGTTTTAGACCGAAACGAGCTAAATCTGAACACATCGGTTTTACCAGTGTCCCTGTGACACGCGTCAAAACTTTTTCTCTTATAACTGCGCGAAAAGCATGTATTCGTGCTTAGTTCAACGAAACAAGCTGTTTTAGACCGAAACGAGGTAAATCTGAACACATTGGTTTTACAAGTGTTCCTCTGATACGCGTCAAAACTTTTTCTCTGATAACTGCGCGAAAAGAATGTATTCTTGCTTAATACAACGAAACAAGCTGTTTTAGACCGAAACGAGCCAAATCACAACACATCGGTATTACAATTGTTCCACGTGATACTCGTCAAAACTTTTTCTCTAATAACTGCGCGAAAAGCATGTATTCTTGCTTAATACAGCGAAACAAGCTGTTTTAGACCGAAACGAGATAAATCACAACACATCGGTTTTACAAGTGTTCCTCTGATACGCGTCAAAACTTTTTCTCTTTTAACTGCGCGAAAAGCATGTATTCTTGCTTAATACAACGAAACAAGCTGTTTTAGACCGAAACGAGCTAAATCACAACACATCGGTTTTACATGTGTTCCTCTGATACGCGTCTAAACTTTTTCTCTTATAACTGCGAGAAAAGCATGTATTCTTGCTTAATACAGCGAAACAAGCTGTTTTAGACCGAAACGAGCTAAATCACAACACATCGGTTTTACAAGTGTTCCTCTGATACGCGTCAAAACTTTTTTCAATTATAACTGCGCGAAAAGCATGTATTCGTGCTTAGTTCATCGAAACAAGCTGTTTTAGACCGAAACGAGGTAAATCTGAACACATTGGTTTTACAAGTGTTCCTCTGATACGCGTCAAAACTTTTTCTCTGATAACTGCGCGAAAAGAATGTATTCTTGCTTAATACAACGAAACAAGCTGTTTTAGACCGAAACGAGCCAAATCACAACACATCGGTATTACAATTGTTCCACGTGATACTCGTCAAAACTTTTTCTCTAATAACTGCGCGAAAAGCATGTATTCTTGCTTAATACAGCGAAACAAGCTGTTTTAGACCGAAACGAGCTAAATCACAACACATCGGTTTTACAAGTGTTCCTCTGATACGCGTCAAAACTTTTTCTCTTTTAACTGCGCGAAAAGCATGTATTCTTGCTTAATACAACGAAACAAGCTGTTTTAGACCGAAACGAGCTAAATCACAACACATCGGTTTTACAAGTTTTCCTCTGATACGCGTCAAAACTTTTTTCAATTATAACTGCGCGAAAAGCATGTATTCTTGCTTAATACAGCGAAACAAGCTGTTTTAGACCGAAACGAGTTAAATCACAACACATCGGTTTTACAAGTGTTCCTCTGATACGCGTCAAAACTTTTTCTCTGATAACTGCGCGAAAAGAATGTATTCTTGTTTAATACAACGAAACAAGCTGTTTTAGACCGAAACGAGCCCAATCACAACACATCGATATTACAATTGTTCCACGTGATACTCGTCAAAACTTTTTCTCTAATAACTGCGCGAAAAGCATGTATTCTTGCTTAATACAGCGAAACAAGCTGTTTTAGACCGAAACGAGCTAAATCACAACACATCGGTTTTACAAGTGTTCCTCTGATACGCGTCAAAACTTTTTCTCTTTTAACTGCGCGAAAAGCATGTATTCTTGCTTAATACATCGAAACGAGCTGTTTTAGACCGAAACGAGCTAAATCACAACACATCGGTTTTACAAGTGTTCCTCTGATACGCGCCTAAACTTTTTCTCTTATAACTGCGCGAAAAGCATGTATTCGTGCTTAATACAACGAAACAAGTTGTTTTAGACCGAAACGAGCTAAATTTGAACACATCGGTTTTACAAGTGTCCCTGTGACACCCGTCAAAACTTTTTCTCTTATAACTGTGCGAAAAGCATGTATTCTTGCTTAATACAGCGAAACAAGCTGTTTTAGACCGAAACGAGCTAAATCACAATACATCGGTTTTACAAGTGTCCCTGTGACACGCGTCAAAACTTTTTCTCTTATAACTACGCGAAAAGCATGTATTCTTGCTTAATACAGCGAAACAAGCTGTTTTAGACCAAAACCAGCTAAATCACAACGCATCGGTTTTACAAGTCTTCCTCTGATACGCGTCAAAACTTTTTTCTCTTATAACTGCGCGAAAAGCATGTATTCTTGCCTAATACAACGAAACAAGTTGTTTTAAACCGAAAAGAGCTAAATCACAACACATCGGTTTTACAAGTGTTCCTCTGATACGCGTCAAAACTTTTTCTCTTATAACTACGCGAAAAGCATGTATTCTTGCTTAATACAACGAAACAACCTGTTTTAGACCGAAACGAGCTAAATCACAATACATCGGTTTTACAAGTGTCCCTGTGACACGCGTCAAAACTTTTTCTCTTATACCTGCGCGAAAAGCATGTATTCTTGCTTAATACAGCGAAACAAGCTGTTTTAGACCGAAACGAGCTAAATCACAACACATCGGTTTTACAAGTGTCCACGTGATATTCGTCAAAACTTTTTCTCTTATAACTGCGCGAAAAGCATGTATTTGTGCTTAATACGACGAAACAAGCTGTTTTAGACCGAAACGAGCTAAATCTGAACACATCGGTTTTACCAGTGTCCCTGTGACACGCGTCAAAACTTTTTCTCTTATAACTGCGCGAAAAGCATGTATTCGTGCTTAGTTCAACGAAATAAGCTGTTTTAGACCGAAACGAGGTAAATCTGAACACATTGGTTTTACAAGTGTTCCTCTGATACGCGTCAAAACTTTTTCTCTGATAACTGCGCGAAAAGAATGTATTCTTGCTTAATACAACGAAACAAGCTGTTTTAGACCGAAACGAGCCAAATCACAACACATCGGTATTACAATTCTTCCACGTGATACTCGTCAAAACTTTTTCTCTAATAACTGCGCGAAAAGCATGTATTCTTGCTTAATACAGCGAAACAAGCTGTTTTAGACCGAAACGAGCTAAATCACAACACATCGGTTTTACAAGTTTTCCTCTGATACGCGTCAAAACTTTTTCTCTTTTAACTGCGCGAAAAGCATGTATTCTTGCTTAATACAACGAAACAAGCTGTTTTAGACCGAAACGAGCTAAATCACAACACATCGGTTTTACAAGTGTTCCTCTGATACGCGTCTAAACTTTTTCTCTTATAACTGCGCGAAAAGCATGTATTCGTGCTTAATACAACGAAACAAGCTGTTTTACACCAAAACGAGCTAAATCACAACACATCGGTTTTACAAGTTTTCCTCTGATACGCGTCAAAACTTTTTTCAATTATAACTGCGCGAAAAGCATGTATTCTTGCTTATTACAGCGAAACAAGCTGTTTTAGACCGAAACGAGTTAAATCACAACACATCGGTTTTACAAGTGTTCCTCTGATACGCGTCAAAACTTTTTCTCTGATAACTGCGCGAAAAGAATGTATTCTTGCTTAATACAACGAAACAAGCTGTTTTAGACCGAAACGAGCCCAATCACAACACATCGATATTACAATTGTTTCACGTGATACTCGTCAAAACTTTTTCTCTAATAACTGCGCGAAAAGCATGTATTCTTGCTTAATACAGCGAAACAAGCTGTTTTAGACCGAAACGAGCTAAATCACAACACATCGGTTTTACAAGTGTTCCTCTGATACGCGTCAAAACTTTTTCTCTTTTAACTGCGCGAAAAGCATGTATTCTTGCTTAATACATCGAAACGAGCTGTTTTAGACCGAAACGAGCTAAATCACAACACATCGGTTTTACAAGTGTTCCTCTGATACGCGTCAAAACTTTTTCTCTTATAACTACGCGAAAAGCATGTATTCTTGCTTAATACAACGAAACAACCTGTTTTAGACCGAAACGAGCTAAATCACAATACATCGGTTTTACAAGTGTCCCTGTGACACGCGTCAAAACTTTTTCTCTTATACCTGCGCGAAAAGCATGTATTCTTGCTTAATACAGCGAAACAAGCTGTTTTAGACCGAAACGAGCTAAATCACAACACATCGGTTTTACAACTGTCCACGTGATATTCGTCAAAACTTTTTCTCTTATAACTGCGCGAAAAGCATGTATTTGTGCTTAATACGACGAAACAAGCTGTTTTAGACCGAAACGAGCTAAATCTGAACACATCGGTTTTACCAGTGTCCCTGTGACACGCGTCAAAACTTTTTCTCTTATAACTGCGCGAAAAGCATGTATTCGTGCTTAGTTCAACGAAATAAGCTGTTTTAGACCGAAACGAGGTAAATCTGAACACATTGGTTTTACAAGTGTTCCTCTGATACGCGTCAAAACTTTTTCTCTGATAACTGCGCGAAAAGAATGTATTCTTGCTTAATACAACGAAACAAGCTGTTTTAGACCGAAACGAGCCAAATCACAACACATCGGTATTACAATTCTTCCACGTGATACTCGTCAAAACTTTTTCTCTAATAACTGCGCGAAAAGCATGTATTCTTGCTTAATACAGCGAAACAAGCTGTTTTAGACCGAAACGAGCTAAATCACAACACATCGGTTTTACAAGTTTTCCTCTGATACGCGTCAAAACTTTTTCTCTTTTAACTGCGCGAAAAGCATGTATTCTTGCTTAATACAACGAAACAAGCTGTTTTAGACCGAAACGAGCTAAATCACAACACATCGGTTTTACAAGTGTTCCTCTGATACGCGTCAAAACTTTTTTCAATTATAACTGCGCGAAAAGCATGTATTCTTGCTTATTACAGCGAAACAAGCTGTTTTAGACCGAAACGAGTTAAATCACAACACATCGGTTTTACAAGTGTTCCTCTGATACGCGTCAAAACTTTTTCTCTGATAACTGCGCGAAAAGAATGTATTCTTGCTTAATACAACGAAACAAGCTGTTTTAGACCGAAACGAGCCCAATCACAACACATCGATATTACAATTGTTTCACGTGATACTCGTCAAAACTTTTTCTCTAATAACTGCGCGAAAAGCATGTATTCTTGCTTAATACAGCGAAACAAGCTGTTTTAGACCGAAACGAGCTAAATCACAACACATCGGTTTTACAAGTGTTCCTCTGATACGCGTCAAAACTTTTTCTCTTTTAACTGCGCGAAAAGCATGTATTCTTGCTTAATACATCGAAACGAGCTGTTTTAGACCGAAACGAGCTAAATCACAACACATCGGTTTTACAAGTGTTCCTCTGATACGCGCCTAAACTTTTTCTCTTATAACTGCGCGAAAAGCATGTATTCGTGCTTAATAGAACGAAACAAGCTGTTTTACACCAAAACGAGCTAGATCTGAACACATCGGTTTTACAAGTATCCCTGTGACACGCGTCAAAACTTTTTCTCTTATAACTGCGCGAAAAGCATGTATTCTTGCTTAATACAACGAAACAAGCTGTTTTAGACCGAAACGAGTTAAATCACAACACATCGGTTTTACAAGTGTTCCTCTGATACGCGTCAAAACTTTTTCTCTTATAACTGCGCGAAAAGCATGTATTCGTGCTTAAAAAAACGAAACAAGCTGTTTTAGACCGAAACGAGTTGTATCTGAACGCATCGGTTTTACAAGTATCCACGTGATACTCGTCAAAACTTTGTCTCTTATAACTGCGCGAAAAGCATGTATTCGTGCTTAATACAACGAATCAAGCTGTTTTAGACCGAAACGAGCTAGATCTGAACACGTCGGTTTTACACGTGTCCCTGTGACACGCGTCAAAACTTTTTCTCTTATAACTGCGCGAAAAGCACGTATTCTTGCTTAATACAGCGAAACAAGCTGTTTTAGACCGAAACGAGCTAAATCACAACACATCGGTTTTACAAGTGTTCCTCTGATACGCGTCAAAACTGTTTTCTCTTATAACTGCGCGAAAGGCATGTATTCGTGCTTAGTCTAACGAAACAAGCTGTTTTAGACCGAAACGGGGTAAATCTGAACACATCGGTTTTACAAGTGTCCCTGTGACATGCCTTTAAAACTTTTTCTTTTATAACTGCGCGAAAAGCATGTATTCTTGCTTAATACAGCGAAGCAAGCTGTTTTAGACCGAAACGAGCTAAATCACAACACATCGGTTTTACAAGTGTTCCTCTGATACGCGTCTAAACTTTTTCTCTTATAACTGCGCGAAAAGCATGTATTCGTGCTTAATACAACGAAACAAGCTGTTTTAGACCGAAACAAACTAAATCTGAACACATCGGTTTTACAAGTGTCCCTGTGACACGCGTGAAAACTTTTTCTCTTATAACTGCGCGAAAAGCATGTATTCTTGCTTAATACAGCGAAACAAGCTGTTTTACACCGAAACGAGCTAAATCACAACACATCGGTTTTACAAGTGTTCCTCTGATACGCGTCAAAACTTTTTCTCTTATTACTGCGCGAAAAGCATGTATTCTTGCTTAATACAACGAAACAAGCTGTTTTAGACCGAAACGAGCTAAATCACAACACATCGGTTTTACAAGTGTTCCTCTGATACGCGTCTAAACTTTTTCTCTTATAACTGCGCGAAAAGCATGTATTCGTGCCTAATACGACGAAACAAGCTGTTTTAGACCGAAACGAGGTAAATCTGAACACATCGGTTTTACAAGTGTTCCTCTGATACGCGTCAAAACTTTTTTCAATTATAACTGCGCGAAAAGCATGTATTCGTGCTTAGTTCAACGAAACAAGCTGTTTTAGACCGAAACGAGGTAAATCTGAACACATTGGTTTTACAAGTGTTCCTCTGATACGCGTCAAAATTTTTCTCTGATAACTGCGCGAAAAGAATGTATTCTTGCCTAATACAACGAAACAAGCTGTTTTAGACCGAAACGAGCTAAATCACAACACATCGGTTTTACAAGTGTTCCTCTGATACGCGTCAAAACTTTTTCTCTTTTAACTGCGCGAAAAGCATGTATTCTTGCTTAATACAGCGAAACAAGCTGTTTTAGACCGAAACGAGCTAAATCACAACACATCGGTTTTACAAGTGTCCACGTGATATTCGTCAAAACTTTTTCTCTTATAACTGCGTGAAAAGCATGTATTCGTGCTTAATACAACGAAACAAGCTGTTTTAGACCGAGATGAGCTAAATCTGAACACATCGGTTTTACAAGTGTTCCTCTGATACGCGTCTAAACTTTTTCTCTTATAACTGCTCGAAAAGCATGTATTCGTGCTTAATACGACAAAACAAGCTGTTTTAGACCGAAACGAGCTAAATCTGAACACATCGGTTTTACCAGTGTCCCTGTGACACGCGTCAAAACTTTTTCTCTTATAACTGCGCGAAAAGCATGTATTCTTGCTTAATACAGCGAAACAAGCTGTTTTAGACCGAAACGAGCTAAATCACAACACATCGGTTTTACAAGTGTTCCTCTGATACGCGTCAAAACTTTTTTCAATTAAAACTGCGCGAAAAGCATGTATTCGTGCTTAGTTCAACGAAACAAGCTGTTTTAGACCGAAACGAGGTAAATCTGAACACATTGGTTTTACAAGTGTTCCTCTGATACGCGTCAAAACTTTTTCTCTGGTAACTGTGCGAAAAGAATGTATTCTTGCTTATTACAACGAAACAAGCTGTTTTAATCCGAAACGAGCCAAATCACAACACATCGGTATTACAATTGTTCCACGTGATACTCGTCAAAACTTTTTCTCTAATAACTGCGCGAAAAGCATCTATTCTTGCTTAATACAGCGAAACAAGCTGTTTTAGACCGAAACGAGCTAAATCACAACACATCGGTTTTACAAGTGTTCCTCTGATACGCGTCAAAACTTTTTCTCTTTTAACTGCGCGAAAAGCATGTATTCTTGCTTAATACAACAAAACAAGCTGTTTTAGACCGAAACGAGTTAAATCACAACACATCGGTTTTACAAGTGTTCCTCTGATACGCGTCAAAACTTTTTCTCTTATAACTGCGCGAAAAGCATGTATTCGTGCTTAATAAAACGAAACAAGCTGTTTTAGACCGAAACGAGTTGTATCTGAACGCATCGGTTTTACAAGTATCCACGTGATACTCGTCAAAACTTTGTCTTTTATAACTGCGCGAAAAGCATGTATTCGTGCTTAATACAACGAATCAAGCTGTTTTAGACCGAAACGGGGTAAATCTGAACACATCGGTTTTACATGTGTCCCTGTGACATGCCTTTAAAACTTTTTCTCTTTTAACTGCGCGAAAAGCATGTATTCTTGCTTAATACAACGAAACAAGCTGTTTTAGACCGACACGAGCCAAATCACAACACATCGGTATTACAATTGTTCCTCTGATACGCGTCAAAACTTTTTCTCTTTTAACTGCGCGAAAAGCATGTATTCTTGCTTAATACAACGAAACAAGCTGTTTTAGACCGAAACGAGCTAAATCACAACACATCGGTTTTACAAGTGTTCCTCTGATACGCGCCTAAACTTTTTCTCTTATAACTGCGCGAAAAGCATGTATTCGTGCTTAATACAACGAAACAACTGTTTTACACCAAAACGAGCTAAATCACAACACATCGGTTTTACAAGTTTTCCTCTGATACGCGTCAAAACTTTTTCTCTTTTAACTGCGCGAAAAGCATGTATTCTTGCTTAATACATCGAAACAAGCTGTTTTAGACCGAAACGAGCTAAATCACAACACATCGGTTTTACAAGTGTTCCTCTGATACGCGTTTAAACTTTTTCTCTTATAACTGCGCGAAAAGCATGTATTCGTGCTTAATAGAACGAAACAAGCTGTTTTACACCAAAACGAGCTAGATCTGAACACATCGGTTTTACAAGTGTCCCTGTGACACGCGTCAAAACTTTTTCTCTTATAACTGCCCGAAAAGCACGTATTCTTGCTTAATACAGCGAAACAAGCTGTTTTAGACCAAAACCAGCTAAATCACAACGCATCGGTTTTACAAGTCTTCCTCTGATACGCGTCAAAACTTTTTTCTCTTATAACTGCGCGAAAAGCATGTATTCGTGCTTAATACAACGAAACAAGTTGTTTTAGACCGAAACGAGCTAAATTTGAACACATCGGTTTTACAAGTGTCCCTGTGACACGCGTCAAAACTTTTTCTCTTATAACTGTGCGAAAAGCATGTATTCTTGCTTAATACAGCGAAACAAGCTGTTTTAGACCGAAACGAGCTAAATCACAACACATCGGTTTTACAAGTGTTCCTCTGATACGCGTCAAAACTTTTTCTCTAATAACTGCGCGAAAAGCATGTATTCTTGCTTAATACAGCGAAACAAGCTGTTTTAGACCGAAACGAGCTAAATCACAACACATCGGTTTTACAAGTGTTCCTCTGATACGCGTCAAAACTTTTTCTCTTTTAACTGCGCGAAAAGCATGTATTCTTGCTTAATACAACGAAACAAGCTGTTTTAGACCGAAACGAGCTAAATCACAACACATCGGTTTTACAAGTGTTCCTCTGATACGCGTCTAAACTTTTTCTCTTATAACTGCGCGAAAAGCATGTATTCGTGCTTAATACAACGAAACAAGCTGTTTTACACCAAAACGAGCTAAATCACAACACATCGGTTTTACAAGTTTTCCTCTGATACGCGTCAAAACTTTTTTCAATTATCACTGCGCGAAAAGCATGTATTCTTGCTTAATACAGCGAAACAAGCTGTTTTAGACCGAAACGAGTTAAATCACAACACATCGGTTTTACAAGTGTTCCTCTGATACGCGTCAAAACTTTTTCTCTGATAACTGCGCGAAAAGAATGTATTCTTGCTTATTACAACGAAACAAGCTGTTTTAGACCGAAACGAGCCAAATCACAACACATCGATATTACAATTGTTCCACGTGATACTCGTCAAAACTTTTTCTCTAATAACTGCGCGAAAAGCATGTATTCTTGCTTAATACAGCGAAACAAGCTGTTTTAGACCGAAACGAGCTAAATCACAACACATCGGTTTTACAAGTGTTCCTCTGATACGCGTCAAAACTTTTTCTCTTTTAACTGCGCGAAAAGCATGTATTCTTGCTTAATACATCGAAACAAGCTGTTTTAGACCGAAACGAGCTAAATCACAACACATCGGTTTTACAAGTGTTCCTCTGATACGCGTTTAAACTTTTTCTCTTATAACTGCGCGAAAAGCATGTATTCGTGCTTAATAGAACGAAACAAGCTGTTTTACACCAAAACGAGCTAGATCTGAACACATCGGTTTTACAAGTGTCCCTATGACAGGCGTCAAAACTTTTTCTCTTATAACTGCCCGAAAAGCACGTATTCTTGCTTAATACAGCGAAACAAGCTGTTTTACACCAAAACCAGCTAAATCACAACGCATCGGTTTTACAAGTCTTCCTCTGATACGCGTCAAAACTTTTTTCTCTTATAACTGCGCGAAAAGCATGTATTCGTGCTTAATACAACGAAACAAGTTGTTTTAGACCGAAACGAGCTAAATTTGAACACATCGGTTTTACAAGTGTCCCTGTGACACGCGTCAAAACTTTTTCTCTTATAACTGTGCGAAAAGCATGTATTCTTGCTTAATACAGCGAAACAAGCTGTTTTAGACCGAAACGAGCTAAATCACAACACATCGGTTTTACAAGTGTTCCTCTGATACGCGTCAAAACTGTTTCTCTTATAACTGCGCGAAAAGCATGTATTCTTGCTTAATACAACGAAACAACCTGTTTTAGACCGAAACGAGCTAAATCACAACACATCGGTTTTACAAGTGTGCCTGTGACACGCGTCAAAACTTTTTCTCTTATACCTGCGCGAAAAGCATGTATTCTTGCTTAATACAGAGAAACAAGCTGTTTTAGACCGAAACGAGCTAAATCACAACACATCGGTTTTACAAGTGTCCACGTGATATTCGTCAAAACTTTTTCTCTTATAACTGCGCGAAAAGCATGTATTCGTGCTTAATACAACGAAACAAGCTGTTTTAGACCGAGATGAGCTAAATCTGAACACATCGGTTTTACAAGTGTCTCTCTAATACGCGTCAAATGTTTTTCTTCTATAACTGCGCGAAAAGCATGTATTCGTGCTTAATACAACGAATCAAGCTGTTTTAGACCGAAACGAGCTAGATCTGAACACGTCGGTTTTACACGTGTCCCTGTGACACGCGTCAATACTTTTTCTCTTATAACTGCGCGAAAAGCACGTATTCTTGCTTAATACAGCGAACCAAGCTGTTTTAGACCGAAACGAGCTAAATCACAACACATCGGTTTTACAAGTGCTCCTCTGATACGCGTCAAAACTTTTTTCTCTTATAACTGCGCGAAAAGCATGTATTCGTGCTTAGTCTAACGAAACAAGCTGTTTTAGACCGAAACGGGGTAAATCTGAACACATCGGTTTTACAAGTGTCCCTGTGACATGCCTTTAAAACTTTTTCTCTTATACCTGCGCGAAAAGCATGTATTCGTGCTTAATACAACGAAACAAGCTGTTTTAGACCGAAACGAGCTAAATCTGAACACATCGGTTTTACAAGTGTCCCTGTGACACGCGTCACAACTTTTTCTCTTATAACTGCGCGAAAAGCATGTATTCTTGCTTAATACAGCGAAACAAGCTGTTTTAGACCGAAACGAGTTAAATCACAACACATCGGTTTTACAAGTGTTCCTCTGATACGCGTCAAAACTTTTTCTCTTATAACTGCGCGAAAAGCATGTATTCGTGCCTAATAAAACGAAACAAGCTGTTTTAGACCGAAACGAGTTGTATCTGAACGCATCGGTTTTACAAGTATCCACGTGATACTCGTCAAAACTTTTTCTCTTATAACTGCGCGAAAAGCATGTATTCGTGCTTAATACTACGAATCAAGCTGTTTTAGACCGAAACGAGCTAGATCTGAACACGTCGGTTTTACACGTGTCCCTGTGACACGCGTCAAAACTTTTTCTCTTATAACTGCGCGAAAAGCACGTATTCTTGCTTATTACAGCGAAACAAGCTGTTTTAGACCGAAACGAGCTAAATCACAACACATCGGTTTTACAAGTGCTCTGATACGCGTCAAAACTTTTTTCTCTTATCACTGCGCGAAAAGCATGTATTCTTGCTTAATACAACGAAGCAAGCTGTTTTAGACCGAAACGAGCTAAATCACAACACATCGGTTTTACAAGTGTTCCTCTGATACGCGTCTAAACTTTTTCTCTTATAACTGCGCGAAAAGCATGTATTCGTGCTTAATACAACGAAACAAGCTGTTTTAGACCGAAACGAGCTAAATCTGAACACATCGGTTTTACAAGTGTCCCTGTGACACGCGTCAAAACTTTTTCTCTTATAACTGCGCGAAAAGCATGTATTCTTGCTTAATACAGCGAAACAAGCTGTTTTAGACCGAAACGAGCTAAATCACAACACATCGGTTTTACAAGTGTTTTTCTGATACGCGTCAAAACTTTTTCTCTTTTAACTGCGCGAAAAGCATGTATTCTTGCTTAATACAACGAAACAAGCTGTTTTAGACCGAAACGAGCTAAATCACAACACATCGGTTTTACAAGTGTTCCTCTGATACGCGTCTAAACTTTTTCTCTTATAACTGCGCGAAAAGCATGTATTCGTGCTTATTACGACGAAACAAGCTGTTTTAGACCGAAACGAGCTAAATCTGAACACATCGGTTTTACCAGTGTCCCTGTGACACGCGTCAAAACTATTTCTCTTATAACTGCGCGAAAAGAATGTATTCTTGCTTAATACAACGAAACAAGCTGTTTTAGACCGAAAGGAGCCAAATCACAACACATCGGTATTACAATTGTTCCACGTGATACTCGTCAAAACTTTTTCTCTAATAACTGCGCGAAAAGCATGTATTCTTGCTTAATACAGCGAAACAAGCTGTTTTAGACCGAAACGAGCTAAATCACAACACATCGGTTTTACAAGTGTTCCTCTGATACGCGTCAAAACTTTTTCTCTTTTAACTGCGCGAAAAGCATGTATTCTTGCTTAATACAACGAAACAAGCTGTTTTAGACCGAAACGAGTTAAATCACAACACATCGGTTTTACAACTGTTCCTCTGATACGCGTCAAAACTTTTTCTCTTATAACTGCGCGAAAAGCATTTATTCGTGCTTAATAAAACGAAACAAGCTGTTTTAGACCGAAACGAGTTGTATCTGAACGCATCGGTTTTACAAGTATCCACGTGATACTCGTCAAAACTTTGTCTCTTATAACTGCGCGAAAAGCACGTATTCTTGCTTAATACAGCGAAACAAGCTGTTTTAGACCGAAACGAGCTAAATCAAAACACATCGGTTTTACAAGTGTTCCTCTGATACGCGTCAAAACTTTTTTCTGTTATAACTGCGCGAAAAGCATGTATTCGTGCTTAGTCTAACGAAACAAGCTGTTTTAGACCGAAACGGGGTAAATCTGAACACATCGGTTTTACAAGTGTCCCTTTGACATGCCTTTAAAACTTTTTCTTTTATAACTGCGCGAAAAGCATGTATTCTTGCTTAATACAGCGAAACAAGCTGTTTTAGACCGAAACGAGCTAAATCACAACACATCGGCTTTACAAGTGTTCCTCTGATACGCGTCAAATCTTTTTCTCTTATAACTGCGCGAAAAGCATGTATTCTTGCTTAATACAACGAAGCAAGCTGTTTTAGACCGAAACGAGCTAAATCACAACACATCGGTTTTACAAGTGTTCCTCTGATACGCGTCTAAACTTTTTCTCTTATAACTGCGCGAAAAGCATGTATTCGTGCTTAATACAACTAAACAAGCTGTTTTAGACCGAAACGAGCTAAATCTGAACACATCGGTTTTACAAGTGTCCCTGTGACACGCGTCAAAACTTTTTCTCTTATAACTGCGCGAAAAGCACGTATTCTTGCTTAATACAGCGAAACAAGCTGTTTTAGACCGAAACGAGTTAAATCACAACACATCGGTTTTACAAGTGTTCCTCTGATACGCGTCAAAACTTTTTCTCTGATAACTGCGCGAAAAGAATGTATTCTTGCTTAATACAACGAAACAAGCTGTTTTAGACCGAAACGAGCCAAATCACAACACATCGATATTACAATTGTTCCACGTGATACTCGTCAAAACTTTTTCTCTAATAACTGCGCGAAAAGCATGTATTCGTGCTTAATACAACGAAACAAGCTGTTTTAGACCGAGATGAGCTAAATCTGAACACATCGGTTTTACAAGTGTCTCTCTAATACGCGTCAAATGTTTTTCTTCTATAACTGCGCGAAAAGCATGTATTCGTGCTTAATACAGCGAAACAAGCTGTTTTAGACCGAAACGAGCTAACTCACAACACATCGGTTGTACAAGTGTTCCTCTGATACGCGTCTCAACTTTTTCTCTTATAACTGCGCGAAAAGCATGTATTCTTGCTTAATACAACGAAACAAGCTGTTTTAATCCGAAACGAGCCAAATCACAACACATCGGTATTACAATTGTTCCACGTGATACTCGTCAAAACTTTTTCTCTAATAACTGCGCGAAAAGCATCTATTCTTGCTTAATACAGCGAAACAAGCTGTTTTAGACCGAAACGAGCTAAATCACAACACATCGGTTTTACAAGTGTTCCTCTGATACGCGTCAAAACTTTTTCTCTTTTAACTGCGCGAAAAGCATGTATTCTTGCTTAATACAACAAAACAAGCTGTTTTAGACCGAAACGAGTTAAATCACAACACATCGGTTTTACAAGTGTTCCTCTGATACGCGTCAAAACTTTTTCTCTTATAACTGCGCGAAAAGCATGTATTCGTGCTTAATAAAACGAAACAAGCTGTTTTAGACCGAAACGAGTTGTATCTGAACGCATCGGGTTTACAAGTATCCACGTGATACTCGTCAAAACTTTGTCTTTTATAACTGCGCGAAAAGCATGTATTCGTGCTTAATACAACGAATCAAGCTGTTTTAGACCGAAACGGGGTAAATCTGAACACATCGGTTTTACATGTGTCCCTGTGACATGCCTTTAAAACTTTTTCTCTTTTAACTGCGCGAAAAGCATGTATTCTTGCTTAATACAACGAAACAAGCTGTTTTAGACCGACACGAGCCAAATCACAACACATCGGTATTACAATTGTTCCTCTGATACGCGTCAAAACTTTTTCTCTTTTAACTGCGCGAAAAGCATGTATTCTTGCTTAATACAACGAAACAAGCTGTTTTAGACCGAAACGAGCTAAATCACAACACATCGGTTTTACAAGTGTTCCTCTGATACGCGCCTAAACTTTTTCTCTTATAACTGCGCGAAAAGCATGTATTCGTGCTTAATACAACGAAACAACTGTTTTACACCAAAACGAGCTAAATCACAACACATCGGTTTTACAAGTTTTCCTCTGATACGCGTCAAAACTTTTTCTCTTTTAACTGCGCGAAAAGCATGTATTCTTGCTTAATACATCGAAACAAGCTGTTTTAGACCGAAACGAGCTAAATCACAACACATCGGTTTTACAAGTGTTCCTCTGATACGCGTTTAAACTTTTTCTCTTATAACTGCGCGAAAAGCATGTATTCGTGCTTAATAGAACGAAACAAGCTGTTTTACACCAAAACGAGCTAGATCTGAACACATCGGTTTTACAAGTGTCCCTGTGACACGCGTCAAAACTTTTTCTCTTATAACTGCCCGAAAAGCACGTATTCTTGCTTAATACAGCGAAACAAGCTGTTTTAGACCAAAACCAGCTAAATCACAACGCATCGGTTTTACAAGTCTTCCTCTGATACGCGTCAAAACTTTTTTCTCTTATAACTGCGCGAAAAGCATGTATTCGTGCTTAATACAACGAAACAAGTTGTTTTAGACCGAAACGAGCTAAATTTGAACACATCGGTTTTACAAGTGTCCCTGTGACACGCGTCAAAACTTTTTCTCTTATAACTGTGCGAAAAGCATGTATTCTTGCTTAATACAGCGAAACAAGCTGTTTTAGACCGAAACGAGCTAAATCACAACACATCGGTTTTACAAGTGTTCCTCTGATACGCGTCAAAACTTTTTCTCTAATAACTGCGCGAAAAGCATGTATTCTTGCTTAATACAGCGAAACAAGCTGTTTTAGACCGAAACGAGCTAAATCACAACACATCGGTTTTACAAGTGTTCCTCTGATACGCGTCAAAACTTTTTCTCTTTTAACTGCGCGAAAAGCATGTATTCTTGCTTAATACAACGAAACAAGCTGTTTTAGACCGAAACGAGCTAAATCACAACACATCGGTTTTACAAGTGTTCCTCTGATACGCGTCTAAACTTTTTCTCTTATAACTGCGCGAAAAGCATGTATTCGTGCTTAATACAACGAAACAAGCTGTTTTACACCAAAACGAGCTAAATCACAACACATCGGTTTTACAAGTTTTCCTCTGATACGCGTCAAAACTTTTTTCAATTATCACTGCGCGAAAAGCATGTATTCTTGCTTAATACAGCGAAACAAGCTGTTTTAGACCGAAACGAGTTAAATCACAACACATCGGTTTTACAAGTGTTCCTCTGATACGCGTCAAAACTTTTTCTCTGATAACTGCGCGAAAAGAATGTATTCTTGCTTATTACAACGAAACAAGCTGTTTTAGACCGAAACGAGCCAAATCACAACACATCGATATTACAATTGTTCCACGTGATACTCGTCAAAACTTTTTCTCTAATAACTGCGCGAAAAGCATGTATTCTTGCTTAATACAGCGAAACAAGCTGTTTTAGACCGAAACGAGCTAAATCACAACACATCGGTTTTACAAGTGTTCCTCTGATACGCGTCAAAACTTTTTCTCTTTTAACTGCGCGAAAAGCATGTATTCTTGCTTAATACATCGAAACAAGCTGTTTTAGACCGAAACGAGCTAAATCACAACACATCGGTTTTACAAGTGTTCCTCTGATACGCGTTTAAACTTTTTCTCTTATAACTGCGCGAAAAGCATGTATTCGTGCTTAATAGAACGAAACAAGCTGTTTTACACCAAAACGAGCTAGATCTGAACACATCGGTTTTACAAGTGTCCCTATGACAGGCGTCAAAACTTTTTCTCTTATAACTGCCCGAAAAGCACGTATTCTTGCTTAATACAGCGAAACAAGCTGTTTTACACCAAAACCAGCTAAATCACAACGCATCGGTTTTACAAGTCTTCCTCTGATACGCGTCAAAACTTTTTTCTCTTATAACTGCGCGAAAAGCATGTATTCGTGCTTAATACAACGAAACAAGTTGTTTTAGACCGAAACGAGCTAAATTTGAACACATCGGTTTTACAAGTGTCCCTGTGACACGCGTCAAAACTTTTTCTCTTATAACTGTGCGAAAAGCATGTATTCTTGCTTAATACAGCGAAACAAGCTGTTTTAGACCGAAACGAGCTAAATCACAACACATCGGTTTTACAAGTGTTCCTCTGATACGCGTCAAAACTGTTTCTCTTATAACTGCGCGAAAAGCATGTATTCTTGCTTAATACAACGAAACAACCTGTTTTAGACCGAAACGAGCTAAATCACAACACATCGGTTTTACAAGTGTGCCTGTGACACGCGTCAAAACTTTTTCTCTTATACCTGCGCGAAAAGCATGTATTCTTGCTTAATACAGAGAAACAAGCTGTTTTAGACCGAAACGAGCTAAATCACAACACATCGGTTTTACAAGTGTCCACGTGATATTCGTCAAAACTTTTTCTCTTATAACTGCGCGAAAAGCATGTATTCGTGCTTAATACAACGAAACAAGCTGTTTTAGACCGAGATGAGCTAAATCTGAACACATCGGTTTTACAAGTGTCTCTCTAATACGCGTCAAATGTTTTTCTTCTATAACTGCGCGAAAAGCATGTATTCGTGCTTAATACAACGAATCAAGCTGTTTTAGACCGAAACGAGCTAGATCTGAACACGTCGGTTTTACACGTGTCCCTGTGACACGCGTCAATACTTTTTCTCTTATAACTGCGCGAAAAGCACGTATTCTTGCTTAATACAGCGAACCAAGCTGTTTTAGACCGAAACGAGCTAAATCACAACACATCGGTTTTACAAGTGCTCCTCTGATACGCGTCAAAACTTTTTTCTCTTATAACTGCGCGAAAAGCATGTATTCGTGCTTAGTCTAACGAAACAAGCTGTTTTAGACCGAAACGGGGTAAATCTGAACACATCGGTTTTACAAGTGTCCCTGTGACATGCCTTTAAAACTTTTTCTCTTATACCTGCGCGAAAAGCATGTATTCGTGCTTAATACAACGAAACAAGCTGTTTTAGACCGAAACGAGCTAAATCTGAACACATCGGTTTTACAAGTGTCCCTGTGACACGCGTCACAACTTTTTCTCTTATAACTGCGCGAAAAGCATGTATTCTTGCTTAATACAGCGAAACAAGCTGTTTTAGACCGAAACGAGTTAAATCACAACACATCGGTTTTACAAGTGTTCCTCTGATACGCGTCAAAACTTTTTCTCTTATAACTGCGCGAAAAGCATGTATTCGTGCCTAATAAAACGAAACAAGCTGTTTTAGACCGAAACGAGTTGTATCTGAACGCATCGGTTTTACAAGTATCCACGTGATACTCGTCAAAACTTTTTCTCTTATAACTGCGCGAAAAGCATGTATTCGTGCTTAATACTACGAATCAAGCTGTTTTAGACCGAAACGAGCTAGATCTGAACACGTCGGTTTTACACGTGTCCCTGTGACACGCGTCAAAACTTTTTCTCTTATAACTGCGCGAAAAGCACGTATTCTTGCTTATTACAGCGAAACAAGCTGTTTTAGACCGAAACGAGCTAAATCACAACACATCGGTTTTACAAGTGCTCTGATACGCGTCAAAACTTTTTTCTCTTATCACTGCGCGAAAAGCATGTATTCTTGCTTAATACAACGAAGCAAGCTGTTTTAGACCGAAACGAGCTAAATCACAACACATCGGTTTTACAAGTGTTCCTCTGATACGCGTCTAAACTTTTTCTCTTATAACTGCGCGAAAAGCATGTATTCGTGCTTAATACAACGAAACAAGCTGTTTTAGACCGAAACGAGCTAAATCTGAACACATCGGTTTTACAAGTGTCCCTGTGACACGCGTCAAAACTTTTTCTCTTATAACTGCGCGAAAAGCATGTATTCTTGCTTAATACAGCGAAACAAGCTGTTTTAGACCGAAACGAGCTAAATCACAACACATCGGTTTTACAAGTGTTTTTCTGATACGCGTCAAAACTTTTTCTCTTTTAACTGCGCGAAAAGCATGTATTCTTGCTTAATACAACGAAACAAGCTGTTTTAGACCGAAACGAGCTAAATCACAACACATCGGTTTTACAAGTGTTCCTCTGATACGCGTCTAAACTTTTTCTCTTATAACTGCGCGAAAAGCATGTATTCGTGCTTATTACGACGAAACAAGCTGTTTTAGACCGAAACGAGCTAAATCTGAACACATCGGTTTTACCAGTGTCCCTGTGACACGCGTCAAAACTATTTCTCTTATAACTGCGCGAAAAGAATGTATTCTTGCTTAATACAACGAAACAAGCTGTTTTAGACCGAAAGGAGCCAAATCACAACACATCGGTATTACAATTGTTCCACGTGATACTCGTCAAAACTTTTTCTCTAATAACTGCGCGAAAAGCATGTATTCTTGCTTAATACAGCGAAACAAGCTGTTTTAGACCGAAACGAGCTAAATCACAACACATCGGTTTTACAAGTGTTCCTCTGATACGCGTCAAAACTTTTTCTCTTTTAACTGCGCGAAAAGCATGTATTCTTGCTTAATACAACGAAACAAGCTGTTTTAGACCGAAACGAGTTAAATCACAACACATCGGTTTTACAACTGTTCCTCTGATACGCGTCAAAACTTTTTCTCTTATAACTGCGCGAAAAGCATTTATTCGTGCTTAATAAAACGAAACAAGCTGTTTTAGACCGAAACGAGTTGTATCTGAACGCATCGGTTTTACAAGTATCCACGTGATACTCGTCAAAACTTTGTCTCTTATAACTGCGCGAAAAGCATGTATTCGTGCTTAATACAACGAATCAAGCTGTTTTAGACCGAAACGAGCTAGATCTGAACACGTCGGTTTTACACGTGTCCCTGTGACACGCATCAAAACTTTTTCTCTTATAACTGCGCGAAAAGCACGTATTCTTGCTTAATACAGCGAAACAAGCTGTTTTAGACCGAAACGAGCTAAATCAAAACACATCGGTTTTACAAGTGTTCCTCTGATACGCGTCAAAACTTTTTTCTGTTATAACTGCGCGAAAAGCATGTATTCGTGCTTAGTCTAACGAAACAAGCTGTTTTAGACCGAAACGGGGTAAATCTGAACACATCGGTTTTACAAGTGTCCCTTTGACATGCCTTTAAAACTTTTTCTTTTATAACTGCGCGAAAAGCATGTATTCTTGCTTAATACAGCGAAACAAGCTGTTTTAGACCGAAACGAGCTAAATCACAACACATCGGCTTTACAAGTGTTCCTCTGATACGCGTCAAATCTTTTTCTCTTATAACTGCGCGAAAAGCATGTATTCTTGCTTAATACAACGAAGCAAGCTGTTTTAGACCGAAACGAGCTAAATCACAACACATCGGTTTTACAAGTGTTCCTCTGATACGCGTCTAAACTTTTTCTCTTATAACTGCGCGAAAAGCATGTATTCGTGCTTAATACAACTAAACAAGCTGTTTTAGACCGAAACGAGCTAAATCTGAACACATCGGTTTTACAAGTGTCCCTGTGACACGCGTCAAAACTTTTTCTCTTATAACTGCGCGAAAAGCACGTATTCTTGCTTAATACAGCGAAACAAGCTGTTTTAGACCGAAACGAGTTAAATCACAACACATCGGTTTTACAAGTGTTCCTCTGATACGCGTCAAAACTTTTTCTCTGATAACTGCGCGAAAAGAATGTATTCTTGCTTAATACAACGAAACAAGCTGTTTTAGACCGAAACGAGCCAAATCACAACACATCGATATTACAATTGTTCCACGTGATACTCGTCAAAACTTTTTCTCTAATAACTGCGCGAAAAGCATGTATTCGTGCTTAATACAACGAAACAAGCTGTTTTAGACCGAGATGAGCTAAATCTGAACACATCGGTTTTACAAGTGTCTCTCTAATACGCGTCAAATGTTTTTCTTCTATAACTGCGCGAAAAGCATGTATTCGTGCTTAATACAGCGAAACAAGCTGTTTTAGACCGAAACGAGTTAAATCACAACACATCGGTTTTACAAGTGTTCCTCTGATACGCGTCAAAACTTTTTCTCTGATAACTGCGCGAAAAGAATGTATTCTTGCTTAATACAACGAAACAAGCTGTTTTAGACCGAAACGAGCCAAATCACAACACATCGATATTACAATTGTTCCACGTGATACTCGTCAAAACTTTTTCTCTTATAATTGCGCGACAAGCATGTATTCGTGCTTAATACAACGAAACAAGCTGTTTTAGACCGAGATGAGCTAAATCTGAACACATCGGTTTTACAAGTGTCTCTCTAATACGCGTCAAATGTTTTTCTTCTATAACTGCGCGAAAAGCATGTATTCGTGCTTAATACAACGAATCAAGCTGTTTTAGACCGAAACGAGCTAGATCTGAACACGTCGGTTTTACACGTGTCCCTGTGACACGCGTCAAAACTTTTTCTCTTATAACTGCGCGAAAAGCACGTATTCTTGCTTAATACAGCGAAACAAGCTGTTTTAGACCGAAACGAGCTAAATCACAACACATCGGTTTTACAAGTGCTCCTCTGATACGCGTCAAAACTTTTTTCTCTTATAACTGCGCGAAAAGCATGTATTCGTGCATAGTCAACGAAACAAGCTGTTTTAGACCGAAACGGGGTAAATCTGAACACATCGGTTTTACAAGTGTCCCTGTGACATGCCTTTAAAACTTTTTCTCTTATACCTGCGCGAAAAGCATGTATTCGTGCTTAATACAACGAAACAAGCTGTTTTAGACCGAAACGAGCTAAATCTGAACACATCGGTTTTACAAGTGTCCCTGTGACACGCGTCACAACTTTTTCTCTTATAACTGCGCGAAAAGCATGTATTCTTGCTTAATACAGCGAAACAAGCTGTTTTAGACCGAAACGAGTTAAATCACAACACATCGGTTTTACAAGTGTTCCTCTGATACGCGTCAAAACTTTTTCTCTTATAACTGCGCGAAAAGCATGTATTCGTGCTTAATAAAACGAAACAAGCTGTTTTAGACCGAAACGAGTTGTATCTGAACGCATCGGTTTTACAAGTATCCACGTGATACTCGTCAAAACTTTTTCTCTTATAACTGCGCGAAAAGCATGTATTCGTGCTTAATACTACGAATCAAGCTGTTTTAGACCGAAACGAGCTAGATCTGAACACGTCGGTTTTACACGTGTCCCTGTGACACGCGTCAAAACTTTTTCTCTTATAACTGCGCGAAAAGCACGTATTCTTGCTTATTACAGCGAAACAAGCTGTTTTAGACCGAAACGAGCTAAATCACAACACATCGGTTTTACAAGTGCTCTGATACGCGTCAAAACTTTTTTCTCTTATCACTGCGCGAAAAGCATGTATTCTTGCTTAATACAACGAAGCAAGCTGTTTTAGACCGAAACGAGCTAAATCACAACACATCGGTTTTACAAGTGTTCCTCTGATACGCGTCTAAACTTTTTCTCTTATAACTGCGCGAAAAGCATGTATTCGTGCTTAATACAACGAAACAAGCTGTTTTAGACCGAAACGAGATAAATCTGAACACATCGGTTTTACAAGTGTCCCTGTGACACGCGTCAAAACTTTTTCTCTTATAACTGCGCGAAAAGCATGTATTCTTGCTCAATACAGCGAAACAAGCTGTTTTAGACCGAAACGAGCTAAATCACAACACATCGGTTTTACAAGTGTTCCTCTGATACGCGTCAAAACTTTTTCTCTTTTAACTGCGCGAAAAGCATGTATTCTTGCTTAATACAACGAAACAAGCTGTTTTAGACCGAAACGAGCTAAATCACAACACATCGGTTTTACAAGTGTTCCTCTGATACGCGTCTAAACTTTTTCTCTTATAACTGCGCGAAAAGCATGTATTCGTGCTTATTACGACGAAACAAGCTGTTTTAGACCGAAACGAGCTAAATCTGAACACATCGGTTTTACCAGTGTCCCTGTGACACGCGTCAAAACTATTTCTCTTATAACTGCGCGAAAAGCATGGTTTCTTGCTTAATACACCGAAACAAGCTGTTTTAGACCGGAACGAGCTAAATCACAACACATCGGTTTTACAAGTGTTCCTCTGATACGCGTCAAAACTTTTTTCAATTATAACTGCGCGAAAAGCATGTATTCGTGCTTAGTTCAACGAAACAAGCTGTTTTAGACCGAAACGAGGTAAATCTGAACACATTGGTTTTACAAGTGTTCCTCTGATACGCGTCAAAACTTTTTCTCTGATAACTGCGCGAAAAGAATGTATTCTTGCTTAATACAACGAAACAAGCTGTTTTAGACCGAAACGAGCCAAATCACAACACATCGGTATTACAATTGTTCCACGTGATACTCGTCAAAACTTTTTCTCTAATAACTGCGCGAAAAGCATGTATTCTTGCTTAATACAGCGAAACAAGCTGTTTTAGACCGAAACGAGCTAAATCACAACACATCGGTTTTACAAGTGTTCCTCTGATACGCGTCAAAACTTTTTCTCTTTTAACTGCGCGAAAAGCATGTATTCTTGCTTAATACAACGAAACAAGCTGTTTTAGACCGAAACGAGTTAAATCACAACACATCGGTTTTACAACTGTTCCTCTGATACGCGTCAAAACTTTTTCTCTTATAACTGCGCGAAAAGCATTTATTCGTGCTTAATAAAACGAAACAAGCTGTTTTAGACCGAAACGAGTTGTATCTGAACGCATCGGTTTTACAAGTATCCACGTGATACTCGTCAAAACTTTGTCTCTTATAACTGCGCGAAAAGCATGTATTCGTGCTTAATACAACGAATCAAGCTGTTTTAGACCGAAACGAGCTAGATCTGAACACGTCGGTTTTACACGTGTCCCTGCGACACGCGTCAAAACTTTTTCTCTTATAACTGCGCGAAAAGCACGTATTCTTGCTTAATACAACGAAACAAGCTGTTTTAGACCGAAACGAGCTAAATCACAACACATCGGTTTTACAAGTGTTCCTCTGATACGCGTGAAAACTTTTTCTCTTTTAACTGCGCGAAAAGCATGTATTCTTGCTTAATACAACGAAGCAAGCTGTTTTAGACCGAAACGAGCTAAATCACAACACATCGGTTTTACAAGTGTTCCTCTGATACGCGTCTAAACTTTTTCTCTTATAACTGCGCGAAAAGCATGTATTCGTGCTTAATACAACTAAACAAGCTGTTTTAGACCGAAACGAGCTAAATCTGAACACATCGGTTTTACAAGTGTCCCTGTGACACGCGTCAAAACTTTTTCTCTTATAACTGCGCGAAAAGCACGTATTCTTGCTTAATACAGCGAAACAAGCTGTTTTAGACCGAAACGAGCTAAATCACAACACATCGGTTTTACAAGTGTTCCTCTGATACGCGTCAAAACTTTTTCTCTTTTAACTGCGCGAAAAGCATGTATTCTTGCTTAATACAACGAAACAAGCTGTTTTAGACCGAAACGAGCTAAATCACAACACATCGGTTTTACAAGTGTTCCTCTGATACGCGTCTAAACTTTTTCTCTTATAACTGCGCGAAAAGCATGTATTCGTGCTTATTACAACGAAACAAGCTGTTTTACACCAAAACGAGCTAAATCACAACACATCGGTTTTACAAGTTTTCCTCTGATACGCGTCAAAACTTTTTTCAATTATAACTGCGCGAAAAGCATGTATTCTTGCTTACTACAGCGAAACAAGCTGTTTTAGACCGAAACGAGTTAAATCACAACACATCGGTTTTACAAGTGTTCCTCTGATACGCGTCAAAACTTTTTCTCTGATAACTGCGCGAAAAGAATGTATTCTTGCTTAATACAACGAAACAAGCTGTTTTAGACCGAAACGAGCCAAATCACAACACATCGATATTACAATTGTTCCACGTGATACTCGTCAAAACTTTTTCTCTAATAACTGCGCGAAAAGCATGTATTCTTGCTTAATACAGCGAAACAAGCTGTTTTAGACCGAAACGAGCTAAATCACAACACATCGGTTTTACAAGTGTTCCTCTGATACGCGTCAAAACTTTTTCTCTTTTAACTGCGCGAAAAGCATGTATTCTTGCTTAATACATCGAAACAAGCTGTTTTAGACCGAAACGAGCTAAATCACAACACATCGGTTTTACAAGTGTTCCTCTGATACGCGTCTAAACTTTTTCTCTTATAACTGCGCGAAAAGCATGTATTCGTGCTTAATACAACGAAACAAGCTGTTTTAGACCGAAACGAGCTAAATCTGAACACATCGGTTTTACAAGTGTCCCTGTGACACGCGTCAAAACTTTTTCTCTTATAACTGCGCGAAAAGCATGTATTCTTGCTTAATACAGCGAAACAAGCTGTTTTAGACCGAAACGAGCTAAATCACAACACATCGGTTTTACAAGTGTTTTTCTGATACGCGTCAAAACTTTTTCTCTTTTAACTGCGCGAAAAGCATGTATTCTTGCTTAATACAACGAAACAAGCTGTTTTAGACCGAAACGAGCTAAATCACAACACATCGGTTTTACAAGTGTTCCTCTGATACGCGTCTAAACTTTTTCTCTTATAACTGCGCGAAAAGCATGTATTCGTGCTTATTACGACGAAACAAGCTGTTTTAGACCGAAACGAGCTAAATCTGAACACATCGGTTTTACCAGTGTCCCTGTGACACGCGTCAAAACTATTTCTCTTATAACTGCGCGAAAAGAATGTATTCTTGCTTAATACAACGAAACAAGCTGTTTTAGACCGAAAGGAGCCAAATCACAACACATCGGTATTACAATTGTTCCACGTGATACTCGTCAAAACTTTTTCTCTAATAACTGCGCGAAAAGCATGTATTCTTGCTTAATACAGCGAAACAAGCTGTTTTAGACCGAAACGAGCTAAATCACAACACATCGGTTTTACAAGTGTTCCTCTGATACGCGTCAAAACTTTTTCTCTTTTAACTGCGCGAAAAGCATGTATTCTTGCTTAATACAACGAAACAAGCTGTTTTAGACCGAAACGAGTTAAATCACAACACATCGGTTTTACAACTGTTCCTCTGATACGCGTCAAAACTTTTTCTCTTATAACTGCGCGAAAAGCATTTATTCGTGCTTAATAAAACGAAACAAGCTGTTTTAGACCGAAACGAGTTGTATCTGAACGCATCGGTTTTACAAGTATCCACGTGATACTCGTCAAAACTTTGTCTCTTATAACTGCGCGAAAAGCATGTATTCGTGCTTAATACAACGAATCAAGCTGTTTTAGACCGAAACGAGCTAGATCTGAACACGTCGGTTTTACACGTGTCCCTGTGACACGCGTCAAAACTTTTTCTCTTATAACTGCGCGAAAAGCACGTATTCTTGCTTAATACAGCGAAACAAGCTGTTTTAGACCGAAACGAGCTAAATCAAAACACATCGGTTTTACAAGTGTTCCTCTGATACGCGTCAAAACTTTTTTCTGTTATAACTGCGCGAAAAGCATGTATTCGTGCTTAGTCTAACGAAACAAGCTGTTTTAGACCGAAACGGGGTAAATCTGAACACATCGGTTTTACAAGTGTCCCTTTGACATGCCTTTAAAACTTTTTCTTTTATAACTGCGCGAAAAGCATGTATTCTTGCTTAATACAGCGAAACAAGCTGTTTTAGACCGAAACGAGCTAAATCACAACACATCGGCTTTACAAGTGTTCCTCTGATACGCGTCAAATCTTTTTCTCTTATAACTGCGCGAAAAGCATGTATTCTTGCTTAATACAACGAAGCAAGCTGTTTTAAACCGAAACGAGCTAAATCACAACACATCGGTTTTACAAGTGTTCCTCTGATACGCGTCTAAACTTTTTCTCTTATAACTGCGCGAAAAGCATGTATTCGTGCTTAATACAACGAAACAAGCTGTTTTAGACCGAGATGAGCTAAATCTGAACACATCGGTTTTACAAGTGTCTCTCTAATACGCGTCAAATGTTTTTCTTCTATAACTGCGCGAAAAGCATGTATTCGTGCTTAATACAGCGAAACAAGCTGTTTTAGACCGAAACGAGTTAAATCACAACACATCGGTTTTACAAGTGTTCCTCTGATACGCGTCAAAACTTTTTCTCTGATAACTGCGCGAAAAGAATGTATTCTTGCTTAATACAACGAAACAAGCTGTTTTAGACCGAAACGAGCCAAATCACAACACATCGATATTACAATTGTTCCACGTGATACTCGTCAAAACGTTTTCTCTTATAACTGCGCGAAAAGCATGTATTCGTGCTTAATACAACGAAACAAGCTGTTTTAGACCGAGATGAGCTAAATCTGAACACATCGGTTTTACAAGTGTCTCTCTAATACGCGTCAAATGTTTTTCTTCTATAACTGCGCGAAAAGCATGTATTCGTGCTTAATACAACGAATCAAGCTGTTTTAGACCGAAACGAGCTAGATCTGAACACGTCGGTTTTACACGTGTCCCTGTGACACGCGTCAAAACTTTTTCTCTTATAACTGCGCGAAAAGCACGTATTCTTGCTTAATACAGCGAAACAAGCTGTTTTAGACCGAAACGAGCTAAATCACAACACATCGGTTTTACAAGTGCTCCTCTGATACGCGTCAAAACTTTTTTCTCTTATAACTGCGCGAAAAGCATGTATTCGTGCATAGTCTAACGAAACAAGCTGTTTTAGACCGAAACGGGGTAAATCTGAACACATCGGTTTTACAAGTGTCCCTGTGACATGCCTTTAAAACTCTTTCTCTTATACCTGCGCGAAAAGCATGTATTCGTGCTTAATACAACGAAACAAGCTGTTTTAGACCGAAACGAGCTAAATCTGAACACATCGGTTTTACAAGTGTCCCTGTGACACGCGTCACAACTTTTTCTCTTATAACTGCGCGAAAAGCATGTATTCTTGCTTAATACAGCGAAACAAGCTGTTTTAGACCGAAACGAGTTAAATCACAACACATCGGTTTTACAAGTGTTCCTCTGATACGCGTCAAAACTTTTTCTCTTATAACTGCGCGAAAAGCATGTATTCGTGCTTAATAAAACGAAACAAGCTGTTTTAGACCGAAACGAGTTGTATCTGAACGCATCGGTTTTACAAGTATCCACGTGATACTCGTCAAAACTTTTTCTCTTATAACTGCGCGAAAAGCATGTATTCGTGCTTAATACTACGAATCAAGCTGTTTTAGACCGAAACGAGCTAGATCTGAACACGTCGGTTTTACACGTGTCCCTGTGACACGCGTCAAAACTTTTTCTCTTATAACTGCGCGAAAAGCACGTATTCTTGCTTATTACAGCGAAACAAGCTGTTTTAGACCGAAACGAGCTAAATCACAACACATCGGTTTTACAAGTGCTCTGATACGCGTCAAAACTTTTTTCTCTTATCACTGCGCGAAAAGCATGTATTCTTGCTTAATACAACGAAGCAAGCTGTTTTAGACCGAAACGAGCTAAATCACAACACATCGGTTTTACAAGTGTTCCTCTGATACGCGTCTAAACTTTTTCTCTTATAACTGCGCGAAAAGCATGTATTCGTGCTTAATACAACGAAACAAGCTGTTTTAGACCGAAACGAGATAAATCTGAACACATCGGTTTTACAAGTGTCCCTGTGACACGCGTCAAAACTTTTTCTCTTATAACTGCGCGAAAAGCATGTATTCTTGCTCAATACAGCGAAACAAGCTGTTTTAGACCGAAACGAGCTAAATCACAACACATCGGTTTTACAAGTGTTCCTCTGATACGCGTCAAAACTTTTTCTCTTTTAACTGCGCGAAAAGCATGTATTCTTGCTTAATACAACGAAACAAGCTGTTTTAGACCGAAACGAGCTAAATCACAACACATCGGTTTTACAAGTGTTCCTCTGATACGCGTCTAAACTTTTTCTCTTATAACTGCGCGAAAAGCATGTATTCGTGCTTATTACGACGAAACAAGCTGTTTTAGACCGAAACGAGCTAAATCTGAACACATCGGTTTTACCAGTGTCCCTGTGACACGCGTCAAAACTATTTCTCTTATAACTGCGCGAAAAGCATGGTTTCTTGCTTAATACACCGAAACAAGCTGTTTTAGACCGAAACGAGCTAAATCACAACACATCGGTTTTACAAGTGTTCCTCTGATACGCGTCAAAACTTTTTTCAATTATAACTGCGCGAAAAGCATGTATTCGTGCTTAGTTCAACGAAACAAGCTGTTTTAGACCGAAACGAGGTAAATCTGAACACATTGGTTTTACAAGTGTTCCTCTGATACGCGTCAAAACTTTTTCTCTGATAACTGCGCGAAAAGAATGTATTCTTGCTTAATACAACGAAACAAGCTGTTTTAGACCGAAACGAGCCAAATCACAACACATCGGTATTACAATTGTTCCACGTGATACTCGTCAAAACTTTTTCTCTAATAACTGCGCGAAAAGCATGTATTCTTGCTTAATACAGCGAAACAAGCTGTTTTAGACCGAAACGAGCTAAATCACAACACATCGGTTTTACAAGTGTTCCTCTGATACGCGTCAAAACTTTTTCTCTTTTAACTGCGCGAAAAGCATGTATTCTTGCTTAATACAACGAAACAAGCTGTTTTAGACCGAAACGAGTTAAATCACAACACATCGGTTTTACAACTGTCCCTCTGATACGCGTCAAAACTTTTTCTCTTATAACTGCGCGAAAAGCATTTATTCGTGCTTAATAAAACGAAACAAGCTGTTTTAGACCGAAACGAGTTGTATCTGAACGCATCGGTTTTACAAGTATCCACGTGATACTCGTCAAAACTTTGTCTCTTATAACTGCGCGAAAAGCATGTATTCGTGCTTAATACAACGAATCAAGCTGTTTTAGACCGAAACGAGCTAGATCTGAACACGTCGGTTTTACACGTGTCCCTGCGACACGCGTCAAAACTTTTTCTCTTATAACTGCGCGAAAAGCACGTATTCTTGCTTAATACAACGAAACAAGCTGTTTTAGACCGAAACGAGCTAAATCACAACACATCGGTTTTACAAGTGTTCCTCTGATACGCGTGAAAACTTTTTCTCTTTTAACTGCGCGAAAAGCATGTATTCTTGCTTAATACAACGAAGCAAGCTGTTTTAGACCGAAACGAGCTAAATCACAACACATCGGTTTTACAAGTGTTCCTCTGATACGCGTCTAAACTTTTTCTCTTATAACTGCGCGAAAAGCATGTATTCGTGCTTAATACAACTAAACAAGCTGTTTTAGACCGAAACGAGCTAAATCTGAACACATCGGTTTTACAAGTGTCCCTGTGACACGCGTCAAAACTTTTTCTCTTATAACTGCGCGAAAAGCACGTATTCTTGCTTAATACAGCGAAACAAGCTGTTTTAGACCGAAACGAGCTAAATCACAACACATCGGTTTTACAAGTGTTCCTCTGATACGCGTCAAAACTTTTTCTCTTTTAACTGCGCGAAAAGCATGTATTCTTGCTTAATACAACGAAACAAGCTGTTTTAGACCGAAACGAGCTAAATCACAACACATCGGTTTTACAAGTGTTCCTCTGATACGCGTCTAAACTTTTTCTCTTATAACTGCGCGAAAAGCATGTATTCGTGCTTATTACAACAAAACAAGCTGTTTTACACCAAAACGAGCTAAATCACAACACATCGGTTTTACAAGTTTTCCTCTGATACGCGTCAAAACTTTTTTCAATTATAACTGCGCGAAAAGCATGTATTCTTGCTTACTACAGCGAAACAAGCTGTTTTAGACCGAAACGAGTTAAATCACAACACATCGGTTTTACAAGTGTTCCTCTGATACGCGTCAAAACTTTTTCTCTGATAACTGCGCGAAAAGAATGTATTCTTGCTTAATACAACGAAACAAGCTGTTTTAGACCGAAACGAGCCAAATCACAACACATCGATATTACAATTGTTCCACGTGATACTCGTCAAAACTTTTTCTCTAATAACTGCGCGAAAAGCATGTATTCTTGCTTAATACAGCGAAACAAGCTGTTTTAGACCGAAACGAGCTAAATCACAACACATCGGTTTTACAAGTGTTCCTCTGATACGCGTCAAAATTTTTTCTCTTTTAACTGCGCGAAAAGCATGTATTCTTGCTTAATACATCGAAACAAGCTGTTTTAGACCGAAACGAGCTAAATCACAACACATCGGTTTTACAAGTGTTCCTCTGATACGCGTCTAAACTTTTTCTCTTATAACTGCGCGAAAAGCATGTATTCGTGCTTAATAGAACGAAACAAGCTGTTTTACACCAAAACGAGCTAGATCTGAACACATCGGTTTTACAAGTGTCCCTGTGACACGCGTCAAAACTTTTTCTCTTATAACTGCGCGAAAAGCACGTATTCTTGCTTAATACAGCGAAACAAGCTGTTTTAGACCAAAACCAGCTAAATCACAACGCATCGGTTTTACAAGTCTTCCTCTGATACACGTCAAAACTTTTTTCTCTTATAACTGCGCGAAAAGCATGTATTCGTGCTTAATACAACGAAACAAGTTGTTTTAGACCGAAACGAGCTAAATTTGAACACATCGGTTTTACAAGTGTCCCTGTGACACGCGTCAAAACTTTTTCTCTTATAACTGTGCGAAAAGCATGTATTCTTGCTTAATACAGCGAAACAAGCTGTTTTAGACCGAAACGAGCTAAATCACAACACATCGGTTTTACAAGTGTTCCTCTGATACGCGTCAAAACTGTTTCTCTTATAACTGCGCGAAAAGCATGTATTCTTGCTTAATACAACGAAACAACCTGTTTTAGACCGAAACGAGCTAAATCACAACACATCGGTTTTACAAGTGTGCCTGTGACACGCGTCAAAACTTTTTCTCTTATACCTGCGCGAAAAGCATGTATTCTTGCTTAATACAGAGAAACAAGCTGTTTTAGACCGAAACAAGCTAAATCACAACACATCGGTTTTACAAGTGTCCACGTGATATTCGTCAAAACTTTTTCTCTTATAACTGCGCGAAAAGCATGTATTCGTGCTTAATACAACGAAACAAGCTGTTTTAGACCGAGATGAGCTAAATCTGAACACATCGGTTTTACAAGTGTCTCTCTAATACGCGTCAAAAGTTTTTCTTCTATAACTGCGCGAAAAGCATGTATTCGTGCTTAATACAACGAATCAAGCTGTTTTAGACCGAAACGAGCTAGATCTGAACACGTCGGTTTTACACGTGTCCCTGTGACACGCGTCAAAACTTTTTCTCTTATAACTGCGCGAAAAGCACGTATTCTTGCTTATTACAGTGAAACAAGCTGTTTTAGACCGAAACGAGCTAAATCACAACACATCGGTTTTACAAGTGCTCCTCTGATACGCGTCAAAACTTTTTTCTCTTATCACTGCGCGAAAAGCATGTATTCGTGCTTAGTCTAACGAAACAAGCTGTTTTAGACCGAAACGGGGTAAATCTGAACACATCGGTTTTACAAGTGTCCCTGTGACATGCCTTTAAAACTTTTTCTCTTATAACTGCGCGAAAAGCATGTATTCTTGCTTAATACAGCGAAACAAGCTGTTTTAGACCGAAACGAGCTAAATCACAACACATCGGCTTTACAAGAGGTAATCTGATACGCGTCAAATCTTTTTCTCTCATAACTGCGCGAAAAGCATGTATTCTTGCTTAATACAACGAAGCAAGCTGTTTTAGACCGAAACGAGCTAAATCACAACACATCGGTTTTACAAGTGTTCCTCTGATACGCGTCTAAACTTTTTCTCTTATAACTGCGCGAAAAGCATGTATTCGTGCTTAATACAACGAAACAAGCTGTTTTAGACCGAAACGAGCTAAATCTGAACACATCGGTTTTACAAGTGTCCCTGTGACACGCGTCAAAACTTTTTCTCTTATAACTGCGCGAAAAGCATGTATTCTTGCTTAATACAGCGAAACAAGCTGTTTTAGACCGAAACGAGCTAAATCACAACACATCGGTTTTACAAGTGTTCCTCTGATACGCGTCAAAACTTTTTCTCTTATAACTGCGCGAAAGCATGTATTCTTGCTTAATACAACGAAACAAGCTGTTTTAGACCGAAACGAGCTAAATCACAACACATCGGTTTTACAAGTGTTCCTCTAATACGCGTCTAGACTTTTTCTCTTATAACTGCGCGAAAAGCATGTATTCGTGCTTAATACGACGAAACAAGCTGTTTTAGACCGAAACGAGCTAAATCTGAACACATCAGTTCTACCAGTGTCCCTGTGACACGCGTCAAAACTATTTCTCTTATAACTGTGCGAAAAGCATGTATTCTTGCTTAATACAGCGAAACAAGCTGTTTTAGACCGAAACGAGCTAAATCACAACACATCGGTTTTACAAGTGTTCCTCTGATACGCGTCAAAACTTTTTTCAATTATAACTGCGCGAAAAGCATGTATTCGTGCTTAGTTCAACGAAACAAGCTGTTTTAGACCGAAACGAGGTAAATCTGAACACATTGGTTTTACAAGTGTTCCTCTGATACGCGTCAAAACTTTTTCTCTGATAACTGCGCGAAAAGAATGTATTCTTGCTTAATACAACGAAACAAGCTGTTTTAGACCGAAACGAGCCAAATCACAGCACATCGGTATTACAATTGTTCCACGTGATACTCGTCAAAACTTTTTCTCTAATAACTGCGCGAAAAGCATGTATTCTTGCTTAATACAGCGAAACAAGCTGTTTTAGACCGAAACGAGCTAAATCACAACACATCGGTTTTACAAGTGTTCCTCTGATACGCGTCAAAACTTTTTCTCTTTTAACTGCGCGAAAAGCATGTATTCTTGCTTAATACAACGAAACAAGCTGTTTTAGACCGAAACGAGTTAAATCACAACACATCGGTTTTACAAGTGTTCCTCTGATACGCGTCAAAACTTTTTCTCTTATAACTGCGCGAAAAGCATTTATTCGTGCTTAATAAAACGAAACAAGCTGTTTTAGACCGAAACGAGTTGTATCTGAACGCATCGGTTTTACAAGTATCCACGTGATACTCGTCAAAACTTTGTCTCTTATAACTGCGCGAAAAGCATGTATTCGTGCTTAATACAACGAATCAAGCTGTTTTAGACCGAAACGAGCTAGATCTGAACACGTCGGTTTTACACGTGTCCCTGTGACACGCGTCAAAACTTTTTCTCTTATAACTGCGCGAAAAGCACGTATTCTTGCTTAATACAGCGAAACAAGCTGTTTTAGACCGAAACGAGCTAAATCACAACACATCGGTTTTACAAGTGTTCCTCTGATACGCGTCAAAACTTTTTTCTCTTATAACTGCGCGAAAAGCACGTATTCGTGCTTAGTCTAACGAAACAAGCTGTTTTAGACCGAAACGGGGTAAATCTGAACACATCGGTATTACAATTGTTCCAAGTGATACTCGTCAAAACTTTCTCTCTAATAACTGCGCGAAAAGCATGTATTCTTGCTTAATACAGCGAAACAAGCTGTTTTAGACCGAAACGAGCTAAATCACAACACATCGGTTTTACAAGTGTTCCTCTGATACGCGTCAAAACTTTTTCTCTTTTAACTTCGCGAAAAGCATGTATTCTTGCCTAATACAACGAAACAAGCTGTTTTAGACCGAAACGAGCTAAATCACAACACATCGGTTTTACAAGTGTTCCTCTGATACGCGTCTAAACTTTTTCTCTTATAACTGCGCGAAAAGCATGTATTCGTGCCTAATACAACGAAACAAGCTGTTTTACATCAAAACGAGCTAGATCTGAACACATCGGTTTTACAAGTGTCCCTGTGACACGCGTCAAAACTTTTTCTCTTTTAACTGCGCGAAAAGCACGTATTCTTGCTTAATGCGATACAGCGCGAATAAAGACGGGGACGAAGCGAGACAAGACACCACAGCGCTGACTTCAACTGAATTTTTATTGCGGAAAGGGGATATTTATACAGGAAATGGAAGGGAACGCATGATGCCGCTACTGCTGGAATTGATACGCGGGATAAGATATTTAAAGGCGAAAAGAAGAGGCTGCAACAGCGCACAAGGATGACTGCTAATAACAAACAACAACGCAGTGCAAGTCGATGATGAACGATAAGACAAGGCACCGGCATTTTGCAACAAAAACAAGAGCCAAGTGCCTTAAACCTCAGTACAAGGCGAGGAATGAAACTAGGGAGGAAAAAGCAGGGCACTAACAATTTGCTAGAGAAAAATAAAGCAAAAAAAAAAGATCTAAAACCGTGCGAGAGAGAATAAAATTGCAGGGCCAAAAGGGGCAAATAAGAGGCTGCTCATGACATGGCGGCAAACACACCTGAAAACTACTAAGTTCGCTGAAAATCAAAACCGAATGAAGAAATCACCTAGATGACATCTGGCTCAAATAATCTACTTCTCGTTTCGTCAGGGCGATCGAGGGAGAGCTGACACAGTCCTCTCCTAGTTTCAAGATGTGCAATGCCTCCATGATTTCGCGAGTGCTTTGATGGGCATTTTTATCTAGAACAGTGCAATCTTGAAACAACGGCTTGCAAGGGCGAGACGGACACTTCAAGCAATGCACTCCCATGTTCCTCTTTGTTGTGTTGCTGACGTCATTAGAGTGCTCCATCAGTCGCTCATTAAGGCACCGACCAGTTTGGCCTATGTAAGCCCTGCCACAACTCAAAGGAATTTTATACACGACACCGACTTTGCAGGATACAAACGGTGAACGGTGTTTGACCGGGCAGGCTGGTTTACGCTCTGCAGGGGCGTTTACTCTGTGGCAGAGCTTGGAGAGCTTGTCGGGAGCCGAAAACACCACTCTAACATCAGCCCGCTGGCCTATTCTCTTCAACCGGTGAGACACCGCGTACAGGTAAGGAATCACAACAACCTTGTTGTGCTTGTCTGGAACCGCCACTTCGCGTATTCCACCCTTAAGCTTCTTCAGGAGGCCTTCTGCTACCGAGATGAGAAGTGTCTTAGGGTAGCCTGCTCTTTCCAGCCTAGAAGACTGTTTGTTAAAGCTGTCACCCATAGAGTGCAGACAAGATTTCTTTAGAGCATTAGTAAAACACAGGTTCGCGATGCCGCGCTTAACAATCTTGGCAGAATTATAAGGAAGCAGGGACTTGCCCCCTCTCGGCTCATACCGCCAGCATAAGTGTCTTTCTGTTAGAGAAAGCCTTAAATCAAGGAAGCGTAGGGACCCACTCTCAGGTGTCTCATGTGTCAACATGAGAGGTGACAGGCACTGCTCAAAGGAGGAGAGAACACTAGAAACAGTACATGGAAAGGAGCAAACATTGTCAGCAAGTAATACTAAGTAATCGTCTACAAATCTAAAAACTTTTGTGACAACTGAAGGGAGTCGTTCAGCGAGCAGTCGGTCATGATGGGCAAGGTAGATGTCACTGAGGATGGGAGCAATGCATGAGCAATGCATGCACACACCGCTTTTCTGAATGTAACTGCTCTCGCCCCATTTAACAAAAGTGGAATTAAGATAGACCGTCAACAATTCTAAGAAGCCACCTACCGACATACCGGAAGAATTTTGAAATGCAACCGAGCCAAACGCATCGATGCTACTTTCAACGCAAGACAAAAGCTTGTCATGTGGCAAAGAATAATAAAGATCTTTAATGTCAACCGAGAATGGCATGAGAGCTCTGCGGTTAGATTTCAGGAAGTCAAGAACTTTACTCGAGTCCTTCAGAAGGAAGGGATCGTCAAGTGCCAGAACCTTGAGCCTAGACTGAAGGAATTGCCCCAAAGGTTTCTGCCAAGTGCCATTCTCAGTGACAATTACCCTCAATGGGCAGTCTGCATCATGACCGACTGCTCGCTGAACGACTCCCTTCAGTTGTCACAAAAGCTTTTAGATTTGTAGACGATTGCTTAGTATTACTTGCTGACAATGTTTGCTCCTTTCCATGTACTGTTTCTAGTGTTCTCTCCTCCTTTGAGCAGTGCCTGTCACCTCTCATGTTGACGCATGAGACCCCTGAGAGTGGGTCCCTACGCTTCCTTGATTTAAGGCTTTCTCTAACAGAAAGACACTTATGCTGGCGGTATGAGCCGAGAGGGGGCAAGTCCCTGCTTCCTTATAATTCTGCCCACTCTAAGATTGTTAAGCGCGGCATCGCGAACCTGTGTTTTACTAATGCTCTAAAGAAATCTTGTCTGCACTCTATGGGTGACAGCTTTAACAAACAGTCTTCTAGGCTGGAAAGAGCAGGCTACCCCAAGACACTTCTCATCTCGGTAGCAGAAGGCCTCCTGAAGAAGCTTAAGGGTGGAATACGCGAAGTGGCGGTTCCAGACAAGCACAACAAGGTTGTTGTGATTCCTTACCTGCACGCGGTGTCTCACCGGTTGAAGAGAATAGGCCAGCGGGCTGATGTTAGAGTGGTGTTTTCGGCTCCCGACAAGCTCTCCAAGCTCTGCCACAGAGTAAACGCCCCTGCAGAGCGTAAACCAGCCTGCCCGGTCAAACACCGTTCACCGTTTGTATCCTGCAAAGTCGGTGTCGTGTATAAAGTTCCTTTGAGTTGTGGCAGGGCTTACATAGGCCAAACTGGTCGGTGCCTTAATGAGCGACTGATGGAGCACTCTAATGACGTCAGCAACACAACAAAGAGGAACCTGGGAGTGCATTGCTTGAAGTGTCCGTCTCGCCCTTGCTAGCCGTTGTTTCAAGATTGCACTGTTCTAGATAAAAATGCCCATCAAAGCACTCGCGAAATCATGGAGGCATTGCACATCTTGAAACTAGGAGAGGACTGTGTCAGCTCTCCCTCGATCGCCCTGACGAAACGAGAAGTAGATTATTTGAGCCAGATGTCATCTAGGTGATTTCTTCATTCGGTTTTGATTTTCAGCGAACTTAGTAGTTTTCAGGTGTGTTTGCCGCCATGTCATGAGCAGCCTCTTATTTGCCCCTTTTGGCCCTGCAATTTTATTCTCTCTCGCACGGTTTTAGATCTTTTTTTTTGGCTTTATTTTTCCCTAGCAAATTATTAGTGCCCTGCTTTTTGCTCCCTAGTTTCATTCCTCGCCTTGTACTGAGGTTTAAGGCACTTGGCTCTTGTTTTTGTTGCAAAATGCCGGTGCCTTGTCTTATCGTTCATCATTGACTTGCACTGCGTTGTTGTTTGTTATTAGCAGTCATCCTTGTGCGCTGTTGCAGCCTCTTCTTTTCGCCTCTAAATATCTTATCCCGCCTATCAATTCCAGCAGTAGCGGCATCATGCGTTCCCTTCCATTTCCTGTATAAATATCCCCTTTCCGCAATAAAAATTCAGTTGAAGTCAGCGCTGTGGTGTCTTGTCTCGCTTCGTCCCCGTCTTTATTCGCACTGTATCGCATTATGGAAAATTACCAACTAGCCCGATCTGCCACTCTTGCAAGTTATATTTCTTGCTTAATACAGCGAAACAAGCTGTTTTAGACCAAAACCAGCTAAATCACAACACATCGGTTTTACAAGTCTTCCTCTGATACGCGTCAAAACTTTTTTCTCTTATAACTGCGCGAAAAGCATGTATTCGTGCTTAATACAACGAAACAAGTTGTTTTAGACCGAAACGAGCTAAATTTGAACACATCGGTTTTACAAGTGTCCATGTGACACACGTCAAAACTTTTTCTCTTATAACTGTGCGAAAAGCATGTATTTTTGCTTAATACAGCGAAACAAGCTGTTTTAGACCGAAACGAGCTAAATCACAACACATCGGTTTTACAAGTGTTCCTCTGATACGCGTCAAAACCTTTTCTCTTATAACTGCGCGAAAAGCATGTATTCTTGCTTAATACAACGAAACAACCTGTTTTAGACCGAAACGAGCTAAATCACAACACATCGTTTTTACAAGTGTCCCTGTGACACGCGTCAAAACTTTTTCTCTTATACCTGCGCGAAAAGCATGTATTCTTGCTTAATACAGCGAAACAAGCTCTTTTAGACCGAAACGAGCTAAATCACAAAACATCGGTTTTACAAGTGTTCCTCTGATACGCGTCAAAACTTTTTTTCTCCTATATCTGCGCGAAAAGCATGTATTCCTGCTTAGTCCAACGAAACAAGCTGTTTTAGACCGAAACGAGGTAAATCTGAACACATCGGTTTTACAAGTGTCCCTGTGACATGCCTTTAAAACTTTTTCTCTTATACCTGCGCGAAAAGCATGTATTCGTGCTTAATACAACGAAACAAGCTGTTTTAGACCGAAACGAGCTAAATCTGAACACATCGGTTTTACAAGTGTCTCTCTAATACGCGTCAAAAGTTTTTCTAACTGCGCGAAAAGCATGTATTCGTGCTTAAAACAACGAAACAAGCTGTTTTATACCAAAACGAGCTATATCTGAACACATCGGTTTTACACGTGTCCCTGTGACACGCGTCAAAACTTTTTCTCTTATAACTGCGCGAAAAGCACCTATTCTTGCTTATTACAGCGAAACAAGCTGTTTTAGACCGAAACGAGCTAAATCACAAAACATCGGTTTTACAAGTGTTCCTCTGATACGCGTCAAAACTTTTTTTCTCTTATATCTGCGCGAAAAGCATGTATTCCTGCTTAGTCCAACGAAACAAGCTGTTTTAGACCGAAACGAGGTAAATCTGAACACATCGGTTTTACAAGTGTCCCTGTGACATGCCTTTAAAACTTTTTCTCTTATACCTGCGCGAAAAGCATGTATTCGTGCTTAATACAACGAAACAAGCTGTTTTAGACCGAAACGAGCTAAATCTGAACACATCGGTTTTACAAGTGTCCCTGTGACACGCGTCACAACTTTTTCTCTTATAACTGCGCGAAAAGCATGTATTTTGCTTAATACAGCGAAACAAGCTGTTTTAGACCGAAACGAGTTAAATCACAACACATCGGTTTTACAAGTGTTCCTCTGATACGCGTCAAAACTTTTTCTCTTATAACTGCGCGAAAAGCATGTATTCGTGCTTAATAAAACGAAACAAGCTGTTTTAGACCGAAACGAGCTAAATCACAACACATCGGTTTTACAAGTGTTCCTCTGATACGCGTCTAAACTTTTTCTCTTATAACTACGCGAAAAGCATGCATTCTTGCTTAATACAACGAAACAAGCTGTTTTACACCAAAACGAGCTAGATCTGAACACATCGGTTTTACAAGTGTCCACGTGATATTCGTCATAACTTTTTCTCTTATAACTGCGCGAAAAGCATGTATTCGTGCTTAATACAACGAAACAAGCTGTTTTAGACCGAGATGAGCTAAATCTGAACACATCGGTTTTACAAGTGTCTCTCTAATACGCGTCAAAAGTTTTTCTTCTATAACTGCGCGAAAAGCATGTATTCGTGCTTAATACAACGAATCAAGCTGTTTTAGACCGAAACGAGCTAGATCTGAACACGTCGATTTTACACGTGTCCCTGTGACACGCGTCAAAACTTTTTCTCTTATAACTGCGGAAAAGCACGTATTCTTGCTTAATACAGCGAAACAAGCTGTTTTAGACCGAAACGAGCTAAATCGCAACACATCGGTTTTACAAGTGCTCCTCTGATACGCGTCAAAACTTTTTTCTCTTATAACTGCGCGAAAAGCATGTATTCGTGCTTAGTCTAACGAAACAAGCTGTTTTAGTCCGAAACGGGGTAAATCTGAACACATCGGTTTTACAAGTGTCCCTGTGACATGCCTTTAAATCTTTTTCTCTTATACCTGCGCGAAAAGCATGTATTCGTGCTTAATACAACGAAACAAGCTGTTTTAGACCGAAACGAGCTAAATCTGAACACATCGGTTTTACAAGTGTCCCTGTGACACGCGTCACAACTTTTTCTCTTATAACTGCGCGAAAAGCATGTATTCTTGCTTAATACAGCGAAACAAGTTGTTTTAGACCGAAACGAGTTAAATCACAACACATCGGTTTTACAAGTGTTCCTCTGATACGCGTCAAAAATTTTTCTCTTATAACTGCGCGAAAAGCATGTATTCGTGCTTAATAAAACGAAACAAGCTGTTTTAGACCGAAACGAGTTGTATCTGAACGCATCGGTTTTACAAGTATCCACGTGATACTCGTCAAAACTTTTTCTCTTATAACTGCGCGAAAAGCATGTATTCGTGCTTAATACAACGAATCAAGCTGTTTTACACCAAAACGAGCTAGATCTGAACACATCGGTTTTACAAGTGTCCCTGTGACACGCGTCAAAACTTTTTCTCTTGTAACTGCGCGAAAAGCACGTATTCTTGCTTAATACAGCGAAACAAGCTGTTTTAGACCGAAACGAGCTAAATCACAACACATCGGTTTTACAAGTGTTCCTCTGATACGCGTCAAAACTTTTTCTCTTATAACTGCGCGAAAAGCATGTATTCTTGCTTAATACAACGAAACAAGCTGTTTTAGACCGAAACGAGCTAAATCACAACACATCGGTTTTACAAGTGTTCCTCTGATACGCGTCTAAACTTTTTCTCTTATAACTGCGCGAAAAGCATGTATTCATGCTTAATACAACGAAACAAGCTGTTTTACACCAAAACGAGCTAGATCTGAACACATCGGTTTTACAAGTGTCCCTGTGACACGCGTCAAAACTTTTTCTCTTGTAACTGCGCGAAAAGCACGTATTCTTGCTTAATACAGCGAAACAAGCTGTTTTAGACCGAAACGAGCTAAATCACAACACATCGGTTTTACAAGTGTTCCTCTGATACGCGTCAAAACTTTTTCTCTTATAACTGCGCGAAAAGCATGTATTCTTGCTTAATACAACGAAACAAGCTGTTTAAGACCGAAACGAGCTAAATCACAACACATCGGTTTTACAAGTGTTCCTCTGATACGCGTCTAAACTTTTTCTCTTATAACTGCGCGAAAAGCATGTATTCGTGCTTAATACAACGAAACAAGCTGTTTTACACCAAAACGAGCTAGATCTGAACACATCGGTTTTACAAGTGTCCCTGTGACACGCGTCAAAACTTTTTCTCTTGTAACTGCGCGAAAAGCACGTATTCTTGCTTAATACAGCGAAACAAGTTGTTTTAGACCGAAACGAGCTAAATCACAACACATCGGTTTTACAAGTGTTCCTCTGATACGCGTCAAAACGTTTTCTCTTATAACTGCGCGAAAAGCATGTATTCTTGCTTAATACAACGAAACAAGCTGTTTTAGACCGAAACGAGCTAAATCACAACACATCGGTTTTACAAGTGTCCCTGTGATACGCGTCAAAACTTTTTCTCTTATAACTGCGCGAAAAGCATGTATTCGTGCTTTATACAACGAAACAAGCTGCTTTAGTCCGAAAAGAGGTAAATCTGAACACATCGGTTTTACAAGTGTTCCTCTGATACGCGTCAAAACTTTTTTCTCTTATAACTGCGCGAAAAGCACGCATTCTTGCTTAATAATACGAAACAAGCTGTTATAGACCGAAAAGAACTAAATCACAACACATCGGTTTTACAAGTGTTCCTCTGATACGCGTCCAAACTTTTTCTCTTATAACTGCGCGAAAAGCATGTATTCGTGCTTAATACAACGAAACAAGCTGTTTTAGACCGAGATGAGCTAAATCTGAACACATCGGTTTTACAAGTGTCCCTGTGACATGCCTGTAAAACTTTTTCTCTTATAACTGCGCGAAAAGCATGTATTCCTGCTTAATACAGCGAAACAAGCTGTTTTAGACCGAAACGAGCTAAATCACAACACATCGGTTTTACAAGTGTTCCTCTGACACGCGTCAAAACTTTTTCTCTTATAACTGCGCGAAAAGCATGTATTCTTGGTTAATACAGCGAAACAAGCTGTTTTAGACCGAAACGAGCTAAAACACAACACATCGGTTTTACAAGTGTTCCTCTGATCCGCGTCAAAACGTTATCTCTTATAACTGCGCGAAAAGCATGTATTCGTGCTTAATACAACGAAACAAGGTGTTTTAGACCGAAACGAGCTAAATCACAAGACATCGGTTTTACAAGTGTCTCTCTAATACGCGTCAAAACTTTTTCTTCTATAACTGCGCGTAAAGCATGTATTCGTGCTTAATACAACGAAACAAGCTGTTTTAGACCAAAATGAGCTAGATCTGAACACATCGGTTTTCCAAGTGTCCATGTGATACGCGTCAAAACTTTTTATCTTATAACTGCGCGAAAAGCATGTATTCGTGCTTAATACAACGAAACAAGCTGTTTTAGTCCGAAAAGAGGTAAATCTGAACACATAGGTTTTACAAGTGCTCCTCTGATACGCGTCAAAACTTTTTCTCTTATAACGGCGCGAAAAGCATGTATTCTTGCTTAATACAGCGAAACATGCTGTTTTAGATCGAAACGAGCTAATTCACAACACATCGAATTTACAAGTGTTCCTCCGATACGCGTCAAATCTTTTTCTCTTATAACTGCGCGAAAAGCTTGTATTCGTGTTTATAGAACGAAACAAGCTGTTTTAGACCGAAACGAGCTAAATCTGAACACATCGGTATTAAAAGTGTCCTGTGACACGCGTCAAAACTTTTTCTCTTATAACTGCGCGAAAAGCATGTATTCTTGCTTAATACAGCGAAACAAGCTGTTTTAGACCGAAACGAGCTAAATCACAACACATCGGTTTTACAAGTGTTCCTCTGATACGCGTCAAATCTTTTTCTCTTATAACTGCGCGAAAAGCATGTATTCTTGGTTAACACAGCGAAACAAGCTGTTTTAGACCGAAACGAGCTAAATCACAACACATCGGTTTTACAAGTGTTCCTCTGATACGCGTCAAAACGTTTTCTCTTATAACTGCGCGAAAAGCATGTATTCGTGCTTAATACAACGACACAAGCTGTTTTAGACCGAAACGAGGAAAATCTGAACACATCGGTTTTACAAGTGTCCCTGTGACACGCTTCAAAACTTTTTCTCATATAACTGCGCGAAAAGCATGTATTCGTGCTTAATACAACGAAACAAGCTGTTTTACACCAAAACGAGCTAGATCTGAACACATCGGTTTTACAAGTGTCCCTGTGACACGCGTCAAAACTTTTTCTCTTGTAACTGCGCGAAAAGCACGTATTCTTGCTTAATACAGCGAAACAAGCTGTTTTAGACCGAAACGAGCTAAATCTGAACACATCGGTTTTACAAGTGTCCCTGTGACACACGTCAAAAATTTTCTCTTATACCTGCGCGAAAAGCATGTATTCGTGCTTAATACAGCGAAACAAGCTGTTTTAGACCGAAACGAGCTAAATCTGAACACATCGGTTTTACTAGTGTCCCTGCGACGCGCGTCACAACCTTTTCTCTTATAACTGCGCGAAAAGCTTGTATTCTTGCTTAATACAACGAAACAAGCTGTTTTAGACCGAAACGAGTTAAATCACAACACATCGGTTTTACAAGTGTTCCTCTGATACGCGTCAAAACTTTTTCTCTTATAACTGCGCGAAAAGCATGTATTCGTGCTTAATACAACGAAACAAGGTGTTTTAGACCGAAATGAGCTAAATCACAAGACATCGGTTTTACAAGTGTCTCTCTAATACGCGTCAAAACTTTTTCTTCTATAACTGCGCGTAAAGCATGTATTCTTGCTTAATACAACGAATCAAGCTGTTTTAGACCGAAACGAGCTAAATCTAAACACGTCGGTTTTACACATGTCCCTGTGACACGCGTCAAAACTTTTTCTCTTATAACTGCGCGAAAAGCACGTATTCTTGCTTAATACAGCGAAACAAGCTGTTTTAGACCGAAACGAGCTAAATCACAACACATCGGTTTTACAAGTGTTCCTCTGATACGCGTCAAAACTTTTTCTCTTATAACTGCGCGAAAAGCATGTATTCTTGCTTAATACAACGAAACAAGCTGTTTTAGACCGAAACGAGCTAAATCACAACACATCGGTTTTACAAGTGTTCCTCTGATACGCGTCTAAACTTTTTCTCTTATAACTGCGCGAAAAGCATGTATTCGTGCTTAATACAACGAAACAAGCTGTTTTACACCAAAACGAGCTAGATCTGAACACATCGGTTTTACAAGTCTTCCTCTGATACGCGTCAAAACTTTTTCTCTTGTAACTGCGCGAAAAGCACGTATTCTTGCTTAATACAGCGAAACAAGCTGTTTTAGACCGAAACGAGCTAAATCACAACACATCGGTTTTACAAGTGTTCCTCTGATACGCGTCAAAACTTTTTCTCTTATAACTGCGCGAAAAGCATGTATTCTTGCTTAATACAACGAAACAAGCTGTTTTAGACCGAAACGAGCTAAATCGCAACACATCGGTTTTACAAGTGTTCCTCTGATACGCGTCAAAACTTTTTTCTCTTATAACAGCGCGAAAAGCATGTATTCGTGCTTAATACAACGAAACAAGCTGTTTTAGACCAAAATGAGCTAGATCTGAACACATCGGTTTTCCAAGTGTCCATGTGATACGCGTCAAAACTTTTTATCTTATAACTGCGCGAAAAGCATGTATTCGTGCTTAATACAACGAAACAAGCTGTTTTAGTCCGAAAAGAGGTAAATCTGAACACATAGGTTTTACAAGTGTTCCTCTGATACGCGTCAAAACTTTTCCTCTTATAACTGCGCGAAAACATGTATTCTTGCTTAATACAGCGAAACATGCCGTTTTAGATCGAAACGAGCTAAATCTGAACACATCGGTTTTACAAGTGTCCCTGTGACACGCGTCAAAAATTTTCTCTTATACCTGCGCGAAAAGCATGTATTCGTGCTTAATACAGCGAAACAAGCTGTTTTAGACCGAAACGAGCTAAATCTGAACACATCGGTTTTACTAGTGTCCCTGCGACGCGCGTCACAACCTTTTCTCTTATAACTGCGCGAAAAGCTTGTATTCTTGCTTAATACAACGAAACAAGCTGTTTTAGACCGAAACGAGTTAAATCACAACACGTCGGTTTTACAAGTGTTCCTCTGATACGCGTCAAAACTTTTTCTCTTATAACTGCGCGAAAAGCATGTATTCGTGCTTAATAAAACGAAACAAGCTGTTTTAGACCGAAACGAGCTGTATCTGAACGCACCGGTTTTACAAGTATCCACGTGATACTCGTCAAAACTTTTTCTCTTTTAACTGCGCGAAAAGCATGTATTCTTGCTTAATACAACGAATCAAGCTGTTTTAGACCGAAACGAGCTAAATCTGAACACGTCGGTTTTACACGTGTCCCTGTGACACGCGTAAAAACTTTTTCTCTTATAACTGCGCGAAAAGCACGTATTCTTGCTTAATACAGCGAAACAAGCTGTTTTAGACCGAAACGAGCTAAATCACAACACATCAGTTTTACAAGTGTTCCTCTGATACGCGTCAAAACTTTTTCTTTTATAACTGCGCGAAAAGCATGTATTCTTGCTTAATACAACGAAACAAGCTGTTTTAGACCGAAACGAGCTAAATCACAACACATCGGTTTTACAAGTGTTCCTCTGATACGCGTCTAAACTTTTTCTCTTATAACTGCGCGAAAAGCATGTATTCGTGCTTAATACAACGATACAAGCTGTTTTACACCAAAACGAGCTAGATCTGAACACATCGGTTTTACAAGTGTCCCTGTGATACGCGTCAAAACTTTTTCTTTTATAACTGCGCGAAAAGCATGTATTCGTGCTTTATACAACGAAACAAGCTGTTTTAGTCCGAAAAGAGGTAAATCTGAACACATCGGTTTTACAAGTGTTCCTCTGATACGCGTCAAAACTTTTTTCTCTTATAACTGCGCGAAAAGCACGTATTCTTGCTTAATAATACGAAACAAGCTGTTTTACACCAAAACGAGCTAGATCTGAACACATCGGTTTTACAAGTGTCCCTGTGACACGCGTCAAAACTTTTTCTCTTGTAACTGCGCGAAAAGCACGTATTCTTGCTTAATACAACGAAACAAGCTGTTTTAGACCGAAACGAGCTAAATCACAACACATCGGTTTTACAAGTGTTCCTCTGATACGCGTCTAAACTTTTTCTCTTATAACTGCGCGAAAAGCATGTATTCATGCTTAATACAACGAAACAAGCTGTTTTACACAAAAACGAGCTAGATCTGAACACATTGGTTTTACAAGTGTCCCTGTGACACGCGTCAAAACTTTTTCTCTTATAACTGCGCGAAAAGCATGTATTCGTGCTTAATACAACGAAACAAGCTGTTTTACACCAAAACGAGCTAGATCTGAACACATCGGTTTTACAAGTGTCCCTGTGACACGCGTCAAAACTTTTTCTCTTGTAACTGCGCGAAAAGCACGTATTCTTGCTTAATACAGCGAAACAAGTTGTTTTAGACCGAAACGAGCTAAATCACAACACATCGGTTTTACAAGTGTTCCTCTGATAAGCGTCAAAACGTTTTCTCTTATAACTGCGCGAAAAGCATGTATTCTTGCTTAATACAACGAAACAAGCTGTTTTAGACCGAAACGAGCTAAATCACAACATATCGGTTTTACAAGTTTTCCTGTGATACGCGTCTAAACTTTTTCTCTTATAACTGCGAGAAAAGCATGTATTCGTGCTTAATACAACGAAACAAGCTGTTTTACACCAAAACGAGCTAGATCTGAACACATCGGTTTTACAAGTGTCCCTGTGATACGCGTCAAAACTTTTTCTCTTATAATTGCGCGAAAAGCATGTATTCGTGCTTTATACAACGAAACAAGCTGTTTTAGTCCGAAAAGAGTTAAATCTCAACACATCGGTTTTACAAGTGTTCCTCTGATACGCGTCAAAACTTTTTTCTCTTATAACTGCGCGAAAAGCACGTATTCTTGCTTAATAATACGAAACAAGCTGTTATAGACCGAAAAGAACTAAATCACAACACATCGGTTTTACAAGTGTTCCTCTGATACGCGTCAAAACTTTTTCTCTTATAACTGCGCGAAAAGCATGTATTCGTGCTTAATACAACGAAACAAGCTGTTTTAGACCGAGATGAGCTAAATCTGAACACATCGGTTTTACAAGTGTCCCTGTGACATGCCTGTAAAACTTTTTCTCTTATAACTGCGCGAAAAGCATGTATTCCTGCTTAATACAGCGAAACAAGCTGTTTTAGACCGAAACGAGCTAAATCACAACACATCGGTTTTACAAGTGTTCCTCTGACACGCGTCAAAACTTTTTCTCTTATAATTGCGCGAAAAGCATGTATTCTTGGTTAATACAGCGAAACAAGCTGTTTTAGACCGAAACGAGCTAAATCACAACACATCGGTTTTACAAGTGTTCCTCTGATCCGCGTCAAAACGTTTTCTCTTATAACTGCGCGAAAAGCATGTATTCGTGCTTAATACAACGAAACAAGGTGTTTTAGACCGAAACGAGCTAAATCACAAGACATCGTTTTTACAAGTGTGTCTCTAATACGCGTCAAAACTTTTTCTTCTATAACTGCGCGTAAAGCATGTATTCGTGCTTAATACAACGAAACAAGCTGTTTTAGACCAAAATGAGCTAGATCTGAACACATCGGTTTTCCAAGTGTCCATGTGATACGCGTCAAAACTTTTTATCTTATAACTGCGCGAAAAGCATGTATTCGTGCTTAATTCAACGAAACAAGCTGTTTTAATCCGAAAAGAGGTAAATCTGAACACATAGGTTTTACAAGTGTTCCTCTGATACGCGTCAAAACTTTTTCTCTTATAACTGCGCGAAAAGCATGTATTCTTGCTTAATACAGCGAAACATGCTGTTTTAGATCGAAACGAGCTAAATCACAACACATCGGATTTACAAGTGTTCCTCCGATACGCGTCAAATCTTTTTCTCTTATAACTGCGCGAAAAGCTTGTATTCGTGCTTTATACAACGAAACAAGCTGTCTTAGACCGAAACGAGCTAAATCTGAACACATCGGTATTAAAAGTGTCCCTGTGACACGCGTCAAAACTTTTTCTCTTATAACTGCGCGAAAAGCATGTATTCTTGCTTAATACAGCGAAACAAGCTGTTTTAGACCGAAACGAGCTAAATCCCAACACATCGGTTTTACAAGTGTTCCTTTGATACGCGTCAAAACTTTTTCTCTTATAACTGCGCGAAAAGCATGTATTCTTGGTTAACACAGCGAAACAAGCTGTTTTAGACCCAAACGAGCTAAATCACAACACATCGGTTTTACAAGTGTTCCTCTGATACGCGTCAAAACGTTTTCACTTATAACTGCGCGAAAAGCATGTATTCGTGCTTAATACAACGACACAAGCTGTTTTAGACCGAAACGAGCAAAATCTGAACACATCGGTTTTACAAGTGTCCCTGTGACACGCTTCAAAACTTTTTCTCATATAACTGCGCGAAAAGCTTGTATTCGTGCTTTATACAACGAAACAAGCTGTTTTAGACCGAAACGAGCTAAATCTGAACACATCGGTATTAAAAGTGTCCCTGTGACACGCGTCAAAACTTTTTCTCTTATAACTGCGCGAAAAGCATGTATTCTTGCTTAATACAGCGAAACAAGCTGTTTTAGACCGAAACGAGCTAAATCACAACACATCGGTTTTACAAGTGTTCCTCTGATACGCGTCAAAACTTTTTCTCTTATAACTGCGCGAAAAGCATGTATTCTTGGTTAACACAGCGAAACAAGCTGTTTTAGACCGAAACGAGCTAAATCACAACACATCGGTTTTACAAGTGTTCCTCTGATACGCGTCTAAACTTTTTCTCTTATAACTGCGCGAAAAGCATGTATTCGTGCTTAATACAACGATACAAGCTGTTTTACACCAAAACGAGCCAGATCTGAACACATCGGTTTTACAAGTGTCCCTGTGATACGCGTCAAAACGTTTTCTTTTATAACTGCGCGAAAAGCATGTATTCGTGCTTTATACAACGAAACAAGCTGTTTTAGTCCGAAAAGAGGTAAATCTGAACACATCGGTTTTACAAGTGTTCCTCTGATACGCGTCAAAACTTTTTTCTCTTATAACTGCGCGAAAAGCACGTATTCTTGCTTAATAATACGAAACAAGCTGTTTTACACCAAAACGAGCTAGATCTAAACACATCGGTTTTACAAGTGTCCCTGTGACACGCGTCAAAACTTTTTCTCTTGTAACTGCGCGAAAAGCACGTATTCTTGCTTAATACAACGAAACAAGCTGTTTTAGACCGAAACGAGCTAAATCACAACACATCGGTTTTACAAGTGTTCCTCTGATACGCGTCTAAACTTTTTCTCTTATAACTGCGCGAAAAGCATGTATTCATGCTTAATACAACGAAACAAGCTGTTTTACACCAAAACGAGCTAGATCTGAACACATCGGTTTTACAAGTGTCCCTGTGACACGCGTCAAAACTTTTTCTCTTATAACTGCGCGAAAAGCATGTATTCGTGCTTAATACAACGAAACAAGCTGTTTTACACCAAAACGAGCTAGATCTGAACACATCGGTTTTACAAGTGTCCCTGTGACACGCGTCAAAACTTTTTCTCTTGTAACTGCGCGAAAAGCACGTATTCTTGCTTAATACAGCGAAACAAGTTGTTTTAGACCGAAACGAGCTAAATCACAACACATCGGTTTTACAAGTGTTCCTCTGATAAGCGTGAAAACGTTTTCTCTTATAACTGCGCGAAAAGCATGTATTCTTGCTTAATACAACGAAACAAGCTGTTTTAGACCGAAACGAGCTAAATCACAACACATCGGTTTTACAAGTTTTCCTCTGATACGCGTCTAAACTTTTTCTCTTATAACTGCGAGAAAAGCATGTATTCGTGCTTAATACAACGAAACAAGCTGTTATACACCAAAACGAGCTAGATCTGAACACATCGGTTTTACAAGTGTCCCTGTGATACGCGTCAAAACTTTTTCTCTTATAATTGCGCGAAAAGCATGTATTCGTGCTTTATACAACGAAACAAGCTGTTTTAGTCCGAAAAGAGTTAAATCTGAACACATCGGTTTTACAAGTGTTCCTCTGATACGCGTCAAAACTTTTTTCTCTTATAACTGCGCGAAAAGCACGTATTCTTGCTTAATAATACGAAACAAGCTGTTATAGACCGAAAAGAACTAAATCACAACACATCGGTTTTACAAGTGTTCCTCTGATACGCGTCAAAACTTTTTCTCTTATAACTGCGCGAAAAGCATGTATTCGTGCTTAATACAACGAAACAAGCTGTTTTAGACCGAGATGAGCTAAATCACAACACATCGGTTTTACAAGTGTTCCTCTGATACGCGTCAAAACTTTTTCTCTTATAACTGCGCGAAAAGCATGTATTCTTGCTTAATACAACGAAACAAGCTGTTTTAGACCGAAACGAGCTAAATCGCAACACATCGGTTTTACAAGTGTTCCTCTGATACGCGTCAAAACTTTTTTCTCTTATAACAGCGCGAAAAGCATGTATTCGTGCTTAATACAACGAAACAAGCTGTTTTAGTCCGAAAAGAGGTAAATCTGAACACATAGGTTTTACAAGTGTTCCTCTGATACGCGTCAAAACTTTTCCTCTTATAACTGCGCGAAAACATGTATTCTTGCTTAATACAGCGAAACATGCTGTTTTAGATCGAAACGAGCTAAATCTGAACACATCGGTTTTACAAGTGTCCCTGTGACACGCGTCAAAAATTTTCTCTTATACCTGCGCGAAAAGCATGTATTCGTGCTTAATACAGCGAAACAAGCTGTTTTAGACCGAAACGAGCTAAATCTGAACACATCGGTTTTACTAGTGTCCCTGCGACGCGCGTCACAACCTTTTCTCTTATAACTGCGCGAAAAGCTTGTATTCTTGCTTAATACAACGAAACAAGCTGTTTTAGACCGAAACGAGTTAAATCACAACACGTCGGTTTTACAAGTGTTCCTCTGATACGCGTCAAAACTTTTTCTCTTATAACTGCGCGAAAAGCATGTATTCGTGCTTAATAAAACGAAACAAGCTGTTTTAGACCGAAACGAGCTGTATCTGAACGCACCGGTTTTACAAGTATCCACGTGATACTCGTCAAAACTTTTTCTCTTTTAACTGCGCGAAAAGCATGTATTCTTGCTTAATACAACGAATCAAGCTGTTTTAGACCGAAACGAGCTAAATCTGAACACGTCGGTTTTACACGTGTCCCTGTGACACGCGTCAAAACTTTTTCTCTTATAACTGCGCGAAAAGCACGTATTCTTGCTTAATACAGCGAAACAAGCTGTTTTAGACCGAAACGAGCTAAATCACAACACATCAGTTTTACAAGTGTTCCTCTGATACGCGTCAAAACTTTTTCTTTTATAACTGCGCGAAAAGCATGTATTCTTGCTTAATACAACGAAACAAGCTGTTTTAGACCGAAACGAGCTAAATCACAACACATCGGTTTTACAAGTGTTCCTCTGATACGCGTCTAAACTTTTTCTCTTATAACTGCGCGAAAAGCATGTATTCGTGCTTAATACAACGATACAAGCTGTTTTACACCAAAACGAGCTAGATCTGAACACATCGGTTTTACAAGTGTCCCTGTGATACGCGTCAAAACTTTTTCTTTTATAACTGCGCGAAAAGCATGTATTCGTGCTTTATACAACGAAACAAGCTGTTTTAGTCCGAAAAGAGGTAAATCTGAACACATCGGTTTTACAAGTGTTCCTCTGATACGCGTCAAAACTTTTTTCTCTTATAACTGCGCGAAAAGCACGTATTCTTGCTTAATAATACGAAACAAGCTGTTTTACACCAAAACGAGCTAGATCTGAACACATCGGTTTTACAAGTGTCCCTGTGACACGCGTCAAAACTTTTTCTCTTGTAACTGCGCGAAAAGCACGTATTCTTGCTTAATACAACGAAACAAGCTGTTTTAGACCGAAACGAGCTAAATCACAACACATCGGTTTTACAAGTGTTCCTCTGATACGCGTCTAAACTTTTTCTCTTATAACTGCGCGAAAAGCATGTATTCATGCTTAATACAACGAAACAAGCTGTTTTACACAAAAACGAGCTAGATCTGAACACATTGGTTTTACAAGTGTCCCTGTGACACGCGTCAAAACTTTTTCTCTTATAACTGCGCGAAAAGCATGTATTCGTGCTTAATACAACGAAACAAGCTGTTTTACACCAAAACAAGCTAGATCTGAACACATCGGTTTTACAAGTGTCCCTGTGACACGCGTCAAAACTTTTTCTCTTGTAACTGCGCGAAAAGCACGTATTCTTGCTTAATACAGCGAAACAAGTTGTTTTAGACCGAAACGAGCTAAATCACAACACATCGGTTTTACAAGTGTTCCTCTGATAAGCGTCAAAACGTTTTCTCTTATAACTGCGCGAAAAGCATGTATTCTTGCTTAATACAACGAAACAAGCTGTTTTAGACCGAAACGAGCTAAATCACAACATATCGGTTTTACAAGTTTTCCTCTGATACGCGTCTAAACTTTTTCTCTTATAACTGCGAGAAAAGCATGTATTCGTGCTTAATACAACGAAACAAGCTGTTTTACACCAAAACGAGCTAGATCTGAACACATCGGTTTTACAAGTGTCCCTGTGATACGCGTCAAAACTTTTTCTCTTATAATTGCGCGAAAAGCATGTATTCGTGCTTTATACAACGAAACAAGCTGTTTTAGTCCGAAAAGAGTTAAATCTCAACACATCGGTTTTACAAGTGTTCCTCTGATACGCGTCAAAACTTTTTTCTCTTATAACTGCGCGAAAAGCACGTATTCTTGCTTAATAATACGAAACAAGCTGTTATAGACCGAAAAGAACTAAATCACAACACATCGGTTTTACAAGTGTTCCTCTGATACGCGTCAAAACTTTTTCTCTTATAACTGCGCGAAAAGCATGTATTCGTGCTTAATACAACGAAACAAGCTGTTTTAGACCGAGATGAGCTAAATCTGAACACATCGGTTTTACAAGTGTCCCTGTGACATGCCTGTAAAACTTTTTCTCTTATAACTGCGCGAAAAGCATGTATTCCTGCTTAATACAGCGAAACAAGCTGTTTTAGACCGAAACGAGCTAAATCACAACACATCGGTTTTACAAGTGTTCCTCTGACACGCGTCAAAACTTTTTCTCTTATAATTGCGCGAAAAGCATGTATTCTTGGTTAATACAGCGAAACAAGCTGTTTTAGACCGAAACGAGCTAAATCACAACACATCGGTTTTACAAGTGTTCCTCTGATCCGCGTCAAAACGTTTTCTCTTATAACTGCGCGAAAAGCATGTATTCGTGCTTAATACAACGAAACAAGGTGTTTTAGACCGAAACGAGCTAAATCACAAGACATCGTTTTTACAAGTGTGTCTCTAATACGCGTCAAAACTTTTTCTTCTATAACTGCGCGTAAAGCATGTATTCGTGCTTAATACAACGAAACAAGCTGTTTTAGACCAAAATGAGCTAGATCTGAACACATCGGTTTTCCAAGTGTCCATGTGATACGCGTCAAAACTTTTTATCTTATAACTGCGCGAAAAGCATGTATTCGTGCTTAATTCAACGAAACAAGCTGTTTTAGTCCGAAAAGAGGTAAATCTGAACACATAGGTTTTACAAGTGTTCCTCTGATACGCGTCAAAACTTTTTCTCTTATAACTGCGCGAAAAGCATGTATTCTTGCTTAATACAGCGAAACATGCTGTTTTAGATCGAAACGAGCTAAATCACAACACATCGGATTTACAAGTGTTCCTCCGATACGCGTCAAATCTTTTTCTCTTATAACTGCGCGAAAAGCTTGTATTCGTGCTTTATACAACGAAACAAGCTGTTTTAGACCGAAACGAGCTAAATCTGAACACATCGGTATTAAAAGTGTCCCTGTGACACGCGTCAAAACTTTTTCTCTTATAACTGCGCGAAAAGCATGTATTCTTGCTTAATACAGCGAAACAAGCTGTTTTAGACCGAAACGAGCTAAATCACAACACATCGGTTTTACAAGTGTTCCTTTGATACGCGTCAAAACTTTTTCTCTTATAACTGCGCGAAAAGCATGTATTCTTGGTTAACACAGCGAAACAAGCTGTTTTAGACCCAAACGAGCTAAATCACAACACATCGGTTTTACAAGTGTTCCTCTGATACGCGTCAAAACGTTTTCACTTATAACTGCGCGAAAAGCATGTATTCGTGCTTAATACAACGACACAAGCTGTTTTAGACCGAAACGAGCAAAATCTGAACACATCGGTTTTACAAGTGTCCCTGTGACACGCTTCAAAACTTTTTCTCATATAACTGCGCGAAAAGCTTGTATTCGTGCTTTATACAACGAAACAAGCTGTTTTAGACCGAAACGAGCTAAATCTGAACACATCGGTATTAAAAGTGTCCCTGTGACACGCGTCAAAACTTTTTCTCTTATAACTGCGCGAAAAGCATGTATTCTTGCTTAATACAGCGAAACAAGCTGTTTTAGACCGAAACGAGCTAAATCACAACACATCGGTTTTACAAGTGTTCCTCTGATACGCGTCAAAACTTTTTCTCTTATAACTGCGCGAAAAGCATGTATTCTTGGTTAACACAGCGAAACAAGCTGTTTTAGACCGAAACGAGCTAAATCACAACACATCGGTTTTACAAGTGTTCCTCTGATACGCGTCTAAACTTTTTCTCTTATAACTGCGCGAAAAGCATGTATTCGTGCTTAATACAACGATACAAGCTGTTTTACACCAAAACGAGCCAGATCTGAACACATCGGTTTTACAAGTGTCCCTGTGATACGCGTCAAAACTTTTTCTTTTATAACTGCGCGAAAAGCATGTATTCGTGCTTTATACAACGAAACAAGCTGTTTTAGTCCGAAAAGAGGTAAATCTGAACACATCGGTTTTACAAGTGTTCCTCTGATACGCGTCAAAACTTTTTTCTCTTATAACTGCGCGAAAAGCACGTATTCTTGCTTAATAATACGAAACAAGCTGTTTTACACCAAAACGAGCTAGATCTAAACACATCGGTTTTACAAGTGTCCCTGTGACACGCGTCAAAACTTTTTCTCTTGTAACTGCGCGAAAAGCACGTATTCTTGCTTAATACAACGAAACAAGCTGTTTTAGACCGAAACGAGCTAAATCACAACACATCGGTTTTACAAGTGTTCCTCTGATACGCGTCTAAACTTTTTCTCTTATAACTGCGCGAAAAGCATGTATTCATGCTTAATACAACGAAACAAGCTGTTTTACACCAAAACGAGCTAGATCTGAACACATCGGTTTTACAAGTGTCCCTGTGACACGCGTCAAAACTTTTTCTCTTATAACTGCGCGAAAAGCATGTATTCGTGCTTAATACAACGAAACAAGCTGTTTTACACCAAAACGAGCTAGATCTGAACACATCGGTTTTACAAGTGTCCCTGTGACACGCGTCAAAACTTTTTCTCTTGTAACTGCGCGAAAAGCACGTATTCTTGCTTAATACAGCGAAACAAGTTGTTTTAGACCGAAACGAGCTAAATCACAACACATCGGTTTTACAAGTGTTCCTCTGATAAGCGTGAAAACGTTTTCTCTTATAACTGCGCGAAAAGCATGTATTCTTGCTTAATACAACGAAACAAGCTGTTTTAGACCGAAACGAGCTAAATCACAACACATCGGTTTTACAAGTTTTCCTCTGATACGCGTCTAAACTTTTTCTCTTATAACTGCGAGAAAAGCATGTATTCGTGCTTAATACAACGAAACAAGCTGTTATACACCAAAACGAGCTAGATCTGAACACATCGGTTTTACAAGTGTCCCTGTGATACGCGTCAAAACTTTTTCTCTTATAATTGCGCGAAAAGCATGTATTCGTGCTTTATACAACGAAACAAGCTGTTTTAGTCCGAAAAGAGTTAAATCTGAACACATCGGTTTTACAAGTGTTCCTCTGATACGCGTCAAAACTTTTTTCTCTTATAACTGCGCGAAAAGCACGTATTCTTGCTTAATAATACGAAACAAGCTGTTATAGACCGAAAAGAACTAAATCACAACACATCGGTTTTACAAGTGTTCCTCTGATACGCGTCAAAACTTTTTCTCTTATAACTGCGCGAAAAGCATGTATTCGTGCTTAATACAACGAAACAAGCTGTTTAGACCGAGATGAGCTAAATCTGAACACATCGGTTTTACAAGTGTCCCTGTGACATGCCTGTAAAACTTTTTCTCTTATAATTGCGCGAAAAGCATGTATTCTTGGTTAATACAGCGAAACAAGCTGTTTTAGACCGAAACGAGCTAAATCACAACACATCGGTTTTACAAGTGTTCCTCTGATCCGCGTCAAAACGTTTTCTCTTATAACTGCGCGAAAAGCATGTATTCGTGCTTAATACAACGAAACAAGGTGTTTTAGACCGAAACGAGCTAAATCACAAGACATCGTTTTTACAAGTGTGTCTCTAATACGCGTCAAAACTTTTTCTTCTATAACTGCGCGTAAAGCATAGATTCGTGCTTAATACAACGAAACAAGCTGTTTTAGACCAAAATGAGCTAGATCTGAACACATCGGTTTTCCAAGTGTCCATGTGATACGCGTCAAAACTTTTTATCTTATAACTGCGCGAAAAGCATGTATTCGTGCTTAATACAACGAAACAAGCTGTTTTAGTCCGAAAAGAGGTAAATCTGAACACATAGGTTTTACAAGTGTTCCTCTGATACGCGTCAAAACTTTTTCTCTTATAACTGCGCGAAAAGCATGTATTCTTGCTTAATACAGCGAAACATGCTGTTTTAGATCGAAACGAGCTAAATCACAGCACATCGGATTTACAAGTGTTCCTCCGATACGCGTCAAATCTTTTTCTCTTATAACTGCGCGAAAAGCTTGTATTCGTGCTTTATACAACGAAACAAGCTGTTTTAGACCGAAACGAGCTAAATCTGAACACATCGGTATTAAAAGTGTCCCTGTGACACGCGTCAAAACTTTTTCTCTTATAACTGCGCGAAAAGCATGTATTCTTGCTTAAAACAGCGAAACAAGCTGTTTTAGACCGAAACGCGCTAAATCACAACACATCGGTTTTACAAGTGTTCCTCTGATACGCGTCAAAACTTTTTCTCTTATAACTGCGCGAAAAGCATGTATTCTTGGTTAACACAGCGAAACAAGCTGTTTTAGACCCAAACGAGCTAAATCACAACACATCGGTTTTACAAGTGTTCCTCTGATACGCGTCAAAACGTTTTCTCTTATAACTGCGCGAAAAGCATGTATTCGTGCTTAATACAACGACACAAGCTGTTTTAGACCGAAACGAGCAAAATCTGAACACATCGGTTTTACAAGTGTCCCTGTGACACGCTTCAAAACTTTTTCTCATATAACTGCGCGAAAAGCATGTATTCGTGCTTAATACAACGAAACAAGCTGTTTTACACCAAAACGAGCTAGATCTGAACACTTCGGTTTTACAAGTGTCCCTGTGACACGCGTCAAAACTTTTTCTCTTGTAACTGCGCGAAAAGCACGTATTCTTGCTTAATACAGCGAAACAAGTTGTTTTAGACCGAAACGAGCTAAATCACAACACATCGGTTTTACAAGTGTTGCTCTGATAAGCGTCAAAACGTTTTCTCTTATAACTGCGCGAAAAGCATGTATTCTTGCTTAATACAACGAAACAAGCTGTTTTAGACCGAAACGAGCTAAATCACAACACATCGGTTTTACAAGTTTTCCTCTGACACGCGTCTAAACGTTTTCTCTTATAACTGCGAGAAAAGCATGTATTCGTGCTTAATACAACGAAACAAGCTGTTTTACGCCAAAACGAGCTAGATCTGAACACATCGGTTTTACAAGTGTCCTTGTGATACGCGTCAAAACTTTTTCTCTTATAACTGCGCGAAAAGCATGTATTCGTGCTTTATACAACGAAACAAGCTGTTTTAGTCCGAAAAGAGGTAAATCTGAACACATCGGTTTTACAAGTGTTCCTCTGATACGCGTCAAAACTTTTTCTCTTATAACTGCGCGAAAAGCATGTATTCGTGCTTAATACAACGAAACAAGCTGTTTTAGACCGAGATGAGCTAAATCTGAACACATCGGTTTTACAAGTGTCCCTGTGACATGCCTGTAAAACTTTTTCTCTTATAACTGCGCGAAAAGCATGTATTCCTGCTTAATACAGCGAAACAAGCTGTTTTAGACCGAAACGAGCTAAATCACAACACATCGGTTTTACAAGTGTTCCTCTGACACGCGTCAAAACTTTTTCTCTTATAACTGCGCGAAAAGCATGTATTCTTGGTTAATACAGCGAAACAAGCTGTTTTAGACCGAAACGAGCTAAATCACAACACATCGGTTTTACAAGTGTTCCTCTGATCCGCGTCAAAACGTTTTCTCTTATAACTGCGCGAAAAGCATGTATTCCTGCTTAATACAACGAAACAAGGTGTTTTAGACCGAAACGAGCTAAATCACAAGACATCGGTTTTACAAGTGTGTCTCTAATACGCGTCAAAACTTTTTCTCTTATAACTGCGCGAAAAGCATGTATTCTTGCTTAATACAGCGAAACATGCTGTTTTAGATCGAAACGAGCTAAATCACAACACATCGGATTTACAAGTGTTCCTCCGATACGCGTCAAATCTTTTTCTCTTATAACTGCGCGAAAAGCTTGTATTCGTGCTTTATACAACGAAACAAGCTGTTTTAGACCGAAACGAGCTAAATCTGAACACATCGGTATTAAAAGTGTCCCTGTGACACGCGTCAAAACTTTTTCTCTTATAACTGCGCGAAAAGCATGTATTCTTGCTTAATACAGCGAAACAAGCTGTTTTAGACCGAAACGAGCTAAATCACAACACATCGGTTTTACAAGTGTTCCTCTGATACGCGTCAAAACTTTTTCTCTTATATCTGCGCGAAAAGCATGTATTCTTGGTTAACACAGCGAAACAAGCTGTTTTAGACCGAAACGAGCTAAATCACAACACATCGGTTTTACAAGTGTTCCTCTGATACGCGTCAAAACGTTTTCTCTTATAACTGCGCGAAAAGCATGTATTCGTGCTTAATACAACGACACAAGCTGTTTTAGACCGAAACGAGCAAAATCTGAACACATCGGTTTTACAAGTGTCCCTGTGACACGCTTCAAAACTTTTTCTCATATAACTGCGCGAAAAGCATGTATTCGTGCTTAATACAACGAAACAAGCTGTTTTACACCAAAACGAGCTAGATCTGAACACATCGGTTTTACAAGTGTCCCTGTGACACGCGTCAAAACTTTTTCTCTTGTAACTGCGCGAAAAGCACGTATTCTTGCTTAATACAGCGAAACAAGTTGTTTTAGACCGAAACGAGCTAAATCACAACACATCGGTTTTACAAGTGTTCCTCTGATAAGCGTCAAAACGTTTTCTCTTATAACTGCCCGAAAAGCATGTATTCTTGCTTAATACAACGAAACAAGCTGTTTTAGACCGAAACGAGCTAAATCTGAACACATCGGTTTTACTAGTGTCCCTGCGACGCGCGTCACAACCTTTTCTCTTATAACTGCGCGAAAAGCTTGTATTCTTGCTTAATACAACGAAACAAGCTGTTTTAGACCGAAACGAGTTAAATCACAACACATCGGTTTTACAAGTGTTCCTCTGATACGCGTCAAAACTTTTTCTCTTATAACTGCGCGAAAAGCATGTATTCGTGCTTAATAAAACGAAACAAGCTGTTTTAGACCGAAACGAGCTGTATCTGAACGCATCGGTTTTACAAGTATCCACGTGATACTCGTCAAAACTTTTTCTCTTATAACTGCGCGAAAAGCATGTATTCTTGCTTAATACAACGAATCAAGCTGTTTTAGACCGAAACGAGCTAAATCTGAACACGTCGGTTTTACACGTGTCCCTGTGACACGCGTCAAAACTTTTTCTCTTATAACTGCGCGAAAAGCACGTATTCTTGCTTAATACAGCGAAACAAGCTGTTTTAGACCGAAACGAGCTAAATCACAACACATCGGTTTTACAAGTGTTCCTCTGATACGCGTCAAAAATTTTTCTCTTATAACTGCGCGAAAAGCATGTATTCTTGCTTAATACAACGAAACAAGCTGTTTTAGACCGAAACGAGCTAAATCACAACACATCGGTTTTACAAATGTTCCTCTGATACGCGTCTAAACTTTTTCTCTTATAACTGCGCGAAAAGCATGTATTCGTGCTTAATACAACGACACAAGCTGTTTTAGACCAAAACGAGCAAAATCTGAACACATCGGTTTTACAAGTGTCCCTGTGACACGCTTCAAAACTTTTTCTCATATAACTGCGCGAAAAGCTTGTATTCGTGCTTTATACAACGAAACAAGCTGTTTTAGACCGAAACGAGCTAAATCTGAACACATCGGTATTAAAAGTGTCCCTGTGACACGCGTCAAAACTTTTTCTCTTATAACTGCGCGAAAAGCATGTATTCTTGCTTAATACAGCGAAACAAGCTGTTTTAGACCGAAACGAGCTAAATCACAACACATCGGTTTTACAAGTGTTCCTCTGATACGCGTCAAAACTTTTTCTCTTATAACTGCGCGAAAAGCATGTATTCTTGGTTAACACAGCGAAACAAGCTGTTTTAGACCGAAACGAGCTAAATCACAACACATCGGTTTTACAAGTGTTCCTCTGATACGCGTCTAAACTTTTTCTCTTATAACTGCGCGAAAAGCATGTATTCGTGCTTAATACAACGATACAAGCTGTTTTACACCAAAACGAGCCAGATCTGAACACATCGGTTTTACAAGTGTCCCTGTGATACGCGTCAAAACTTTTTCTTTTATAACTGCGCGAAAAGCATGTATTCGTGCTTTATACAACGAAACAAGCTGTTTTAGTCCGAAAAGAGGTAAATCTGAACACATCGGTTTTACAAGTGTTCCTCTGATACGCGTCAAAACTTTTTTCTCTTATAACTGCGCGAAAAGCACGTATTCTTGCTTAATAATACGAAACAAGCTGTTTTACACCAAAACGAGCTAGATCTAAACACATCGGTTTTACAAGTGTCCCTGTGACACGCGTCAAAACTTTTTCTCTTGTAACTGCGCGAAAAGCACGTATTCTTGCTTAATACAACGAAACAAGCTGTTTTAGACCGAAACGAGCTAAATCACAACACATCGGTTTTACAAGTGTTCCTCTGATACGCGTCTAAACTTTTTCTCTTATAACTGCGCGAAAAGCATGTATTCATGCTTAATACAACGAAACAAGCTGTTTTACACCAAAACGAGCTAGATCTGAACACATCGGTTTTACAAGTGTCCCTGTGACACGCGTCAAAACTTTTTCTCTTATAACTGCGCGAAAAGCATGTATTCGTGCTTAATACAACGAAACAAGCTGTTTTACACCAAAACGAGCTAGATCTGAACACATCGGTTTTACAAGTGTCCCTGTGACACGCGTCAAAACTTTTTCTCTTGTAACTGCGCGAAAAGCACGTATTCTTGCTTAATACAGCGAAACAAGTTGTTTTAGACCGAAACGAGCTAAATCACAACACATCGGTTTTACAAGTGTTCCTCTGATAAGCGTGAAAACGTTTTCTCTTATAACTGCGCGAAAAGCATGTATTCTTGCTTAATACAACGAAACAAGCTGTTTTAGACCGAAACGAGCTAAATCACAACACATCGGTTTTACAAGTTTTCCTCTGATACGCGTCTAAACTTTTTCTCTTATAACTGCGAGAAAAGCATGTATTCGTGCTTAATACAACGAAACAAGCTGTTATACACCAAAACGAGCTAGATCTGAACACATCGGTTTTACAAGTGTCCCTGTGATACGCGTCAAAACTTTTTCTCTTATAATTGCGCGAAAAGCATGTATTCGTGCTTTATACAACGAAACAAGCTGTTTTAGTCCGAAAAGAGTTAAATCTGAACACATCGGTTTTACAAGTGTTCCTCTGATACGCGTCAAAACTTTTTTCTCTTATAACTGCGCGAAAAGCACGTATTCTTGCTTAATAATACGAAACAAGCTGTTATAGACCGAAAAGAACTAAATCACAACACATCGGTTTTACAAGTGTTCCTCTGATACGCGTCAAAACTTTTTCTCTTATAACTGCGCGAAAAGCATGTATTCGTGCTTAATACAACGAAACAAGCTGTTTAGACCGAGATGAGCTAAATCTGAACACATCGGTTTTACAAGTGTCCCTGTGACATGCCTGTAAAACTTTTTCTCTTATAATTGCGCGAAAAGCATGTATTCTTGGTTAATACAGCGAAACAAGCTGTTTTAGACCGAAACGAGCTAAATCACAACACATCGGTTTTACAAGTGTTCCTCTGATCCGCGTCAAAACGTTTTCTCTTATAACTGCGCGAAAAGCATGTATTCGTGCTTAATACAACGAAACAAGGTGTTTTAGACCGAAACGAGCTAAATCACAAGACATCGTTTTTACAAGTGTGTCTCTAATACGCGTCAAAACTTTTTCTTCTATAACTGCGCGTAAAGCATAGATTCGTGCTTAATACAACGAAACAAGCTGTTTTAGACCAAAATGAGCTAGATCTGAACACATCGGTTTTCCAAGTGTCCATGTGATACGCGTCAAAACTTTTTATCTTATAACTGCGCGAAAAGCATGTATTCGTGCTTAATACAACGAAACAAGCTGTTTTAGTCCGAAAAGAGGTAAATCTGAACACATAGGTTTTACAAGTGTTCCTCTGATACGCGTCAAAACTTTTTCTCTTATAACTGCGCGAAAAGCATGTATTCTTGCTTAATACAGCGAAACATGCTGTTTTAGATCGAAACGAGCTAAATCACAGCACATCGGATTTACAAGTGTTCCTCCGATACGCGTCAAATCTTTTTCTCTTATAACTGCGCGAAAAGCTTGTATTCGTGCTTTATACAACGAAACAAGCTGTTTTAGACCGAAACGAGCTAAATCTGAACACATCGGTATTAAAAGTGTCCCTGTGACACGCGTCAAAACTTTTTCTCTTATAACTGCGCGAAAAGCATGTATTCTTGCTTAAAACAGCGAAACAAGCTGTTTTAGACCGAAACGCGCTAAATCACAACACATCGGTTTTACAAGTGTTCCTCTGATACGCGTCAAAACTTTTTCTCTTATAACTGCGCGAAAAGCATGTATTCTTGGTTAACACAGCGAAACAAGCTGTTTTAGACCCAAACGAGCTAAATCACAACACATCGGTTTTACAAGTGTTCCTCTGATACGCGTCAAAACGTTTTCTCTTATAACTGCGCGAAAAGCATGTATTCGTGCTTAATACAACGACACAAGCTGTTTTAGACCGAAACGAGCAAAATCTGAACACATCGGTTTTACAAGTGTCCCTGTGACACGCTTCAAAACTTTTTCTCATATAACTGCGCGAAAAGCATGTATTCGTGCTTAATACAACGAAACAAGCTGTTTTACACCAAAACGAGCTAGATCTGAACACTTCGGTTTTACAAGTGTCCCTGTGACACGCGTCAAAACTTTTTCTCTTGTAACTGCGCGAAAAGCACGTATTCTTGCTTAATACAGCGAAACAAGTTGTTTTAGACCGAAACGAGCTAAATCACAACACATCGGTTTTACAAGTGTTGCTCTGATAAGCGTCAAAACGTTTTCTCTTATAACTGCGCGAAAAGCATGTATTCTTGCTTAATACAACGAAACAAGCTGTTTTAGACCGAAACGAGCTAAATCACAACACATCGGTTTTACAAGTTTTCCTCTGACACGCGTCTAAACGTTTTCTCTTATAACTGCGAGAAAAGCATGTATTCGTGCTTAATACAACGAAACAAGCTGTTTTACGCCAAAACGAGCTAGATCTGAACACATCGGTTTTACAAGTGTCCTTGTGATACGCGTCAAAACTTTTTCTCTTATAACTGCGCGAAAAGCATGTATTCGTGCTTTATACAACGAAACAAGCTGTTTTAGTCCGAAAAGAGGTAAATCTGAACACATCGGTTTTACAAGTGTTCCTCTGATACGCGTCAAAACTTTTTCTCTTATAACTGCGCGAAAAGCATGTATTCGTGCTTAATACAACGAAACAAGCTGTTTTAGACCGAGATGAGCTAAATCTGAACACATCGGTTTTACAAGTGTCCCTGTGACATGCCTGTAAAACTTTTTCTCTTATAACTGCGCGAAAAGCATGTATTCCTGCTTAATACAGCGAAACAAGCTGTTTTAGACCGAAACGAGCTAAATCACAACACATCGGTTTTACAAGTGTTCCTCTGACACGCGTCAAAACTTTTTCTCTTATAACTGCGCGAAAAGCATGTATTCTTGGTTAATACAGCGAAACAAGCTGTTTTAGACCGAAACGAGCTAAATCACAACACATCGGTTTTACAAGTGTTCCTCTGATCCGCGTCAAAACGTTTTCTCTTATAACTGCGCGAAAAGCATGTATTCCTGCTTAATACAACGAAACAAGGTGTTTTAGACCGAAACGAGCTAAATCACAAGACATCGGTTTTACAAGTGTGTCTCTAATACGCGTCAAAACTTTTTCTTCTATAACTGCGCGTAAAGCATGTATTCGTGCTTAATACAACGAAACAAGCTGTTTTAGACCAAAATGAGCTAGATCTGAACACATCGGTTTTCCAAGTGTCCATGTGATACGCGTCAAAACTTTTTATCTTATAACTGCGCAAAAAGCATGTATTCGTGCTTAATACAACGAAACAAGCTGTTTTAGTCCGAAAAGAGGTAAATCTGAACACATAGGTTTTACAAGTGTTCCTCTGATACGCGTCAAAACTTTTTCTCTTATAACTGCGCGAAAAGCATGTATTCTTGCTTAATACAGCGAAACATGCTGTTTTAGATCGAAACGAGCTAAATCACAACACATCGGATTTACAAGTGTTCCTCCGATACGCGTCAAATCTTTTTCTCTTATAACTGCGCGAAAAGCTTGTATTCGTGCTTTATACAACGAAACAAGCTGTTTTAGACCGAAACGAGCTAAATCTGAACACATCGGTATTAAAAGTGTCCCTGTGACACGCGTCAAAACTTTTTCTCTTATAACTGCGCGAAAAGCATGTATTCTTGCTTAATACAGCGAAACAAGCTGTTTTAGACCGAAACGAGCTAAATCACAACACATCGGTTTTACAAGTGTTCCTCTGATACGCGTCAAAACTTTTTCTCTTATATCTGCGCGAAAAGCATGTATTCTTGGTTAACACAGCGAAACAAGCTGTTTTAGACCGAAACGAGCTAAATCACAACACATCGGTTTTACAAGTGTTCCTCTGATACGCGTCAAAACGTTTTCTCTTATAACTGCGCGAAAAGCATGTATTCGTGCTTAATACAACGACACAAGCTGTTTTAGACCGAAACGAGCAAAATCTGAACACATCGGTTTTACAAGTGTCCCTGTGACACGCTTCAAAACTTTTTCTCATATAACTGCGCGAAAAGCATGTATTCGTGCTTAATACAACGAAACAAGCTGTTTTACACCAAAACGAGCTAGATCTGAACACATCGGTTTTACAAGTGTCCCTGTGACACGCGTCAAAACTTTTTCTCTTGTAACTGCGCGAAAAGCACGTATTCTTGCTTAATACAGCGAAACAAGTTGTTTTAGACCGAAACGAGCTAAATCACAACACATCGGTTTTACAAGTGTTCCTCTGATAAGCGTCAAAACGTTTTCTCTTATAACTGCCCGAAAAGCATGTATTCTTGCTTAATACAACGAAACAAGCTGTTTTAGACCGAAACGAGCTAAATCTGAACACATCGGTTTTACTAGTGTCCCTGCGACGCGCGTCACAACCTTTTCTCTTATAACTGCGCGAAAAGCTTGTATTCTTGCTTAATACAACGAAACAAGCTGTTTTAGACCGAAACGAGTTAAATCACAACACATCGGTTTTACAAGTGTTCCTCTGATACGCGTCAAAACTTTTTCTCTTATAACTGCGCGAAAAGCATGTATTCGTGCTTAATAAAACGAAACAAGCTGTTTTAGACCGAAACGAGCTGTATCTGAACGCATCGGTTTTACAAGTATCCACGTGATACTCGTCAAAACTTTTTCTCTTATAACTGCGCGAAAAGCATGTATTCTTGCTTAATACAACGAATCAAGCTGTTTTAGACCGAAACGAGCTAAATCTGAACACGTCGGTTTTACACGTGTCCCTGTGACACGCGTCAAAACTTTTTCTCTTATAACTGCGCGAAAAGCACGTATTCTTGCTTAATACAGCGAAACAAGCTGTTTTAGACCGAAACGAGCTAAATCACAACACATCGGTTTTACAAGTGTTCCTCTGATACGCGTCAAAAATTTTTCTCTTATAACTGCGCGAAAAGCATGTATTCTTGCTTAATACAACGAAACAAGCTGTTTTAGACCGAAACGAGCTAAATCACAACACATCGGTTTTACAAATGTTCCTCTGATACGCGTCTAAACTTTTTCTCTTATAACTGCGCGAAAAGCATGTATTCGTGCTTAATACAACGAAACAAGCTGTTTTACACCAAAACGAGCTAGATCTGAACACATCGGTTTTACAAGTCTTCCTCTGATACGCGTCAAAACTTTTTCTCTTGTAACTGCGCGAAAAGCACGTATTCTTGCTTAATACAGCGAAACATGCTGTTTTAGACCGAAACGAGCTAAATCACAACACATCGGTTTTACAAGTGTTCCTCTGATACGCGTCAAAACTTTTTCTCTTATAACTGCGCGAAAAGCATGTATTCTTGCTTAATACAACGAAACAAGCTGTTTTAGACCGAAACCAGCTAAATCGCAACACATCGGTTTTACAAGTGTTCCTCTGATACGCGTCAAAACTTTTTTCTCTTATAACAGCGCGAAAAGCATGTATTCGTGCTTAATACAACGAAACAAGCTGTTTTAGACCGAAACGAGCTAAATCTGAACACAGCTGTTTTACAAGTGTTCCTGTGACATGCCTGTAAAACTTTTTCTCTTATAACTGCGCGAAAAGCACGTATTCTTGCTTAATACAGCGAAACAAGTTCTTTTCTGTCTAAAACAGCTTGTTTCGTATTATTAAGCAAGAATACGTGCTTTTCGCGCAGTAATAAGAGAAAAAGTTTTGACGCGTGTCACAGGGACACTCGTAAAACCGATGTGTTCAGATTTACCTCGTTTCCGTCTAAAACAGCTTGTTTCGTTGGACTAAGCACGAATACATGCTTTTCGCTCAGTTATAAGAGAAAAAAGTTTTGACGCGTATCACATGGACACTTGTAAAACCGGTGTTCAGATCTAGCTCGTTTTGGTCTAAAACAGCTTGTTTCGTTGTATTAAGCACGAATACAATCTTTTCGCGTAGTTATAGGAGAAAAAGTCTTGACGCGTATCACATGGACACTTTTAAAACCGATGCGTTCAGATTTAGCTCGTTTCGCTCTAAAACAGCTTGTTTCGTTGTATTAGGCACGAATACATGCTTTTCGCGCAGTTATAAGAGAAAAAGTTTTACAGGCATGTCACAGGGACACTTGTAACCGATGTGTTCAGATTTAGCTCATCTCGGTCTAAAACAGCTTGTTTCGTTGTATTAAGCACGAATACATGCTTTTCGCACAGTTATAAGAGAAAAAGTTTTGACGCGTATCAGAGGAACACTTGTAAAACCGATGTGTTGTGATTTAGCTCATTTCGGTCTAAAACAGCTTGTTTCGTTGTATTAAGGAAGAATACATGCTTTTCGCGCAGTTATAAGAGAAAAAGTTTTGACGCGTGTCACAGGGATACTTGTAAAACCGATGTGTTCAGATTTAGCTCGTTTCGGTCTAAAACAGCTTGTTTTGTTGTATTAAGCAGGAATATATGCTTTTCGCGCAGTTATAAGAGAAAAAGTTTAGACTCGTATCAGAGGAACACTTGTAAAACCGATGTGTTGTGATTTAGCTCGTTTCGGTCTAAAACAGCGTGTTTCGCTGTATTAAGCAAGAATACATGCTTTTCGCGCAGTTATAAGCGAAAAAGTTTTACAGGCATGTCACAGGGACACTTGTAAAACCGATGTGTTCAGATTTAGCTCATCTCGGTCTAAAACAGCTTGTTTCGTTGTATTAAGCATGAATACATGCTTTTCGCGCAGTTATAAGAGAAAAAAGTTTTGACGCGTATCACATGGACACTTGTAAAACCGGTGTTCAGATCTAGCTCGTTTTGGTCTAAAACAGCTTGTTTCGTTGTATTAAGCACGAATACAATCTTTTCGCGCAGTTATAGAAGAAAAAGTCGACGCGTATCACATGGACACTTTTAAAACCGATGTGTTCAGATTTAGCTCGTTTCGCTCTAAAACAGCTTGTTTCGTTGTATTAAGCACGAATACATGCTTTTCGCGCAGTTATAAGAGAAAAAGTTTTGACGCATATCAGAGGAACACTTGTAAAACCGATGTGTTGAGATTTAGCTCGTTTCGGTCTAAAACAGCTTGTTTCGCTGTATTAATTAGGAATACATGCTTTTCGCGCAGTTATAAGAGAAAAAGTTTTACAGGCATGTCACAGGGACACTTGTAAAACCGATGTGTTCAGATTTAGCTCATCTCGGTCTAAAACAGCTTGTTTCGTTGTATTAAGCACGAATACATGCTTTTCGCGCAGTTATAAGAGAAAAAGTTTTGACGCGTATCAGAGGAACACTTGTAATACCGATGTGTTGTGATTTGGCTCGTTTCGGTCTAAAACAGCTTGTTTCGTTGTATTAAGCACGAATACATGCTTTTCGCGCAGTTATAACAGAAAAAGTTTTGACGCGTGTCACATGGACACTTGGAAAACCGATGTGTTCAGATCTAGCTCGTTTTGGTCTAAAACAACTTGTTTCGTTGTATTAAGCACGAATACATGCTTTTCGCGCAGTTATAAGAGAAAAAATTTTGACGCGTATCAGAGGAACACTTGTAAAACCGATGTGTTGTGATTTAGCTCGTTTCGGTCTAAAACAGCTTGTTTCGCTGTATTAAGCAAGAATACGTGCTTTTCGCGCAGTTATAAGAGAAAAAGTTTTGATGCGTGTCACAGGGACACGTGTAAAACCTATGTGTTCAGATTTACCTCTTTTCGGACTAAAACAGCTTGATTCGTTGTATTAAGCACGAATACATGCTTTTCGCGCAGTTATAAGAGAAAAAGTTTTGACGAGTATCACGTGGATACTTGTAAAACCGATGTGTTCAGATACAGCTCGTTTTGGTATAAAACAGCTTGTTTCGTTGTATTAGGCACGAATACATGCTTTTCGCGCAGTTATAAGAGAAAAAGTTCTGACGCGTGTCACAGGGACACTTGTAAAACCGATGTGTTCAGATTTAGCTAGTTTCGGTCTAAAAACAGCTTGTTTCGCTGTATTAAGCAAGAATACGTGCTTTTCGAGCAGTTATAAGAGAAAAAGTTTTGACGCGTGTCACAGGGACACTTGTAAAACCGATGTGTTCAGATTTAGCTCTTTTCGGTCTAAAACAGCTTGTTTCGGTGTATTAAGCACGAATACATGCTTTTCGCGCAGTTATAAGAGAAAAACGTTTTGACGCGTATCAGAGGAACACTTGTAAAACCGATGTGTTGTGATTTAGCTCGTTTTGGTCTAAAGCAGCTTGTTCCGCTGTATTAAGCACGAATACATGCTTTTCGCGCAGTTATAGGAGAAAAAGATTTTACGCGTATCAGAGGAACACTTGTAAAACCGATGTGTTGTGATTTAGCTCTTTTCGGTCTAAAACAGTTTGTTTCGCTGTATTAAGCAAGAATACATGCTTTTCGCGCAGTTATAAGAGAAAAAGTTTTAAAGGCGTGTCACAGGGACACTTGTAAAACCGATGTGTTCAGATTTACCTCGTTGCGGTCTAAAACAGCTTGTTTCGTTGTATTAAGCACGAATACATGCTTTACGCGCAGTTATAGAAGAAAATGTTTTGAAGCGTATTAGAGAGACACTTGTAAAACCGATGTGTTGTGATTTAGCTCGTTTCGGTTTAAAACCGCTTGTTTTGTTGTATTAAGCACGAATACATGCTTTTCGCGCAAAGAGAAAAAGTTTTGACGCGTATCAGAGGAACACTTGTAAAACCGATGTGTTGTGATTTAGCTCGTTTCGGTCTAAAACAGCTTGTTTCGCTGTATTAAGCAAGAGAAAAAGTTTTGACGCGTGTCACAGGGACACTTGTAAAACCGATGTGTTCAGATTTAGCTCGTTTCGGCCTAAAACAGCTTGTTTCGTTGTATTAAGCACGAATACATGCTTTTCGCGCAGTTATAAGAGAAAAAGTTTTGACGCATATCAGAGGAACACTTGTAAAACCGATGTGTTGTGATTTAGCTCATTTCGGTCTAAAACAGCTTGTTTCGCTGTATTAAGGAAGAATACATGCTTTTCGCGCAGTTATAAGAGAAAATGTTTTGACGCGTGTCACAGGGACACTTTTAATACCGATGTGTTCAGATTTAGCTCGTTTCGGTCTAAAACAGCTTGTTTCGTTGTATTAAGCACGAATACAAGCTTTTCGCGGAGTAATAAGAGAAAAAGTTTTGACGCGTATCAGAGGAAAACTTGTAAATCCGATGTGTTGTGATTTAGCTCGTTTCGGTCTAAAACAGCATGTTTCGCTGTATTAAGCAAGAATGCATGCTTTTCGCGCAGTTATGAGGGAAAAAGTTTTGACGCGTATCAGAGGAACACTTGTAAAACCGATGTGTTCAGATTTACCTCTTTTCGGACTAAAACAGCTTGTGTCGTTGTATTAAGCACGAATACATGCTTTTCGCGCAGTTATAAGAGAAAAAGTTTTGACGCGTATCACATGGACACTTGGAAAACCGATGTGTTCAGATCTAGCTCGTTTCGGTCTAAAACAGCTTGTTTCGTTGTATTAAGCAGGAATACATGCTTTTCGCGCAGTTATAAGAGAAAAAGTTTTAAATACATGTCAGAGGGACACTTGTAAAACCGATGTGTTCAGATATAGCTTATCTCGGTCTAAAACAGCTTGTTTCTTTGTATTAAGCAAGAATACATGCTTTTCGCTCAGTTATAAGAGAAAAAGTTTTGACGCGTATCAGAGGAACACTTGTAAAACCGATGTGTTGTGATTTAGCTCGTTTCGGTCTAAAACAGCTTGTTTCGTTGTATTAAGCACGAATACATGCTTTTCGCGCAGTTATAAGAGAAAAAGTTTTGACGCGTATCAGAGGAACACTTGTAAAACCGATGTGTTGTGATTTATCTTGTTTCGGTCTAAAACAGCATGTTTCGCTGTATTAAGCAAGAATACATGCTTTTCGCGCAGTTATATGAGAAAAAGTTTTGACGAGTATCACGTGGATACTTGTAAAACCGATGTGTTCAGATACAGCTCGTTTTGGTATAAAACAGCTTGTTTCGTTGTATTAAGCACGAATACATGCTTTTCGCGCAGTTATAAGAGAAAAAGTTCTGACGCGTGTCACAGGGACACTTGTAAAACCGATGTGTTCAGATTTAGCTCGTTTCGGTCTAAAAACAGCTTGTTTCGCTGTATTAAGCAAGAATACGTGCTTTTCGAGCAGTTATAAGAGAAAAAGTTTTGACGCGTGTCACAGGGACACTTGTAAAACCGATGTGGTCAGATTTAGCTCGTTTCGGTCTAAAACAGCTTGTTTCGGTGTATTAAGCACGAATACATGCTTTTCGCGCAGTTATAAGAGAAAAACGTTTTGACACGTATCAGAGGAACACTTGTAAAACCGATGTGTTGTGATTTAGCTTATTTTGGTCTAAAACAGCTTGTTCCGCTGTATTAAGCACGAATACATGCTTTTCGCGCAGTTATAAGAGAAAAAGATTTTACGCGTATCAGAGGAACACTTGTAAAACCGATGGGTTGTGATTTAGCTCTTTTCGGTCTAAAACAGCTTGTTTCGTTGTATTAAGCACGAATACATGCTTTTCGCGCAGTTATAAGAGAAAAAGTTTTGACGCGTGTCACAGGGACACTTGTACAACCGATGTGTTTAGATTAAGCTCGTTTCGGTCTAAAACAGCTTGTTTCGTTGTATTAAGCACGAATACATGCTTTTCGCGCAGTTATAAGAAAAAAGTTTAGACGAATATCACGTGGATACTTCAAAAACCGATGTGTTTTTATACAGCTCGTTTTGGTATAAAACAGCTTGCTTCGTTGTATTAAGCACGAATACATGCCTTTCGCGCAAAGAGAAAAAGTTTTGACGCGTATCAGAGGAACACTTGTTAAACCGATGTGTTGTGATTTAGCTCGTTTCGGTCTAAAACAGCTTGTTTCGCTGCATTAAGCAAGAATACATGCTTTTCGCGCAGTTATAAGAGAAAAAGTTTTGACGCGTGTCACATGGACACTTTTAATACCGATGTGTTCAGATTTAGCTCGTTTCGGTCTAAAACAGCTTGTTTCGTTGTATTAAGCACGAATACAAGCTTTTCGCGGAGTAATAAGAGAAAAAGTTTTGACGCGTATCAGAGGAAAACTTGTAAATCCGATGTGTTGTGATTTAGCTCGTTTCGGTCTAAAACAGCATGTTTCGCTGTATTAAGCAAGAATGCATGCTTTTCGCGCAGTTATGAGGGAAAAAGTTTTGACGCGTATCAGAGGAACACTTGTAAAACCGATGTGTTCAGATTTACCTCTTTTCGGACTAAAACAGCTTGTGTCGTTGTATTAGGCACGAATACATGCTTTTCGCGCAGTTATAAGAGAAAAAGTTTTGACGCGTATCACATGGACACTTGGAAAACCGATGTGTTCAGATCTAGCTCGTTTCGGTCTAAAACAGCTTGTTTCGTTGTATTAAGCAGGAATACATGCTTTTCGCGCAGTTATAAGAGAAAAAGTTTTAAATACATGTCAGAGGGACACTTGTAAAACCGATGTGTTCAGATATAGCTTATCTCGGTCTAAAACAGCTTGTTTCTTTGTATTAAGCAAGAATACATGCTTTTCGCTCAGTTATAAGAGAAAAAGTTTTGACGCGTATCAGAGGAACACTTGTAAAACCGATGTGTTGTGATTTAGCTCGTTTCGGTCTAAAACAGCTTGTTTCGTTGTATTAAGCACGAATACATGCTTTTCGCGCAGTTATAAGAGAAAAAGTTTTGACGCGTATCAGAGGAACACTTGTAAAACCGATGTGTTGTGATTTATCTTGTTTCGGTCTAAAACAGCATGTTTCGCTGTATTAAGCAAGAATACATGCTTTTCGCGCAGTTATAAGAGAAAAAGTTTTGACGAGTATCACGTGGATACTTGTAAAACCGATGTGTTCAGATACAGCTCGTTTTGGTATAAAACAGCTTGTTTCGTTGTATTAAGCACGAATACATGCTTTTCGCGCAGTTATAAGAGAAAAAGTTCTGACGCGTGTCACAGGGACACTTGTAAAACCGATGTGTTCAGATTTAGCTCGTTTCGGTCTAAAAACAGCTTGTTTCGCTGTATTAAGCAAGAATACGTGCTTTTCGAGCAGTTATAAGAGAAAAAGTTTTGACGCGTGTCACAGGGACACTTGTAAAACCGATGTGGTCAGATTTAGCTCGTTTCGGTCTAAAACAGCTTGTTTCGGTGTATTAAGCACGAATACATGCTTTTCGCGCAGTTATAAGAGAAAAACGTTTTGACGCGTATCAGAGGAACACTTGTAAAACCGATGTGTTGTGATTTAGCTTGTTTTGGTCTAAAACAGCTTGTTCCGCTGTATTAAGCACGAATACATGCTTTTCGCGCAGTTATAAGAGAAAAAGATTTTACGCGTATCAGAGGAACACTTGTAAAACCGATGGGTTGTGATTTAGCTCTTTTCGGTCTAAAACAGCTTGTTTCGTTGTATTAAGCACGAATACATGCTTTTCGCGCAGTTATAAGAGAAAAAGTTTTGACGCGTGTCACAGGGACACTTGTACAACCGATGTGTTTAGATTTAGCTCGTTTCGGTCTAAAACAGCTTGTTTCGTTGTATTAAGCACGAATACATGCTTTTCGCGCAGTTATAAGAAAAAAGTTTAGACGAATATCACGTGGATACTTCAAAAACCGATGTGTTCATATACAGCTCGTTTTGGTATAAAACAGCTTGCTTCGTTGTATTAAGCACGAATACATGCCTTTCGCGCAAAGAGAAAAAGTTTTGACGCGTATCAGAGGAACACTTGTTAAACCGATGTGTTGTGATTTAGCTCGTTTCGGTCTAAAACAGCTTGTTTCGCTGCATTAAGCAAGAATACATGCTTTTCGCGCAGTTATAAGAGAAAAAGTTTTGACGCGTGTCACATGGACACTTTTAAAACCCATGTGTTCAGATTTAGCTCGTTTCAGTCTAAAACAGCTTGTTTCGTTGTATTAAGCACGAATACAAGCTTTTCGCGCAGTTATAAGAGAAAAAGTTTTGACGCGTATCAGAGGAACACTTGTAAAGCCGATGTGTTGTGATTTAGCTCGTTTCGGTCTAAAACAGCATGTTTCGCTGTGTTAAGCAAGAATACATGCTTTTCGCGCAGTTATAAGAGAAAAAGTTTTGACGAGTATCAGAGGAACACTTGTAAAACCGATGTGTTGTGATTTCGCTCGTTTCGGTCTAAAACAGCTTGTTTCGCTGTATTAAGCAGGAATACATGCTTTTCGCGCAGTTATAAGAGAAAAAGTTTTACAGGCATGTCACAGGGACACTTGTAAAACTGATGTGTTCAGATTTAGCTCATCTCGGTCTAAAACAGCTTGTTTCGTTGTATTAAGCACGAATACATGCTTTTCGCGCAGTTATAAGAGAAAAAGTTTTGACGCGTATCAGAGGAACACTTGTAAAACCGATGTGTTGTGATTTAGCTCGTTTTGGTCTAAAACAGCTTGTTCCGCTGTATTAAGCACGAATACATGCTTTTCACGCAGTTATAAGAGAAAAAGATTTTACGCGTATCAGAGGAACACTTGTAAAACCGATGTGTTGTGATTTAGCTCTTTTCGGTCTAAAACAGCTTGTTCCGTTGTATTAAGCACGAATACATGCTTTTCGCGCAGTTATAAGAGAAAAAGTTTTGACGCGTGTCACAGGGACACTTGTACAACCGATGTGTTTAGATTTAGCTCGTTTCGGTCTAAAACAGCTTGTTTCGTTGTATTAAGCACGAATACATGCTTTTCGCGCAGTTATAAGAGAAAAAGTTTAGACGCGTATCAGAGGAACACTTGTAAAACCGATGTGTTGTGATTTAGCTCGTTTCGGTCTAAAACAGCGTGTTTCGCTGTATTAAGCAAGAATACATGCTTTTCGCGCAGTTATAAGAGAAAAAGTTTTACAGGCATGTCACAGGGACACTTGTAAAACCGATGTGTTCAGATTTAACTCATCTCGGTCTAAAACAGCTTGTTTCGTTGGACTAAGCACGAATACATGCTTTTCGCGCAGTTATAAGAGAAAAAGTTTTGACGCACATCAGAGGAACACTTGTAAAACCGATGTGTTGTGATTTAGCTCATTTCGGTCTAAAACAGCTTGTTTCGCTGTATTAAGGAAGAATACATGCTTTTCGCGCAGTTATAAGAGAAAAGTTTTGACGCGTGTCACAGGGATACTTGTAAAACCGATGTGTTCAGATTTAGCTCGTTTCGGTCTAAAACAGCTTGTTTTGTTGTATTACGCAGGAATATATGCTTTTCGCGCAGTTATAAGAGAAAAAGTTTAGACGCGTATCAGAGGAACACTTGTAAAACTGATGTGTTGTGATTTAGCTCGTTTCGGTCTAAAACAGCGTGTTTCGCTGTATTAAGCAAGAATACATGCTTTTCGCGCAGTTATAAGAGAAAATGTTTTGACGCGTGTCAAAGGGACACTTTTAATACCGATGTGTTCAGATTTAGCTCGTTTCGGTCTAAAACAGCTTGTTTCGTTGTATTAAGCACGAATACAAGCTTTTCGCGGAGTTATAAGAGAAAAAGTTTTGACGCGTATCAGAGGAAAACTTGTAAATCCGATGTGTTGTGATTTAGCTCGTTTCGGTCTAAAACAGCATGTTTCGCTGTATTAAGCAAGAATACATGCTTTTCGCGCAGTTATAAGGGAAAAAGTTTTGACGCGTATCAGAGGAACACTTGTAAAACCGATGTGTTCAGATTTACCTCTTTTCGGACTAAAACAGCTTGTGTCGTTGTATTAGGCACGAATACATGCTTTTCGCGCAGTTATAAGAGAAAAAGTTTTGACGCGTATCACATGGACACTTGGAAAACCGATGTGTTCAGATCTAGCTCGTTTTGGTCTAAAACAGCTTGTTTCGTTGTATTAAGCACGAATACATGCTTTTCGCGCAGTTATAAGAGAAAAAGTTTTGACGCGTATCAGAGGAACACTTGTAAAATCGATGTGTTGTGATTTAGCTCGTTTCGGTCTAAAACAGCTTGTTTCGCTGTATTAACCAAGAATACATGCTTTTCGCGCAGTTATAAAAGAAAAAGTTTTGACGCGTGTCACAGGGACACTTGTAAAACCGATGTGTTCAGATTTAGCTCGTTTCGGTCTAAAACAGCTTGTTTCGTTGTATTAAGCAGGAATACATGCTTTTCGCGCAGTTATAAGAGAAAAAGTTTTAAATACCTGTCAGAGGGACACTTGTAAAACCGATGTGTTCAGATTTATCTCGTTTCGGTCTAAAACAGCTTGTTTCGTTGGACTAAGCACGAATACATGCTTTTCGCGCAGTTATAAGAGAAAAAGTTTTGACGCGTATCAGAGGAACACTTGTAAAACCGATGTGTTGTGATTTAGCTCGTTTCGGTCTAAAACAGCTTGTTTCGCTGTATTAGGCAGGAATACATGCTTTTCGCGCCGTTATAAGAGAAAAAGTTTTACAGGCATGTCACAGGGACACTTGTAAAACCGATGTGTTCAGATTTAGGTCATCTCGGTCTAAAACAGCTTGTTTCGTTGTATTAAGCACGAATACTTGCTTTTCGCGCAGTTATAAGAGAAAAAGTTTTGACGCGTATCAGAGGAGCACTTGTAAAACCGATGTGTTGTGATTTAGCTTGTTTCGGTCTAAAACAGCATGTTTCGCTGTATTAAGCAAGAATACATGCTTTTCGCGCAGTTATAAAAGAAAAAGTTTTGACGAGTATCACGTGGAACACTTGTAATACCGATGTGTTGTGATTTGGCTCGTTTCGGTCTAAAACAGCTTGTTTCGTTGTATTAAGCACGAATACATGCTTTTCGCGCAGTTATAAGAGAAAAAGTTTTGACGCGTATCACATGGACACTTGGAAAACCGATGTGTTTAGATCTAGCTCGTTTTGGTCTAAAACAGCTTGTTTCGTTGTATTAAGCAAGAATACATGCTTTTCGCGCAGTTATAAGAGAAAAAGTTTTGACGCGTATCAGAGGAACACTTGTAAAACCGATGTGTTGTGATTTAGCTCTTTTCGGTCTATAACAGCTTGTTTCGTATTATTAAGCAAGAATACGTGCTTTTCGCGCAGTTATAAGAGAAAAAGTTTTGACGCGTGTCACAGGGACTTTTGTAAAACCGATGTGTTCAGATTTAGCTCGTTTCGGTCTAAAACAGCTTGTTTCGTTGTATTAAGCAGGAATACATGCTTTTCGCGAAGTTATAAGAGAAAAAGTTTTAAATACATGTCAGAGGGACACTTGTAAATCCGATGTGTTCAGATTTACTTCGTTTCGGTCTAAAACAGCTTGTTTCGTGGGACTAAGCACGAATACATGCTTTTCGCGCAGTTATAAGAGAAAAAGTTTTGACGCGTATCAGAGGAACACTTGTAAAACCGATGTGTTGTGATTTAGCTCGTTTCGGTCTAAAACAGCTTGTTTCGTTGTATTAAGCACGAATACATGCTTTTCGCGCAGTTATAAGAGAAAAAGTTTTGACGCGTATCAGAGGAACACTTGTAAAACCGATGTGTTGTGATTTATCTTGTTTCGGTCTAAAACAGCATGTTTCGCTGTAATAAGCAAGAATACATGCTTTTCGCGGTTATAAAAGAAAAAGTTTTGACGAGTATCACGTGGAACACTGTAATACCGATGTGTTGTGATTTGGCTCGTTTCGGTCTAAAACAGCTTGTTTCGTTGTATTAAGCACGAATACATGCTTTTCGCGCAGTTATAAGAGAAAAAGTTTTGACGCGTATCACATAGACACTTGGAAAACCGATGTGTTCAGATCTAGCTCGTTTTGGTCTAAAACAGCTTGTTTTGTTGTATTAAGCACGAATACATGCTTTTCGCGCAGTTATAAGAGAAAAAGTTTTGACGCGTATCAGAGGAATACTTGTAAAACCGATGTGTTGTGATTTAGCTCGTTTCGGTCTAAAACAGCTTGTTTCGCTGTATTAAGCAAGAATACGTGCTTTTCGCCCAGTTATAAGAGAAAAAGTTTTGACGCGTGTCACAGGGACACTTGTACAACCGATTTGTTTAGATTTAGCTCGTTTCGGTCTAAAACAGCTTGTTTCGTTGTATTAAGCACGAATACATGCTTTTCGCGCAGTTATAAGAGAAAAAGTTTAGACGCGTATCAGAGGAACACTTGTAAAACCGATGTGTTGTGATTTAGGTCGTTTCGGTCTAAAACAGAGTGTTTCGCTGTATTAAGCAAGAATACATGCTTTTCGCGCAGTTATAAGAGAAAAAGTTTTACAGGCATGTCACAGGGACACTTGTAAAACCGATGGGTTCAGATTTAGCTCATCTCGGTCTAAAACAGCTTGTTTCGTTGTATTAAGCATGAATACATGCTTTTCGCGCAGTTATAAGAGAAAAAGTTTTGTCGCGTATCAGAGGAACACTTGTAAAACCGATGTGTTGTGATTTAGCTCTTTTCGTTCTATAACAACTTGTTTCGTATTATTAAGCAAGAATACGTGCTTTTCGCGCAGTAATAAGGGAAAAAGTTTTGACGCGTGTCACAGGGACACTCGTAAAACCGATGTGTTCAGATTTACCTCGTTTCGGTCTAAAACAGCGTGTTTCGTTGGACTAAGCACGAATACATGCTTTTCGCGCAGTTATAAGAGAAAAAGTTTTGACGCATATCAGAGGAACACTTGTAAAACCGATGTGTTGTGATTTAGCTCATTTCGGTCTAAAACAGCTTGTTTCGCTGTATTAAGGAAGAATACATGCTTTTCGCGCAGTTATAAGAGAAAGTTTTGACGCGTGTCACAGGGATAATTGTAAAACCGATGTTTTCAGATTTAGCTCGTTTCGGTCTAAAACAGCTTGTTTTGTTGTATTACGCAGGAATATATGCTTTTCGCGCAGTTATAAGAGAAACAATTTAGACGCGTATCAGAGGAACACTTGTAAAACTGATGTGTTGTGATTTAGCTCTTTTCGGTCTAAAACAGCGTGTTTCGCTGTATTAAGCAATACATGCTTTTCGCGCAGTTATAAGAGAAAATGTTTTGACGCGTGTCACAGGGACACTTTTAATACCGATGTGTTCAGATTTAGCTCGTTTCGGTCTAAAACAGCTTGTTTCGTTGTATTAAGCACGAATACAAGCTTTTCGCGGAGTTATAAGAGAAAAAGTTTTGACGCGTATCAGAGGAAAACTTGTAAATCCGATGTGTTGTGATTTAGCTCGTTTCGGTCTAAAACAGCATGTTTCGCTGTATTAAGCAAGAATACATGCTTTTTGCGCAGTTATAAGGGAAAAAGTTTTGACGCGTATCAGAGGAACACTTGTAAAACCGATGTGTTCAGATTTACCTCTTTTCGGACTAAAACAGCTTGTGTCGTTGTATTAAGCACGAATACATGCTTTTCGCGCAGTTATAAGAGAAAAAGTTTTGACGCGTATCACATGGACACTTGGAAAACCGATGTTTTCAGATCTAGCTCGTTTTGGTCTAAAACAGCTTGTTTCGTTGTATTAAGCACGAATACATGCTTTTCGCGCAGTTATAAGAGAAAACGTTTTGACGCGTATAGAGGAACACTTGTAAAACCGATGTGTTGTGATTTAGCTCGTTTTGGTCTACAACAGCTTGTTTCGTTGTATTAAGCAAGAATACATGCTTTTCGCGCAGTTATATGACAAAAATTTTTGACGCGTATCAGAGGAACACTTGTAAAACCGATGTGTTGTGATTTAGCTCGTTTGGGTCTAAAACAGCTTGTTTCGCTGTATTAACCAAGAATACATGCTTTTCGCGCAGTTATAAGAGAAAAAGTTTTGACGCGTGTCACAGGGACACTTGTGAAACCGATGTGTTCAGATTTAGCTCGTTTCGGTCTAAAACAGCTTGTTTCGTTGTATTAAGCAGGAATACATGCTTTTCGCGCAGTTATAAGAGAAAAAGTCTTAAATACCTGTCAGAGGGACACTTGTAAAACCGATGTGTTCAGATTTACCTCGTTTCGGTCTAAAACAGCTTGTTTCGTTGGACTAAGCACGAATACATGCTTTTCGCGCAGTTATAAGAGAAAAAGTTTTGACGCGTATCAGAGGAAAACTTGTAAAACCGATGTGTTGTGATTTAACTCGTTTCGGTCTAAAACAGCTTGTTTCGCTGTATTAAGCAGGAATACATGCTTTTCGCGCAGTTATAAGAGAAAAAGTTTTACAGGCATGTCACAGGGACACTTGTAAAACCGATGTGTTCAGATTTAGCTCATCTCGGTCTAAAACAGCTTGTTTCGTTGTATTAAGCACGAATACATGCTTTTCGCGCAGTTATAAGAGAAAAAGTTTTGACGCGTATCAGAGGAACACTTGTAAAACCGATGTGTTCTGATTTAGCTCGTTTCGGTCTAAAACAGCTTGTTTCGCTGTATTAAGCAAGAATACGTGCTTTTCGCGCAGTTATAAGAGAAAAAGTTTTGATGCGTGTCACAGGGACACGTGTAAAACCGATGTGTTCAGATTTACCTCTTTTCGGACTAAAACAGCTTGTTTCGTTGTATTAAGCACGAATACATGCTTTTCGCGCAGTTATAGGAGAAAAAGTTCTGACGCGTGTCACAGGGACACTTGTAAAACCGATGTGTTCAGATACAGCTCGTTTCGGTCTAAAAACAGCTTGTTTCGCTGTATTAAGCAAGAATACGTGCTTTTCGAGCAGTTATAAGAGAAAAAGTTCCGACGCGTGTCACAGGGACACTTGTAAAACCGGTGTGTTCAGATTTAGCTCGTTTCGGTCTAAAACAGCTTGTTTCGGTGTATTAAGCACAAATACATGCTTTTCGCGCAGTTAGAGAAGAAAAAGTTTTGACGCGTATTAGAGGGACACTTGTAAAACTGGTGTTCAGATTTAGCTCATCTCGGTCTAAAACAGCTTGTTTCGTTGTATTAAACACGAATACATGCTTTTCGCGCAGTTATAAGAGAAAAAGATTTTACGCGTATCAGAGGAACACTTGTAAAACCGATGTGTTGTGATTTAGCTCTTTTCGGTCTAAAACAGCTTGTTTCGTATTATTAAGCAAGAATACGTGCTTTTCGCGCAGTAATAAGAGAAAAAGTTTTGACGCGTGTCACAGGGACACTCGTAAAACCGATGTGTTCAGATTTACCTCGTTTCCGTATAAAACAGCTTGTTTCGTTGGACTAAGCACGAATACATGCTTTTCGCGCAGTTATAAGAGAAAAAAGTTTTGACGCGTATCACATGGACACTTGTAAAACCGGTGTTCAGATCTAGCTCGTTTTGGTCTAAAACAGCTTGTTTCGTTGTATTAAGCACGAATACATGCTTTTTGCGCAGTTATAAGAGAAAAAGTTTTGACGCGTATCAGAGGAACACTTGTAAAACCGATGTGTTGTGATTTAGCTCGTTTCGGTCTAAAACAGCTTGTTTCGCTGTATTAACCAAGAATACATGCTTTTCGCGCAGTTATAAGAGAAAAAGTTTTCACGCGTGTCACAGGGACACTTGTAAAACCGATGTGTTCAGATTTAGCTCGTTTCGGTCTAAAACAGCTTGTTTCGTTGTATTAAGCAGGAATACATGCTTTTCGCGCAGTTATAAGAGAAAAAATTTTAAATACATGTCAGAGGGACACTTGTAAAAACGATGTGTTCAGATTTACTTCGTTTCGGTCTAAAACAGCTTGTTTCGTGGGACTAAGCAAGAATACATGCTTTTCGCGCAGTTATAAGAGAAAAAGTTTTGACGCGTATCAGAAGAACACTTGTAAAACCGATGTGTTGTGATTTAGCTCGTTTCGGTCTAAAACAGCTTGTTTCGCTGTATTAAGCAGGAATACATGCTTTTCGCGCAGTTATAAGAGAAAACGTTTTACAGGCATGTCACAGGGACACTTGTAAAACCAATGTGTTGTGATTTATCTTGTTTCGGTATAAAACAGCATGTTTCGCTGTATTAAGCAAGAATACATGCTTTTCGAGCAGTTATAAGAGAAAAAGTTTTGACGCGTGTCACAGGGACACTTGTAAAACCGATGTGTTCAGATTTAGCTCGTTTCGGTCTAAAACGGCTTGTTTCGGTGTATTAAGCACGAATACATGCTTTTCGCGCAGTTATAAGAGAAAAACGTTTTGACGCGTATCAGAGGAACACTTGTAAAACCGATGTGTTGTGATTTAGCTCGTTTTGGTCTAAAACAGCTTGTTCCGCTGTATTAAGCACGAATACATGCTTTTCGCGCAGTTATAAGAGAAAAAGATTTTACGCGTATCAGAGGAACACTTGTAAAACCGATGTGTTGTGATTTAGCTCTTTTCGGACTAAAACAGCTTGTGTCGTTGTATTAAGCACGAATACATGCTTTTCGCGCAGTTATAAGAGAAAAACTTTTGACGGGTATCACATGGACACTTGGAAAACCGATGTGTTCAGATCTAGCTCGTTTTGGTCTAAAACAGCTTGTTTCGTTGTATTAAGCACGAATACATGCTTTTCGCGCAGTTATAAGAGAAAAAGTTTTGACGCGTATCAGAGGAACACTTGTAAAACCGATGTGTTGTGATTTAGCTCGTTTCGGTCTAAAACAGCTGGTTTCGTTGTATTAAGCACGAATACATGCTTTTCGCGCAGTTATAAGAGAAAAAGTTTTGACGCGTATCAGAGGAACACTTGTAAAACCGATGTGTTGTGATTTAGCTCGTTTCAGTCTAAAACAGCTTGTTTCGCTGTATTAACCAAGAATACATGCTTTTCGCGCAGTTATAAGAGAAAAAGTTTTGACGCGTGTCACCGGGACACTTGTAAAACCGATGTGTTCAGATTTAGCTCGTTTCGGTCTAAAACAGCTTGTTTTGTTGTATTAAGCAGGAATACATGCTTTTCGCGCAGTTACAAGAGAAAAAGTTTTGACGCGTGTCACAGGGACACTTGTAAAACCGATGTGTTCAGATTTAGCTCGTTTCGGTCTAAAACAGCTTGTTTCGTTGAACTAAGCACGAATACATGCTTTTCGCGCAGGTATAAGAGAAAAAGTTTTGACGCGTGTCACAGGGACACTTGTAAAACCGATGTGTTCAGATTTAGCTCGTTTCGGTCTAAAACAGCTTGTTTCGCTGTATTAAGCAAGAATACGTGCTTTTCGCGCAGTTACAAGAGAAAAAGTTTTGACGCGTGTCACAGGGACACTTGTAAAATCGATGTGTTCAGATTTAGCTCGTTTCGGTCTAAAACAGCTTGTTTCGTTGAACTAAGCACGAATACATGCTTTTCGCGCAGTTATAAGAGAAAAAGTTTTGACGCGTATCAGAAGAACACTTGTAAAACCGATGTGTTGTGATTTAGCTCGTTTCGGTCTAAAACAGCTTGTTTCGCTGTATTAAGCAGGAATACATGCTTTTCGCGCAGTTATAAGAGAAAACGTTTTACAGGCATGTCACAGGGACACTTGTAAAACCAATGTGTTATGATTTATCTTGTTTCGGTATAAAACAGCATGTTTCGCTGTATTAAGCAAGAATACATGCTTTTCGAGCAGTTATAAGAGAAAAAGTTTTGACGCGTGTCACAGGGACACTTGTAAAACCGATGTGTTCAGATTTAGCTCGTTTCGGTCTAAAACGGCTTGTTTCGGTGTATTAAGCACGCATACATGCTTTTCGCGCAGTTATAAGAGAAAAACGTTTTGACGCGTATCAGAGGAACACTTGTAAAACCGATGTGTTGTGATTTAGCTCTTTTCGGACTAAAACAGCTTGTGTCGTTGTATTAAGCACGAATACATGCTTTTCGCGCAGTTATAAGAGAAAAACTTTTGACGGGTATCACATGGACACTTGGAAAACCGATGTGTTCAGATCTAGCTCGTTTTGGTCTAAAACAGCTTGTTTCGTTGTATTAAGCACGAATACATGCTTTTCGCGCAGTTATAAGAGAAAACGTTTTGACGCGTATCAGAGGAACACTTGTAAAACCGATGTGTTGTGATTTAGCTCGTTTCGGTCTAAAACAGCTGGTTTCGTTGTATTAAGCACGAATACATGCTTTTCGCGCAGTTATAAGAGAAAAAGTTTTGACGCGTATCAGAGGAACACTTGTAAAACCGATGTGTTGTGATTTAGCTCGTTTCAGTCTAAAACAGCTTGTTTCGCTGTATTAACCAAGAATACATGCTTTTCGCGCAGTTATAAGAGAAAAAGTTTTGACGCGTGTCACCGGGACACTTGTAAAACCGATGTGTTCAGATTTAGCTCGTTTCGGTCTAAAACAGCTTGTTTTGTTGTATTAAGCAGGAATACATGCTTTTCGCGCAGTTACAAGAGAAAAAGTTTTGACGCGTGTCACAGGGACACTTGTAAAACCGATGTGTTCAGATTTAGCTCGTTTCGGTCTAAAACAGCTTGTTTCGTTGAACTAAGCACGAATACATGCTTTTCGCGCAGGTATAAGAGAAAAAGTTTTGACGCGTGTCACAGGGACACTTGTAAAACCGATGTGTTCAGATTTAGCTCGTTTCGGTCTAAAACAGCTTGTTTCGCTGTATTAAGCAAGAATACGTGCTTTTCGCGCAGTTACAAGAGAAAAAGTTTTGACGCGTGTCACAGGGACACTTGTAAAACCGATGTGTTCAGATTTAGCTCGTTTCGGTCTAAAACAGCTTGTTTCGTTGAACTAAGCACGAATACATGCTTTTCGCGCAGTTATAAGAGAAAAAAGTTTTGACGCCTATCAGAGGAAAACTTGTAAAACCGATGTGTTGTGATTTAGCTCGTTTCGGTCTAAAACAGCTTGTTTCGCTGTATTAGGCAAGAATACATGCTTTTCGCGCAGTTATAAGAGAAAAAGTTTTGATGCGTGTCACAGGGACACTTGTAAAACCGATGTGTTCAGATTTAGCTCGTTTCGGTCTAAAACAGCTTGTTTCGTCGTATTAATCACGAATACATGCTTTTCGCGCAGTTATAAGAGAAAACGTTTAGACGCGTATCAGAGGAACACTTGTAAAGCCGATGTGTTGTGATTTAGCTCGTTTCGGTCTAAAACAGCTTGTTTCGTTGTATTAGGCAAGAATACATGCTTTTCGCGCAGTTATAAGAGAAAAAGTTTTGACGCATATCAGAGGAACACTTGTAAAACCGATGTGTTCAGATTTAGCTCGTTTCGGTCTAAAACAGCTTGTTTCGTTGAACTAAGCACGAATACATGCTTTTCGCGCAGTTATAAGAGAAAAAAGTTTTGACGCCTATCAGAGGAACACTTGTAAAACCGATGTGTTGTAATTTAGCTCGTTTCGGTCTAAAACAGCTTGTTTCGCTGTATTAAGCAAGAATACATGCTTTTCGCGCAGTTATAAGAGAAAAAGTTTTGACGCGTGTCACAGGGACACTTGTGAAACCGATGTGTTCAGATTTAGCTCGTTTCGGTCTAAACCAGCTTGTTTCGTCGTATTAATCACGAATACATGCTTTTCGCGCAGTTATAAGAGAAAAAGTTTAGACGCGTATCAGAGGAACACTTGTAAAACCGATGTGTTCAGATTTAGCTCGTTTCGGTCTAAAACAGCTTGTTTCGTTGTATTAAGCACGAATACATGCTTTTCGCGCAGTTATAAGAGAAAAAGTTTAGACGCGTATCAGAGGAACACTTGTAAAACCGATGTGTTGTGATTTAGCTCGTTTCGGTCTAAAACAGCTTGTTTCGTTGTATTAAGCAAGAATACATGCTTTTCGCGCAGTTATAAGAGAAAAAGATTTGACGCGTATCAGAGGAACACTTGTAAAGCCGATGTGTTGTGATTTAGCTCGTTTCGGTCTAAAACAGCTTGTTTCGCTGTATTAAGCAGGAATACATGCTTTTCGCGCAGTTATAAGAGAAAACGTTGTGACGCGTGTCACAGGGACACTTGTAAAACCGATGTGTTCAGATTTAGCTCGTTTCGGTCTAAAACAACTTGTTTCGTTGTATTAAGGACGAATACATGCTTTTCGCGCAGGTATAAGAGAAAAAGATTTAAAGCCATGTCACAGGGACACTTGTAAAACCGATGTGTTCAAATTTACCTCGTTTCGGTCTAAAACAGCTTGTTTCGTTGGACTAAGCAAGAATACATGCTTTTCGCGCAGTTATAAGAGAAAAAGGTTTGACGCGTATCACAGGGACACTTGTAAAACCGATGTGTTCAAATTTAGCTCGTTTCGGTCTAAAACAGCTTGTTTCGTCGTATTAAGCAAGATTACATGCTTTTCGCGCAGTTATTAGAGAAAAAGTTTTGACGAGTATCACGTGGAACACTTGTAATACCGATTTGTTGTGATTTGGCTCGTTTCGGTCTAAAACAGCTTGTTTCGTTGTATTAAGCAAGAATACATTCTTTTCGCGCAGTTATCAGAGAAAAAGTTTTGACGCGTATCAGAGGAACACTTGTAAAACCAATGTGTTCAGATTTACCTCGTTTCGGTCTAAAACAGCTTGTTTCGTTGAACTAAGCACGAATACATGCTTTTCGCGCAGTTATAAGAGAAAAAAGTTTTGAAGCGTAACAGAGGAACACTTGTAAAACCGATGTGTTGTGATTTAGCTCGTTTCGGTCTAAAACAGCTTGTTTCGCTGTATTAAGCAAGAATACATGCTTTTCGCGCAGTTATAAGAGAAAAAGATTTGAGGCGTGTCACAGGGACACATGTAAAACCGATGTGTTGTGATTTAGCTCGTTTCGGTCTAAAACAGCTTGTTTCGTTGAACTAAGCACGAATACATGCTTTTCGCGCAGTTATAAGAGAAAAAAGTTTTGACGCGTAACAGAGGAACACTTGTAAAACCGATGTGTTGTGATTTAGCTCGTTTCGGTCTAAAACAGCTTGTTTCGTCGTATTAAGCACGAATACATGCTTTTCGCGCAGTTATAAGAGAAAAAGTTTAGACGCGTATCAGAGGAACACTTGTAAAACCGATGTGTTGTGATTTAGCTCGTTTCGGTCTAAAACAGCTTGTTTCGTTGTATTAAGCAAGAATACATGCTTTTCGCGCAGTTATAAGAGAAAAAGTTTTGAGGCGTATCAGAGGAACACTTGTAAAAGCGATGTGTTGTGATTTAGCTCGTTTCGGTCTAAAACAGCTTGTTTCGCTGTATTAAGCAAGAATACATGCTTTTCGCGCAGTTATAAGAGAAAAAGTTTTGACGAGTATCACGTGGATACTTGTAAAACCGATGCGTTCAGATACAGCTCGTTTCGGTCTAAAACAGCTTGATTCGTTGTATTAAGCACGAATACATGCTTTTCGCGCAGTTATAAGCGAAAAAGTTTTGACGCGTATCAGAGGAACACTTGTAAAACCGATGTGTTGTGATTTAACTCGTTTCGGTCTAAAACAGCTTGTTTCGCTGTATTAAGCAAGAATACATGCTTTTCGCGCAGGTATAAGAGAAAAAGTTTTAAAGGCATGTCACAAGGACACTTGTAAAACCGATGTGTTCAGATTTAGCTCGTTTCGGTCTAAAACAGCTTGTTTCGTTGAACTAAGCACGAATACATGCTTTTCGCGCAGTTATAAGAGAAAAAGTTTTGACGCGTGTCACAGGGACACTTTAAAAACCGATGTGTTCAGATTTAGCTCGTTTCGGTCTAAAACGGCTTGTTTCGTCGTATTAAGCACAAATACAAGCTTTTCGCACAGTTATAAGAGAGAAAGTTTTGACGCGTATCAGAGGAACACTTGTAAAACCGATGTGTTGTGATTTAGTTCGTTTCGGTCTAAAAAAGCTTGTTTCGCTGTATTAAGCAAGAATACGTTCTTTTCGCGCAGTTATCAGAGAAAAAGTTTTGACGCGTATCAGAGGAACACTTGTAAAACCAATGTGTTCAGATTTACCTCGTTTCGGTCTAAAACAGCTTGTTTCGCTGTATTAAGCAGGAATACATGCTTTTCGCGCAGTTATAAGAGAAAACGTTGTGACGCGTGTCACAGGGACACTTGTAAAACCGATGTGTTCAGATTTAGCTCGTTTCAGTCTAAAACAACTTGTTTCGTTGTATTAAGCACGAATACATGCTTTTCGCGCAGGTATAAGAGAAAAAGTTTTAAAGGCATGTCACAGGGACACTTGTAAAACTGATGTGTTCAAATTTACCTCGTTTCGGTCTAAAACAGCTTGTTTCGTTGGACTAAGCAAGAATACATGCTTTTCGCGCAGTTATAAGAGAAGAAGTTTAGACGCGTATCAGAGGAACACTTGTAAAACCGATGTGTTGTGATTTAGCTCGTTTCGGTCTAAAACAGCTTGTTTCGTTGTATTAAGCAAGAATACATGCTTTTCGCGCAGTTATAAGAGAAAAAGATTTGACGCGTATCAGAGGAACACTTGTAAAGCCGATGTGTTGTGATTTAGCTCGTTTCGGTCTAAAACAGCTTGTTTCGCTGTATTAAGCAGGAATACATGCTTTTCGCGCAGTTATAAGAGAAAACGTTGTGACGCGTGTCACAGGGACACTTGTAAAACCGATGTGTTGTGATTTAGCTCGTTTCGGTCTAAAACAGCTTGTTTCGCTGTATTAAGGAAGAATACATGCTTTTCGCGCAGTTATAAGAGAAAAAATTTTAAATACATGTCAGAGGGACACTTGTAAAAACGATGTGTTCAGATTTACTTCGTTTCGGTCTAAAACAGCTTGTTTCGTGGGACTAAGCAAGAATACATGCTTTTCGCGCAGTTATAAGAGAAAAAGTTTTGACGCGTATCAGAGGAACACTTGTAAAACCGATGTGTTGTGATTTAGCTCGTTTCGGTCTAAAACAGCTTGTTTCGCTGTATTAAGCAGGAATACATGCTTTTCGCGCAGTTATAAGAGAAAACGTTTTACAGGCATGTCACAGGGACACTTGTAAAACCGATGTGTTGTGATTTATCTTGTTTCGGTCTAAAACAGCATGTTTCGCTGTATTAAGCAAGAATACATGCTTTTCGCGCAGTTATAAAAGAAAAAGTTTTGACGAGTATCACGTGGAACACTTGTAATACCGATGTGTTGTGATTTGGCTCGTTTCGGTCTAAAACACCTTGTTTCGTTGTATTAAGCACGAATACATGCTTTTCGCGCAGTTATAAGAGAAAAAGTTTTGACGCGTATCAGAGGAACACTTGTAAAACCGATGTGTTGTGATTTAGCTCGTTTCGGTCTAAAACAGCTTGTTTCGCTGTATTAAGCATGAATACGTGCTTTTCGCGCAGTTATAAGAGAAAAAGTTTTGATGCGTGTCACAGGGACACGTGTAAAATCGATGTGTTCAGATTTACCTCTTTTCGGACTAAAACAGCTTGATTCGTTGTATTAAGCACGAATACATGCTTTTCGCGCAGTTATAAGAGAGAAAGTTTTGACGAGTATCACGTGGATACTTGTAAAACCGATGTGTTCAGATACAGCTCGTTTTGGTATAAAACAGCTTGTTTCGTTGTATTAAGCACGAATACATGCTTTTCGCGCAGTTATAAGAGAAAAAGTTCTGACGCGTGTCACAGGGACACTTGTAAAACCGATGTGTTCAGATTTAGCTCGTTTCGGTCTAAAACAGCTTGTTTCGTTGTATTAAGCAGGAATACATGCTTTTCGCGCAGTTATAAGAGAAAAAATTTTAAATACATGTCAGAGGGACACTTGTAAAACCGATGTGTTCAGATTTACCTCGTTTCGGTCTAAAACAGCTTGTTTCGTTGGACTAAGCACGAATACATGCTTTTCGCGCAGTTATAAGAGAAAAAAGTTTTGACGCCTATCAGAGGAACACTTGTAAAACCGATGTGTTGTGATTTAGCTCGTTTCGGTCTAAAACAGCTTGTTTCGCTGTATTAGGCAAGAATACATGCTTTTCGCGCAGTTATAAGAGAAAAAGTTTTGATGCGTGTCACAGGGACACTTGTAAAACCGATGTGTTCAGATTTAGCTCGTTTCGGTCTAAAACAGCTTGTTTCGTCGTATTAATCACGAATACATGCTTTTCGCGCAGTTATAAGAGAAAAAGTTTAGACGCGTATCAGAGGAACACTTGTAAAACCGATGTGTTCAGATTTAGCTCGTTTCGGTCTAAAACAGCTTGTTTCGTTGTATTAAGCACGAATACATGCTTTTCGCGCAGTTATAAGAGAAAAAGTTTACACGCGTATCAGAGGAACACTTGTAAAGCCGATGTGTAGTGATTTAGCTCGTTTCGGTCTAAAACAGCTTGTTTCGTTGTATTAGGCAAGAATACATGCTTTTCGCGCAGTTATAAGAGAAAAAGTTTTGACGCATATCAGAGGAACACTTGTAAAACCGATGTGTTCAGATTTAGCTCGTTTCGGTCTAAAACAGCTTGTTTCGTTGAACTAAGCACGAATACATGCTTTTCGCGCAGTTATAAGAGAAAAAAGTTTTGACGCCTATCAGAGGAACACTTGTAAAACCGATGTGTTGTGATTTAGCTCGTTTCGGTCTAAAACAGCTTGTTTCGCTGTATTAAGCAAGAATTCATGCTTTTCGCGCAGTTATAAGAGAAAAAGTTTTGACGCGTATCAGAGGAACACTTGTAAAACCGATGTGTTCAGATTTAGCTCGTTTCGGTCTAAAACAGCTTGTTTCGTTGTATTAAGCACGAATACATGCTTTTCGCGCAGTTATAAGAGAAAAAGTTTAGACGCGTATCAGAGGAACACTTGTAAAACCGAGGTGTTGTGATTTAGCTCGTTTCGGTCTAAAACAGCTTGTTTCGTTGTATTAAGCAAGAATACATGCTTTTCGCGCAGTTATAAGAGAAAAAGATTTGACGCGTATCAGAGGAACACTTGTAAAGCCGATGTGTTGTGATTTAGCTCGTTTCGGTCTAAAACAGCTTGTTTCGCTGTATTAAGCAGGAATACATGCTTTTCGCGCAGTTATAAGAGAAAACGTTGTGACGCGTGTCACAGGGACACTTGTAAAACCGATGTGTTCAGATTTAGCTCGTTTCGGTCTAAAAGAACTTGTTTCGTTGTATTAAGCACGAATACATGCTTTTCGCGCAGGTATAAGAGAAAAAGATTTAAAGGCATGTCACAGGGACACTTGTAAAACCGATGTGTTCAAATTTACCTCGTTTCGGTCTAAAACAGCTTGTTTCGTTGGACTAAGCAAGAATACATGCTTTTCGCGCAGTTATAAGAGAAAAAGTTTTGACGCGTATCACAGTGACACTTGTAAAACCGATGTGTTCAGATTTAGCTCGTTTCGGTCTAAAACAGCTTGTTTCGTCGTATTAAGCACAAATACATGCTTTTCGCACAGTTATAAGAGAAAAAGTTTTGACGCGTATCAGAGGAACACTTGTAATACCGATTTGTTGTGATTTGGCTCGTTTCGGTCTAAAACAGCTTGTTTCGTTGTATTAAGCAAGAATACATTCTTTTCGCGCAGTTATCAGAGAAAAAGTTTTGACGCGTATCAGAGGAACACTTGTAAAACCAATGTGTTCAGATTTACCTCGTTTCGGTCTAAAACAGCTTGCTTCGTTGAACTAAGCACGAATACATGCTTTTCGCGCAGTTATAAGAGAAAAAAGTTTTGAAGCGTAACAGAGGAACACTTGTAAAACCGATGTGTTGTGATTTAGCTCGTTTCGGTCTAAAACAGCTTGTTTCGCTGTATTAAGCAAGAATACATGCTTTTCGCGCAGCTATAAGAGAAAAAGATTTGACGCGCGTCACAGGGACACATGTAAAACCTATGTGTTGTGATTTAGCTCGTTTCGGTCTAAAACAGCTTGTTTCGTTGAACTAAGCACGAATACATGCTTTTCGCGCAGTTATAAGAGAAAAAAGTTTTGACGCGTAACAGAGGAACACTTGTAAAACCGATGTGTTGTGATTTAGCTCGTTTCGGTCTAAAACAGCTTGTTTCGTCGTATTAAGCACGAAGACATGCTTTTCGCGCAGTTATAAGAGAAAAAGTTTAGACGCGTATCAGAGGAACACTTGTAAAACCGATGTGTTGTGATTTAGCTCGTTTCGGTCTAAAACAGCTTGTTTCGTTGAACTAAGCACGAATACATGCTTTTCGCGCAGTTATAAGAGAAAAAAGTTTTGACGCCTATCAGAGGAACACTTGTAAAACCGATGTGTTGTGATTTAGCTCGTTTCGGTCTAAAACAACTTGTTTCGCTGTATTAAGCAAGAATACATGCTTTTCGCGCAGTTATAAGAGAAAAAGTTTTGACGCGTGTCACAGGGACACTTGAAAAACCGATGTGTTCAGATTTAGCTCGTTTCGGTCTTAAACAGCTTGTTTCGTCGTATTAATCACGAATACATGCTTTTCGCGCAGTTATAAGAGAAAAAGTTTAGACGCGTATCAGAGGAACACTTGTAAAACCGATGTGTTGTGATTTAGCTCGTTTCGGTCTAAAACAACTTGTTTCGTTGTATTAAGCAAGAATACATGCTTTTCGCGCAGTTATAAGAGAAAAAGATTTGACGCGTATCAGAGGAACACTTGTAAAGCCGATGTGTTGTGATTTAGCTCGTTTCGGTCTAAAACAGCTTGTTTCGCTGTATTAAGCAGGAATACATGCTTTTCGCGCAGTTATAAGAGAAAACGTTGTGACGCGTGTCACAGGGACACTTGTAAAACCGATGTGTTCAGATTTAGCTCGTTTCGGTCTAAAACAACTTGTTTCGTTGTATTAAGCACGAATACATGCTTTTCGCGCAGGTATAAGAGAAAAAGTTTTAAAGGCATGTCACAGGGACACTTGTAAAACTGATGTGTTCAAATTTACCTCGTTTCGGTCTAAAACAGCTTGTTTCGTTGGACTAAGCAAGAATACATGCTTTTCGCGCAGTTATAAGAGAAGAAGTTTAGACGCGTATCAGAGGAACACTTGTAAAACCGATGTGTTGTGATTTAGCTCGTTTCGGTCTAAAACAGCTTGTTTCGTTGTATTAAGCAAGAATACATGCTTTTCGCGCAGTTATAAGAGAAAAAGATTTGACGCGTATCAGAGGAACACTTGTAAAGCCGATGTGTTGTGATTTAGCTCGTTTCGGTCTAAAACAGCTTGTTTCGCTGTATTAAGCAGGAATACATGCTTTTCGCGCAGTTATAAGAGAAAACGTTGTGACGCGTGTCACAGGGACACTTGTAAAACCGATGTGTTCAGATTTAACTCGTTTCGGTCTAAAACAGCTTGTTTCGTCGTATTAAGCACAAATACATGCTTTTCGCGCAGTTATAAGAGAAAAAGTTTTGACTCGTATCAGAGGAACACTTGTAAAACCGATGTGTTGTGATTTAGCTCGTTTCGGTCTAAAACAGCTTGTTTCGCTGTATTAAGGAAGAATACATGCTTTTCGCGCAGTTATAAGAGAAAAAGTTTTGACGCGTATCAGAGGAACACTTGTAAAACCGATGTGTTGTGATTTAGCTCGTTTCGGTCTAAAACAGCTTGTTTCGCTGTATTAAGCAAGATTACATGCTTTTCGCGCAGTTATTAGAGAAAAAGTTTTGACGAGTATCACGTGGAACACTTGTAATACCGATGTGTTGTGATTTGGCTCGTTTCGGTCTAAAACAGCTTGTTTCGTTGTATTAAGCAAGAATACATTCTTTTCGCGCAGTTATCAGAGAAAACGTTTTGACGCGTATCAGAGAAACACTTGTAAAACCAATGTGTTCAGATTTACCTCGTTTCGGTCTAAAACAGCTTGTTTCGTTGAACTAAGCACGAATACATGCTTTTCGCGCAGTTATAAGAGAAAAAAGTTTTGAAGCGTAACAGAGGAACACTTGTAAAACCGATGTGTTGTGATTTAGCTCGTTTCGGTCTAAAACAGCTTGTTTCGCTGTATTAGGCAAGAATACATGCTTTTCGCGCAGTTATAAGAGAAAAAGATTTGACGCGTGTCACAGGGACACTTGTAAAACCGATGTGTTGTGATTTAGCTCGTTTCGGTCTAAAACAGCTTGTTTCGTTGAACTAAGCACGAATACATGCTTTTCGCGCAGTTATAAGAGAAAAAAGTTTTGACGCCTATCAGAGGAACACTTGTAAAACCGATGTGTTGTGATTTAGCTCGTTTCGGTCTAAAACAGCTTGTTTCGCTGTATTAAGCAAGAATACATGCTTTTCGCGCAGTTATAAGAGAAAAAGTTTTGACGCGTGTCACAGGGACACTTGTAAAACCGATGTGTTCAGATTTAGCTCGTTTCGGTCTAAAACAGCTTGTTTCGTCGTATTAATCACGAATACATGCTTTTCGCGCAGTTATAAGAGAAAAAGTTTAGACGCGTATCAGAGGAACACTTGTAAAACCGATGTGTTCAGATTTAGCTCGTTTCGGTCTAAAACAGCTTGTTTCGTTGTATTAAGCACGAATACATGCTTTTCGCGCAGTTATAAGAGAAAAAGTTTTGACGAGTATCGCGTGGATACTTGTAAAACCGATGCGTTCAGATACAGCTCGTTTCGGTCTAAAACAGCTTGATTCGTTGTATTAAGCACGAATACATGCTTTTCGCGCAGTTCTAAGAGAAAAAGTTTTGACGCATATCAGAGGAACACTTGTAAAACCGATGTGTTCAGATTTAGCTCGTTTCGGTCTAAAACAGCTTGTTTCGTTGAACTAAGCACGAATACATGCTTTTCGCGCAGTTATAAGAGAAAAAAGTTTTGACGCCTATCAGAGGAACACTTGTAAAACCGATGTGTTGTGATTTAGCTCGTTTCGGTTTAAAACAGCTTGTTTCGCTGTATTAAGCAAGAATACATGCTTTTCGCGCAGTTATAAGAGAAAAAGTTTTGACGCGTGTCACAGGGACACTTGTGAAACCGATGTGTTCAGATTTAGCTCGTTTCGGTCTAAACCAGCTTGTTTCGTCGTATTAATCACGAATACATGCTTTTCGCGCAGTTATAAGAGAAAACGTTGTGACGCGTGTCACAGGGACACTTGTAAAACCGATGTGTTCAGATTTAGCTCGTTTCGGTCTAAAACAGCTTGTTTCGTCGTATTAAGCACAAATACATGCTTTTCGCGCAGTTATAAGAGAAAAAGTTTTGACTCGTATCAGAGGAACACTTGTAAAACCGATGTGTTGTGATTTAGCTCGTTTCGGTCTAAAACAGCTTGTTTCGCTGTATTAAGGAAGAATACATGCTTTTCGCGCAGTTATAAGAGAAAAAGTTTTGACGCGTATCAGAGGAACACTTGTAAAACCGATGTGTTGTGATTTAGCTCGTTTCGGTCTAAAACAGCTTGTTTCGCTGTATTAAGCAAGATTACATGCTTTTCGCGCAGTTATCAGAGAAAAAGTTTTGACGAGTATCACGTGGAACACTTGTAATACCGATGTGTTGTGATTTGGCTCGTTTCGGTCTAAAACAGCTTGTTTCGTTGTATTAAGCAAGAATACATTCTTTTCGCGCAGTTATCAGAGAAAAAGTTTTGACGCGTATCAGAGGAACACTTGTAAAACCAATGTGTTCAGATTTACCTCGTTTCGGTCTAAAACAGCTTGTTTCGTTGAACTAAGCACGAATACATGCTTTTCGCGCAGTTATAAGAGAAAAAAGTTTTGAAGCGTAACAGAGGAACACTTGTAAAACCGATGTGTTGTGATTTAGCTCGTTTCGGTCTAAAACAGCTTGTTTCGCTGTATTAGGCAAGAATACATGCTTTTCGCGCAGTTATAAGAGAAAAAGATTTGACGCGTGTCACAGGGACACTTGTAAAACCGATGTGTTGTGATTTAGCTCGTTACGGTCTAAAACAGCTTGTTTCGTTGAACTAAGCACGAATACATGCTTTTCGCGCAGTTATAAGAGAAAAAAGTTTTGACGCCTATCAGAGGAACACTTGTAAAACCGATGTGTTGTGATTTAGCTCGATTCGGTCTAAAACAGCTTGTTTCGCTGTATTAAGCAAGAATACATGCTTTTCGCGCAGTTATAAGAGAAAAAGTTTTGACGCGTGTCACAGGGACACTTGTAAAACCGATGTGTTCAGATTTAGCTCGTTTCGGTCTAAAACAGCTTGTTTCGTCGTATTAATCACGAATACATGCTTTTCGAGCAGTTATAAGAGAAAAAGTTTAGACGCGTATCAGAGGAACACTTGTAAAACCGATGTGTTCAGATTTAGCTCGTTTCGGTCTAAAACAGCTTGTTTCGTTGTATTAAGCACGAATACATGCTTTTCGCGCAGTTATAAGAGAAAAAGTTTTGACGAGTATCACGTGGATACTTGTAAAACCGATGCGTTCAGATACAGCTCGTTTCGGTCTAAAACAGCTTGATTCGTTGTATTAAGCACGAATACATGCTTTTCGCGCAGTTATAAGAGAAAAAGTTTTGACGCATATCAGAGGAACACTTGTAAAACCGATGTGTTCAGATTTAGCTCGTTTCGGTCTAAAACAGCTTGTTTCGTTGAACTAAGCACGAATACATGCTTTTCGCGCAGTTATAAGAGAAAAAAGTTTTGACGCCTATCAGAGGAACACTTGTAAAACCGATGTGTTGTGACTTAGCTCGTTTCGGTCTAAAACAGCTTGTTTCGCTGTATTAAGCAAGAATACATGCTTTTCGCGCAGTTATAAGAGAAAAAGTTTTGACGCGTGTCACAGGGACACTTGTGAAACCGATGTGTTCAGATTTAGCTCGTTTCGGTCTAAACCAGCTTGTTTCGTCGTATTAATCACGAATACATGCTTTTCGCGCAGTTATAAGAGAAAAAGTTTAGACGCGTATCAGAGGAACACTTGTAAAACCGATGTGTTCAGATTTAGCTCGTTTCGGTCTAAAACAGCTTGTTTCGTTGTATTAAGCACGAATACATGCTTTTCGCGCAGTTATAAGAGAAAAAGTTTAGACGCGTATCAGAGGAACACTTGTAAAACCGATGTGTTGTGATTTAGCTCGTTTCGGTCTAAAACAGCTTGTTTCGTTGTATTAAGCAAGAATACATGCTTTTCGCGCAGTTATAAGAGAAAAAGATTTGACGCGTATCAGAGGAACACTTGTAAAGCCGATGTGTTGTGATTTAGCTCGTTTCGGTCTAAAACAGCTTGTTTCGCTGTATTAAGCAGGAATACATGCTTTTCGCGCAGTTATAAGAGAAAACGTTGTGACGCGTGTCACAGGGACACTTGTAAAACCGATGTGTTCAGATTTAGCTCGTTTCGGTCTAAAACAGCTTGTTTCGTCGTATTAAGCACAAATACATGCTTTTCGCGCAGTTATAAGAGAAAAAGTTTTGACTCGTATCAGAGGAACACTTGTAAAACCGATGTGTTGTGATTTAGCTCGTTTCGGTCTAAAACAGCTTGTTTCGCTGTATTAAGGAAGAATACATGCTTTTCGCGCAGTTATAAGAGAAAAAGTTTTGACGCGTATCAGAGGAACACTTGTAAAACCGATGTGTTGTGATTTAGCTCGTTTCGGTCTAAAACAGCTTGTTTCGCTGTATTAAGCAAGATTACATGCTTTTCGCGCAGTTATTAGAGAAAAAGTTTTGACGAGTATCACGTGGAACACTTGTAATACCGATGTGTTGTGATTTGGCTCGTTTCGGTCTAAAACAGCTTGTTTCGTTGTATTAAGCAAGAATACATTCTTTTCGCGCAGTTATCAGAGAAAAAGTTTTGACGCGTATCAGAGGAACACTTGTAAAACCAATGTGTTCAGATTTACCTCGTTTCGGTCTAAAACAGCTTGTTTCGTTGAACTAAGCACGAATACATGCTTTTCGCGCAGTTATAAGAGAAAAAAGTTTTGAAGCGTAACAGAGGAACACTTGTAAAACCGATGTGTTGTGATTTAGCTCGTTTTGGTCTAAAACAGCTTGTTTCGCTGTATTAGGCAAGAATACATGCTTTTCGCGCAGTTATAAGAGAAAAAGATTTGACGCGTGTCACAGGGACACTTGTAAAACCGATGTGTTGTGATTTAGCTCGTTTCGGTCTAAAACAGCTTGTTTCGTTGAACTAAGCACGAATACATGCTTTTCGCGCAGTTATAAGAGAAAAAAGTTTTGACGCCTATCAGAGGAACACTTGTAAAACCGATGTGTTGTGATTTAGCTCGTTTCGGTCTAAAACAGCTTGTTTCGCTGTATTAAGCAAGAATACATGCTTTTCGCGCAGTTATAAGAGAAAAAGTTTTGACGCGTGTCACAGGGACACTTGTAAAACCGATGTGTTCAGATTTAGCTCGTTTCGGTCTAAACCAGCTTGTTTCGTCGTATTAATCACGAATACACGCTTTTCGCGCAGTTATAAGAGAAAAAGTTTAGACGCGTATCAGAGGAACACTTGTAAAACCGATGTGTTCAGATTTAGCTCGTTTCGGTCTAAAACAGCTTGTTTCGTTGTATTAAGCACGAATACATGCTTTTCGCGCAGTTATAAGAGAAAAAGTTTTGACGAGTATCACGTGGATACTTGTAAAACCGATGCGTTCAGATACAGCTCGTTTCGGTCTAAAACAGCTTGATTCGTTGTATTAAGCACGAATACATGCTTTTCGCGCAGTTATAAGAGAAAAAGTTGACGAGTATCACCTGGATACTTGTAAAACCGATGCGTTCAGATACAGCTCGTTTCGGTCTAAAACAGCTTGTTTCGTTTTATTAGGCACGAATACATGCTTTTCGCGCAGTTATAAGAGAAAAAGTTTTGACGCGTATCAGAGGAACACTTGTAAAACCGATGTGTTGTGATTTAACTCGTTTCGGTCTAAAACAGCTTGTTTCGCTGTATTAAGCAAGAATACATGCTTTTCGCGCAGGTATAAGAGAAAAAGTTTTAAAGGCATGTCACAAGGACACTTGTAAAACCGATGTGTTCAGATTTACCTCGTTTCGGTCTAAAACAGCTTGTTTCGTTGGACTAAGCAGGAATACGTGCTTTTCGCGCAGTTGTAAGAGAAAAAAAGTTTTGACGCGTATCAGAGGAACACTTGTAAAACCGATGTGTTGTGATTTAGCTCGCTTCAGTCTAAAACCGCTTGTTTCGCTGTATTAAGCAAGAATACGTGCTTTTCGCGCAGTTATAAGAGAAAACGTTGTGACGCGTGTCACAGGGACACTTGTAAAACCGATGTGTTCAGATTTAGCTTGTTTCGGTCTAAAACAGCTTGTTTCGTCGTATTAAGCACAAATACATGCTTTTCGCGCAGTTATAAGAGAAAAAGTTTTGACGCGCATCAGAGGAACACTTGTAAAACCGATGTGTTGTGATTTAGCTCGTTTCGGTCTAAAACAGCTTGTTTCGCTGTATTAAGGAAGAATACATGCTTTTCGCGCAGTTATAAGAGAAAAAGTTTTGACGCGTATCAGAGGAACACTTGTAAAACCGATGTGTTGTGATTTAGCTCGTTTCGGTCTAAAACAGCTTGTTTCGCTGTATTAAGCAAGATTACATGCTTTTCGCGCAGTTATTAGAGAAAAAGTTTTGACGAGTATCACGTGGAACACTTGTAATACCGATGTGTTGTGATTTGGCTCGTTTCGGTCTAAAACAGCTTGTTTCGTTGTATTAAGCAAGAATACATTCTTTTCGCGCAGTTATCAGAGAAAAAGTTTTGACGCGTATCAGAGGAACACTTGTAAAACCAATGTGTTCAGATTTACCTCGTTTCGGTCTAAAATAGCTTGTTTCGTTGAACTAAGCACGAATACATGCTTTTCGCGCAGTTATAAGAGAAAAAAGTTTTGAAGCGTAACAGAGGAACACTTGTAAAACCGATGTGTTGTGATTTAGCTCGTTTCGGTCTAAAACAGCTTGTTTCGCTGTATTAGGCAAGAATACATGCTTTTCGCGCAGTTATAAGAGAAAAAGATTTGACGCGTGTCACAGGGACACTTGTAAAACCGATGTGTTGTGATTTAGCTCGTTTCGGTCTAAAACAGCTTGTTTCGTTGAACTAAGCACGAATACAAGCTTTTCGCGCAGTTATAAGAGAAAAAAGTTTTGACGCCTATCAGAGGAACACTTGTAAAACCGATGTGTTGTGATTTAGCTCGTTTCGGTCTAAAACAGCTTGTTTCGCTGTATTAAGCAAGAATACATGCTTTTCGCGCAGTTATAAGAGAAAAAGTTTTGACGCGTGTCACAGAGACACTTGTAAAACCGATGTGTTCAGATTTAGCTCGTTTCGGTCTAAAACAGCTTGTTTCGTCGTATTAATCACGAATACATGCTTTTCGCGCAGTTATAAGAGAAAACGTTTAGACGCGTATCAGAGGAACACTTGTAAAACCGATGTGTTCAGATTTAGCTCGTTTCGGTCTAAAACAGCTTGTTTCGTTGTATTAAGCACGAATACATGCTTTTCGCGCAGTTATAAGAGAAAAAGTTTTGACGAGTATCACGTGGATACTTGTAAAACCGATGCGTTCAGATACAGCTCGTTTCGGTCTAAAACAGCTTGATTCGTTGTATTAAGCACGAATACATGCTTTTCGCGCAGTTATAAGAGAAAAAGTTGACGAGTATCACCTGGATACTTGTAAAACCGATGTGTTGTGATTTAACTCGTTTCGGTCTAAAACAGCTTGTTTCGCTGTATTAACCAAGAATACATGCTTTTCGCGCAGTTATAAGAGAAAAAATTTTGACGCGTGTCACAGGGACACTTGTAAAACCGATGTGTTCAGATTTAGCTCGTTTCGGTCTAAAACAGCTTGTTTCGTTGTATTAAGCAGGAATACATGCTTTTCGCGCAGTTATAAGAGAAAAAATTTTAAATACATGTCAGAGGGACACTTGTAAAAACGATGTGTTCAGATTTACTTCGTTTCGGTCTAAAACAGCTTGTTTCGTGGGACTAAGCAAGAATACATGCTTTTCGCGCAGTTATAAGAGAAAAAGTTTTGACGCGTATCAGAGGAACACTTGTAAAACCGATGTGTTGTGATTTAGCTCGTTTCGGTCTAAAACAGCTTGTTTCGCTGTATTAAGCAGGAATACATGCTTTTCGCGCAGTTATAAGAGAAAACGTTTTACAGGCATGTCACAGGGACACTTGTAAAACCGATGTGTTATGATTTATCTTGTTTCGGTCTAAAACAGCATGTTTCGCTGTATTAAGCAAGAATACATGCTTTTCGCGCAGTTATAAAAGAAAAAGTTTTGACGAGTATCACGTGGAACACTTGTAATACCGATGTGTTGTGATTTGGCTCGTTTCGGTCTAAAATAGCTTGTTTCGTTGTATTAAGCACGAATACATGCTTTTCGCGCAGTTATAAGAGAAAAAGTTTTGACGCGATTCAGAGGAACACTTGTAAAACCGATGTGTTGTGATTTAGCTCGTTTCGGTCTAAAACAGCTTGTTTCGCTGTATTAAGCAAGAATACGTGCTTTTCGCGCAGTTATAAGAGAAAAAGTTTTGATGCGTGTCACAGGGACACGTGTAAAATCGATGTGTTCAGATTTACCTCTTTTCGGACTAAAACAGCTTGATTCGTTGTATTAAGCACGAATACATGCTTTTCGCGCAGTTATAAGAGAGAAAGTTTTGACGAGTATCACGTGGATACTTGTAAAACCGATGTGTTCAGATACAGCTCGTTTTGGTATAAAACAGCTTGTTTCGTTGTATTAAGCACGAATACATGCTTTTCGCGCAGTTATAAGAGAAAAAGTTCTGACGCGTGTCACAGGGACACTTGTAAAACCGATGTGTTCAGATTTAGCTCGTTTCGGTCTAAAAACAGCTTGTTTCGCTGTATTAAGCAAGAATACGTGCTTTTCGAGCAGTTATAAGAGAAAAAGTTTTGACGCGTGTCACAGGGACACTTGTAAAACCGATGTGTTCAGATTTAGCTCGTTTCGGTCTAAAACAGCTTGTTTCGGTGTATTAAGCACGAATACATGCTTTTCGCGCCGTTATAAGAGAAAAACGTTTTGACGCGTATCAGAGGAACACTTGTAAAACCGATGTGTTGTGATTTAGCTCGTTTTGGTCTAAAACAGCTTGTTCCGCTGTATTAAGCACGAATACATGCTTTTCGCGCAGATATAAGAGAAAAAGATTTTACGCGTATCAGAGGAACACTTGTAAAACCTATGTGTTGTGATTTAGCTCTTTTCGGACTAAAACAGCTTGTGTCGTTGTATTAAGCACGAATACATGCTTTTCGCGCAGTTATAAGAGAAAAAGTTTTGACGGGTATCACATGGACTCTTGGAAAACCGATGTGTTCAGATCTAGCTCGTTTTGGTCTAAAACAGCTTGTTTCGTTGTATTAAGCACGAATACATGCTTTTCGCGCAGTTATAAGAGAAAAAGTTTTGACGCGTATCAGAGGAACACTTGTAAAACCGATGTGTTGTGATTTAGCTCGTTTCGGTCTAAAACAGCTTGTTTCGTTGTATTAGGCACGAATACATGCTTTTCGCGCAGTTATAAGAGAAAAAGTTTTGACGCGTATCAGAGGAACACTTGTAAAACCGATGTGTTGTGATTTAGCTCGTTTCGGTCTAAAACAGCTTGTTTCGCTGTATTAACCAAGAATACATGCTTTTCGCGCAGTTATAAGAGAAAAAGTTTTGACGCGTGTCACCGGGACACTTGTAAAACCGATGTGTTCAGATTTAGCTCGTTTCGGTCTAAAACAGCTTGTTTTGTTGTATTAAGCAGGAATACATGCTTTTCGCGCAGTTACAAGAGAAAAAGTTTTGACGCGTGTCACAGGGACACTTGTAAAACCGATGTGTTCAGATTTAGCTCGTTTCGGTCTAAAACAGCTTGTTTCGTTGAACTAAGCACGAATACATGCTTTTCGCGCAGGTATAAGAGAAAAAGTTTTGACGCGTGTCACAGGGACACTTGTAAAACCGATGTGTTCAGATTTAGCTCGTTTCGGTCTAAAACAGCTTGTTTCGCTGTATTAAGCAAGAATACGTGCTTTTCGCGCAGTTACAAGAGAAAAAGTTTTGACGCGTGTCACAGGGACACTTGTAAAACCGATGTGTTCAGATTTAGCTCGTTTCGGTCTAAAACAGCTTGTTTCGTTGAACTAAGCACGAATACATGCTTTTCGCGCAGTTATAAGAGAAAAAAGTTTTGATGCCTATCAGAGGAACACTTGTAAAACCGATGTGTTGTGATTTAGCTCGTTTCGGTCTAAAACAGCTTGTTTCGCTGTATTAAGCAAGAATACATGCTTTTCGCGCAGTTATAAGAGAAAAAGTTTTGATGCGTGTCACAAGGACACTTGTAAAACCGATGTGTTCAGATTTAGCTCGTTTCGGTCTAAAACAGCTTGTTTCGTCGTATTAATCACGAATACATGCTTTTCGCGCAGTTATAAGAGAAAAAGTTTAGACGCGTATCAGAGGAACACTTGTAAAACCGATGTGTTCAGATTTAGCTCGTTTCGGTCTAAAACAGCTTGTTTCGTTGTATTAAGCACGAATACATGCTTTTCGCGCAGTTATAAGAGAAAAAGTTTAGACGCGTATCAGAGGAACACTTGTAAAGCCGATGTGTTGTGATTTAGCTCGTTTCGGTATAAAACAGCTTGTTTCTTTGTATTAGGCAAGAATACATGCTTTTCGCGCAGTTATAAGAGAAAAAGTTTTGACGCATATCAGAGGAACACTTGTAAAACCGATGTGTTCAGATATAGCTCGTTTCGGTCTAAAACAGCTTGTTTCGTTGAACTAAGCACGAATACATGCTTTTCGCGCAGTTATAAGAGAAAAAAGTTTTGACGCCTATCAGAGGAACACTTGTAAAACCGATGTGTTGTGATTTAGCTCGTTTCGGTCTAAAACAGCTTGTTTCGCTGTATTAAGCAAGAATACATGCTTTTGGCGCAGTTATAAGAGAAAAAGTTTTGACGCGTGTCACAGGGACACTTGTGAAACCGATGTGTTCAGATTTACCTCGTTTCGGTCTAAACCAGCTTGTTTCGTCGTATTAATCACGAATACATGCTTTTCGCGCAGTTATAAGAGAAAAAGTTTAGACGCGTATCAGAGGAACACTTGTAAAACCGATGTGTTCAGATTTAGCTCGTTTCGGTCTAAAACAACTTGTTTCGTTGTATTAAGCACGAATACATGCTTTTCGCGCAGTTATAAGAGAAAAAGTTTAGACGCGTATCAGAGGAACACTTGTAAAACCGATGTGTTGTGATTTAGCTCGTTTCGGTATAAAACAGCTTGTTTCGTTGTATTAGCCAAGAATACATGATTTTCGCGCAGTTATAAGAGAAAAAGATTTGACGCGTATCAGAGGAACACTTGTAAAGCCGATGTGTTGTGATTTAGCTCGTTTCGGTCTAAAACAGCTTGTTTCGCTGTATTAAGCAGGAATACATGCTTTTCGCGCAGTTATAAGAGAAAACGTTGTCACGCGTGTCACAGGGACACTTGTAAAACCGATGTGTTCAGATTTAGCTCGTTTCGGTCTAAAACAACTTGTTTCGTTGTATTAAGCACGAATACATGCTTTTCGCGCAGGTATAAGAGAAAAAGATTTAAAGGCATGTCACAGGGACACTTGTAAAACCGATGTGTTCAAATTTACCTCGTTTCGGTCTAAAACAGCTTGTTTCGTTGGACTAAGCAAGAATACATGCTTTTCGCGCAGTTATAAGAGAAAAAGTTTTGACGCGTATCACAGTCACACTTGTAAAACCGATGTGTTCAGATTTAGCTCGTTTCGGTCTAAAACAGCTTGTTTCGTCGTATTAAGCACAAATACATGCTTTTCGCACAGTTATAAGAGAAAAAGTTTTGACGCGTATCAGAGGAACACTTGTAAAACCGATGTGTTGTGATTTAGTTCGTTTCGGTCTAAAACAGCTTGTTTCGCTGTATTAAGCAAGATTACATGCTTTTCGCGCAGTTATTAGAGAAAAAGTTTTGACGAGTATCACGTGGAACACTTGTAATACCGATTTGTTGTGATTTGGCTCGTTTCGGTCTAAAACAGCTTGTTTCGTTGTATTAAGCAAGAATACATTCTTTTCGCGCAGTTATCAGAGAAAAAGTTTTGACGCGTATCAGAGGAACACTTGTAAAACCAATGTGTTCAGATTTACCTCGTTTCGGTCTAAAACAGCTTGTTTCGTTGAACTAAGCACGAATACATGCTTTTCGCGCAGTTATAAGAGAAAAAAGTTTTGAAGCGTAACAGAGGAACACTTGTAAAACCGATGTGTTGTGATTTAGCTCGTTTCGGTCTAAAACAGCTTGTTTCGCTGTATTAAGCAAGAATACATGCTTTTCGCGCAGTTATAAGAGAAAAAGATTTGACGCGTGTCACAGGGACACATGTAAAACCGATGTGTTGTGATTTAGCTCGTTTCGGTCTAAAACAGCTTGTTTCGTTGAACTAAGCACGAATACATGCTTTTCGCGCAGTTATAATAGAAAAAAGTTTTGACGCGTAACAGAGGAACACTTGTAAAACCGATGTGTTGTGATTTAGCTCGTTTCGGTCTAAAACAGCTTGTTTCGTCGTATTAAGCACGAATACATGCTTTTCGCGCCGTTATAAGAGAAAAAGTTTTGACGCGTATCAGAGGAACACTTGTAAAACGGATGTGTTGTGATTTAGCTCGTTTCGGTCTAAAACAGCTTGTTTCGTTGTATTAAGCAAGAATACATGCTTTTCGCGCAGTTATAAGAGAAAAAGTTTTGAGGCGTATCAGAGGAACACTTGTAAAAGCGATGTGTTGTGATTTAGCTCGTTTCGGTCTAAAACAGCTTGTTTCGCTGTATTAAGCAAGAATACATGCTTTTCGCGCAGTTATAAGAGAAAAAGTTTTGAGTATCACGTGGATACTTGTAAAACCGATGCGTTCAGATACAGCTCGTTTCGGTCTAAAACAGCTTGATTCGTTGTATTAAGCACGAATACATGCTTTTCGCGCAGTTATAAGCGAAAAAGTTGACGAGTATCACCTGGATACTTGTAAAACCGATGCGTTCAGATACAGCTCGTTTCGGTCTAAAACAGGTTGTTTCGTTTTATTAAGCACGAATACATGCTTTTCACGCAGTTATAAGAGAAAAAGTTTTGACGCGTATCAGAGGAACACTTGGAAAACCGATGTGTTGTGATTTAACTCGTTTCGGTCTAAAACAGCTTGTTTCTCTGTATTAAGCAAGAATACACGCTTTTCGCGCAGGTATAAGAGAAAAAGTTTTAAAGGCATGTCACAAGGACACTTGTAAAACCGATGTGTTCAGATTTACCTCGTTTCGGTCTAAAACAGCTTGTTTCGTTGAACTAAGCACGAATACATGCTTTTCGCGCAGTTATAAGAGAAAAAAGTTTTGACGCCTATCAGAGGAACACTTGTAAAACCGATGTGTTGTGATTTAGCTCGTTTCGGTCTAAAACAGCTTGTTTCGCTGTATTAAGCAAGAATACATGCTTTTCGCGCAGTTATAAGAGAAAAAGTTTTGACGCGTGTCACAGGGACACTTGAAAAACCGATGTCTTCAGATTTAGCTCGTTTCGGTCTAAAACAGCTTGTTTCGTCGTATTAATCACGAATACATGCTTTTCGCGCAGTTAGAGAAAGAGTTTAGACGCGTATCAGAGGAACACTTGTAAAACCGATGTGTTGTGATTTAGCTCGTTTCGGTCTAAAACAACTTGTTTCGTTGTATTAAGCAAGAATACATGCTTTTCGCGCAGTTATAAGAGAAAAAGATTTGACGCGTATCAGAGGAACACTTGTAAAGCCGATGTGTTGTGATTTAGCTCGTTTCGGTCTAAAACAGCTTGTTTCGCTGTATTAAGCAGGAATACATGCTTTTCGCGCAGTTATAAGAGAAAACGTTGTAACGCGTGTCACAGGGACACTTGTAAAACCGATGTGTTCAGATTTAGCTCGTTTCGGTCTAAAACAACTTGTTTCGTTGTATTAAGCACGAATACATGCTTTTCGCGCAGGTATAAGAGAAAAAGTTTTAAAGGCATGTCACAGGGACACTTGTAAAACTGATGTGTTCAAATTTACCTCGTTTCGGTCTAAAACCGCTTGTTTCGTTGGACTAAGCAAGAATACATGCTTTTCGCGCAGTTATAAGAGAAGAAGTTTAGACGCGTATCAGAGGAACACTAGTAAAACCGATGTGTTGTGATTTAGCTCGTTTCGGTCTAAAACAGCTTGTTTCGTTGTATTAAGCAAGAACACAAGCTTTTCGCGCAGTTATAAGAGAAAAAGATTTGACGCGTATCAGAGGAACACTTGTAAAGCCGATGTGTTGTGATTTAGCTCGTTTCGGTCTAAAACAGCTTGTTTCGCTGTATTAAGCAGGAATACATGCTTTTCGCGCAGTTATAAGAGAAAAAGTTTTGATGCGTGTCAAAGGGACACTTGTAAAACCGATGTGTTCAGATTTAGCTCGTTTCGGTCTAAAACAGCTTGTTTCGTCGTATTAATCACGAATACATGCTTTTCGCGCAGCTATAAGAGAAAAAGTTTAGACGCGTATCAGAGGAACACTTGTAAAACCGATGTGTTCAGATTTAGCTCGTTTCGGTCTAAAACAGCTTGTTTCGTTGTATTAAGCACGAATACATGCTTTTCGCGCAGTTATAAGAGAAAAAGTTTAGACGCGTATCAGAGGAACACTTGTAAAGCCGATGTGTTGTGATTTAGCTCGTTTCGGTATAAAACAGCTTGTTTCGTTGTATTAGCCAAGAATACATGCTTTTCGCGCAGTTATAAGAGAAAAAGTTTTGACGCATATCAGAGGAACACTTGTAAAACCGATGTGTTCAGATTTAGCTCGTTTCGGTCTAAAACAGCTTGTTTCGTTGAACTAAGCACGAATACATGCTTTTCGCGCAGTTATAAGAGAAAAACGTTTTGACGCCTATCAGAGGAACACTTGTAAAACCGATGTGTTGTGATTTAGCTCGTTTCGGTCTAAAACAGCTTGTTTCGCTGTATTAAGCAAGAATACATGCTTTTCGCGCAGTTATAAGAGAAAAAGTTTTGACGCCTGTCACAGGGACACTTGTGAAACCGATGTGTTCAGATTTAGCTCGTTTCGGTCTAAACCAGCTTGTTTCGTCGTATTAATCACGAATACATGCTTTTCGCGCAGTTATAAGAGAAAAAGTTTAGACGCGTATCAGAGGAACACTTGTAAAACCTATGTGTTCAGATTTAGCTCGTTTCGGTCTAAAACAGCTTGTTTCGTTGTATTAAGCACGAATACATGCTTTTCGCGCAGTTATAAGAGAAAAAGTTTAGACGCGTATCAGAGGAACACTTGTAAAACCGATGTGTTGTGATTTAGCTCGTTTCGGTCTAAAACAGCTTGTTTCTCTGTATTAAGCAAGAATACACGCTTTTCGCGCAGGTATAAGAGAAAAAGTTTTAAAGGCATGTCACAAGGACACTTGTAAAACCGATGTGTTCAGATTTACCTCGTTTCGGTCTAAAACAGCTTGTTTCGTTGAACTAAGCACGAATACATGCTTTTCGCGCAGTTATAAGAGAAAAAAGTTTTGACGCCTATCAGAGGAACACTTGTAAAACCGATGTGTTGTGATTTAGCTCGTTTCGGTCTAAAACAGCTTGTTTCGCTGTATTAAGCAAGAATACATGCTTTTCGCGCAGTTATAAGAGAAAAAGTTTTGACGCGTGTCACAGGGACACTTGAAAAACCGATGTGTTCAGATTTAGCTCGTTTCGGTCTAAAACAGCTTGTTTCGTCGTATTAATCACGAATACATGCTTTTCGCGCAGTTATAAGAGAAAGAGTTTAGACGCGTATCAGAGGAACACTTGTAAAACCGATGTGTTGTGATTTAGCTCGTTTCGGTCTAAAACAACTTGTTTCGTTGTATTAAGCAAGAATACATGCTTTTCGCGCAGTTATAAGAGAAAAAGATTTGACGCGTATCAGAGGAACACTTGTAAAGCCGATGTGTTGTGATTTAGCTCGTTTCGGTCTAAAACAGCTTGTTTCGCTGTATTAAGCAGGAATACATGCTTTTCGCGCAGTTATAAGAGAAAACGTTGTAACGCGTGTCACAGGGACACTTGTAAAACCGATATGTTCAGATTTAGCTCGTTTCGGTCTAAAACAACTTGTTTCGTTGTATTAAGCACGAATACATGCTTTTCGCGCAGGTATAAGAGAAAAAGTTTTAAAGGCATGTCACAGGGACACTTGTAAAACTGATGTGTTCAAATTTACCTCGTTTCGGTCTAAAACCGCTTGTTTCGTTGGACTAAGCAAGAATACATGCTTTTCGCGCAGTTATAAGACAAGAAGTTTAGACGCGTATCAGAGGAACACTAGTAAAACCGATGTGTTGTGATTTAGCTCGTTTCGGTCTAAAACAGCTTGTTTCGTTGTATTAAGCAAGAACACAAGCTTTTCGCGCAGTTATAAGAGAAAAAGATTTGACGCGTATCAGAGGAACACTTGTAAAGCCGATGTGTTGTGATTTAGCTCGTTTCGGTCTAAAACAGCTTGTTTCGCTGTATTAAGCAGGAATACATGCTTTTCGCGCAGTTATAAGAGAAAAAGTTTTGATGCGTGTCAAAGGGACACTTGTAAAACCGATGTGTTCAGATTTAGCTCGTTTCGGTCTAAAACAGCTTGTTTCGTCGTATTAATCACGAATACATGCTTTTCGCGCAGCTATAAGAGAAAAAGTTTAGACGCGTATCAGAGGAACACTTGTAAAACCGATGTGTTCAGATTTAGCTCGTTTCGGTCTAAAACAGCTTGTTTCGTTGTATTAAGCACGAATACATGCTTTTCGCGCAGTTATAAGAGAAAAAGTTTAGACGCGTATCAGAGGAACACTTGTAAAGCCGATGTGTTGTGATTTAGCTCGTTTCGGTATAAAACAGCTTGTTTCGTTGTATTAGCCAAGAATACATGCTTTTCGCGCAGTTGTAAGAGAAAAAGTTTTGACGCATATCAGAGGAACACTTGTAAAACCGATGTGTTCAGATTTAGCTCGTTTCGGTCTAAAACAGCTTGTTTCGTTGAACTAAGCACGAATACATGCTTTTCGCGCAGTTATAAGAGAAAAAAGTTTTGACGCCTATCAGAGGAACACTTGTAAAACCGATGTGTTGTGATTTAGCTCGTTTCGGTCTAAAACAGCTTGTTTCGCTGTATTAAGCAAGAATACATGCTTTTCGCGCAGTTATAAGAGAAAAAGTTTTGACGCCTGTCACAGGGACACTTGTGAAACCGATGTGTTCAGATTTAGCTCGTTTCGGTCTAAACCAGCTTGTTTCGTCGTATTAATCACGAATACATGCTTTTCGCGCAGTTATAAGAGAAAAAGTTTAGACGCGTATCAGAGGAACACTTGTAAAACCTATGTGTTCAGATTTAGCTCGTTTCGGTCTAAAACAGCTTGTTTCGTTGTATTAAGCACGAATACATGCTTTTCGCGCAGTTATAAGAGAAAAAGTTTAGACGCGTATCAGAGGAACACTTGTAAAACCGATGTGTTGTGATTTAGCTCGTTTCGGTCTAAAACAGCTTGTTTCGTTGTATTAAGCAAGAATACATGCTTTTCGCGCAGTTATAAGAGAAAAAGATTTGACGCGTATCAGAGGAACACTTGTAAAGCCGATGTGTTGTGATTTAGCTCGTTTCGGTCTAAAACAGCTTGTTTCGCTGTATTAAGCAGGAATACATGCTTTTCGCGCAGTTATAAGAGAAAACGTTGTGACGCGTGTCACAGGGACACTTGTAAAACCGATGTGTTCAGATTTAGCTTGTTTCGGTCTAAAACAACTTGTTTCGTTGTATTAAGCACGAATACATGCTTTTCGCGCAGGTATAAGAGAAAAAAATTTAAAGGCATGTCACAGGGACACTTGTAAAACCGATGTGTTCAAATTTACCTCGTTTCGGTCTAAAACAGCTTGTTTCGTTGGACTAAGCAAGAATACATGCTTTTCGCGCAGTTATAAGAGAAAAAGTTTTGACGCGTATCACAGTGACACTTGTAAAACCGATGTGTTCAGATTTAGCTCGTTTCGGTCTAAAACAGCTTGTTTCGTCGTATTAAGCACAAATACATGCTTCTCGCACAGTTATAAGAGAAAAAGTTTTGACGCGTATCAGAGGAACACTTGTAAAACCGATGTGTTGTGATTTAGTTCGTTTCGGTCTAAAACAGCTTGTTTCGCTGTATTAAGCAAGATTACATGCTTTTCGCGCAGTTATTAGAGAAAAAGTTTTGACGAGTATCACGTGGAACACTTGTAATACCAATTTGTTGTGATTTGGCTCGTTTCGGTCTAAAACAGCTTGTTTCGTTGTATTAAGCAAGAATACATTCTTTTCGCGCAGTTATCAGAGAAAAAGTTTTGACGCGTATCAGAGGAACACTTGTAAAACCAATGTGTTCAGATTTACCTCGTTTCGGTCTAAAACAGCTTGTTTCGTTGAACTAAGCAAGAATACATGCTTTTTGCGCAGTTATAAGAGAAAAAAGTTTTGAAGCGTAACAGAGGAACACTTGTAAAACCGATGTGTTGTGATTTAGCTCGTTTCGGTCTAAAACAGCTTGTTTCGCTGTATTAAGCAAGAATACATGCTTTTCGCGCAGTTATAAGAGAAAAAGATTTGACGCGTGTCACAGGGACACATGTAAAACCGATGTGTTGTGATTTAGCTCGTTTCGGTCTAAAACAGCTTGTTTCGTTGAACTAAGCACGAATACATGCTTTTCGCGCAGTTATAAGAGAAAAAAGTTTTGACGCGTAACAGAGGAACACTTGTAAAACCGATGTGTTGTGATTTAGCTCGTTTCGGTCTAAAACAGCTTGTTTCGTCGTATTAAGCACGAATACATGCTTTTCGCGCAGTTATAAGAGAAAAAGTTTAGACGCGTATCAGAGGAACACTTGTAAAACCGATGTGTTGTGATTTAGCTCGTTTCGGTCTAAAACAGCTTGTTTCGTTGTATTAAGCAAGAATACATGCTTTTCGCGCAGTTATAAGAGAAAAAGTTTTGAGGCGTATCAGAGGAACACTTGTAAAAGCGATGTGTTGTGATTTAGCTCGTTTCGGTCTAAAACAGCTTGTTTCGCTGTATTAAGCAAGAATACATGCTTTTCGCGCAGTTATAAGAGAAAAAGTTTTGAGTATCACGTGGATACTTGTAAAACCGATGCGTTCAGATACAGCTCGTTTCGGTCTAAAACAGCTTGATTCGTTGTATTAAGCACGAATACATGCTTTTCGCGCAGTTATAAGCGAAAAAGTTGACGAGTATCACCTGGATACTTGTAAAACCGATGCGTTCAGATACAGCTCGTTTCGGTCTAAAACAGCTTGTTTCGTTTTATTAAGCACGAATACATGCTTTTCACGCAGTTATAAGAGAAAAAGTTTTGACGCGTATCAGAGGAACACTTGTAAAACCGATGTGTTGTGATTTAACTCGTTTCGGTCTAAAACAGCTTGTTTCGCTGTATTAAGCAAGAATACACGCTTTTCGCGCAGGTATAAGAGAAAAAGTTTTAAAGGCATGTCACAAGGACACTTGTAAAACCGATGTGTTCAGATTTACCTCGTTTCGGTCTAAAACAACTTGTTTCGTTGAACTAAGCACGAATACATGCTTTTCGCGCAGTTATAAGAGAAAAAAGTTTTGACGCCTATCAGAGGAACACTTGTAAAACCGATGTGTTGTGATTTAGCTCGTTTCGGTCTAAAACAGCTTGTTTCGCTGTATTAAGCAAGAATACATGCTTTTCGCGCAGTTATAAGAGAAAAAGTTTTGACGCGTGTCACAGGGACACTTGAAAAACCGATGTGTTCAGATTTAGCTCGTTTCGGTCTAAAACAGCTTGTTTCGTCGTATTAATCACGAATACATGCTTTTCGCGCAGTTATAAGAGAAAAAGTTTAGACGCGTATCAGAGGAACACTTGTAAAACCGATGTGTTGTGATTTAGCTCGTTTCGGTCTAAAACAACTTGTTTCGTTGTATTAAGCAAGAATACATGCTTTTCGCGCAGTTATAAGAGAAAAAGATTTGACGCGTATCAGAGGAACACTTGTAAAGCCGATGTGTTGTGATTTAGTTCGTTTCGGTCTAAAACAGCTTGTTTCGTTGTATTAAGCAGGAATACATGCTTTTCGCGCAGTTATAAGAGAAAACGTTGTGACGCGTGTCACAGGGACACTTGTAAAACCGATGTGTTCAGATTTAGCTCGTTTCGGTCTAAAACAACTTGTTTCGTTGTATTAAGCACGAATACATGCTTTTCGCGCAGGTATAAGAGAAAAAGTTTTAAAGGCATGTCACAGGGACACTTGTAAAACTGATGTGTTCAAATTTACCTCGTTTCGGTCTAAAACAGCTTGTTTCGTTGGACTAAGCAAGAATACATCCTTTTCGCGCAGTTATAAGAGAAGAAGTTTAGACGCGTATCAGAGGAACACTTGTAAAACCGATGTGTTGTGATTTATCTCGTTTCGGTCTAAAACAGCTTGTTTCGTTGTATTAAGCAAGAATACATGCTTTTCGCGCAGTTATAAGAGAAAAAGATTTGACGCGTATCAGAGGAACACTTGTAAAGCCGATGTGTTGTGATTTAGCTCGTTTCGGTCTAAAACAGCTTGTTTCGCTGTATTAAGCAGGAATACATGCTTTTCGCGCAGTTATAAGAGAAAACGTTGTGACGCGTGTCACAGGGACACTTGTAAAACCGATGTGTTCAGATTTAGCTCGTTTCGGTCTAAAACAGCTTGTTTCGTCGTATTAAGCACAAATACATGCTTTTCGCGCAGTTATAAGAGAAAAAGTTTTGACGCGTATCAGAGGAACACTTGTAAAACCGATGTGTTGTGATTTAGCTCGTTTCGGTCTAAAACAGCTTGTTTCGCTGTATTAAGGAAGAATACATGCTTTTCGCGCAGTTATAAGAGAAAAAGTTTTGACGCGTATCAGAGGAACACTTGTAAAACCGATGTGTTGTGATTTAGCTCGTTTCGGTCTAAAACAGCTTGTTTCGCTGTATTAAGCAAGATTACATGCTTTTCGCGCAGTTATTAGAGAAAAAGTTTTGACGAGTATCACGTGGAACACTTGTAATACCGATGTGTTGTGATTTGGCTCGTTTCGGTCTAAAACAGCTTGTTTCGTTGTATTAAGCAAGAATACATTCTTTTTGCGCAGTTATCAGAGAAAAAGTTTTGACGCGTATCAGAGGAACACTTGTAAAACCAATGTGTTCAGATTTACCTCGTTTCGGTCTAAAACAGCTTGTTTCGTTGAACTAAGCACGAATACATGCTTTTCGCGCAGTTATAAGAGAAAAAAGTTTTGAAGCGTAACAGAGGAACACTTGTAAAACCGATGTGTTGTGATTTAGCTCGTTTCGGTCTAAAACAGCTTGTTTCGCTGTATTAGGCAAGAATACATGCTTTTCGCGCAGTTATAAGAAAAAAAGATTTGACGCGTGTCACAGGGACACTTGTAAAACCGATGTGTTGTGATTTAGCTCGTTTCGGTCTAAAACAGCTTGTTTCGTTGAACTAAGCACGAATACATGCTTTTCGCGCAGTTATAAGAGAAAAAAGTTTTGACGCCTATCAGAGGAACACTTGTAAAACCGATGTGTTGTGCTTTAGCTCGTTTCGGTCTAAAACAGCTTGTTTCACTGTATTAAGCAAGAATACATGCTTTTCGCGCAGTTATAAGAGAAAAAGTTTTGACGCGTGTCACAGGGACACTTGTAAAACCGATGTGTTTAGATTTAGCTCGTTTCGGTCTAAAACAGCTTGTTTCGTCGTATTATTCACGAATACATGCTTTTCGCGCAGTTATAAGAGAAAAAGTTTAGACGCGTATCAGAGGAACACTTGTAAAACCGATGTGTTCAGATTTAGCTCGTTTCGGTCTAAAACAGCTTGTTTCGTTGTATTAAGCACGAATACATGCTTTTCGCGCAGTTATAAAAGAAAAAGTTTTGACGAGTATCACGTGGATACTTGTAAAACCGATGCGTTCAGATACAGCTCGTTTCGGTCTAAAACAGCTTGATTCGTTGTATTAAGCACGAATACATGCTTTTCGCGCAGTTATAAGAGAAAAAGTTGACGAGTATCACCTGGATACTTGTAAAACCGATGCGTTCAGATACAGCTCGTTTCGGTCTAAAACAGCTTGTTTCGTTTTATTAAGCACGAATACATGCTTTTCGCGCAGTTATAAGAGAAAAAGTTTTGACGCGTATCAGAGGAACACTTGTAAAACCGATGTGTTGTGATTTAACTCGTTTCGGTCTAAAACAGCTTGTTTCGCTGTATTAAGCAAGAATACATGCTTTTCGCGCAGGTATAAGAGAAAAAGTTTTAAAGGCATGTCACAAGGACACTTGTAAAACCGATGTGTTCAGATTTACCTCGTTTCGGTCTAAAACAGCTTGTTTCGTTGGACTAAGCAGGAATACGTGCTTTTCGCGCAGTTATAAGAGAAAAAAAGTTTTGACGCGTATCAGAGGAACACTTGTAAAACCGATGTGTTGTGATTTAGCTCGTTTCGGTCTAAAACAGCTTGTTTCACTGTATTAAGCAAGAATACATGCTTTTCGCGCAGTTATAAGAGAAAAAGTTTTGACGCGTGTCACAGGGACACTTGTAAAACCGATGTGTTCAGATTTAGCTCGTTTCGGTCTAAAACAGCTTGTTTCGTCGTATTAATCACGAATACATGCTTTTCGCGCAGTTATAAGAGAAAAAGTTTAGACGCGTATCAGAGGAACACTTGTAAAACCGATGTGTTGTGATTTAGCTCGTTTCGGTCTAAAACAACTTGTTTCGTTGTATTAAGCAAGAATACATGCTTTTCGCGCAGTTATAAGAGAAAAAGATTTGACGCGTATCAGAGGAACACTTGTAAAGCCGATGTGTTGTGATTTAGCTCGTTTCGGTCTAAAACAGCTTGTTTCGCTGTATTAAGCAGGAATACATGCTTTTCGCGCAGTTATAAGAGAAAACGTTGTGACGCGTGTCACAGGGACACTTGTAAAACCGATGTGTTCAGATTTAGCTCGTTTCGGTCTAAAACAACTTGTTTCGTTGTATTAAGCACGAATACATGCTTTTCGCGCAGGTATAAGAGAAAAAGTTTTAAAGGCATGTCACAGGGACACTTGTAAAACTGATGTGTTCAAATTTACCTCGTTTCGGTCTAAAACAGCTTGTTTCGTTGGACTAAGCAAGAATACATGCTTTTCGCGCAGTTATAAGGGAAGAAGTTTAGACGCGTATCAGAGGAACACTTGTAAAACCGGTGTGTTGTGATTTAGCTCGTTTCGGTCTAAAACAGCTTGTTTCGCTGTATTAAGCAAGATTACATGCTTTTCGCGCAGTTATTAGAGAAAAGGTTTTGACGAGTATCACGTGGAACACTTGTAATACCGATGTGTTGTGATTTGGCTCGTTTCGGTCTAAAACAGCTTGTTTCGTTGTATTAAGCAAGAATACATTCTTTTCGCGCAGTTATCAGAGAAAAAGTTTTGACGCGTATCAGAGGAACACTTGTAAAACCAATGTGTTCAGATTTACCTCGTTTCGGTCTAAAACAGCTTGTTTCGTTGAACTAAGCACGAATACATGCTTTTCGCGCAGTTATAAGAGAAAAAAGTTTTGAAGCGTAACAGAGGAACACTTGTAAAACCGATGTGTTGTGATTTAGCTCGTTTCGGTCTAAAACAGCTTGTTTCGCTGTATTAGGCAAGAATACATGCTTTTCGCGCAGTTATAAGAGAAAAAGATTTGACGCGTGTCACAGGGACACTTGTAAAACCGATGTGTTGTGATTTAGCTCGTTTCGGTCTAAAACAGCTTGTTTCGTTGAACTAAGCACGAATACATGCTTTTCGCGCAGTTATAAGAGAAAAAAGTTTTGACGCCTATCAGAGGAACACTTGTAAAACCGATGTGTTGTGATTTAGCTCGTTTCGGTCTAAAACAGCTTGTTTCGCTGTATTAAGCAAGAATACATGCTTTTCGCGCAGTTATAAGAGAAAAAGTTTTGACGCGTGTCACAGGGACACTTGTAAAACCGATGTGTTCAGATTTAGCTCGTTTCGGTCTAAAACAGCTTGTTTCGTCGTATTAATCACGAATACATGCTTTTCGCGCAGTTATAAGAGAAAAAGTTTAGACGCGTATCAGAGGAACACTTGTAAAACCGATGTGTTCAGATTTAGCTCGTTTCGGTCTAAAACAGCTTGTTTCGTTGTATTAAGCACGAATACATGCTTTTCGCGCAGTTATAAAAGAAAAAGTTTTGACGAGTATCACGTGGATACTTGTAAAACCGATGCTTTCAGATACAGCTCGTTTCGGTCTAAAACAGCTTGATTCGTTGTATTAAGCACGAATACATGCTTTTCGCGCAGTTATAAGAGAAAAAGTTGACGAGTATCACCTGGATACTTGTAAAACCGATGCGTTCAGATACAGCTCGTTTCGGTCTAAAACAGCTTGTTTCGTTTTATTAAGCACGAATACATGCTTTTCGCGCAGTTATAAGAGAAAAAGTTTTGACGCGTATCAGAGGAACACTTGTAAAACCGATGTGTTGTGATTTAACTCGTTTCGGTCTAAAACAGCTTGTTTCGCTGTATTAAGCAAGAATACATGCTTTTCGCGCAGGTATAAGAGAAAAAGTTTTAAAGGCATGTCACAAGGACACTTGTAAAACCGATGTGTTCAGATTTACCTCGTTTCGGTCTAAAACAGCTTGTTTCGTTGGACTAAGCAGGAATACGTGCTTTTCGCGCAGTTATAAGAGAAAAAAAGTTTTGACGCGTATCAGAGGAACACTTGTAAAACCGATGTGTTGTGATTTAGCTCGCTTCAGTCTAAAACAGCTTGTTTCGCTGTATTAAGCAAGAATACGTGCTTTTCGCGCAGTTATAAGAGAAAACGTTGTGACGCGTGTCACAGGGACACTTGTAAAACCGATGTGTTCAGATTTAGCTCGTTTCGGTCTAAAACAGCTTGTTTCGTCGTATTAAGCACAAATACATGCTTTTCGCGCAGTTATAAGAGAAAAAGTTTTGACGCGCATCAGAGGAACACTTGTAAAACCGATGTGTTGTGATTTACCTCGTTTCGGTCTAAAACAGCTTGTTTCGCTGTATTAAGCAAGATTACATGCTTTTCGCGCAGTTATTAGAGAAAAAGTTTTGACGAGTATCACGTGGAACACTTGTATTACCGATGTGTTGTGATTTGGCTCGTTTCGGTCTAAAACAGCTTGTTTCGTTGTATTAAGCACGAATACATGCTTTTCGCGCAGTTATAAAAGAAAAAGTTTTGACGAGTATCACGTGGATACTTGTAAAACCGATGCTTTCAGATACAGCTCGTTTCGGTCTAAAACAGCTTGATTCGTTGTATTAAGCACGAATACATGCTTTTCGCGCAGTTATAAGAGAAAAAGTTGACGAGTATCACCTGGATACTTGTAAAACCGATGCGTTCAGATACAGCTCGTTTCGGTCTAAAACAGCTTGTTTCGTTTTATTAAGCACGAATACATGCTTTTCGCGCAGTTATAAGAGAAAAAGTTTTGACGCGTATCAGAGGAACACTTGTAAAACCGATGTGTTGTGATTTAACTCGTTTCGGTCTAAAACAGCTTGTTTCGCTGTATTAAGCAAGAATACATGCTTTTCGCGCAGGTATAAGAGAAAAAGTTTTAAAGGCATGTCACAAGGACACTTGTAAAACCGATGTGTTCAGATTTACCTCGTTTCGGTCTAAAACAGCTTGTTTCGTTGGACTAAGCAGGAATACGTGCTTTTCGCGCAGTTATAAGAGAAAAAAAGTTTTGACGCGTATCAGAGGAACACTTGTAAAACCGATGTGTTGTGATTTAGCTCGCTTCAGTCTAAAACAGCTTGTTTCGCTGTATTAAGCAAGAATACGTGCTTTTCGCGCAGTTATAAGAGAAAACGTTGTGACGCGTGTCACAGGGACACTTGTAAAACCGATGTGTTCAGATTTAGCTCGTTTCGGTCTAAAACAGCTTGTTTCTTCGTATTAAGCACAAATACATGCTTTTCGCGCAGTTATAAGAGAAAAAGTTTTGACGCGCATCAGAGGAACACTTGTAAAACCGATGTGTTGTGATTTACCTCGTTTCGGTCTAAAACAGCTTGTTTCGCTGTATTAAGCAAGATTACATGCTTTTCGCGCAGTTATTAGAGAAAAAGTTTTGACGAGTATCACGTGGAACACTTGTATTACCGATGTGTTGTGATTTGGCTCGTTTCGGTCTAAAACAGCTTGTTTCGTTGTATTAAGCAAGAATACATTCTTTTCGCGCAGTTATCAGAGAAAAAGTTTTGACGCGTATCAGAGGAACACTTGTAAAACCAATGTGTTCAGATTTACCTCGTTTCGGTCTAAAACAGCTTGTTTCGTTGAACTAAGCACGAATACATGCTTTTCGCGCAGTTATAAGAGAAAAAAGTTTTGAAGCGTAACAGAGGAACACTTGTAAAACCGATGTGTTGTGATTTAGCTCGTTTCGGTCTAAAACAGCTTGTTTCGCTGTATTAGGCAAGAATACATGCTTTTCGCGCAGTTATAAGAGAAAAAGATTTGACGCGTGTCACAGGGACACTTGTAAAACCGATGTGTTGTGATTTAGCTCGTTTCGGTCTAAAACAGCTTGTTTCGCTGTATTAAGCAAGAATACATGCTTTTCGCGCAGTTATAAGAGAAAAAGTTTTGACGCGTGTCACAGGGACACTTGTAAAACCGATGTGTTCAGATTTAGCTCGTTTCGGTCTAAAACAGCTTGTTTCGTTTTATTAAGCACGAATACATGCTTTTCGCGCAGTTATAAGAGAAAAAGTTTTGACGCGTATCAGAGGAACACTTGTAAAACCGATGTGTTGTGATTTAACTCGTTTCGGTCTAAAACAGCTTGTTTCGCTGTATTAAGCAAGAATACATGCTTTTCGCGCAGGTATAAGAGAAAAAGTTTTAAAGGCATGTCACAAGGACACTTGTAAAACCGATGTGTTCAGATTTACCTCGTTTCGGTCTAAAACAGCTTGTTTCGTTGGACTAAGCAGGAATACGTGCTTTTCGCGCAGTTATAAGAGAAAAAAAGTTTTGACGCGTATCAGAGGAACACTTGTAAAACCGATGTGTTGTGATTTAGCTCGCTTCAGTCTAAAACAGCTTGTTTCGCTGTATTAAGCAAGAATACGTGCTTTTCGCGCATTTATAAGAGAAAAAGTTTTGACGCGTGTCACAGGGACACGTGTAAAACCGATGTGTTCAGATATAGCTCGTTTTGGTATAAAACAGCTTGTTTCGTTGTTTTATGCACGAAAACATGCTTTACGCGCAGTTATAGAACAAAAACTTTTGACGCGTATTATAGAGACACTTGTAAAACCGATGTGTTCAGATTTAGCTCATCTCGGTCTAAAACAGCTTGTTTCGTTGTATTAAGCACGAATACATGCTTTTCGCGCAGTTATAAAAGAAAAAGTTTTGACGCGTATCAGAGGAACACTTGTAAAACCGATGTGTTGTGATTTAGCTCGTTTCGGTCTAAAACAGCCTGTTTCGCTGTATTAAGCACGAATACATGCTTTTCGCGCAGTTATAAGAAAAAAAGTTTAGACGCGTATCAGAGGAACACTTGTAAAACCGATGTGTTGTGATTTAGCTCGTTTCGGTCTAAAACAGCTTGTTTCGTTGTATTAAGCAAGAATACATGCTTTTCGCGCAGTTATAAGAGAAAAAGTTTTGACGCGTGTCACAGGGACACTTGTAAAACCGATGTGTTCAGATTTAGCTCGTTTCGGTCTAAAACAGCTTGTTTCGTTGAACTAAGCACGAATACATGCTTTTCGCGCAGTTATAAGAGAAAAAAGTTTTGACGCCTATCAGAGGAACACTTGTAAAACCGATGTGTTGTGATTTAGCTCGATTCGGTCTAAAACAGCTTGTTTCGCTGTATTAAGCAAGAATACATGCTTTTCGCGCAGTTATAAGAGAAAAAGTTTTGACGCGTGTCACAGGGACACTTGTAAAACCGATGTGTTCAGATTTAGCTCGTTTCGGTCTAAAACAGCTTGTTTCGTCGTATTAATCACGAATACATGCTTTTCGCGCAGTTATAAGAGAAAAAGTTTAGACGCGTATCAGAGGAACACTTGTAAAACCGATGTGTTCAGATTTAGCTCGTTTCGGTCTAAAACAGCTTGTTTCGTTGTATTATGCACGAATACATGCTTTTCGCGCAGTTATAAGAGAAAAAGTTTAGACGCGTATCAGAGGAACACTTGTAAAACCGATGTGTTGTGATTTAGCTCGTTTCGGTCTAAAACAGCTTGTTTCGTTGTATTAAGCAAGAATACATGCTTTTCGCGCAGGTATAAGAGAAAAAGTTTTGACGCGTGTCACAGGGACACTTGTAAAACCGATGTGTTCAGATTTAGCTCGTTTCGGTCTAAAACAGCTTGTTTCGCTGTATTAAGCAAGAATACGTGCTTTTCGCGCAGTTACAAGAGAAAAAGTTTTGACGCGTGTCACAGGAACACTTGTAAAACCGATGTGTTCAGATCTAGCTCGTTTTGGTGTAAAACAGCTTGTTTCGTTGTATTAAGCACGAATACATGCTTTTTGCGCAGTTATAAGAGAAAAAGTTTAGACGCGTATCAGAGGAACACTTGTAAAACCGATGTGTTGTGATTTAGCTCTTTTCGGTTTAAAACAACTTGTTTCGTTGTATTAGGCAAGAATACATGCTTTTCGCGCAGTTATAAGAGAAAACGTTTTGACGCGTATGAGAGGAACACTTGTAAAACCGATGTGTTGTGATTTAGCTCGTTTCGGTCTAAAACAGCTTGTTTCGCTGTATTAAGCAAGAATACATGCTTTTCGCGCAGTTATTAGAGAAAAAGTTTTGACGAGTATCACGTGGAACACTTGTAATACCGATGTGTTGTGATTTGGCTCGTTTCGGTCTAAAACAACTTGTTTCGTTGTATTAAGCAAGAATACATTCTTTTCGCGCAGTTATCAGAGAAAAAGTTTTGAGGCGTATCAGAGGAACACTTGTAAAACCAATGTGTTAAGATTTACCTCGTTTCGGTCTAAAACAGCTTGTTTCGTTGAACTAAGCACGAATACATGCTTTTCGCGCAGTCATAAGAGAAAAAAGTTTTGACGCGTAACAGAGGAACACTTGTAAAACCGATGTGTTGTGATTTTGCTCGTTTCGGTCTAAAACAGCTTGTTTCGCTGTATTAAGCAAGAATACATGCTTTTCGCGCAGTTATAAGAGAAAAAGATTTGACGCGTGTCACAGGGACACTTGTAAAACCGATGTGTTGTGATTTAGCTCGTTTCGGTCTAAAACAGCTTGTTTCGTTGAACTAAGCACGAATACATGCTTTTCGCGCAGTTATAAGAGAAAAAAGTTTTGACGCGTAACAGAGGAACACTTGTAAAACCGATGTGTTGTGATTTAGCTCGTTTCGGTCTAAAACAGCTTGTTTCGTCGTATTAAGCACGAATACATGCTTTTCGCGCAGTTATAAGAGAAAAAGTTTAGACGCGTATCAGAGGAACACTTGTAAAACCGATGTGTTGTGATTTAGCTCGTTTCGGTCTAAAACAGCTTGTTTCGTTGTATTAAGCAAAATACATGCTTTTCGCGCAGTTATAAGAGAAAAAGATTTGAGGCGTATCAGAGGAACACTTGTAAAACCGATGTGTTCACATTTAGCTCGTTCCGGTCTAAAACAGCTTGTTTCGCTGTATTAAGCAAGAATACGTGCTTTTCGCGCAGTTACAAGAGAAAAAGTTTTGACGCGTGTCACAGGGACACTTGTAAAACCGATGTGTTCAGATCTAGCTTCTTTTGGTGCAAAACAGCTTGTTTCGTTGTATTAAGCACGAATACATGCTTTTTGCGCAGTTATAAGAGAAAAAGTTTAGACGAGTATCACTTGGATACTTGTAAAACCGATGCGTTCAGATACAGCTCGTTTCGGTCTAAAACAGCTTGATTCGTTGTATTAAGCACGAATACATGCTTTTCGCGCAGTTATAAGAGAAAAAGTTGACGAGTATCACCTGAATACTTGTAAAACCGATGCGTTCAGATACAGCTCGTTTCGGTCTAAAACAGCTTGTTTCGTTTTATTAAGCACGAATACATGCTTTTCGCGCAGTTATAAGAGAAAAAGTTTTGACGCGTATCAGAGGAACACTTGTAAAACCTATGTGTTGTGATTTAACTCGTTTCGGTCTAAAACAGCTTGTTTCGCAGTATTAAGCAAGAATACATGCTCTTCGCGCAGGTATAAGAGAAAAAGTTTTAAGGCATGTCACAAGGACACTTGTAAAACCGATGTGTTCAGATTTACCTCGTTTCGGTCTAAAACAGCTTGTTTCGTTAGACTAAGCAGGAATACGTGCTTTTCGCGCAGTTATAACGGAAAAAAAGTTTTGACGCGTATCAGAGGAACAGTTGTAAAACCGATGTGTTGTGATTTAGCTCGTTTCGGTCTAAAACAGCTTGTTTCGCTGTATTAAGCAAGAATACGTGCTTTTCGCGCATTTATAAGAGAAAAAGTTTTGACGCGTGTCACAGGGACACGTGTAAAACCGATGTGTTCAGATATAGCTCGTTTTGGTATAAAACAGCTTGTTTCGTTGTTTTAAGCACGAAAACATGCTTTACGCGCAGTTATAGAACAAAAAATTTTGACGCGTATTATAGACACTTGTAAAACCGATGTGTTCAGATTTAGCTCATCTCGGTCTAAAACAGCTTGTTTCGTTGTATTAAGCACGAATACATGCTTTTCGCGCAGTTATAAAAGAAAAAGTTTTGACGCGTATCAGAGGAACACTTGTAAAACCGATGTGTTGTGATTTAGCTCGTTTCGGTCTAAAACAGCCTGTTTCGCTGTATTAAGCACGAATACATGCTTTTCGCGCAGTTATAAGAAAAAAAGTTTAGACGCGTATCAGAGGAACACTTGTAAAACCGATGTGTTGTGATTTAGCTCGTTTCGGTCTAAAACAGCTTGTTTCGTTGTATTAAGCAAGAATACATGCTTTTCGCGCAGTTATAAGAGAAAAAGTTTTGACGCGTGTCACAGGGACACTTGTAAAACCGATGTGTTCAGATTTAGCTCGTTTCGGTCTAAAACAGCTTGTTTCGTCGTATTAATCACGAATACATGCTTTTCGCGCAGTTATAAGAGAAAAAGTTTAGACGCGTATCAGAGGAACACTTGTAAAACCGATGTGTTCAGATTTAGCTCGTTTCGGTCTAGAACAGCTTGTTTCGTTGTATTATGCACGAATATATGCTTTTCGCGCAGTTATAAGAGAAAATGTTTAGACGCGTATCAGAGGAACACTTGTAAAACCGATGTGTTGTGATTTAGCTCGTTTCGGTCTAAAACAGCTTGTTTCGTTGTATTAAGCAAGAATACATGCTTTTCGCGCAGTTATAAGAGAAAAAGTTTTGACGCGTGTCACAGGGACACTTGTAAAACCGATGTGTTCAGATTTAGCTCGTTTCGGTCTAAAACAGCTTGTTTCGTCGTATTAATCACGAATACATGCTTTTCGCGCAGTTATAAGAAAAAAAGTTTAGACGCGTATCAGAGGAACACTTGTAAAACCGATGTGTTGTGATTTAGCTCGTTTCGGTCTAAAACAGCTTGTTTCGTTGTATTAAGCAAGAATACATGCTTTTCGCGCAGTTATAAGAGAAAAAGTTTTGACGCGTGTCACAGGGACACTTGTAAAACCGATGTGTTCAGATTTAGCTCGTTTCGGTCTAAAACAGCTTGTTTCGTTGAACTAAGCACGAATACATGCTTTTCGCGCAGTTATAAGAGAAAAAAGTTTTGACGCCTATCAGAGGAACACTTGTAAAACCGATGTGTTGTGATTTAGCTCGATTCGGTCTAAAACAGCTTGTTTCGCTGTATTAAGCAAGAATACATGCTTTTCGCGCAGTTATAAGAGAAAAAGTTTTGACGCGTGTCACAGGGACACTTGTAAAACCGATGTGTTCAGATTTAGCTCGTTTCGGTCTAAAACAGCTTGTTTCGTCGTATTAATCACGAATACATGCTTTTCGCGCAGTTATAAGAGAAAAAGTTTAGACGCGTATCAGAGGAACACTTGTAAAACCGATGTGTTCAGATTTAGCTCGTTTCGGTCTAAAACAGCTTGTTTCGTTGTATTATGCACGAATACATGCTTTTCGCGCAGTTATAAGAGAAAAAGTTTAGACGCGTATCAGAGGAACACTTGTAAAACCGATGTGTTGTGATTTAGCTCGTTTCGGTCTAAAACAGCTTGTTTCGTTGTATTAAGCAAGAATACATGCTTTTCGCGCAGGTATAAGAGAAAAAGTTTTGACGCGTGTCACAGGGACACTTGTAAAACCGATGTGTTCAGATTTAGCTCGTTTCGGTCTAAAACAGCTTGTTTCGCTGTATTAAGCAAGAATACGTGCTTTTCGCGCAGTTACAAGAGAAAAAGTTTTGACGCGTGTCACAGGAACACTTGTAAAACCGATGTGTTCAGATCTAGCTCGTTTTGGTGTAAAACAGCTTGTTTCGTTGTATTAAGCACGAATACATGCTTTTTGCGCAGTTATAAGAGAAAAAGTTTAGACGCGTATCAGAGGAACACTTGTAAAACCGATGTGTTGTGATTTAGCTCTTTTCGGTTTAAAACAACTTGTTTCGTTGTATTAGGCAAGAATACATGCTTTTCGCGCAGTTATAAGAGAAAACGTTTTGACGCGTATGAGAGGAACACTTGTAAAACCGATGTGTTGTGATTTAGCTCGTTTCGGTCTAAAACAGCTTGTTTCGCTGTATTAAGCAAGAATACATGCTTTTCGCGCAGTTATTAGAGAAAAAGTTTTGACGAGTATCACGTGGAACACTTGTAATACCGATGTGTTGTGATTTGGCTCGTTTCGGTCTAAAACAACTTGTTTCGTTGTATTAAGCAAGAATACATTCTTTTCGCGCAGTTATCAGAGAAAAAGTTTTGAGGCGTATCAGAGGAACACTTGTAAAACCAATGTGTTAAGATTTACCTCGTTTCGGTCTAAAACAGCTTGTTTCGTTGAACTAAGCACGAATACATGCTTTTCGCGCAGTCATAAGAGAAAAAAGTTTTGACGCGTAACAGAGGAACACTTGTAAAACCGATGTGTTGTGATTTTGCTCGTTTCGGTCTAAAACAGCTTGTTTCGCTGTATTAAGCAAGAATACATGCTTTTCGCGCAGTTATAAGAGAAAAAGATTTGACGCGTGTCACAGGGACACTTGTAAAACCGATGTGTTGTGATTTAGCTCGTTTCGGTCTAAAACAGCTTGTTTCGTTGAACTAAGCACGAATACATGCTTTTCGCGCAGTTATAAGAGAAAAAAGTTTTGACGCGTAACAGAGGAACACTTGTAAAACCGATGTGTTGTGATTTAGCTCGTTTCGGTCTAAAACAGCTTGTTTCGTCGTATTAAGCACGAATACATGCTTTTCGCGCAGTTATAAGAGAAAAAGTTTAGACGCGTATCAGAGGAACACTTGTAAAACCGATGTGTTGTGATTTAGCTCGTTTCGGTCTAAAACAGCTTGTTTCGTTGTATTAAGCAAAATACATGCTTTTCGCGCAGTTATAAGAGAAAAAGATTTGAGGCGTATCAGAGGAACACTTGTAAAACCGATGTGTTCACATTTAGCTCGTTTCGGTCTAAAACAGCTTGTTTCGCTGTATTAAGCAAGAATACGTGCTTTTCGCGCAGTTACAAGAGAAAAAGTTTTGACGCGTGTCACAGGGACACTTGTAAAACCGATGTGTTCAGATCTAGCTTCTTTTGGTGCAAAACAGCTTGTTTCGTTGTATTAAGCACGAATACATGCTTTTTGCGCAGTTATAAGAGAAAAAGTTTAGACGAGTATCACTTGGATACTTGTAAAACCGATGCGTTCAGATACAGCTCGTTTCGGTCTAAAACAGCTTGATTCGTTGTATTAAGCACGAATACATGCTTTTCGCGCAGTTATAAGAGAAAAAGTTGACGAGTATCACCTGAATACTTGTAAAACCGATGCGTTCAGATACAGCTCGTTTCGGTCTAAAACAGCTTGTTTCGTTTTATTAAGCACGAATACATGCTTTTCGCGCAGTTATAAGAGAAAAAGTTTTGACGCGTATCAGAGGAACACTTGTAAAACCTATGTGTTGTGATTTAACTCGTTTCGGTCTAAAACAGCTTGTTTCGCAGTATTAAGCAAGAATACATGCTCTTCGCGCAGGTATAAGAGAAAAAGTTTTAAGGCATGTCACAAGGACACTTGTAAAACCGATGTGTTCAGATTTACCTCGTTTCGGTCTAAAACAGCTTGTTTCGTTAGACTAAGCAGGAATACGTGCTTTTCGCGCAGTTATAACGGAAAAAAAGTTTTGACGCGTATCAGAGGAACAGTTGTAAAACCGATGTGTTGTGATTTAGCTCGTTTCGGTCTAAAACAGCTTGTTTCGCTGTATTAAGCAAGAATACGTGCTTTTCGCGCATTTATAAGAGAAAAAGTTTTGACGCGTGTCACAGGGACACGTGTAAAACCGATGTGTTCAGATATAGCTCGTTTTGGTATAAAACAGCTTGTTTCGTTGTTTTAAGCACGAAAACATGCTTTACGCGCAGTTATAGAACAAAAACTTTTGACGCGTATTATAGACACTTGTAAAACCGATGTGTTCAGATTTAGCTCATCTCGGTCTAAAACAGCTTGTTTCGTTGTATTAAGCACGAATACATGCTTTTCGCGCAGTTATAAAAGAAAAAGTTTTGACGCGTATCAGAGGAACACTTGTAAAACCGATGTGTTGTGATTTAGCTCGTTTCGGTCTAAAACAGCCTGTTTCGCTGTATTAAGCACGAATACATGCTTTTCGCGCAGTTATAAGAAAAAAAGTTTAGACGCGTATCAGAGGAACACTTGTAAAACCGATGTGTTGTGATTTAGCTCGTTTCGGTCTAAAACAGCTTGTTTCGTTGTATTAAGCAAGAATACATGCTTTTCGCGCAGTTATAAGAGAAAAAGTTTTGACGCGTGTCACAGGGACACTTGTAAAACCGATGTGTTCAGATTTAGCTCGTTTCGGTCTAAAACAGCTTGTTTCGTCGTATTAATCACGAATACATGCTTTTCGCGCAGTTATAAGAGAAAAAGTTTAGACGCGTATCAGAGGAACACTTGTAAAACCGATGTGTTCAGATTTAGCTCGTTTCGGTCTAGAACAGCTTGTTTCGTTGTATTATGCACGAATATATGCTTTTCGCGCAGTTATAAGAGAAAATGTTTAGACGCGTATCAGAGGAACACTTGTAAAACCGATGTGTTGTGATTTAGCTCGTTTCGGTCTAAAACAGCTTGTTTCGTTGTATTAAGCAAGAATACATGCTTTTCGCGCAGTTATAAGAGAAAAAGTTTTGACGCGTGTCACAGGGACACTTGTAAAACCGATGTGTTCAGATTTAGCTCGTTTCGGTCTAAAACAGCTTGTTTCGTCGTATTAATCACGAATACATGCTTTTCGCGCAGTTATAAGAGAAAACGTTTAGACGCGTATCAGAGGAACACTTGAAAAACCGATGTGTTCAGATTTAGCTCGTTTCGGTCTAGAACAGCTTATTTCGTTGTATTATGCACGAATATATGCTTTTCGCGCAGTTATAAGAGAAAAAGTTTAGACGCGTATCAGAGGAACACTTGTAAAACCGATGTGTTGTGATTTAGCTCGTTTCGGTCTAAAACAGCTTGTTTCGTTGTATTAAGCAAGAATACATGCTTTTCGCGCAGGTATAAGAGAAAAAGTTTTGACGCGTGTCACAGGGACACTTGTAAAACCGATGTGTTGTGATTTAGCTCGTTTCGGTCTAAAACAGCTTGTTTCGCTGTATTAAGCAAGAATACATGCTTTTCGCGCAGTTATAAGAGAAAAAGATTTGACGCGTGTCACAGGGACACTTGTAAAACCGATGTGTTGTGATTTAGCTCGTTTCGGTCTAAAACAGCTTGTTTCGTTGAACTAAGCACGAATACATGCTTTTCGCGCAGTTATAAGAGAAAAAGTTTTGACGCGTGTCACAGGGACACTTGTAAAACCGATGTGTTCAGATCTAGCTCGTTTTGGTGTAAAACAGCTTGTTTCGTTGTATTAAGCACGAATACATGCTTTTTGCGCAGTTATAAGAGAAAAAGTTTAGACGCGTATCAGAGGAACACTTGTAAAACCGATGTGTTGTGATTTAGCTCGTTTCGGTCTAAAACAGCTTGTTTCGTTGTATTAGGCAAGAATACATGCTTTTCGCGCAGTTATAAGGAAAAAAGTTTTGACGCCTATCAGAGGAACACTTGTAAAACCGATGTGTTGTGATTTAGCTCGTTTCGGTCTAAAACAGCTTGTTTCGTTGTATTAAGCAAGAATACATGCTTTTCGCGCAGGTATAAGAGAAAAAGTTTTGACGCGTGTCACAGGGACACTTGTAAAACCGATGTGTTCAGATTTAGCTCGTTTTGGTGTAAAACAGCTTGTTTCGTTGTATTAAGCACGAATACATGCTTTTTGCGCAGTTATAAGAGAAAAAGTTTAGACGCGTATCAGAGGAACACTTGTAAAACCGATGTGTTGTGATTTAGCTCTTTTCGGTTTAAAACAACTTGTTTCGTTGTATTAGGCAAGAATACATGCTTTTCGCGCAGTTATAAGAGAAAACGTTTTGACGCGTATGAGAGGAACACTTGTAAAACCGATGTGTTGTGATTTAGCTCGTTTCGGTCTAAAACAACTTGTTTCGCTGTATTAAGCAAGAATACATGCTTTTCGCGCAGATATAAGAGAAAACAGTTTTGACGCGTATCAGAGGAACACTTGTAAAACCGATGTGTTGTGATTTAGGTCGTTTCGATCTAAAACAGCTTGTTTCGCTGTATAAAGCAAGAATACATGTTTTTCGCGCAGTTATAAGAGAAAAAGATTTGACGCGTGTCACAGGGACACTTGTAAAACCGATGTGTTGTGATTTAGCTCGTTTCGGTCTAAAACAGCTTGTTTCGTTGAACTAAGCACGAATACATGCTTTTCGCGCAGTTATAAGAGAAAGAAGTTTTGACGCGTATCAGAGGAACACTTGTAAAACCGATGTGTTGTGATTTAGCTCGTTTCGGTCTAAAACAGCTTGTTTCGCTGTATTAAGCAAGAATACATGCTTTTCGCGCAGTTATTAGAGAAAAAGTTTTGACGAGTATCACTTGGAACACTTGTAATACCGATGTGTTGTGATTTGGCTCGTTTCGGTCTAAAACAACTTGTTTCGTTGTATTAAGCAAGAATACATTCTTTTCGCGCAGTTATCAGAGAAAAAGTTTTGAGGCGTATCAGAGGAACACTTGTAAAACCAATGTGTTAAGATTTACCTCGTTTCGGTCTAAAACAGCTTGTTTCGTTGAACTAAGCACGAATACATGCTTTTCGCGCAGTTATAAGAGAAAAAAGTTTTGACGCGTAACAGAGGAACACTTGTAAAACCGATGTGTTGTGATTTTGCTCGTTTCGGTCTAAAACAGCTTGTTTCGCTGTGTTAAGCAAGAATACATGCTTTTCGCGCAGTTATAAGAGAAAAAGATTTGACGCGTGTCACAGGGACACTTGTAAAACCGATGTGTTGTGATTTAGCTCGTTTCGGTCTAAAACAGCTTGTTTCGTTGAACTAAGCACGAATACATGCTTTTCGCGCAGGTATAAGAGAAAAAAGTTTTGACGCGTAACAGAGGAACACTTGTAAAACCGATGTGTTGTGATTTAGCTCTTTTCGGTCTAAAACAGCTTGTTTCGTCGTATTAAGCACGAATACATGCTTTTCGCGCAGTTATAAGAGAAAAAGTTTAGACGCGTATCAGAGGAACACTTGTAAACCGATGTGTTGTGATTTAGCTCGTTTCGGTCTAAAACAGCTTGTTTCGTTGTATTAAGCAAAATACATGCTTTTCGCGCAGTTATAAGAGAAAAAGATTTGAGGCGTATCAGAGGAACACTTGTAAAACCGATGTGTTCAGATTTAGCTCGTTTCGGTCTAAAACAGCTTGTTTCGCTGTATTAAGCAAGAATACGTGCTTTTCGCGCAGTTACAAGAGAAAACGTTTTGACGCGTGTCACAGGGACACTTGTAAAACCGATGTGTTCAGATCTAGCTTCTTTTGGTGCAAAACAGCTTGTTTCGTTGTATTAAGCACGAATACATGCTTTTTGCGCAGTTATAAGAGAAAAAGTTTAGACGAGTATCACGTGGATACTTGTAAAACCGATGCGTTCAGATACAGCTCGTTTCGGTCTAAAACAGCTTGATTCGTTGTATTAAGCACGGATACATGCTTTTCGCGCAGTTATAAGAGAAAAAGTTGACGAGTATCACCTGAATACTTGTAAAACCGATGCGTTCAGATACAGCTCGTTTCGGTCTAAAACAGCTTGTTTCGTTTTATTAAGCACGAATACATGCTTTTCGCGCAGTTATAAGAGAAAAAGTTTTGACGCGTATCAGAGGAACACTTGTAAAACCTATGTGTTGTGATTTAACTCGTTTCGGTCTAAAACAGCTTGTTTCGCTGTATTAAGCAAGAATACATGCTTTTCGCGCAGGTATAAGAGAAAAAGTTTTAAGGCATGTCACAAGGACACTTGTAAAACCGATGTGTTCAGATTTACCTCGTTTCGGTCTAAAACAGCTTGTTTCGTTAGACTAAGCAGGAATACGTGCTTTTCGCGCAGTTATAAGAGAAAAAAAGTTTTGACGCGTATCAGAGGAACACTTGTAAAACAGATGTGTTGTGATTTAGCTCGTTTCGGTCTAAAACAGCTTGTTTCGCTGTATTAAGCAAGAATACGTGCTTTTCGCGCATTTATAAGAGAAAAAGTTTTGACGCGTGTCACAGGGACACGTGTAAAACCGATGTGTTCAGATATAGCTCGTTTTGGTATAAAACAGCTTGTTTCGTTGTTTTAAGCACGAAAACATGCTTTACGCGCAGTTATAGAACAAAAACTTTTGACGCGTATTATAGACACTTGTAAAACCGATGTGTTCAAATTTAGCTCATCTCGGTCTAAAACAGCTTGTTTCGTTGTATTAAGCACGAATACATGCTTTTCGCGCAGTTATAAAAGAAAAAGTTTTGACGCGTATCAGAGGAACACTTGTAAAACCGATGTGTTGTGATTTAGCTCGTTTCGGTCTAAAACAGCCTGTTTCGCTGTATTAAGCACGAATACATGCTTTTCGCGCAGTTATAAGAAAAAAAGTTTAGACGCGTATCAGAGGAACACTTGTAAAACCGATGTGTTGTGATTTAGCTCGTTTCGGTCTAAAACAGCTTGTTTCGTTGTATTAAGCAAGAATACATGCTTTTCGCGCAGTTATAAGAGAAAAAGTTTTGACGCGTGTCACAGGGACACTTGTAAAACCGATGTGTTCAGATTTAGCTCGTTTCGGTCTAAAACAGCTTGTTTCGTCGTATTATTCACGAATACATGCTTTTCGCGCAGTTATAAGAGAAAAAGTTTAGACGCTTATCAGAGGAACACTTGTAAAACCGATGTGTTCAGATTTAGCTCGTTTCGGTCTAGAACAGCTTGTTTCGTTGTATTATGCACGAATATATGCTTTTCGCGCAGTTATAAGAGAAAAAGTTTAGACGCGTATCAGAGGAACACTTGTAAAACCGATGTGTTGTGATTTAGCTCGTTTCGGTCTAAAACAGCTTGTTTCGTTGTATTAAGCAAGAATACATGCTTTTCGCGCAGGTATAAGAGAAAAAGTTTTGACGCGTGTCACAGGGACACTTGTAAAACCGATGTGTTCAGATTTAGCTCGTTTCGGTCTAAAACAGCTTGTTTCGCTGTATTAAGCAAGAATACGTGCTTTTCGCGCAGTTACAAGAGAAAAAGTTTTGACGCGTGTCACAGGGACACTTGTAAAACCGATGTGTTCAGATCTAGCTCGTTTGGGTGTAAAACAGCTTGTTTCGTTGTATTAAGCACGAATACATGCTTTTTGCGCAGTTATAAGAGAAAAAGTTTAGACGCGTATCAGAGGAACACTTGTAAAACCGATGTGTTGTGATTTAGCTCGTTTCGGTTTAAAACAACTTGTTTCGTTGTATTAGGCAAGAATACATGCTTTTCGCGCAGTTATAAGAGAAAAAGTTTTGACGCGTATCAGAGGAACACTTGTAAAACCGATGTGTTGTGATTTAGCTCGTTTCGGTCTAAAACAGCTTGCTTCGCTGTATTAAGCAAGAATACATGCTTTTCGCGCAGATATAAGAGAAAACAGTTTTGACGCGTATCAGAGGAACACTTGTAAAACCGATGTGTTGTGATTTAGCTCGTTTCGATCTAAAACAGCTTGTTTCGCTGTATTAAGCAAGAATACATGCTTTTCGCGCAGTTATAAGATAAAAAGATTTGAGGCGTGTCACAGGGACACGTAAAACCGATGTGTTGTGATTTAGCTCGTTTCGGTCTAAAACAGCTTGTTTCGTTGAACTAAGCACGAATACATGCTTTTCGCGCAGTTATAAGAGAAAGAAGTTTTGGCGCGTAACAGAGGAACACTTGTAAAACCGATGTGTTGTGATTTAGCTCGTTTCGGTCTAAAACAGCTTGTTTCGCTGTATTAAGCAAGAATACATGCTTTTCGCGCAGTTATTAGAGAAAAAGTTTTGACGAGTATCACGTGGAACACTTGTAATACCGATGTGTTGTGATTTGGCTCGTTTCGGTCTAAAACAGCTTGTTTCGTTGTATTAAGCAAGAATACATTCTTTTCGCGCAGTTATCAGAGAAAAAGTTTTGAGGCGTATCAGAGGAACACTTGTAAAACCAATGTGTTAAGATTTACCTCGTTTCGGTCTAAAACAGCTTGTTTCGTTGAACTAAGCACGAATACATGCTTTTCGCGCAGTTATAAGAGAAAAAAGTTTTGAAGCGTAACAGAGGAACACTTGTAAAACCGATGTGTTGTGATTTAGCTCGTTTCGGTCTAAAACAGCTTGTTTCGCTGTATTAAGCAAGAATACATGCTTTTCGCGCAGTTATAAGAGAAAAAGATTTGACGCGTGTCACAGGGACACTTGTAAAACCGATGTGTTGTGATTTAGCTCGTTTCGGTCTAAAACAGCTTGTTTCGTTGAACTAAGCACGAATACATGCTTTTCGCGCAGTTATAGGAGAAAAAAGTTTTGACGCGTAACAGAGGAACACTTGTAAAACCGATGTGTTGTGATTTAGCTCGTTTCGGTCTAAAACAGCTTGTTTCGTCGTATTAAGCACGAATACATGCTTTTCGCGCAGTTATAAGAGAAAAAGTTTAGACGCGTATCAGAGGAACACTTGTAAAACCGATGCGTTCAGATACAGCTCGTTTCGGTCTAAAACAGCTTGTTTCGTTTTATTAAGCACGAATACATGCTTTTCGCGCAGTTATAAGAGAAAAAGTTTTGACGCGTATCAGAGGAACACTTGTAAAACCTATGTGTTGTGATTTAACTCGTTTCGGTCTAAAACAGCTTGTTTCGCTGTATTAAGCAAGAATACATGCTTTTCGCGCAGGTATAAGAGAAAAAGATTTAAGGCATGTCACAAGGACACTTGTAAAACCGATGTGTTCAGATTTACCTCGTTTCGGTCTAAAACAGCTTGTTTCGTTAGACTAAGCAGGAATACGTGCTTTTCGCGCAGTTATAAGAGAAAAAAAGTTTTGACGCGTATCAGAGGAACACTTGTAAAACCGATGTGTTGTGATTTAGCTCGTTTCGGTCTAAAACAGCTTGTTTCGCTGTATTAAGCAAGAATACGTGCTTTTCGCGCATTTATAAGAGAAAAAGTTTTGACGCGTGTCACAGGGACACGTGTAAAACCGATGTGTTCAGATATAGCTCGTTTTGGTATAAAACAGCTTGTTTCGTTGTTTTAAGCACGAAAACATGCTTTACGCGCAGTTATAGAACAAAAACTTTTGACGCGTATTATAGACACTTGTAAAACCGATGTGTTCAGATTTAGCTCATCTCGGTCTAAAACAGCTTGTTTCGTTGTATTAAGCACGAATACATGCTTTTCGCGCAGTTATAAAAGAAAAAGTTTTGACGCGTATCAGAGGAACACTTGTAAAACCGATGTGTTGTGATTTAGCTCGTTTCGGTCTAAAACAGCCTGTTTCGCTGTATTAAGCACGAATACATGCTTTTCGCGCAGTTATAAGAAAAAAAGTTTAGACGCGTATCAGAGGAACACTTGTAAAACCGATGTGTTGTGATTTAGCTCGTTTCGGTCTAAAACAGCTTGTTTCGTTGTATTAAGCAAGAATACATGCTTTTCGCGCAGTTATAAGAGAAAAAGTTTTGACGCGTGTCACAGGGACACTTGTAAAACCGATGTGTTCAGATTTAGCTCGTTTCGGTCTAAAACAGCTTGTTTCGTCGTATTAATCACGAATACATGCTTTTCGCGCAGTTATAAGAGAAAAAGTTTAGACGCTTATCAGAGGAACACTTGTAAAACCGATGTGTTCAGATTTAGCTCGTTTCGGTCTAGAACAGCTTGTTTTGTTGTATTATGCACGAATATATGCTTTTCGCGCCGTTATAAGAGAAAAAGTTTAGACGCGTATCAGAGGAACACTTGTAAAACCGATGTGTTGTGATTTAGCTCGTTTCGGTCTAAAACAGCTTGTTTCGTTGTATTAAGCAAGAATACATGCTTTTCGCGCAGGTATAAGAGAAAAAGTTTTGACGCGTGTCACAGGGACACTTGTAAAACCGATGTGTTCAGATTTAGCTCGTTTCGGTCTAAAACAGCTTGTTTCGCTGTATTAAGCAAGAATACGTGCTTTTCGCGCAGTTACAAGAGAAAAAGTTTTGACGCGTGTCACAGGGACACTTGTAAAACCGATGTGTTCAGATCTAGCTCGTTTGGGTGTAAAACAGCTTGTTTCGTTGTATTAAGCACGAATACATGCTTTTTGCCCAGTTATAAGAGAAAAAGTTTAGACGCGTATCAGAGGTACACTTGTAAAACCGATGTGTTGTGATTTAGCTCGTTTCGGTTTAAAACAACTTGTTTCGTTGTATTAGGCAAGAATACATGCTTTTCGCGCAGTTATAAGAGAAAAAGTTTTGACGCGTATCAGAGGAACACTTGTAAAACCGATGTGTTGTGATTTAGCTCGTTTCGGTCTAAAACAGCTTGTTTCGCTGTATTAAGCAAGAATACATGCTTTTCGCGCAGATATAAGAGAAAACAGTTTTGACGCGTATCAGAGGAACACTTGTAAAACCGATGTGTTGTGATTTAGCTCGTTTCGATCTAAAACAGCTTGTTTCGCTGTATTAAGCAAGAATACATGCTTTTCGCGCAGTTATAAGATAAAAAGATTTGAGGCGTGTCACAGGGACACGTAAAACCGATGTGTTGTGATTTAGCTCGTTTCGGTCTAAAACAGCTTGTTTCGTTGAACTAAGCACGAATACATGCTTTTCGCGCAGTTATAAGAGAAAGAAGTTTTGGCGCGTAACAGAGGAACACTTGTAAAACCGATGTGTTGTGATTTAGCTCGTTTCGGTCTAAAACAGCTTGTTTCGCTGTATTAAGCAAGAATACATGCTTTTCGCGCAGTTATTAGAGAAAAAGTTTTGACGAGTATCACGTGGAACACTTGTAATACCGATGTGTTGTGATTTGGCTCGTTTCGGTCTAAAACAGCTTGTTTCGTTGTATTAAGCAAGAATACATTCTTTTCGCGCAGTTATCAGAGAAAAAGTTTTGAGGCGTATCAGAGGAACACTTGTAAAACCAATGTGTTAAGATTTACCTCGTTTCGGTCTAAAACAGCTTGTTTCGTTGAACTAAGCACGAATACATGCTTTTCGCGCAGTTATAAGAGAAAAAAGTTTTGAAGCGTAACAGAGGAACACTTGTAAAACCGATGTGTTGTGATTTAGCTCGTTTCGGTCTAAAACAGCTTGTTTCGCTGTATTAAGCAAGAATACATGCTTTTCGCGCAGTTATAAGAGAAAAAGATTTGACGCGTGTCACAGGGACACTTGTAAAACCGATGTGTTGTTATTTAGCTCGTTTCGGTCTAAAACAGCTTGTTTCGTTGAACTAAGCACGAATACATGCTTTTCGCGCAGTTATAGGAGAAAAAAGTTTTGACGCGTAACAGAGGAACACTTGTAAAACCGATGTGTTGTGATTTAGCTCGTTTCGGTCTAAAACAGCTTGTTTCGTCGTATTAAGCACGAATACATGCTTTTCGCGCAGTTATAAGAGAAAAAGTTTAGACGCGTATCAGAGGAACACTTGTAAAACCGATGTGTTGTGATTTAGCTCGCTTCAGTCTAAAACAGCTTGTTTCGCTGTATTAATCAAGAATACGTGCTTTTCGCGCATTTATAAGAGAAAAAGTTTTGACGCGTGTCACAGGGACACGTGTAAAACCGATGTGTTCAGATATAGCTCGTTTTGGTATAAAACAGCTTGTTTCGTTGTTTTAAGCACGAAAACATGCTTTACGCGCAGTTATAGAACAAAAACTTTTGACGCGTATTATAGAGACACTTGTAAAACCGATGTGTTCAGATATAGCTCGTTTTGGTATAAAACAGCTTGTTTCGTTGTATTAAGCAAGAATACATGCTTTTCGCGCAGTTATAAGAGAAAAAGTTTTGACGCGTGTCACAGGGACACTTGTAAAACCGATGTGTTCAGATTTAGCTCGTTTCGGTCTAAGACAGCTTGTTTCGTTGAACTAAGCACGAATACATGCTTTTCGCGCAGTTATAAGAGAAAAACGTTTTGACGCCTATCAGAGGAACACTTGTAAAACCGATGTGTTGTGATTTAGCTCGTTTCGGTCTAAAACAGCTTGTTTCGCTGTATTAAGCAAGAATACATGCTTTTCGCGCAGTTATAAGAGAAAAAGTTTTGACGCGTGTCACAGGGACACTTGTAAAACCGATGTGTTCAGATTTAGCTCGTTTCGGTCTAAAACAGCTTGTTTCGTCGTATTAATCACGAATACATGCTTTTCGCGCAGTTATAAGAGAAAAAGTTTAGACGCGTATCAGAGGAACACTTGTAAATCCGATGTGTTCAGATTTAGCTCGTTTCGGTCTAGAACAGCTTGTTTCGTTGTATTATGCACGAATATATGCTTCTCGCGCAGTTATAAGAGAAAAAGTTTAGACGCGTATCAGAGGAACACTTGTAAAACCGATGTGTTGTGATTTAGCTCGTTTCGGTCTAAAACAGCTTGTTTCGTTGTATTAAGCAAGAATACATGCTTTTCGCGCAGGTATAAGAGAAAAAGTTTTGACGCGTGTCACAGGGACACTTGTAAAACCGATGTGTTGTGATTTAGCTCGTTTCGGTCTAAAACAGCTTGTTTCGCTGTATTAAGCAAGAATACATGCTTTTCGCGCAGTTATAAGAGAAAAAGATTTGACGCGTGTCACAGGGACACTTGTAAAACCGATGTGTTGTGATTTAACTCGTTTCGGTCTAAAACAGCTTGTTTCGTTGAACTAAGCACGAATACATGCTTTTCGCGCAGTTATAAGAGAAAAAGTTTTGACGCCTGTCACAGGGACACTTGTAAAACCGATGTGTTCAGATCTAGCTCGTTTTGGTGTAAAACAGCTTGTTTCGTTGTATTAAGCACGAATACATGCTTTTTGCGCAGTTATAAGAGAAAAAGTTTAGACGCGTATCAGAGGAACACTTGTAAAACCGATGTGTTGTGATTTAGCTCGTTTCGGTCTAAAACAGCTTGTTTCGTTGTATTAGGCAAGAATACATGCTTTTCGCGCAGTTATAAGAGAAAAAGTTTTGACGCCTATCAGAGGAACACTTGTAAAACCGATGTGTTGTGATTTAGCTCGTTTCGGTCTAAAACAGCTTGTTTCGTTGTATTAAGCAAGAATACATGCTTTTCGCGCAGTTATAAGAGAAAAAGTTTTGACGCGTGTCACAGGAACACTTGTAAAACCGATGTGTTCAGATTTAGCTCGTTTCGGTCTAAAACAGCTTGTTTCGTTGAACTAAGCACGAATACATGCTTTTCGCGCAGTTATAAGAGAAAAAAGTTTTGACGCCTATAAGAGGAACACTTGTAAAACCGATGTGTTGTGATTTAGTTCGTTTCGGTCTAAAACAGCTTGTTTCGCTGTATTAAGCAAGAATACATGCTTTTCGCGCAGTTATAAGAGAAAAAGTTTTGACGCGTGTCACAGGGACACTTGTAAAACCGATGTGTTCAGATTTAGCTCGTTTCGGTCTAAAACAGCTTGTTTCGTCGTATTAATCACGAATACATGCTTTTCGCGCAGTTATAAGAGAAAAAGTTTAGACGCGTATCAGAGGAACACTTGTAAAACCGATGTGTTCAGATTTAGCTCGTTTCGGTCTAAAACAGCTTGTTTCGTTGTATTATGCACGAATACATGCTTTTCGCGCAGTTATAAGAGAAAAAGTTTAGACGCGTATCAGAGGAACACTTGTAAAACCGATGTGTTGTGATTTAGCTCGTTTCGGTCTAAAACAGCTTGTTTCGTTGTATTAAGCAAGAATACATGCTTTTCGCGCAGGTATAAGAGAAAAAGTTTTGACGCGTGTCACAGGGACACTTGTAAAACCGATGTGTTCAGATTTAGCTCGTTTCGGTCTAAAACAGCTTGTTTCGCTGTATTAAGCAAGAATACGTGCTTTTCGCGCAGTTACAAGAGAAAAAGTTTTGACGCGTGTCACAGGGACACTTGTAAAACCGATGTGTTCAGATCTAGCTCGTTTTGGTGTAAAACAGCTTGTTTCTTTGTATTAAGCACGAATAAATGCTTTTTGCGCAGTTATAAGAGAAAAAGTTTTGACGCGTATCAGAGGAACTCTTGTAAAACCGATGTGTTGTGATTTAGCTCGTTTCGGTCTAAAACAGCTTGTTTCGCTGTATTAAGCAAGAATACATGCTTTTCGCGCAGTTATTAGAGAAAAAGTTTTGACGAGTATCACGTGGAACCCTTGTAATACCGATGTGTTGTGATTTGGCTCGTTTCGGTCTAAAACAGCTTGTTTCGTTGTATTAAGCAAGAATACATTCTTTTCGCGCAGTTATCAGAGAAAAAGTTTTGAGGCGTATCAGAGGAACACTTGTAAAACCAATGTGTTAAGATTTACCTCGTTTCGGTCTAAAACAGCTTGTTTCGTTGAACTAAGCACGAATACATGCTTTTCGCGCAGTTATAAGAGAAAAAGTTTTGACGCGTAACAGAGGAACACTTGTAAAACCGATCTGTTGTGATTTTGCTCGTTTCGGTCTTAAACAGCTTGTTTCGCTGTATTAAGCAAGAATACATGCTTTTCGCGCAGTTATAAGAGAAAAAGATTTGAGGCGTATCAGAGGAACACTTGTAAAACCGATGTGTTCAGATTTAGCTCGTTTCGGTCTAAAACAGCTTGTTTCGTTGAACTAAGCACGAATACATGGTTTTCGCGCAGTTATGAGAAAAAAGTTTTGAAGCGTAACAGAGGAACACTTGTAAAACCGATGTGTTGTGATTTAGCTCGTTTCGGTCTAAAACAGCTTGTTTCGCTGTATTAAGCAAGAATACATGCTTTTCGCGCAGTTACAAGAGAAAAAGTTTTGACGCGTGTCACAAGGACACTTGTAAAACCGATGTGTTCAGATCTAGCTTCTTTTGGTGCAAAACAGCTTGTTTCGTTGTATTAAGCACGAATACATGCTTTTTGCGCAGTTATAAGAGAAAAAGTTTAGACGCGTATCAGAGGAACACTTGTAATACCGATGTGTTGTGATTTGGCTCGTTTCGGTCTAAAATAGCTTGTTTCGTTGTATTAAGCAAGAATACATTCTTTTCGCGCAGTTATCAGAGAAAAAGTTTTGACGCGTATCAGAGGAACACTTGTAAAACCAATGTGTTCAGATTTACCTCGTTTCGGTCTAAAACAGCTTGTTTCGTTGAACTAAGCACGAATACATGCTTTTCGCGCAGTTATGAGAAAAAAGTTTTGAAGCGTAACAGAGGAACACTTGTATAACCGATGTGTTGTGATTTAGCTCGTTTCGGTTTAAAACAACTTGTTTCGTTGTATTAAGCAAGAATACATGCTTTTCGCGCAGATATAAGAGAAAACAGTTTTGACGCGTATCAGAGGAACACTTGTAAAACCGATGTGTTGTGATTTAGCTCGTTTCGATCTAAAACAGCTTGTTTCGCTGTATTAAGCAAGAATACATGCTTTTCGCGCAGTTATAAGATAAAAAGATTTGACGCGTGTCACAGGGACACTTGTAAAACCGATGTGTTGTGATTTAGCTCGTTTCGGTCTAAAACAGCTTGTTTCGTTGTATTAAGCAAGAATACATGCTTTTCGCGCAGTTATAAGAGAAAAAGTTTTGACGCGTGTCACAGGAACACTTGTAAAACCGATGTGTTCAGATTTAGCTCGTTTCGGTCTAAAACAGCTTGTTTCGTTGAACTAAGCACGAATACATGCTTTTCGCGCAGTTATAAGAGAAAAAAGTTTTGACGCCTATAAGAGGAACACTTGTAAAACCGATGTGTTGTGATTTAGTTCGTTTCGGTCTAAAACAGCTTGTTTCGCTGTATTAAGCAAGAATACATGCTTTTCGCGCAGTTATAGGAGAAAAAGTTTTGACGCGTGTCACAGGGACACTTGTAAAACCGATGTGTTCAGATTTAGCTCGTTTCGGTCTAAAACAGCTTGTTTCGTCGTATTAATCACGAATACATGCTTTTCGCGCAGTTATAAGAGAAAAAGTTTAGACGCGTATCAGAGGAACACTTGTAAAACCGATGTGTTCAGATTTAGCTCGTTTCGGTCTAAAACAGCTTGTTTCGTTGTATTATGCACGAATACATGCTTTTCGCGCAGTTATAAGAGAAAAAGTTTAGACGCGTATCAGAGGAACACTTGTAAAACCGATGTGTTGTGATTTAGCTCGTTTCGGTCTAAAACAGCTTGTTTCGTTGTATTAAGCAAGAATACATGCTTTTCGCGCAGGTATAAGAGAAAAAGTTTTGACGCGTGTCACAGGGACACTTGTAAAACCGATGTGTTCAGATTTAGCTCGTTTCGGTCTAAAACAGCTTGTTTCGCTGTATTAAGCAAGAATACGTGCTTTTCGCGCAGTTACAAGAGAAAAAGTTTTGACGCGTGTCACAGGGACACTTGTAAAACCGATGTGTTCAGATCTAGCTCGTTTTGGTGTAAAACAGCTTGTTTCGTTGTATTAAGCACGAATAAATGCTTTTTGCGCAGTTATAAGAGAAAAAGTTTTGACGCGTATCAGAGGAACTCTTGTAAAACCGATGTGTTGTGATTTAGCTCGTTTCGGTCTAAAACAGCTTGTTTCGCTGTATTAAGCAAGAATACATGCTTTTCGCGCAGTTATTAGAGAAAAAGTTTTGACGAGTATCACGTGGAACCCTTGTAATACCGATGTGTTGTGATTTGGCTCGTTTCGGTCTAAAACAGCTTGTTTCGTTGTATTAAGCAAGAATACATTCTTTTCGCGCAGTTATCAGAGAAAAAGTTTTGAGGCGTATCAGAGGAACACTTGTAAAACCAATGTGTTAAGATTTACCTCGTTTCGGTCTAAAACAGCTTGTTTCGTTGAACTAAGCACGAATACATGCTTTTCGCGCAGTTATAAGAGAAAAAGTTTTGACGCGTAACAGAGGAACACTTGTAAAACCGATCTGTTGTGATTTTGCTCGTTTCGGTCTTAAACAGCTTGTTTCGCTGTATTAAGCAAGAATACATGCTTTTCGCGCAGTTATAAGAGAAAAAGATTTGAGGCGTATCAGAGGAACACTTGTAAAACCGATGTGTTCAGATTTAGCTCGTTTCGGTCTAAAACAGCTTGTTTCGTTGAACTAAGCACGAATACATGGTTTTCGCGCAGTTATGAGAAAAAAGTTTTGAAGCGTAACAGAGGAACACTTGTAAAACCGATGTGTTGTGATTTAGCTCGTTTCGGTCTAAAACAGCTTGTTTCGCTGTATTAAGCAAGAATACATGCTTTTCGCGCAGTTACAAGAGAAAAAGTTTTGACGCGTGTCACAAGGACACTTGTAAAACCGATGTGTTCAGATCTAGCTTCTTTTGGTGCAAAACAGCTTGTTTCGTTGTATTAAGCACGAATACATGCTTTTTGCGCAGTTATAAGAGAAAAAGTTTAGACGCGTATCAGAGGAACACTTGTAATACCGATGTGTTGTGATTTGGCTCGTTTCGGTCTAAAATAGCTTGTTTCGTTGTATTAAGCAAGAATACATTCTTTTCGCGCAGTTATCAGAGAAAAAGTTTTGACGCGTATCAGAGGAACACTTGTAAAACCAATGTGTTCAGATTTACCTCGTTTCGGTCTAAAACAGCTTGTTTCGTTGAACTAAGCACGAATACATGCTTTTCGCGCAGTTATGAGAAAAAAGTTTTGAAGCGTAACAGAGGAACACTTGTATAACCGATGTGTTGTGATTTAGCTCGTTTCGGTTTAAAACAACTTGTTTCGTTGTATTAAGCAAGAATACATGCTTTTCGCGCAGATATAAGAGAAAACAGTTTTGACGCGTATCAGAGGAACACTTGTAAAACCGATGTGTTGTGATTTAGCTCGTTTCGATCTAAAACAGCTTGTTTCGCTGTATTAAGCAAGAATACATGCTTTTCGCGCAGTTATAAGATAAAAAGATTTGACGCGTGTCACAGGGACACTTGTAAAACCGATGTGTTGTGATTTAGCTCGTTTCGGTCTAAAACAACTTGTTTCGTTGAACCAAGCACGAATACATGCTTTTCGAGCAGTTATAAGAGAAAAAAGTTTTGACGCGTAACAGAGGAACACTTGTAAAACCGATGTGTTGTGATTTAGCTCGTTTCGGTCTAAAACAGCTTGTTTCGTCGTATTAAGCACGAATACATGCGTTTCGCGCAGTTATAAGAGAAAAAGTTTAGACGCGTATCAGAGGAACACTTGTAAAACCGATGTGTTGTGATTTAGCTCGTTTCGGTCTAAAACAGCTTGTTTCGTTGTATTAAGCAACAATACATGCTTTTCGCGCAGTTATAAGAGAAAAAGTTTTGAGGCATATCAGAGGAACACTTGTAAAAGCGATGTGTTGTGATTTAGCTCGTTTCGGTCTAAAACAGCTTGTTTCGCTGTATTAAGCAAGAATACATGCTTTTCGCGCAGTTATAAGAGAAAAAGTTTTGACGAGTATCACGTGGATACTTGTAAAACCGATGCGTTCAGATACAGCTCGTTTCGGTCTAAAACAGCTTGATTCGTTGTATTAAGCACGAATACATGCTTTTCGCGCAGTTATAAGAGAAAAAGTTGACGAGTATCACCTGAATACTTATAAAACCGATGTGTTCAGATTTAGCTCGTTTCGGTCTAAAACAGCTTGTTTTGTCGTAATAATCACGAATACATGCTTTTCGCGCAGTTATAAGAGAAAAAGTTTAGACGCGTATCAGAGGAACACTTGTAAAACCGATGTGTTCAGATTTAGCTCGTTTCGGTCTAAAACAGCTTGTTTCGTTGTATTATGCACGAATACATGCTTTTCGCGCAGTTATAAGAGAAAACGTTTAGACGCGTATCAGAGGAACACTTGTAAAACCGATGTGTTGTGATTTAGCTCGTTTCGGTCTAAAACAGCTTGTTTCGTTAGACTAAGCAGGAATACGTGCTTTTCGCGCAGTTATAAGAGAAAAAAAGTTTTGACGCATATCAGAGGTTCCTAGAGGTTCCTAGAGTTATAGAACAAAAACTTTTGACGCGTATTATAGACACTTGTAAAACCGATGTGTTCAGATTTAGCTCATCTCGGTCTAAAACAGCTTGTTTCGTTGTATTAAGCACGAATACATGCTTTTCGCGCAGTTATAAAAGAAAAAGTTTTGACGCGTATCAGAGGAACACTTGTAAAACCGATGTGTTGTGATTTAGCTCGTTTCGGTCTAAAACAGCCTGTTTCGCTGTATTAAGCACGAATACATGCTTTTCGCGCAGTTATAAGAAAAAAAGTTTAGACGCGTATCAGAGGAACACTTGTAAAACCGATGTGTTGTGATTTAGCTCGTTTCGGTCTAAAACAGCTTGTTTCGTTGTATTAAGCAAGAATACATGCTTTTCGCGCAGTTATAAGAGAAAAAGTTTTGACGCGTGTCACAGGGACACTTGTAAAACCGATGTGTTCAGATTTAGCTCATCTCGGTCTAAAACCGCTTGTTTCGTTGTATTAAGCACGAATACATGCTTTTCGCGCAGTTATAAAAGAAAAAGTTTTGACGCGTATCAGAGGAACACTTGTAAAACCGATGTGTTGTGATTTAGCTCGTTTCGGTCTAAAACAGCCTGTTTCGCTGTATTAAGCACGAATACATGCTTTTCGCGCAGTTATAAGAAAAAAAGTTTAGACGCGTATCAGAGGAACACTTGTAAAACCGATGTGTTGTGATTTAGCTCTTTTCGGTCTAAAACAGCTTGTTTCGTTGTATTAAGCAAGAATACATGCTTTTCGCGCAGTTATAAGAGAAAAAGTTTTGACGCGTGTCACAGGGACACTTGTAAAACCGATGTGTTCAGATTTAGCTCGTTTCGGTCTAAAACAGCTTGTTTTGTCGTAATAATCACGAATACATGCTTTTCGCGCAGTTATAAGAGAAAAAGTTTAGACGCGTATCAGAGGAACACTTGTAAAACCGATGTGTTCAGATTTAGCTCGTTTCGGTCTAAAACAGCTTGTTTCGTTGTATTATGCACGAATACATGCTTTTCGCGCAGTTATAAGAGAAAACGTTTAGACGCGTATCAGAGGAACACTTGTAAAACCGATGTGTTGTGATTTAGCTCGTTTCGGTCTAAAACAGCTTGTTTCGTTGTATTAAGCAAGAATACATGCTTTTCGCGCAAGTATAAGAGAAAAAGTTTTGACGCGTGTCACAGGGACACTTGTAAAACCGATGTGTTCAGATCTGGCTCGTTTGGGTGTAAAACAGCTTGTTTCGTTGTATTAAGCACGAATACATGCTTTTTGCGCAGTTATAAGAGAAAAAGTTTAGACGCGTATCAGAGGAACACTTGTAAAACCGATGTGTTGTGATTTAGCTCGTTTCGGTTTAAAACAACTTGTTTCGTTGTATTAGGCAAGAATACATGCTTTTCGCGCAGTTATAAGAGAAAAAGTTTTGACGCGTATCAGAGGAACACTTGTAAAACCGATGTGTTGTGATTTAGCTCGTTTCGGTCTAAAACAGCTTGTTTCGCTGTATTAAGCAAGAATACATGCTTTTCGCGCAGATATAAGAGAAAACAGTTTTGACGCGTATCAGAGGAACACTTGTAAAACCGATGTGTTGTGATTTAGCTCGTTTCGATCTAAAACAGCTTGTTTCGCTGTATTAAGCAAGAATACATGCTTTTCGCGCAGTTATAAGATAAAAAGATTTGACGCGTGTCACAGGGACACTTGTAAAACCGATGTGTTCAGATTTAGCTCGTTTCGGTCTAAAACAGCTTGTTTCGTCGTATTAATCACGAATACATGCTTTTCGCGCAGTTATAAGAGAAAAAGTTTAGACGCGTATCAGAGGAACACTTGTAAAACCGATGTGTTCAGATTTAGCTCTTTTCGGTCTAAAACAGCTTGTTTCGTTGTATTAAGCACGAATACATGCTTTTCGCGCAGTTATAAGAGAAAAAGTTTTGACGAGTATCACGTGGATACTTGTAAAACCGATGCGTTCAGATACAGCTCGTTTCGGTCTAAAACAACTTGATTCGTTGTTTTAAAAACGAATACATGCTTTTCGCGCAGTTATAAGAGAAAAAGTTGACGAGTATCACCTGGATACTTGTAAAACCAATGCGTTCAGATACAGCTCGTTTCGGTCTAAAACAGCTTGTTTCGTCGTATTAATCACGAATACATGCTTTTCGCGCAGTTATAAAAGAAAAAGTTTTGACGCGTATCAGAGGAACACTTGTAAAACCGATGTGTTGTGATTTAGCTCGTTTCGGTCTAAAACAGCCTGTTTCGCTGTATTAAGCACGAATACATGCTTTTCGCGCAGTTATAAGAAAAAAAGTTTAGACGCGTATCAGAGGAACACTTGTAAAACCGATGTGTTGTGATTTAGCTCGTTTCGGTCTAAAACAACTTGTTTCGTTGTATTAAGCAAGAATACATGCTTTTCGCGCAGTTATAAGAGAAAAAGTTTTCACGCGTGTCACAGGGACACTTGTAAAACCGATGTGTTCAGATTTAGCTCGTTTCGGTCTAAAACAGCTTGTTTCGTTGAACTAAGCACGAATACATGCTTTTCGCGCAGTTATAAGAGAAAAAAGTTTTGACGCCTATCAGAGGAACACTTGTAAAACCGATGTGTTGTGATTTAGCTCGTTTCGGTCTAAAACAGCTTGTTTCGCTGTATTAAGCAAGAATACATGCTTTTCGCGCAGTTATAAGAGAAAAAGTTTTGACGCGTGTCACAGGGACACTTGTAAAACCGATGTGTTCAGATTTAGCTCGTTTCGGTCTAAAACAGCTTGTTTCGTCGTATTAATCACGAATACATGCTTTTCGCGCAGTTATAAGAGAAAAAGTTTAGACGCGTATCAGAGGAACACTTGTAAAACCGATGTGTTCAGATTTAGCTCGTTTCGGTCTAAAACAGCTTGTTTCGTTGTATTATGCACGAATACATGCTTTTCGCGCAGTTATAAGAGAAAAAGTTTAGACGCGTATCAGAGGAACACTTGTAAAACCGATGTGTTGTGATTTAGCTCGTTTCAGTCTAAAACAGCTTGTTTCGTTGTATTAAGCAAGAATACATGCTTTTCGCGCAGTTATAAGAGAAAAAGTTTTGAGGCGTATCAGAGGAACACTTGTAAAAGCGATGTGTTGTAATTTAGCTCGTTTCGGTCTAAAACAGCTTGTTTCGCTGTATTAAGCAAGAATACATGCTTTTCGCGCAGTTATAAGAGAAAAAGTTTTGACGAGTATCACGTGGATACTTGTAAAACCGATGCGTTCAGATACAGCTCGTTTCGGTCTAAAACAGCTTGATTCGTTGTATTAAGCACGAATGCATGCTTTTCGCGCAGTTATAAGAGAAAAAGTTGACGAGTATCACCTGAATGCTTGTAAAACCGATGCGTTCAGATACAGCTCGTTTCGGTCTAAAACAGCTTGTTTTGTTTTATTAGGCACGAATACATGCTTTTCGCGCAGTTATAAGAGAAAAAGTTTTGACGCGTATCAGAGGAACACTTGTAAAACCGATGTGTTGTGATTTAACTCGTTTCGGTCTAAAACAGCTTGTTTCGCTGTATTAAGCAAGAATACATGCTTTTCGCGCAGGTATAAGAGAAAAAGTTTTAGAGGCATGTCACAAGGACACTTGTAAAACCGATGTGTTCAGATTTACCTCGTTTCGGTCTAAAACAGCTTGTTTCGTTAGACTAAGCAGGAATACGTGCTTTTCGCGCAGTTATAAGAGAAAAAAATTTTGACGCGTATCAGAGGAACACTTGTAAAACCGATGTGTTGTGATTTAGCTCGTTTCGGTCTAAAACAGCTTGTTTCGCTGTATTAAGCAAGAATACGTGCTTTTCGCGCATTTATAAGAGAAAAAGTTTTGACGCGTGTCACAGGGACACGTGTAAAACCGATGTGTTCAGATATAGCTCGTTTTGGTATAAAACAGCTTGTTTCGTTGTTTTAAGCACGAAAACATGCTTTACGCGCAGTTATAGAACAAAAACTTTTGACGCGTATTATAGACACTTGTAAAACCGATGTGTTCAGATTTAGCTCATCTCGGTCTAAAACAGCTTGTTTCGTTGTATTAAGCACGAATACATGCTTTTCGCGCAGTTATAAAAGAAAAAGTTTTGACGCGTATCAGAGGAACACTTGTAAAACCGATGTGTTGTGATTTAGCTCGTTTCGGTCTAAAACAGCCTGTTTCGCTGTATTAAGCACGAATACATGCTTTTCGCGCAGTTATAAGAAAAAAAGTTTAGACGCGTATCAGAGGAACACTTGTAAAACCGATGTGTTGTGATTTAGCTCGTTTCGGTCTAAAACAGCTTGTTTCGTTGTATTAAGCAAGAATACATGCTTTTCGCGCAGTTATAAGAGAAAAAGTTTTGACGCGTGTCACAGGGACACTTGTAAAACCGATGTGTTCAGATTTAGCTCGTTTCGGTCTAAAACAGCTTGTTTCGTCGTATTAATCACGAATACATGCTTTTCGCGCAGTTATAAGAGAAAAAGTTTTGACGCGTGTCACAGGGACACTTGTAAAACCGATGTGTTCAGATTTAGCTCGTTTCGGTCTAAAACAGCTTGTTTCGCTGTATTAGGCAAGAATACGTGCTTTTCGCGCAGTTATAAGAGAAAAAGATTTGACGCGTGTCACAGGGACACTTGTAAAACCGATGTGTTGTGATTTAGCTCGTTTCGGTCTAAAACAGCTTGTTTCGTTGAACTAAGCACGAATACATGCTTTTCGCGCAGTTATAAGAGAAAAAAGTTTTGACGCCTATCAGAGGAACACTTGTAAAACCGATGTGTTGTGATTTAGCTCGTTTCGGTCTAAAACAGCTTGTTTCGCTGTATTAAGCAAGAATACATGCTTTTCGCGCAGTTATAAGAGAAAAAGTTTTGACGCGTGTCACAGGGACACTTGTAAAACCGATGTGTTCAGATTTAGCTCGTTTCGGTCTAAAACAGCTTGTTTCGTCGTATTAATCACGAATACGTGCTTTTCGCGCAGTTATAAAAGAAAAAGTTTAGACGCGTATCAGAGGAACACTTGTAAAACCGATGTGTTCAGATTTAGCTCTTTTCGGTCTAAAACAGCTTGTTTCGTTGTATTAAGCACGAATACATGCTTTTCGCGCAGTTATAAGAGAAAAAGTTTTGACGAGTATCACGTGGATACTTGTAAAACCGATGCGTTCAGATACAGCTCGTTTCGGTCTAAAACAGCTTGATTCGTTGTATTAAAAACGAATACATGCTTTTCGCGCAGTTATAAGAGAAAAAGTTGACGAGTATCACCTGGATACTTGTAAAACCAATGCGTTCAGATACAGCTCGTTTCGGTCTAAAACAGCTTGTTTCGTCGTATTAATCACGAATACATGCTTTTCGCGCAGTTATAAAAGAAAAAGTTTTGACGCGTATCAGAGGAACACTTGTAAAACCGATGTGTTGTGATTTAGCTCGTTTCGGTCTAAAACAGCCTGTTTCGCTGTATTAAGCACGAATACATGCTTTTCGCGCAGTTATAAGAAAAAAAGTTTTGACGCGTGTCACAGGGACACTTGTAAAACCGATGTGTTCAGATTTAGCTCGTTTCGGTCTAAAACAGCTTGTTTCGTCGTATTAATCACGAATACATGCTTTTCGCGCAGTTATAAGAGAAAAAGTTTTGACGCGTGTCACAGGGACACTTGTAAAACCGATGTGTTCAGATTTAGCTCGTTTCGGTCTAAAACAGCTTGTTTCGCTGTATTAGGCAAGAATACGTGCTTTTCGCGCAGTTATAAGAGAAAAAGATTTGACGCGTGTCACAGGGACACTTGTAAAACCGATGTGTTGTGATTTAGCTCGTTTCGGTCTAAAACAGCTTGTTTCGTTGAACTAAGCACGAATACATGCTTTTCGCGCAGTTATAAGAGAAAAAAGTTTTGACGCCTATCAGAGGAACACTTGTAAAACCGATGTGTTGTGATTTAGCTCGTTTCGGTCTAAAACAGCTTGTTTCGCTGTATTAAGCAAGAATACATGCTTTTCGCGCAGTTATAAGAGAAAAAGTTTTGACGCGTGTCACAGGGACACTTGTAAAACCGATGTGTTCAGATTTAGCTCGTTTCGGTCTAAAACAGCTTGTTTCGTCGTATTAATCACGAATACGTGCTTTTCGCGCAGTTATAAAAGAAAAAGTTTAGACGCGTATCAGAGGAACACTTGTAAAACCGATGTGTTCAGATTTAGCTCTTTTCGGTCTAAAACAGCTTGTTTCGTTGTATTAAGCACGAATACATGCTTTTCGCGCAGTTATAAGAGAAAAAGTTTTGACGAGTATCACGTGGATACTTGTAAAACCGATGCGTTCAGATACAGCTCGTTTCGGTCTAAAACAGCTTGATTCGTTGTATTAAAAACGAATACATGCTTTTCGCGCAGTTATAAGAGAAAAAGTTGACGAGTATCACCTGGATACTTGTAAAACCAATGCGTTCAGATACAGCTCGTTTCGGTCTAAAACAGCTTGTTTCGTCGTATTAATCACGAATACATGCTTTTCGCGCAGTTATAAAAGAAAAAGTTTTGACGCGTATCAGAGGAACACTTGTAAAACCGATGTGTTGTGATTTAGCTCGTTTCGGTCTAAAACAGCCTGTTTCGCTGTATTAAGCACGAATACATGCTTTTCGCGCAGTTATAAGAAAAAAGTTTAGACGCGTATCAGAGGAACACTTGTAAAACCGATGTGTTGTGATTTAGCTCGTTTCGGTCTAAAACAACTTGTTTCGTTGTATTAGGCAAGAATACATGCTTTTCGCGCAGTTATAAGAGAAAAAGTTTTGACGCGTGTCACATGGACACTTGTAAAACCGATGTGTTGTGATTTAGCTCGTTTCGGTCTAAAACAGCTTGTTTCGTTGAACTAAGCACGAATACATGCTTTTCGCTCAGTTATAAGAGAAAGAAGTTTTGGCGCGTAACAGAGGAACACTTGTAAAACCGATGTGTTGTGATTTAGCTCGTTTCGGTCTAAAACAGCTTGTTTCGTTGTATTAAGCAAGAATACATGCTTTTCGCGCAGTTATAAGAGAAAAAGTTTTGACGCGTATCAGAGGAACACTTGTAAAACCGATGTGTTGTGATTTAGCTCGTTTCGGTCTAAAACAGCTTGTTTCGCTGTATTAAGCAAGAATACATGCTTTTCGCGCAGTTATAAGAGAAAAAGTTTAGACGCGTATCAGAGGAACACTTGTAAATCCGATGTGTTCAGATTTAGCTCGTTTCGGTCTAAAACAGCTTGTTTCGTCGTATTAATCACGAATACATGCTTTTCGCGCAGTTATAAGAGAAAAAGTTTAGACGCGTATCAGAGGAACACTTGTAAAACCGATGTGTTCAGATTTAGCTCGTTTCGGTCTAAAACAGCTTGTTTCGTTGTATTATGCACGAATACATGCTTTTCGCGCAGTTATAAGAGAAAAAGTTTAGACGCGTATCAGAGGAACACTTGTAAAACCGATGTGTTGTGATTTAGCTCGTTTCGGTCTAAAACAGCTTGTTTCGTTGTATTAAGCAAGAATACATGCTTTTCGCGCAGGTATAAGAGAAAAAGTTTTGACGCGTGTCACAGGGACACTTGTAAAACCGATGTGTTCAGATTTAGCTCGTTTCGGTCTAAAACAGCTTGTTTCGCTGTAATAAGCAAGAATACGTGCTTTTCGCGCAGTTACAAGAGAAAAAGTTTTGACGCGTGTCACAGGGACACTTGTAAAACCGATGTGTTCAGATCTAGCTCGTTTTGGTGTAAAACAGCTTGTTTCGTTGTATTAAGCACGAATACATGCTTTTTGCGCAGTTATAAGAGAAAAAGTTTCGACGCGTATCAGAGGAACACTTGTAAAACCGATGTGTTGTGATTAACCTCGTTTCGGTTTAAAACAACTTGTTCCGTTGTATTAGGCAAGAATACATGCTTTTCGCGCAGTTATAAGAGAAAACGTTTTGACGCGTATGAGAGGAACACTTGTAAAACCGATGTGTTGTGATTTAGCTCGTTTCGGTCTAAAACAGCTTGTTTCGCTGTATTAAGCAAGAATACATGCTTTTCGCGCAGATATAAGAGAAAACAGTTTTGACGCGTATCAGAGGAACACTTGTAAAACCGATGTGTTGTGATTTAGCTCGTTTCGATCTAAAACAGCTTGTTTCGCTGTATTAAGCAAGAATACATGCTTTTCGCGCAGTTATAAGAGAAAAAGATTTGACGCGTGTCACAGGGACACTTGCAAAACCGATGTGTTGTGATTTAGCTCGTTTCGGTCTAAAACAGCTTGTTTCGTTGAACTAAGCACGAATACATGCTTTTCGCGCAGTTATAAGAGAAAAAAGTTTTGACGCGTAACAGAGGAACACTTGTAAAACCGATGTGTTGTGATTTAGCTCGTTTCGGTCTAAAACAGCTTGTTTCGTCGTATTAAGCACGAATACATGCTTTTCGCGCAGTTATAAAAGAAAAAGTTTAGACGCGTATCAGAGGAACACTTGTAAAACCGATGTGTTGTGATTTAGCTCGTTTCGGTCTAAAACAGCTTGTTTCGCTGTATTAAGCAAGAATACGTGCTTTTCGCGCAGTTACAAGAGAAAAAGTTTTGACGCGTGTCACAGGGACACTTGTAAAACCGATGTGTTCAGATCTAGCTTCTTTTGGTGCAAAACAGCTTGTTTCGTTGTATTAAGCACGAATACATGCTTTTTGCGCAGTTATAAGAGAAAAAGTTTAGACGCGTATCAGAGGAACACTTGTAATACCGATGTGTTGTGATTTGGCTCGTTTCGGTCTAAAACAGCTTGTTTCGTTGTATTAAGCAAGAATACATTCTTTTCGCGCAGTTATCAGAGAAAAAGTTTTGACGCGTATCAGAGGAACACTTGTAAAACCAATGTGTTCAGATTTACCTCGTTTCGGTCTAAAACAGCTTGTTTCGTTGAACTAAGCACGAATACATGCTTTTCGCGCAGTTATAAGAGAAAAACGTTTTGAAGCGTAACAGAGGAACACTTGTAAAACCGATGTGTTGTGATTTAGCTCGTTTCGGTCTAAAAGAGCTTGTTTCGCTGTATTAAGCAAGAATACATGCTTTTCGCGCAGTTATAAGAGAAAAAGATTTGACGCGTGTCACAGGGACACTTGTAAAACCGATGTGTTGTGATTAAGCTCGTTTCGGTCTAAAACAACTTGTTTCGTTGAACTAAGCACGAATACATGCTTTTCGCGCAGTTATAAGAGAAAAAAGTTTTGACGCGTAACAGAGGAACACTTGTAAAACCGATGCGTTCAGATACAGCTCGTTTCGGTCTAAAACAGCTTGATTCGTTGTATTAAGCACGAATACATGCTTTTCGCGCAGTTATAAGAGAAAAAGTACGAGTATCACCTGAATACTTGTAAAACCGATGCGTTCAGATACAGCTCGTTTCGGTCTAAAACAGCTTGTTTTGTTTTATTAAGCACGAATACATGCTTTTCGCGCAGTTATAAGAGAAAAAGTTTTGACGCGTATCAGAGGAACACTTGTAAAACCGATGTGTTGTGATTTAACTCGTTTCGGTCTAAAACAGCTTGTTTCGCTGTATTAAGCAAGAATTCATGCTTTTCGCGCAGGTATAAGAGAAAAAGTTTTAAAGCCATGTCACAAGGACACTTGTAAAACCAATGTGTTCAGATTTACCTCGTTTCGGTCTAAAACAGCTTGTTTCGTTAGACTAAGCAGGAATACGTGCTTTTCGCGCAGTTATAAGAGAAAAAAAGTTTTGACGCGTATCAGAGGAACACTTGTAAAACCGATGTGTTGTGATTTAGCTCGTTTCGGTCTAAAACAGCTTGTTTCGCTGTATTAAGCAAGAATACGTGCTTTTCGCGCATTTATAAGAGAAAAAGTTTTGACGCGTGTCACAGGGACACGTGTAAAACCGATGTGTTCAGATATAGCTCGTTTTGGTATAAAACAGCTTGTTTCGTTGTTTTAAGCACGAAAACATGCTTTACGCGCAGTTATAGAACAAAAACTTTTGACGCGTATTATAGACACTTGTAAAACCGATGTGTTCAGATTTAGCTCATCTCGGTCTAAAACAGCTTGTTTCGTTGTATTAAGCACGAATACATGCTTTTCGCGCAGTTATAAAAGGAAAAGTTTTGACGCGTATCAGAGGAACACTTGTAAAACCGATGTGTTGTGATTTAGCTCGTTTCGGTCTAAAACAGCCTGTTTCGCTGTATTAAGCACGAATACATGCTTTTCGCGCAGTTTTAAGAAAAAAAGTTTAGACGCGTATCAGAGGAACACTTGTAAAACCGATGTGTTGTGATTTAGCTCGTTTCGGTTTAAAACAACTTGTTTCGTTGTATTAGGCAAGAATACATGCTTTTCGCGCAGTTATAAGAGAAAAAGTTTTGACGCGTGTCACATGGACACTTGTAAAACCGATGTGTTGTGATTTAGCTCGTTTCGGTCTAAAACAGCTTGTTTCGTTGAACTAAGCACGAATACATGCTTTTCGCTCAGTTATAAGAGAAAGAAGTTTTGGCGCGTAACAGAGGAACACTTGTAAAACCGATGTGTTGTGATTTAGCTCGTTTCGGTCTAAAACAGCTTGTTTCGTTGTATTAAGCAAGAATACATGCTTTTCGCGCAGTTATAAGAGAAAAAGTTTTGACGCGTATCAGAGGAACACTTGTAAAACCGATGTGTTGTGATTTAGCTCGTTTCGGTCTAAAACAGCTTGTTTCGCTGTATTAAGCAAGAATACATGCTTTTCGCGCAGTTATTAGAGAAAAAGTTTTGACGAGTATCACGTGGAACACTTGTAATACCGATGTGTTGTGATTTGGCTCGTTTCGGTCTAAAACAGCTTGTTTCGTTGTATTAAGCAAGAATACATTCTTTTCGCGCAGTTATCAGAGAAAAAGTTTTGAGGCGTATCAGAGGAACACTTGTAAAACCAATGTGTTAAGATTTACCTCGTTTCGGTCTAAAACAGCTTGTTTCGTTGAACTAAGCACGAATACATGCTTTTCGCGCAGTTATAAGAGAAAAAAGTTTTGACGCGTAACAGAGGAAAACACGTAAAACCGATGTGTTGTGATTTAGCTCGTTTCGGTCTAAAACAGCTTGTTTCGCTGTATTAAGCAAGAATACATGCTTTTCGCGCAGTTATAAGAGAAAAAGATTTGACGCGTGTCACAGGGACACTTGTAAAACCGATGTGTTGTGATTTAGCTCGTTTCGGTCTAAAACAGCTTGTTTCGTTGAACTAAGCACGAATACATGCTTTTCGCGCAGTTATAGGAGAAAAAAGTTTTGACGCGTAACAGAGGAACACTTGTAAAACCGATGTGTTGTGATTTAGCTCGTTTCGGTCTAAAACAGCTTGTTTCGTCGTATTAAGCACGAATACATGCTTTTCGCGCAGTTATAAGAGAAAAAGTTTAGACGCGTATCAGAGGAACACTTGTAAAACCGATGTGTTGTGATTTAGCTCGTTTCGGTCTAAAACAGCTTGTTTCGTTGTATTAAGCAAGAATACATGCTTTTCGCGCAGTTATAAGAGAAAAAGATTTGAGGCGTATCAGAGGAACACTTGTAAAACCGATGTGTTCAGATTTAGCTCGTTTCGGTCTAAAACAGCTTGTTTCGCTGTATTAAGCAAGAATACGTGCTTTTCGCGCAGTTACAAGAGAAAAAGTTTTGACGCGTGTCACAGGGACACTTGTAAAACCGATGTGTTCAGATCTAGCTCGTTTTGGTGTAAAACAGCTTGTTTCGTTGTATTAAGCACGAATACATGCTTTTTGCGCAGTTATAAGAGAAAAAGTTTAGACGCGTATCAGAGGAACACTTGTAAAACCGATGTGTTGTGATTTAGCTCGTTTCGGTTTAAAACAACTTGTTTCGTTGTATTAGGCAAGAATACATGCTTTTCGCGCAGTTATAAGAGAAAAAGTTTTGACGCGTATCAGAGGAACACTTGTAAAACCGAAGTGTTGTGATTTAGATCGTTTCGGTCTAAAACAGCTTGTTTCGCTGTATTAAGCAAGAATACATGCTTTTCGCGCAGATATAAGAGAAAACAGTTTTGACGCGTATCAGAGGAACACTTGTAAAACCGATGTGTTGTGATTTAGCTCGTTTCGGTCTAAAACAGCTTGTTTCGCTGTATTAAGCAAGAATACATGCTTTTCGCGCAGTTATAAGAGAAAAAGATTTGACGCGTGTCACAGGGACACTTGTAAAACCGATGTGTTGTGATTTAGCTCGTTTCGGTCTAAAACAACTTGTTTCGTTGAACTAAGCACGAATACATGCTTTTCGCGCAGTTATAAGAGAAAGAAGTTTTGACGCGTAACAGAGGAACACTTGTAAAACCGATGTGTTGTGATTTAGATCGTTTCGGTCTAAAACAGCTTGTTTCGTTGTATTAAGCAAGAATACATGCTTTTCGCGCAGTTATAAGAGAAAAAGTTTTGACGCGTATCAGAGGAACACTTGTAAAACCGATGTGTTGTGATCTAGCTCGTTTCGGTCTAAAACAGCTTGTTTCGCTGTATTAAGCAAGAATACATGCTTTTCGCGCAGTTATTAGAGAAAAAGTTTTGACGAGTATCACGTGGAACACTTGTAATACCGATGTGTTGTGATTTGGCTCGTTTCGGTTTAAAACAGCTTGTTTCGTTGTATTAAGCAAGAATACATTCTTTTCGCGCAGTTATCAGAGAAAAAGTTTTGAGGCGTATCAGAGGAACACTTGTAAAACAAATGTTAAGATTTACCTCGTTTCGGTCTAAAACAGCTTGTTTCGTTGAACTAAGCACGAATACATGCTTTTCGCGCAGTTATAAGAGAAAAAAGTTTTGACGCGTAACAGAGGAACACTTGTAAAACCGATGTGTTGTGATTTAGCTCGTTTCGGTCTAAAACAGCTTGTTTCGCTGTATTAAGCAAGAATACATGCTTTTCGCGCAGTTATAAGAGAAAAAGATTTGACGCGTAACAGAGGAACACTTGTAAAACCGATGTGTTGTGATTTAGCTCGTTTCGGTCTAAAACAGCTTGTTTCGTTGAACTAAGCACGAATACATGCTTTTCGCGCAGTTATAGGAGAAAAAGTTTAGACGCATATCAGAGGAACACTTGTAAAACCGATGTGTTGTGATTTAGCTCGTTTCGGTCTAAAACAGCTTGTTTCGCTGTATTAAGCAAGAATACATGCTTTTCGCGCTGTTATAGGAGAAAAAGTTTTGACGAGTATCACGTGGATACTTGTAAAACCGATGCGTTCAGATACAGCTCGTTTCGGTCTAAAACAGCTTGATTCGTTGTATTAAGCACGAATACATGCTTTTCGCGCAGTTATAAGAGAAAAAGTTGACGAGTATCACGTGGATACTTGTCAAACCGATGCGTTCAGATACAGCTCGTTTCGGTCTAAAACAGCTTGTTTCGTTTTATTAAGCACGAATACATGCTTTTCGCGCAGTTATAAGAGAAAAAGTTGTGACGCGTGTCACAGGGACACTTGTAAAACCGATGTGTTCAGATTTAGCTCGTTTCGGTCTAAAACAGCTTGTTTCGTTGTATTAAGCACGAATACATGCTTTTCGCGCAGGTATAAGAGAAAAAGTTTTAAAGGCATGTCACAGGGACACTTGTAAAACCGATGTGTTCAGATTTACCTCGCTTCGGTCTAAAACAGCTTGTTTCGTTGGACTAAGCAGGAATACGTGCTTTTCGCGCAGTTATAAGAGAAAAAAAGTTTTGACGCGTATCAGAGGAACACTTGTAAAACCGATGTGTTGTGATTTAGCTCGTTTCGGTCTAAAACAGCTTGTTTCGCTGTATTAAGCAAGAATACATGCTTTTCGCGCAGTTATAAGAGAAAAAGTTTTGACGCGTGTCACAGGGACACTTGTAAAACCGATGTGTTGTGATTTAGCTCGTTTCGGTCTAAAACAGCTTGTTTCGTTGTATTAATAAGAATACATGCTTTTCGCGCAGTTATAAGAGAAAAAGTTTTGAAGCGTATCACAGGGACACTTTTAAAACCGATGTGTTCAGAGTTAGCTCGTTTCGGTCTAAAACAGCTTGTTTCGTCGTATTAAGCACAAATACATGCTTTTCGCGCAGTTATAAGAGAAAAAAAGTTTTGACGCGTATCAGAGGAACACTTGTAAAACCGATGTGTTGTGATTTAGCTCGTTTCGGTCTAAAACAGCTTGTTTCGCTGTATTAAGCAAGAATACATGCTTTTCGCGCAGTTATAAGAGAAAACGATTTAAAGGCGTGTCACAGGGACACTAGTAAAACCGATGTGTTCATATTTAGCTCGTTTCGGTCTAAAACAGCTTGTTTCGTTGTATTAAGAACGAATACATGCTTTTCGCGCAGGTATAAGAGAAAAAGTTTTGACGCGTGTCACAGGGACACTTGTAAAACCGATGTGTTCAGATTTAGCTCGTTTCGGTCTAAAACAGCTTGTTTCGCTGTATTAAGCAAGAATACGTGCTTTTCGCGCAGTTACAAGAGAAAAAGTTTTCAGGCGTGTCACAGGGACATTGTAAAACCGATGTGTTCAGATCTAGCTCGTTTTGGTGTAAAACAGCTTGTTTCGTTGTATTAAGCACGAATACATGCTTTTTGCGCAGTTATAAGAGAAAAAGTTTAGACGCGTATCAGAGGAACACTTGTAAAACCGATGTGTTGTGATTTAGCTCGTTTCGGTCTAAAACAGCTTGTTTCGTTGTATTAGGCAAGAATACATGCTTTTCGCGCAGTTATAAGAGAAAAAAGTTTTGACGCGTATCAGAGGAACACTTGTAAAACCGATGTGTTGTGATTTAGCTCGTTTCGGTCTAAAACAACTTGTTTCGCTGTATTAAGCAAGAATACATGCTTTTCGCGCAGTTATAAGAGAAAAGATTTGACGCGTGTCACAGGGACACTTGTAAAACCGAAGTGTTGTGATTTAGCTCGTTTCGGTCTAAAACAGCTTGTTTCGCTGTATTAAGCAAGAATACATGCTTTTCGCGCAGATATAAGAGAAAACAGTTTTGACGCGTATCAGAGGAACACTTGTAAAACCGATGTGTTGTGATTTAGCTCGTTTCGGTCTAAAACAGCTTGTTTCGCTGTATTAAGCAAGAATACATGCTTTTCGCGCAGTTATAAGAGAAAAAGATTTGACGCGTGTCACAGGGACACTTGTAAAACCGATGTGTTGTGATTTAGCTCGTTTCGGTCTAAAACAACTTGTTTCGTTGAACTAAGCACGAATACATGCTTTTCGCGCAGTTATAAGAGAAAGAAGTTTTGACGCGTAACAGAGGAACACTTGTAAAACCGATGTGTTGTGATTTAGATCGTTTCGGTCTAAAACAGCTTGTTTCGTTGTATTAGGCAAGAATACATGCTTTTCGCGCAGTTATAAGAGAAAAGGTTTTGACGCGTATCAGAGGAACACTTGTAAAACCGATGTGTTGTGATTTAGCTCGTTTCGGTCTAAAACAGCTTGTTTCGCTGTATTAAGCAAGAATACATGCTTTTCGCGCAGTTATTAGAGAAAAAGTTTTGACGAGTATCACGTGGAACACTTGTAATACCGATGTGTTGTGATTTGGCTCGTTTCGGTTTAAAACAGCTTGTTTCGTTGTATTAAGCAAGAATACATTCTTTTCGCGCAGTTATCAGAGAAAAAGTTTTGAGGCGTATCAGAGGAACACTTGTAAAACCAATGTTAAGATTTACCTCGTTTCGGTCTAAAACAGCTTGTTTCGTTGAACTAAGCACGAATACATGCTTTTCGCGCAGTTATAAGAGAAAAAAGTTTTGACGCGTAACAGAGGAACACTTGTAAAACCGATGTGTTGTGATTTAGCTCGTTTCGGTCTAAAACAGCTTGTTTCGCTGTATTAAGCAAGAATACATGCTTTTCGCGCAGTTATAAGAGAAAAAGATTTGACGCGTAACAGAGGAACACTTGTAAAACCGATGTGTTGTGATTTAGCTCGTTTCGGTCTAAAACAGCTTGTTTCGTTGAACTAAGCACGAATACATGCTTTTCGCGCAGTTATAAGAGAAAAAGTTTAGACGCATATCAGAGGAACACTTGTAAAACCGATGTGTTGTGATTTAGCTCGTTTCGGTCTAAAACAGCTTGTTTCGCTGTATTAAGCAAGAATACATGCTTATCGCGCTGTTATAAGAGAAAAAGTTTTGACGAGTATCACGTGGATACTTGTAAAACCGATGCGTTCAGATACAGCTCGTTTCGGTCTAAAACAGCTTGATTCGTTGTATTAAGCACGAATACATGCTTTTCGCGCAGTTATAAGAGAAAAAGTTGACGAGTATCACGTGGATACTTGTAAAACCGATGCGTTCAGATACAGCTCGTTTCGGTCTAAAACAGCTTGTTTCGTTTTAATAAGCACGAATACATGCTTTTCGCGCAGTTATAAGAGAAAAAGTTGTGACGCGTGTCACAGGGACACTTGTAAAACCGATGTGTTGTGATTTAGCTCGTTTCGGTCTAAAACAGCTTGTTTCGTTGTATTAATAAGAATACATGCTTTTCGCGCAGTTATAAGAGAAAAAGTTTTGAAGCGTATCACAGGGACACTTGTAAAACCGATGTGTTCAGAGTTAGCTCGTTTCGGTCTAAAACAGCTTGTTTCGTCGTATTAAGCACAAATACATGCTTTTCGCGCAGTTATAAGAGAAAAAAAGTTTTGACGCGTATCAGAGGAACACTTGTAAAACCGATGTGTTGTGATTTAGCTCGTTTCGGTCTAAAACAGCTTGTTTCGCTGTATTAAGCAAGAATACATGCTTTTCGCGCAGTTATAAGAGAAAACGATTTAAAGGCGTGTCACAGGGACACTAGTAAAACCGATGTGTTCATATTTAGCTCGTTTCGGTCTAAAACAGTTTGTTTCGCTGTATTAAGAACGAATACATGCTTTTCGCGCAGGTATAAGAGAAAAAGTTTTGACGCGTGTCACAGGGACACTTGTAAAACCGATGTGTTCAGATTTAGCTCGTTTCGGTCTAAAACAGCTTGTTTCGCTGTATTAAGCAAGAATACGTGCTTTTCGCGCAGTTACAAGAGAAAAAGTTTTGAGGCGTGTCACAGGGACATTGTAAAACCGATGTGTTCAGATCTAGCTCGTTTTGGTGTAAAACAGCTTGTTTCGTTGTATTAAGCACAAATACATGCTTTTTGCGCAGTTATAAGAGAAAAAGTTTAGACGCGTATCAGAGGAACACTTGTAAAACCGATGTGTTGTGATTTAGCTCGTTTCGGTCTAAAACAGCTTGTTTCGTTGTATTAGGCAAGAATACATGCTTTTCGCGCAGTTATAAGAGAAAAAAGTTTTGACGCGTATCAGAGGATCACTTGTAAAACCGATGTGTTGTGATTTAGCTCGTTTCGGTCTAAAACAACTTGTTTCGCTGTATTAAGCAAGAATACATGCTTTTCGCGCAGTTATAAGAGAAAAGATTTGACGCGTGTCACAGGGACACTTGTAAAACCGATGTGTTGTGATTTAGCTCGTTTCGGTCTAAAAAAGCTTGTTTCGTTGAACTAAGCACGAATACATGCTTTTCGCGCAGTTATAAGAGAAAAAAGTTTTGACGCGTAACAGAGGAACACTTGTAATACCGATGTGTTGTGATTTGGCTCGCTTCGGTCTAAAACAGCTTGTTTCGTTGTATTAAGCAAGAATACATTCTTTTCGCGCAGTTATCAGAGAAAAAGTTTTGACGCGTATCAGAGGAACACTTGTAAAACCAATGTGTTCAGATTTACCTCGTTTCGGTCTAAAACAGCTTGTTTCGTTGAACTAAGCACGAATACATGCTTTTCGCGCAGTTATAAGACAAAAAAGTTTTGAAGCGTAACAGAGGAACACTTGTAAAACCGATGTGTTGTGATTTAGCTCGTTTCGGTCTAAAACAGCTTGTTTCGTTGTATTAAGCAAGAATACATGCTTTTCGCGCAGTTATAAGAGAAAAAGATTTGACGCGTGTCACAGGGACACTTGTAAAACCGATGTGTTGTGATTTAGCTCGTTTCGGTCTAAAACAGCTTGTTTCGTTGAACTAAGCACGAATACATGCTTTTCGCGCAGTTATAAGAGAAAAACGTTTTGACGCGTAACAGAGGAACACTTGTAAAACCGATGTGTAGTGATTTAGCTCGTTTCGGTCTAAAACAGCTTGTTTCGTCGTATTAAGCACGAATACATGCTTTTCGCGCAGTTATAAGAGAAAAAGTTTTGAGGCGTATCAGAGGAACACTTGTAAAAGCGATGTGTTGTGATTTAGCTCGTTTCGGTCTAAAACAGCTTGTTTCGCTGTATTAAGCAAGAATACATGCTTTTCGCGCAGTTATAAGAGAAAAAGTTTTGACGCGTGTCACAGGGACACTTGTAAGACCGATGTGTTCAGATCTAGCTCGTTTCGGTCTAAAACAGCTTGTTTCGTTGTATTAAGCACGAATACATGCTTTTCGCGCAGTAATAAGAGAAAAAGATTAGACTCGTATCAGAGGAACACTTGTAAAACCGATGTGTTGTGATTTAGCTCGTTTCGGTCTAAAACAGCTTGTTTTGTTGTATTAAGCAAGAATACGTGCTTTTCGCGCAGTTACAAGAGAAAAAGTTTTGACGCGTGTCACAGGGACACTTGTAAAACCGATGTGTTCAGATTTAGCTCGTTTCGGTCTAAAACAGCTTGTTTCGTTGAACTAAGCACGAATACATGCTTTTCGCGCAGTTATAAGAGAAAAAAGTTTTGACGCCTATCAGAGGAACACTTGTAAAACCGATGTGTTGTGATTTAGCTCGTTTCGGTCTAAAACAGCTTGTTTCGCTGTAATAAGCAAGAATACATGCTTTTCGCGCAGTTATAAGAGAAAAAGTTTTGACGCGTGTCACAGGGACACTTGAAAAACCGATGTGTTCAGATTTAGCTCGTTTCGGTCTAAAACAGCTTGTTTCGTCGTATTAATCACGAATACATGCTTTTCGCGCAGTTATAAGAGAAAAAGTTTAGACGCGTATCAGAGGAACACTTGTAAAACCGATGTGTTGTGATTTAGCTCGTTTCGGTCTAAAACAACTTGTTTCGTTGTATTAAGCAAGAATACATGCTTTTCGCGCAGTTATAAGAGAAAAGATTTGACGCGTGTCACAGGGACACTTGTAAAACCGATGTGTTGTGATTTAGCTCGTTTCGGTCTAAAAAAGCTTGTTTCGTTGAACTAAGCACGAATACATGCTTTTCGCGCAGTTATAAGAGAAAAACGTTTTGACGCGTAACAGAGGAACACTTGTAAAACCGATGTTTAGTGATTTAGCTCGTTTCGGTCTAAAACAGCTTGTTTCGTCGTATTAAGCACGAATACATGCTTTTCGCGCAGTTATAAGAGAAAAAGTTTTGAGGCGTATCAGAGGAACACTTGTAAAAGCGATGTGTTGTGATTTAGCTCGTTTCGGTCTAAAACAGCTTGTTTCGCTGTATTAAGCAAGAATACATGCTTTTCGCGCAGTTATAAGAGAAAAAGTTTTGAAGCGTATCACAGGGACACTTGTAAAACCGATGTGTTCAGATCTAGCTCGTTTTGGTGTAAAACAGCTTGTTTCGTTGTATTAAGCACAAATACATGCTTTTTGCGCAGTTATAAGAGAAAAAGTTTAGACGCGTATCAGAGGAACACTTGTAAAACCGATGTGTTGTGATTTAGCTCGTTTCGGTCTAAAACAGCTTGTTTCGTTGTATTAGGCAAGAATACATGCTTTTCGCGCAGTTATAAGAGAAAAAAGTTTTGACGCGTATCAGAGGATCACTTGTAAAACCGATGTGTTGTGATTTAGCTCGTTTCGGTCTAAAACAACTTGTTTCGCTGTATTAAGCAAGAATACATGCTTTTCGCGCAGTTATAAGAGAAAAGATTTGACGCGTGTCACAGGGACACTTGTAAAACCGATGTGTTGTGATTTAGCTCGTTTCGGTCTAAAAAAGCTTGTTTCGTTGAACTAAGCACGAATACATGCTTTTCGCGCAGTTATAAGAGAAAAAAGTTTTGACGCGTAACAGAGGAACACTTGTAATACCGATGTGTTGTGATTTGGCTCGCTTCGGTCTAAAACAGCTTGTTTCGTTGTATTAAGCAAGAATACATTCTTTTCGCGCAGTTATCAGAGAAAAAGTTTTGACGCGTATCAGAGGAACACTTGTAAAACCAATGTGTTCAGATTTACCTCGTTTCGGTCTAAAACAGCTTGTTTCGTTGAACTAAGCACGAATACATGCTTTTCGCGCAGTTATAAGACAAAAAAGTTTTGAAGCGTAACAGAGGAACACTTGTAAAACCGATGTGTTGTGATTTAGCTCGTTTCGGTCTAAAACAGCTTGTTTCGTTGTATTAAGCAAGAATACATGCTTTTCGCGCAGTTATAAGAGAAAAAGATTTGACGCGTGTCACAGGGACACTTGTAAAACCGATGTGTTGTGATTTAGCTCGTTTCGGTCTAAAACAGCTTGTTTCGTTGAACTAAGCACGAATACATGCTTTTCGCGCAGTTATAAGAGAAAAACGTTTTGACGCGTAACAGAGGAACACTTGTAAAACCGATGTGTAGTGATTTAGCTCGTTTCGGTCTAAAACAGCTTGTTTCGTCGTATTAAGCACGAATACATGCTTTTCGCGCAGTTATAAGAGAAAAAGTTTTGAGGCGTATCAGAGGAACACTTGTAAAAGCGATGTGTTGTGATTTAGCTCGTTTCGGTCTAAAACAGCTTGTTTCGCTGTATTAAGCAAGAATACATGCTTTTCGCGCAGTTATAAGAGAAAAAGTTTTGACGCGTGTCACAGGGACACTTGTAAGACCGATATGTTCAGATCTAGCTCGTTTCGGTCTAAAACAGCTTGTTTCGTTGTATTAAGCACGAATACATGCTTTTCGCGCAGTAATAAGAGAAAAAGATTAGACGCGTATCAGAGGAACACTTGTAAAACCGATGTGTTGTGATTTAGCTCGTTTCGGTCTAAAACAGCTTGTTTTGTTGTATTAAGCAAGAATACGTGCTTTTCGCGCAGTTACAAGAGAAAAAGTTTTGACGCGTGTCACAGGGACACTTGTAAAACCGATGTGTTCAGATTTAGGTCGTTTCGGTCTAAAACAGCTTGTTTCGTTGAACTAAGCACGAATACATGCTTTTCGCGCAGTTATAAGAGAAAAAAGTTTTGACGCCTATCAGAGGAACACTTGTAAAACCGATGTGTTGTGATTTAGCTCGTTTCGGTCTAAAACAGCTTGTTTCGCTGTAATAAGCAAGAATACATGCTTTTCGCGCAGTTATAAGAGAAAAAGTTTTGACGCGTGTCACAGGGACACTTGAAAAACCGATGTGTTCAGATTTAGCTCGTTTCGGTCTAAAACAGCTTGTTTCGTCGTATTAATCACGAATACATGCTTTTCGCGCAGTTATAAGAGAAAAAGTTTAGACGCGTATCAGAGGAACACTTGTAAAACCGATGTGTTGTGATTTAGCTCGTTTCGGTCTAAAACAACTTGTTTCGTTGTATTAAGCAAGAATACATGCTTTTCGCGCAGTTATAAGAGAAAAGATTTGACGCGTGTCACAGGGACACTTGTAAAACCGATGTGTTGTGATTTAGCTCGTTTCGGTCTAAAAAAGCTTGTTTCGTTGAACTAAGCACGAATACATGCTTTTCGCGCAGTTATAAGAGAAAAACGTTTTGACGCGTAACAGAGGAACACTTGTAAAACCGATGTGTAGTGATTTAGCTCGTTTCGGTCTAAAACAGCTTGTTTCGTCGTATTAAGCACGAATACATGCTTTTCGCGCAGTTATAAGAGAAAAAGTTTTGAGGCGTATCAGAGGAACACTTGTAAAAGCGATGTGTTGTGATTTAGCTCGTTTCGGTCTAAAACAGCTTGTTTCGCTGTATTAAGCAAGAATACATGCTTTTCGCGCAGTTATAAGAGAAAAAGTTTTGACGCGTGTCACAGGGACACTTGTAAGACCGATGTGTTCAGATCTAGCTCGTTTCGGTCTAAAACAGCTTGTTTCGTTGTATTAAGCACGAATACATGCTTTTCGCGCAGTAATAAGAGAAAAAGATTAGACGCGTATCAGAGGAACACTTGTAAAACCGATGTGTTGTGATTTAGCTCGTTTCGGTCTAAAACAGCTTGTTTTGTTGTATTAAGCAAGAATACGTGCTTTTCGCGCAGTTACAAGAGAAAAAGTTTTGACGCGTGTCACAGGGACACTTGTAAAACCGATGTGTTCAGATTTAGCTCGTTTCGGTCTAAAACAGCTTGTTTCGTTGAACTAAGCACGAATACATGCTTTTCGCGCAGTTATAAGAGAAAAAAGTTTTGACGCCTATCAGAGGAACACTTGTAAAACCGATGTGTTGTGATTTAGCTCGTTTCGGTCTAAAACAGCTTGTTTCGCTGTAATAAGCAAGAATACATGCTTTTCGCGCAGTTATAAGAGAAAAAGTTTTGACGCGTGTCACAGGGACACTTGAAAAACCGATGTGTTCAGATTTAGCTCGTTTCGGTCTAAAACAGCTTGTTTCGTCGTATTAATCACGAATACATGCTTTTCGCGCAGTTATAAGAGAAAAAGTTTAGACGCGTATCAGAGGAACACTTGTAAAACCGATGTGTTGTGATTTAGCTCGTTTCGGTCTAAAACAACTTGTTTCGTTGTATTAAGCAAGAATACATGCTTTTCGCGCAGTTATAAGAGAAAAGATTTGACGCGTGTCACAGGGACACTTGTAAAACCGATGTGTTGTGATTTAGCTCGTTTCGGTCTAAAAAAGCTTGTTTCGTTGAACTAAGCACGAATACATGCTTTTCGCGCAGTTATAAGAGAAAAAAGTTTTGACGCGTAACAGAGGAACACTTGTAATACCGATGTGTTGTGATTTGGCTCGCTTCGGTCTAAAACAGCTTGTTTCGTTGTATTAAGCAAGAATACATTCTTTTCGCGCAGTTATCAGAGAAAAAGTTTTGACGCGTATCAGAGGAACACTTGTAAAACCAATGTGTTCAGATTTACCTCGTTTCGGTCTAAAACAGCTTGTTTCGTTGAACTAAGCACGAATACATGCTTTTCGCGCAGTTATAAGACAAAAAAGTTTTGAAGCGTAACAGAGGAACACTTGTAAAACCGATGTGTTGTGATTTAGCTCGTTTCGGTCTAAAACAGCTTGTTTCGTTGTATTAAGCAAGAATACATGCTTTTCGCGCAGTTATAAGAGAAAAAGATTTGACGCGTGTCACAGGGACACTTGTAAAACCGATGTGTTGTGATTTAGCTCGTTTCGGTCTAAAACAGCTTGTTTCGTTGAACTAAGCACGAATACATGCTTTTCGCGCAGTTATAAGAGAAAAAACGTTTTGACGCGTAACAGAGGAACACTTGTAAAACCGATGTGTAGTGATTTAGCTCGTTTCGGTCTAAAACAGCTTGTTTCGTCGTATTAAGCACAAATACATGCTTTTTGCGCAGTTATAAGAGAAAAAGTTTAGACGCGTATCAGAGGAACACTTGTAAAACCGATGTGTTGTGCTTTAGCTCGTTTCGGTCTAAAACAGCTTGTTTCGTTGTATTAGGCAAGAATACATGCTTTTCGCGCAGTTATAAGAGAAAAAAGTTTTGACGCGTATCAGAGGATCACTTGTAAAACCGATGTGTTGTGATTTAGCTCGTTTCGGTCTAAAACAACTTGTTTCGCTGTATTAAGCAAGAATACATGCTTTTCGCGCAGTTATAAGAGAAAAGATTTGACGCGTGTCACAGGGACACTTGTAAAACCGATGTGTTGTGATTTAGCTCGTTTCGGTCTAAAAAAGCTTGTTTCGTTGAACTAAGCACGAATACATGCTTTTCGCGCAGTTATAAGAGAAAAAAGTTTTGACGCGTAACAGAGGAACACTTGTAATACCGATGTGTTGTGATTTGGCTCGCTTCGGTCTAAAACAGCTTGTTTCGTTGTATTAAGCAAGAATACATTCTTTTCGCGCAGTTATCAGAGAAAAAGTTTTGACGCGTATCAGAGGAACACTTGTAAAACCAATGTGTTCAGATTTACCTCGTTTCGGTCTAAAACAGCTTGTTTCGTTGAACTAAGCACGAATACATGCTTTTCGCGCAGTTATAAGACAAAAAAGTTTTGAAGCGTAACAGAGGAACACTTGTAAAACCGATGTGTTGTGATTTAGCTCGTTTCGGTCTAAAACAGCTTGTTTCGTTGTATTAAGCAAGAATACATGCTTTTCGCGCAGTTATAAGAGAAAAAGATTTGACGCGTGTCACAGGGACACTTGTAAAACCGATGTGTTGTGATTTAGCTCGTTTCGGTCTAAAACAGCTTGTTTCGTTGAACTAAGCACGAATACATGCTTTTCGCGCAGTTATAAGAGAAAAACGTTTTGACGCGTAACAGAGGAACACTTGTAAAACCGATGTGTAGTGATTTAGCTCGTTTCGGTCTAAAACAGCTTGTTTCGTCGTATTAAGCACGAATACATGCTTTTCGCGCAGTTATAAGAGAAAAAGTTTTGAGGCGTATCAGAGGAACACTTGTAAAAGCGATGTGTTGTGATTTAGCTCGTTTCGGTCTAAAACAGCTTGTTTCGCTGTATTAAGCAAGAATACATGCTTTTCGCGCAGTTATAAGAGAAAAAGTTTTGACGCGTGTCACAGGGACACTTGTAAGACCGATATGTTCAGATCTAGCTCGTTTCGGTCTAAAACAGCTTGTTTCGTTGTATTAAGCACGAATACATGCTTTTCGCGCAGTAATAAGAGAAAAAGATTAGACGCGTATCAGAGGAACACTTGTAAAACCGATGTGTTGTGATTTAGCTCGTTTCGGTCTAAAACAGCTTGTTTTGTTGTATTAAGCAAGAATACGTGCTTTTCGCGCAGTTACAAGAGAAAAAGTTTTGACGCGTGTCACAGGGACACTTGTAAAACCGATGTGTTCAGATTTAGGTCGTTTCGGTCTAAAACAGCTTGTTTCGTTGAACTAAGCACGAATACATGCTTTTCGCGCAGTTATAAGAGAAAAAAGTTTTGACGCCTATCAGAGGAACACTTGTAAAACCGATGTGTTGTGATTTAGCTCGTTTCGGTCTAAAACAGCTTGTTTCGCTGTAATAAGCAAGAATACATGCTTTTCGCGCAGTTATAAGAGAAAAAGTTTTGACGCGTGTCACAGGGACACTTGAAAAACCGATGTGTTCAGATTTAGCTCGTTTCGGTCTAAAACAGCTTGTTTCGTCGTATTAATCACGAATACATGCTTTTCGCGCAGTTATAAGAGAAAAAGTTTAGACGCGTATCAGAGGAACACTTGTAAAACCGATGTGTTGTGATTTAGCTCGTTTCGGTCTAAAACAACTTGTTTCGTTGTATTAAGCAAGAATACATGCTTTTCGCGCAGTTATAAGAGAAAAGATTTGACGCGTGTCACAGGGACACTTGTAAAACCGATGTGTTGTGATTTAGCTCGTTTCGGTCTAAAAAAGCTTGTTTCGTTGAACTAAGCACGAATACATGCTTTTCGCGCAGTTATAAGAGAAAAACGTTTTGACGCGTAACAGAGGAACACTTGTAAAACCGATGTGTAGTGATTTAGCTCGTTTCGGTCTAAAACAGCTTGTTTCGTCGTATTAAGCACGAATACATGCTTTTCGCGCAGTTATAAGAGAAAAAGTTTTGAGGCGTATCAGAGGAACACTTGTAAAAGCGATGTGTTGTGATTTAGCTCGTTTCGGTCTAAAACAGCTTGTTTCGCTGTATTAAGCAAGAATACATGCTTTTCGCGCAGTTATAAGAGAAAAAGTTTTGACGCGTGTCACAGGGACACTTGTAAGACCGATGTGTTCAGATCTAGCTCGTTTCGGTCTAAAACAGCTTGTTTCGTTGTATTAAGCACGAATACATGCTTTTCGCGCAGTAATAAGAGAAAAAGATTAGACGCGTATCAGAGGAACACTTGTAAAACCGATGTGTTGTGATTTAGCTCGTTTCGGTCTAAAACAGCTTGTTTTGTTGTATTAAGCAAGAATACGTGCTTTTCGCGCAGTTACAAGAGAAAAAGTTTTGACGCGTGTCACAGGGACACTTGTAAAACCGATGTGTTCAGATTTAGCTCGTTTCGGTCTAAAACAGCTTGTTTCGTTGAACTAAGCACGAATACATGCTTTTCGCGCAGTTATAAGAGAAAAAAGTTTTGACGCCTATCAGAGGAACACTTGTAAAACCGATGTGTTGTGATTTAGCTCGTTTCGGTCTAAAACAGCTTGTTTCGCTGTAATAAGCAAGAATACATGCTTTTCGCGCAGTTATAAGAGAAAAAGTTTTGACGCGTGTCACAGGGACACTTGAAAAACCGATGTGTTCAGATTTAGCTCGTTTCGGTCTAAAACAGCTTGTTTCGTCGTATTAATCACGAATACATGCTTTTCGCGCAGTTATAAGAGAAAAAGTTTAGACGCGTATCAGAGGAACACTTGTAAAACCGATGTGTTGTGATTTAGCTCGTTTCGGTCTAAAACAACTTGTTTCGTTGTATTAAGCAAGAATACATGCTTTTCGCGCAGTTATAAGAGAAAAGATTTGACGCGTGTCACAGGGACACTTGTAAAACCGATGTGTTGTGATTTAGCTCGTTTCGGTCTAAAAAAGCTTGTTTCGTTGAACTAAGCACGAATACATGCTTTTCGCGCAGTTATAAGAGAAAAAAGTTTTGACGCGTAACAGAGGAACACTTGTAATACCGATGTGTTGTGATTTGGCTCGCTTCGGTCTAAAACAGCTTGTTTCGTTGTATTAAGCAAGAATACATTCTTTTCGCGCAGTTATCAGAGAAAAAGTTTTGACGCGTATCAGAGGAACACTTGTAAAACCAATGTGTTCAGATTTACCTCGTTTCGGTCTAAAACAGCTTGTTTCGTTGAACTAAGCACGAATACATGCTTTTCGCGCAGTTATAAGACAAAAAAGTTTTGAAGCGTAACAGAGGAACACTTGTAAAACCGATGTGTTGTGATTTAGCTCGTTTCGGTCTAAAACAGCTTGTTTCGTTGTATTAAGCAAGAATACATGCTTTTCGCGCAGTTATAAGAGAAAAAGATTTGACGCGTGTCACAGGGACACTTGTAAAACCGATGTGTTGTGATTTAGCTCGTTTCGGTCTAAAACAGCTTGTTTCGTTGAACTAAGCACGAATACATGCTTTTCGCGCAGTTATAAGAGAAAAACGTTTTGACGCGTAACAGAGGAACACTTGTAAAACCGATGTGTAGTGATTTAGCTCGTTTCGGTCTAAAACAGCTTGTTTCGTCGTATTAAGCACGAATACATGCTTTTCGCGCAGTTATAAGAGAAAAAGTTTTGAGGCGTATCAGAGGAACACTTGTAAAAGCGATGTGTTGTGATTTAGCTCGTTTCGGTCTAAAACAGCTTGTTTCGCTGTATTAAGCAAGAATACATGCTTTTCGCGCAGTTATAAGAGAAAAAGTTTTGACGCGTGTCACAGGGACACTTGTAAGACCGATGTGTTCAGATCTAGCTCGTTTCGGTCTAAAACAGCTTGTTTCGTTGTATTAAGCACGAATACATGCTTTTCGCGCAGTAATAAGAGAAAAAGATTAGACGCGTATCAGAGGAACACTTGTAAAACCGATGTGTTGTGATTTAGCTCGTTTCGGTCTAAAACAGCTTGTTTTGTTGTATTAAGCAAGAATACGTGCTTTTCGCGCAGTTACAAGAGAAAAAGTTTTGACGCGTGTCACAGGGACACTTGTAAAACCGATGTGTTCAGATTTAGCTCGTTTCGGTCTAAAACAGCTTGTTTCGTTGAACTAAGCACGAATACATGCTTTTCGCGCAGTTATAAGAGAAAAAAGTTTTGACGCCTATCAGAGGAACACTTGTAAAACCGATGTGTTGTGATTTAGCTCGTTTCGGTCTAAAACAGCTTGTTTCGCTGTAATAAGCAAGAATACATGCTTTTCGCGCAGTTATAAGAGAAAAAGTTTGGACGCGTGTCACAGGGACACTTGTAAAACCGATGTGTTATGATTTAGCTCGTTTCGGTCTAAAACAGTTTGTTTCGTTGTATTAGGCACGAATACATGCTTTTCGCGCAGTTATAAGAGAAAAGATTTGACGCGTGTCACAGGGACACTTGTAAAACCGATGTGTTGTGATTTAGCTCGTTTCGGTCTAAAACAGCTTGTTTCGTTGTATTAAGCAAGAATACATGCTTTTCGCGCAGTTATAAGAGAAAAAGATTTGACGCGTGTCACAGGGACACTTGTAAAACCGATGTGTTGTGATTTACCTCGTTTCGGTCTAAAACAGCTTGTTTCGTTGAACTAAGCACGAATACATGCTTTTCGCGCAGTTATAAGAGAAAAACGTTTTGTCGCGTAACAGAGGAACACTTGTAAAACCGATGTGTTGTGATTTAGCTCGTTTCGGTCTAAAACAGCTTGTTTCGTCGTATTAAGCACGAATACATGCTTTTCGCGCAGTTATAAGAGAAAAAGTTTAGACGCGTATCAGAGGAACACTTGTAAAACCGATGTGTTGTGATTTAGCTCGTTTCGGTCTAAAACAGCTTGTTTCGTTGTATTAAGCAAGAATACATGCTTTTCGCGCAGTTATAAGAGAAAAAGTTTTGAGGCGTATCAGAGGAACACTTGTAAAAACGATGTGTTGTGATTTAGCTCGTTTCGGTCTAAAACAGCTTGTTTCGCTGTATTAAGCAAGAATACATGCTTTTCGCGCAGTTATAAGAGAAAAAGTTTTGACGCGTGTCACAGGGACACTTGTAAGACCGATGTGTTCAGATCTAGCTCGTTTCGGTCTAAAACAGCTTGTTTCGTTGTATTAAGCACGAATACATGCTTTTCGCGCAGTAATACGAGAAAAAGATTAGACGCGTATCAGAGGAACACTTGTAAAACCGATGTGTTGTGATTTAGCTCGTTTCGGTCTAAAACAGCTTGTTTTGTTGTATTAAGCAAGAATACGTGCTTTTCGCGCAGTTACAAGAGAAAAAGTTTTGACGCGTGTCACAGGGACACTTGTAAAACCGATGTGTTCAGATTTAGCTCGTTTCGGTCTAAAAGAGCTTGTTTCGTTGAACTAGGCACGAATACATGCTTTTCGCGCAGTTATAAGAGAAAAAAGTTTTGACGCCTATCAGAGGAACACTTGTAAAACCGATGTGTTGTGATTTAGCTCGTTTCGGTCTAAAACAGCTTGTTTCGCTGTATTAAGCAAGAATACATGCTTTTCGCGCAGTTATAAGAGAAAAAGTTTTGACGCGTGTCACAGGGACACTTGTAAAACCGATGTGTTCAGATTTAGCTCGTTTCGGTCTAAAACAGCTTGTTTCGTCGTATTAATCACGAATACATGCTTTTCGCGCAGTTATAAGAGAAAAAGTTTAGACGCGTATCAGAGGAACACTTGTAAAACCGATGTGTTCAGATTTAGCTCGTTTCGGTCTAAAACAGCTTGTTTCGTTGTATTAGGCACGAATACATGCTTTTCGCGCAGTTATAAGAGAAAAAGTTTAGACGCGTATCAGAGGAACACTTGTAAAACCGATGTGTTGTGATTTAGCTCGTTTCGGTCTAAAACAGCTTGTTTCGTTGTATTAAGCAAGAATACATGCTTTTCGCGCAGTTATAAGAGAAAAAGTTTTGAGGCGTATCAGAGGAACACTTGTAAAAGCGATGTGTTGTGATTTAGCTCGTTTCAGTCTAAAACAGCTTGTTTCGCTGTATTAAGCAAGAATACATGCTTTTCGCGCAGTTATAAGAGAAAAAGTTTTGACGAGTATCACGTGGATACTTGTAAAACCGATGCGTTCAGATACAGCTCGTTTCGGTCTAAAACAGCTTGATTCGTTGTATTAAGCACGAATACATGCTTTTCGCGCAGTTATAAGAGAAAAAGTTGACGAGTATCACCTGAATACTTGTAAAACCGATGCGTTCAGATACAGCTCGTTTCGGTCTAAAACAGCTTGTTTCGTTTTATTAAGCACGAATACATGCTTTTCGCGCAGTTATGAGAAAAAGTTTTGACGCGTATCAGAGGAACACTTGTAAAACCGATGTGTTGTGATTTAACTCGTTTCGGTCTAAAACAGCTTGTTTCGCTGTATTAAGCAAGAATACATGCTTTTCGCGCAGGTATAAGAGAAAAAGTTTTAAAGGCATGTCACAAGGACACTTGTAAAACCGATGTGTTCAGATTTACCTCGTTTCGGTCTAAAACAGCTTGTTTCGTTAGACTAAGCAGGAATACGTGCTTTTCGCGCAGTTATAAGAGAAAAAAAGTTTTGACGCGTATCAGAGGAACACTTGTAAAACCGATGTGTTGTGATTTAGCTCGTTTCGGTCTAAAACAGCTTGTTTCGCTGTATTAAGCAAGAATACGTGCTTTTCGCGCATTTATAAGAGAAAAAGTTTTGACGCGTGTCACAGGGACACTTGTAAAACCGATGTGTTGTGATTTAGCTCGTTTTGGTCTAAAACAGCTTGTTTCGCTGTATTAAGCAAGAATACATGCTTTTCGCGCAGTTATAAGAGAAAAAAAGTTTTGACGCGTATCAGAGGAACACTTGTAAAACCGATGTGTTGTGATTTAACTCGTTTCGGTCTAAAACAGCTTGTTTCGTTGTATTAAGCACGAATACATGCTTTTCGCGCAGTTATAAGAGAAAACGATTTAAAGGCGTGTCACAGGGACACTAGTAAAACCGATGTGTTCATATTTAGCTCGTTTCGGTCTAAAACAGCTTGTTTCGCTGTATTAAGAACGAATACATGCTTTTCGCGCAGGTATAAGAGAAAAAGTTTTGACGCGTGTCACAGGGACACTTGTAAAACCGATGTGTTCAGATTTAGCTCGTTTCGGTCTAAAACAGCTTGTTTCGCTGTATTAAGCAAGAATACGTGCTTTTCGCGCAGTTACAAGAGAAAAAGTTTTGAGGCGTGTCACAGGGACATTGTAAAACCGATGTGTTCAGATCTAGCTCGTTTTGGTGTAAAACAGCTTGTTTCGTTGTATTAAGCACGAATACATGCTTTTTGCGCAGTTATAAGAGAAAAAGTTTAGACGCGTTTCAGAGGAACACTTGTAAAACCGATGTGTTGTGACTTAGCTCGTTTCGGTCTAAAACAGCTTGTTTCGTTGTATTAGGCAAGAATACATGCTTTTCGCGCAGTTATAAGAGAAAAAAGTTTTGACGCGTATCAGAGGAACACGTGTAAAACCGATGTGTTGTGATTTAGCTCGTTTCGGTCTAAAACAGCTTGTTTCGTTGTATTAAGCAAGAATACATGCTTTTCGCGCAGTTATAAGAGAAAAAGTTTTGACGCGTATCAGAGGAACACTTGTAAAACCGATGTGTTGTGATTTAGCTCGTTTCGGTCTAAAACAGCTTGTTTCGCTGTATTAAGCAAGAATACATGCTTTTCGCGCAGTTATAAGAGAAAAAGTTTTGACGCGTGTCACAGGGACACTTGTGAAACCGATGTGTTCAGATTTACCTCGTTTCGGTCTAAAACAGCTTGTTTCGTTGAACTAAGCACGAATACATGCTTTTCGCGCAGTTATAGAAGAAAAAGTTTAGACGCGTATCAGAGGAACACTTGTAAAACCGATGTGTTGTGATTTAGCTCGTATCGGTCTAAAACAGCTTGTTTCGTTGTATTAAGCAAGAATACATGCTTTTCGCGCAGTTATAAGAGAAAAATTTTTGACGCGTATCAGAAGAACACTTGTAAAACCGATGTGTTGTGATTTAGCTCGTTTCGGTCTAAAACAGCTTGTTTCGTTGAACTAAGCAAGAATACATGCTTTTCGCACAGTTATAAGAGAAAAAAGTTTTGACGCGTATCAGAGGAACACTTGTAAAACCGATGTGTTGTGATTTAGCTCGTTTTGGTCTAAAACAGCTTGTTTCGCTGTATTAAGCAAGAATACATGCTTTTCGCGCAGTTATAAGAGAAAAAGTTTTGACGCGTGTCACAGGAACACTTGTAAAACCGATGTGTTCAGATTTAGCTCGTTTCGGTCTAAAACAGCTTGTTTCGTCGTATTAAGCACGAATACATGCTTTTCGCGCAGTTATAAGAGAAAAAAAGTTTTCACGCGTATCAGAGGAACACTTGTAAAACCGATGTGTTGTGATTTAACTCGTTTCGGTCTAAAACAGCTTGTTTCGTTGTATTAAGCAAGAATACATGCTTTTCGCGCAGTTATAAGAGAAAAAGTTTTGACGCGTATCAGAGGAACACTTGTAAAACCGATGTGTTGTGATTTAGCTCGTTTCGGTCTAAAACAGCTTGTTTCGTCGTATTAAGCACGAATACATGCTTTTCGCGCAGTTATAAGAGAAAAAGTTTAGACGCGTATCAGAGGAACACTTGTAAAACCGATGTGTTGTGATTTAGCTCGTTTCGGTCTAAAACAGCTTGTTTCGTTGTATTAAGCAAGAATACATGCTTTTCGCGCAGTTATAAGAGAAAAAGTTTTGAGGCGTATCAGAGGAACACTTGTAAAAGCGATGTGTTGTGATTTAGCTCGTTTCGGTCTAAAACAGCTTGTTTCGCTGTATTAAGCAAGAATACATGCTTTTCGCGCAGTTATAAGAGAAAAAGTTTTGACGCGTGTCACAGGGACACTTGTAAGACCGATGTGTTCAGATCTAGCTCGTTTCGGTCTAAAACAGCTTGTTTCGTTGTATTAAGCACGAATACATGCTTTTCGCGCAGTAATAAGAGAAAAAGATTAGACGCGTATCAGAGGAACACTTGTAAAACCGATGTGTTGTGATTTAGCTCGTTTCGGTCTAAAACAGCTTGTTTTGTTGTATTAAGCAAGAATACGTGCTTTTCGCGCAGTTACAAGAGAAAACGTTTTGACGCGTGTCACAGGGACACTTGTAAAACCGATGTGTTCAGATTTAGCTCGTTTCGGTCTAAAACAGCTTGTTTCGTTGAACTAAGCACGAATACATGCTTTTCGCGCAGTTATAAGAGAAAAAAGTTTTGACGCCTATCAGAGGAACACTTGTAAAACCGATGTGTTGTGATTTAGCTCGTTTCGGTCTAAAACAGCTTGTTTCGCTGTATTAAGCAAGAATACATGCTTTTCGCGCAGTTATAAGAGAAAAAGTTTTGACGCGTGTCACAGGGACACTTGTAAAACCGATGTGTTCAGATTTAGCTCGTTTCGGTGTAAAACAGCTTGTTTCGTCGTATTAATCACGAATACATGCTTTTCGCGCAGTTAAAAGAGAAAAAGTTTAGACGCGTATCAGAGGAACACTTGTAAAACCGATGTGTTCAGATTTAGCTCGTTTCGGTCTAAAACAGCTTGTTTCGTTGTATTAGGCACGAATACATGCTTTTCGCGCAGTTATAAGAGAAAAAGTTTTGAGGCGTATCAGAGGAACACTTGTAAAAGCGATGTGTTGTGATTTAGCTCGTTTCGGTCTAAAACAGCTTGTTTCGCTGTATTAAGCAAGAATACATGCTTTTCGCGCAGTTATAAGAGAAAAAGTTTTGACGAGTATCACGTGGATACTTGTAAAACCGATGCGTTCAGATACAGCTCGTTTCGGTCTAAAACAGCTTGATTCGTTGTATTAAGCACGAATACATGCTTTTCGCGCAGTTATAAGAGAAAAAGTTGACGAGTATCACCTGAATACTTGTAAAACCGATGCGTTCAGATACAGCTCGTTTCGGTCTAAAACAGCTTGTTTCGTTTTATTAAGCACGAATACATGCTTTTCGCGCAGTTATGAGAAAAAGTTTTGACGCGTATCAGAGGAACACTTGTAAAACCGATGTGTTGTGATTTAACTCGTTTCGGTCTAAAACAGCTTGTTTCGCTGTATTAAGCAAGAATACATGCTTTTCGCGCAGGTATAAGAGAAAAAGTTTTAAAGGCATGTCACAAGGACACTTGTAAAACCGATGTGTTCAGATTTACCTCGTTTCGGTCTAAAACAGCTTGTTTCGTTAGACTAAGCAGGAATACGTGCTTTTCGCGCAGTTATAAGAGAAAAAAAGTTTTGACGCGTATCAGAGGAACACTTGTAAAACCGATGTGTTGTGATTTAGCTCGTTTCGGTCTAAAACAGCTTGTTTCGCTGTATTAAGCAAGAATACGTGCTTTTCGCGCATTTATAAGAGAAAAAGTTTTGACGCGTGTCACAGGGACACTTGTAAAACCGATGTGTTGTGATTTAGCTCGTTTTGGTCTAAAACAGCTTGTTTCGCTGTATTAAGCAAGAATACATGCTTTTCGCGCAGTTATAAGAGAAAAAGTTTTGACGCGTGTCACAGGAACACTTGTAAAACCGATGTGTTCAGATTTAGCTCGTTTCGGTCTAAAACAGCTTGTTTCGTCGTATTAAGCACGAATGCATGCTTTTCGCGCAGTTATAAGAGAAAAAAAGTTTTGACGCGTATCAGAGGAACACTTGTAAAACCGATGTGTTGTGATTTAACTCGTTTCGGTCTAAAACAGCTTGTTTCGTTGTATTAAGCACGAATACATGCTTTTCGCGCAGTTATAAGAGAAAAAGTTTAGACGCGTATCAGAGGAACACTTGTAAAACCGATGTGTTGTGATTTAGCTCGTTTCGGTCTAAAACAGCTTGTTTCGTTGTATTAAGCAAGAATACATGCTTTTCGCGCAGTTATAAGAGAAAAAGTTTTAAAGGCGTGTCACAGGGACACTAGTAAAACCGATGTGTTCAGATTTAGCTCGTTTCGATCTAAAACAGTTTGTTTCGCTGTATTAAGCACGAATACATGCTTTTCGCGCAGGTATAAGAGAAAAAGTTTTGACGCGTGTCACAGGGACACTTGTAAAACCAATGTGTTCAGATTTAGCTCGTTTCGGTCTAAAATAGCTTGTTTCGCTGTATTAAGCAAGAATACGTGCTTTTCGCGCAGTTACAAGAGAAAAAGTTTTGACACGTGTCACAGAGACACTTGTAAAACCGGTGTGTTCAGATCTAGCTCGTTTTGGTGTAAAACAGCTTGTTTCGTTGTATTAAGCACGAATACATGCTTTTCGCGCAGTTATAAGAGAAAAAGTTTTGACGCGTATCAGAGGAACACTTGTAAAACCGATGTGTTCAGATTTAGCTCGTTTCGGTCTAAAACAGCTTGTTTCGTTGTATTAGGCACGAATACATGCTTTTCGCGCAGTTATAAGAGAAAAGTTTTGAGGCGTATCAGAGGAACACTTGTAAAAGCGATGTGTTGTGATTTAGCTCGTTTCGGTCTAAAACAGCTTGTTTCGCTGTATTAAGCAAGAATACATGCTTTTCGCGCAGTTATAAGAGAAAAAGTTTTGACGAGTATCACGTGGATACTTGTAAAACCGATGCGTTCAGATACAGCTCGTTTCGGTCTAAAACAGCTTGATTCGTTGTATTAAGCACGAATACATGCTTTTCGCGCAGTTATAAGAGAAAAAGTTGACGAGTATCACCTGAATACTTGTAAAACCGATGCGTTCAGATACAGCTCGTTTCGGTCTAAAACAGCTTGTTTCGTTTTATTAAGCACGAATACATGCTTTTCGCGCAGTTATGAGAAAAAGTTTTGACGCGTATCAGAGGAACACTTGTAAAACCGATGTGTTGTGATTTAACTCGTTTCGGTCTAAAACAGCTTGTTTCGCTGTATTAAGCAAGAATACATGCTTTTCGCGCAGGTATAAGAGAAAAAGTTTTAAAGGCATGTCACAAGGACACTTGTAAAACCGATGTGTTGTGATTTAGCTCGTATCGGTCTAAAACAGCTTGTTTCGTTGTATTAAGCAAGAATACATGCTTTTCGCGCAGTTATAAGAGAAAAATTTTTGACGCGTATCAGAAGAACACTTGTAAAACCGATGTGTTGTGATTTAGCTCGTTTCGGTCTAAAACAGCTTGTTTCGTTGAACTAAGCAAGAATACATGCTTTTCGCACAGTTATAAGAGAAAAAAGTTTTGACGCGTATCAGAGGAACACTTGTAAAACCGATGTGTTGTGATTTAGCTCGTTTTGGTCTAAAACAGCTTGTTTCGCTGTATTAAGCAAGAATACATGCTTTTCGCGCAGTTATAAGAGAAAAAGTTTTGACGCGTGTCACAGGAACACTTGTAAAACCGATGTGTTCAGATTTAGCTCGTTTCGGTCTAAAACAGCTTGTTTCGTCGTATTAAGCACGAATACATGCTTTTCGCGCAGTTATAAGAGAAAAAAAGTTTTCACGCGTATCAGAGGAACACTTGTAAAACCGATGTGTTGTGATTTAACTCGTTTCGGTCTAAAACAGCTTGTTTCGTTGTATTAAGCAAGAATACATGCTTTTCGCGCAGTTATAAGAGAAAAAGTTTTGACGCGTATCAGAGGAACACTTGTAAAACCGATGTGTTGTGATTTAGCTCGTTTCGGTCTAAAACAGCTTGTTTCGTCGTATTAAGCACGAATACATGCTTTTCGCGCAGTTATAAGAGAAAAAGTTTAGACGCGTATCAGAGGAACACTTGTAAAACCGATGTGTTGTGATTTAGCTCGTTTCGGTCTAAAACAGCTTGTTTCGTTGTATTAAGCAAGAATACATGCTTTTCGCGCAGTTATAAGAGAAAAAGTTTTGAGGCGTATCAGAGGAACACTTGTAAAAGCGATGTGTTGTGATTTAGCTCGTTTCGGTCTAAAACAGCTTGTTTCGCTGTATTAAGCAAGAATACATGCTTTTCGCGCAGTTATAAGAGAAAAAGTTTTGACGCGTGTCACAGGGACACTTGTAAGACCGATGTGTTCAGATCTAGCTCGTTTCGGTCTAAAACAGCTTGTTTCGTTGTATTAAGCACGAATACATGCTTTTCGCGCAGTAATAAGAGAAAAAGATTAGACGCGTATCAGAGGAACACTTGTAAAACCGATGTGTTGTGATTTAGCTCGTTTCGGTCTAAAACAGCTTGTTTTGTTGTATTAAGCAAGAATACGTGCTTTTCGCGCAGTTACAAGAGAAAACGTTTTGACGCGTGTCACAGGGACACTTGTAAAACCGATGTGTTCAGATTTAGCTCGTTTCGGTCTAAAACAGCTTGTTTCGTTGAACTAAGCACGAATACATGCTTTTCGCGCAGTTATAAGAGAAAAAAGTTTTGACGCCTATCAGAGGAACACTTGTAAAACCGATGTGTTGTGATTTAGCTCGTTTCGGTCTAAAACAGCTTGTTTCGCTGTATTAAGCAAGAATACATGCTTTTCGCGCAGTTATAAGAGAAAAAGTTTTGACGCGTGTCACAGGGACACTTGTAAAACCGATGTGTTCAGATTTAGCTCGTTTCGGTGTAAAACAGCTTGTTTCGTCGTATTAATCACGAATACATGCTTTTCGCGCAGTTAAAAGAGAAAAAGTTTAGACGCGTATCAGAGGAACACTTGTAAAACCGATGTGTTCAGATTTAGCTCGTTTCGGTCTAAAACAGCTTGTTTCGTTGTATTAGGCACGAATACATGCTTTTCGCGCAGTTATAAGAGAAAAAGTTTTGAGGCGTATCAGAGGAACACTTGTAAAAGCGATGTGTTGTGATTTAGCTCGTTTCGGTCTAAAACAGCTTGTTTCGCTGTATTAAGCAAGAATACATGCTTTTCGCGCAGTTATAAGAGAAAAAGTTTTGACGAGTATCACGTGGATACTTGTAAAACCGATGCGTTCAGATACAGCTCGTTTCGGTCTAAAACAGCTTGATTCGTTGTATTAAGCACGAATACATGCTTTTCGCGCAGTTATAAGAGAAAAAGTTGACGAGTATCACCTGAATACTTGTAAAACCGATGCGTTCAGATACAGCTCGTTTCGGTCTAAAACAGCTTGTTTCGTTTTATTAAGCACGAATACGTGCTTTTCGCGCAGTTATAAGAGAAAAAAAGTTTTGACGCGTATCAGAGGAACACTTGTAAAACCGATGTGTTGTGATTTAGCTCGTTTCGGTCTAAAACAGCTTGTTTCGCTGTATTAAGCAAGAATACGTGCTTTTCGCGCATTTATAAGAGAAAAAGTTTTGACGCGTGTCACAGGGACACTTGTAAAACCGATGTGTTGTGATTTAGCTCGTTTTGGTCTAAAACAGCTTGTTTCGCTGTATTAAGCAAGAATACATGCTTTTCGCGCAGTTATAAGAGAAAAAGTTTTGACGCGTGTCACAGGAACACTTGTAAAACCGATGTGTTCAGATTTAGCTCGTTTCGGTCTAAAACAGCTTGTTTCGTCGTATTAAGCACGAATGCATGCTTTTCGCGCAGTTATAAGAGAAAAAAAGTTTTGACGCGTATCAGAGGAACACTTGTAAAACCGATGTGTTGTGATTTAACTCGTTTCGGTCTAAAACAGCTTGTTTCGTTGTATTAAGCACGAATACATGCTTTTCGCGCAGTTATAAGAGAAAAAGTTTAGACGCGTATCAGAGGAACACTTGTAAAACCGATGTGTTGTGATTTAGCTCGTTTCGGTCTAAAACAGCTTGTTTCGTTGTATTAAGCAAGAATACATGCTTTTCGCGCAGTTATAAGAGAAAAAGTTTTAAAGGCGTGTCACAGGGACACTAGTAAAACCGATGTGTTCAGATTTAGCTCGTTTCGATCTAAAACAGTTTGTTTCGCTGTATTAAGCACGAATACATGCTTTTCGCGCAGGTATAAGAGAAAAAGTTTTGACGCGTGTCACAGGGACACTTGTAAAACCAATGTGTTCAGATTTAGCTCGTTTCGGTCTAAAATAGCTTGTTTCGCTGTATTAAGCAAGAATACGTGCTTTTCGCGCAGTTACAAGAGAAAAAGTTTTGACACGTGTCACAGAGACACTTGTAAAACCGGTGTGTTCAGATCTAGCTCGTTTTGGTGTAAAACAGCTTGTTTCGTTGTATTAAGCACGAATACATGCTTTTCGCGCAGTTATAAGAGAAAAAGTTTTGACGCGTATCAGAGGAACACTTGTAAAACCGATGTGTTCAGATTTAGCTCGTTTCGGTCTAAAACAGCTTGTTTCGTTGTATTAGGCACGAATACATGCTTTTCGCGCAGTTATAAGAGAAAAGTTTTGAGGCGTATCAGAGGAACACTTGTAAAAGCGATGTGTTGTGATTTAGCTCGTTTCGGTCTAAAACAGCTTGTTTCGCTGTATTAAGCAAGAATACATGCTTTTCGCGCAGTTATAAGAGAAAAAGTTTTGACGAGTATCACGTGGATACTTGTAAAACCGATGCGTTCAGATACAGCTCGTTTCGGTCTAAAACAGCTTGATTCGTTGTATTAAGCACGAATACATGCTTTTCGCGCAGTTATAAGAGAAAAAGTTGACGAGTATCACCTGAATACTTGTAAAACCGATGCGTTCAGATACAGCTCGTTTCGGTCTAAAACAGCTTGTTTCGTTTTATTAAGCACGAATACATGCTTTTCGCGCAGTTATGAGAAAAAGTTTTGACGCGTATCAGAGGAACACTTGTAAAACCGATGTGTTGTGATTTAACTCGTTTCGGTCTAAAACAGCTTGTTTCGCTGTATTAAGCAAGAATACATGCTTTTCGCGCAGGTATAAGAGAAAAAGTTTTAAAGGCATGTCACAAGGACACTTGTAAAACCGATGTGTTCAGATTTACCTCGTTTCGGTCTAAAACAGCTTGTTTCGTTAGACTAAGCAGGAATACGTGCTTTTCGCGCAGTTATAAGAGAAAAAAAGTTTTGACGCGTATCAGAGGAACACTTGTAAAACCGATGTGTTGTGATTTAGCTCGTTTCGGTCTAAAACAGCTTGTTTCGCTGTATTAAGCAAGAATACGTGCTTTTCGCGCATTTATAAGAGAAAAAGTTTTGACGCGTGTCACAGGGACTCTTGTAAAACCGATGTGTTGTGATTTAGCTCGTTTTGGTCTAAAACAGCTTGTTTCGCTGTATTAAGCAAGAATACATGCTTTTCGCGCAGTTATAAGAGAAAAAGTTTTGACGCGTGTCACAGGAACACTTGTAAAACCGATGTGTTCAGATTTAGCTCGTTTCGGTCTAAAACAGCTTGTTTCGTCGTATTAAGCACGAATGCATGCTTTTCGCGCAGTTATAAGAGAAAAAAAGTTTTGACGCGTATCAGAGGAACACTTGTAAAACCGATGTGTTGTGATTTAACTCGTTTCGGTCTAAAACAGCTTGTTTCGTTGTATTAAGCACGAATACATGCTTTTCGCGCAGTTATAAGAGAAAAAGTTTAGACGCGTATCAGAGGAACACTTGTAAAACCGATGTGTTGTGATTTAGCTCGTTTCGGTCTAAAACAGCTTGTTTCGTTGTATTAAGCAAGAATACATGCTTTTCGCGCAGTTATAAGAGAAAAAGTTTTAAAGGCGTGTCACAGGGACACTAGTAAAACCGATGTGTTCAGATTTAGCTCGTTTCGATCTAAAACAGTTTGTTTCGCTGTATTAAGCACGAATACATGCTTTTCGCGCAGGTATAAGAGAAAAAGTTTTGACGCGTGTCACAGGGACACTTGTAAAACCAATGTGTTCAGATTTAGCTCGTTTCGGTCTAAAACAGCTTGTTTCGCTGTATTAAGCAAGAATACGTGCTTTTCGCGCAGTTACAAGAGAAAAAGTTTTGACACGTGTCACAGAGACACTTGTAAAACCGGTGTGTTCAGATCTAGCTCGTTTTGGTGTAAAACAGCTTGTTTCGTTGTATTAAAAGCACGAATACATGCTTTTCGCGCAGGTTATAAGAGAAAAAGTTTAGACGCGTATCAGAGGAACACGTGTAAAACCGATTGTGTTGTGATTTAGCTCGTTTCGGTCTAAAACAGCTTGTTTCGTTGTATTAAGCAAGAATACATGCTTTTCGCGCAGTTATAAGAGGAAAAGTTTTGACGCGTATCAGAGGAACACTTGTAAATCCGATGTGTTGTGATTTAGCTCGTTTCGGTCTAAAACAGCTTGTTTCGCTGTATTAAGCAAGAATACATGCTTTTCGCGCAGTTATAAGAGAAAAAGTTTTAACGCGTGTCACAGGGACACTTGTGAAACCGATGTGTTCAGATTTACCTCGTTTCGGTCTAAAACAGCTTGTTTCGTTGAACTAAGCACGAATACATGCTTTTCGCGCAGTTATAAGAGAAAAAGTTTTGACGCGTATCAGAAGAACACTTGTAAAACCGATGTGTTGTGATTTAGCTCGTTTCGGTCTAAAACAGCTTGTTTCGTTGAACTAAGCAAGAATACATGCTTTTCGCACAGTTATAAGAGAAAAAAGTTTTGACGCGTATCAGAGGAACACTTGTAAAACCGATGTGTTGTGATTTAGCTCGTTTTGGTCTAAAACAGCTTGTTTCGCTGTATTAAGCAAGAATACATGCTTTTCGCGCAGTTATAAGAGAAAAAGTTTTGACGCGTGTCACAGGAACACTTGTAAAACCGATGTGTTCAGATTTAGCTCGTTTCGGTCTAAAACAGCTTGTTTCGTCGTATTAAGCACGAATACATGCTTTTCGCGCAGTTATAAGAGAAAAAAAGTTTTCACGCGTATCAGAGGAACACTTGTAAAACCGATGTGTTGTGATTTAACTCGTTTCGGTCTAAAACAGCTTGTTTCGTTGTATTAAGCAAGAATACATGCTTTTCGCGCAGTTATAAGAGAAAAAGTTTTGACGCGTATCAGAGGAACACTTGTAAAACCGATGTGTTGTGATTTAGCTCGTTTCGGTCTAAAACAGCTTGTTTCGCTGTATTAAGCAAGAATACATGCTTTTCGCGCAGTTATAAGAGAAAAAGTTTTGACGCGTGTCCCAGGGACACTTGTAAAACCGATGTGTTCAGATTTAGCTCGTTTCGGTCTAAAACAGCTTGTTTCGTTGTATTAAGCAAGAATACATGCTTTTCGCGCAGTTATAAGAGAAAAAGTTTTAACGCGTGTCACAGGGACACTTGTGAAACCGATGTGTTCAGATTTACCTCGTTTCGGTCTAAAACAGCTTGTTTCGTTGAACTAAGCACGAATACATGCTTTTCGCGCAGTTATAAGAGAAAAAGTTTTGACACGTATCAGAGGAACACTTGTAAAACCGATGTGTTGTGATTTAGCTAGTTTCGGTCTAAAACAGCTTGTTTCGCTGTATTAAGCAAGAATACATGCTTTTCGCGCAGTTATAAGAGAAAAAGTTTTGACGCGTATCAGAGGAACGCTTGTAAAACCGATGTGTTGTGATTTAGCTCGTTTTGGTCTAAAACAGCTTGTTTCGCTGTATTAAGCAAGAATACATGCTTTTCGCGCAGTTATAAGAGAAAAAGTTTTGACGCGTGTCACAGGAACACTTGTAAAACCGATGTGTTCAGATTTAGCTCGTTTCGGTCTAAAACAGCTTGTTTCGTCGTATTAAGCACGAATACATGCTTTTCGCGCAGTTATAAGAGAAAAAAAGTTTTCAACGCGTATCAGAGGAACACTTGTAAAACCGATGTGTTGTGATTTAACTCGTTTCGGTCTAAAACAGCTTGTTTCGTTGTATTAAGCAAGAATACATGCTTTTCGCGCAGTTATAAGAGAAAAAGTTTTGACGCGTATCAGAGGAACACTTGTAAAACCGATGTGTTGTGATTTAGCTCGTTTCGGTCTAAAACAGCTTGTTTCGCTGTATTAAGCAAGAATACATGCTTTTCGCGCAGTTATAAGAGAAAAAGTTTTGACGCGTGTCACAGGGACACTTGTAAAACCGATGTGTTCAGATTTAGCTCGTTTCGGTCTAAAACAGCTTGTTTCGTTGTATTAAGCAAGAATACATGCTTTTCGCGCAGTTATAAGAGAAAAAGTTGAGACGCGTATCAGAGGAACACTTGTACAACCGATGTGTTGTGAGTTAGCTCGTTTCGGTCTAAAACAGCTTGTTTCGTTGTATTAAGCAAGAATACATGCTTTTCGCGCAGTTATAAGAGAAAAAGTTTTAAAGGCGTGTCACAGGGACACTAGTAAAACCGATGTGTTCAGATTTAGCTCGTTTCGATCTAAAACAGCTTGTTTCGCTGTATTAAGCACGAATACATGCTTTTCGCGCAGGTATAAGAGAAAAAGTTTTGACGCGTATCAGAGGAACACTTGTAAAACCGATGTGTTGTGATTTAGCTCGTTTCGGTCTAAAACAGCTTGTTTCGCTGTATTAAGCAAGAATACATGCTTTTCGCGCAGTTATAAGAGAAAAAGTTTTGACGCGTGTCCCAGGGACACTTGTAAAACCGATGTGTTCAGATTTAGCTCGTTTCGGTCTAAAACAGCTTGTTTCGTTGTATTAAGCAAGAATACATGCTTTTCGCGCAGTTATAAGAGAAAAAGTTTTAACGCGTGTCACAGGGACACTTGTGAAACCGATGTGTTCAGATTTACCTCGTTTCGGTCTAAAACAGCTTGTTTCGTTGAACTAAGCACGAATACATGCTTTTCGCGCAGTTATAAGAGAAAAAGTTTTGACACGTATCAGAGGAACACTTGTAAAACCGATGTGTTGTGATTTAGCTAGTTTCGGTCTAAAACAGCTTGTTTCGCTGTATTAAGCAAGAATACATGCTTTTCGCGCAGTTATAAGAGAAAAAGTTTTGACGCGTATCAGAGGAACACTTGTAAAACCGATGTGTTGTGATTTAGCTCGTTTTGGTCTAAAACAGCTTGTTTCGCTGTATTAAGCAAGAATACATGCTTTTCGCGCAGTTATAAGAGAAAAAGTTTTGACGCGTGTCACAGGAACACTTGTAAAACCGATGTGTTCAGATTTAGCTCGTTTCGGTCTAAAACAGCTTGTTTCGTCGTATTAAGCACGAATACATGCTTTTCGCGCAGTTATAAGAGAAAAAAAGTTTTCACGCGTATCAGAGGAACACTTGTAAAACCGATGTGTTGTGATTTAACTCGTTTCGGTCTAAAACAGCTTGTTTCGTTGTATTAAGCAAGAATACATGCTTTTCGCGCAGTTATAAGAGAAAAAGTTTTGACGCGTATCAGAGGAACACTTGTAAAACCGATGTGTTGTGATTTAGCTCGTTTCGGTCTAAAACAGCTTGTTTCGCTGTATTAAGCAAGAATACATGCTTTTCGCGCAGTTATAAGAGAAAAAGTTTTGACGCGTGTCACAGGGACACTTGTAAAACCGATGTGTTCAGATTTAGCTCGTTTCGGTCTAAAACAGCTTGTTTCGTTGTATTAAGCAAGAATACATGCTTTTCGCGCAGTTATAAGAGAAAAAGTTGAGACGCGTATCAGAGGAACACTTGTACAACCGATGTGTTGTGAGTTAGCTCGTTTCGGTCTAAAACAGCTTGTTTCGTTGTATTAAGCAAGAATACATGCTTTTCGCGCAGTTATAAGAGAAAAAGTTTTAAAGGCGTGTCACAGGGACACTAGTAAAACCGATGTGTTCAGATTTAGCTCGTTTCGATCTAAAACAGCTTGTTTCGCTGTATTAAGCACGAATACATGCTTTTCGCGCAGGTATAAGAGAAAAAGTTTTGACGCGTGTCACAGGGACACTTGTAAAACCGATTGTTCAGATTAAGCTCGTTTCGGTCTAAAACAGCTTGTTTCGCTGTATTAAGCAAGAATACGTGCTTTTCGCGCAGTTACAAGAGAAAAAGTTTTGACGCGTGTCACAGGGACACTTGTAAAACCGATGTGTTCAGATCTAGCTGGTTTTGGTGTAAAACAGCTTGTTTCGTTGTATTAAGCACAAATACATGCTTTTCGCGCAGTTATAAGAGAAAAAGTTTAGACGCGTATCACAGGAACACTTGTAAAACCGATGTGTTGTGATTTAGCTCGTTTCGGTCTAAAACAGCTTGTTTCGCTGTATTAAGCAAGAATACATGCTTTTCGCGCAGTTATAAGAGAAAAAGTTTTGACGCGTGTCACAGGGACACTTGTAAAACCGATGTGTTCAGATTTAGCACGTTTCGGTCTAAAACAGCTTGTTTCGCTGTATTAAGCAAGAATACGTGCTTTTCGCGCAGTTACAAGAGAAAAAGTTTTGACGCGTGTCACAGGGACACTTGTAAAATCGATGTGTTCAGATCTAGCTCGTTTTGGTGTAAAACAGCTTGTTTCGTTGTATTAAGCACGAATACATGCTTTTCGCGCAGTTATAAAAGAAAAAGTTTAGACGCGTATCAGAGGAACACTTGTAAAACCGATGTGTTGTGATTTAGCTCGTTTCGGTCTAAAACAGCTTGTTTCGCTGTATTAAGCAAGAATACATGCTTTTCGCGCAGTTATAAGAGAAAAAGTTTTGACGCGTGTCACAGGGACACTTGTAAAACCGATGTGTTCAGATTTAGCTCGTTTCGGTGTAAAACAGCTTGTTTCGTCGTATTAATCACGAATACATGCTTTTCGCGCAGTTATAAGAGAAAAAGTTTAGACGCGTATCAGAGGAACACTTGTAAAACCGATGTGTTCAGATTTAGCTCGCTTCGGTCTAAAACAGCTTGTTTCGTTGTATTAGGCACGAATACATGCTTTTCGCGCAGTTATAAGAGAAAAAGTTTTGAGGCGTATCAGAGGAACACTTGTAAAAGCGATGTGTTGTGATTTAGCTCGTTTCGGTCTAAAACAGCTTGTTTCGCTGTATTAAGCAAGAATACATGCTTTTCGCGCAGTTATAAGAGAAAAAGTTTTGACGAGTATCACGTGGATACTTGTAAAACCGATGCGTTCAGATACAGCTCGTTTCGGTCTAAAACAGCTTGATTCGTTGTATTAAGCACGAATACATGCTTTTCGCGCAGTTATAAGAGAAAAAGTTGACGAGTATCACCTGAATACTTGTAAAACCGATGCGTTCAGATACAGCTCGTTTCGGTCTAAAACAGCTTGTTTCGTTTTATTAAGCACGAATACATGCTTTTCGCGCAGTTATGAGAAAAAGTTTTGACGCGTATCAGAGGAACACTTGTAAAACCGATGTGTTGTGATTTAACTCGTTTCGGTCTAAAACAGCTTGTTTCGCTGTATTAAGCAAGAATACATGCTTTTCGCGCAGGTATAAGAGAAAAAGTTTTAAAGGCATGTCACAAGGACACTTGTAAAACCGATGTGTTCAGATTTACCTCGTTTCGGTCTAAAACAGCTTGTTTCGTTAGACTAAGCAGGAATACGTGCTTTTCGCGCAGTTATAAGAGAAAAAAAGTTTTGACGCGTATCAGAGGAACACTTGTAAAACCGATGTGTTGTGATTTAGCTCGTTTCGGTCTAAAACAGCTTGTTTCGCTGTATTAAGCAAGAATACGTGCTTTTCGCGCATTTATAAGAGAAAAAGTTTTGACGCGTGTCACAGGGACACTTGTAAAACCGATGTGTTGTGATTTAGCTCGTTTTGGTCTAAAACAGCTTGTTTCGCTGTATTAAGCAAGAATACATGCTTTTCGCGCAGTTATAAGAGAAAAAGTTTTGACGCGTGTCACAGGAACACTTGTAAAACCGATGTGTTCAGATTTAGCTCGTTTCGGTCTAAAACAGCTTGTTTCGTCGTATTAAGCACGAATGCATGCTTTTCGCGCAGTTATAAGAGAAAAAAAGTTTTGACGCGTATCAGAGGAACACTTGTAAAACCGATGTGTTGTGATTTAACTCGTTTCGGTCTAAAACAGCTTGTTTCGTTGTATTAAGCACGAATACATGCTTTTCGCGCAGTTATAAGAGAAAAAGTTTAGACGCGTATCAGAGGAACACTTGTAAAACCGATGTGTTGTGATTTAGCTCGTTTCGGTCTAAAACAGCTTGTTTCGTTGTATTAAGCAAGAATACATGCTTTTCGCGCAGTTATAAGAGAAAAAGTTTTAAAGGCGTGTCACAGGGACACTAGTAAAACCGATGTGTTCAGATTTAGCTCGTTTCGATCTAAAACAGTTTGTTTCGCTGTATTAAGCACGAATACATGCTTTTCGCGCAGGTATAAGAGAAAAAGTTTTGACGCGTGTCACAGGGACACTTGTAAAACCAATGTGTTCAGATTTAGCTCGTTTCGGTCTAAAACAGCTTGTTTCGCTGTATTAAGCAAGAATACGTGCTTTTCGCGCAGTTACAAGAGAAAAAGTTTTGACACGTGTCACAGAGACACTTGTAAAACCGGTGTGTTCAGATCTAGCTCGTTTTGGTGTAAAACAGCTTGTTTCGTTGTATTAAGCACGAATACATGCTTTTCGCGCAGTTATAAGAGAAAAAGTTTTGACGCGTATCAGAGGAACACTTGTAAAACCGATGTGTTCAGATTTAGCTCGTTTCGGTCTAAAACAGCTTGTTTCGTTGTATTAGGCACGAATACATGCTTTTCGCGCAGTTATAAGAGAAAAGTTTTGAGGCGTATCAGAGGAACACTTGTAAAAGCGATGTGTTGTGATTTAGCTCGTTTCGGTCTAAAACAGCTTGTTTCGCTGTATTAAGCAAGAATACATGCTTTTCGCGCAGTTATAAGAGAAAAAGTTTTGACGAGTATCACGTGGATACTTGTAAAACCGATGCGTTCAGATACAGCTCGTTTCGGTCTAAAACAGCTTGATTCGTTGTATTAAGCACGAATACATGCTTTTCGCGCAGTGAAAAAGTTGACGAGTATCACCTGAATACTTGTAAAACCGATGCGTTCAGATACAGCTCGTTTCGGTCTAAAACAGCTTGTTTCGTTTTATTAAGCACGAATACATGCTTTTCGCGCAGTTATGAGAAAAAGTTTTGACGCGTATCAGAGGAACACTTGTAAAACCGATGTGTTGTGATTTAACTCGTTTCGGTCTAAAACAGCTTGTTTCGCTGTATTAAGCAAGAATACATGCTTTTCGCGCAGGTATAAGAGAAAAAGTTTTAAAGGCATGTCACAAGGACACTTGTAAAACCGATGTGTTCAGATTTACCTCGTTTCGGTCTAAAACAGCTTGTTTCGTTAGACTAAGCAGGAATACGTGCTTTTCGCGCAGTTATAAGAGAAAAAAAGTTTTGACGCGTATCAGAGGAACACTTGTAAAACCGATGTGTTGTGATTTAGCTCGTTTCGGTCTAAAACAGCTTGTTTCGCTGTATTAAGCAAGAATACGTGCTTTTCGCGCATTTATAAGAGAAAAAGTTTTGACGCGTGTCACAGGGACTCTTGTAAAACCGATGTGTTGTGATTTAACTCGTTTTGGTCTAAAACAGCTTGTTTCGCTGTATTAAGCAAGAATACGTGCTTTTCGCGCAGTTATAAGAGAAAAAGTTTTGACGCGTGTCACAGGAACACTTGTAAAACCGATGTGTTCAGATTTAGCTCGTTTCGGTCTAAAACAGCTTGTTTCGTCGTATTAAGCACGAATACATGCTTTTCGCGCAGTTATAAGAGAAAAAAGTTTTGACGCGTATCAGAGGAACACTTGTAAAACCGATGTGTTGTGATTTAACTCGTTTCGGTCTAAAACAGCTTGTTTCGTTGTATTAAGCACGAATACATGCTTTTCGCGCAGTTATAAGAGAAAAAGTTTAGACGCGTATCAGAGGAACACTTGTAAAACCGATGTGTTGTGATTTAGCTCGTTTCGGTCTAAAACAGCTTGTTTCGTTGTATTAAGCAAGAATACATGCTTTTCGCGCAGTTATAAGAGAAAAAGTTTTAAAGGCGTGTCACAGGGACACTAGTAAAACCGATGTGTTCAGATTTAGCTCGTTTCGATCTAAAACAGTTTGTTTCGCTGTATTAAGCACGAATACATGCTTTTCGCGCAGGTATAAGAGAAAAAGTTTTGACGCGTGTCACAGGGACACTTGTAAAACCAATGTGTTCAGATTTAGCTCGTTTCGGTCTAAAACAGCTTGTTTCGCTGTATTAAGCAAGAATACGTGCTTTTCGCGCAGTTACAAGAGAAAAAGTTTTGACACGTGTCACAGAGACACTTGTAAAACCGGTGTGTTCAGATCTAGCTCGTTTTGGTGTAAAACAGCTTGTTTCGTTGTATTAAGCACGAATACATGCTTTTCGCGCAGTTATAAGAGAAAAAGTTTAGACGCGTATCAGAGGAACACGTGTAAAACCGATGTGTTGTGATTTAGCTCGTTTCGGTCTAAAACAGCTTGTTTCGTTGTATTAAGCAAAAATACATGCTTTTCGCGCAGTTATAAGAGAAAAAGTTTTGACGCGTATCAGAGGAACACTTGTAAAACCGATGTGTTGTGATTTAGCTCGTTTCGGTCTAAAACAGCTTGTTTCGCTGTATTAAGCAAGAATACATGCTTTTCGCGCAGTTATAAGAGAAAAAGTTTTAACGCGTGTCACAGGGACACTTGTGAAACCGATGTGTTCAGATTTACCTCGTTTCGGTCTAAAACAGCTTGTTTCGTTGAACTAAGCACGAATACATGCTTTTCGCGCAGTTATAAGAGAAAAAGTTTTGACGCGTATCAGAAGAACACTTGTAAAACCGATGTGTTGTGATTTAGCTCGTTTCGGTCTAAAACAGCTTGTTTCGTTGAACTAAGCAAGAATACATGCTTTTCGCACAGTTATAAGAGAAAAAAGTTTTGACGCGTATCAGAGGAACACTTGTAAAACCGATGTGTTGTGATTTAGCTCGTTTTGGTCTAAAACAGCTTGTTTCGCTGTATTAAGCAAGAATGCATGCTTTTCGCGCAGTTATAAGAGAAAAAGTTTTGACGCGTGTCACAGGAACACTTGTAAAACCGATGTGTTCAGATTTAGCTCGTTTCGGTCTAAAACAGCTTGTTTCGTCGTATTAAGCACGAATACATGCTTTTCGCGCAGTTATAAGAGAAAAAAAGTTTTCACGCGTATCAGAGGAACACTTGTAAAACCGATGTGTTGTGATTTAACTCGTTTCGGTCTAAAACAGCTTGTTTCGTTGTATTAAGCAAGAATACATGCTTTTCGCGCAGTTATAAGAGAAAAAGTTTTGACGCGTATCAGAGGAACACTTGTAAAACCGATGTGTTGTGATTTAGCTCGTTTCGGTCTAAAACAGCTTGTTTCGCTGTATTAAGCAAGAATACATGCTTTTCGCGCAGTTATAAGAGAAAAAGTTTTGACGCGTGTCACAGGGACACTTGTAAAACCGATGTGTTCATATTTAGCTCGTTTCGGTCTAAAACAGCTTGTTTCGTTGTATTAAGCAAGAATACATGCTTTTCGCGCAGTTATAAGAGAAAAAGTTTTAACGCGTGTCACAGGGACACTTGTGAAACCGATGTGTTCAGATTTACCTCGTTTCGGTCTAAAACAGCTTGTTTCGTTGAACTAAGCACGAATACATGCTTTTCGCGCAGTTATAAGAGAAAAAGTTTTGACACGTATCAGAGGAACACTTGTAAAACCGATGTGTTGTGATTTAGCTAGTTTCGGTCTAAAACAGCTTGTTTCGCTGTATTAAGCAAGAATACATGCTTTTCGCGCAGTTATAAGAGAAAAAGTTTTGACGCGTATCAGAGGAACACTTGTAAAACCGATGTGTTGTGATTTAGCTCGTTTTGGTCTAAAACAGCTTGTTTCGCTGTATTAAGCAAGAATACATGCTTTTCGCGCAGTTATAAGAGAAAAAGTTTTGACGCGTGTCACAGGAACACTTGTAAAACCGATGTGTTCAGATTTAGCTCGTTTCGGTCTAAAACAGCTTGTTTCGTCGTATTAAGCACGAATACATGCTTTTCGCGCAGTTATAAGAGAAAAAAAGTTTTCACGCGTATCAGAGGAACACTTGTAAAACCGATGTGTTGTGATTTAACTCGTTTCGGTCTAAAACAGCTTGTTTCGTTGTATTAAGCAAGAATACATGCTTTTCGCGCAGTTATAAGAGAAAAAGTTTTGACGCGTATCAGAGGAACACTTGTAAAACCGATGTGTTGTGATTTAGCTCGTTTCGGTCTAAAACAGCTTGTTTCGCTGTATTAAGCAAGAATACATGCTTTTCGCGCAGTTATAAGAGAAAAAGTTTTGACGCGTGTCACAGGGACACTTGTAAAACCGATGTGTTCAGATTTAGCTCGTTTCGGTCTAAAACAGCTTGTTTCGTTGTATTAAGCAAGAATACATGCTTTTCGCGCAGTTATAAGAGAAAAAGTTGAGACGCGTATCAGAGGAACACTTGTACAACCGATGTGTTGTGAGTTAGCTCGTTTCGGTCTAAAACAGCTTGTTTCGTTGTATTAAGCAAGAATACATGCTTTTCGCGCAGTTATAAGAGAAAAAGTTTTAAAGGCGTGTCACAGGGACACTAGTAAAACCGATGTGTTCAGATTTAGCTCGTTTCGATCTAAAACAGCTTGTTTCGCTGTATTAAGCACGAATACATGCTTTTCGCGCAGGTATAAGAGAAAAAGTTTTGACGCGTGTCACAGGGACACTTGTAAAACCGATTGTTCAGATTAAGCTCGTTTCGGTCTAAAACAGCTTGTTTCGCTGTATTAAGCAAGAATACGTGCTTTTCGCGCAGTTACAAGAGAAAAAGTTTTGACGCGTGTCACAGGGACACTTGTAAAACCGATGTGTTCAGATCTAGCTGGTTTTGGTGTAAAACAGCTTGTTTCGTTGTATTAAGCACAAATACATGCTTTTCGCGCAGTTATAAGAGAAAAAGTTTAGACGCGTATCACAGGAACACTTGTAAAACCGATGTGTTGTGATTTAGCTCGTTTCGGTCTAAAACAGCTTGTTTCGCTGTATTAAGCAAGAATACATGCTTTTCGCGCAGTTATAAGAGAAAAAGTTTTGACGCGTGTCACAGGGACACTTGTAAAACCGATGTGTTCAGATTTAGCACGTTTCGGTCTAAAACAGCTTGTTTCGCTGTATTAAGCAAGAATACGTGCTTTTCGCGCAGTTACAAGAGAAAAAGTTTTGACGCGTGTCACAGGGACACTTGTAAAATCGATGTGTTCAGATCTAGCTCGTTTTGGTGTAAAACAGCTTGTTTCGTTGTATTAAGCACGAATACATGCTTTTCGCGCAGTTATAAAAGAAAAAGTTTAGACGCGTATCAGAGGAACACTTGTAAAACCGATGTGTTGTGATTTAGCTCGTTTCGGTCTAAAACAGCTTGTTTCGTTGTATTAAGCAAGAATACATGCTTTTCGCGCAGTTATAAGAGAAAAAGTTTTGACACGTATCAGAGGAACACTTGTAAAACCGATGTGTTGTGATTTAGCTAGTTTCGGTCTAAAACAGCTTGTTTCGCTGTATTAAGCAAGAATACATGCTTTTCGCGCAGTTATAAGAGAAAAAGTTTTGACGCGTGTCACAGGGACACTTGTAAAACCGATGTGTTCAGATTTACCTCGTTTTGGTGTAAAACAGCTTGTTTCGTTGTATTAAGCACGAATACATGCTTTTCGCGCAGTTATAAAAGAAAAAGTTTAGACGCGTATCAGAGGAACACTTGTAAAACCGATGTGTTGTGATTTAGCTCGTTTCGGTCTAAAACAGCTTGTTTCGTTGTATTAAGCAAGAATACATGCTTTTCGCGCAGTTATAAGAGAAAAAGTTTTGACACGTATCAGAGGAACACTTGTAAAACCGATGTGTTGTGATTTAGCTAGTTTCGGTCTAAAACAGCTTGTTTCGCTGTATTAAGCAAGAATACATGCTTTTCGCGCAGTTATAAGAGAAAAAGTTTAGACGCGTATCAGAGGAACACTTGTAAAACCGATGTGTTGTGATTTAGCTCGTTTCGGTCTAAAACAGCTTGTTTCGTTGTATTAAGCAAGAATACATGCTTTTCGCGCAGTTATAAGAGAAAAAGTTTTGACGCGTGTCACAGGAACACTTGTAAAACCGATGTGTTCAGATTTAGCTCGTTTCGATCTAAAACAGTTTGTTTCGCTGTATTAAGCACGAATACATGCTTTTCGCGCAGGTATAAGAGAAAAAGTTTTGACGCGTGTCACAGGGACACTTGTAAAACCAATGTGTTCAGATTTAGCTCGTTTCGGTCTAAAACAGCTTGTTTCGCTGTATTAAGCAAGAATACGTGCTTTTCGCGCAGTTACAAGAGAAAAAGTTTTGACACGTGTCACAGAGACACTTGTAAAACCGGTGTGTTCAGATCTAGCTCGTTTTGGTGTAAAACAGCTTGTTTCGTTGTATTAAGCACGAATACATGCTTTTCGCGCAGTTATAAGAGAAAAAGTTTAGACGCGTATCAGAGGAACACGTGTAAAACCGATGTGTTGTGATTTAGCTCGTTTCGGTCTAAAACAGCTTGTTTCGTTGTATTAAGCAAGAATACATGCTTTTCGCGCAGTTATAAGAGAAAAAGTTTTGACGCGTATCAGAGGAACACTTGTAAAACCGATGTGTTGTGATTTAGCTCGTTTCGGTCTAAAACAGCTTGTTTCGCTGTATTAAGCAAGAATACATGCTTTTCGCGCAGTTATAAGAGAAAAAGTTTTAACGCGTGTCACAGGGACACTTGTGAAACCGATGTGTTCAGATTTAGCTCGTTTCGGTCTAAAACAGCTTGTTTCGTCGTATTAAGCACGAATACATGCTTTTCGCGCAGTTATAAGAGAAAAAAAGTTTTCACGCGTATCAGAGGAACACTTGTAAAACCGATGTGTTGTGATTTAACTCGTTTCGGTCTAAAACAGCTTGTTTCGTTGTATTAAGCAAGAATACATGCTTTTCGCGCAGTTATAAGAGAAAAAGTTTTGACGCGTATCAGAGGAACACTTGTAAAACCGATGTGTTGTGATTTAGCTCGTTTCGGTCTAAAACAGCTTGTTTCGCTGTATTAAGCAAGAATACATGCTTTTCGCGCAGTTATAAGAGAAAAAGTTTTGACGCTTGTCACAGGGACACTTGTAAAACCGATGTGTTTAGATTTACCTCGTTTCGATCTAAAACAGCTTGTTTCGTTGTATTAAGCAAGAATACATGCTTTTCGCGCAGTTATAAGAGAAAAAGTTTAGACGCGTATCAGAGGAACACTTGTACAACCGATGTGTTGTGAGTTAGCTCGTTTCGGTCTAAAACAGCTTGTTTCGTTGTATTAAGCAAGAATACATGCTTTTCGCGCAGTTATAAGAAAAAAAGTTTTAAAGGCGTGTCACAGGGACACTAGTAAAACCGATGTGTTCAGATTTAGCTCGTTTCGATCTAAAACAGCTTGTTTCGCTGTATTAAGCACGAATACATGCTTTTCGCGCAGGTATAAGAGAAAAAGTTTTGACGCGTGTCACAGGGACACTTGTAAAACCGATGTGTTCAGATTAAGCTCGTTTCGGTCTAAAACAGCTTGTTTCGCTGTATTAAGCAAGAATACGTGCTTTTCGCGCAGTTACAAGAGAAAAAGTTTTGACGCGTGTCACAGGGACACTTGTAAAACCGATGTGTTCAGATCTAGCTGGTTTTGGTGTAAAACAGCTTGTTTCGTTGTATTAAGCACAAATACATGCTTTTCGCGCAGTTATAAGAGAAAAAGTTTAGACGCGTATCACAGGAACACTTGTAAAACCGATGTGTTGTGATTTAGCTCGTTTCGGTCTAAAACAGCTTGTTTCGCTGTATTAAGCAAGAATACATGCTTTTCGCGCAGTTATAAGAGAAAAAGTTTCGACGCGTGTCACAGGGACACTTGTAAAACCGATGTGTTCAGATTTAGCACGTTTCGGTCTAAAACAGCTTGTTTCGCTGTATTAAGCAAGAATACGTGCTTTTCTCGCAGTTACAAGAGAAAAAGTTTTGACGCGTGTCACAGGGACACTTGTAAAATCGATGTGTTCAGATCTAGCTCGTTTTGGTGTAAAACAGCTTGTTTCGTTGTATTAAGCACGAATACATGCTTTTCGCGCAGTTATAAAAGAAAAAGTTTAGACGCGTATCAGAGGAACACTTGTAAAACCGATGTGTTGTGATTTAGCTCGTTTCGGTCTAAAACAGCTTGTTTCGTTGTATTAAGCAAGAATACATGCTTTTCGCGCAGTTATAAGAGAAAAAGTTTTGACACGTATCAGAGGAACACTTGTAAAACCGATGTGTTGTGATTTAGCTAGTTTCGGTCTAAAACAGCTTGTTTCGCTGTATTAAGCAAGAATACATGCTTTTCGCGCAGTTATAAGAGAAAAAGTTTTGACGCGTGTCACAGGGACACTTGTAAAACCGATGTGTTCAGATTTACCTCGTTTCGGTCTAAAACAGCTTGTTTCTTTGTATTAAGCAAGAATACATGTTTTCGCGCAGTTATAAGAGAAAAAAATTTGACGCGTATCAGAGGAACACTTGTAAAGCCGATGTGTTGTGATTTAGCTCGTTTCGGTCTAAAACAGCTTGTTTCGCTGTATTAAGCACGAATACATGCTTTTCGAACAGTTTTAAGAGAAAAAGTTTAGACGCGTATCAGAGGAACACTTGTAAAACCGATGTGTTGTGATTTAGCTCGTTCCGGTCTAAAACAGCTTGTTTCGTTGTATTAGGCAAGAATACATGCTTTTCGCGCAGTTATAAGAGAAAAAGTTTTAAAGGCGTGTCACAGGGACACTAGTAAAACCGATGTGTTCAGATTTAGCTCATTTCGGTCTAAAACAGCTTGTTTCGCTGTATTAAGCACGAATACATGCTTTTCGCGCAGGTATAAGAGAAAAAGTTTTGACGCGTGTCACAGGGACACTTGTAAAACCGATGTGTTCAGATTTAGCTCGTTTCGGTCTAAAACAGCTTGTTTCGCTGTATTAGCAAGAATACGTGCTTTTCGCGCAGTTACAAGAGAAAAAGTTTTGACGCGTGTCACAGGGACACTTGTAAAACCGATGTGTTCAGATCTAGCTCGTTTTGGTGTAAAACACCTTGTTTCGTTGTATTAAGCACGAATACATGCTTTTCGCGCAGTTAGAAAGAGAAAAAGTTTAGACGCGTATCAGAGGAACACTTGTAAAACCGATGTGTTGTGATTTAGCTCGTTTCGGTCTAAAACAGCTTGTTTCGCTGTATTAAGCAAAAATACATGCTTTTCGCGCAGTTATAAGAGAAAAAGTTTTGACGCGTGTCACAGGAACACTTGTAAAACCGATGTGTTCAGATTTAGCTCGTTTCGGTCTAAAACAGCTTGTTTCGTCGTATTAAGCACGAATACATGCTTTTCGCGCAGTTATAAGAGAAAAAAAGTTTTCACGCGTATCAGAGGAACACTTGTAAAACCGATGTGTTGTGATTTAACTCGTTTCGGTCTAAAACAGCTTGTTTCGTTGTATTAAGCAAGAATACATGCTTTTCGCGCAGTTATAAGAGAAAAAGTTTTGACGCGTATCAGAGGAACACTTGTAAAACCGATGTGTTGTGATTTAGCTCGTTTCGGTCTAAAACAGCTTGTTTCGCTGTATTAAGCAAGAATACATGCTTTTCGCGCAGTTATAAGAGAAAAAGTTTTGACGCGTGTCACAGGGACACTTGTAAAACCGATGTGTTCAGATTTACCTCGTTTCGGTCTAAAACAGCTTGTTTCGTTGTATTAAGCAAGAATACATGCTTTTCGCGCAGTTATAAGAGAAAACGTTTAGACGCGTATCAGAGGAACACTTGTACAACCGATGTGTTGTGAGTTAGCTCGTTTCGGTCTAAAACAGCTTGTTTCGTTGTATTAAGCAAGAATACATGCTTTTCGCGCAGTTATAAGAGAAAAAGTTTTAAAGGCGTGTCACAGGGACACTAGTAAAACCGATGTGTTCAGATTTAGCTCGTTTCGATCTAAAACAGCTTGTTTCGCTGTATTAAGCACGAATACATGCTTTTCGCGCAGGTATAAGAGAAAAACTTTTGACGCGTGTCACAGGGACACTTGTAAAACCGATGTGTTCAGATTGAGCTCGTTTCGGTCTAAAACAGCTTGTTTCGCTGTATTAAGCAAGAATACGTGCTTTTCGCGCAGTTACAAGAGAAAAAGTTTTGACGCGTGTCACAGGGACACTTGTAAAACCGATGTGTTCAGATCTAGCTGGTTTTAAGGTAAAACAGCTTGTTTCGTTGTATTAAGCACAAATACATGCTTTTCGCGCAGTTATAAGAGAAAAAGTTTAGACGCGTATCACAGGAACACTTGTAAAACCGATGTGTTGTGATTTAGCTCGTTTCGGTCTAAAACAGCTTGTTTCGCTGTATTAAGCAAGAATACATGCTTTTCGCGCAGTTATAACAGAAAAAGTTTTGACGCGTGTCACAGGGACACTTGTAAAACCGATGTGTTCAGATTTAGCACGTTTCGGTCTAAAACAGCTTGTTTCGCTGTATTAAGCAAGAATACGTGCTTTTCGCGCAGTTACAAGAGAAAAAGTTTTGACGCGTGTCACAGGGACACTTGTAAAATCGATGTGTTCAGATCTAGCTCGTTTTGGTGTAAAACAGCTTGTTTCGTTGTATTAAGCACGAATACATGCTTTTCGCGCAGTTATAAAAGAAAAAGTTTAGACGCGTATCAGAGGAACACTTGTAAAACCGATGTGTTGTGATTTAGCTCGTTTCGGTCTAAAACAGCTTGTTTCGTTGTATTAAGCAAGAATACATGCTTTTCGCGCAGTTATAAGAGAAAAAGTTTTGACACGTATCAGAGGAACACTTGTAAAACCGATGTGTTGTGATTTAGCTAGTTTCGGTCTAAAACAGCTTGTTTCGCTGTATTAAGCAAGAATACATGCTTTTCGCGCAGTTATAAGAGAAAAAGTTTTGACGCGTGTCACAGGGACACTTGTAAAACCGATGTGTTCAGATTTACCTCGTTTCGGTCTAAAACAGCTTGTTTCTTTGTATTAAGCAAGAATACATGTTTTCGCGCAGTTATAAGAGAAAAAAATTTGACGCGTATCAGAGGAACACTTGTAAAGCCGATGTGTTGTGATTTAGCTCGTTTCGGTCTAAAACAGCTTGTTTCGCTGTATTAAGCATGAATACATGCTTTTCGAACAGTTTTAAGAGAAAAAGTTTAGACGCGTATCAGAGGAACACTTGTAAAACCGATGTGTTGTGATTTAGCTCGTTCCGGTCTAAAACAGCTTGTTTCGTTGTATTAGGCAAGAATACATGCTTTTCGCGCAGTTATAAGAGAAAAAGTTTTAAAGGCGTGTCACAGGGACACTAGTAAAACCGATGTGTTCAGATTTAGCTCATTTCGGTCTAAAACAGCTTGTTTCGCTGTATTAAGCACGAATACATGCTTTTCGCGCAGGTATAAGAGAAAAAGTTTTGACGCGTGTCACAGGGACACTTGTAAAACCGATGTGTTCAGATTTAGCTCGTTTCGGTCTAAAACAGCTTGTTTCGCTGTATTAGCAAGAATACGTGCTTTTCGCGCAGTTACAAGAGAAAAAGTTTTGACGCGTGTCACAGGGACACTTGTAAAACCGATGTGTTCAGATCTAGCTCGTTTTGGTGTAAAACACCTTGTTTCGTTGTATTAAGCACGAATACATGCTTTTCGCGCAGTTAGAAAGAGAAAAAGTTTAGACGCGTATCAGAGGAACACTTGTAAAACCGATGTGTTGTGATTTAGCTCGTTTCGGTCTAAAATAGCTTGTTTCGTTGTATTAAGCAAGAATACATGCTTTTCGCGCAGTTATAAGAGAAAAAGTTTTGACGCGTATCAGAGGAACACTTGTAAAACCGATGTGTTGGGATTTAGCTCGTTTCGGTCTAAAACAGCTTATTTCGCTGTATTAAGCAAGAATACATGCTTTTCGCGCAGTTATAAGAGAAAAAGTTTTGACGCGTGTCACAGGGACACTTGTAAAACCGATGTGTTCAGATTTACCTCGTTTCGGTCTGAAACAGCTTGTTTCGTTGAACTAAGCACGAATACATGCTTTTCGCGCAGTTATAAGAGAAAAAAAGTATTGACGCGTATCAGAGGAAAACTTGTAAAACCGATGTGTTGTGATTTAGCTCGTTTCGGTCTAAAACAGCTTGTTTCGCTGTATTAAGCAAGAATACATGCTTTTCGCGCAGTTATAAGAGAAAAAGTTTTGACGCGTGTCACAGGGACACTTGTAAAACCTATGTGTTCAGATCTAGCTCGTTTTGGTGTAAAACAGCTTGTTTCGTTGTATTAAGCACGAATACATGCTTTTCGCGCAGTTATAGAAGAAAAAGTTTAGACGCGTATCAAAGGAACACTTGTAAAACCGATGTGTTGTGATTTAGCTCGTATCGGTCTAAAACAGCTTGTTTCGTTGTATTAAGCAAGAATACATGCTTTTCGCGCAGTTATAAGAGAAAAAGTTTTGACGCGTATCAGAAGAACACTTGTAAAACCGATGTGTTGTGATTTAGCTCGTTTCGGTCTAAAACAGCTTGTTTCGCTGTATTAAGCTAGAATACATGCTTTTCGCGCAGTTATAAGAGAAAAAGTTTTGACGCGTGTCACAGGGACACTTGTAAAACCGATGTGTTGTGATTTAGCTCGTTTCGGTCTAAAACAGCTTGTTTCGTTGTATTAAGAAAAAATACATGCTTTTCGCGCAGTTATAAGATAAAAAGTTTTGACGCGTATCAGAGGAACACTTGTAAAACCGATGTGTTGTGGTTTAGCTCGTTTCGGTCTAAAACAGCTTGCTTCGCTGTATTAAGCAAGAATACATGCTTTTCGCGCAGTTATAAGAGAAAAAGTTTTGACGCGTGTCACAGGGACACTTGTAAAACCGATGTGTTCAGATTTAGCTCGTTTCGGTTTAAAACAACTTGTTTCGCTGTATTAAGCACGAATACATGCTTTTCGCGCAGGTATAAGAGAAAAAGTTTTGACGCGTGTCACAGGGACACTTGTAAAACCGATGTGTTCAGATTTAGCTCGTTTCGGTCTAAAACAGCTTGTTTCGCTGTATTAAGCAAAAATACGTGCTTTTCGCGCAGTTACAAGAGAAAAAGTTTTGACGCGTGTCACAGGGACACTTGTAAAACCGATGTGTTCAGATCTAGCTCGTTTTGGTGTAAAACAGCTTGTTTCGTTGTATTAAGCACGAATACATGCTTTTCGCGCAGTTATAAGAGAAAAAGTTTAGACGCGTATCAGAGGAACGCGTGTAAAACCGATGTGTTGTGATTTAGCTCGTTTCGGTCTAAAACAGCTTGTTTCGTTGTATTAAGCAAGAATACATGCTTTTCGCGCAGTTATAAGAGAAAAAGTTTTGACGCGTATCAGAGGAACACTTGTAAAACCGATGTGTTGTGATTTAGCTCGTTTCGGTCTAAAACAGCTTGTTTCGCTGTATTAAGCAAGAATACATGCTTTTCGCGCAGTTATAAGAGAAAAAGTTTTGACGCGTTTCACAGGGACACTTGTAAAACCGATGTGTTCAGATTTACCTCGTTTCGGTCTAAAACAGCTTGTTTCGGTGAACTAAGCACGAATACATGCTTTTCGCGCAGTTATAAGAGAAAAAATTTTGACGCGTATCAGAGGAACACTTGTAAAACCGATGTGTTGTGATTTAGCTCGTTTTGGTCTAAAACAGCTTGTTTCGCTGTATTAAGCAAGAATACGTGCTTTTCGCGCAGTTATAAGAGAAAAAGTTTTGACGCGTGTCACAGGGACACTTGTAAAACCGATGTGTTCAGATCTAGCTCGTTTCGGTCTAAAACAGCTTCTTTCGTTGTATTAAGCACGAATACATGCCTTTCGCGCAGTTATAAGAGAAATAGTTTAGACGCGTATCAGAGGAACACTTGTAAAACCGATGTGTTGTGATTTAGCTCGTTTCGGTCTAAAACAGCTTGCTTCGCTGTATTAAGCAAGAATACATGCTTTTCGCGCAGTTATAAGAGAAAAAGTTTTGACGCGTGTCACAGGGACACTTGTAAAACCGATGTGTTCAGATTTAGCTCGTTTCGGTTTAAAACAACTTGTTTCGCTGTATTAAGCACGAATACATGCTTTTCGCGCAGGTATAAGAGAAAAAGTTTTGACGCGTGTCACAGGGACACTTGTAAAACCGATGTGTTCAGATTTAGCTCGTTTCGGTCTAAAACAGCTTGTTTCGCTGTATTAAGCAAAAATACGTGCTTTTCGCGCAGTTACAAGAGAAAAAGTTTTGACGCGTGTCACAGGGACACTTGTAAAACCGATGTGTTCAGATCTAGCTCGTTTTGGTGTAAAACAGCTTGTTTCGTTGTATTAAGCACGAATACATGCTTTTCGCGCAGTTATAAGAGAAAAAGTTTAGACGCGTATCAGAGGAACGCGTGTAAAACCGATGTGTTGTGATTTAGCTCGTTTCGGTCTAAAACAGCTTGTTTCGTTGTATTAAGCAAGAATACATGCTTTTCGCGCAGTTATAAGAGAAAAAGTTTTGACGCGTATCAGAGGAACACTTGTAAAACCGATGTGTTGTGATTTAGCTCGTTTCGGTCTAAAACAGCTTGTTTCGCTGTATTAGGCAAGAATACATGCTTTTCGCGCAGTTATAAGAGAAAAAGTTTTGACGCGTTTCACAGGGACACTTGTAAAACCGATGTGTTCAGATTTACCTCGTTTCGGTCTAAAACAGCTTGTTTCGGTGAACTAAGCACGAATACATGCTTTTCGCGCAGTTATAAGAGAAAAAATTTTGACGCGTATCAGAGGAACACTTGTAAAACCGATGTGTTGTGATTTAGCTCGTTTTGGTCTAAAACAGCTTGTTTCGCTGTATTAAGCAAGAATACGTGCTTTTCGCGCAGTTATAAGAGAAAAAGTTTTGACGCGTGTCACAGGGACACTTGTAAAACCGATGTGTTCAGATCTAGCTCGTTTCGGTCTAAAACAGCTTCTTTCGTTGTATTAAGCACGAATACATGCCTTTCGCGCAGTTATAAGAGAAATAGTTTAGACGCGTATCAGAGGAACACTTGTAAAACCGATGTGTTGTGATTTAGCTCGTTTCGGTCTAAAACAGCTTGTTTCGCTGTATTAAGCAAGAATACATGCTTTTCGCGCAGTTATAAGAGAAAAAGTTTTGACGCGTGTCACAGGGACACTTGTAAAACCGATGTGTTCAGATTTACCTCGTTTCGGTCTAAAACAGCTTGTTTCGTTGAACTAAGCACGAATACATGCTTTTCGCGCAGTTATAAGAGAAAAAAGTTTTGACGCGTATCAGAGGAACACTTGTAAAACCGATGTGTTGTGATTTAACTCGTTTCGGTCTAAAACAGCTTGTTTCGTTGTATTAGGCAAGAATACATGCTTTTCGCGCAGTTATAAGAGAAAAAGTTTTGACGCGTATCAGAGGAACACTTGTAAAACCGATGTGTTGTGATTTAGCTGGTTTCGGTCTAAAACAGCTTGTTTCGCTGTATTAAGCAAGAATACATGCTTTTCGCGCAGTTATAAGAGAAAAAGTTTTGACGCGTGTCACAGGGACACTTGTAAAACCGATGTGTTCAGATTTAGCTCGTTTCGGTCTAAAACAGCTTGTTTCGTTGTATTAAGCACGAATACATGCTTTTCGCGCAGGTATAAGAGAAAAAGTTTTGACGGGTGTCACAGGGACACTTGTAAAACCGATGTGTTCAGATTTAGCTCGTTTCGGTCTAAAACAGCTTGTTTCGCTGTATTAAGCAAGAATACGTGCTTTTCGCGCAGTTACAAGAGAAAAAGTTTTGACGCGTGTCACAGGGACACTTGTAAAACCGATGTGTTCAGATCTAGCTCGTTTTGGTGTGAAACAGCTTGTTTCGTTGTATTAAGCACGAATACATGCTTTTCGCGCAGTTATAAGAGAAAAAGTTTAGACGCTTATCAGAGGAACACGTGTAAAACCGATGTGTTGTGATTTAGCTCGTTTCGGTCTAAAACAGCTTGTTTCGTTCTATTAAGCAAGAATACACGCTTTTCGCGCAGTTATAGGAGAAAAAGTTTTGACGCGTATCAGAGGAACACTTGTAAAACCAATGTGTTGTTATTTAGCTCGTTTCGGTCTAAAACAGCTTGTTTCGCTGTATTAAGCAAGAATACATGCTTTTCGCGCAGTTATAAGAGAAAAAGTTTTGACGCGTGTCACAGGGACACTTGTAAAACCGACGTGTTCAGATTTACCTCGTTTCGGTCTAAAACAGCTTGTTTCGTTGAACTAAGCACGAATACATGCTTTTCGCGCAGTTATAAGAGAAAAAAGTTTTGACGCGTATCAGAGGAACACTTGTAAAACCGATGTGTTGGGATTTAGCTCGTTTCGGTCTAAAACAGCTTATTTCGCTGTATTAAGCAAGAATACATGCTTTTCGCGCAGTTATAAGAGAAAAAGTTTTGACGCGTGTCACAGGGACACTTGTAAAACCGATGTGTTCAGATTTACCTCGTTTCGGTCTGAAACAGCTTGTTTCGTTGAACTAAGCACGAATACATGCTTTTCGCGCAGTTATAAGAGAAAAAAGTATTGACGCGTATCAGAGGAAAACTTGTAAAACCGATGTGTTGTGATTTAGCTCGTTTCGGTCTAAAACAGCTTGTTTCGCTGTATTAAGCAAGAATACATGCTTTTCGCGCAGTTATAAGAGAAAAAGTTTTGACGCGTGTCAAAGGGACACTTGTAAAACCTATGTGTTCAGATCTAGCTCGTTTTGGTGTAAAACAGCTTGTTTCGTTGTATTAAGCACGAATACATGCTTTTCGCGCAGTTATAGAAGAAAAAGTTTAGACGCGTATCAAAGGAACACTTGTAAAACCGATGTGTTGTGATTTAGCTCGTATCGGTCTAAAACAGCTTGTTTCGTTGTATTAAGCAAGAATACATGCTTTTCGCGCAGTTATAAGAGAAAAAGTTTTGACGCGTATCAGAAGAACACTTGTAAAACCGATGTGTTGTGATTTAGCTCGTTTCGGTCTAAAACAGCTTGTTTCGCTGTATTAAGCTAGAATACATGCTTTTCGCGCAGTTATAAGAGAAAAAGTTTTGACGCGTGTCACAGGGACACTTGTAAAACCGATGTGTTGTGATTTAGCTCGTTTCGGTCTAAAACAGCTTGTTTCGTTGTATTAGGAAAAAATACATGCTTTTCGCGCAGTTATAAGAGAAAAAGTTTTGACGCGTATCAGAGGAACACTTGTAAAACCGATGTGTTGTGGTTTAGCTCGTTTCGGTCTAAAACAGCTTGCTTCGCTGTATTAAGCAAGAATACATGCTTTTCGCGCAGTTATAAGAGAAAAAGTTTTGACGCGTGTCACAGGGACACTTGTAAAACCGATGTGTTCAGATTTAGCTCGTTTCGGTTTAAAACAACTTGTTTCGCTGTATTAAGCACGAATACATGCTTTTCGCGCAGGTATAAGAGAAAAAGTTTTGACGCGTGTCACAGGGACACTTGTAAAACCGATGTGTTCAGATTTAGCTCGTTTCGGTCTAAAACAGCTTGTTTCGCTGTATTAAGCAAAAATACGTGCTTTTCGCGCAGTTACAAGAGAAAAAGTTTTGACGCGTGTCACAGGGACACTTGTAAAACCGATGTGTTCAGATCTAGCTCGTTTTGGTGTAAAACAGCTTGTTTCGTTGTATTAAGCACGAATACATGCTTTTCGCGCAGTTATAAGAGAAAAAGTTTAGACGCGTATCAGAGGAACGCGTGTAAAACCGATGTGTTGTGATTTAGCTCGTTTCGGTCTAAAACAGCTTGTTTCGTTGTATTAAGCAAGAATACATGCTTTTCGCGCAGTTATAAGAGAAAAAGTTTTGACGCGTATCAGAGGAACACTTGTAAAACCGATGTGTTGTGATTTAGCTCGTTTCGGTCTAAAACAGCTTGTTTCGCTGTATTAAGCAAGAATACATGCTTTTCGCGCAGTTATAAGAGAAAAAGTTTTGACGCGTTTCACAGGGACACTTGTAAAACCGATGTGTTCAGATTTACCTCGTTTCGGTCTAAAACAGCTTGTTTCGGTGAACTAAGCACGAATACATGCTTTTCGCGCAGTTAAAAGAGAAAAAATTTTGACGCGTATCAGAGGAACACTTGTAAAACCGATGTGTTGTGATTTAGCTCGTTTTGGTCTAAAACAGCTTGTTTCGCTGTATTAAGCAAGAATACGTGCTTTTCGCGCAGTTATAAGAGAAAAAGTTTTGACGCGTGTCACAGGGACACTTGTAAAACCGATGTGTTCAGATCTAGCTCGTTTCGGTCTAAAACAGCTTCTTTCGTTGTATTAAGCACGAATACATGCCTTTCGCGCAGTTATAAGAGAAATAGTTTAGACGCGTGTCACAGGGACACTTGTAAAACCGATGTGTTCAGATCTAGCTCGTTTTGGTGTGAAACAGCTTGTTTCGTTGTATTAAGCACGAATACATGCTTTTCGCGCAGTTATAAGAGAAAAAGTTTAGACGCTTATCAGAGGAACACGTGTAAAACCGATGTGTTGTGATTTAGCTCGTTTCGGTCTAAAACAGCTTGTTTCGTTGTATTAAGCAAGAATACACGCTTTTCGCGCAGTTATAGGAGAAAAAGTTTTGACGCGTATCAGAGGAACACTTGTAAAACCAATGTGTTGTGATTTAGCTCGTTTCGGTCTAAAACAGCTTGTTTCGCTGTATTAAGCAAGAATACATGCTTTTCGCGCAGTTATAAGAGAAAAAGTTTTGACGCGTGTCACAGGGACACTTGTAAAACCGACGTGTTCAGATTTACCTCGTTTCGGTCTAAAACAGCTTGTTTCGTTGAACTAAGCACGAATACATGCTTTTCGCGCAGTTATAAGAGAAAAAAGTTTTGACGCGTATCAGAGGAACACTTGTAAAACCGATGTGTTGGGATTTAGCTCGTTTCGGTCTAAAACAGCTTATTTCGCTGTATTAAGCAAGAATACATGCTTTTCGCGCAGTTATAAGAGAAAAAGTTTTGACGCGTGTCACAGGGACACTTGTAAAACCGATGTGTTCAGATTTACCTCGTTTCGGTCTGAAACAGCTTGTTTCGTTGAACTAAGCACGAATACATGCTTTTCGCGCAGTTATAAGAGAAAAAAGTATTGACGCGTATCAGAGGAAAACTTGTAAAACCGATGTGTTGTGATTTAGCTCGTTTCGGTCTAAAACAGCTTGTTTCGCTGTATTAAGCAAGAATACATGCTTTTCGCGCAGTTATAAGAGAAAAAGTTTTGACGCGTGTCACAGGGACACTTGTAAAACCTATGTGTTCAGATCTAGCTCGTTTTGGTGTAAAACAGCTTGTTTCGTTGTATTAAGCACGAATACATGCTTTTCGCGCAGTTATAGAAGAAAAAGTTTAGACGCGTATCAAAGGAACACTTGTAAAACCGATGTGTTGTGATTTAGCTCGTATCGGTCTAAAACAGCTTGTTTCGTTGTATTAAGCAAGAATACATGCTTTTCGCGCAGTTATAAGAGAAAAAGTTTTGACGCGTATCAGAAGAACACTTGTAAAACCGATGTGTTGTGATTTAGCTCGTTTCGGTCTAAAACAGCTTGTTTCGCTGTATTAAGCTAGAATACATGCTTTTCGCGCAGTTATAAGAGAAAAAGTTTTGACGCGTGTCACAGGGACACTTGTAAAACCGATGTGTTGTGATTTAGCTCGTTTCGGTCTAAAACAGCTTGTTTCGTTGTATTAAGAAAAAATACATGCTTTTCGCGCAGTTATAAGAGAAAAAGTTTTGACGCGTATCAGAGGAACACTTGTAAAACCGATGTGTTGTGGTTTAGCTCGTTTCGGTCTAAAACAGCTTGCTTCGCTGTATTAAGCAAGAATACATGCTTTTCGCGCAGTTATAAGAGAAAAAGTTTTGACGCGTGTCACAGGGACACTTGTAAAACCGATGTGTTCAGATTTAGCTCGTTTCGGTTTAAAACAACTTGTTTCGCTGTATTAAGCACGAATACATGCTTTTCGCGCAGGTATAAGAGAAAAAGTTTTGACGCGTGTCACAGGGACACTTGTAAAACCGATGTGTTCAGATTTAGCTCGTTTCGGTCTAAAACAGCTTGTTTCGCTGTATTAAGCAAAAATACGTGCTTTTCGCGCAGTTACAAGAGAAAAAGTTTTGACGCGTGTCACAGGGACACTTGTAAAACCGATGTGTTCAGATCTAGCTCGTTTTGGTGTAAAACAGCTTGTTTCGTTGTATTAAGCACGAATACATGCTTTTCGCGCAGTTATAAGAGAAAAAGTTTAGACGCGTATCAGAGGAACGCGTGTAAAACCGATGTGTTGTGATTTAGCTCGTTTCGGTCTAAAACAGCTTGTTTCGTTGTATTAAGCAAGAATACATGCTTTTCGCGCAGTTATAAGAGAAAAAGTTTTGACGCGTATCAGAGGAACACTTGTAAAACCGATGTGTTGTGATTTAGCTCGTTTCGGTCTAAAACAGCTTGTTTCGCTGTATTAAGCAAGAATACATGCTTTTCGCGCAGTTATAAGAGAAAAAGTTTTGACGCGTTTCACAGGGACACTTGTAAAACCGATGTGTTCAGATTTACCTCGTTTCGGTCTAAAACAGCTTGTTTCGGTGAACTAAGCACGAATACATGCTTTTCGCGCAGTTAAAAGAGAAAAAATTTTGACGCGTATCAGAGGAACACTTGTAAAACCGATGTGTTGTGATTTAGCTCGTTTTGGTCTAAAACAGCTTGTTTCGCTGTATTAAGCAAGAATACGTGCTTTTCGCGCAGTTATAAGAGAAAAAGTTTTGACGCGTGTCACAGGGACACTTGTAAAACCGATGTGTTCAGATCTAGCTCGTTTCGGTCTAAAACAGCTTCTTTCGTTGTATTAAGCACGAATACATGCCTTTCGCGCAGTTATAAGAGAAATAGTTTAGACGCGTATCAGAGGAACACTTGTAAAACCGATGTGTTGTGATTTAGCTCGTTTCGGTCTAAAACAGCTTGATTCGCTGTATTAAGCAAGAATACATGCTTTTCGCGCAGTTATAAGAGAAAAAGTTTTGACGCGTGTCACAGGGACACTTGTAAAACCGATGTGTTCAGATATACCTCGTTTCGGTCTAAAACAGCTTGTTTCGTTGAACTAAGCACGAATACATGCTTTTCGCGCAGTTATAAGAGAAAAAAGTTTTGACGCGTATCAGAGGAACACTTGTAAAACCGATGTGTTGTGATTTAACTCGTTTCGGTCTAAAACAGCTTGTTTCGTTGTATTAGGCAAGAATACATGCTTTTCGCGCAGTTATAAGAGAAAAAGTTTTGACGCGTATCAGAGGAACACTTGTAAAACCGATGTGTTGTGATTTAGCTGGTTTCGGTCTAAAACAGCTTGTTTCGCTGTATTAAGCAAGAATACATGCTTTTCGCGCAGTTATAAGAGAAAAAGTTTTGACGCGTGTCACAGGGACACTTGTAAAACCGATGTGTTCAGATTTAGCTCGTTTCGGTCTAAAACAGCTTGTTTCGTTGTATTAAGCACGAATACATGCTTTTCGCGCAGGTATAAGAGAAAAAGTTTTGACGGGTGTCACAGGGACACTTGTAAAACCGATGTGTTCAGATTTAGCTCGTTTCGGTCTAAAACAGCTTGTTTCGCTGTATTAAGCAAGAATACGTGCTTTTCGCGCAGTTACAAGAGAAAAAGTTTTGACGCGTGTCACAGGGACACTTGTAAAACCGATGTGTTCAGATCTAGCTCGTTTTGGTGTGAAACAGCTTGTTTCGTTGTATTAAGCACGAATACATGCTTTTCGCGCAGTTATAAGAGAAAAAGTTTAGACGCTTATCAGAGGAACACGTGTAAAACCGATGTGTTGTGATTTAGCTCGTTTCGGTCTAAAACAGCTTGTTTCGTTGTATTAAGCAAGAATACATGCTTTTCGCGCAGTTATAAGAGAAAAAGTTTTGACGCGTGTCACAGGGACACTTGTAAAACCGACGTGTTCAGATTTACCTCGTTTCGGTCTAAAACAGCTTGTTTCGTTGAACTAAGCACGAATACATGCTTTTCGCGCAGTTATAAGAGAAAAAAGTTTTGACGCGTATCAGAGGAACACTTGTAAAACCGATGTGTTTTGATTTAGCTCGTTTTGGTCTAAAACAGCTTGTTTCGCTGTATTAAGCAAGAATTCGTGCTTTTCGCGCAGTTATAAGAGAAAAAGTTTTGACGCGTGTCACAGGGACACGTAAAACCTATGTGTTCAGATCTAGCTCGTTTCGGTCTAAAACAGCTTCTTTCGTTGTATTAAGCACGAACACATGCCTTTCGCGCAGTTATAAGAGAAAAAGTTTAGACGCGTATCAGAGGAACACTTGTCAAACCGATGTGTTGTGATTTACCCCGTTTTGGTCTAAAACAGCTTGTTTCGTTAGACTAAGCACGAATACATGCTTTTCGCGCAGTTATAAGAGAAAAAGTTTTGACGCGTATCAGAAGAACACTTGTAAAACCGATGTGTTGTGATTTAGCTCGTTTCGGTCTAAAACAGCTTGTTTCGCTGTATTAAGCTAGAATACATGCTTTTCGCGCAGTTATAAGAGAAAAAGTTTTGACGCGTGTCACAGGGATATTTGTAAAACCGATGTGTTGTGATTTAGCTCGTTTCGGTCTAAAACAGCTTGTTTCGTTGTATTAAGCAAAAATACATGCTTTTCGCGCAGTTATAAGAGAAAAAGTTTTGACGCGTATCAGAGGAACACTTGTAAAACCGATGTGTTGTGATTTAGCTCGTTTCGGTCTAAAACAGCTTGCTTCGCTGTATTAAGCAAGAATACATGCTTTTCGCGCAGTTATAAGAGAAAAAGATTTGACGCGTGTCACAGGGACACTTGTAAAACCGATGTGTTCAGATTTAGCTCGTTTCGGTTTAAAACAACTTGTTTCGCTGTATTAAGCACGAATACATGCTTTTCGCGCAGGTATAAGAGAAAAAGTTTTGACGCGTGTCACAGGGACACTTGTAAAACCGATGTGTTCAGATTTAGCTCGTTTCGGTCTAAAACAGCTTGTTTCGCTGTATTAAGCAAAAATACGTGCTTTTCGCGCAGTTACAAGAGAAAAAGTTTTGACGCGTGTCACAGGGACACTTGTAAAACCGATGTGTTCAGATCTAGCTCGTTTTGGTGTAAAACAGCTTGTTTCGTTGTATTAAGCACGAATACATGCTTTTCGCGCAGTTATAAGAGAAAAAGTTTAGACGCGTATCAGAGGAACACGTGTAAAACCGATGTGTTGTGATTTAGCTCGTTTCGGTCTAAAACAGCTTGTTTCGTTGTATTAAGCAAGAATACATGCTTTTCGCGCAGTTATAAGAGAAAAAGTTTTGACGCGTATCAGAGGAACACTTGTAAAACCTATGTGTTGTGATTTAGCTCGTTTCGGTCTAAAACAGCTTGTTTCGCTGTATTAAGCAAGAATACATGCTTTTCGCGCAGTTATAAGAGAAAAAGTTTTGACGCGTTTCACAGGGACACTTGTAAAACCGATGTGTTCAGATTTACCTCGTTTCGGTCTAAAACAGCTTGTTTCGCTGAACTAAGCACGAATACATGCTTTTCGCGCAGTTATAAGAGAAAAAATTTTGACGCGTATCAGAGGAACACTTGTAAAACCGATGTGTTGTGATTTAGCTCTTTTCGGTCTAAAACAGCTTGTTTCGTTGTATTAATCACGAATACATGCTTTTCGCGCAGTTATAAGAGAAAAAGTTTTGACGCGTGTCACAGGGACACTTGTAAAACCGATGTGTTCAGATTTAGCTCGTTTCGGTCTAAAACAGCTTGTTTCGCTGTATTAAGCAAGAATACGTGCTTTTCGCGCAGTTACAAGAGAAAAAGTTTTGACGCGTGTCACAGGGACACTTGTAAAACCGATGTGTTCAGATCTAGCTCGTTTTGGTGTAAAACAGCTTGTTTAGTTGTATTAAGCAAGAATACATGCTTTTCGCGCAGTTATAAGAGAAAAAGTTTTGACGCGTATCAGAGGAACACTTGTAAAACCGATGTGTTGTGATTTAACTCGTTTCGGTCTCAAACAGCTTGTTTCTCTGTATTAAGCAAGAATACATGCTTTTCGCGCAGTTATAAGAGAAAAAGTTTTGACGCGTGTCACAGGGACACTTGTAAAACCGATGTGTTCAGATTTAGCTCGTTTCGGTCTAAAACAGCTTGTTTCGCTGTATTAAGCAAGAATACATGCTTTTCGCGCAGATATAAGAGAAAACAGTTTTGACGCGTATCAGAGGAACACTTGTAAAACCGATGTGTTGTGATTTAGCTCGTTTCGATCTAAAACAGCTTGTTTCGCTGTATTAAGCAAGAATACATGCTTTTCGCGCAGTTATAAGATAAAAAGATTTGACGCGTGTCACAGGGACACTTGTAAAACCGATGTGTTGTGATTTAGCTCGTTTCGGTCTAAAACAGCTTGTTTCGTTGTATTAGGTAAGAATACATGCTTTTCGCGCAGTTATAAGAGAAAACAGTTTTGACGCGTATCAGAGGAACACTTGTAAAACCGATGTGTTGTGATTTAGCTCGTTTCGATCTAAAACAGCTTGTTTCGCTGTATTAAGCAAGAATACATGCTTTTCGCGCAGTTATAAGATAAAAAGATTTGACGCGTGTCACAGGGACACTTGTAAAACCGATGTGTTGTGATTTAGCTCGTTTCGGTCTAAAACAGCTTGTTTCGTTGTATTAGGTAAGAATACATGCTTTTCGCGCAGTTATAAGAGAAAAAGTTTTGACGCGTATCAGAGGAACACTTGTAAAACCGATGTGTTGTGATTTAGCTCGTTTCGGTCTAAAACAGCTTGTTTCGCTGTATTAAGCAAGAATACATGCTTTTCGCGCAGATATAAGAGAAAACAGTTCTGACGCGTATCAGAGGAACACTTGTAAAACCCATGTGTTGTGATTTAGCTCGTTTCGGTCTAAAACAGCTTGTTTCGCTGTATTAAGCACGAATACATGCTTTTCGCGCAGTTATTAGAGAAAAAGTTTTGACGCGTGTCACAGGGACACATGTAAAACCAATGTGTTGTGATTTAGCTCGTTTCGGTCTAAAACAGCTTGTTTCGCTGTATTAAGCAAGAATACATTCTTTTCGCGCAGTTATCAGAGAAAAAGTTTTGACGCGTATCAGAGGAACACTTGTAAAACCAATGTGTTCAGATTTACCTCGTTTCGGTCTAAAACAGCTTGTTTCGTTGAACTAAGCACGAATACATGCTTTTCGCGCAGTTATAAGAGAAAAAAGTTTTGAAGCGTAACAGAGGAACACTTGTAAAACCGATGTGTTGTGATTTAGCTCGTTTCGGTCTAAAACAGCTTGTTTCGTTGTATTAAGCAAGAATACATGCTTTTCGCGCAGTTATAAGAGAAAAAGATTTGACGCGTGTCACAGGGACACTTGTAAAACCGGTGTGTTGTGATTTAGCTCGTTTCGGTCTAAAACAGCTTGTTTCGTTGAACTAAGCACGAATACATGCTTTTCGCGCAGTTATAAGAGAAAAACGTTTTGACGCGTAACAGAGGAACACTTGTAAAACCAATGTGTTGTGATTTAGCTCGTTTCGGTCTAAAACAGCTTGTTTCGTCGTATTAAGCACGAATACATGCTTTTCGCGCAGTTATAAGAGAAAAGGTTTAGACGCGTATCAGAGGAACACTTGTAAAACCGATGTGTTGTGATTTAGCTCGTTTCGGTCTAAAACAGCTTGTTTCGTTGTATTAAGCAAGAATACATGCTTTTCGCGCAGTTATAAGAGAAAAAGTTTTGAGGCGTATCAGAGGAACACTTGTAAAACCGATGTGTTCAGATTTAGCTCGTTTCGGTCTAAAACAGCTTGTTTCGTTGAACTAAGCACGAATACATGCTTTTCGCGCAGTTATAAGAGAAAAAAGTTTTGACGCCTATCAGAGGAACACTTGTAAAACCGATGTGTTGTGATTTAGCTCGTTTCGGTCTAAAACAGCTTGTTTCGCTGTATTAAGCAAGAATACATGCTTTTCGCGCAGTTATAAGAGAAAAAGTTTTGACGCGTGTCACAGGGACACTTGTAAAACCGATGTGTTCAGATTTAGCTCGTTTCGGTCTAAAACAGCTTGTTTCGTCGTATTAATCACGAATACATGCTTTTCGCGCAGTTATAAGAGAAGAAGTTTAGACGCGTATCAGAGGAACACTTGTAAAACCGATGTGTTCAGATTTAGCTCGTTTCGGTCTAAAACAGCTTGTTTCGTTGTATTAGGCACGAATACATGCTTTTCGCGCAGTTATAAGAGAAAAAGTTTAGACGCGTATCAGAGGAACACTTGTAAAACCGATGTGTTGTGATTTAGCTCGTTTCGGTCTAAAACAGCTTGTTTTGTTGTATTAAGCAAGAATACATGCTTTTCGCGCAGGTATAAGAGAAAAAGTTTTGACGCCTGTCACAGGGACACTTGTAAAACCGATGTGTTCAGATTTAGCTCGTTTCGGTCTAAAACAGCTTGTTTCGCTGTATTAAGCAAGAATACGTGCTTTTCGCGCAGTTAGAAGATAAAAAGTTTTGACGCGTGTCACAGGGACACTTGTAAAACCGATGTGTTCAGATCTAGCTCGTTTTGGTGTAAAACAGCTTGTTTCGTTGTATTAAGCACGAATACATGCTTTTTGCGCAGTTATAAGAGAAAAAGTTTAGACGCGTATCAGAGGAACACTTGTAAAACCGATGTGTTGTGATTTAGCTCGTTTCGGTCTAAAACAACTTGTTTCGTTGTATTAGGCAAGAATACATGCTTTTCGCGCAGTTAGAAGATAAAAAGTTTTGACGCGTGTCACAGGGACACTTGTAAAACCGATGTGTTCAGATCTAGCTCGTTTTGGTGTAAAACAGCTTGTTTCGCTGTATTAAGCAAGAATACATTCTTTTCGCGCAGTTATCAGAGAAAAAATGTTTTGACGCGTATCAGAGGAACACTTGTAAAACCAATGTGTTCAGATTTACCTCGTTTCGGTCTAAAACAGCTTGTTTCGTTGAACTAAGCACGAATACATGCTTTTCGCGCAGTTATAAGAGAAAAAAGTTTTGAAGCGTAACAGAGGAACACTTGTAAAACCGATGTGTTGTGATTTAGCTCGTTTCGGTCTAAAACAGCTTGTTTCGTTGTATTAAGCAAGAATACATGCTTTTCGCGCAGTTATAAGAGAAAAAGATTTGACGCGTGTCACAGGGACACTTGTAAAACCGGTGTGTTGTGATTTAGCTCGTTTCGGTCTAAAACAGCTTGTTTCGTTGAACTAAGCACGAATACATGCTTTTCGCGCAGTTATAAGAGAAAAACGTTTTGACGCGTAACAGAGGAACACTTGTAAAACCGATGTGTTGTGATTTAGCTCGTTGCGGTCTAAAACAGCTTGTTTCGTCGTATTAAGCACGAATACATGCTTTTCGCGCAGTTATAAGAGAAAAGGTTTAGACGCGTATCAGAGGAACACTTGTAAAACCGATGTGTTGTGATTTAGCTCGTTTCGGTCTAAAACAGCTTGTTTCGTTGTATTAGGCAAGAATACATGCTTTTCGCGCAGTTATAAGAGAAAAAGTTTTGAGGCGTATCAGAGGAACACTTGTAAAACCGATGTGTTCAGATTTAGCTCGTTTCGGTCTAAAACAGCTTGTTTCGTTGAACTAAGCACGAATACATGCTTTTCGCGCAGTTATAAGAGAAAAAAGTTTTGACGCCTATCAGAGGAACACTTGTAAAACCGATGTGTTGTGATTTAGCTCGTTTCGGTCTAAAACAGCTTGTTTCGCTGTATTAAGCAAGAATACATGCTTTTCGCGCAGTTATAAGAGAAAAAGTTTTGACGCGTGTCACAGGGACACTTGTAAAACCGATGTGTTCAGATTTAGCTCGTTTCGGTCTAAAACAGCTTGTTTCGTCGTATTAATCACGAATACATGCTTTTCGCGCAGTTATAAGAGAAAAAGTTTAGACGCGTATCAGAGGAACACTTGTAAAACCGATGTGTTCAGATTTAGCTCGTTTCGGTCTAAAACAGCTTGTTTCGTTGTATTAGGCACGAATACATGCTTTTCGCGCAGTTATAAGAGAAAAAGTTTAGACGCGTATCAGAGGAACACTTGTAAAACCGATGTGTTGTGATTTAGCTCGTTTCGGTCTAAAACAGCTTGTTTTGTTGTATTAAGCAAGAATACATGCTTTTCGCGCAGGTATAAGAGAAAAAGTTTTGACGCCTGTCACAGGGACACTTGTAAAACCGATGTGTTCAGATTTAGCTCGTTTCGGTCTAAAACAGCTTGTTTCGCTGTATTAAGCAAGAATACGTGCTTTTCGCGCAGTTAGAAGATAAAAAGTTTTGACGCGTGTCACAGGGACACTTGTAAAACCGATGTGTTCAGATCTAGCTCGTTTTGGTGTAAAACAGCTTGTTTCGTTGTATTAAGCACGAATACATGCTTTTTGCGCAGTTATAAGAGAAAAAGTTTAGACGCGTATCAGAGGAACACTTGTAAAACCGATGTGTTGTGATTTAGCTCGTTTCGGTCTAAAACAACTTGTTTCGTTGTATTAGGCAAGAATACATGCTTTTCGCGCAGTTATAAGAGAAAAAGTTTTGACGCGTATCAGAGGAACACTTGTAAAACCGATGTGTTGTGATTTAGCTCGTTTCGGTCTAAAACAGCTTGTTTCGCTGTATTAAGCAAGAATACATGCTTTTCGCGCAGATATAAGAGAAAACAGTTTTGACGCGTATCAGAGGAACACTTGTAAAATCGATGTGTTGTGATTTAGCTCGTTTCGGTCTAAAACAGCTTGTTACGTTGTATTAAGCAAGAATACATGCTTTTCGCGCAGTTATTAGAGAAAAAGTTTTGACGAGTATCACGTGGAACACTTGTAATACCGATGTGTTGTGATTTGGCTCGCTTCGGTCTAAAACAGCTTGTTTCGCTGTATTAAGCAAGAATACATTCTTTTCGCGCAGTTATCAGAGAAAAAGTTTTGACGCGTATCAGAGGAACACTTGTAAAACCAATGTGTTCAGATTTACCTCGTTTCGGTCTAAAACAGCTTGTTTCGTTGAACTAAGCACGAATACATGCTTTTCGCGCAGTTATAAGAGAAAAAAGTTTTGAAGCGTAACAGAGGAACACTTGTAAAACCGATGTGTTGTGATTTAGCTCGTTTCGGTCTAAAACAGCTTGTTTCGTTGTATTAAGCAAGAATACATGCTTTTCGCGCAGTTATAAGAGAAAAAGATTTGACGCGTGTCACAGGGACACTTGTAAAACCGGTGTGTTGTGATTTAGCTCGTTTCGGTCTAAAACAGCTTGTTTCGTTGAACTAAGCACGAATACATGCTTTTCGCGCAGTTATAAGAGAAAAACGTTTTGACGCGTAACAGAGGAACACTTGTAAAACCGATGTGTTGTGATTTAGCTCGTTTCGGTCTAAAACAGCTTGTTTCGTCGTATTAAGCACGAATACATGCTTTTCGCGCAGTTATAAGAGAAAAGGTTTAGACGCGTATCAGAGGAACACTTGTAAAACCGATGTGTTGTGATTTAGCTCGTTTCGGTCTAAAACAGCTTGTTTCGTTGTATTAGGCAAGAATACATGCTTTTCGCGCAGTTATAAGAGAAAAAGTTTTGAGGCGTATCAGAGGAACACTTGTAAAACCGATGTGTTCAGATTTAGCTCGTTTCGGTCTAAAACAGCTTGTTTCGTTGAACTAAGCACGAATACATGCTTTTCGCGCAGTTATAAGAGAAAAAAGTTTTGACGCCTATCAGAGGAACACTTGTAAAACCGATGTGTTGTGATTTAGCTCGTTTCGGTCTAAAACAGCTTGTTTCGCTGTATTAAGCAAGAATACATGCTTTTCGCGCAGTTATAAGAGAAAAAGTTTTGACGCGTGTCACAGGGACACTTGTAAAACCGATGTGTTCAGATTTAGCTCGTTTCGGTCTAAAACAGCTTGTTTCGTCGTATTAATCATGAATACATGCTTTTCGCGCAGTTATAAGAGAAAAAGTTTAGACGCGTATCAGAGGAACACTTGTAAAACCGATGTGTTCAGATTTAGCTCGTTTCGGTCTAAAACAGCTTGTTTCGTTGTATTAGGCACGAATACATGCTTTTCGCGCAGTTATAAGAGAAAAAGTTTAGAGGCGTATCAGAGGAACACTTGTAAAACCGATGTGTTGTGATTTAGCTCGTTTCGGTCTAAAACAGCTTGTTTTGTTGTATTAAGCAAGAATACATGCTTTTCGCGCAGGTATAAGAAAAAAAGTTTTGACGCCTGTCACAGGGACACTTGTAAAACCGATGTGTTCAGATTTAGCTCGTTTCGGTCTAAAACAGCTTGTTTCGCTGTATTAAGCAAGAATACGTGCTTTTCGCGCAGTTACAAGATAAAAAGTTTTGACGCGTGTCACAGGGACACTTGTAAAACCGATGTGTTCAGATCTAGCTCGTTTTGGTGTAAAACAGCTTGTTTCGTTGTATTAGGCACGAATACATGCTTTTTGCGCAGTTATAAGAGAAAAAGTTTAGACGCGTATCAGAGGAACACTTGTAAAACCGATGTGTTGTGATTTAGCTCGTTTCGGTCTAAAACAACTTGTTTCGTTGTATTAGGCAAGAATACATGCTTTTCGCGCAGTTATAAGAGAAAAAGTTTTGACGCGTATCAGAGGAACACTTGTAAAACCGATGTGTTGTGATTTAGCTCGTTTCGGTCTAAAACAGCTCGTTTCGCTGTATTAAGCAAGAATACATGCTTTTCGCGCAGATATAAGAGAAAACAGTTTTGACGCGTATCAGAGGAACACTTGTAAAATCGATGTGTTGTGATTTAGCTCGTTTCGGTCTAAAACAGCTTGTTTCGTTGTATTAAGCAAGAATACATGCTTTTCGCGCAGTTAAAAGAGAAAAAGTTCTGAGGCGTATCAGAGGAACACTTGTAAAACCGATGTGTTGTGATTTAGCTCGTTTCGGTCTAAAACAGCTTGTTTCGCTGTATTAAGCAAGAATACATGCTTTTCGCGCAGTTATAAGAGAAAAAGTTTTGACGAGTATCACGTGGATACTTGTAAAACCGATGCGTTCAGATACAGCTCGTTTCGATCTAAAACAGCTTGTTTCGTTGAACTAAGCACGAATACATGCTTTTCGCGCAGTTATAAGAGAAAAAAGTTTTGAAGCGTAACAGAGGAACACTTGTAAAACCGATGTGTTGTGATTTAGCTCGTTTCGGTCTAAAACAGCTTGTTTCGTTGTATTAAGCAAGAATACATGCTTTTCGCGCAGTTATAAGAGAAAAAGATTTGACGCGTGTCACAGGGACACTTGTAAAACCGGTGTGTTGTGATTTAGCTCGTTTCGGTCTAAAACAGCTTGTTTCGTTGAACTAAGCACGAATACATGCTTTTCGCGCAGTTATAAGAGAAAAACGTTTTGACGCGTAACAGAGGAACACTTGTAAAACCGATGTGTTGTGATTTAGCTCGTTTCGGTCTAAAACAGCTTGTTTCGTCGTATTAAGCACGAATACATGCTTTTCGCGCAGTTATAAGAGAAAAGGTTTAGACGCGTATCAGAGGAACACTTGTAAAACCGATGTGTTGTGATTTAGCTCGTTTCGGTCTAAAACAGCTTGTTTCGTTGTATTAAGCAAGAATACATGCTTTTCGCGCAGTTATAAGAGAAAAAGTTTTGAGGCGTATCAGAGGAACACTTGTAAAACCGATGTGTTCAGATTTAGCTCGTTTCAGTCTAAAACAGCTTGTTTCGTTGAACTAAGCACGAATACATGCTTTTCGCGCAGTTATAAGAGAAAAAAATTTTGACGCCTATCAGAGGAACACTTGTAAAACCGATGTGTTGTGATTTAGCTCGTTTCGGTCTAAAACAGCTTGTTTCGCTGTATTAAGCAAGAATACATGCTTTTCGCGCAGTTATAAGAGAAAAAGTTTTGACGCGTGTCACAGGGACACTTGTAAAACCGATGTGTTCAGATTTAGCTCGTTTCGGTCTAAAACAGCTTGTTTCGTCGTATTAAACACGAATACATGCTTTTCGCGCAGTTATAAGAGAAAAAGTTTAGACGCCTATCAGAGGAACACTTGTAAAACCGATGTGTTCAGATTTAGCTCGTTTCGGTCTAAAACAGCTTGTTTCGTTGTATTAGGCACGAATACATGCTTTTCGCGCAGTTATAAGAGAAAAAGTTTAGACGCGTATCAGAGGAACACTTGTAAAATCGATGTGTTGTGATTTAGCTCGTTTCGGTCTAAAACAGCTTGTTTTGTTGTATTAAGCAAGAATACATGCTTTTCGCGCAGGTGTAAGAGAAAAAGTTTTGACGCGTGTCACAGGGACACTTGTAAAACCGATGTGTTCAGATTTAGCTCGTTTCGGTCTAAAACAGCTTGTTTCGCTGTATTAAGCAAGAATACGTGCTTTTCGCGCAGTTACAAGAGAAAAAGTTTTGACGCGTGTCACAGGGACACTTGTAAAACCGATGTGTTCAGATCTAGCTCGTTTTGGTGTAAAACAGCTTGTTTCGTTGTATTAAGCACGAATACATGCTTTTTGCGCAGTTATAAGAGAAAAAGTTTAGACGCGTATCAGAGGAACACTTGTAAAACCGATGTGTTGTGATTTAGCTCGTTTCGGTCTAAAACAACTTGTTTCGTTGTATTAGGCAAGAATACATGCTTTTCGCGCAGTTATAAGAGAAAAAGTTCTGAGGCGTATCAGAGGAACACTTGTAAAACCGATGTGTTGTGATTTAGCTCGTTTCGGTCTAAAACAGCTTGTTTCGCTGTATTAAGCAAGAATACATGCTTTTTGCGCAGTTATAAGAGAAAAAGTTTTGACGCGTATCACATGGACACTTGTAAAACCGATGTGTTCAGATCTAGCTCGTTTTGGTCTAAAACAGCTTGTTTCGTTGTATTAAGCACGAATACGTGCTTTTCGCGCAGTTATAAGAGAAAAAGTTTTGACGCGTGTCACAGAGACACTTGTAGAACCGATGTGTTCAGATATAACTCGTTTCGGTCTAAAACAGCTTGTTTCGTTGGATTAAGCACGAATACATGCTTTTCGCGCAGTTATAGGAGAAAAACGTTTTGACGCGTATCACATGGACACTTGTAAAACCGATGTGTTCAGATACAGCTCGTTTTGGTCTAAAACAGCTTGTTTGTGATTTAGCTCGTTTCGGTCTAAAACAGCTTGTTTCGTTGTATTAAGCAAGAATACATGCTTTTCGCGCAGTTATAAGAGAAAAAGTTTTGACGCGTGTCACAGGGACACTTGTAAAACCGATGTGTTCAGATACAGCTCGTTTTGGTATAAAACAACTTGTTTCGTTGTTTTAAGCACGAATATATGCTTTTCGCGCATTTATAGAAGAAAACGTTTTGACGCGTATTAGAGGGACACTTGTAAAACCGATGTGTTCAGATTTAGCTCATCTCGGTCTAAAACAGCTTGTTTCGTTGTATTAAGCACGAATACATGCTTTTCGCGCAGTTATAAGAGAAAAAGTTTTGACGCGTATCAGAGGAACGCTTGTAAAACCGATGTGTTGTGATTTAGCTCGTTTCGGTCTAAAACAGCTAGTTTCGTTGTATTAAGCACGAATACGTGCGTTTTCGCGCAGTTATAAGAGAAAAAGTCTTGACGCGTATCAGAGGAACACTTGTAAAACCGATGTGTTGTGATTTAGCTCGTTTCGGTCTAAAACAGCTTGTTTCGTTGTATTAAGCAAGAATACATGCTTTTCGCGCAGTTATAAGAGAAAAAGTTTTGACGCGTGTCACAGAGACACTTGTAGAACCGATGTGTTCAGATTTACCTCGTTTCGGTCTAAAACAGCTTGTTTCGTTGTATTAAGCAAGAATACATGCTTTTCGCGCAGTTATAAGAGAAAAAGTTTTGACGCGTGTCACAGGGACACTTGTAAAACCGATGTGTTCAGATATAGCTGGTTTTGGTATAAAACAACTTGTTTCGTTGTTTTAAGCACGAATATATGCTTTTCGCGCATTTATAGAAGAAAACGTTTTGACGCGTATTAGAGGGACACTTGTAAAACCGATGTGTTCAGATTTAGCTCATCTCGGTCTAAAACAGCTTGCTTCGTTGTATTAAGCACGAGTACATGCTTTTCGCGCAGTTATAAGAGAAAAAGTTTTGACGCGTATCAGAGGAACACTTGTAAAACCGATGCGTTGTGATTTAGCTCGCTTCGGTCTAAAACAGCTTGTTTCGTTGTATTAAGCACGAATACATGCTTTTCGCGCAGTTATAAGATAAAAAGTTTTGACGCGTATCACATGGACACTTGTAAAACCGATGTGTTCAGATCTAGCTCGTTTTGGTCTAAAACAGCTTGTTTCGTTGTATTAAGCACGAATACGTGCTTTTCGCGCAGTTATAAGAGAAAAAGTTTTGACGCGTGTCACAGAGACACTTGTAGAACCGATGTGTTCAGATTTACCTCGTTTCGGTCTAAAACAGCTTGTTTCGTTGTATTAAGCAAGAATACATGCTTTTCGCGCAGTTATAAGAGAAAAAGTTTTGACGCGTGTCACAGGGACACTTGTAAAACCGATGTGTTCAGATACAGCTCGTTTTGGTATAAAACAACTTGTTTCGTTGTTTTAAGCACGAATATATGCTTTTCGCGCATTTATAGAAGAAAACGTTTTGACGCGTATTAGAGGGACACTTGTAAAACCGATGTGTTCAGATTTAGCTCATCTCGGTCTAAAACAGCTTGTTTCGTTGTATTAAGCACGAATACATGCTTTTCGCGCAGTTATAAGAGAAAAAGTTTTGACGCGTATCAGAGGAACACTTGTAAAACCGATGTGTTGTGATTTAGCTCGCTTCGGTCTAAAACAGCTTGTTTCGTTGTATTAAGCACGAATACATGCTTTTCGCGCAGTTATAAGAGAAAAAGTTTTGACGCGTATCACATGGACACTTGTAAAACCGATGTGTTCAGATCTAGCTCGTTTTGGTCTAAAACAGCTTGTTTCGTTGTATTAAGCACGAATACGTGCTTTTCGCGCAGTTATAAGAGAAAAAGTTTTGACGCGTGTCACAGAGACACTTGTAGAACCGATGTGTTCAGATATAACTCGTTTCGGTCTAAAACAGCTTGTTTCGTTGGATTAAGCACGAATACATGCTTTTCGCGCAGTTATAGGAGAAAAACGTTTTGACGCGTATCACATGGACACTTGTAAAACCGATGTGTTCAGATACAGCTCGTTTTGGTCTAAAACAGCTTGTTTGTGATTTAGCTCGTTTCGGTCTAAAACAGCTTGTTTCGTTGTATTAAGCAAGAATACATGCTTTTCGCGCAGTTATAAGAGAAAAAGTTTTGACGCGTGTCACAGGGACACTTGTAAAACCGATGTGTTCAGATACAGCTCGTTTTGGTATAAAACAACTTGTTTCGTTGTTTTAAGCACGAATATATGCTTTTCGCGCATTTATAGAAGAAAACGTTTTGACGCGTATTAGAGGGACACTTGTAAAACCGATGTGTTCAGATTTAGCTCATCTCGGTCTAAAACAGCTTGTTTCGTTGTATTAAGCACGAATACATGCTTTTCGCGCAGTTATAAGAGAAAAAGTTTTGACGCGTATCAGAGGAACGCTTGTAAAACCGATGTGTTGTGATTTAGCTCGTTTCGGTCTAAAACAGCTAGTTTCGTTGTATTAAGCACGAATACGTGCGTTTTCGCGCAGTTATAAGAGAAAAAGTCTTGACGCGTATCAGAGGAACACTTGTAAAACCGATGTGTTGTGATTTAGCTCGTTTCGGTCTAAAACAGCTTGTTTCGTTGTATTAAGCAAGAATACATGCTTTTCGCGCAGTTATAAGAGAAAAAGTTTTGACGCGTGTCACAGAGACACTTGTAGAACCGATGTGTTCAGATTTACCTCGTTTCGGTCTAAAACAGCTTGTTTCGTTGTATTAAGCAAGAATACATGCTTTTCGCGCAGTTATAAGAGAAAAAGTTTTGACGCGTGTCACAGGGACACTTGTAAAACCGATGTGTTCAGATATAGCTGGTTTTGGTATAAAACAACTTGTTTCGTTGTTTTAAGCACGAATATATGCTTTTCGCGCATTTATAGAAGAAAACGTTTTGACGCGTATTAGAGGGACACTTGTAAAACCGATGTGTTCAGATTTAGCTCATCTCGGTCTAAAACAGCTTGTTTCGTTGTATTAAGCACGAGTACATGCTTTTCGCGCAGTTATAAGAGAAAAAGTTTTGACGCGTATCAGAGGAACACTTGTAAAACCGATGCGTTGTGATTTAGCTCGCTTCGGTCTAAAACAGCTTGTTTCGTTGTATTAAGCACGAATACATGCTTTTCGCGCAGTTATAAGATAAAAAGTTTTGACGCGTATCACATGGACACTTGTAAAACCGATGTGTTCAGATCTAGCTCGTTTTGGTCTAAAACAGCTTGTTTCGTTGTATTAAGCACGAATACGTGCTTTTCGCGCAGTTATAAGAGAAAAAGTTTTGACGCGTGTCACAGAGACACTTGTAGAACCGATGTGTTCAGATTTACCTCGTTTCGGTCTAAAACAGCTTGTTTCGTTGTATTAAGCAAGAATACATGCTTTTCGCGCAGTTATAAGAGAAAAAGTTTTGACGCGTGTCACAGGGACACTTGTAAAACCGATGTGTTCAGATACAGCTCGTTTTGGTATAAAACAACTTGTTTCGTTGTTTTAAGCACGAATATATGCTTTTCGCGCATTTATAGAAGAAAACGTTTTGACGCGTATTAGAGGGACACTTGTAAAACCGATGTGTTCAGATTTAGCTCATCTCGGTCTAAAACAGCTTGTTTCGTTGTATTAAGCACGAATACATGCTTTTCGCGCAGTTATAAGAGAAAAAGTTTTGACGCGTATCAGAGGAACACTTGTAAAACCGATGTGTTGTGATTTAGCTCGCTTCGGTCTAAAACAGCTTGTTTCGTTGTATTAAGCACGAATACATGCTTTTCGCGCAGTTATAAGAGAAAAAGTTTTGACGCGTATCACATGGACACTTGTAAAACCGATGTGTTCAGATCTAGCTCGTTTTGGTCTAAAACAGCTTGTTTCGTTGTATTAAGCACGAATACGTGCTTTTCGCGCAGTTATAAGAGAAAACGTTTTGAGGCGTATTAGCGAGACACTTGTAAAACCGATGTGTTCAGATTTAGCTCATCTCGGTCTAAAACAGCTAGTTTCGTTGTATTAAGCACGAATACATGCTTTTCACGCAGTTATAAAAGAAAAAGTTTTGATGCGTATCACATGGACACTTGTAAAACCGATGTGTTCAGATCTAGCTCGTTATGGTCTAAAACAGCTTGTTTCGTTGTATTAAGCAAGAATACATGCTTTTCGCGCAGTTATAAGAGAAAAAGTTTTGACGAGTATCACGTGGACACTTGTAAAACCGATGTGTTCAGATCTAGCTCGTTTTGGTCTAAAACAGCTTGTTTCGTTGTATTAAGCACGAATACGTGCTTTTCGCGCAGTTATAAGAGAAAAAGTTTTGACGCGTGTCACAGGGACACTTGTAAAACCGATGTGTTGTGATTTAGCTCGTTTCGGTCAAAAACAGCTTGTTTCGTTGTATTAAGCACGAATACATGCTTTTCGCGCAGTTATAAAAGAAATAGTTTTGACGCCTGTCACAGGGGCACTTGTAAAACCGATGTGTTCAGATTTAGCTCGTTTCGGTCTAAAACAGCTTGTTTCGTTGTATTAAGCACGAATACGTGCGTTTTCGCGCAGTTATAAGAGAAAAAGTCTTGACGCGTATCAGAGGAACACTTGTAAAACCGATGTGTTGTGATTTAGCTCGTTTCGGTCTAAAACAGGTTGTTTCGTTGTATTAAGCAAGAATACATGCTTTTCGCGCAGTTATTAGAGAAAAAGTTTTGACGCGTGTCACAGAGACACTTGTAGAACCGATGTGTTCAGATTTACCTCGTTTCGGTCTAAAACAGCTTGTTTCGTTGTATTAAGCAAGAATACATGCTTTTCGCGCAGTTATAAGAGAAAAAGTTTTGACGCGTGTCACAGGGACACTTGTAAAACCGATGTGTTCAGATATAGCTCGTTTTGGTATAAAACAACTTGTTTCGTTGTTTTAAGCACGAATACATGCTTTTCGCGCATTTATAGAAGAAAACGTTTTGACGCGTATTAGAGGGACACTTGTAAAACCGATGAGTTCAGATTTAGCTCATCTGGGTCTAAACAGCTTGTTTCGTTGTATTAAGTACGAATACAATCTTTTCGCGCAGTTATAAGAGAAAAAGTTTTGACGCGTATCACATGGACACTTTTAAAACCGATGTGTTCAGATTTAGCTCGTTTCGGTCTAAAACAGCTTGTTTCGTTGTATTAAGCAAGAATACATGCTTTTCGCGCAGTTATAAAAGAAATAGTTTTGACGCCTGTCACAGGGACACTTGTAAAACCGATGTGTTCAGATTTAGCTCGTTTCGGTCTAAAACAGCTTGTTTCGTTGTATTAAGCACGAATACGTGCGTTTTCGCGCAGTTATAAGAGAAAAAGTCTTGACGCGTATCAGAGGGACATGTAAAACCGATGTGTTGTGATTTAGCTCGTTTCAATCTAAAACAGCTTGTTTCGTTGTATTAAGCAAGAATACATGCTTTTCGCGCAGTTATTAGAGAAAAAGTTTTGACGCGTGTCACAGAGACACTTGTAGAACCGATGTGTTCAGATTTACCTCGTTTCGGTCTAAAACAGCTTGTTTCGTTGTATTAAGCAAGAATACATGCTTTTCGCGCAGTTATAAGAGAAAAAGTTTTGACGCGTGTCACAGGGACACTTGTAAAACCGATGTGTTCAGATATAGCTCGTTTTGGTATAAAACAACTTGTTTCGTTGTTTTAAGCACGAATACATGCTTTTCGCGCATTTATAGAAGAAAACGTTTTGACGCGTATTAGAGGGACACTTGTAAAACCGATGAGTTCAGATTTAGCTCATCTGGTGTCTAAACAGCTTGTTTCGTTGTATTAAGCACGAATACATGCTTGTCGCGCAGTTATAAGAGAAAAAGTTTTGACGCGTATCAGAGGAACACTTGTAAAACCGATGTGTTGTGATTTAGCTCGCTTCGGTCTAAAACAGCTTGTTTCGTTGTATTAAGCACGAATACATGCTTTTCGCGCAGTTATAAGAGAAAAAGTTTTGACGCGTATCACATGGACACTTGTAAAACCGATGTGTTCAGATCTAGCTCGTTTTGGTCTAAAACAGCTTGTTTCGTTGTATTAAGCACGAATACGGGCTTTTCGCGCAGTTATAAGAGAAAAAGTTTTGACGCGTGTCACAGAGACACTTGTAGAACCGATGTGTTCAGATTTACCTCGTTTCGGTCTAAAACAGCTTGTTTCGTTGTATTAAGCAAGAATACATGCTTTTCGCGCAGGTATAAGAGAAAAAGTTTTGACGCGTGTCACAGGGACACTTGTAAAACCGATGTGTTCAGATACAGCTCGTTTTGGTATAAAATAACTTGTTTCGTTGTTTTAGGCACGAATATATGCTTTTCGCGCATTTATAGAAGAAAACGTTTTGACGCGTATTAGAGGGACACTTGTAAAACCGATGTGTTCAGATTTAGCTCATCTCGGTCTAAAACAGCTTGTTTCGTTGTATTAAGCACGAATACATGCTTTTCGCGCAGTTATAAGAGAAAAAGTTTTGACGCGTATCAGAGGAACGCTTGTAAAACCGATGTGTTGTGATTTAGCTCGCTTCGGTCTAAAACAGCTTGTTTCGTTGTATTAAGCACGAATACATGCTTTTCGCGCAGTTATAAGAGAAAAAGTTTTGACGCGTATCACATGGACACTTGTAAAACCGATGTGTTCAGATCTAACTCGTTTTGGTCTAAAACAGCTTGTTTCGTTGTATTAAGCACGAATACGTGCTTTTCGCGCAGTTATAAGAGAAAAAGTTTTTACGCGTGTCACAGAGACACTTGTAGAACCGATGTGTTCAGATTTACCTCGTTTCTGTCTAAAACAGCTTGTTTCGTTGTATTAAGCAAGAATACATGCTTTTCGCGTAGTTATAAGAGAAAAAGTTTTGACGCGTGTCACAGGGACACTTGTAAAACCGATGTGTTCAGATACAGCTCGTTTTGGTATAAAACAACTTGTTTCGTTGTTTTAAGCACGAATATATGCTTTTCGCGCATTTATAGAAGAAAACGTTTTGACGCGTATTAGAGGGACACTTGTAAAACCGATGTGTTCAGATTTAGCTCATCTCGGTCTAAAACAGCTTGTTTCGTTGTATTAAGCACGAATACATGCTTTTCGCGCAGTTATAAGAGAAAAAGTTTTGACGCGTATCAGAGGAACGCTTGTAAAACCGATGTGTTGTGATTTAGCTCGTTTCGGTCTAAAACAGCTACTTTCGTTGTATTAAGCACGAATACGTGCGTTTTCGCGCAGTTATAAGAGAAAAAGTCTTGACGCGTATCAGAGGAACACTTGTAAAACCGATGTGTTGTGATTTAGCTCGTTTCGGTCTAAAACAGCTTGTTTCGTTGTATTAAGCAAGAATACATGCTTTTCGCGCAGTTATAAGAGAAAAAGTTTTGACGCGTGTCACAGAGACACTTGTAGAACCGATGTGTTCAGATTTACCTCGTTTCGGTCTAAAACAGCTTGTTTCGTTGTATTAAGCAAGAATACATGCTTTTCGCGCAGTTATAAGAGAAAAAGTTTTGACGCGTGTCACAGGGACACTTGTAAAACCGATGTGTTCAGATATAGCTGGTTTTGGTATAAAACAACTTGTTTCGTTGTTTTAAGCACGAATATATGCTTTTCGCGCATTTATAGAAGAAAACGTTTTGACGCGTATTAGAGGGACACTTGTAAAACTGATGTGTTCAGATTTAGCTCATCTCGGTCTAAAACAGCTTGTTTCGTTGTATTAAGCACGAATACATGCTTTTCGCGCAGTTATAAGAGAAAAAGTTTTGACGCGTATCAGAGGAACACTTGTAAAACCGATGTGTTGTGATTTAGCTCGCTTCGGTCTAAAACAGCTTGTTTCGTTGTATTAAGCACGAATACATGCTTTTCGCGCAGTTATAAGAGAAAAAGTTTTGACGCGTATCAGAGGAACACTTGTAAAACCGATGTGTTGTGATTTAGCTCGTTTTGGTCTAAAACAGCTTGTTTCGTTGTATTAAGCACGAATACATGCTTTTCGCGCAGTTATAAGAGAAAAAGTTTTGACGCGTATCAGAGGAAGACTTGTAAAACCGATATGTTGTGATTTAGCTCGTTTCGGTCTAAAACAGCTTGTTTCGTTGTATTAATCACGAATACATGCTTTTCACGCAGTTATAAGAGAAAAAGTTTTGATGCGTATCACATGGACACTTGTAAAACCGATGTGTTCAGATCTAGCTCGTTATGGTCTAAAACAGCTTGTTTCGTTGTATTAAGCACGAATACATGCTTTTCGCGCAGTTATAAGAGAAAAAGTTTTGACGAGTATCACGTGGACACTTGTAAAACCGATGTGTTCAGATCTAGCTCGTTTTGGTCTAAAACAGCTTGTTTCGTTGTATTAAGCACGAATACGTGCTTTTCTCGCAGTTATAAGAGAAAAAGTTTTGACGCGTGTCACAGGGACACTTGTAAAACCGATGTGTTGTGATTTAGCTCGTTTCGGTCAAAAACAGCTTGTTTCGTTGTATTAAGCACGAATACATGCTTTTCGCGCAGTTATAAAAGAAATAGTTTTGACGCCTGTCACAGGGGCACTTGTAAAACCGATGTGTTCAGATTTAGCTCGTTTCGGTCTAAAACAGCTTGTTTCGTTGTATTAAGCACGAATACGTGCGTTTTCGCGCAGTTATAAGAGAAAAAGTCTTGACGCGTATCAGAGGAACACTTGTAAAACCGATGTGTTGTGATTTAGCTCGTTTCGGTCTAAAACAGCTTGTTTCGTTGTATTAAGCAAGAATACATGCTTTTCGCGCAGTTATAAGAGAAAAAGTTTTGACGCGTGTCACAGAGACACTTGTAGAACCGATGTGTTCAGATTTACCTCGTTTCGGTCTAAAACAGCTTGTTTCGTTGTATTAAGCAAGAATACATGCTTTTCGCGCAGTTATAAGAGAAAAAGTTTTGACGCGTGTCACAGGGACACTTGTAAAACCGATGTGTTCAGATATAGCTGGTTTTGGTATAAAACAACTTGTTTCGTTGTTTTAAGCACGAATATATGCTTTTCGCGCATTTATAGAAGAAAACGTTTTGACGCGTATTAGAGGGACACTTGTAAAACCGATGTGTTCAGATTTAGCTCATCTCGGTCTAAAACAGCTTGTTTCGTTGTATTAAGCACGAGTACATGCTTTTCGCGCAGTTATAAGAGAAAAAGTTTTGACGCGTATCAGAGGAACACTTGTAAAACCGATGCGTTGTGATTTAGCTCGCTTCGGTCTAAAACAGCTTGTTTCGTTGTATTAAGCACGAATACATGCTTTTCGCGCAGTTATAAGATAAAAAGTTTTGACGCGTATCACATGGACACTTGTAAAACCGATGTGTTCAGATCTAGCTCGTTTTGGTCTAAAACAGCTTGTTTCGTTGTATTAAGCACGAATACGTGCTTTTCGCGCAGTTATAAGAGAAAAAGTTTTGACGCGTGTCACAGAGACACTTGTAGAACCGATGTGTTCAGATTTACCTCGTTTCGGTCTAAAACAGCTTGTTTCGTTGTATTAAGCAAGAATACATGCTTTTCGCGCAGTTATAAGAGAAAAAGTTTTGACGCGTGTCACAGGGACACTTGTAAAACCGATGTGTTCAGATACAGCTCGTTTTGGTATAAAACAACTTGTTTCGTTGTTTTAAGCACGAATATATGCTTTTCGCGCATTTATAGAAGAAAACGTTTTGACGCGTATTAGAGGGACACTTGTAAAACCGATGTGTTCAGATTTAGCTCATCTCGGTCTAAAACAGCTTGTTTCGTTGTATTAAGCACGAATACATGCTTTTCGCGCAGTTATAAGAGAAAAAGTTTTGACGCGTATCAGAGGAACACTTGTAAAACCGATGTGTTGTGATTTAGCTCATCTCGGTCTAAAACAGCTAGTTTCGTTGTATTAAGCACGAATACATGCTTTTCGCGCAGTTATAAGATAAAAAGTTTTGACGCGTATCACATGGACACTTGTAAAACCGATGTGTTCAGATCTAGCTCGTTTTGGTCTAAAACAGCTTGTTTCGTTGTATTAAGCACGAATACGTGCTTTTCGCGCAGTTATAAGAGAAAAAGTTTTGACGCGTGTCACAGAGACACTTGTAGAACCGATGTGTTCAGATTTACCTCGTTTCGGTCTAAAACAGCTTGTTTCGTTGTATTAAGCAAGAATACATGCTTTTCGCGCAGTTATAAGAGAAAAAGTTTTGACGCGTGTCACAGGGACACTTGTAAAACCGATGTGTTCAGATACAGCTCGTTTTGGTATAAAACAACTTGTTTCGTTGTTTTAAGCACGAATATATGCTTTTCGCGCATTTATAGAAGAAAACGTTTTGACGCGTATTAGAGGGACACTTGTAAAACCGATGTGTTCAGATTTAGCTCATCTCGGTCTAAAACAGCTTGTTTCGTTGTATTAAGCACGAATACATGCTTTTCGCGCAGTTATAAGAGAAAAAGTTTTGACGCGTATCAGAGGAACACTTGTAAAACCGATGTGTTGTGATTTAGCTCGCTTCGGTCTAAAACAGCTTGTTTCGTTGTATTAAGCACGAATACATGCTTTTCGCGCAGTTATAAGAGAAAAAGTTTTGACGCGTATCACATGGACACTTGTAAAACCGATGTGTTCAGATCTAGCTCGTTTTGGTCTAAAACAGCTTGTTTCGTTGTATTAAGCACGAATACGTGCTTTTCGCGCAGTTATAAGAGAAAACGTTTTGAGGCGTATTAGCGAGACACTTGTAAAACCGATGTGTTCAGATTTAGCTCATCTCGGTCTAAAACAGCTAGTTTCGTTGTATTAAGCACGAATACATGCTTTTCACGCAGTTATAAAAGAAAAAGTTTTGATGCGTATCACATGGACACTTGTAAAACCGATGTGTTCAGATCTAGCTCGTTATGGTCTAAAACAGCTTGTTTCGTTGTATTAAGCAAGAATACATGCTTTTCGCGCAGTTATAAGAGAAAAAGTTTTGACGAGTATCACGTGGACACTTGTAAAACCGATGTGTTCAGATCTAGCTCGTTTTGGTCTAAAACAGCTTGTTTCGTTGTATTAAGCACGAATACGTGCTTTTCGCGCAGTTATAAGAGAAAAAGTTTTGACGCGTGTCACAGGGACACTTGTAAAACCGATGTGTTGTGATTTAGCTCGTTTCGGTCAAAAACAGCTTGTTTCGTTGTATTAAGCACGAATACATGCTTTTCGCGCAGTTATAAAAGAAATAGTTTTGACGCCTGTCACAGGGGCACTTGTAAAACCGATGTGTTCAGATTTAGCTCGTTTCGGTCTAAAACAGCTTGTTTCGTTGTATTAAGCACGAATACGTGCGTTTTCGCGCAGTTATAAGAGAAAAAGTCTTGACGCGTATCAGAGGAACACTTGTAAAACCGATGTGTTGTGATTTAGCTCGTTTCGGTCTAAAACAGGTTGTTTCGTTGTATTAAGCAAGAATACATGCTTTTCGCGCAGTTATTAGAGAAAAAGTTTTGACGCGTGTCACAGAGACACTTGTAGAACCGATGTGTTCAGATTTACCTCGTTTCGGTCTAAAACAGCTTGTTTCGTTGTATTAAGCAAGAATACATGCTTTTCGCGCAGTTATAAGAGAAAAAGTTTTGACGCGTGTCACAGGGACACTTGTAAAACCGATGTGTTCAGATATAGCTCGTTTTGGTATAAAACAACTTGTTTCGTTGTTTTAAGCACGAATACATGCTTTTCGCGCATTTATAGAAGAAAACGTTTTGACGCGTATTAGAGGGACACTTGTAAAACCGATGAGTTCAGATTTAGCTCATCTGGGTCTAAACAGCTTGTTTCGTTGTATTAAGTACGAATACAATCTTTTCGCGCAGTTATAAGAGAAAAAGTTTTGACGCGTATCACATGGACACTTTTAAAACCGATGTGTTCAGATTTAGCTCGTTTCGGTCTAAAACAGCTTGTTTCGTTGTATTAAGCAAGAATACATGCTTTTCGCGCAGTTATAAAAGAAATAGTTTTGACGCCTGTCACAGGGACACTTGTAAAACCGATGTGTTCAGATTTAGCTCGTTTCGGTCTAAAACAGCTTGTTTCGTTGTATTAAGCACGAATACGTGCGTTTTCGCGCAGTTATAAGAGAAAAAGTCTTGACGCGTATCAGAGGGACATGTAAAACCGATGTGTTGTGATTTAGCTCGTTTCAATCTAAAACAGCTTGTTTCGTTGTATTAAGCAAGAATACATGCTTTTCGCGCAGTTATTAGAGAAAAAGTTTTGACGCGTGTCACAGAGACACTTGTAGAACCGATGTGTTCAGATTTACCTCGTTTCGGTCTAAAACAGCTTGTGTCGTTGTATTAAGCAAGAATACATGCTTTTCGCGCAGTTATAAGAGAAAAAGTTTTGACGCGTGTCACAGGGACACTTGTAAAACCGATGTGTTCAGATACAGCTCGTTTTGGTATAAAACAACTTGTTTCGTTGTTTTAAGCACGAATATATGCTTTTCGCGCATTTATAGAAGAAAACGTTTTGACGCGTATTAGAGGGACACTTGTAAAACCGATGTGTTCAGATTTAGCTCATCTCGGTCTAAAACAGCTTGTTTCGTTGTATTAAGCACGAATACATGCTTTTCGCGCAGTTATAAGAGAAAAAGTTTTGACGCGTATCAGAGGAACACTTGTAAAACCGATGTGTTGTGATTTAGCTCATCTCGGTCTAAAACAGCTAGTTTCGTTGTATTAAGCACGAATACATGCTTTTCGCGCAGTTATAAGATAAAAAGTTTTGACGCGTATCACATGGACACTTGTAAAACCGATGTGTTCAGATCTAGCTCGTTTTGGTCTAAAACAGCTTGTTTCGTTGTATTAAGCACGAATACGTGCTTTTCGCGCAGTTATAAGAGAAAAAGTTTTGACGCGTGTCACAGAGACACTTGTAGAACCGATGTGTTCAGATTTACCTCGTTTCGGTCTAAAACAGCTTGTTTCGTTGTATTAAGCAAGAATACATGCTTTTCGCGCAGTTATAAGAGAAAAAGTTTTGACGCGTGTCACAGGGACACTTGTAAAACCGATGTGTTCAGATACAGCTCGTTTTGGTATAAAACAACTTGTTTCGTTGTTTTAAGCACGAATATATGCTTTTCGCGCATTTATAGAAGAAAACGTTTTGACGCGTATTAGAGGGACACTTGTAAAACCGATGTGTTCAGATTTAGCTCATCTCGGTCTAAAACAGCTTGTTTCGTTGTATTAAGCACGAATACATGCTTTTCGCGCAGTTATAAGAGAAAAAGTTTTGACGCGTATCAGAGGAACACTTGTAAAACCGATGTGTTGTGATTTAGCTCGCTTCGGTCTAAAACAGCTTGTTTCGTTGTATTAAGCACGAATACATGCTTTTCGCGCAGTTATAAGAGAAAAAGTTTTGACGCGTATCACATGGACACTTGTAAAACCGATGTGTTCAGATCTAGCTCGTTTTGGTCTAAAACAGCTTGTTTCGTTGTATTAAGCACGAATACGTGCTTTTCGCGCAGTTATAAGAGAAAACGTTTTGAGGCGTATTAGCGAGACACTTGTAAAACCGATGTGTTCAGATTTAGCTCATCTCGGTCTAAAACAGCTAGTTTCGTTGTATTAAGCACGAATACATGCTTTTCACGCAGTTATAAAAGAAAAAGTTTTGATGCGTATCACATGGACACTTGTAAAACCGATGTGTTCAGATCTAGCTCGTTATGGTCTAAAACAGCTTGTTTCGTTGTATTAAGCAAGAATACATGCTTTTCGCGCAGTTATAAGAGAAAAAGTTTTGACGAGTATCACGTGGACACTTGTAAAACCGATGTGTTCAGATCTAGCTCGTTTTGGTCTAAAACAGCTTGTTTCGTTGTATTAAGCACGAATACGTGCTTTTCGCGCAGTTATAAGAGAAAAAGTTTTGACGCGTGTCACAGGGACACTTGTAAAACCGATGTGTTGTGATTTAGCTCGTTTCGGTCAAAAACAGCTTGTTTCGTTGTATTAAGCACGAATACATGCTTTTCGCGCAGTTATAAAAGAAATAGTTTTGACGCCTGTCACAGGGGCACTTGTAAAACCGATGTGTTCAGATTTAGCTCGTTTCGGTCTAAAACAGCTTGTTTCGTTGTATTAAGCACGAATACGTGCGTTTTCGCGCAGTTATAAGAGAAAAAGTCTTGACGCGTATCAGAGGAACACTTGTAAAACCGATGTGTTGTGATTTAGCTCGTTTCGGTCTAAAACAGGTTGTTTCGTTGTATTAAGCAAGAATACATGCTTTTCGCGCAGTTATTAGAGAAAAAGTTTTGACGCGTGTCACAGAGACACTTGTAGAACCGATGTGTTCAGATTTACCTCGTTTCGGTCTAAAACAGCTTGTTTCGTTGTATTAAGCAAGAATACATGCTTTTCGCGCAGTTATAAGAGAAAAAGTTTTGACGCGTGTCACAGGGACACTTGTAAAACCGATGTGTTCAGATATAGCTCGTTTTGGTATAAAACAACTTGTTTCGTTGTTTTAAGCACGAATACATGCTTTTCGCGCATTTATAGAAGAAAACGTTTTGACGCGTATTAGAGGGACACTTGTAAAACCGATGAGTTCAGATTTAGCTCATCTGGGTCTAAACAGCTTGTTTCGTTGTATTAAGTACGAATACAATCTTTTCGCGCAGTTATAAGAGAAAAAGTTTTGACGCGTATCACATGGACACTTTTAAAACCGATGTGTTCAGATTTAGCTCGTTTCGGTCTAAAACAGCTTGTTTCGTTGTATTAAGCAAGAATACATGCTTTTCGCGCAGTTATAAAAGAAATAGTTTTGACGCCTGTCACAGGGACACTTGTAAAACCGATGTGTTCAGATTTAGCTCGTTTCGGTCTAAAACAGCTTGTTTCGTTGTATTAAGCACGAATACGTGCGTTTTCGCGCAGTTATAAGAGAAAAAGTCTTGACGCGTATCAGAGGGACATGTAAAACCGATGTGTTGTGATTTAGCTCGTTTCAATCTAAAACAGCTTGTTTCGTTGTATTAAGCAAGAATACATGCTTTTCGCGCAGTTATTAGAGAAAAAGTTTTGACGCGTGTCACAGAGACACTTGTAGAACCGATGTGTTCAGATTTACCTCGTTTCGGTCTAAAACAGCTTGTGTCGTTGTATTAAGCAAGAATACATGCTTTTCGCGCAGTTATAAGAGAAAAAGTTTTGACGCGTGTCACAGGGACACTTGTAAAACCGATGTGTTCAGATATAGCTCGTTTTGGTATAAAACAACTTGTTTCGTTGTTTTAAGCACGAATACATGCTTTTCGCGCATTTATAGAAGAAAACGTTTTGACGCGTATTAGAGGGACACTTGTAAAACCGATGAGTTCAGATTTAGCTCATCTGGGTCTAAACAGCTTGTTTCGTTGTATTAAGCACGAATACATGCTTGTCGCGCAGTTATAAGAGAAAAAGTTTTGACGCGTATCAGAGGAACACTTGTAAAACCGATGTGTTGTGATTTAGCTCGCTTCGGTCTAAAACAGCTTGTTTCGTTGTATTAAGCACGAATACATGCTTTTCGCGCAGTTATAAGAGAAAAAGTTTTGACGCGTATCACATGGACACTTGTAAAACCGATGTGTTCAGATCTAGCTCGTTTTGGTCTAAAACAGCTTGTTTCGTTGTATTAAGCACGAATACGGGCTTTTCGCGCAGTTATAAGAGAAAAAGTTTTGACGCGTGTCACAGAGACACTTGTAGAACCGATGTGTTCAGATTTACCTCGTTTCGGTCTAAAACAGCTTGTTTCGTTGTATTAAGCAAGAATACATGCTTTTCGCGCAGGTATAAGAGAAAAAGTTTTGACGCGTGTCACAGGGACACTTGTAAAACCGATGTGTTCAGATACAGCTCGTTTTGGTATAAAATAACTTGTTTCGTTGTTTTAGGCACGAATATATGCTTTTCGCGCATTTATAGAAGAAAACGTTTTGACGCGTATTAGAGGGACACTTGTAAAACCGATGTGTTCAGATTTAGCTCATCTCGGTCTAAAACAGCTTGTTTCGTTGTATTAAGCACGAATACATGCTTTTCGCGCAGTTATAAGAGAAAAAGTTTTGACGCGTATCAGAGGAACACTTGTAAAACCGATGCGTTGTGATTTAGCTCGCTTCGGTCTAAAACAGCTTGTTTCGTTGTATTAAGCACGAATACATGCTTTTCGCGCAGTTATAAGATAAAAAGTTTTGACGCGTATCACATGGACACTTGTAAAACCGATGTGTTCAGATCTAGCTCGTTTTGGTCTAAAACAGCTTGTTTCGTTGTATTAAGCACGAATACGTGCTTTTCGCGCAGTTATAAGAGAAAAAGTTTTGACGCGTGTCACAGAGACACTTGTAGAACCGATGTGTTCAGATTTACCTCGTTTCGGTCTAAAACAGCTTGTTTCGTTGTATTAAGCAAGAATACATGCTTTTCGCGCAGTTATAAGAGAAAAAGTTTTGACGCGTGTCACAGGGACACTTGTAAAACCGATGTGTTCAGATACAGCTCGTTTTGGTATAAAACAACTTGTTTCGTTGTTTTAAGCACGAATATATGCTTTTCGCGCATTTATAGAAGAAAACGTTTTGACGCGTATTAGAGGGACACTTGTAAAACCGATGTGTTCAGATTTAGCTCATCTCGGTCTAAAACAGCTTGTTTCGTTGTATTAAGCACGAATACATGCTTTTCGCGCAGTTATAAGAGAAAAAGTTTTGACGCGTATCAGAGGAACACTTGTAAAACCGATGTGTTCAGATTTAGCTCATCTCGGTCTAAAACAGCTAGTTTCGTTGTATTAAGCACGAATACATGCTTTTCGCGCAGTTATAAGATAAAAAGTTTTGACGCGTATCACATGGACACTTGTAAAACCGATGTGTTCAGATCTAGCTCGTTTTGGTCTAAAACAGCTTGTTTCGTTGTATTAAGCACGAATACGTGCTTTTCGCGCAGTTATAAGAGAAAAAGTTTTGACGCGTGTCACAGAGACACTTGTAGAACCGATGTGTTCAGATTTACCTCGTTTCGGTCTAAAACAGCTTGTTTCGTTGTATTAAGCAAGAATACATGCTTTTCGCGCAGTTATAAGAGAAAAAGTTTTGACGCGTGTCACAGGGACACTTGTAAAACCGATGTGTTCAGATACAGCTCGTTTTGGTATAAAACAACTTGTTTCGTTGTTTTAAGCACGAATATATGCTTTTCGCGCATTTATAGAAGAAAACGTTTTGACGCGTATTAGAGGGACACTTGTAAAACCGATGTGTTCAGATTTAGCTCATCTCGGTCTAAAACAGCTTGTTTCGTTGTATTAAGCACGAATACATGCTTTTCGCGCAGTTATAAGAGAAAAAGTTTTGACGCGTATCAGAGGAACACTTGTAAAACCGATGTGTTGTGATTTAGCTCGCTTCGGTCTAAAACAGCTTGTTTCGTTGTATTAAGCACGAATACATGCTTTTCGCGCAGTTATAAGAGAAAAAGTTTTGACGCGTATCACATGGACACTTGTAAAACCGATGTGTTCAGATCTAGCTCGTTTTGGTCTAAAACAGCTTGTTTCGTTGTATTAAGCACGAATACGTGCTTTTCGCGCAGTTATAAGAGAAAAAGTTTTGACGCGTGTCACAGAGACACTTGTAGAACCGATGTGTTCAGATTTACCTCGTTTCGGTCTAAAACAGCTTGTTTCGTTGTATTAAGCACGAATACATGCTTTTCACGCAGTTATAAAAGAAAAAGTTTTGATGCGTATCACATGGACACTTGTAAAACCGATGTGTTCAGATCTAGCTCGTTATGGTCTAAAACAGCTTGTTTCGTTGTATTAAGCAAGAATACATGCTTTTCGCGCAGTTATAAGAGAAAAAGTTTTGACGAGTATCACGTGGACACTTGTAAAACCGATGTGTTCAGATCTAGCTCGTTTTGGTCTAAAACAGCTTGTTTCGTTGTATTAAGCACGAATACGTGCTTTTCGCGCAGTTATAAGAGAAAAAGTTTTGACGCGTGTCACAGGGACACTTGTAAAACCGATGTGTTGTGATTTAGCTCGTTTCGGTCAAAAACAGCTTGTTTCGTTGTATTAAGCACGAATACATGCTTTTCGCGCAGTTATAAAAGAAATAGTTTTGACGCCTGTCACAGGGGCACTTGTAAAACCGATGTGTTCAGATTTAGCTCGTTTCGGTCTAAAACAGCTTGTTTCGTTGTATTAAGCACGAATACGTGCGTTTTCGCGCAGTTATAAGAGAAAAAGTCTTGACGCGTATCAGAGGAACACTTGTAAAACCGATGTGTTGTGATTTAGCTCGTTTCGGTCTAAAACAGGTTGTTTCGTTGTATTAAGCAAGAATACATGCTTTTCGCGCAGTTATTAGAGAAAAAGTTTTGACGCGTGTCACAGAGACACTTGTAGAACCGATGTGTTCAGATTTACCTCGTTTCGGTCTAAAACAGCTTGTTTCGTTGTATTAAGCAAGAATACATGCTTTTCGCGCAGTTATAAGAGAAAAAGTTTTGACGCGTGTCACAGGGACACTTGTAAAACCGATGTGTTCAGATATAGCTCGTTTTGGTATAAAACAACTTGTTTCGTTGTTTTAAGCACGAATACATGCTTTTCGCGCATTTATAGAAGAAAACGTTTTGACGCGTATTAGAGGGACACTTGTAAAACCGATGAGTTCAGATTTAGCTCATCTGGGTCTAAACAGCTTGTTTCGTTGTATTAAGTACGAATACAATCTTTTCGCGCAGTTATAAGAGAAAAAGTTTTGACGCGTATCACATGGACACTTTTAAAACCGATGTGTTCAGATTTAGCTCGTTTCGGTCTAAAACAGCTTGTTTCGTTGTATTAAGCAAGAATACATGCTTTTCGCGCAGTTATAAAAGAAATAGTTTTGACGCCTGTCACAGGGACACTTGTAAAACCGATGTGTTCAGATTTAGCTCGTTTCGGTCTAAAACAGCTTGTTTCGTTGTATTAAGCACGAATACGTGCGTTTTCGCGCAGTTATAAGAGAAAAAGTCTTGACGCGTATCAGAGGGACATGTAAAACCGATGTGTTGTGATTTAGCTCGTTTCAATCTAAAACAGCTTGTTTCGTTGTATTAAGCAAGAATACATGCTTTTCGCGCAGTTATTAGAGAAAAAGTTTTGACGCGTGTCACAGAGACACTTGTAGAACCGATGTGTTCAGATTTACCTCGTTTCGGTCTAAAACAGCTTGTGTCGTTGTATTAAGCAAGAATACATGCTTTTCGCGCAGTTATAAGAGAAAAAGTTTTGACGCGTGTCACAGGGACACTTGTAAAACCGATGTGTTCAGATATAGCTCGTTTTGGTATAAAACAACTTGTTTCGTTGTTTTAAGCACGAATACATGCTTTTCGCGCATTTATAGAAGAAAACGTTTTGACGCGTATTAGAGGGACACTTGTAAAACCGATGAGTTCAGATTTAGCTCATCTGGGTCTAAACAGCTTGTTTCGTTGTATTAAGCACGAATACATGCTTGTCGCGCAGTTATAAGAGAAAAAGTTTTGACGCGTATCAGAGGAACACTTGTAAAACCGATGTGTTGTGATTTAGCTCGCTTCGGTCTAAAACAGCTTGTTTCGTTGTATTAAGCACGAATACATGCTTTTCGCGCAGTTATAAGAGAAAAAGTTTTGACGCGTATCACATGGACACTTGTAAAACCGATGTGTTCAGATCTAGCTCGTTTTGGTCTAAAACAGCTTGTTTCGTTGTATTAAGCACGAATACGGGCTTTTCGCGCAGTTATAAGAGAAAAAGTTTTGACGCGTGTCACAGAGACACTTGTAGAACCGATGTGTTCAGATTTACCTCGTTTCGGTCTAAAACAGCTTGTTTCGTTGTATTAAGCAAGAATACATGCTTTTCGCGCAGGTATAAGAGAAAAAGTTTTGACGCGTGTCACAGGGACACTTGTAAAACCGATGTGTTCAGATACAGCTCGTTTTGGTATAAAATAACTTGTTTCGTTGTTTTAGGCACGAATATATGCTTTTCGCGCATTTATAGAAGAAAACGTTTTGACGCGTATTAGAGGGACACTTGTAAAACCGATGTGTTCAGATTTAGCTCATCTCGGTCTAAAACAGCTTGTTTCGTTGTATTAAGCACGAATACATGCTTTTCGCGCAGTTATAAGAGAAAAAGTTTTGACGCGTATCAGAGGAACGCTTGTAAAACCGATGTGTTGTGATTTAGCTCGCTTCGGTCTAAAACAGCTTGTTTCGTTGTATTAAGCACGAATACATGCTTTTCGCGCAGTTATAAGAGAAAAAGTTTTGACGCGTATCACATGGACACTTGTAAAACCGATGTGTTCAGATCTAACTCGTTTTGGTCTAAAACAGCTTGTTTCGTTGTATTAAGCACGAATACGTGCTTTTCGCGCAGTTATAAGAGAAAAAGTTTTTACGCGTGTCACAGAGACACTTGTAGAACCGATGTGTTCAGATTTACCTCGTTTCTGTCTAAAACAGCTTGTTTCGTTGTATTAAGCAAGAATACATGCTTTTCGCGTAGTTATAAGAGAAAAAGTTTTGACGCGTGTCACAGGGACACTTGTAAAACCGATGTGTTCAGATACAGCTCGTTTTGGTATAAAACAACTTGTTTCGTTGTTTTAAGCACGAATATATGCTTTTCGCGCATTTATAGAAGAAAACGTTTTGACGCGTATTAGAGGGACACTTGTAAAACCGATGTGTTCAGATTTAGCTCATCTCGGTCTAAAACAGCTTGTTTCGTTGTATTAAGCACGAATACATGCTTTTCGCGCAGTTATAAGAGAAAAAGTTTTGACGCGTATCAGAGGAACGCTTGTAAAACCGATGTGTTGTGATTTAGCTCGTTTCGGTCTAAAACAGCTACTTTCGTTGTATTAAGCACGAATACGTGCGTTTTCGCGCAGTTATAAGAGAAAAAGTCTTGACGCGTATCAGAGGAACACTTGTAAAACCGATGTGTTGTGATTTAGCTCGTTTCGGTCTAAAACAGCTTGTTTCGTTGTATTAAGCAAGAATACATGCTTTTCGCGCAGTTATAAGAGAAAAAGTTTTGACGCGTGTCACAGAGACACTTGTAGAACCGATGTGTTCAGATTTACCTCGTTTCGGTCTAAAACAGCTTGTTTCGTTGTATTAAGCAAGAATACATGCTTTTCGCGCAGTTATAAGAGAAAAAGTTTTGACGCGTGTCACAGGGACACTTGTAAAACCGATGTGTTCAGATATAGCTGGTTTTGGTATAAAACAACTTGTTTCGTTGTTTTAAGCACGAATATATGCTTTTCGCGCATTTATAGAAGAAAACGTTTTGACGCGTATTAGAGGGACACTTGTAAAACTGATGTGTTCAGATTTAGCTCATCTCGGTCTAAAACAGCTTGTTTCGTTGTATTAAGCACGAATACATGCTTTTCGCGCAGTTATAAGAGAAAAAGTTTTGACGCGTATCAGAGGAACACTTGTAAAACCGATGTGTTGTGATTTAGCTCGCTTCGGTCTAAAACAGCTTGTTTCGTTGTATTAAGCACGAATACATGCTTTTCGCGCAGTTATAAGAGAAAAAGTTTTGACGCGTATCAGAGGAACACTTGTAAAACCGATGTGTTGTGATTTAGCTCGTTTTGGTCTAAAACAGCTTGTTTCGTTGTATTAAGCACGAATACATGCTTTTCGCGCAGTTATAAGAGAAAAAGTTTTGACGCGTATCAGAGGAAGACTTGTAAAACCGATATGTTGTGATTTAGCTCGTTTCGGTCTAAAACAGCTTGTTTCGTTGTATTAATCACGAATACATGCTTTTCACGCAGTTATAAGAGAAAAAGTTTTGATGCGTATCACATGGACACTTGTAAAACCGATGTGTTCAGATCTAGCTCGTTATGGTCTAAAACAGCTTGTTTCGTTGTATTAAGCACGAATACATGCTTTTCGCGCAGTTATAAGAGAAAAAGTTTTGACGAGTATCACGTGGACACTTGTAAAACCGATGTGTTCAGATCTAGCTCGTTTTGGTCTAAAACAGCTTGTTTCGTTGTATTAAGCACGAATACGTGCTTTTCTCGCAGTTATAAGAGAAAAAGTTTTGACGCGTGTCACAGGGACACTTGTAAAACCGATGTGTTGTGATTTAGCTCGTTTCGGTCAAAAACAGCTTGTTTCGTTGTATTAAGCACGAATACATGCTTTTCGCGCAGTTATAAAAGAAATAGTTTTGACGCCTGTCACAGGGGCACTTGTAAAACCGATGTGTTCAGATTTAGCTCGTTTCGGTCTAAAACAGCTTGTTTCGTTGTATTAAGCACGAATACGTGCGTTTTCGCGCAGTTATAAGAGAAAAAGTCTTGACGCGTATCAGAGGAACACTTGTAAAACCGATGTGTTGTGATTTAGCTCGTTTCGGTCTAAAACAGGTTGTTTCGTTGTATTAAGCAAGAATACATGCTTTTCGCGCAGTTATTAGAGAAAAAGTTTTGACGCGTGTCACAGAGACACTTGTAGAACCGATGTGTTCAGATTTACCTCGTTTCGGTCTAAAACAGCTTGTTTCGTTGTATTAAGCAAGAATACATGCTTTTCGCGCAGTTATAAGAGAAAAAGTTTTGACGCGTGTCACAGGGACACTTGTAAAACCGATGTGTTCAGATATAGCTCGTTTTGGTATAAAACAACTTGTTTCGTTGTTTTAAGCACGAATATATGCTTTTCGCGCATTTATAGAAGAAAACGTTTGACGCGTATTAGAGGGACACTTGTAAAACCAATGTGTTCAGATTTAGCTCATCTCGGTCTAAAACAGCTTGTTTCGTTGTATTAAGCACGAATACATGCTTTTCGCGCAGTTATAAGAGAAAAAGTTTTGACGCGTATCAGAGGAACACTTGTAAAACCGATGTGTTGTGATTTAGCTCGCTTCGGTCTAAAACAGCTTGTTTCGTTGTATTAAGCACGAATACATGCTTTTCGCGCAGTTATTAGAGAAAAAGTTTTGACGCGTGTCACAGAGACACTTGTAGAACCGATGTGTTCAGATTTACCTCGTTTCGGTCTAAAACAGCTTGTTTCGTTGTATTAAGCAAGAATACATGCTTTTCGCGCAGTTATAAGAGAAAAAGTTTTGACGCGTGTCACAGGGATACTTGTAAAACCGATGTGTTCAGATATAGCTCGTTTTGGTATAAAACAACTTGTTTCGTTGTTTTAAGAACGAATACATGCTTTTCGCGCATTTATTGAAGAAAACGTTTTGACGCGTATTAGAGGGACACTTGTAAAACCGATGAGTTCAGATTTAGCTCATCTGGGTCTAAACAGCTTGTTTCGTTGTATTAAGCACGAATACATGCTTGTCGCACAGTTATAAGTGAAAAAGTTTTGACGCGTATTAGAGGAACACTTGTAAAACCGATGTGTTGTGATTTAGCTCGTTTCGGTCTAAAACAGCTTGTTTCGTTGTAATAAGCACGAATACATGCTTTTCGCGCAGTTATAAGAGAAAAAGTTTTGACGCGTATCACATGGACACTTGTTAAACCGATGTGTTCAGATCTAGCTCGTTTTGGTCTAAAACAGCTTGTTTCGTTGTATTAAGCACGAATACATGCTTTTCGCGCAGTTATAAGAGAAAAAGTTTTGACGCGTGTCACAGGGACACTTGTAAAACCGATGTGTTCAGACTTACCTTGTTTCGTTGTATTAAGCACGAATACAAGCTTTCCGCGCAGTTATAAGAGAAAAAGTTTTGACGCCTGTCACAGAGACACTTGTAGAACCGATGTGTTCAGATTTAACTCGTTTCGGTTTAAAACAGCTTGTTGCGTTGGATTAAGCACGAATACATGCTTTTCGCGCAGTTATAGGAGAAAAAAGTTTTGACGCGTATCACATGGACACTTGTAAAACCGATGTGTTCAGATCTAGCTCGTTTTGGTCTAAAACAGCTTGTTTGTGATTCAGCTCGTTTCGGTCTAAACAGCTTGTTTCGTTGTATTAAGCAAGAATACATGCTTTTCGCGCAGTCACAAGAGAAAAAGTTTTGACGCGTGTCACAGGAACACTTGTAAAACCGATGTGTTCAGATTTACCTCGTTTCGGTCTAAAACAGCTTTTTTGGTTGGATTAAGCAAGAATACATGCTTTTCGCGCAGTTATAAGAGAAGAAATTTTGACGCGTATCACATGGACACTTGTAAAACCGATGTGTTCAGATCTAGCTCTTTTTGGTCTAAAACAGCTTGTTTCGTTGTATTAAGTACGAATACAATCTTTTCGCGCAGTTATAAGAGAAAAAGTTTTGACGCGTATCACATGGACACTTTTAAAACCGATGTGTTCAGATTTAGCTCGTTTCGGTCTAAAACAGCTTGTTTCGTTGTACTAAGCAAGAATACATGCTTTTCGCGCAGTTATAAAAGAAATAGTTTTGACGCCTGCCACAGGGACACTTGTAAAACCGATGTGTTCAGATTTAGCTCGTTTCGGTCTAAAACAGCTTGTTTCGTTGTATTAAGCACGAATACGTGCGTTTTCGCGCAGTTATAAGAGAAAAAGTCTTGACGCGTATCAGAGGGACACTTGTAAAACCGATGTGTTGTGATTTAGCTCGTTTCGGTCTAAAACAGCTTGTTTCGTTGTATTAAGCAAGAATACATGCTTTTCGCGCAGTTATTAGAGAAAAAGTTTTGACGCGTGTCACAGAGACACTTGTAGAACCGATGTGTTCAGATTTACCTCGTTTCGGTCTAAAACAGCTTGTTTCGTTGTATTAAGCAAGAATACATGCTTTTCGCGCAGTTATAAGAGAAAACGTTTTGACGCGTGTCACAGGGACACTTGTAAAAACGATGTGTTCAGATTTAGCTCATCTCTTTCTAAAACAGCTAGTGTCGTTGTATTAAGCACGAATACATGCTTTTCGCGCTGTTATAAGTGAAAAAGTTTTGACGCGTATCAGAGGAACACTTGCAAAACCGATGTGTTGTGATTTAGCTCGTTTCGGTCTAAAACAGCTTGTTTCGTTGTATTAAGCACGAATACATGCTTTTCGCGCAGTTGTGAGAAAAAGTTTTGACGCGTGTCACAGGGACACTTGTAAAACCGATGTGTTCAAATTTACCTCGTTTTGGTCTAAAACAGCTTGTTTCGTTAGATTAAGCACGAATACATGCTTTTCGCGCAGTTATAAGAGAAAAAGTTTTGACGCGTATCAGAGGAACACTTGTAAAACCGATGTGTTGTGATTTAGCTCGTTTCGGTCTAAAACAGCTTGTTTCGTTGTAATAAGCACGAATACATGCTTTTCGCGCAGTTATAAGAGAAAAAGTTTTGACGCGTATCACATGGACACTTGTAAAACCGATCTGTTCAGATCTAGCTCGTTTTGGTCTAAAACAGCTTGTTTCGTTGTATTAAGCACGAATACATGCTTTTCGCGCAGTTATAAGAGAAAAAGTTTTGACGCGTATCACGTGGACACTTGTAAAACCGATGTGTTCAGATCTAGCTCGTTTTGGTCTAAAACAGCTTGTTTCGTTGTATTAAGCACGAATACGTGCTTTTCGCGCAGTTATAAGAGAAAAAGTTTTGACGCGTGTCACAGGGACACTTGTAAAACCGATGTGTTGTGATTTAGCTCGTTTCGGTCAAAAACAGCTTGTTTCGTTGTATTAAGCACGAATACATGCTTTTCGCGCAGTTATAAAAGAAATAGTTTTGACGCCTGTCACAGGGGCACTTGTAAAACCGATGTGCTCAGATTTAGCTCGTTTCGGTCTAAAACAGCTTGTTTCGTTGTATTAAGCACGAATACGTGCGTTTTCGCGCAGTTATAAGAGAAAAAGTCTTGACGCGTATCAGAGGAACACTTGTAAAACCGATGTGTTGTGATTTAGCTCGTTTCGGTCTAAAACAGCTTGTTTCGTTGTATTAAGCAAGAATACATGCTTTTCGCGCAGTTATTAGAGAAAAAGTTTTGACGCGTGTCACAGAGACACTTGTAGAACCGATGTGTTCAGATTTACCTCGTTTCGGTCTAAAACAGCTTGTTTCGTTGTATTAAGCAAGAATACATGCTTTTCGCGCAGTTATAAGAGAAAAAGTTTTGACGCGTGTCACAGGGACACTTGTAAAACCGATGTGTTCAGATATAGCTCGTTTTGGTATAAAACAACTTGTTTCGTTGTATTAAGCACGAATACGTGCGTTTTCGCGCAGTTATAAGAGAAAAAGTCTTGACGCGTATCAGAGGGACACTTGTAAAACCGATGTGTTGTGATTTAGCTCGTTTCGGTCTAAAACAGCTTGTTTCGTTGTATTAAGCAAGAATACATGCTTTTCGCGCAGTTATTAGAGAAAAAGTTTTGACGCGTGTCACAGAGACACTTGTAGAACCGATGTGTTCAGATTTACCTCGTTTCGGTCTAAAACAGCTTGTTTCGTTGTATTAAGCAAGAATACATGCTTTTCGCGCAGTTATAAGAGAAAACGTTTTGACGCGTGTCACAGGGACACTTGTAAAAACGATGTGTTCAGATTTAGCTCATCTCTTTCTAAAACAGCTAGTGTCGTTGTATTAAGCACGAATACATGCTTTTCGCGCTGTTATAAGTGAAAAAGTTTTGACGCGTATCAGAGGAACACTTGCAAAACCGATGTGTTGTGATTTAGCTCGTTTCGGTCTAAAACAGCTTGTTTCGTTGTATTAAGCACGAATACATGCTTTTCGCGCAGTTGTGAGAAAAAGTTTTGACGCGTGTCACAGGGACACTTGTAAAACCGATGTGTTCAAATTTACCTCGTTTTGGTCTAAAACAGCTTGTTTCGTTAGATTAAGCACGAATACATGCTTTTCGCGCAGTTATAAGAGAAAAAGTTTTGACGCGTGTCACAGGGACACTTGTAAAACCGATGTGTTCAGATTTAGCTCATCTCGTTCTAAAACAGCTAGTTTCGTTGTATTAAGCACGAATACATGCTTTTCGCACAGTTATAAGTGAAAAAGTTTTGACGCGTATCAGAGGAACACTTGTAAAACCGATGTGTTGTGATTTTGCTCGTTTCGGTCTAAAACAGCTTGTTTCGTTGTAATAAGCACGAATACATGCTTTTCGCGCAGTTATAAGAGAAAAAGTTTTGACGCGTATCACATGGACACTTGTAAAACCGATCTGTTCAGATCTAGCTCGTTTTGGTCTAAAACAGCTTGTTTCGTTGTATTAAGCACGAATACATGCTTTTCGCGCAGTTATAAGAGAAAAAGTTTTGACGCGTATCACGTGGACACTTGTAAAACCGATGTGTTCAGATCTAGCTCGTTTTGGTCTAAAACAGCTTGTTTCGTTGTATTAAGCACGAATACGTGCTTTTCGCGCAGTTATAAGAGAAAAAGTTTTGACGCGTGTCACAGGGACACTTGTAAAACCGATGTGTTGTGATTTAGCTCGTTTCGGTCAAAAACAGCTTGTTTCGTTGTATTAAGCACGAATACATGCTTTTCGCGCAGTTATAAAAGAAATAGTTTTGACGCCTGTCACAGGGGCACTTGTAAAACCGATGTGCTCAGATTTAGCTCGTTTCGGTCTAAAACAGCTTGTTTCGTTGTATTAAGCACGAATACGTGCGTTTTCGCGCAGTTATAAGAGAAAAAGTCTTGACGCGTATCAGAGGAACACTTGTAAAACCGATGTGTTGTGATTTAGCTCGTTTCGGTCTAAAACAGCTTGTTTCGTTGTATTAAGCAAGAATACATGCTTTTCGCGCAGTTATTAGAGAAAAAGTTTTGACGCGTGTCACAGAGACACTTGTAGAACCGATGTGTTCAGATTTACCTCGTTTCGGTCTAAAACAGCTTGTTTCGTTGTATTAAGCAAGAATACATGCTTTTCGCGCAGTTAAAAGAGAAAAAGTTTTGACGCGTGTCACAGGGACACTTGTAAAACCGATGTGTTCAGATATAGCTCGTTTTGGTATAAAACAACTTGTTTCGTTGTTTTAAGCACGAATATATGCTTTTCGCGCATTTATAGAAGAAAACGTTTGACGCGTATTAGAGGGACACTTGTAAAACCGATGTGTTCAGATTTAGCTCATCTCGGTCTAAAACAGCTTGTTTCGTTGTATTAAGCACGAATACATGCTTTTCGCGCAGTTATAAGAGAAAAAGTTTTGACGCGTATCAGAGGAACATTGTAAAACCGATGTGTTGTGATTTAGCTCGCTTCGGTCTAAAACAGCTTGTTTCGTTGTATTAAGCAAGAATACATGCTTTTCGCGCAGTTATTAGAGAAAAAGTTTTGACGCGTGTCACAGAGACACTTGTAGAACCGATGTGTTCAGATTTACCTCGTTTCGGTCTAAAACAGCTTCTTTCGTTGTATTAAGCAAGAATACATGCTTTTCGCGCAGTTATAAGAGAAAAAGTTTTGACGCGTGTCACAGGGACACTTGTAAAACCGATGTGTTCAGATATAGCTCGTTTTGGTATAAAACAACTTGTTTCGTTGTTTTAAGAACGAATACATGCTTTTCGCGCATTTATAGAAGAAAACGTTTTGACGCGTATTAGAGGGACACTTGTAAAACCGATGAGTTCAGATTTAGCTCATCTGGGTCTAAACAGCTTGTTTCGTTGTATTAAGCACGAATACATGCTTGTCGCACAGTTATAAGTGAAAAAGTTTTGACGCGTATCAGAGGAACACTTGTAAAACCGTAGCAAAATGGTGGTTTGAGCTAGTTGGTACATATTCACAATTTCACCAGCGCTGCGACTAGGAACAAGAACAGAGAAGGAAGACAAGGACAAGCGCTAACCGCTTGTAAGTAAAACCGATGTGTTGTGATTTAGCTCGTTTCGGTCTAAAACAGCTTGTTTCGTTGTAATAAGCACGAATACATGCTTTTCGCGCAGTTATAAGAGAAAAAGTTTTGACGCGTATCACATGGACACTTGTAAAACCGATCTGTTCAGATCTAGCTCGTTTTGGTCTAAAACAGCTTGTTTCGTTGTATTAAGCACGAATACATGCTTTTCGCGCAGTTATAAGAGAAAAAGTTTTGACGCGTATCACATGTGTTCAGATCTAGCTCGTTTTGGTCTAAAACAGCTTGTTTCGTTGTATTAAGCACGAATACATGCTTTTCGCGCAGTTATAAGAGAAAAAGTTTTGACGCGTGTCACAGGGACACTTGTAAAACCGATTTGTTCAGACTTACCTTGTTTCGTTGTATTAAGCACGAATACAAGCTTTTCGCGCAGTTATAAGAGAAAAAGTTTTGACGCCTGTCACAGAGACACTTGTAGAACCGATGTGTTCAGATTTAACTCATTTCGGTCTAAAACAGCTTGTTTCGTTGGATTAAGCACGAACACATGCTTTTCGCGCAGTTATAAGAGAAAAAGTTTTGACGCGTATCACGTGGACACTTGTAAAACCGATGTGTTCAGATCTAGCTCGTTTTGGTCTAAAACAGCTTGTTTCGTTGTATTAAGCACGAATACGTGCTTTTCGCGCAGTTATAAGAGATAAAGTTTTGACGCGTGTCACAGGGACACTTGTAAAACCGATGTGTTGTGATTTAGCTCGTTTCGGTCAAAAACAGCTTGTTTCGTTGTATTAAGCACGAATACATGCTTTTCGCGCAGTTATAAAAGAAATAGTTTTGACGCCTGTCACAGGGGCACTTGTAAAACCGATGTGTTGTGATTTAGCTCGTTTCGGTCTAAAACAGCTTGTTTCGTTGTATTAAGCAAGAATACATGCTTTTCGCGCAGTTATTAGAGAAAAAGTTTTGACGCGTGTCACAGAGACACTTGTAGAACCGATGTGTTCAGATTTACCTCGTTTCGGTCTAAAACAGCTTGTTTCGTTGTATTAAGCAAGAATACATGCTTTTCGCGCAGTTATAAGAGAAAAAGTTTTGACGCGTGTCACAGGGACACTTGTAAAACCGATGTGTTCAGATATAGCTCGTTTTGGTATAAAACAACTTGTTTCGTTGTTTTAAGCACGAATATATGCTTTTCGCGCATTTATAGAAGAAAACGTTTGACGCGTATTAGAGGGACACTTGTAAAACCGATGTGTTCAGATTTAGCTCATCTCGGTCTAAAACAGCTTGTTTCGTTGTATTAAGCACGAATACATGCTTTTCGCGCAGTTATAAGAGAAAAAGTTTTGACGCGTATCAGAGGAACATTGTAAAACCGATGTGTTGTGATTTAGCTCGCTTCGGTCTAAAACAGCTTGTTTCGTTGTATTAAGCACGAATACATGCTTTTCGCGCAGTTATTAGAGAAAAAGTTTTGACGCTTGTCACAGAGACACTTGTAGAACCGATGTGTTCAGATTTACCTCGTTTCGGTCTAAAACAGCTTATTTCGTTGTATTAAGCAAGAATACATGCTTTTCGCGCAGTTATAAGAGAAAAAGTTTTGACGCGTGTCACAGGGACACTTGTAAAACCGATGTGTTCAGATATAACTCGTTTTGGTATAAAACAACTTGTTTCGTTGTTTTAAGAAAGAATACATGCTTTTCGCGAATTTATAGAAGAAAACGTTTTGACGCGTATTAGAGGGACACTTGTAAAACCGATGAGTTCAGATTTAGCTCATCTGGGTCTAAACAGCTTGTTTCGTTGTATTAAGCACGAATACATGCTTGTCGCACAGTTATAAGTGAAAAAGTTTTGACGCGTATCAGAGGAACACTTGTAAAACCGTAGCAAAATGGTGGTTTGAGCTAGTTGGTACATATTCACAATTTCACCAGCGCTGCGACTAGGAACAAGAACAGAGAAGGAAGACAAGGACAAGCGCTAACCGCTTGTAAGTAAAACCGATGTGTTGTGATTTAGCTCGTTTCGGTCTAAAACAGCTTGTTTCGTTGTAATAAGCACGAATACATGCTTTTCGCGCAGTTATAAGAGAAAAAGTTTTGACGCGTATCACATGGACACTTGTAAAACCGATCTGTTCAGATCTAGCTCGTTTTGGTCTAAAACAGCTTGTTTCGTTGTATTAAGCACGAATACATGCTTTTCGCGCAGTTATAAGAGAAAAAGTTTTGACGCGTATCACATGTGTTCAGATCTAGCTCGTTTTGGTCTAAAACAGCTTGTTTCGTTGTATTAAGCACGAATACATGCTTTTCGCGCAGTTATAAGAGAAAAAGTTTTGACGCGTGTCACAGGGACACTTGTAAAACCGATGTGTTCAGACTTACCTTGTTTCGTTGTATTAAGCACGAATACAAGCTTTTCGCGCAGTTATAAGAGAAAAAGTTTTGACGCCTGTCACAGAGACACTTGTAGAACCGATGTGTTCAGATTTAACTCATTTCGGTCTAAAACAGCTTGTTTCGTTGGATTAAGCACGAATACATGCTTTTCGCGCAGTTATAGGAGAAAAAAGTTTTGACGCGTATCACATGGACACTTGTAAAACCGATGTGTTCAGATCTAGCTCGTTTTGGTCTAAAACAGCTTGTTTGTGATTTAGCTCGTTTCGGTCTAAACAGCTTGTTTCGTTGTATTAGGCAAGAATACATGCTTTTCGCGCAGTCACAAGAGAAAAAGTTTTGACGCGTGTCAGAGGAACACTTGTAAAACCGATGTGTTCAGATTTACCTCGTTTCGGTCTAAAACAGCTTTTTTGGTTGGATTAAGCAAGAATACATGCTTTTCGCGCAGTTATAAGACAAGAAATTTTGACGCGTATCACATGGACACTTGTAAAACCGATGTGTTCAGATCTAGCTCTTTTTGGTCTAAAACAGCTTGTTTCGTTGTATTAAGTACGAATACAATCTTTTCGCGCAGTTATAAGAGAAAAAGTTTTGACGCGTATCACATGGACACTTTTAAAACCGATGTGTTCAGATTTAGCTCGTTTCGGTCTAAAACAGCTTGTTTCGTTGTATTAAGCAAGAATACATGCTTTTCGCGCAGTTATAAAAGAAATAGTTTTGACGCCTGCCACAGGGACACCTGTAAAACCGATGTGTTCAGATTTAGCTCGTTTCGGTCTAAAACAGCTTGTTTCGTTGTATTAAGCACGAATACGTGCGTTTTCGCGCAGTTATAAGAGAAAAAGTCTTGACGCGTATCAGGGGGACACTTGTAAAACCGATGTGTTGTGATTTAGCTCGTTTCGGTCTAAAACAGCTTGTTTCGTTGTATTAAGCAAGAATACATGCTTTTCGCGCAGTTAGAGAAAAAGTTTTGACGCGTGTCACAGAGACACTTGTAGAACCGATGTGTTCAGGTTTACCTCGTTTCGGTCTAAAACAGCTTGTTTCGTTGTATTAAGCAAGAATACATGCTTTTCGCGCAGTTATAAGAGAAAAAGTTTTGACGCGTGTCACAGGGACACTTGTAAAAACGATGTGTTCAGATTGAGCTCATCTCTTTCTAAAACAGCTAGTGTCGTTGTATTAAGCACGAATACATGCTTTTCGCGCTGTTATAAGCGAAAAAGTTTTGACGCGTATCAGAGGAACACTTGCAAAACCGATGTGTTGTGATTTAGCTCGTTTCGGTCTAAAACAGCTTGTTTCGTTGTATTAAGCACGAATACATGCTTTTCGCGCAGTTGTGAGAAAAAGTTTTGACGCGTGTCACAGGGACACTTGTAAAACCGATGTGTTCAAATTTACCTCGTTTTGGTCTAAAACTGCTTGTTTCGTTAGATTCAGCACGAATACATGCTTTTCGCGCAGTTATAAGAGAAAAAGTTTTGACGCGTGTCACAGGGACACTTGTAAAACCGATGTGTTCAGATTTAGCTCATCTCGTTCTAAAACAGCTAGTTTCGTTGTATTAAGCACGAATACATGCTTTTCGCACAGTTATAAGTGAAAAAGTTTTGACGCGTATCAGAGGAACACTTGTAAAACCGATGTGTTGTGATTTAGCTCGTTTCCGTCTAAAACAGCTTGTTTCGTTGTAATAAGCACGAATACATGCTTTTCGCGCAGTTATAAGAGAAAAAGTTTTGACGCGTATCACATGGACACTTGTAAAACCGATCTGTTCAGATCTAGCTCGTTTTGGTCTAAAACAGCTTGTTTCGTTGTATTAAGCACGAATACATGCTTTTCGCGCAGTTATAAGAGAAAAAGTTTTGACGCGTATCACATGGACACTTGTTAAACCGATGTGTTCAGATCTAGCTCGTTTTGGTCTAAAACAGCTTGTTTCGTTGTATTAAGCACGAATACATGCTTTTCGCGCAGTTATAAGAGAAAAAGTTTTGACGCGTGTCACAGGGACACTTGTAAAACCGATGTGTTCAAATTTACCTCGTTTTGGTCTAAAACAACTTGTTTCGTTAGATTAAGCACGAATACATGCTTTTCGCGCAGTTAGAAGAGAAAAAGTTTTGACGCGTGTCACAGGGACACTTGTAAAACCGATGTGTTCAGATTTAGCTCATCTCGTTCTAAAACAGCTTGTTTCGTTGTATTAAGCACGAATACATGCTTGTCGCACAGTTATAAGTGAAAAAGTTTTGACGCGTATTAGAGGAACACTTGTAAAACCGATGTGTTGTGATTTAGCTCGTTTCGGTCTAAAACAGCTTGTTTCGTTGTAATAAGCACGAATACATGCTTTTCGCGCAGTTATAAGAGAAAAAGTTTTGACGCGTATCACATGGACACTTGTAAAACCGATCTGTTCAGATCTAGCTCGTTTTGGTCTAAAACAGCTTGTTTCGTTGTATTAAGCACGAATACATGCTTTTCGCGCAGTTATAAGAGAAAAAGTTTTGACGCGTATCACATGGACACTTGTTAAACCGATGTGTTCAGATCTAGCTCGTTTTGGTCTAAAACAGCTTGTTTCGTTGTATTAAGCACGAATACATGCTTTTCGCGCAGTTATAAGAGAAAAAGTTTTGACGCGTGTCACAGGGACACTTGTAAAACCGATGTGTTCAGACTTACCTTGTTTCGTTGTATTAAGCACGAATACAAGCTTTCCGCGCAGTTATAAGAGAAAAAGTTTTGACGCCTGTCACAGAGACACTTGTAGAACCGATGTGTTCAGATTTAACTCGTTTCGGTCTAAAACAGCTTGTTGCGTTGGATTAAGCACGAATACATGCTTTTCGCGCAGTTATAGGAGAAAAAAGTTTTGACGCGTATCACATGGACACTTGTAAAACCGATGTGTTCAGATCTAGCTCGTTTTGGTCTAAAACAGCTTGTTTGTGATTTAGCTCGTTTCGGTCTAAACAGCTTGTTTCGTTGTATTAAGCAAGAATCCATGCTTTTCGCGCAGTCACAAGAGAAAAAGTTTTGACGCGTGTCACAGGAACACTTGTAAGACCGATGTGTTCAGATTTACCTCGTTTCGGTCTAAAACAGCTTTTTTGGTTGGATTAAGCAAGAATACATGCTTTTCGCGCAGTTATAAGAGAAGAAATTTTGACGCGTATCACATCGACACTTGTAAAACCGATGTGTTCAGATCTAGCTCTTTTTGGTCTAAAACAGCTTGTTTCGTTGTATTAAGTACGAATGCAATCTTTTCGCGCAGTTATAAGAGAAAAAGTTTTGACGCGTATCACATGGACACTTTTAAAACCGATGTGTTCAGATTTAGCTCGTTTCGGTCTAAAACAGCTTGTTTCGTTGTATTAAGCAAGAATACATGCTTTTCGCGCAGTTATAAAAGAAATAGTTTTGACGCCTGCCACAGGGACACCTGTAAAACCGATGTGTTCAGATTTAGCTCGTTTCGGTCTAAAACAGCTTGTTTCGTTGTATTAAGCACGAATACGTGCGTTTTCGCGCAGTTATAAGAGAAAAAGTCTTGACGCGTATCAGAGGGACACTTGTAAAACCGATGTGTTGTGATTTAGCTCGTTTCGGTCTAAAACAGCTTGTTTCGTTGTATTAAGCAAGAATACATGCTTTTCGCGCAGTTGTTAGAGAAAAAGTTTTGACGCGTGTCACAGAGACACTTGTAGAACCGATGTGTTCAGGTTTACCTCGTTTCGGTCTAAAACAGCTTGTTTCGTTGTATTAAGCAAGAATACATGCTTTTCGCGCAGTTATAAGAGAAAAAGTTTTGACGCGTGTCACAGGGACACTTGTAAAAACGATGTGTTCAGATTGAGCTCATCTCTTTCTAAAACAGCTAGTGTCGTTGTATTAAGCACGAATACATGCTTTTCGCGCTGTTATAAGCGAAAAAGTTTTGACGCGTATCAGAGGAACACTTGCAAAACCGATGTGTTGTGATTTAGCTCGTTTCGGTCTAAAACAGCTTGTTTCGTTGTATTAAGCACGAATACATGCTTTTCGCGCAGTTGTGAGAAAAAGTTTTGACGCGTGTCACAGGGACACTTGTAAAACCGATGTGTTCAAATTTACCTCGTTTTGGTCTAAAACTGCTTGTTTCGTTAGATTCAGCACGAATACATGCTTTTCGCGCAGTTATAAGAGAAAAAGTTTTGACGCGTGTCACAGGGACACTTGTAAAACCGATGTGTTCAGATTTAGCTCATCTCGTTCTAAAACAGCTAGTTTCGTTGTATTAAGCACGAATACATGCTTTTCGCACAGTTATAAGTGAAAAAGTTTTGACGCGTATCAGAGGAACACTTGTAAAACCGATGTGTTGTGATTTAGCTCGTTTCCGTCTAAAACAGCTTGTTTCGTTGTAATAAGCACGAATACATGCTTTTCGCGCAGTTATAAGAGAAAAAGTTTTGACGCGTATCACATGGACACTTGTAAAACCGATCTGTTCAGATCTAGCTCGTTTTGGTCTAAAACAGCTTGTTTCGTTGTATTAAGCACGAATACATGCTTTTCGCGCAGTTATAAGAGAAAAAGTTTTGACGCGTATCACATGGACACTTGTTAAACCGATGTGTTCAGATCTGGCTCGTTTTGGTCTAAAACAGCTTGTTTCGTTGTATTAAGCACGAATACATGCTTTTCGCGCAGTTATAAGAGAAAAAGTTTTGACGCGTGTCACAGGGACACTTGTAAAACCGATGTGTTCAAATTTACCTCGTTTTGGTCTAAAACAACTTGTTTCGTTAGATTAGGCACGAATACATGCTTTTCGCGCAGTTAGAAGAGAAAAAGTTTTGACGCGTGTCACAGGGACACTTGTAAAACCGATGTGTTCAGATTTAGCTCATCTCGTTCTAAAACAGCTTGTTTCGTTGTATTAAGCACGAATACATGCTTGTCGCACAGTTATAAGTGAAAAAGTTTTGACGCGTATTAGAGGAACACTTGTAAAACCGATGTGTTGTGATTTAGCTCGTTTCGGTCTAAAACAGCTTGTTTCGTTGTAATAAGCACGAATACATGCTTTTCGCGCAGTTATAAGAGAAAAAGTTTTGACGCGTATCACATGGACACTTGTAAAACCGATCTGTTCAGATCTAGCTCGTTTTGGTCTAAAACAGCTTGTTTCGTTGTATTAAGCACGAATACATGCTTTTCGCGCAGTTATAAGAGAAAAAGTTTTGACGCGTATCACATGGACACTTGTTAAACCGATGTGTTCAGATCTAGCTCGTTTTGGTCTAAAACAGCTTGTTTCGTTGTATTAAGCACGAATACATGCTTTTCGCGCAGTTATAAGAGAAAAAGTTTTGACGCGTGTCACAGGGACACTTGTAAAACCGATGTGTTCAGACTTACCTTGTTTCGTTGTATTAAGCACGAATACAAGCTTTCCGCGCAGTTATAAGAGAAAAAGTTTTGACGCCTGTCACAGAGACACTTGTAGAACCGATGTGTTCAGATTTAACTCGTTTCGGTCTAAAACAGCTTGTTGCGTTGGATTAAGCACGAATACATGCTTTTCGCGCAGTTATAGGAGAAAAAAGTTTTGACGCGTATCACATGGACACTTGTAAAACCGATGTGTTCAGATCTAGCTCGTTTTGGTCTAAAACAGCTTGTTTGTGATTTAGCTCGTTTCGGTCTAAACAGCTTGTTTCGTTGTATTAAGCAAGAATCCATGCTTTTCGCGCAGTCACAAGAGAAAAAGTTTTGACGCGTGTCACAGGAACACTTGTAAGACCGATGTGTTCAGATTTACCTCGTTTCGGTCTAAAACAGCTTTTTTGGTTGGATTAAGCAAGAATACATGCTTTTCGCGCAGTTATAAGAGAAGAAATTTTGACGCGTATCACATCGACACTTGTAAAACCGATGTGTTCAGATCTAGCTCTTTTTGGTCTAAAACAGCTTGTTTCGTTGTATTAAGTACGAATGCAATCTTTTCGCGCAGTTATAAGAGAAAAAGTTTTGACGCGTATCACATGGACACTTTTAAAACCGATGTGTTCAGATTTAGCTCGTTTCGGTCTAAAACAGCTTGTTTCGTTGTATTAAGCAAGAATACATGCTTTTCGCGCAGTTATAAAAGAAATAGTTTTGACGCCTGCCACAGGGACACTTGTAAAACCGATGTGTTCAGATTTAGCTCGTTTCGGTCTAAAACAGCTTGTTTCGTTGTATTAAGCACGAATACGTGCGTTTTCGCGCAGTTATAAGAGAAAAATTCTTGACGCGTATCAGAGGGACACTTGTAAAACCGATGTGTTGTGATTTAGCTCGTTTCGGTCTAAAACAGCTTGTTTCGTTGTATTAAGCAAGAATACATGCTTTTCGCGCAGTTATTAAAGAAAAAGTTTTGACGCGTGTCACAGAGACACTTGTAGAACCGATGTGTTCAGATTTACCTCGTTTCGGTCTAAAACAGCTTGTTTCGTTGTATTAAGCAAGAATACATGCTTTTCGCGCAGTTATAAGAGAAAAAGTTTTGACGCGTGTCACAGGCACACTTGTAAAAACGATGTGTTCAGATTTAGCTCATCTCTTTCTAAAACAGCTAGTGTCGTTGTATTAAGCACGAATACATGCTTTTCGCGCTGTTATAAGTGAAAAAGTTTTGACGCGTATCAGAGGAACACTTGCAAAACCGATGTGTTGTGATTTAGCTCGTTTTGGTCTAAAACAGCTTGTTTCGTTGTATTAAGCACGAATACATGCTTTTCGCGCAGTTGTGAGAAAAAGTTTTGACGCGTGTCACAGGGACACTTGTAAAACCGATGTGTTCAAATTTACCTCGTTTTGGTCTAAAACAGCTTGTTTCGTTAGATTAAGCACGAATACATGCTTTTCGCGCAGTTATAAGAGAAAAAGTTTTGACGCGTGTCACAGGGACACTTGTAAAACCGATGTGTTCAGATTTAGCTCATCTCGTTCTAAAACAGCTAGTTTCGTTGTATTAAGCACGAATACATGCTTTTCGCACAGTTATAAGTGAAAAAGTTTTGACGCGTATCAGAGGAACACTTGTAAAACCGATGTGTTGTGATTTAGCTCGTTTCGGTCTAAAACAGCTTGTTTCGTTGTAATAAGCACGAATACATGCTTTTCGCGCAGTTATAAGGGAAAAAGTTTTGACGCGTATCACATGGACACTTGTAAAACCGATCTGTTCAGATCTAGCTCGTTTTGGTCTAAAACAGCTTGTTTCGTTGTATGAAGCACGAATACATGCTTTTCGCGCAGTTATAAGAGAAAAAGTTTTGACGCGTATCACGTGGACACTTGTAAAACCGATGTGTTCAGATCTAGCTCGTTTTGGTCTAAAACAGCTTGTTTCGTTGTATTAAGCACGAATACGTGCTTTTCGCGCAGTTATAAAAGAAAAAGTTTTGACGCGTGTCACAGGGACACTTGTAAAACCGATGTGTTGTGATTTAGCTCGTTTCGGTCAAAAACAGCTTGTTTCGTTGTATTAAGCACGAATACATGCTTTTCGCGCAGTTATAAAAGAAATAGTTTTGACGCCTGTCACAGGGGCACTTGTAAAACCGATGTGTTCAGATTTAGCTCGTTTCGGTCTAAAACAGCTTGTTTCGTTGTATTAAGCACGAATACATGCTTTTCGCGCAGTTATAAGAGAAAAAGTTTTGACGCGTGTCACAGGGACACTTGTAAAAACGATGTGTTCAGATTTAGCTCATCTCTTTCTAAAACAGCTAGTGTCGTTGTATTAAGCACGAATACATGCTTTTCGCGCTGTTATAAGCGAAAAAGTTTTGACGCGTATCAGAGGAACACTTGCAAAACCGATGTGTTGTGATTTAGCTCGTTTCGGTCTAAAACAGCTTGTTTCGTTGTAATAAGCACGAATACATGCTTTTCGCGCAGTTACAAGAGAAAAAGTTTTGACGCGTATCACATGGACACTTGTAAAACCGATCTGTTCAGATCTAGCTCGTTTTGGTCTAAAACAGCTTGTTTCGTTGTAATAAGCACGAATACATGCTTTTCGCGCAGTTATAAGAGAAAAAGTTTTGACGCGTATCACATGGACACTTGTTAAACCGATGTGTTCAGATCTAGCTCGTTTTGGTCTAAAACAGCTTGTTGCGTTGTATAAAGCACGAATACATGCTTTTCGCGCAGTTGTGAGAAAAAGTTTTGACGCGTGTCACAGGGACACTTGTAAAACCGATGTGTTCAAATTTACCTCGTTTTGGTCTAAAACAGCTTGTTTCGTTAGATTAAGCACGAATACATGCTTTTCGCGCAGTTATAAGAGAAAAAGTTTTGACGCGTGTCACAGGGACACTTGTAAAACCGATGTGTTCAGATTTAGCTCATCTCGTTCTAAAACAGCTAGTTTCGTTGTATTAAGCACGAATACATGCTTTTCGCACAGTTATAAGTGAAAAAGTTTTGACGCGTATCAGAGGAACACTTGTAAAACCGATGTGTTGTGATTTAGCTCGTTTCCATCTAAAACAGCTTGTTTCGTTGTAATAAGCACGAATACATGCTTTTCGCGCAGTTATAAGAGAAAAAGTTTTGACGCGTATCACATGGACACTTGTAAAACCGATCTGTTCAGATCTAGCTCGTTTTGGTCTAAAACAGCTTGTTTCGTTGTATTAAGCACGAATACATGCTTTTCGCGCAGTTATAAGAGAAAAAGTTTTGACGCGTATCACATGGACACTTGTTAAACCGATGTGTTCAGATCTAGCTCGTTTTGGTCTAAAACAGCTTGTTTCGTTGTATTAAGCACGAATACATGCTTTTCGCGCAGTTATAAGATAAAAAGTTTTGACGCGTGTCACAGGGACACTTGTAAAACCGATGTGTTCAAATTTACCTCGTTTTGGTCTAAAACAACTTGTTTCGTTAGATTAAGCACGAATACATGCTTTTCGCGCAGTTAGAAGAGAAAAAGTTTTGACGCGTGTCACAGGGACACTTGTAAAACCGATGTGTTCAGATTTAGCTCATCTCGTTCTAAAACAGCTTGTTTCGTTGTATTAAGCACGAATACATGCTTGTCGCACAGTTATAAGTGAAAAAGTTTTGACGCGTATTAGAGGAACACTTGTAAAACCGATGTGTTGTGATTTAGCTCGTTTCGGTCTAAAACAGCTTGTTTCGTTGTAATAAGCACGAATACATGCTTTTCGCGCAGTTATAAGAGAAAAAGTTTTGACGCGTATCACATGGACACTTGTAAAACCGATCTGTTCAGATCTAGCTCGTTTTGGTCTAAAACAGCTTGTTTCGTTGTATTAAGCACGAATACATGCTTTTCGCGCAGTTATAAGAGAAAAAGTTTTGACGCGTATCACATGGACACTTGTTAAACCGATGTGTTCAGATCTAGCTCGTTTTGGTCTAAAACAGCTTGTTTCGTTGTATTAAGCACGAATACATGCTTTTCGCGCAGTTATAAGAGAAAAAGTTTTGACGCGTGTCACAGGGACACTTGTAAAACCGATGTGTTCAGACTTACCTTGTTTCGTTGTATTAAGCACGAATACAAGCTTTCCGCGCAGTTATAAGAGAAAAAGTTTTGACGCCTGTCACAGAGACACTTGTAGAACCGATGTGTTCAGATTTAACTCGTTTCGGTCTAAAACAGCTTGTTGCGTTGGATTAAGCACGAATACATGCTTTTCGCGCAGTTATAGGAGAAAAAAGTTTTGACGCGTCACATGGACACTTGTAAAACCGATGTGTTCAGATCTAGCTCGTTTTGGTCTAAAACAGCTTGTTTGTGATTTAGCTCGTTTCGGTCTAAACAGCTTGTTTCGTTGTATTAAGCAAGAATACATGCTTTTCGCGCAGTCACAAGAGAAAAAGTTTTGACGCGTGTCACAGGAACACTTGTAAGACCGATGTGTTCAGATTTACCTCGTTTCGGTCTAAAACAGCTTGTTTCGTTGTATTAAGCAAGAATACATGCTTTTCGCGCAGTTATAAGAGAAGAAATTTTGACGCGTATCACACCGACACTTGTAAAACCGATGTGTTGAGATCTAGCTCTTTTTGGTCTAAAACAGCTTGTTTCGTTGTATTAAGTACGAATGCAATCTTTTCGCGCAGTTATAAGAGAAAAAGTTTTGACGCGTATCACATGGACACTTTTAAAACCGATGTGTTCAGATTTAGCTCGTTTCGGTCTAAAACAGCTTGTTTCGTTGTATTAAGCACGAATACGTGCGTTTTCGCGCAGTTATAAGAGAAAAAGTCTTGACGCGTATCAGAGGGACACTTGTAAAACCGATGTGTTGTGATTTAGCTCGGACGGTCTAAAACAGCTTGTTTCGTTGTATTAAGCAAGAATACATGCTTTTCGCGCAGTTATTAGAGAAAAAGTTTTGACGCGTGTCACAGAGACACTTGTAGAACCGATGTGTTCAGATTTACCTCGTTTCGGTCTAAAACAGCTTGTTTCGTTGTATTAAGCAAGAATACATGCTTTTCGCGCAGTTATAAGAGAAAAAGTTTTGACGCGTGTCACAGGGACACTTGTAAAAACGATGTGTTCAGATTTAGCTCATCTCTTTCTAAAACAGCTAGTGTCGTTGTATTAAGCACGAATACATGCTTTTCGCGCTGTTATAAGTGAAAAAGTTTTGACGCGTATCAGAGGAACACTTGCAAAACCGATGTGTTGTGATTTAGCTCGTTTCGGTCTAAAACAGCTTGTTTCGTTGTATTAAGCACGAATACATGCTTTTCGCGCAGTTGTGAGAAAACGTTTTGACGCGTGTCAGGGACACTTGTAAAACCGATGTGTTCAAATTTACCTCGTTTTGGTCTAAAACAGCTTGTTTCTTTAGATTAAGCACGAATACATGCTTTTCGCGCAGTTATAAGAGAAAAAGTTTTGACGCGTGTCACAGGGACACTTGTAAAACCGATGTGTTCAGATTTAGCTCATCTCGTTCTAAAACAGCTAGTTTCGTTGTATTAAGCACGAATACATGCTTTTCGCACAGTTATAAGTGAAAAAGTTTTGACGCGTATCAGAGGAACACTTGTAAAACCGATGTGTTGTGATTTAGCTCGTTTCGGTCTAAAACAGCTTGTTTCGTTGTAATAAGCACGAATACATGCTTTTCGCGCAGTTATAAGGGAAAAAGTTTTGACGCGTATCACATGGACACTTGTAAAACCGATCTGTTCAGATCTAGCTCGTTTTGGTCTAAAACAGCTTGTTTCGTTGTATGAAGCACGAATACATGCTTTTCGCGCAGTTATAAGAGAAAAAGTTTTGACGCGTATCACGTGGACACTTGTAAAACCGATGTGTTCAGATCTAGCTCGTTTTGGTCTAAAACAGCTTGTTTCGTTGTATTAAGCACGAATACGTGCTTTTCGCGCAGTTATAAGAGAAAAAGTTTTGACGCGTGTCACAGGGACACTTGTAAAACCGATGTGTTGTGATTTAGCTCGTTTCGGTCTAAAACAGCTTGTTTCGTTGGATTAAGCACGAATACATGCTTTTCGCGCAGTTATAGGAGAAAAAAGTTTTGACGCGTATCACATGGACACTTGTAAAACCGATGTGTTCAGATCTAGCTCGTTTTGGTCTAAAACAGCTTGTTTGTGATTTAGCTCGTTTCGGTCTAAACAGCTTGTTTCGTTGTATTAAGCAAGAATACATGCTTTTCGCGCAGTCACAAGAGAAAAAGTTTTGACGCGTGTCACAAGAACACTTGTAAAACCGATGTGTTCAGATTTACCTCGTTTCGGTCTAAAACAGCTTTTTTCGTTGGATTAAGCAAGAATACATGCTTTTCGCGCAGTTATAAGAGAAGAAATTTTGACGCGTATCACATGGACACTTGTAAAACCGATGTGTTCAGATCTAGCTCTTTTTGGTCTAAAACAGCTTGTTTCGTTGTATTAAGTACGAATACAATCTTTTCGCGCAGTTATAAGAGAAAAAGTTTTGACGCGTATCACATGGACACTTTTAAAACCGATGTGTTCAGATTTAGCTCGTTTCGGTCTAAAACAGCTTGTTTCGTTGTATTAAGCAAGAATACATGCTTTTCGCGCAGTTATAAAAGAAATAGTTTTGACGCCTGTCACAGGGACACTTGTAAAACCGATGTGTTCAGATTTAGCTCGTTTCGGTCTAAAACAGCTTGTTTCGTTGTATTAAGCACGAATACGTGCGTTTTCGCGCAGTTATAAGAGAAAAAGTCTTGACGCGTATCAGAGGGACACTTGTAAAACCGATGTGTTGTGATTTAGCTCGTTTCGGTCTAAAACAGCTTGTTTCGTTGTATTAAGCAAGAATACATGCTTTTCGCGCAGTTATTAGAGAAAAAGTTTTGACGCGTGTCACAGAGACACTTGTAGAACCGATGTGTTCAGATTTACCTCGTTTCGGTCTAAAACAGCTTGTTTCGTTGTATTAAGCAAGAATACATGCTTTTCGCGCAGTTATAAGAGAAAAAGATTTGACGCGTGTCACAGGGACACTTGTAAAACCGATGTGTTCAGATATAGCTCGTTTTGGTATAAAACAACTTGTTTCGTTGTTTTAAGAACGAATACATGCTTTTCGCGCATTTATAGAAGAAAACGTTTTGACGCGTATTAGAGGGACACTTGTAAAACCGATGAGTTCAGATTTAGCTCATCTGGGTCTAAACAGCTTGTTTCGTTGTATTAAGCACGAATACATGCTTGTCGCACAGTTATAAGTGAAAAAGTTTTGACGCGTATCAGAGGAACACTTGTAAAACCGATGTGTTGTGATTTAGCTCGTTTCGGTCTAAAACAGCTTGTTTCGTTGTAATAAGCACGAATACATGCTTTTCGCGCAGTTATAAGAGAAAAAGTTTTGACGCGTATCACATGGACACTTGTAAAACCGATCTGTTCAGATCTAGCTCGTTTTGGTCTAAAACAGCTTGTTTCGTTGTATTAAGCACGAATACATGCTTTTCGCGCAGTTATAAGAGAAAAAGTTTTGACGCGTATCACATGGACACTTGTTAAACCGATGTGTTCAGATCTAGCTCGTTTTGGTCTAAAACAGCTTGTTTCGTTGTATTAAGCAAGAATACATGCTTTTCGCGCAGTTATAAGAGAAAACGTTTTGACGCGTGTCATAGGGACACTTGTAAAACCGATGTGTTCAGACTTACCTTGTTTCGTTGTATTAAGCACGAATACAAGCTTTTCGCGCAGTTATAAGAGAAAAAGTTTTGACGCCTGTCACAGAGACACTTGTAGAACCGATGTGTTCAGATTTAACTCGTTTCGGTCTAAAACAGCTTGTTTCGTTGGATTAAGCACGAATACATGCTTTTCGCGCAGTTATAGGAGAAAAAAGTTTTGACGCGTATCACATGGACACTTGTAAAACCGATGTGTTCAGATCTAGCTCGTTTTGGTCTAAAACAGCTTGTTTGTGATTTAGCTCGTTTCGGTCTAAACAGCTTGTTTCGTTGTATTAAGCAAGAATACATGCTTTTCGCGCAGTCACAAGAGAAAAAGTTTTGACGCGTGTCACAGGAACACTTGTAAAACCGATGTGTTCAGATTTACCTCGTTTCGGTCTAAAACAGCTTTTTTGGTTGGATTAAGCAAGAATACATGCTTTTCGCGCAGTTATAAGAGAAGAAATTTTGACGCGTATCACATGGACACTTGTAAAACCGATGTGTTCAGATCTAGCTCTTTTTGGTCTAAAACAGCTTGTTTCGTTGTATTAAGTACGAATACAATCTTTTCGCGCAGTTATAAGAGAAAAAGTTTTGACGCGTATCACATGGACACTTTTAAAACCGATGTGTTCAGATTTAGCTCGTTTCGGTCTAAAACAGCTTGTTTCGTTGTATTAAGCAAGAATACATGCTTTTCGCGCAGTCATAAAAGAAATAGTTTTGACGCCTGTCACAGGGACACTTGTAAAACCGATGTGTTCAGATTTAGCTCGTTTCGGTCTAAAACAGCTTGTTTCGTTGTATTAAGAACGAATACGTGCGTTTTCGCGCAGTTATAAGAGAAAAAGTCTTGACGCGTATCAGAGGGACACTTGTAAAACCGATGTGTTGTGATTTAGCTCGTTTCGGTCTAAAACAGCTTGTTTCGTTGTATTAAGCAAGAATACATGCTTTTCGCGCAGTTATTAGAGAAAAAGTTTTGACGCGTGTCACAGAGACACTTGTAGAACCGATGTGTTCAGATTTACCTCGTTTCGGTCTAAAACAGCTTGTTTCGTTGTATTAAGCAAGAATACATGCTTTTCGCGCAGTTATAAGAGAAAAAGTTTTGACGCGTATCAGAGGAACGCTTGTAAAACCGATGTGTTGTGATTTAGCTCGTTTCGGTCTAAAACAGCTAGTTTCATTGTATTAAGCACGAATACGTGCGTTTTCGCGCAGTTATAAGAGAAAAAGTCTTGACGCGTATCAGAGGAACACTTGTAAAACCGATGTGTTGTGATTTAGCTCGTTTCGGTCTAAAACAGCTTGTTTCGTTGTATTAAGCAAGAATACATGCTTTTCGCGCAGTTATAAGAGAAAAAGTTTTGACGCGTGTCACAGAGACACTTGTAGAACCGATGTGTTCAGATTTACCTCGTTTCGGTCTAAAACAGCTTGTTTCGTTGTATTAAGCAAGAATACATGCTTTTCGCGCAGTTATAAGAGAAAAAGTTTTGACGCGTGTCACAGGGACACTTGTAAAACCGATGTGTTCAGATATAGCTCGTTTTGGTATAAAACAACTTGTTTCGTTGTTTTAAGAACGAATATATGCTTTTCGCGCATTTATAGAAGAAAACGTTTTGACGCGTATTAGAGGGACACTTGTAAAACCGATGTGTTCAGATTTAGCTCATCTCGGTCTAAAACAGCTTGTTTCGTTGTATTAAGCACGAATACATGCTTTTCGCGCAGTTATAAGAGAAAAAGTTTTGACGCGTATCAGAGGAACACTTGTAAAACCGATGTGTTGTGATTTAGCTCGCTTCGGTCTAAAACAGCTTGTTTCGTTGTATTAAGCACGAATACATGCTTTTCGCGCAGTTATAAGATAAAAAGTTTTGACGCGTATCACATGGACACTTGTAAAACCGATGTGTTCAGATCTAGCTCGTTTTGGTCTAAAACAGCTTGTTTCGTTGTATTAAGCACGAATACGTGCTTTTCGCGCAGTTATAAGAGAAAAAGTTTTGACGCGTGTCACAGAGACACTTGTAGAACCGATGTGTTCAGATTTACCTCGTTTCGGTCTAAAACAGCTTGTTTCGTTGTATTAAGCAAGAATACATGCTTTTCGCGCAGTCATAAGAGAAAAAGTTTTGACGCGTGTCACAGGGACACTTGTAAAACCGATGTGTTCAGATACAGCTCATTTTGGTATAAAACAACTTGTTTCGTTGTTTTAAGCACGAATATATGCTTTTCGCGCATTTATAGAAGAAAACGTTTTGACGCGTATTAGAGGGACACTTGTAAAACCGATGTGTTCAGATTTAGCTCGTTCCGGTCTAAAACAGCTTGTTTCGTTGTATTAAGCACGAATACGTGCGTTTTCGCGCAGTTATAAGAGAAAAAGTCTTGACGCGTATCAGAGGGACACTTGTAAAACCGATGTGTTGTGATTTAGCTCGTTTCGGTCTAAAACAGCTTGTTTCGTTGTATTAGGCAAGAATACATGCTTTTCGCGCAGTTATTAGAGAAAAAGTTTTGACGCGTGTCACAGAGACACTTGTAGAACCGATGTGTTCAGATTTACCTCGTTTCGGTCTAAAACAGCTTGTTTCGTTGTATTAAGCAAGAATACATGCTTTTCGCGCAGTTATAAGAGAAAAAGTTTTGACGCGTGTCACAGGGACACTTGTAAAACCGATGTGTTCAGATATAGCTCGTTTTGGTATAAAACAACTTGTTTCGTTGTTTTAAGAACGAATGCATGCTTTTCGCGCATTTATAGAAGAAAACGTTTTGACGCGTATTAGAGGGACACTTGTAAAACCGATGAGTTCAGATTTACCTCATCTGGGTCTAAACAGCTTGTTTCGTTGTATTAAGCACGAATACATGCTTGTCGCACAGTTATAAGTGAAAAAGTTTTGACGCGTATCAGAGGAACACTTGTAAAACCGATGTGTTGTGATTTAGCTCGTTTCGGTCTAAAACAGCTTGTTTCGTTGTAATAAGCACGAATACATGCTTTTCGCGCAGTTACAAGAGAAAAAGTTTTGACGCGTATCACATGGACACTTGTAAAACCGATCTGTTCAGATCTAGCTCGTTTTGGTCTAAAACAGCTTGTTTCGTTGTATTAAGCACGAATACATGCTTTTCGCGCAGTTATAAGAGAAAAAGTTTTGACGCGTATCACATGGACACTTGTTAAACCGATGTGTTCAGATCTAGCTCGTTTTGGTCTAAAACAGCTTGTTTCGTTGTATTAAGCACGAATACATGCTTTTCGCGCAGTTATAAGAGAAAAAGTTTTGACGCGTGTCACAGGGACACTTGTAAAACCGATGTGTTCAGACTTACCTTGTTTCGTTGTATTAAGCACGAATACAAGCTTTTCGCGCAGTTATAAGAGAAAAAGTTTTGACGCCTGTCACAGAGACACTTGTAGAACCGATGTGTTCAGATTTAACTCGTTTCGGTCTAAAACAGCTTGTTTCGTTGGATTAAGCACGAATACATGCTTTTCGCGCAGTTATAGGAGAAAAAAGTTTTGACGCGTATCACATGGACACTTGTAAAACCGATGTGTTCAGATCTAGCTCGTTTTGGTCTAAAACAGCTTGTTTGTGATTTAGCTCGTTTCGGTCTAAACAGCTTGTTTCGTTGTATTAAGCAAGAATACATGCTTTTCGCGCAGTCACAAGAGAAAAAGTTTTGACGCGTGTCACAGGAACACTTGTAAAACCGATGTGTTCAGATTTACCTCGTTTCGGTCTAAAACAGCTTTTTTGGTTGGATTAAGCAAGAATACATGCTTTTCGCGCAGTTATAAGAGAAGAAATTTTGACGCGTATCACATGGACACTTGTAAAACCGATGTGTTCAGATCTAGCTCTTTTTGGTCTAAAACAGCTTGTTTCGTTGTATTAAGTACGAATACAATCTTTTCGCGCAGTTATAAGAGAAAAAGTTTTGACGCGTATCACATGGACACTTTTAAAACCGATGTGTTCAGATTTAGCTCGTTTCGGTCTAAAACAGCTTGTTTCGTTGTATTAAGCAAGAATACATGCTTTTCGCGCAGTTATAAAAGAAATAGTTTTGACGCCTGTCACAGGGACACTTGTAAAACCGATGTGTTCAGATTTAGCTCGTTTCGGTCTAAAACAGCTTGTTTCGTTGTATTAAGAACGAATACGTGCCTTTTCGCGCAGTTATAAGAGAAAAAGTCTTGACGCGTATCAGAGGGACACTTGTAAAACCGATGTGTTGTGATTTAGCTCGTTTCGGTCTAAAACAGCTTGTTTCGTTGTATTAAGCAAGAATACATGCTTTTCGCGCAGTTATTAGAGAAAAAGTTTTGACGCGTGTCACAGAGACACTTGTAGAACCGATGTGTTCAGATTTACCTCGTTTCGGTCTAAAACAGCTTGTTTCGTTGTATTAAGCAAGAATACATGCTTTTCGCGCAGTTATAAGAGAAAAAGTTTTGACGCGTGTCACAGGGACACTTGTAAAACCGATGTGTTCAGATATAGCTCGTTTTGGTATAAAACAACTTGTTTCGTTGTTTTAAGCACGAATACATGCTTTTCGCGCATTTATAGAAGAAAACGTTTTGACGCGTATTAGAGGGACACTTGTAAAACCGATGAGTTCAGATTTAGCTCATCTGGGTCTAAACAGCTTGTTTCGTTGTATTAAGCACGAATACATGCTTGTCGCGCAGTTATAAGAGAAAAAGTTTTGACGCGTATCAGAGGAACACTTGTAAAACCGATGTGTTGTGATTTAGCTCGCTTCGGTCTAAAACAGCTTGTTTCGTTGTATTAAGCACGAATACATGCTTTTCGCGCAGTTATAAGAGAAAAAGTTTTGACGCGTATCACATGGACACTTGTAAAACCGATGTGTTCAGATCTAGCTCGTTTTGGTCTAAAACAGCTTGTTTCGTTGTATTAAGCACGAATACGTGCTTTTCGCGCAGTTATAAGAGAAAAAGTTTTGACGCGTATCAGAGGAACGCTTGTAAAACCGATGTGTTGTGATTTAGCTCGTTTCGGTCTAAAACAGCTAGTTTCATTTTATTAAGCACGAATACGTGCGTTTTCGCGCAGTTATAAGAGAAAAAGTCTTGACGCGTATCAGAGGAACACTTGTAAAACCGATGTGTTGTGATTTAGCTCGTTTCGGTCTAAAACAGCTTGTTTCGTTGTATTAAGCAAGAATACATGCTTTTCGCGCAGTTATAAGAGAAAAAGTTTTGACGCGTGTCACAGAGACACTTGTAGAACCGATGTGTTCAGATTTACCTCGTTTCGGTCTAAAACAGCTTGTTTCGTTGTATTAAGCAAGAATACATGCTTTTCGCGCAGTTATAAGAGAAAAAGTTTTGACGCGTGTCACAGGGACACTTGTAAAACCGATGTGTTCAGATATAGCTCGTTTTGGTATAAAACAACTTGTTTCGTTGTTTTAAGCACGAATATATGCTTTTCGCGCATTTATAGAAGAAAACGTTTTGACGCGTATTAGAGGGACACTTGTAAAACCGATGTGTTCAGATTTAGCTCATCTCGGTCTAAAACAGCTTGTTTCGTTGTATTAAGCACGAATACGTGCTTTTCGCGCAGTTATAAGAGAAAAAGTTTTGACGCGTATCAGAGGAACACTTGTAAAACCGATGTGTTGTGATTTAGCTCGCTTCGGTCTAAAACAGCTTGTTTCGTTGTATTAAGCACGAATACATGCTTTTCGCGCAGTTATAAGATAAAAAGTTTTGACGCGTATCACATGGACACTTGTAAAACCGATGTGTTCAGATCTAGCTCGTTTTGGTCTAAAACAGCTTGTTTCGTTGTATTAAGCACGAATACGTGCTTTTCGCGCAGTTATAAGAGAAAAAGTTTTGACGCGTGTCACAGAGACACTTGTAGAACCGATGTGTTCAGATTTACCTCGTTTCGGTCTAAAACAGCTTGTTTCGTTGTATTAAGCAAGAATACATGCTTTTCGCGCAGTTATAAGAGAAAAAGTTTTGACGCGTGTCACAGGGACACTTGTAAAACCGATGTGTTCAGATACAGCTTGTTTTGGTATAAAACAACTTGTTTCGTTGTTTTAAGCACGAATATATGCTTTTCGCGCATTTATAGAAGAAAACGTTTTGTCGCGTAATAGAGGGACACTTGTAAAACCGATGTGTTCAGATTTAGCTCATCTCGGTCTAGAACAGCTAGTTTCGTTGTATTAAGCACGAATACATGATTTTCGCGCAGTTATAGAAGAAAAAGTTTTGAGGCGTATTAGCGAGACACTTGTAAAACCGATGTGTTCAGATTTAGCTCATCTCGGTCTAAAACAGCTACTTTCGTTGTATTAAGCACGAATACATGCTTTTCGCGCAGTTATAAGAGAAAAAGTTTTGACGCGTAGCAGAGGAACACTTGTAAAACCGATGTGTTGTGCTTTAGCTCGTTTTGGTCTAAAAGAGCTTGTTTCGTTGTATTAAGCACGAATACATGCTTTTCGCGCAGTTATAAGAGAAAAAGTTTTGACGCGTATCAGAGGAACACTTGTAAAACCGATGTGTTGTGATTTAGCTCGTTTTGGTCTAAAACAGCTTGTTTCGTTGTATTAAGCACGAATACATGCTTTTCGCGCAGTTATAAGAGAAAAAGTTTTGACGCGTATCAGAGGAAGACTTGTAAAACCGATATGTTGTGATTTAGCTCGTTTCGGTCTAAAACAGCTTGTTTCGTTGTATTAATCACGAATACATGCTTTTCACGCAGTTATAAGAGAAAAAGTTTTGATGCGTATCACATGGACACTTGTAAAACCGATGTGTTCAGATCTAGCTCGTTATGGTCTAAAACAGCTTGTTTCGTTGTATTAAGCACGAATACATGCTTTTCGCGCAGTTATAAGAGAAAAAGTTTTGACGAGTATCACGTGGACACTTGTAAAACCGATGTGTTCAGATCTAGCTCGTTTTGGTCTAAAACAGCTTGTTTCGTTGTATTAAGCACGAATACGTGCTTTTCGCGCAGTTATAAGAGAAAAAGTTTTGACGCGTGTCACAGGGACACTTGTAAAACCGATGTGTTGTGATTTAGCTCGTTTCGGTCAAAAACAGCTTGTTTCGTTGTATTAAGCACGAATACATGCTTTTCGCGCAGTTATAAAAGAAATAGTTTTGACGCCTGTCACAGGGGCACTTGTAAAACCGATGTGTTCAGATTTAGCTCGTTTCGGTCTAAAACAGCTTGTTTCGTTGTATTAAGCACGAATACGTGCGTTTTCGCGCAGTTATAAGAGAAAAAGTCTTGACGCGTATCAGAGGAACACTTGTAAAACCGATGTGTTGTGATTTAGTTTCGGTCTAAAACAGCTTGTTTCGTTGTATTAAGCAAGAATACATGCTTTTCGCGCAGTTATTAGAGAAAAAGTTTTGACGCGTGTCACAGAGACACTTGTAGAACCGATGTGTTCAGATTTACCTCGTTTCGGTCTAAAACAGCTTGTTTCGTTGTATTAAGCAAGAATACATGCTTTTCGCGCAGTTATAAGAGAAAAAGTTTTGACGCGTGTCACAGGGACACTTGTAAAACCGATGTGTTCAGATATAGCTCGTTTTGGTATAAAACAACTTGTTTCGTTGTTTTAAGCACGAATATATGCTTTTCGCGCATTTATAGAAGAAAACGTTTGACGCGTATTAGAGGGACACTTGTAAAACCGATGTGTTCAGATTTAGCTCATCTCGGTCTAAAACAGCTTGTTTCGTTGTATTAAGCACGAATACATGCTTTTCGCGCAGTTATAAGAGAAAAAGTTTTGACGCGTATCAGAGGAACACTTGTAAAACCGATGTGTTGTGATTTAGCTCGCTTCGGTCTAAAACAGCTTGTTTCGTTGTATTAAGCACGAATACATGCTTTTCGCGCAGTTATAAGAGAAAAAGTTTTGACGCGTATCACATGGACACTTGTAAAACCGATGTGTTCAGATCTAGCTCGTTTTGGTCTAAAACAGCTTGTTTCGTTGTATTAAGCACGAATACGTGCTTTTCGCGCAGTTATAAGAGAAAAAGTTTTGACGCGTATCAGAGGAACGCTTGTAAAACCGATGTGTTGTGATTTGGCTCGTTTCGGTCTAAAACAGCTAGTTTCGTTGTATTAAGCACGAATACATGATTTTCGCGCAGTTATAGAAGGAAAAGTTTTGAGGCGTATTAGAGAGACACTTGTAAAACAGATGTGTTCAGATTTAGCTCATCTCGGTCTAAAACAGCTACTTTCGTTGTATTAAGCACGAATACATGCTTTTCGCGCAGTTATAAGAGAAAAAGTTTTGACGCGTGTCACAGGAACACTTGTAAAACCGATGTGTTCAGATTTACCTCGTTTCGGTCTAAAACAGCTTTTTTCGTTGGATTAAGCAAGAATACATGCTTTTCGCGCAGTTATAAGAGAAAAATTTTTGACGCGTATCACATGGACACTTGTAAAACCGATGTGTTCAGATCTAGCTCTTTTTGGTCTAAAACAGCTTGTTTCGTTGTATTAAGTACGAATACAATCTTTTCGCGCAGTTATAAGAGAAAAAGTTTTGACGCGTATCACATGGACACTTTTAAAACCGATGTGTTCAGATTTAGCTCGTTTCGGTCTAAAACAGCTTGTTTCGTTGTATTAAGCAAGAATACATGCTTTTCGCGCAGTTATAAAAGAAATAGTTTTGACGCCTGTCACAGGGACACTTGTAAAACCGATGTGTTCAGATTTAGCTCGTTTCGGTCTAAAACAGCTTGTTTCGTTGTATTAAGCACGAATACGTGCGTTTTCGCGCAGTTATAAGAGAAAAAGACTTGACGCGTATCAGAGGGACACTTGTAAAACCGATGTGTTGTGATTTAGCTCGTTTCGGTCTAAAAGAGCTTGTTTCGTTGTATTAAGCAAGAATACATGCTTTTCGCGCAGTTATTAGAGAAAAAGTTTTGACGCGTGTCACAGAGACACTTGTAGAACCGATGTGTTCAGATTTACCTCGTTTCGGTCTAAAACAGCTTGTTTCGTTGTATTAAGCAAGAATACATGCTTTTCGCGCAGTTATAAGAGAAAAAGTTTTGACGCGTGTCACAGGGACACTGGTAAAACCGATGTGTTCAGATATAGCTCGTTTTGGTATAAAACAACTTGTTTCGTTGTTTTAAGCACGAATACATGCTTTTCGCGCATTTATAGAAGAAAACGTTTTGGCGCGTATTAGAGGGACACTTGTAAAACCGATGAGTTCAGATTTAGCTCATCTGGGTCTAAAACAGCTTGTTTCGTTGTACTAAGCACGAATACATGCTTGTCGCGCAGTTATAAGAGAAAAAGTTTTGACGCGTATCAGAGGAACACTTGTAAAAACGATGTGTTGTGATTTAGCTCGCTTCGGTCTAAAACAGCTTGTTTCGTTGTATTAAGCACGAATACATGCTTTTCGCGCAGTTATAAGAGAAAAAGTTTTGACGCGTATCACATGGACACTTGTAAAACCGATGTGTTCAGATCTAGCTCGTTTTCGTCTAAAACAGCTTGTTTCGTTGTATTAAGCACGAATACGTGCTTTTCGCGCAGTTATAAGAGAAAAAGTTTTGACGCGTATCAGAGGAACGCTTGTAAAACCGATGTGTTGTGATTTAGCTGGTTTCGGTCTAAAACAGCTAGTTTCGTTGTATTAAGCACGAATACGTGCGTTTTCGCGCAGTTATAAGAGAAAAAGTCTTGACGCGTATCAGAGGAACACTTGTAAAACCGATGTGTTGTGATTTAGCTCGGTTCGATCTAAAACAGCTTGTTTCGTTGTATTAAGCAAGAATACATGCTTTTCGCGCAGTTATAAGAGAAAAAGTTTTGACGCGTGTCACAGAGACACTTGTAGAACCGATGTGTTCAGATTTACCTCGTTTCGGTCTAAAACAGCTTGTTTCGTTGTATTAAGCAAGAATACATGCTTTTCGCGCAGTTATAAGAGAAAAAGTTTTGACGCGTGTCACAGGGACACTTGTAAAACCGATGTGTTCAGATATAGCTCGTTTTGGTATAAAACAACTTGTTTCGTTGTTTTAAGCACGAATATATGCTTTTCGCGCATTTATAGAAGAAAACGTTTTGACGCGTATTAGAGGGACACTTGTAAAACCGATGTGTTCAGATTTAGCTCATCTCGGTCTAAAACAGCTTGTTTCGTTGTATTAAGCACGAATACGTGCTTTTCGCGCAGTTATAAGAGAAAAAGTTTTGACGCGTATCAGAGGAACACTTGTAAAACCGATGTGTTGTGATTTAGCTCGCTTCGGTCTAAAACAGCTTGTTTCGTTGTATTAAGCACGAATACATGCTTTTCGCGCAGTTATAAGATAAAAAGTTTTGACGCGTATCACATGGACACTTGTAAAACCGATGTGTTCAGATCTAGCTCGTTTTGGTCTAAAACAGCTTGTTTCGTTGTATTAAGCACGAATACGTGCTTTTCGCGCAGTTATAAGAGAAAAAGTTTTGACGCGTGTCACAGAGACACTTGTAGAACCGATGTGTTCAGATTTACCTCGTTTCGGTCTAAAACAGCTTGTTTCGTTGTATTAAGCAAGAATACATGCTTTTCGCGCAGTTATAAGAGAAAAAGTTTTGACGCGTGTCACAGGGACACTTGTAAAACCGATGTGTTCAGATACAGCTTGTTTTGGTATAAAACAACTTGTTTCGTTGTTTTAAGCACGAATATATGCTTTTCGCGCATTTATAGAAGAAAACGTTTTGTCGCGTAATAGAGGGACACTTGTAAAACCGATGTGTTCAGATTTAGCTCATCTCGGTCTAGAACAGCTAGTTTCGTTGTATTAAGCACGAATACATGATTTTCGCGCAGTTATAGAAGAAAAAGTTTTGAGGCGTATTAGCGAGACACTTGTAAAACCGATGTGTTCAGATTTAGCTCATCTCGGTCTAAAACAGCTACTTTCGTTGTATTAAGCACGAATACATGCTTTTCGCGCAGTTATAAGAGAAAAAGTTTTGACGCGTAGCAGAGGAACACTTGTAAAACCGATGTGTTGTGCTTTAGCTCGTTTTGGTCTAAAAGAGCTTGTTTCGTTGTATTAAGCACGAATACATGCTTTTCGCGCAGTTATAAGAGAAAAAGTTTTGACGCGTATCAGAGGAACACTTGTAAAACCGATGTGTTGTGATTTAGCTCGTTTTGGTCTAAAACAGCTTGTTTCGTTGTATTAAGCACGAATACATGCTTTTCGCGCAGTTATAAGAGAAAAAGTTTTGACGCGTATCAGAGGAAGACTTGTAAAACCGATATGTTGTGATTTAGCTCGTTTCGGTCTAAAACAGCTTGTTTCGTTGTATTAATCACGAATACATGCTTTTCACGCAGTTATAAGAGAAAAAGTTTTGATGCGTATCACATGGACACTTGTAAAACCGATGTGTTCAGATCTAGCTCGTTATGGTCTAAAACAGCTTGTTTCGTTGTATTAAGCACGAATACATGCTTTTCGCGCAGTTATAAGAGAAAAAGTTTTGACGAGTATCACGTGGACACTTGTAAAACCGATGTGTTCAGATCTAGCTCGTTTTGGTCTAAAACAGCTTGTTTCGTTGTATTAAGCACGAATACGTGCTTTTCGCGCAGTTATAAGAGAAAAAGTTTTGACGCGTGTCACAGGGACACTTGTAAAACCGATGTGTTGTGATTTAGCTCGTTTCGGTCAAAAACAGCTTGTTTCGTTGTATTAAGCACGAATACATGCTTTTCGCGCAGTTATAAAAGAAATAGTTTTGACGCCTGTCACAGGGGCACTTGTAAAACCGATGTGTTCAGATTTAGCTCGTTTCGGTCTAAAACAGCTTGTTTCGTTGTATTAAGCACGAATACGTGCGTTTTCGCGCAGTTATAAGAGAAAAAGTCTTGACGCGTATCAGAGGAACACTTGTAAAACCGATGTGTTGTGATTTAGTTTCGGTCTAAAACAGCTTGTTTCGTTGTATTAAGCAAGAATACATGCTTTTCGCGCAGTTATTAGAGAAAAAGTTTTGACGCGTGTCACAGAGACACTTGTAGAACCGATGTGTTCAGATTTACCTCGTTTCGGTCTAAAACAGCTTGTTTCGTTGTATTAAGCAAGAATACATGCTTTTCGCGCAGTTATAAGAGAAAAAGTTTTGACGCGTGTCACAGGGACACTTGTAAAACCGATGTGTTCAGATATAGCTCGTTTTGGTATAAAACAACTTGTTTCGTTGTTTTAAGCACGAATATATGCTTTTCGCGCATTTATAGAAGAAAACGTTTGACGCGTATTAGAGGGACACTTGTAAAACCGATGTGTTCAGATTTAGCTCATCTCGGTCTAAAACAGCTTGTTTCGTTGTATTAAGCACGAATACATGCTTTTCGCGCAGTTATAAGAGAAAAAGTTTTGACGCGTATCAGAGGAACACTTGTAAAACCGATGTGTTGTGATTTAGCTCGCTTCGGTCTAAAACAGCTTGTTTCGTTGTATTAAGCACGAATACATGCTTTTCGCGCAGTTATAAGAGAAAAAGTTTTGACGCGTATCACATGGACACTTGTAAAACCGATGTGTTCAGATCTAGCTCGTTTTGGTCTAAAACAGCTTGTTTCGTTGTATTAAGCACGAATACGTGCTTTTCGCGCAGTTATAAGAGAAAAAGTTTTGACGCGTATCAGAGGAACGCTTGTAAAACCGATGTGTTGTGATTTGGCTCGTTTCGGTCTAAAACAGCTAGTTTCGTTGTATTAAGCACGAATACATGATTTTCGCGCAGTTATAGAAGGAAAAGTTTTGAGGCGTATTAGAGAGACACTTGTAAAACAGATGTGTTCAGATTTAGCTCATCTCGGTCTAAAACAGCTACTTTCGTTGTATTAAGCACGAATACATGCTTTTCGCGCAGTTATAAGAGAAAAAGTTTTGACGCGTGTCACAGGAACACTTGTAAAACCGATGTGTTCAGATTTACCTCGTTTCGGTCTAAAACAGCTTTTTTCGTTGGATTAAGCAAGAATACATGCTTTTCGCGCAGTTATAAGAGAAAAATTTTTGACGCGTATCACATGGACACTTGTAAAACCGATGTGTTCAGATCTAGCTCTTTTTGGTCTAAAACAGCTTGTTTCGTTGTATTAAGTACGAATACAATCTTTTCGCGCAGTTATAAGAGAAAAAGTTTTGACGCGTATCACATGGACACTTTTAAAACCGATGTGTTCAGATTTAGCTCGTTTCGGTCTAAAACAGCTTGTTTCGTTGTATTAAGCAAGAATACATGCTTTTCGCGCAGTTATAAAAGAAATAGTTTTGACGCCTGTCACAGGGACACTTGTAAAACCGATGTGTTCAGATTTAGCTCGTTTCGGTCTAAAACAGCTTGTTTCGTTGTATTAAGCACGAATACGTGCGTTTTCGCGCAGTTATAAGAGAAAAAGACTTGACGCGTATCAGAGGGACACTTGTAAAACCGATGTGTTGTGATTTAGCTCGTTTCGGTCTAAAAGAGCTTGTTTCGTTGTATTAAGCAAGAATACATGCTTTTCGCGCAGTTATTAGAGAAAAAGTTTTGACGCGTGTCACAGAGACACTTGTAGAACCGATGTGTTCAGATTTACCTCGTTTCGGTCTAAAACAGCTTGTTTCGTTGTATTAAGCAAGAATACATGCTTTTCGCGCAGTTATAAGAGAAAAAGTTTTGACGCGTGTCACAGGGACACTGGTAAAACCGATGTGTTCAGATATAGCTCGTTTTGGTATAAAACAACTTGTTTCGTTGTTTTAAGCACGAATACATGCTTTTCGCGCATTTATAGAAGAAAACGTTTTGGCGCGTATTAGAGGGACACTTGTAAAACCGATGAGTTCAGATTTAGCTCATCTGGGTCTAAAACAGCTTGTTTCGTTGTACTAAGCACGAATACATGCTTGTCGCGCAGTTATAAGAGAAAAAGTTTTGACGCGTATCAGAGGAACACTTGTAAAAACGATGTGTTGTGATTTAGCTCGCTTCGGTCTAAAACAGCTTGTTTCGTTGTATTAAGCACGAATACATGCTTTTCGCGCAGTTATAAGAGAAAAAGTTTTGACGCGTATCACATGGACACTTGTAAAACCGATGTGTTCAGATCTAGCTCGTTTTCGTCTAAAACAGCTTGTTTCGTTGTATTAAGCACGAATACGTGCTTTTCGCGCAGTTATAAGAGAAAAAGTTTTGACGCGTATCAGAGGAACGCTTGTAAAACCGATGTGTTGTGATTTAGCTGGTTTCGGTCTAAAACAGCTAGTTTCGTTGTATTAAGCACGAATACGTGCGTTTTCGCGCAGTTATAAGAGAAAAAGTCTTGACGCGTATCAGAGGAACACTTGTAAAACCGATGTGTTGTGATTTAGCTCGGTTCGATCTAAAACAGCTTGTTTCGTTGTATTAAGCAAGAATACATGCTTTTCGCGCAGTTATAAGAGAAAAAGTTTTGACGCGTGTCACAGAGACACTTGTAGAACCGATGTGTTCAGATTTACCTCGTTTCGGTCTAAAACAGCTTGTTTCGTTGTATTAGGCAAGAATACATGCTTTTCGCGCAGTTATAAGAAAAAAGTTTTGACGCGTGTCACAGGGACACTTGTAAAACCGATGTGTTCAGATATAGCTCGTTTTGGTATAAAACAACTTGTTTCGTTGTTTTAAGCACGAATATATGCTTTTCGCGCATTTATAGAAGAAAACGTTTTGACGGGTATTAGAGGGACACTTGTAAAACCCATGTGTTCAGATTTAGCTCATCTCGGTCTAAAACTGCTTGTTTCGTTGTATTAAGCACGAATACATGCTTTTCGCGCAGTTATAAGAGAAAAAGTTTTGACGCGTATCACATGGACACTTGTTAAACCGATGTGTTCAGATCTAGCTCGTTTTGGTCTAAAACAGCTTGTTTCGTTGTATTAAGCACGAATACATGCTTTTCGCGCAGTTATAAGAGAAAAAGTTTTGACGCGTGTCACAGGGACACTTGTAAAACCGATGTGGTCAGATCTAGCTCGTTTTGGTCTAAAACAGCTTGTTTCGTTGTATTAAGCACGAATACGTGCTTTTCGCGCAGTTATAAGAGAAAAAGTTTTGACGCGTATCAGAGGAACGCTTGTAAAACCGATGTATTGTGATTTGGCTCGTTTCGGTCTAAAACAGCTAGTTTCGTTGTATTAAGCACGAATACATGATTTTCGCGCAGTTATAGAAGAAAAAGTTTTGAGGCGTATTAGAGAGACACTATGCAGCGATGGCGTAGAGGTAGAACATCCGCCTCGCGTGCAAGAGGACCGGGGTTCAAATCCTGGTGCCGCGCAATTCTCCACCGGGTTAAAAAAAAAAAATTCCGCGTGTCGATGGAATTGCATAACCAGGCCTGGAGTGCGGCCTTATCTCGGTGACCAGAACCGACAACGCACTCTCTCACCAGAGCAGGATTTGGCCACCCTGGTGTAGTACTTGGCCACAACCTTCTATGATCAAACCAATTAACCCTCGGCCCTCAGTCCCCAGCGGCTGCAGAGCAACTGACCACGGCGGCGGTCAGACCTGTGACGCAGCGGAGGGTGCTAAGAATCTCTGGCTCCGGACAGGCCGCCATTGGAATCTGAACCTGGCAACGTTTAACGCTAGAACTTTAGCTTGTGAGGCTAGGCTAGCAGTGCTGATCGAGGAACTAACGGGAATTAAATGGGATGTGATAGGGCTTAGCGAAGTTAGGAGGACAGGTGAGGCGTATACAGTACTAAAGGACGGACACATACTGTGCTATCGCGGGCTAAAGGATAGACGAGAACTAGGTGTGGGTTTCCTCATCAATAAGGATATAGCTGGCAACGTAGAGGAGTTCTACAGTATTAACGAGAGGGTAGCAGCAATAGTAATTAGGCTGAATAGGAGGTACAAGCTGAAAGTGGTGCAGGCGTACGCACCCACATCCAGCCATGCTGACCAGACCGTTGAAAGCTTCTATGAGGACGTAGAATCAGCAATGAATAGGGTAAAATCACAGTACACTGTACTGATGGGCGACTTCAATGCGAAGGTGGGCAAGAAGCAGGCTGACGACCACGCGGTAGGTGACTATGGGATAGGCTCTAGAAATAGCAGGGGAGAGTTATTAGTCGAATTCGCGGATAGAAATAATTTACGGATCATGAATACCTTCTTCCGCAAACGAGAAAACAGGAAGTGGACCTGGAAGAGCCCCAATGGTGAGATTAAAAATGAAATCGACTTCATACTATGCGCTAAACCTGGCATCATTCAGGATGTGGCCGTCCTCGGAAGGGTGCGTTGCAGCGACCATAGAATGGTAAGGTCTAGAATTAGCTTAGACTTGAAGAGGGAACGGAAGAAGCTAGCGAAGAAGACCATTAACGAGTTAGCTGTAAGAGGGAAAGCACAGGAGTTTAGGATAGCGCTGCAAAACAGATACTCGGCTTTAACTGAGGAAGATGATCTTGATGTTCATTCAATGCACGATAACCTGACATCAATAATTACGGAGTGCGCAGTAGAAGTAGGCGGTAGGACAGTTCGAAAAGATACCGGGAAGCTATCTCAGGTGACGAAAGATCTGATTAAGAAGCGCCAAAACATGAAGGCATCTAACACTACCGATAGAATAAAACTAAAGGAGCTATCAAAGTTAATAAATAAGCGCAAGGTAGCCGACATAAGGAAGTTTAATATGGAGAGAATCGAGCATGCTATAAAGAACGGAGGTAGCATAAAAACAGTGAAGAGGAAACTAGGCATAGGTAAAAACCAGATGTATGCATTAAGAGACAAGCAGGGCAATGTCATTAGCAATATGGATAAGATAGTTAACGTAGCCGAAGAGTTCTACACAGAGCTGTACAGTAGCCAATGTAATCAGAGCGCCAATGAGAAAGACAGCAGTGCACAGCAATGCGTCATCCCGCCAGTAACGAAAGATGAAGTAAAGAAAGCCTTAGAAGCAATGAAAAGGGGAAAAGCAGCTGGGGTGGATCAGGTAACAGCAGATCTGTTGAAGGATGGAGGGGACGTCGTGCTAGAAAAACTAGCCACCCTGTATACGCAATGCCTTATGACCTCGACTATACCAGAAGCTTGGAAGAATGCAAACATTATCTTAATTCATAAGAAGGGAGACGCCAAGGACTTGAAAAATTACAGGCCGATCAGCTTACTATCCGTTGCCTACAAAGTATTTACTAAGGTAATCGCTAATATAGTCAGGGCAACGTTAGACTTTAATCAACCAAATGATCAGGCAGGCTTTCGTAAAGGATATTCCACAATAGATCATATTCACACTATCAATCAGGTGATAGAGAAATGCGCAGAATATAACCAACCTCTATATATAGCTTTCATTGATTACGAGAAAGCATTCGACTCAGTGGAAACCTCAGCAGTCATACAGGCATTGCGTAATCAGGGGGTAGAAGAGCCTTATGTCAAAATACTGGAAGATATATATAGCAACTGCACAGCTACTATAGTCCTCCATAAAGTCAGCAATAAAATTCCAATAATGAAGGGCGTCAGGCAAGGAGACACGATATCGCCAATGCTGTTCACCGCATGTTTGCAGGAGGTATTTCGAGGCCTGAATTGGGAACAGTTGGGAATAAGAATAAATTTAGAATACCTAAATAATCTGAGATTTGCTGATGACATTGCCTTGCTGAGTCACTCAGGAGGTGAACTGCAAATCATGATCAACGAGTTAGACAGGCAGAGCAGATCGATGGGTCTAAAAATTAACATGCAGAAAACCAAGGTAATGTTCAACAGTCTAGCAAGGGAACAACAGTTCACAATTGGCAGCGAGAGCCTAGAAATTGTGCCGGAATACGTCTACTTAGGGCAGGTAGTGACAGCTGATCCTGATCATGAGAGGGAGATAACTAGAAGGATAAGAATGGGGTGGAGCGCATATGGCAAATTCTCGCAGATCATGAGTGGCAGTTTACCAATTTCCCTCAAGAGGAAAGTGTACAACAGCATAATCTTACCGGTACTCACCTACGGGGCAGAAACGTGGAGGCTAACGAAAAGAGTTCAGCTTAAGTTAAGGACAACGCAGCGAGCCATGGAAAGAAAAATGATAGGTGTAACGTTAAGAGATCGGAAGCGGGCAGAGTGGGTGAGGGAACAAACACGGGTTAATGACATCCTAGTCGAAATTAAGAGAAAGAAATGGGCTTGGGCAGGGCATGTGATGCGAAGGCAAGATAACCGCTGGTCTTTAAGGGTAACGGAGTGGGTTCCAAGAGAAAGTAAGCGTAGCATGGGGCGGCAGAATGTTAGATGGGCGGATGAGATTAAGAAGTTTGCAGGCAAAGGTTGGATGCAGCTGGCAAAGGATAGGGTTAATTGGAGAGACATGAGAGAGGCCTTTGCCCTGCAGTTGGTGTAGTAAGGCTGATGATGATGATGATGAGAGAGACACTTGTAAAACCGATGTGTTCAGATTTAGCTCATCTCGGTCTAAAACAGCTACTTTCGTTGTATTAAGCACGAATACATGCTTTTCGCGCAGTTATAAGAGAAAAAGTTTTGACGCGTAGCAGAGGAACACTTGTAAAACCGATGTGTTGTGATTTAGCTCGTTTTGGTCTAAAAGAGCTTGTTTCGTTATATTAAGCACGAATACATGCTTTTCGCGCAGTTATAAGAGAAAAAGTTTTGACGCGTATCAGAGGAAGACTTGTAAAACCGATGTGTTGTGATTTAGCTCGTTTCGGTCTAAAACAGCTTGTTTCGTTGTATTAAGCACGAATACATGCTTTTCACGCAGTTATAAGAGAAAAAGTTTTGATGCGTATCACATGGACACTTGTAAAACCGATGTGTTCAGATCTAGCTCGTTTTGGTCTAAAACAGTTTGTTTCGTTGTATTAAGCACGAATACATGCTTTTCGCGCAGTTATAAGAGAAAAAGTTTTGACGAGTATCACGTGGACACTTGTAAAACCGATGTGTTCAGATCTAGCTCGTTTTGGTCTTAAACAGCTTGTTTCGTTGTATTAAGCACCAATACGTGCTTTTCGCGCAGTTATAAGAGAAAAAGTTTTGACGCGTATCAGAGGAACGCTTGTAAAACCGATGTGTTGTGATTTGGCTCGTTTCGGTATAAAACAGCTAGTTTCGTTGTATTAAGCACAAATACATGATTTTCGCGCAGTTATAGAAGAAAAAGTTTTGACGCGTAGCAGAGGAACACTTGTAAAACCGATGTGTTGTGATTTAGCTCGTTTTGGTCTAAAACAGCTTGTTTCGTTGTATTAAGCACGAATACATGCTTTTCGCGCAGTTATAAGCGAAAAAAGTTTTGACGCGTATCACATGGACACTTGTAAAACCGATGTGTTCAGATCTAGCTCGTTTTGGTCTAAAACAGCTTGTTTGTGATTTAGCTCGTTTCGGTCTAAACAGCTTGTTTCGTTGTATTAAGCAAGAATACATGCTTTTCGCGCAGTCACAAGAGAAAAAGTTTTGACGCGTGTCACAGGAACACTTGTAAAACCGATGTGTTCAGATTTACCTCGTTTTGGTCTTAAAGAGCTTTTTTCGTTGGATTAAGCAAGAATACATGCTTTTCGCGCAGTTATAAGAGAAAAAAATTTGACGCGTATCACATGGACACTTGTAAAACCGATGTGTTCAGATCTAGCTCTTTTTGGCCTAAAACAGCTTGTTTCGTTGTATTAAGTACGAATACAATCTTTTCGCGCAGTTATAAGAGAAAAAGTTTTGACGCGTATCACATGGACACTTTTAAAACCGATGTGTTCAGATTTAGCTCGTTTCGGTCTAAAACAGCTACTTTCGTTGTATTAAGCACGAATACATGCTTTTCGCGCAGTTATAAGAGAAAAAGTTTTGACGCGTAGCAGAGGAACACTTGTAAAACCGATGTGTTGTGATTTAGCTCGTTTTGGTCTAAAAGAGCTTGTTTCGTTGTATTAAGCACGAATACATGCTTTTCGCGCAGTTATAAGAGAAAAAGTTTTGACGCGTGTCACAGAGACACTTGTAAAACCGATGTGTTCAGATATAGCTCGTTTTGGTATAAAACAACTTGTTTCGTTGTTTTAAGCACCAATGCATGCTTTTCGCGCATTTATAGAAGAAAATGTTTTGACGCGTATTAGAGGGACACTTGCAAAACCGATGTGTTCAGATTTAGCTCATCTCTGTCTAAAACAGCTTGTTTCGTTGTATTAGGCACGAATACATGCTTTTCGCGCAGTTATAAGAGAAAAAGTTTTGACGCGTATCAGAGGAACACTTGTAAAACCGATGTGTTTTGATTTAGCTCGCTTCGGTCTAAAACAGCTGGTTTCGTTGTATTAAGCACGAATACATGCTTTTCGCGCAGTTATAAGAGAAAAAGTTTTGACGCGTGTCACAGGGACACTTGTAAAACCGGTGTTCAGATTTACCTCGTTTCGGACTAAAACAGCTTGTTTCGTTGGATTAAGCACGAATACATGCTTTTCGCGCAGGTATAAGAGAAAAAAGTTTTGACGCGTATCACATGGACACATTTAAAACCGATGTTTTCAGATTTAGCTCGTTTCGGTCTAAAACAGCTTGTTTCGTTGTATTAAGCAAGAATACATGCTTTTCGCGCAGTTATAAGAGAAAAAGATTTGACGCGTTTCACAGGGAAACTTGTAAAACCGATGTGCTCAGATTTAGCTCGTTTCGGTCTAAAACAGCTTGTTTCGTTGTATTAATCACGAATACATGCTTTTCACGCAGTTATAAGAGAAAAAGTTTTGATGCGTATCACATGGACACTTGTAAAACCGATGTGTTCAGATCTAGCTCGTTTTGGTCTAAAACAGCTTGTTTCGTGTTATTAAGCACGAATACATGCTTTTCGCGCAGTTATAAGAGAAAAGGTTTTGACGAGTATCACGTGGATACTTCTAAAACCGATGTGTTCAGATATAGCTCGTTTTGGTATAAAACAGCTTGTTTCGTTGTTTTAAGCACGAATACATGCTTTTCGCGCAGTTATAGAAGAAAAAGTTTTGACGCCTATAGAGGGACACTTGTAAAACCGATGTGTTCAGATTTAGCTCATCTCGGTCTAAAACAGCTTTTTTCGTTGTATTAAGCACGAATACATGCTTTTCCCGCAGTTATAAGAGAAAAAAGTTTTGACGCGTATCAGAGGAACACTTGTAAAACCGATGTGTTGTGATTTAGCTCGCTTAGGTCTAAAACAGCTTGTTTCGTTGTATTAAGCACGAATACATGCTTTTCGCGCAGTTATAAGACGCGTATCACATGGACACTTGTAAAACCGATGTGTTCAGATCTAGCTCGATTTGGTCTAAAACAGCTTGTTTCGTTGTATTAGGCACGAATACATGCTTTTCGCGCAGTTATAAGAGAAAAAGTATTGACGCGTATCACATGGACACTTGTAAAACCGATGTGTTCAGATCTAGCTCGTTTTGGTCTAAAACAGCTTGTTTCGTTGTATTAAGCACGAATACGTGCTTTTCGCGCAGTTATAAGAGAAAAAGTTTTGACGCGTATCAGAGGAACGCTTGTAAAACCGATGTGTTGTGATTTAGCTCGTTTCGGTCTAAAACAGCTAGTTTCGTTGTATTAAGCACGAATACGTGCGTTTTTGCGCAGTTATAAGAGAAAAAGTCTTGACGCGTATCAGAGGAACACTTGTAAAACCGATGTGTTGTGATTTAGCTCGTTTCGGTCTAAAACAGCTTGTTTCGTGGTATTAAGCAAGAATACATTCTTTTCGCGCAGTTATAAGAGAAAAAGTTTTGACGCGTGTCACAGAGACACTTGTAAAACCGATGTGTTCAGATATAGCTCGTTTTGGTATAAAACAACTTGTTTCGTTGTTTTAAGCACCAATGCATGCTTTTCGCGCATTTATAGAAGAAAATGTTTTGACGCGTATTAGAGGGACACTTGCAAAACCGATGTGTTCAGATTTAGCTCATCTCTGTCTAAAACAGCTTGTTTCGTTGTATTAGGCACGAATACATGCTTTTCGCGCAGTTATAAGAGAAAAAGTTTTGACGCGTATCAGAGGAACACTTGTAAAACCGATGTGTTTTGATTTAGCTCGCTTCGGTCTAAAACAGCTGGTTTCGTTGTATTAAGCACGAATACATGCTTTTCGCGCAGTTATAAGAGAAAAAGTTTTGACGCGTGTCACAGGGACACTTGTAAAACCGGTGTTCAGATTTACCTCGTTTCGGACTAAAACAGCTTGTTTCGTTGGATTAAGCACGAATACATGCTTTTCGCGCAGGTATAAGAGAAAAAAGTTTTGACGCGTATCACATGGACACATTTAAAACCGATGTTTTCAGATTTAGCTCGTTTCGGTCTAAAACAGCTTGTTTCGTTGTATTAAGCAAGAATACATGCTTTTCGCGCAGTTATAAGAGAAAAAGATTTGACGCGTTTCACAGGGACACTTGTAAAACCGATGTGCTCAGATTTAGCTCGTTTCGGTCTAAAACAACTTGTTTCGTTGTATTAAGCACGAATACGTGCTTTTCGCGCAGTTATAAGAGAAAAAGTTTTGACGCGTGTCACAGGGACACTTGTAAAACCGATGTGTTTAGATATAGCTCGTTTTGGTATAAAACAGCTTGTTTCGTTGTTTTAAGCAACAATACGTGCTTTTCGCGTAGTTATAGAAGAAAATGTTCTGACGCGTATTAGAGGGACTTGTAAAACCGATGTGTTCAGATTTAGCTCATCTCGGTCTAAAACAGCTTGTTTCGTTGTATTAAGCACGAATACATGCTTTTCGCGCAGTTATAAGAGAAAAAGTTTTGACGCGTATCACATGGACACATTTAAAACCGATGTTTTCAGATTTAGCTCGTTTCGGTCTAAAACAGCTTGTTTCGTTGTATTAAGCAAGAATACATGCTTTTCGCGCAGTTATAAGAGAAAAAGATTTGACGCGTTTCACAGGGACACTTGTAAAACCGATGTGTTCAGATTTAGCTCGTTTCGGTCTAAAACAACTTGTTTCGTTGTATTAGGCACGAATACGTGCTTTTCGCGCAGTTATAAGAGAAAAAGTTTTGACGCGTGTCACAGGGACACTTGTAAAACCTATGTGTTTAGATATAGCTCGTTTTGGTATAAAACAGCTTGTTTCGTTGTTTTAAGCAACAATACGTGCTTTTCGCGTAGTTATAGAAGAAAATGTTCTGACGCGTATTAGAGGGACTTGTAAAACCGATGTGTTCAGATCTAGCTCATTTCGGTATAAAACAGCTTGCTTCGTTGTATTAAGCACGAATACATGCTTTTCGCGCAGTTATAAGACGCGTATCACATGGACACTTGTAAAACCGATGTGTTCAGATCTAGCTCGATTTGGTCTAAAACAGCTTGTTTCGTTGTATTAGGCACGAATACATGCTTTTCGCGCAGTTATAAGAGAAAAAGTTTTGACGCGTATCAGAGGAAGACTTGTAAAACCGATGTGTTGTGATTTAGCTCGTTTCGGTCTAAAACAGCTTGTTTCGTTGTATTAAGCACGAATACATGCTTTTCACGCAGTTATAAGAGAAAAAGTTTTGACGAGTATCACGTGAACACTTGTAAAACCGATGTGTTCAGATCTAGCTCGTTTTGGTCTAAAACAGCTTGTTTCGTTGTATTAAGCACGAATACGTGCTTTTTGCGCAGTTATAAGAGAAAAAGTTTTGACGCGTATCAGAGGAACGCTTGTAAAACCGATGTGTTGTGATTTGGCTCGTTTCGGTCTAAAACAGCTAGTTTCGTTGTATTAAGCACGAATACATGATTTTCGCGCAGTTATAGAAGAAAAAGTTTTGAGGCGTATTAGAGAGACACTTGTAAAACCGATGTGTTCAGATTTAGCTCATCTCGGTCTAAAACAGCTACTTTCGTTGTATTAAGCACGAATACATGCTTTTCGCGCAGTTATAAGAGAAAAAGTTTTGACGCGTAGCAGAGGAACACTTGTAAAACCGATGTGTTGTGATTTAGCTCGTTTTGGTCTAAAAGAGCTTGTTTCGTTGTATTAAGCACGAATACATGCTTTTCGCGCAGTTATAAGAGAAATAGTTTTGACGCGTATCAGAGGAACACTTGTAAAACCGATGTGTTGTGATTTAGCTCGTTTTGGTCTAAAACAGATTGTTTCGTTGTATTAAGCACGAATACATGCTTTTCGCGCAGTTATAAGAGAAAAAGTTTTGACGCGTATCAGAGGAAGACTTGTAAAACCGATGTGTTGTGATTTAGCTCGTTTCGGTCTAAAACAGCTTGTTTCGTTGTATTAAGTACGAATACATGCTTTTCACGCAGTTATAAGAGAAAAAGTTTTGATGCTTATCACATGGACACTTGTAAAACCGATGTGTTCAGATCTAGCTCGTTTTGGTCTAAAACAGCTTGTTTCGTTGTTTTAAGCACGAATACATGCTTTTCGCGCAGTTATAGAAGAAAAAGTTTTGACGCCTATTGGAGGGACACTTGTAAAACCGATGTGTTCAGATTTAGCTCATCTCGGTCTAAAACAGCTTGTTTCGTTGTATTAAGCACGAATACATGCTTTTCCCGCTGTTATAAGAGAAAAAGTTTTGACGCGTATCAGAGGAACACTTGTAAAACCGATATGTTGTGATTTAGCTCGCTTCGGTCTAAAACAGCTTGTTTCGTTGTATTAAGCACGAATACATGCTTTTCGCGCAGTTATAAGACGCGTATCACATGGACACTTGTAAAACCGATGTGTTCAGATCTAGCTCGATTTGGTCTAAAACAGCTTGTTTCGTTGTATTAAGCACGAATACATGCTTTTCGCGCAGTTATAAGAGAAAAAGTTTTGACGCGTATCACATGGACACTTGTAAAACCGATGTGTTCAGATCTAGCTCGTTTTGGTCTAAAACAGCTTGTTTCGTTGTATTAAGCACGAATACGTGCTTTTCGCGCAGTTATAAGAGAAAAAGTTTTGACGCGTATCAGAGGAACGCTTGTAAAACCGATGTGTTGTGATTTAGCTCGTTTCGGTCTAAAACAGCTAGTTTCGTCGTATTAAGCACGAATAAGTGCGTTTTCGCGCAGTTATAAGAGAAAAAGTCTTGACGCGTATCAGAGGAACACTTGTAAAACCGATGTGTTGTGATTTAGCTCGTTTCGGTCTAAAACAGCTTGTTTCGTGGTATTAAGCAAGAATACATGCTTTTCGCGCAGTTATAAGAGAAAAAGTTTTGACTTGTGTCACAGAGACACTTGTAAAACCGATGTGTTCAGATATAGCTCCTTTTGGTATAAAACAACTTGTTTCGTTGTATTAAGCACGAATACATGATTTTCGCGCAGTTATAGAAGAAAAAGTTTTGAGGCGCATTAGAGAGACACTTGTAAAACCGATGTGTTCAGATTTAGCTCATCTCGGTCTAAAACAGCTACTTTCGTTGTATTAAGCACGAATACATGCTTTTCGCGCAGTTATAAGAGAAAAAGTTTTGACGCGTAGCAGAGGAACACTTGTAAAACCGATGTGTTGTGATTTAGCTCGTTTTGGTCTAAAAGAGCTTGTTTCGTTGTATTAAGCACGAATACATGCTTTTCGCGCAGTTATAAGAGAAAAAGTTTTGACGCGTGTCACAGGGACACTTGTAAAACCGGTGTTCAGATTTACCTCGTTTCGGACTAAAACAGCTTGTTTCGTTGGATTAAGCACGAATACATGCTTTTCGCGCAGGTATAAGAGAAAAAAGTTTTGACGCGTATCACATGGACACATTTAAAACCGATGTTTTCAGATTTAGCTCGTTTCGGTCTAAAACAGCTTGTTTCGTTGTATTAAGCAAGAATACATGCTTTTCGCGCAGTTATAAGAGAAAAAGATTTGACGCGTTTCACAGGGACACTTGTAAAACCGATGTGCTCAGATTTAGCTCGTTTCGGTCTAAAACAACTTGTTTCGTTGTATTAAGCACGAATACGTGCTTTTCGCGCAGTTATAAGAGAAAAAGTTTTGACGCGTGTCACAGGGACACTTGTAAAACCGATGTGTTTAGATATAGCTCGTTTTGGTATAAAACAGCTTGTTTCGTTGTTTTAAGCAACAATACGTGCTTTTCGCGTAGTTATAGAAGAAAATGTTCTGACGCGTATTAGAGGGACTTGTAAAACCGATGTGTTCAGATTTAGCTCATCTCGGTCTAAAACAGCTTGTTTCGTTGTATTAAGCACGAATACATGCTTTTCGCGCAGTTATAAGAGAAAAAGTTTTGACGCGTATCACATGGACACATTTAAAACCGATGTTTTCAGATTTAGCTCGTTTCGGTCTAAAACAGCTTGTTTCGTTGTATTAAGCAAGAATACATGCTTTTCGCGCAGTTATAAGAGAAAAAGATTTGACGCGTTTCACAGGGACACTTGTAAAACCGATGTGTTCAGATTTAGCTCGTTTCGGTCTAAAACAACTTGTTTCGTTGTATTAGGCACGAATACGTGCTTTTCGCGCAGTTATAAGAGAAAAAGTTTTGACGCGTGTCACAGGGACACTTGTAAAACCTATGTGTTTAGATATAGCTCGTTTTGGTATAAAACAGCTTGTTTCGTTGTTTTAAGCAACAATACGTGCTTTTCGCGTAGTTATAGAAGAAAATGTTCTGACGCGTATTAGAGGGACTTGTAAAACCGATGTGTTCAGATCTAGCTCATTTCGGTATAAAACAGCTTGCTTCGTTGTATTAAGCACGAATACATGCTTTTCGCGCAGTTATAAGACGCGTATCACATGGACACTTGTAAAACCGATGTGTTCAGATCTAGCTCGATTTGGTCTAAAACAGCTTGTTTCGTTGTATTAGGCACGAATACATGCTTTTCGCGCAGTTATAAGAGAAAAAGTTTTGACGCGTATCAGAGGAAGACTTGTAAAACCGATGTGTTGTGATTTAGCTCGTTTCGGTCTAAAACAGCTTGTTTCGTTGTATTAAGCACGAATACATGCTTTTCACGCAGTTATAAGAGAAAAAGTTTTGACGAGTATCACGTGAACACTTGTAAAACCGATGTGTTCAGATCTAGCTCGTTTTGGTCTAAAACAGCTTGTTTCGTTGTATTAAGCACGAATACGTGCTTTTTGCGCAGTTATAAGAGAAAAAGTTTTGACGCGTATCAGAGGAACGCTTGTAAAACCGATGTGTTGTGATTTGGCTCGTTTCGGTCTAAAACAGCTAGTTTCGTTGTATTAAGCACGAATACATGATTTTCGCGCAGTTATAGAAGAAAAAGTTTTGAGGCGTATTAGAGAGACACTTGTAAAACCGATGTGTTCAGATTTAGCTCATCTCGGTCTAAAACAGCTACTTTCGTTGTATTAAGCACGAATACATGCTTTTCGCGCAGTTATAAGAGAAAAAGTTTTGACGCGTAGCAGAGGAACACTTGTAAAACCGATGTGTTGTGATTTAGCTCGTTTTGGTCTAAAAGAGCTTGTTTCGTTGTATTAAGCACGAATACATGCTTTTCGCGCAGTTATAAGAGAAATAGTTTTGACGCGTATCAGAGGAACACTTGTAAAACCGATGTGTTGTGATTTAGCTCGTTTTGGTCTAAAACAGATTGTTTCGTTGTATTAAGCACGAATACATGCTTTTCGCGCAGTTATAAGAGAAAAAGTTTTGACGCGTATCAGAGGAAGACTTGTAAAACCGATGTGTTGTGATTTAGCTCGTTTCGGTCTAAAACAGCTTGTTTCGTTGTATTAAGTACGAATACATGCTTTTCACGCAGTTATAAGAGAAAAAGTTTTGATGCTTATCACATGGACACTTGTAAAACCGATGTGTTCAGATCTAGCTCGTTTTGGTCTAAAACAGCTTGTTTCGTTGTTTTAAGCACGAATACATGCTTTTCGCGCAGTTATAGAAGAAAAAGTTTTGACGCCTATTGGAGGGACACTTGTAAAACCGATGTGTTCAGATTTAGCTCATCTCGGTCTAAAACAGCTTGTTTCGTTGTATTAAGCACGAATACATGCTTTTCCCGCTGTTATAAGAGAAAAAGTTTTGACGCGTATCAGAGGAACACTTGTAAAACCGATATGTTGTGATTTAGCTCGCTTCGGTCTAAAACAGCTTGTTTCGTTGTATTAAGCACGAATACATGCTTTTCGCGCAGTTATAAGACGCGTATCACATGGACACTTGTAAAACCGATGTGTTCAGATCTAGCTCGATTTGGTCTAAAACAGCTTGTTTCGTTGTATTAAGCACGAATACATGCTTTTCGCGCAGTTATAAGAGAAAAAGTTTTGACGCGTATCACATGGACACTTGTAAAACCGATGTGTTCAGATCTAGCTCGTTTTGGTCTAAAACAGCTTGTTTCGTTGTATTAAGCACGAATACGTGCTTTTCGCGCAGTTATAAGAGAAAAAGTTTTGACGCGTATCAGAGGAACGCTTGTAAAACCGATGTGTTGTGATTTAGCTCGTTTCGGTCTAAAACAGCTAGTTTCGTCGTATTAAGCACGAATAAGTGCGTTTTCGCGCAGTTATAAGAGAAAAAGTCTTGACGCGTATCAGAGGAACACTTGTAAAACCGATGTGTTGTGATTTAGCTCGTTTCGGTCTAAAACAGCTTGTTTCGTGGTATTAAGCAAGAATACATGCTTTTCGCGCAGTTATAAGAGAAAAAGTTTTGACTTGTGTCACAGAGACACTTGTAAAACCGATGTGTTCAGATATAGCTCCTTTTGGTATAAAACAACTTGTTTCGTTGTATTAAGCACGAATACATGATTTTCGCGCAGTTATAGAAGAAAAAGTTTTGAGGCGCATTAGAGAGACACTTGTAAAACCGATGTGTTCAGATTTAGCTCATCTCGGTCTAAAACAGCTACTTTCGTTGTATTAAGCACGAATACATGCTTTTCGCGCAGTTATAAGAGAAAAAGTTTTGACGCGTAGCAGAGGAACACTTGTAAAACCGATGTGTTGTGATTTAGCTCGTTTTGGTCTAAAAGAGCTTGTTTCGTTGTATTAAGCACGAATACATGCTTTTCGCGCAGTTATAAGACGCGTATCACATGGACACTTGTAAAACCGATGTGTTCAGATCTAGCTCGATTTGGTCTAAAACAGCTTGTTTCGTTGTATTAAGCACGAATACATGCTTTTCGCGCAGTTATAAGAGAAAAAGTTTTGACGCGTATCACATGGACACTTGTAAAACCGATGTGTTCAGATCTAGCTCGTTTTGGTCTAAAACAGCTTGTTTCGTTGTATTAAGCACGAATACGTGCTTTTCGCGCAGTTATAAGAGAAAAAGTTTTGACGCGTATCAGAGGAACGCTTGTAAAACCGATGTGTTGTGATTTAGCTCGTTTCGGTCTAAAACAGCTAGTTTCGTTGTATTAAGCACGAATAAGTGCGTTTTCGCGCAGTTATAAGAGAAAAAGTCTTGACGCGTATCAGAGGAACACTTGTAAAACCGATGTGTTGTGATTTAGCTCGTTTCGGTCTAAAACAGCTTGTTTCGTGGTATTAAGCAAGAATACATGCTTTTCGCGCAGTTATAAGAGAAAAAGTTTTGACTTGTGTCACAGAGACACTTGTAAAACCGATGTGTTCAGATATAGCTCCTTTTGGTATAAAACAACTTGTTTCGTTGTTTTAAGCACGAATACATGCTTTTCGCGCATTTATACAAGAAAACGTTTTCACGCGTATTAGAGGGACACATGCAAAACCGATGTGTTCAGATTTAGCTCATCTCGGTCTAAAACAGCTTGTTTCGTGGTATTAAGCAAGAATGCATGCTTTTCGCGCAGTTATAAGAGAAAAAGTTTTGACTTGTGTCACAGAGACACTTGTAAAACCGATGTGTTCAGATATAGCTCCTTTTGGTATAAAACAACTTGTTTCGTTGTATTAAGCACGAATACATGATTTTCGCGCAGTTATAGAAGAAAAAGTTTTGAGGCGTATTAGAGAGACACTTGTAAAACCGATGTGTTCAGATTTAGCTCATCTCGGTCTAAAACAGCTACTTTCGTTGTATTAAGCACGAATACATGCTTTTCGCGCAGTTATAAGAGAAAAAGTTTTGACGCGTAGCAGAGGAACACTTGTAAAACCGATGTGTTGTGATTTAGCTCGTTTTGGTCTAAAAGAGCTTGTTTCGTTGTATTAAGCACGAATACATGCTTTTCGCGCAGTTATAAGAGAAATAGTTTTGACGCGCGTCACAGGGACACTTGTAAAACCGGTGTTCAGATTTACCTCGTTTCGGTCTAAAACAGCTTGTTTCGTTGTATTAAGCACGAATACATGCTTTTCACGCAGTTATAAGAGAAAAAGTTTTGATGCGTATCACATGGACACTTGTAAAACCGATGTGTTGTGATTTAGCTCGTTTTGGTCTAAAAGAGCTTGTTTCGTTGTATTAAGCACGAATACATGCTTTTCGCGCAGTTATAAGAGAAAAAGTTTTGAAGCGTATCAGAGGAACACTTGTAAAACCGATGTGTTGTGATTTAGCTCGTTTTGGTCTAAAACAGCTTGTTTCGTTGTATTAAGCACGAATACATGCTTTTCGCGCTGTTATAAGAGAAAAAGTTTTGACGCGTATCAGAGGAAGACTTGTAAAACCGATGTGTTGTGATTTAGCTCGTTTCGGTCTAAAACAGCTTGTTTGGTTGTATTAAGCACGAATACATGCTTTTCACGCAGTTATAAGAGAAAAAGTTTTGATGCGTATCACATGGACACTTGTAAAACCGATGTGTTCAGATCTAGCTCGTTTTGGTCTAAAACAGCTTGTTTCGTTGTATTAAGCACGAATACGTGCTTTTCGCGCAGTTATAAGAGAAAAAGTTTTGACGCGTATCAGAGGAACGCTTGTAAAACCGATGTGTTCAGATTTAGCTCATCTCGGTCTAAAACAGCTACTTTCGTTGTATTAAGCACGAATACATGCTTTTCGCGCAGTTATAAGAGAAAAAGTTTTGACGCATAGCAGAGGAACACTTGTAAAACCGATGTGTTGTGATTTAGCTCGTTTTGGTATAAAACAACTTGTTTCGTTGTTTTAAGCACGAATACATGCTTTTCGCGCAGGTATAAGAGAAAAAAGTTTTGACGCGTATCACATGGACACATTTAAAACCGATGTTTTCAGAATTAGCTCGTTTCGGTCTAAAACAGCTTGTTTCGTTGTATTAAGCAAGAATACATGCTTTTCGCGCAGTTATAAGAGAAAAAGATTTGACGCGTTTCACAGAAACACTTGTAAAACAGATGTGTTCAGATTTAGCTCGTTTCGGTCTAAAACAACTTGTTTCGTTGTATTAAGCACGAATACGTGCTTTTCGCGTAGTTATAGAAGAAAATGTTCTGACGCGTATTAGAGGGACTTGTAAAACCGATGTGTTCAGATTTAGCTCATCTCGGTCTAAAACAGCTTGTTTCGTTGTATTAAGCACGAATACATGCTTTTCGCGCAGTTATAAGAGAAAAAGTTTTGACGCGTATCAGAGGAAGACTTGTAAAACCGATATGTTCAGCTCTAGCTCATTTCGGTATAAAACAGCTTGTTTCGTTGTATTAAGCACGAATACATGCTTTTCGCGCAGTTATAAGAGAAAAAGTTTTGACGAGTATCACGTGGATACTTCTAAAACCGATGTGTTCAGATATAGCTCGTTTTGGTATAAAACAGCTTGTTTCGTTGTTTTAAGCACGAATACATGCTTTTCGCGCAGTTATAGAAGAAAAAGTTTTGACGCCTATTAGAGGGACACTTGTAAAACCGATGTGTTCAGATTTAGCTCATCTCGGTCTAAAACAGCTTGTTTCGTTGTATTAAGCAGGAATACATGCTTTTCCCGCAGTTATAAGAGAAAAAGTTTTGACGCGTATCAGAGGAACACTTGTAAAACCGATATGTTGTGATTTAGCTCGCTTCGGTCTAAAACAGCTTGTTTCGTTGTATTAAGCACGAATACATGCTTTTCGCGCAGTTATAAGACGCGTATCACATGGACACTTGTAAAACCGATGTGTTCAGATCTAGCTCGATTTGGTCTAAAACAGCTTGTTTCGTTGTATTAAGCACGAATACATGCTTTTCGCGCAGTTATAAGAGAAAAAGTTTTGACGCGTATCAGAGGAACGCTTGTAAAACCGATGTGTTGTGATTTAGCTCGTTTCGGTCTAAAACAGCTAGTTTCGTTGTATTAAGCACGAATACATGCTTTTCGCGCAGTTATAGGAGAAAAAGTTTTGACGCGCGTCACAGGGACACTTGTAAAACCGGTGTTCAGATTTACCTCGTTTCGGTCTAAAACAGCTTGTTTCGTTGTATTAAGCACGAATACATGCTTTTCACGCAGTTATAAGAAAAAAAGTTTTGATGCGTATCACATGGACACTTGTAAAACCGATGTGTTCAGATCTAGCTCGTTTTGGTCTAAAACAGCTTGTTTCGTTGTATTAAGCACGAATACGTGCTTTTCGCGCAGTTATAAGAGAAAAAGTTTTGACGCGTATCAGAGGAACGCTTGTAAAACCGATGTGTTCAGATTTAGCTCATCTCGGTCTAAAACAGCTACTTTCGTTGTATTAAGCACGAATACATGCTTTTCGCGCAGTTATAAGAGAAAAAGTTTTGACGCATAGCAGAGGAACACTTGTAAAACCGATGTGTTGTGATTTAGCTCGTTTTGGTCTAAAAGAGCTTGTTTCGTTGTATTAAGCACGAATACATGCTTTTCGCGCAGTTATAAGAGAAAAAGTTTTGAAGCGTATCAGAGGAACACTTGTAAAACCGATGTGTTGTGATTTAGCTCGTTTTGGTCTAAAACAGCTTGTTTCGTTGTATTAAGCACGAATACATGCTTTTCGCGCTGTTATAAGAGAAAAAGTTTTGACGCGTATCAGAGGAAGACTTGTAAAACCGATGTGTTGTGATTTAGCTCGTTTCGGTCTAAAACAGCTTGTTTCGTTGTATTAAGCACGAATACATGCTTTTCACGCAGTTATAAGAGAAAAAGTTTTGATGCGTATCACATGGACACTTGTAAAACCGATGTGTTCAGATCTAGCTCGTTTTGGTCTAAAACAGCTTGTTTCGTTGTATTAAGCACGAATACGTGCTTTTCGCGCAGTTATAAGAGAAAAAGTTTTGACGCGTATCAGAGGAACGCTTGTAAAACCGATGTGTTCAGATTTAGCTCATCTCGGTCTAAAACAGCTAATTTCGTTGTATTAAGCACGAATACATGCTTTTCGCGCAGTTATAAGAGAAAAAGTTTTGACGCATAGCAGAGGAACACTTGTAAAACCGATGTGTTGTGATTTAGCTCGTTTTGGTATAAAACAACTTGTTTCGTTGTTTTAAGCACGAATGCATGCTTTTCGCGCATTTATAGAAGAAAATGTTTTGACGCGTATTAGAGGGACACTTGCAAAACCGATGTCTTCAGATTTAGCTCATCTCTGTCTAAAACAGCTTGTTTCGTTGTATTAAGCACGAATACATGCTTTTCGCGCAGTTATAAGAGAAAAAGTTTTGACGCGAATCAGAGGAACACTTGTAAAACCGATGTGTTTGATTTAGCTCGCTTCGGTCTAAAACAGCTGGTTTCGTTGTATTAAGCACGAATACATGCTTTTCGCGCAGTTATAAGAGAAAAAGTTTTGACGCGTGTCACAGGGACACTTGTAAAACCGGTGTTCAGATTTACCTCGTTTCGGACTAAAACAGCTTGTTTCGTTGGATTAAGCACGAATACATGCTTTTCGCGCAGGTATAAGAGAAAAAAGTTTTGACGCGTATCACATGGACACATTTAAAACCGATGTTTTCAGAATTAGCTTGTTTCGGTCTAAAACAGCTTGTTTCGTTGTATTAAGCAAGAATACATGCTTTTCGCGCAGTTATAAGAGAAAAAGATTTGACGCGTTTCACAGGGACACTTGTAAAACCGATGTGTTCAGATTTAGCTCGTTTCGGTCTAAAACAACTTGTTTCGTTGTATTAAGCACGAATACGTGCTTTTCGCGCAGTTATAAGAGAAAAAGTTTTGACGCGTGTCACAGAGACACTTGTAAAACCGATGTGTTTAGATATAGCTCGTTTTGGTATAAAACAGCTTGTTTCGTTGTTTTAAGCAACAATACGTGCTTTTCGCGTAGTTATAGAAGAAAATGTTCTGACGCGTATTAGAGGGACTTGTAAAACCGATGTGTTCAGATTTAGCTCATCTCGGTCTAAAACAGATTGTTTCGTTGTATTAAGCACGAATACATGCTTTTCGCGCAGTTATAAGAGAAAAAGTTTTGACGCGTATCAGAGGAAGACTTGTAAAACCGATATGTTCAGCTCTAGCTCATTTCGGTATAAAACAGCTTGTTTCGTTGTATTAAGCACGAATACATGCTTTTCGCGCAGTTATAAGACGCGTATCACATGGACACTTGTAAAACCGATGTGTTCAGATCTAGCTCGTTTCGGTCTAAAACAGCTTGTTTCGTTGTATTAAGCACGAATACATGCTTTTCACGCAGTTATAAGAGAAAAAGTTTTGACGAGTATCACGTGAACACTTGTAAAACCGATGTGTTCAGATCTAGCTCGTTTTGGTCTAAAACAGCTTGTTTCGTTGTATTAAGCACGAATACGTGCTTTTCGCGCAGTTATAAGAGAAAAAGTTTTGACGCGTATCAGAGGAAAGCTTGTAAAACCGATGTGTTGTGATTTGGCTCGTTTCGGTCTAAAACAGCTAGTTTCGTTGTATTAAGCACGAATACATGATTTTCGCGCAGTTATAGAAGAAAAAGTTTTGAGGCGTATTAGAGAGACACTTGTAAAACCGATGCGTTCAGATTTAGCTCATCTCGGTCTAGAACAGCTACTTTCGTTGTATTAAGCACGAATACATGCTTTTCGCGCAGTTATAAGAGAAAAAGTTTTGACGCGTAGCAGAGGAACACTTGTAAAACCGATGTGTTGTGATTTAGCTCGTTTTGGTCTAAAAGAGCTTGTTTCGTTGTATTAAGCACGAATACATGCTTTTCGCGCAGTTATAAGAGAAATAGTTTTGACGCGTATCAGAGGAACACTTGTAAAACCGATGTGTTGTGATGTAGCTCGTTTTGGTCTAAAACAGCTTGTTTCGTTGTATTAAGCACGAATACATGCTTTTCGCGCAGTTATAAGAGAAAAAGTTTTGACGAGTATCACGTGGATACTTCTAAAACCGATGTGTTCAGATATAGCTCGTTTTGGTATAAAACAGCTTGTTTCGTTGTTTTAAGCACGAATACATGCTTTTCGCGCAGTTATAGAAGAAAAAGTTTTGACGCCTATTAGAGGGACACTTGTAAAACCGGTGTGTTCAGATTTAGCTCATCTCGGTCTAAAACAGCTTGTTTCGTTGTATTAAGCACGAATACATGCTTTTCCCGCAGTTATAAGAGAAAAAGTTTTGACGCGTATCAGAGGAACACTTGTAAAACCGATATGTTGTGATTTAGCTCGCTTCGGTCTAAAACAGCTTGTTTCGTTGTATTAAGCACGAATACATGCTTTTCGCGCAGTTATAAGACGCGTATCACATGGACACTTGTAAATCCGATGTGTTCAGATCTAGCTCGATTTGGTCTAAAACAGCTTGTTTCGTTGTATTAAGCACGAATACATGCTTTTCGCGCAGTTATAAGAGAAAAAGTTTTGACGCGTATCACATGGACACTTGTAAAACCGATGTGTTCAGATCTAGCTCGTTTTGGTCTAAAACAGCTAGTTTCGTTGTATTAAGCACGAATAAGTGCGTTTTCGCGCAGTTATAAGAGAAAAAGTCTTGACGCGTATCAGAGGAACACTTGTAAAACCGATGTGTTGTGATTTAGCTCGTTTCGGTCTAAAACAGCTTCTTTCGTGGTATTAAGCAAGAATACATGCTTTTCGCGCAGTTATAAGAGAAAAAGTTTTGACTTGTGTCACAGAGACACTTGTAAAACCGATGTGTTCAGATATAGCTCCTTTTGGTATAAAACAACTTGTTTCGTTGTTTTAAGCACGAATACATGCTTTTCGCGCATTTATACAAGAAAACGTTTTCACGCGTATCAGAGGGACACTTGTAAAACCGATGTGTTTTGATTTAGCTCGCTTCGGTCTAAAACAGCTTGTTTCGTTGTATTAAGCACGAATACGTGCTTTTCGCGCAGTTATAAGAGAAAAAGTTTTGACGCGTATCAGAGGAACGCTTGTAAAACCGATGTGTTCAGATTTAGCTCATCTCGGTCTAAAACAGCTACTTTCGTTGTATTAAGCACGAATACATGCTTTTCGCGCTGTTATAAGAGAAAAAGTTTTGACGCGTATCAGAGGAAGACTTGTAAAACCGATATGTTGTGATTTAGCTCGTTTCGGTCTAAAACAGCTTGTTTCGTTGTATTAAGCACGAATACATGCTTTTCACGCAGTTATAAGAGAAAAAGTTTTGATGCGTATCACATGGACACTTGTAAAACCGATGTGTTCAGATCTAGCTCGTTTTGGTCTAAAACAGCTTGTTTCGTTGTATTAAGCACGAATACGTGCTTTTCGCGCAGTTATAAGAGAAAAAGTTTTGACGCGTATCAGAGGAACGCTTGTAAAACCGATGTGTTCAGATTTAGCTCATCTCGGCCTAAAACAGCTACTTTCGTTGTATTAAGCACGAATACATGCTTTTCGCGCAGTTATAAGAGAAAAAGTTTTGACGCATAGCAGAGGAACACTTGTAAAACCGATGTGTTGCGATTTAGCTCGTTTTGGTATAAAACAACTTGTTTCGTTGTTTTAAGCACGAATGCATGCTTTTCGCGCATTTATAGAAGAAAATGTTTTGACGCGTATTAGAGGGACACTTGCAAAACCGATGTGTTCAGATTTAGCTCATCTCTGTCTAAAACAGCTTGTTTCGTTGTATTAAGCACGAATACATGCTTTTCGCGCAGTTATAAGAGAAAAAGTTTTGACGCGTATCAGAGGAACACTTGTAAAACCGATGTGTTTTGATTTAGCTCGCTTCGGTCTAAAACAGCTGGTTTCGTTGTATTAAGCACGAATACATGCTTTTCGCGCAGTTATAAGAGAAAAAGTTTTGACGCGTGTCACAGGGACACTTGTAAAACCGGTGTTCAGATTTACCTCGTTTCGGACTAAAACAGCTTGTTTCGTTGTATTAAGCACGAATACATGCTTTTCGCGCAGTTATAAGAGAAAAAGTTTTGACGAGTATCACGTGGATACTTCTAAAACCGATGTGTTCAGATATAGCTCGTTTTGGTATAAAACAACTTGTTTCGTTGTTTTAAGCACGAATACATGCTTTTCGCGCAGTTATAGAAGAAAAAGTTTTGACGCCTATTAGAGGGACACTTGTAAAACCGGTGTGTTCAGATTTAGCTCATCTCGGTCTAAAACAGCTTGTTTCGTTGTATTAAGCACGAATACATGCTTTTCCCGCAGTTATAAGAGAAAAAGTTTTGACGCGTATCAGAGGAACACTTGTAAAACCGATATGTTGTGATTTAGCTCGCTTCGGTCTAAAACAGCTTGTTTCGTTGTATTAAGCACGAATACATGCTTTTCGCGCAGTTATAAGACGCGTATCACATGGACACTTGTAAAACCGATGTGTTCAGATCTAGCTCGTTTTGGTCTAAAACAGCTTGTTTCGTTGTATTAAGCACGAATACGTGCTTTTCGCGCAGTTATAAGAGAAAAAGTTTTGACGCGTATCAGAGGAACGCTTGTAAAACTGATGTGTTGTGATTTAGCTCGTTTCGGTCTAAAATAGCTAGTTTCGTTGTATTAAGCACGAATAAGTGCGTTTTCGCGCAGTTATAAGAGAAAGTCTTGACGCGTATCAGAGGAACACTTGTAAAACCGATGTGTTGTGATTTAGCTCGTTTCGGTCTAAAACAGCTTCTTTCGTGGTATTAAGCAAGAATACATGCTTTTCGCGCAGTTATAAGAGAAAAAGTTTTGACTTGTGTCACAGAGACACTTGTAAAACCGATGTGTTCAGATATAGCTCCTTTTGGTATAAAACAACTTGTTTCGTTGTTTTAGGCACGAATACATGCTTTTCGCGCATTTATACAAGAAAACGTTTTCACGCGTATCAGAGGGACACTTGTAAAACCGATGTGTTTTGATTTAGCTCGCTTCGGTCTAAAACAGCTTGTTTCGTTGTATTAAGCACGAATACATGCTTTTCGCGCAGTTATAAGAGAAAAAGTTTTGACGCGCGTCACAGGGACACTTGTAAAACCGGTGTTCAGATTTACCTCGTTTCGGTCTAAAACAGCTTGTTTCGTTGTGTAAGCACGAATACATGCTTTTCACGCAGTTATAAGAGAAAAAGTTTTGATGCGTATCACATGGACACTTGTAAAACCGATGTGTTCAGATCTAGCTCGTTTTGGTCTAAAACAGCTTGTTTCGTTGTATTAAGCACGAATACGTGCTTTTCGCGCAGATATAAGAGAAAACGTTTTGACGCGTATCAGAGGAACGCTTGTAAAACCGATGTGTTCAGATTTAGCTCATCTCGGTCTAAAACAGCTACTTTCGTTGTATTAAGCACGAATACATGCTTTTCGCGCTGTTATAAGAGAAAAAGTTTTGACGCGTATCAGAGGAAGACTTGTAAAACCGATGTGTTGTGATTTAGCTCGTTTCGGTCTAAAACAGCTTGTTTCGTTGTATTAAGCACGAATACATGCTTTTCACGCAGTTATAAGAGAAAAAGTTTTGATGCGTATCACATGGACACTTGTAAAACCGATGTGTTCAGATCTAGCTCGTTTTGGTCTAAAACAGCTTGTTTCGTTGTATTAAGCACGAATACGTGCTTTTCGCGCAGTTATAAGAGAAAAAGTTTTGACGCGTATCAGAGGAACGCTTGTAAAACCGATGTGTTCAGATTTAGCTCATCTCGGTCTAAAACAGCTACTTTCGTTGTATTAAGCACGAATACATGCTTTTCGCGCAGTTATAAGAGAAAAAGTTTTGACGCATAGCAGAGGAACACTTGTAAAACCGATGTGTTGTGATTTAGCTCGTTTTGGTATAAAACAACTTGTTTCGTTGTTTTAAGCACGAATGCATGCTTTTCGCGCATTTATAGAAGAAAATGTTTTGACGCGTATTAGAGGGACACTTGCAAAACCGATGTGTTCAGATTTAGCTCATCTCTGTCTAAAACAGCTTGTTTCGTTGTATTAAGCACGAATACATGCTTTTCGCGCAGTTATAAGAGAAAAAGTTTTGACGCGTATCAGAGGAACACTTGTAAAACCGATGTGTTTTGATTTAGCTCGCTTCGGTCTAAAACAGCTGGTTTCGTTGTATTAAGCACGAATACATGCTTTTCGCGCAGTTATAAGAGAAAAAGTTTTGACGCGTGTCACAGGGACACTTGTAAAACCGGTGTTCAGATTTACCTCGTTTCGGACTAAAACAGCTTGTTTCGTTGGATTAAGCACGAATACATGCTTTTCGCGCAGGTATAAGAGAAAAAAGTTTTGACGCGTATCACATGGAAACATTTAAAACCGATGTTTTCAGAATTAGCTCGTTTCGGTCTAAAACAGCTTGTTTCGTTGTATTAAGCAAGAATACATGCTTTTCGCGCAGTTATAAGAGAAAAAGATTTGACGCGTTTCACAGGGACACTTGTAAAACCGATGTGTTCAGATTTAGCTCGTTTCGGTCTAAAACAACTTGTTTCGTTGTATTGAGCATGAATACGTGCTTTTCGCGCAGTTATAAGAGAAAAAGTTTTGACGCGTGTCACAGAGACACTTGTAAAACCGATGTGTTTAGATATAGCTCGTTTTGGTATAAAACAGCTTGTTTCGTTGTTTTAAGCAACAATACGTGCTTTTCGCGTAGTTATAGAAGAAAATGTTCTGACGCGTATTAGAGGGACTTGTAAAACCGATGTGTTCAGATTTAGCTCATCTCGGTCTAAAACAGCTTGTTTCGTTGTATTAAGCACGAATACATGCTTTTCGCGCAGTTATAAGAGAAAAAGTTTTGACGCGTATCAGAGGAAGACTTGTAAAACCGATATGTTCAGCTCTAGCTCATTTCGGTATAAAACAGCTTGTTTCGTTGTATTAAGCACGAATACATGCTTTTCGCGCAGTTATAAGACGCGTATCACATGGACACTTGTAAAACCGATGAGTTCAGATCTAGCTCGATTTGGTCTAAAACAGCTTGTTTCGTTGTATTAAGCACGAATACATGTTTTCGCGCAGTTATAAGAGAAAAAGTTTTGACGCGTATCAGAGGAAGACTTGTAAAACCGATGTGTTGTGATTTACCTCGTTTCGGTCTAAAACAGCTTGTTTCGTTGTATTAAGCACGAATACATGCTTTTCACGCAGTTATAAGAGAAAAAGTTTTGACGAGTATCACGTGAACACTTGTAAAACCGATGTGTTCAGATCTAGCTCGTTTTGGTCTAAAACAGCTTGTTTCGTTGTATTAAGCACGAATACGTGCTTTTCGCGCAGTTATAAGAGAAAAAGTTTTGACGCGTATCAGAGGAACGCTTGTAAAACCGATGTGTTGTGATTTGGCTCGTTTCGGTCTAAAACAGCTAGTTTCGTTGTATTAAGCACGAATACATGATTTTCGCGCAGTTATAGAAGAAAAAGTTTTGAGGCGTATTAGAGAGACACTTGTAAAACCGATGTGTTCAGATTTAGCTCATCTCGGTCTAGAACAGCTACTTTCGTTGTATTAAGCACGAATACATGCTTTTCGCGCAGTTATAAGAGAAAAAGTTTTGACGCGTAGCAGAGGAACACTTGTAAAACCGATGTGTTGTGATTTAGCTCGTTTTGGTCTAAAAGAGCTTGTTTCGTTGTATTAAGCACGAATACATGCTTTTCGCGCAGTTATAAGAGAAATAGTTTTGACGCGTATCAGAGGAACACTTGTAAAACCGATGTGTTGTGATTTAGCTCGTTTTGGTCTAAAACAGCTTGTTTCGTTGTATTAAGCACGAATACATGCTTTTCGCGCAGTTATAAGAGAAAAAGTTTTGACGAGTATCACGTGGATACTTCTAAAACCGATGTGTTCAGATATAGCTCGTTTTGGTATAAAACAGCTTCTTTCGTTGTTTTAAGCACGAATACATGCTTTTCGCGCAGTTATAGAAGAAAAAGTTTTGACGCCTATTAGAGGGACACTTGTAAAACCGGTGTGTTCAGATTTAGCTCATCTCGGTCTAAAACAGCTTGTTTCGTTGTATTAAGCACGAATACATGCTTTTCCCGCAGTTATAAGAGAAAAAGTTTTGACGCGTATCAGAGGAACACTTGTAAAACCGATATGTTGTGATTTAGCTCGCTTCGGTCTAAAACAGCTTGTTTCGTTGTATTAAGCACGAATACATGCTTTTCGCGCAGTTATAAGACGCGTATCACATGGACACTTGTAAAACCGATGTGTTCAGATCTAGCTCGATTTGGTCTAAAACAGCTTGTTTCGTTGTATTAAGCACGAATACATGCTTTTCGCGCAGTTATAAGAGAAAAAGTTTTGACGCGTATCACATGGACACTTGTAAAACCGATGTGTTCAGATCTAGCTCGTTTTGGTCTAAAACAGCTTGTTTCGTTGTATTAAGCACGAATACGTGCTTTTCGCGCAGTTATAAGAGAAAAAGTTTTGACGCGTATCAGAGGAACGCTTGTAAAACCGATGTGTTGTGATTTAGCTCGTTTCGGTCTAAAACAGCTAGTTTCGTTGTATTAAGCACGAATAAGTGCGTTTTCGCGCAGTTATAAGAGAAAAAGTCTTGACGCGTATCAGAGGAACACTTGTAAAACCGATGTGTTGTGATTTAGCTCGTTTCTGTCTAAAACAGCTTCTTTCGTGGTATTAAGCAAGAATACATGCTTTTCGCGCAGTTATAAGAGAAAAAGTTTTGACTTGTGTCACAGAGACACTTGTAAAACCGATGTGTTCAGATATAGCTCCTTTTGGTATAAAACAACTTGTTTCGTTGTTTTAAGCACGAATACATGCTTTTCGCGCATTTATACAAGAAAACGTTTTCACGCGTATCAGAGGGACACTTGTAAAACCGATGTGTTTTGATTTAGCTCGCTTCGGTCTAAAACAGCTTGTTTCGTTGTATTAAGCACGAATACATGCTTTTCGCGCAGTTATAAGAGAAAAAGTTTTGACGCGCGTCACAGGGACACTTGTAAAACCGGTGTTCAGATTTACCTCGTTTCGGTCTAAAACAGCTTGTTTCGTTGTATTAAGCACGAATACATGCTTTTCACGCAGTTATAAGAGAAAAAGTTTTGATGCGTATCACATGGACACTTGTAAAACCGATGTGTTCAGATCTAGCTCGTTTTGGTCTAAAACAGCTTGTTTCGTTGTATTAAGCACGAATACGTGCTTTTCGCGCAGTTATAAGAGAAAAAGTTTTGACGCGTATCAGAGGAACGCTTGTAAAACCGATGTGTTCAGACTTAGCTCATCTCGGTCTAAAACAGCTACTTTCGTTGTATTAAGCACGAATACATGCTTTTCGCGCTGTTATAAGAGAAAAAGTTTTGACGCGTATCAGAGGAAGACTTGTAAAACCGATGTGTTGTGATTTAGCTCGTTTCGGTCTAAAACAGCTTGTTTCGTTGTATTAAGCACGAATACATGCTTTTCACGCAGTTATAAGAGAAAAAGTTTTGATGCGTATCAGAGGAAGACTTGTAAAACCGATGTGTTCAGATCTAGCTCGTTTCGGTCTAAAACAGCTTGTTTCGTTGTATTAAGCACGAATACATGCTTTTCACGCAGTTATAAGAGAAAAAGTTTTGACGAGTATCACGTGAACACTTGTAAAACCGATGTGTTCAGATCTAGCTCGTTTTGGTCTAAAACAGCTTGTTTCGTTGTATTAAGCACGAATACGTGCTTTTCGCGCAGTTATAAGAGAAAAAGTTTTGACGCGTATCAGAGGAAAGCTTGTAAAACCGATGTGTTGTGATTTGGCTCGTTTCGGTCTAAAGCAGCTAGTTTCGTTGTATTAAGCACGAATACATGATTTTCGCGCAGTTATAGAAGAAAAAGTTTTGAGGCGTATTAGAGAGACACTTGTAAAACCGATGCGTTCAGATTTAGCTCATCTCGGTCTAGAACAAATACTTTCGTTGTATTAAGCACGAATACATGCTTTTCGCGCAGTTATAAGAGAAAAAGTTTTGACGCGTAGCAGAGGAACACTTGTAAAACCGATGTGTTGTGATTTAGCTCGTTTTGGTCTAAAAGAGCTTGTTTCGTTGTATTAAGCACGAATACATGCTTTTCGCGCAGTTATAAGAGAAATAGTTTTGACGCGTATCAGAGGAACACTTGTAAAACCGATGTGTTGTGATGTAGCTCGTTTTGGTCTAAAACAGCTTGTTTCGTTGTATTAAGCACGAATACATGCTTTTCGCGCAGTTATAAGAGAAAAAGTTTTGACGAGTATCACGTGGATACTTCTAAAACCGATGTGTTCAGATATAGCTCGTTTTGGTATAAAACAGCTTGTTTCGTTGTTTTAAGCACGAATACATGCTTTTCGCGCAGTTATAGAAGAAAAAGTTTTGACGCGTATCAGAGGAACACTTGTAAAACCGATATGTTGTGATTTAGCTCGCTTCGGTCTAAAACAGCTTGTTTCGTTGTATTAAGCACGAATACATGCTTTTCGCGCAGTTATAAGACGCGTATCACATGGACACTTGTAAAACCGATGTGTTCAGATCTAGCTCGATTTGGTCTAAAACAGCTTGTTTCGTTGTATTAAGCACGAATACATGCTTTTCGCGCAGTTATAAGAGAAAAAGTTTTGACGCGTATCACATGGACACTTGTAAAACCGATGTGTTCAGATCTAGCTCGTTTTGGTCTAAAACAGCTAGTTTCGTTGTATTAAGCACGAATAAGTGCGTTTTCGCGCAGTTATAAGAGAAAAAGTCTTGACGCGTATCAGAGGAACACTTGTAAAACCGATGTGTTGTGATTTAGCTCGTTTCGGTCTAAAACAGCTTCTTTCGTGGTATTAAGCAAGAATACATGCTTTTCGCGCAGTTATAAGAGAAAAAGTTTTGACTTGTGTCACAGAGACACTTGTAAAACCGATGTGTTCAGATATAGCTCCTTTTGGTATAAAACAACTTGTTTCGTTGTTTTAAGCACGAATACATGCTTTTCGCGCATTTATACAAGAAAACGTTTTCACGCGTATCAGAGGGACACTTGTAAAACCGATGTGTTTTGATTTAGCTCGCTTCGGTCTAAAACAGCTTGTTTCGTTGTATTAAGCACGAATACGTGCTTTTCGCGCAGTTATAAGAGAAAAAGTTTTGACGCGTATCAGAGGAACGCTTGTAAAACCGATGTGTTCAGATTTAGCTCATCTCGGTCTAAAACAGCTACTTTCGTTGTATTAAGCACGAATACATGCTTTTCGCGCTGTTATAAGAGAAAAAGTTTTGACGCGTATCAGAGGAAGACTTGTAAAACCGATATGTTGTGATTTAGCTCGTTTCGGTCTAAAACAGCTTGTTTCGTTGTATTAAGCACGAATACATGCTTTTCACGCAGTTATAAGAGAAAAAGTTTTGATGCGTATCACATGGACACTTGTAAAACCGATGTGTTCAGATCTAGCTCGTTTTGGTCTAAAACAGCTTGTTTCGTTGTATTAAGCACGAATACGTGCTTTTCGCGCAGTTATAAGAGAAAAAGTTTTGACGCGTATCAGAGGAACGCTTGTAAAACCGATGTGTTCAGATTTAGCTCATCTCGGTCTAAAACAGCTACTTTCGTTGTATTAAGCACGAATACATGCTTTTCGCGCAGTTATAAGAGAAAAAGTTTTGACGCATAGCAGAGGAACACTTGTAAAACCGATGTGTTGCGATTTAGCTCGTTTTGGTATAAAACAACTTGTTTCGTTGTTTTAAGCACGAATGCATGCTTTTCGCGCATTTATAGAAGAAAATGTTTTGACGCGTATTAGAGGGACACTTGCAAAACCGATGTGTTCAGATTTAGCTCATCTCTGTCTAAAACAGCTTGTTTCGTTGTATTAAGCACGAATACATGCTTTTCGCGCAGTTATAAGAGAAAAAGTTTTGACGCGTATCAGAGGAACACTTGTAAAACCGATGTGTTTTGATTTAGCTCGCTTCGGTCTAAAACAGCTGGTTTCGTTGTATTAAGCACGAATACATGCTTTTCGCGCAGTTATAAGAGAAAAAGTTTTGACGCGTGTCACAGGGACACTTGTAAAACCGGTGTTCAGATTTACCTCGTTTCGGACTAAAACAGCTTGTTTCGTTGTATTAAGCACGAATACATGCTTTTCGCGCAGTTATAAGAGAAAAAGTTTTGACGAGTATCACGTGGATACTTCTAAAACCGATGTGTTCAGATATAGCTCGTTTTGGTATAAAACAACTTGTTTCGTTGTTTTAAGCACGAATACATGCTTTTCGCGCAGTTAGAGAAGAAAAAGTTTTGACGCCTATTAGAGGGACACTTGTAAAACCGGTGTGTTCAGATTTAGCTCATCTCGGTCTAAAACAGCTTGTTTCGTTGTATTAAGCACGAATACATGCTTTTCCCGCAGTTATAAGAGAAAAAGTTTTGACGCGTATCAGAGGAACACTTGTAAAACCGATATGTTGTGATTTAGCTCGCTTCGGTCTAAAACAGCTTGTTTCGTTGTATTAAGCACGAATACATGCTTTTCGCGCAGTTATAAGACGCGTATCACATGGACACTTGTAAAACCGATGTGTTCAGATCTAGCTCGTTTTGGTCTAAAACAGCTTGTTTCGTTGTATTAAGCACGAATACGTGCTTTTCGCGCAGTTATAAGAGAAAAAGTTTTGACGCGTATCAGAGGAACGCTTGTAAAACTGATGTGTTGTGATTTAGCTCGTTTCGGTCTAAAATAGCTAGTTTCGTTGTATTAAGCACGAATAAGTGCGTTTTCGCGCAGTTATAAGAGAAAAAGTCTTGACGCGTATCAGAGGAACACTTGTAAAACCGATGTGTTGTGATTTAGCTCGTTTCGGTCTAAAACAGCTTCTTTCGTGGTATTAAGCAAGAATACATGCTTTTCGCGCAGTTATAAGAGAAAAAGTTTTGACTTGTGTCACAGAGACACTTGTAAAACCGATGTGTTCAGATATAGCTCCTTTTGGTATAAAACAACTTGTTTCGTTGTTTTAGGCACGAATACATGCTTTTCGCGCATTTATACAAGAAAACGTTTTCACGCGTATCAGAGGGACACTTGTAAAACCGATGTGTTTTGATTTAGCTCGCTTCGGTCTAAAACAGCTTGTTTCGTTGTATTAAGCACGAATACATGCTTTTCGCGCAGTTATAAGAGAAAAAGTTTTGACGCGCGTCACAGGGACACTTGTAAAACCGGTGTTCAGATTTACCTCGTTTCGGTCTAAAACAGCTTGTTTCGTTGTATTAAGCACGAATACATGCTTTTCACGCAGTTATAAGAGAAAAAGTTTTGATGCGTATCACATGGACACTTGTAAAACCGATGTGTTCAGATCTAGCTCGTTTTGGTCTAAAACAGCTTGTTTCGTTGTATTAAGCACGAATACGTGCTTTTCGCGCAGATATAAGAGAAAACGTTTTGACGCGTATCAGAGGAACGCTTGTAAAACCGATGTGTTCAGATTTAGCTCATCTCGGTCTAAAACAGCTACTTTCGTTGTATTAAGCACGAATACATGCTTTTCGCGCTGTTATAAGAGAAAAAGTTTTGACGCGTATCAGAGGAAGACTTGTAAAACCGATGTGTTGTGATTTAGCTCGTTTCGGTCTGAAACAGCTTGTTTCGTTGTATTAAGCACGAATACATGCTTTTCACGCAGTTATAAGAGAAAAAGTTTTGATGCGTATCACATGGACACTTGTAAAACCGATATGTTCAGATCTAGCTCGTTTTGGTCTAAAACAGCTTGTTTCGTTGTATTAAGCACGAATACGTGCTTTTCGCGCAGTTATAAGAGAAAAAGTTTTGACGCGTATCAGAGGAACGCTTGTAAAACCGATGTGTTCAGATTTAGCTCATCTCGGCCTAAAACAGCTACTTTCGTTGTATTAAGCACGAATACATGCTTTTCGCGCAGTTATAAGAGAAAAAGTTTTGACGCATAGCAGAGGAACACTTGTAAAACCGATGTGTTGTGATTTAGCTCGTTTTGGTATAAAACAACTTGTTTCGTTGTTTTAAGCACGAATGCATGCTTTTCGCGCATTTATAGAAGAAAATGTTTTGACGCGTATTAGAGGGACACTTGCAAAACCGATGTGTTCAGATTTAGCTCATCTCTGTCTAAAACAGCTTGTTTCGTTGTATTAAGCACGAATACATGCTTTTCGCGCAGTTATAAGAGAAAACGTTTTGACGCGTATCAGAGGAACACTTGTAAAACCGATGTGTTTTGATTTAGCTCGCTTCGGTCTAAAACAGCTGGTTTCGTTGTATTAAGCACGAATACATGCTTTTCGCGCAGTTATAAGAGAAAAAGTTTTGACGCGTGTCACAGGGACACTTGTAAAACCGGTGTTCAGATTTACCTCGTTTCGGGACTAAAACAGCTTGTTTCGTTGGATTAAGCACGAATACATGCTTTTCGCGCAGGTATAAGAGAAAAAAGTTTTGACGCGTATCACATGGAAACATTTAAAACCGATGTTTTCAGAATTAGCTCGTTTCGGTCTAAAACAGCTTGTTTCGTTGTATTAAGCAAGAATACATGCTTTTCGCGCAGTTATAAGAGAAAAAGATTTGACGCGTTTCACAGGGACACTTGTAAAACCGATGTGTTCAGATTTAGCTCGTTTCGGTCTAAAACAACTTGTTTCGTTGTATTGAGCATGAATACGTGCTTTTCGCGCAGTTATAAGAGAAAAAGTTTTGACGCGTGTCACAGAGACACTTGTAAAACCGATGTGTTTAGATATAGCTCGTTTTGGTATAAAACAGCTTGTTTCGTTGTTTTAAGCAACAATACGTGCTTTTCGCGTAGTTATAGAAGAAAATGTTCTGACGCGTATTAGAGGGACTTGTAAAACCGATGTGTTCAGATTTAGCTCATCTCGGTCTAAAACAGCTTGTTTCGTTGTATTAAGCACGAATACATGCTTTTCGCGCAGTTATAAGAGAAAAAGTTTTGACGCGTATCAGAGGAAGACTTGTAAAACCGATATGTTCAGCTCTAGCTCATTTCGGTATAAAACAGCTTGTTTCGTTGTATTAAGCACGAATACATGCTTTTCGCGCAGTTATAAGACGCGTATCACATGGACACTTGTAAAACCGATGAGTTCAGATCTAGCTCGATTTGGTCTAAAACAGCTTGTTTCGTTGTATTAAGCACGAATACATGCTTTTCGCGCAGTTATAAGAGAAAAAGTTTTGACGCGTATCAGAGGAAGACTTGTAAAACCGATGTGTTGTGATTTACCTCGTTTCGGTCTAAAACAGCTTGTTTCGTTGTATTAAGCACGAATACATGCTTTTCACGCAGTTATAAGAGAAAAAGTTTTGACGAGTATCACGTGAACACTTGTAAAACCGATGTGTTCAGATCTAGCTCGTTTTGGTCTAAAACAGCTTGTTTCGTTGTATTAAGCACGAATACGTGCTTTTCGCGCAGTTATAAGAGAAAAAGTTTTGACGCGTATCAGAGGAACGCTTGTAAAACCGATGTGTTGTGATTTGGCTCGTTTCGGTCTAAAACAGCTAGTTTCGTTGTATTAAGCACGAATACATGATTTTCGCGCAGTTATAGAAGAAAAAGTTTTGAGGCGTATTAGAGAGACACTTGTAAAACCGATGTGTTCAGATTTAGCTCATCTCGGTCTAGAACAGCTACTTTCGTTGTATTAAGCACGAATACATGCTTTTCGCGCAGTTATAAGAGAAAAAGTTTTGACGCGTAGCAGAGGAACACTTGTAAAACCGATGTGTTGTGATTTAGCTCGTTTTGGTCTAAAAGAGCTTGTTTCGTTGTATTAAGCACGAATACATGCTTTTCGCGCAGTTATAAGAGAAATAGTTTTGACGCGTATCAGAGGAACACTTGTAAAACCGATGTGTTGTGATTTAGCTCGTTTTGGTCTAAAACAGCTTGTTTCGTTGTATTAAGCACGAATACATGCTTTTCGCGCAGTTATAAGAGAAAAAGTTTTGACGAGTATCACGTGGATACTTCTAAAACCGATGTGTTCAGATATAGCTCGTTTTGGTATAAAACAGCTTCTTTCGTTGTTTTAAGCACGAATACATGCTTTTCGCGCAGTTATAGAAGAAAAAGTTTTGACGCCTATTAGAGGGACACTTGTAAAACCGGTGTGTTCAGATTTAGCTCATCTCGGTCTAAAACAGCTTGTTTCGTTGTATTAAGCACGAATACATGCTTTTCCCGCAGTTATAAGAGAAAAAGTTTTGACGCGTATCAGAGGAACACTTGTAAAAACGATATGTTGTGATTTAGCTCGCTTCGGTCTAAAACAGCTTGTCTCGTTGTATTAAGCACGAATACATGCTTTTCGCGCAGTTATAAGACGCGTATCACATGGACACTTGTAAAACCGATGTGTTCAGATCTAGCTCGATTTGGTCTAAAACAGCTTGTTTCGTTGTATTAAGCACGAATACATGCTTTTCGCGCAGTTATAAGAGAAAAAGTTTTGACCGCGTATCACATGGACCCTTGTAAAACCGATGTGTTCAGATTTAGCTCATCTCGGTCTAAAACAGCTACTTTCGTTGTATTAAGCACGAATACATGCTTTTCGCGCAGTTATAAGAGAAAAAGTTTTGACGCATAGCAGAGGAACACTTGTAAAACCGATGTGTTGTGATTTAGCTCGTTTTGGTATAAAACAACTTGTTTCGTTGTTTTAAGCACGAATGCATGCTTTTCGCGCATTTATAGAAGAAAATGTTTTGACGCGTATTAGAGGGACACTTGCAAAACCGATGTGTTCAGATTTAGCTCATCTCTGTCTAAAACAGCTTGTTTCGTTGTATTAAGCACGAATACATGCTTTTCGCGCAGTTATAAGAGAAAAAGTTTTGACGCGTATCAGAGGAACACTTGTAAAACCGATGTGTTTTGATTTAGCTCGCTTCGGTCTAAAACAGCTGGTTTCGTTGTATTAAGCACGAATACATGCTTTTCGCGCAGTTATAAGAGAAAAAGTTTTGACGCGTGTCACAGGGACACTTGTAAAACCGGTGTTCAGATTTACCTCGTTTCGGACTAAAACAGCTTGTTTCGTTGGATTAAGCACGAATACATGCTTTTCGCGCAGGTATAAGAGAAAAAAGTTTTGACGCGTATCACATGGAAACATTTAAAACCGATGTTTTCAGAATTAGCTCGTTTCGGTCTAAAACAGCTTGTTTCGTTGTATTAAGCAAGAATACATGCTTTTCGCGCAGTTATAAGAGAAAAAGATTTGACGCGTTTCACAGGGACACTTGTAAAACCGATGTGTTCAGATTTAGCTCGTTTCGGTCTAAAACAACTTGTTTCGTTGTATTGAGCATGAATACGTGCTTTTCGCGCAGTTATAAGAGAAAAAGTTTTGACGCGTGTCACAGAGACACTTGTAAAACCGATGTGTTTAGATATAGCTCGTTTTGGTATAAAACAGCTTGTTTCGTTGTTTTAAGCAACAATACGTGCTTTTCGCGTAGTTATAGAAGAAAATGTTCTGACGCGTATTAGAGGGACTTGTAAAACCGATGTGTTCAGATTTAGCTCATCTCGGTCTAAAACAGCTTGTTTCGTTGTATTAAGCACGAATACATGCTTTTCGCGCAGTTATAAGAGAAAAAGTTTTGACGCGTATCAGAGGAAGACTTGTAAAACCGATATGTTCAGCTCTAGCTCATTTCGGTATAAAACAGCTTGTTTCGTTGTATTAAGCACGAATACATGCTTTTCGCGCAGTTATAAGACGCGTATCACATGGACACTTGTAAAACCGATGAGTTCAGATCTAGCTCGATTTGGTCTATAAACAGCTTGTTTCGTTGTATTAAGCACGAATACATGCTTTTCGCGCAGTTATAAGAGAAAAAGTTTTGACGCGTATCAGAGGAAGACTTGTAAAACCGATGTGTTGTGATTTACCTCGTTTCGGTCTAAAACAGCTTGTTTCGTTGTATTAAGCACGAATACATGCTTTTCACGCAGTTATAAGAGAAAAAGTTTTGACGAGTATCACGTGAACACTTGTAAAACCGATGTGTTCAGATCTAGCTCGTTTTGGTCTAAAACAGCTTGTTTCGTTGTATTAAGCACGAATACGTGCTTTTCGCGCAGTTATAAGAGAAAAAGTTTTGACGCGTATCAGAGGAACGCTTGTAAAACCGATGTGTTGTGATTTGGCTCGTTTCGGTCTAAAACAGCTAGTTTCGTTGTATTAAGCACGAATACATGATTTTCGCGCAGTTATAGAAGAAAAAGTTTTGAGGCGTATTAGAGAGACACTTGTAAAACCGATGTGTTCAGATTTAGCTCATCTCGGTCTAGAACAGCTACTTTCGTTGTATTAAGCACGAATACATGCTTTTCGCGCAGTTATAAGAGAAAAAGTTTTGACGCGTAGCAGAGGAACACTTGTAAAACCGATGTGTTGTGATTTAGCTCGTTTTGGTCTAAAAGAGCTTGTTTCGTTGTATTAAGCACGAATACATGCTTTTCGCGCAGTTATAAGAGAAATAGTTTTGACGCGTATCAGAGGAACACTTGTAAAACCGATGTGTTGTGATTTAGCTCGTTTTGGTCTAAAACAGCTTGTTTCGTTGTATTAAGCACGAATACATGCTTTTCGCGCAGTTATAAGAGAAAAAGTTTTGACGAGTATCACGTGGATACTTCTAAAACCGATGTGTTCAGATATAGCTCGTTTTGGTATAAAACAGCTTCTTTCGTTGTTTAAGCACGAATACATGCTTTTCGCGCAGTTAAAGAAGAAAAAGTTTTGACGCCTATTAGAGGGACACTTGTAAAACCGGTGTGTTCAGATTTAGCTCATCTCGGTCTAAAACAGCTTGTTTCGTTGTATTAAGCACGAATACATGCTTTTCCCGCAGTTATAAGAGAAAAAGTTTTGACGCGTATCAGAGGAACACTTGTAAAACCGATATGTTGTGATTTAGCTCGCTTCGGTCTAAAACAGCTTGTCTCGTTGTATTAAGCACGAATACATGCTTTTCGCGCAGTTATAAGACGCGTATCACATGGACACTTGTAAAACCGATGTGTTCAGATCTAGCTCGATTTGGTCTAAAACAGCTTGTTTCGTTGTATTAAGCACGAATACATGCTTTTCGCGCAGTTATAAGAGAAAAAGTTTTGACGCGTATCACATGGACACTTGTAAAACCGATGTGTTCAGATCTAGCTCGTTTTGGTCTAAAACAGCTTGTTTCGTTGTATTAAGCACGAATACGTGCTTTTCGCGCAGTTATAAGAGAAAAAGTTTTGACGCGTATCAGAGGAACGCTTGTAAAACCGATGTGTTGTGATTTAGCTCGTTTCGGTCTAAAACAGCTAGTTTCGTTGTATTAAGCACGAATAAGTGCGTTTTCGCGCAGTTATAAGAGAAAAAGTCTTGACGCGTATCAGAGGAACACTTGTAAAACCGATGTGTTGTGATTTAGCTCGTTTCTGTCTAAAACAGCTTCTTTCGTGGTATTAAGCAAGAATACATGCTTTTCGCGCAGTTATAAGAGAAAAAGTTTTGACTTGTGTCACAGAGACACTTGTAAAACCGATGTGTTCAGATATAGCTCCTTTTGGTATAAAACAACTTGTTTCGTTGTTTTAAGCACGAATACATGCTTTTCGCGCATTTATACAAGAAAACGTTTTCACGCGTATCAGAGGGACACTTGTAAAACCGATGTGTTTTGATTTAGCTCGCTTCGGTCTAAAACAGCTTGTTTCGTTGTATTAAGCACGAATACATGCTTTTCGCGCAGTTATAAGAGAAAAAGTTTTGACGCGCGTCACAGGGACACTTGTAAAACCGGTGTTCAGATTTACCTCGTTTCGGTCTAAAACAGCTTGTTTCGTTGTATTAAGCACGAATACATGCTTTTCACGCAGTTATAAGAGAAAAAGTTTTGATGCGTATCACATGGACACTTGTAAAACCGATGTGTTCAGATCTAGCTCGTTTTGGTCTAAAACAGCTTGTTTCGTTGTATTAAGCACGAATACGTGCTTTTCGCGCAGTTATAAGAGAAAAAGCTTTGACGCGTATCAGAGGAACGCTTGTAAAACCGATGTGTTCAGACTTAGCTCATCTCGGTCTAAAACAGCTACTTTCGTTGTATTAAGCACGAATACATGCTTTTCGCGCTGTTATAAGAGAAAAAGTTTTGACGCGTATCAGAGGAAGACGTGTAAAACCGATGTGTTGTGATTTAGCTCGTTTCGGTCTAAAACAGCTTGTTTCGTTGTATTAAGCACGAATACATGCTTTTCACGCAGTTATAAGAGAAAAAGTTTTGATGCGTATCACATGGACACTTGTAAAACCGATGTGTTCAGATCTAGCTCGTTTTGGTCTAAAACAGCTTGTTTCGTTGTATTAAGCACGAATACGTGCTTTTCGCGCAGTTGTAAGAGAAAAAGTTTTGACGCGTATCAGAGGAACGCTTGTAAAACCGATGTGTTCAGATTTAGCTCATCTCGGTCTAAAACAGCTACTTTCGTTGTATTAAGCACGAATACATGCTTTTCGCGCAGTTATAAGAGAAAAAGTTTTGACGCATAGCAGAGGAACACTTGTAAAACCGATGTGTTGTGATTTAGCTCGTTTTGGTATAAAACAACTTGTTTCGTTGTTTTAAGCACGAATGCATGCTTTTCGCGCATTTATAGAAGAAAATGTTTTGACGCGTATTAGAGGGACACTTGCAAAACCGATGTGTTCAGATTTAGCTCATCTCTGTCTAAAACAGCTTGTTTCGTTGTATTAAGCACGAATACATGCTTTTCGCGCAGTTATAAGAGAAAACGTTTTGACGCGTATCAGAGGAACACTTGTAAAACCGATGTGTTTTGATTTAGCTCGCTTCGGTCTAAAACAGCTGGTTTCGTTGTATTAAGCACGAATACATGCTTTTCGCGCAGTTATAAGAGAAAAAGTTTTGACGCGTGTCACAGGGACACTTGTAAAACCGGTGTTCAGATTTACCTCGTTTCGGACTAAAACAGCTTGTTTCGTTGGATTAGCACGAATACATGCTTTTCGCGCAGGTATAAGAGAAAAAAGTTTTGACGCGTATCACATGGAAACATTTAAAACCGATGTTTTCAGAATTAGCTCGTTTCGGTCTAAAACAGCTTGTTTCGTTGTATTAAGCAAGAATACATGCTTTTCGCGCAGTTATAAGAGAAAAAGATTTGACGCGTTTCACAGGGACACTTGTAAAACCGATGTGTTCAGATTTAGCTCGTTTCGGTCTAAAACAACTTGTTTCGTTGTATTGAGCACGAATACGTGCTTTTCGCGCAGTTATAAGAGAAAAAGTTTTGACGCGTGTCACAGAGACACTTGTAAAACCGATGTGTTTAGATATAGCTCGTTTTGGTATAAAACAGCTTGTTTCGTTGTTTTAAGCAACAATACGTGCTTTTCGCGTAGTTATAGAAGAAAATGTTCTGACGCGTATTAGAGGGACTTGTAAAACCGATGTGTTCAGATTTAGTTCATCTCGGTCTAAAACAGCTTGTTTCGTTGTATTAAGCACGAATACATGCTTTTCGCGCAGTTATAAGAGAAAAAGTTTTGACGCGTATCAGAGAAGACTTGTAAAACCGATATGTTCAGCTCTAGCTCATTTCGGTATAAAACAGCTTGTTTCGTTGTATTAAGCACGAATACATGCTTTTCGCGCAGTTATAAGACGCGTATCACATGGACACTTGTAAAACCGATGTGTTCAGATCTAGCTCGATTTGGTCTAAAACAGCTTGTTTCGTTGTATTAAGCACGAATACATGCTTTTCGCGCAGTTATAAGAGAAAAAGTTTTGACGCGTATCAGAGGAAGACTTGTAAAACCGATGTGTTGTGATTTAGCTCGTTTCGGTCTAAAACAGCTTGTTTCGTTGTATTAAGCACGAATACATGCTTTTCACGCAGTTATAAGAGAAAAAGTTTTGGCGAGTATCACGTGAACACTTGTAAAACCGATGTGTTCAGATCTAGCTCGTTTTGGTCTAAAACAGCTTGTTTCGTTGTATTAAGCACGAATACGTGCTTTTCGCGCAGTTATAAGAGAAAAAGTTTTGACGCGTATCAGAGGAACGCTTGTAAAACCGATGTGTTGTGATTTGGCTCGTTTCGGTCTAAAACAGCTAGTTTCGTTGTATTAAGCACGAATACATGATTTTCGCGCAGTTATAGAAGAAAAAGTTTTGAGGCGTATTAGAGAGACACTTGTAAAACCGATGTGTTCAGATTTAGCTCATCTCGGTCTAAAACAGCTACTTTCGTTGTATTAAGCACGAATACATGCTTTTCGCGCAGTTATAAGAGAAAAAGTTTTGACGCGTAGCAGAGGAACACTTGTAAAACCGATGTGTTGTGATTTAGCTCGTTTTGGTCTAAAAGAGCTTGTTTCGTTGTATTAAGCACGAATACATGCTTTTCGCGCAGTTATAAGAGAAATAGTTTTGACGCGTATCAGAGGAACACTTGTAAAACCGATGTGTTGTGATTTAGCTCGTTTTGGTCTAAAACAGATTATTTCGTTGTATTAAGCACGAATACATGCTTTTCGCGCAGTTATAAGAGAAAAAGTTTTGACGCGTAGCAGAGGAACACTTGTAAAACCGATGTGTTGTGATTTAGCTCGTTTTGGTCTAAAAGAGCTTGTTTCGTTGTATTAAGCACGAATACATGCTTTTCGCGCAGTTATAAGAGAAATAGTTTTGACGCGTATCAGAGGAACACTTGTAAAACCGATGTGTTGTGATTTAGCTCGTTTCGGTCTAAAACAGCTTGTTTCGTTGTATTAAGTACGAATACATGCTTTTCACGCAGTTATAAGAGAAAAAGTTTTGATGCTTATCACATGGACACTTGTAAAACCGATGTGTTCAGATCTAGCTCGTTTTGGTCTAAAACAGCTTGTTTCGTTGTATTAAGCACGAATACATGCTTTTCGCGCAGTTATAAGAGAAAAAGTTTTGACGAGTATCACGTGGATACTTCTAAAACAGATGTGTTCAGATATAGCTCGTTTTGGTATAAAACAGCTTGTTTCGTTGTTTTAAGCAAGAATACATGCTTTTCGCGCAGTTATAGAAGAAAAAGTTTTGACGCCTATTAGAGGGACACTTGTAAAACCGGTGTGTTCAGATTTAGCTCATCTCGGTCTAAAACAGCTTGTTTCGTTGTATTAAGCACGAATACATGCTTTTCCCGCAGTTATAAGAGAAAAAGTTTTGACGCGTATCAGAGGAACACTTGTAAAACCGATATGTTGTGATTTAGCTCGCTTCGGTCTAAAACAGCTTGTTTCGTTGTATTAAGCACGAATACATGCTTTTCGCGCAGTTATAAGACGCGTATCACATGGACACTTGTAAAACCGATGTGTTCAGATCTAGCTCGTTTTGGTCTAAAACAGCTTGTTTCGTTGTATTAAGCACGAATACGTGCTTTTCGCGCAGTTATAAGAGAAAAAGTTTTGACGCGTATCAGAGGAACGCTTGTAAAACTGATGTGTTGTGATTTAGCTCGTTTCGGTCTAAAATAGCTAGTTTCGTTGTATTAAGCACGAATACATGCTTTTCCCGCAGTTATAAGAGAAAAAGTTTTGACGCGTATCAGAGGAACACTTGTAAAACCGATATGTTGTGATTTAGCTCGCTTCGGTCTAAAACAGCTTGTTTCGTTGTATTAAGCACGAATACATGCTTTTCGCGCAGTTATAAGACGCGTATCACATGGACACTTGTAAAACCGATGTGTTCAGATCTAGCTCGATTTGGTCTAAAACAGCTTGTTTCGTTGTATTAAGCACGAATACATGCTTTTCGCGCAGTTATAAGAGAAAAAGTTTTGACGCGTATCACATGGACACTTGTAAAACCGATGTGTTCAGATCTAGCTCGTTTTGGTCTAAAACAGCTTGTTTCGTTGTATTAAGCACGAATACGTGCTTTTCGCGCAGTTATAAGAGAAAAAGTTTTGACGCGTATCAGAGGAACGCTTGTAAAACCGATGTGTTGTGATTTAGCTCGTTTCGGTCTAAAACAGCTAGTTTCGTTGTATTAAGCACGAATAAGTGCGTTTTCGCGCAGTTATAAGAGAAAAAGTCTTGACGCGTATCAGAGGAACACTTGTAAAACCGATGTGTTGTGATTTAGCTCGTTTCTGTCTAAAACAGCTTCTTTCGTGGTATTAAGCAAGAATACATGCTTTTCGCGCAGTTATAAGAGAAAAAGTTTTGACTTGTGTCACAGAGACACTTGTAAAACCGATGTGTTCAGATATAGCTCCTTTTGGTATAAAACAACTTGTTTCGTTGTTTTAAGCACGAATACATGCTTTTCGCGCATTTATACAAGAAAACGTTTTCACGCGTATCAGAGGGACACTTGTAAAACCGATGTGTTTTGATTTAGCTCGCTTCGGTCTAAAACAGCTTGTTTCGTTGTATTAAGCACGAATACATGCTTTTCGCGCAGTTATAAGAGAAAAAGTTTTGACGCGCGTCACAGGGACACTTGTAAAACCGGTGTTCAGATTTACCTCGTTTCGGTCTAAAACAGCTTGTTTCGTTGTATTAAGCACGAATACATGCTTTTCACGCAGTTATAAGAGAAAAAGTTTTGATGCGTATCACATGGACACTTGTAAAACCGATGTGTTCAGATCTAGCTCGTTTTGGTCTAAAACAGCTTGTTTCGTTGTATTAAGCACGAATACGTGCTTTTCGCGCAGTTATAAGAGAAAAAGTTTTGACGCGTATCAGAGGAACGCTTGTAAAACCGATGTGTTCAGACTTAGCTCATCTCGGTCTAAAACAGCTACTTTCGTTGTATTAAGCACGAATACATGCTTTTCGCGCTGTTATAAGAGAAAAAGTTTTGACGCGTATCAGAGGAAGACTTGTAAAACCGATGTGTTGTGATTTAGCTCGTTTCGGTCTAAAACAGCTTGTTTCGTTGTATTAAGCACGAATACATGCTTTTCACGCAGTTATAAGAGAAAAAGTTTTGATGCGTATCACATGGACACTTGTAAAACTGATGTGTTCAGATCTAGCTCGTTTTGGTCTAAAACAGCTTGTTTCGTTGTATTAAGCACGAATACGTGCTTTTCGCGCAGTTGTAAGAGAAAAAGTTTTGACGCGTATCAGAGGAACGCTTGTAAAACCGATGTGTTCAGATTTAGCTCATCTCGGTCTAAAACAGCTACTTTCGTTGTATTAAGCACGAATACATGCTTTTCGCGCAGTTATAAGAGAAAAAGTTTTGACGCATAGCAGAGGAACACTTGTAAAACCGATGTGTTGTGATTTAGCTCGTTTTGGTATAAAACAACTTGTTTCGTTGTTTTAAGCACGAATGCATGCTTTTCGCGCATTTATAGAAGAAAATGTTTTGACGCGTATTAGAGGGACACTTGCAAAACCGATGTGTTCAGATTTAGCTCATCTCTGTCTAAAACAGCTTGTTTCGTTGTATTAAGCACGAATACATGCTTTTCGCGCAGTTATAAGAGAAAACGTTTTGACGCGTATCAGAGGAACACTTGTAAAACCGATGTGTTTTGATTTAGCTCGCTTCGGTCTAAAACAGCTGGTTTCGTTGTATTAAGCACGAATACATGCTTTTCGCGCAGTTATAAGAGAAAAAGTTTTGACGCGTGTCACAGGGACACTTGTAAAACCGGTGTTCAGATTTACCTCGTTTCGGACTAAAACAGCTGGTTTCGTTGGATTAAGCACGAATACATGCTTTTCGCGCAGGTATAAGAGAAAAAAGTTTTGACGCGTATCACATGGAAACATTTAAAACCGATGTTTTCAGAATTAGCTCGTTTCGGTCTAAAACAGCTTGTTTCGTTGTATTAAGCAAGAATACATGCTTTTCGCGCAGTTATAAGAGAAAAAGATTTGACGCGTTTCACAGGGACACTTGTAAAACCGATGTGTTCAGATTTAGCTCGTTTCGGTCTAAAACAACTTGTTTCGTTGTATTGAGCACGAATACGTGCTTTTCGCGCAGTTATAAGAGAAAAAGTTTTGACGCGTGTCACAGAGACACTTGTAAAACCGATGTGTTTAGATATAGCTCGTTTTGGTATAAAACAGCTTGTTTCGTTGTTTTAAGCAACAATACGTGCTTTTCGCGTAGTTATAGAAGAAAATGTTCTGACGCGTATTAGAGGGACTTGTAAAACCGATGTGTTCAGATTTAGCTCATCTCGGTCTAAAACAGCTTGTTTCGTTGTATTAAGCACGAATACATGCTTTTCGCGCAGTTATAAGAGAAAAAGTTTTGACGCGTATCAGAGGAAGACTTGTAAAACCGATATGTTCAGCTCTAGCTCATTTCGGTATAAAACAGCTTGTTTCGTTGTATTAAGCACGAATACATGCTTTTCGCGCAGTTATAAGACGCGTATCACATGGACACTTGTAAAACCGATGTGTTCAGATCTAGCTCGATTTGGTCTAAAACAGCTTGTTTCGTTGTATTAAGCACGAATACATGCTTTTCGCGCAGTTATAAGAGAAAAAGTTTTGACGCGTATCAGAGGAAGACTTGTAAAACCGATGTGTTGTGATTTAGCTCGTTTCGGTCTAAAACAGCTTGTTTCGTTGTATTAAGCACGAATACGTGCTTTTCGCGCAGTTATAAGAGAAAAAGTTTTGACGCGTATCAGAGGAACGCTTGTAAAACCGATGTGTTGTGATTTGGCTCGTTTCGGTCTAAAACAGCTAGTTTCGTTGTATTAAGCACGAATACATGATTTTCGCGCAGTTATAGAAGAAAAAGTTTTGAGGCGTATTAGAGAGACACTTGTAAAACCGATGTGTTCAGATTTAGCTCATCTCGGTCTAAAACAGCTACTTTCGTTGTATTAAGCACGAATACATGCTTTTCGCGCAGTTATAAGAGAAAAAGTTTTGACGCGTAGCAGAGGAACACTTGTAAAACCGATGTGTTGTGATTTAGCTCGTTTTGGTCTAAAAGAGCTTGTTTCGTTGTATTAAGCACGAATACATGCTTTTCGCGCAGTTATAAGAGAAATAGTTTTGACGCGTATCAGAGGAACACTTGTAAAACCGATGTGTTGTGATTTAGCTCGTTTTGGTCTAAAACAGATTATTTCGTTGTATTAAGCACGAATACATGCTTTTCGCGCAGTTATAAGAGAAAAAGTTTTGACGCGTATCAGAGGAAGACTTGTAAAACCGATGTGTTGTGATTTAGCTCGTTTCGGTCTAAAACAGCTTGTTTCGTTGTATTAAGTACGAATACATGCTTTTCACGCAGTTATAAGAGAAAAAGTTTTGATGCTTATCACATGGACACTTGTAAAACCGATGTGTTCAGATCTAGCTCGTTTTGGTCTAAAACAGCTTGTTTCGTTGTATTAAGCACGAATACATGCTTTTCGCGCAGTTATAAGAGAAAAAGTTTTGACGAGTATCACGTGGATACTTCTAAAACAGATGTGTTCAGATATAGCTCGTTTTGGTATAAAACAGCTTGTTTCGTTGTTTTAAGCAAGAATACATGCTTTTCGCGCAGTTATAGAAGAAAAAGTTTTGACGCCTATTAGAGGGACACTTGTAAAACCGGTGTGTTCAGATTTAGCTCATCTCGGTCTAAAACAGCTTGTTTCGTTGTATTAAGCACGAATACATGCTTTTCCCGCAGTTATAAGAGAAAAAGTTTTGACGCGTATCAGAGGAACACTTGTAAAACCGATATGTTGTGATTTAGCTCGCTTCGGTCTAAAACAGCTTGTTTCGTTGTATTAAGCACGAATACATGCTTTTCGCGCAGTTATAAGACGCGTATCACATGGACACTTGTAAAACCGATGTGTTCAGATCTAGCTCGTTTTGGTCTAAAACAGCTTGTTTCGTTGTATTAAGCACGAATACGTGCTTTTCGCGCAGTTATAAGAGAAAAAGTTTTGACGCGTATCAGAGGAACGCTTGTAAAACTGATGTGTTGTGATTTAGCTCGTTTCGGTCTAAAATAGCTAGTTTCGTTGTATTAAGCACGAATAAGTGCGTTTTCGCGCAGTTATAAGAGAAAAAGTCTTGACGCGTATCAGAGGAACACTTGTAAAACCGATGTGTTGTGATTTAGCTCGTTTCGGTCTAAAACAGCTTCTTTCGTGGTATTAAGCACGAATACGTGCTTTTCGCGCAGTTATAAGAGAAAAAGTTTTGACGCGTATCAGAGGAACGCTTGTAAAACCGATGTGTTCAGATTTAGCTCATCTCGGTCTAAAACAGCTACTTTCGTTGTATTAAGCACGAATACATGCTTTTCGCGCAGTTATAAGAGAAAAAGTTTTGACGCATAGCAGAGGAACACTTGTAAAACCGATGTGTTGTGATTTAGCTCGTTTTGGTATAAAACAACTTGTTTCGTTGTTTTAAGCACGAATGCATGCTTTTCGCGCATTTATAGAAGAAAATGTTTTGACGCGTATTAGAGGGACACTTGCAAAACCGATGTGTTCAGATTTAGCTCATCTCTGTCTAAAACAGCTTGTTTCGTTGTATTAAGCACGAATACATGCTTTTCGCGCAGTTATAAGAGAAAAAGTTTTGACGCGTATCAGAGGAACACTTGTAAAACCGATGTGTTTTGATTTAGCTCGCTTCGGTCTAAAACAGCTGGTTTCGTTGTATTAAGCACGAATACATGCTTTTCGCGCAGTTATAAGAGAAAAAGTTTTGACGCGTGTCACAGGGACACTTGTAAAACCGGTGTTCAGATTTACCTCGTTTCGGACTAAAACAGCTTGTTTCGTTGGATTAAGCACGAATACATGCTTTTCGCGCAGGTATAAGAGAAAAAAGTTTTGACGCGTATCACATGGAAACATTTAAAACCGATGTTTTCAGAATTAGCTCGTTTCGGTCTAAAACAGCTTGTTTCGTTGTATTAAGCAAGAATACATGCTTTTCGCGCAGTTATAAGAGAAAAAGATTTGACGCGTTTCACAGGGACACTTGTAAAACCGATGTGTTCAGATTTAGCTCGTTTCGGTCTAAAGCAACTTGTTTCGTTGTATTGAGCACGAATACGTGCTTTTCGCGCAGTTATAAGAGAAAAAGTTTTGACGCGTGTCACAGAGACACTTGTAAAACCGATGTGTTTAGATATAGCTCGTTTTGGTATAAAACAGCTTGTTTCGTTGTTTTAAGCAACAATACGTGCTTTTCGCGTAGTTATAGAAGAAAATGTTCTGACGCGTATTAGAGGGACTTGTAAAACCGATGTGTTCAGATTTAGCTCATCTCGGTCTAAAACAGCTTGTTTCGTTGTATTAAGGACGAATACATGCTTTTCGCGCAGTTATAAGAGAAAACGTTTTGACGCGTATCAGAGGAAGACTTGTAAAACCGATATGTTCAGCTCTAGCTCATTTCGGTATAAAACAGCTTGTTTCGTTGTATTAAGCACGAATACATGCTTTTCGCGCAGTTATAAGACGCGTATCACATGGACACTTGTAAAACCGATGTGTTCAGATCTAGCTCGATTTGGTCTAAAACAGCTTGTTTCGTTGTATTAAGCACGAATACATGCTTTTCGCGCAGTTATAAGAGAAAAAGTTTTGACGCGTATCAGAGAAAGACTTGTAAAACCGATGTGTTGTGATTTAGCTCGTTTCGGTCTAAAACAGCTTGTTTCGTTGTATTAAGCACGAATACATGCTTTTCACGCAGTTATAAGAGAAAAAGTTTTGACGAGTATCACGTGAACACTTGTAAAACCGATGTGTTCAGATCTAGCTCGTTTTGGTCTAAAACAGCTTGTTTCGTTGTATTAGGCACGAATACGTGCTTTTCGCGCAGTTATAAGAGAAAAAGTTTTGACGCGTATCAGAGGAACGCTTGTAAAATCGATGTGTTGTGATTTGGCTCGTTTCGGTCTAAAACAGCTAGTTTCGTTGTATTAAGCACGAATACATGATTTTCGCGCAGTTATAGAAGAAAAAGTTTTGAGGCGTATTAGAGAGACACTTGTAAAACCGATGTGTTCAGATTTAGCTCATCTCGGTCTAAAACAGCTACTTTCGTTGTATTAGGCACGAATACATGCTTTTCGCGCAGTTATAAGAGAAAAAGTTTTGACGCGTAGCAGAGGAACACTTGTAAAACCGATGTGTTGTGATTTAGCTCGTTTTGGTCTAAAAGAGCTTGTTTCGTTGTATTAAGCACGAATACATGCTTTTCGCGCAGTTATAAGAGAAATAGTTTTGACGCGTATCAGAGGAACACTTGTAAAACCGATGTGTTGTGATTTAGCTCGTTTTGGTCTAAAACAGATTATTTCGTTGTATTAAGCACGAATACATGCTTTTCGCGCAGTTATAAGAGAAAAAGTTTTGACGCGTATCAGAGGAAGACTTGTAAAACCGATGTGTTGTGATTTAGCTCGTTTCGGTCTAAAACAGCTTGTTTCGTTGTATTAAGTACGAATACATGCTTTTCACGCAGTTATAAGAGAAAAAGTTTTGATGCTTATCACATGGACACTTGTAAAACCGATGTGTTCAGATCTAGCTCGTTTTGGTCTAAAACAGCTTGTTTCGTTGTATTAAGCACGAATACATGCTTTTCGCGCAGTTATAAGAGAAAACGTTTTGACGAGTATCACGTGGATACTTCTAAAACCGATGTGTTCAGATATAGCTCGTTTTGGTATAAAACAGCTTGTTTCGTTGTTTTAAGCAAGAATACATGCTTTTCGCGCAGTTATAGAAGAAAAAGTTTTGACGCGTATCACATGGACACTTTTAAAACCGATGTGTTCAGATCTAGCTCGTTTTGGTCAAAAACAGCTTGTTTCGTTGTAGTAAGCACGAATACAATCTTTTCGCGCAGTTATAAGAGAAAAAGTTTTGACGCGTATCACATGGACACTTTTAAAACCGTTGTGTTCAGATTTAGCTCATTTCGGTCTAAAACAGCTTGTTTCGTTGTATTAGGCAAGAATACATGCTTTTCGCGCAGTTATAAGCGAAAAAGTTTTGACGCGTGTCACAGGGACACTTGTAAAACCGGTGTGTTCAGATTTAGCTCGTTTCGGTCTAAAACAGCTTGTTGCGTGGTATTAAGCACGAATACATGCTTTTCGCGCCGTTATAAGAGAAAAAGTTTTGACGCGTATCAGAGGAACACTTGTAAAACCGATGTGTTGTGATTTAGGTCGTTTTGGTCTAAAACAGCTTGTTTCGTTGTATTAAGCACGAATACGTGCTTTTCGCGCAGTTATAAGAGAAAAAGTTTTGACGCGTATCAGAGGAACGCTTGTAAAACCGATGTGTTGTGATTTAGCTCGTTTCGGTCTAAAACAGCTAGTTTCGTTGTATTAAGCACGAATACGTGCGTTTTCGCGCAGTTATAAGAGAAAAAGTCTTGACGCGTATCAGGGGAACACTTGTAAAACCGATGTGTTGTGATTTAGCTCGTTTCGGTCTAAAACAGCTTGTTTCGTGGTGTTAAGCACGAATACAAGCTTTTCGCGCAGTTATAAGAGAAAAAGTTTTGACGCCTGTCACAGAGACACTTGTAGAACCGATGTGTTCAGATTTACCTCGTTTCGGTCTAAAACAGCTTGTTTCGTTGTATTAAGCAAGAATACATGCTTTTCGCGCAGTTATAAGAGAAAAAAGTTTTGACGCGTATCACATGGACACTTGTAAAACCGATGTGTTCAGATCTAGCTCGTTTTGGTCTAAAACAGCTTGTTTGTGACTTAGCTCGTTTCGGTCTAAACAGCTTGTTTCGTTGTATTAAGCAAGAATACATGCTTTTCGCGCAGTCACAAGAGAAAAAGTTTTGACGCGTGTCACAGGGACACTTGTAAAACCGATGTGTTCAGATTTACCTCGTTTCGGTCTAAAACAGCTTTTTTCGTTGGATTAAGCAAGAATACATGCTTTTCGCGCAGTTATAAGAGAAAAAATTTTGACGCGTATCACATGGACACTTGTAAAACCGATGTGTTCAGATCTAGCTCTTTTCGGTCTAAAACAGCCTGTTTCGTTGGATTAAGCACGAATACATGCTTTTCGCGCAGTTATAAGACAAAAAGTTTTGACGCGTATCACATTAACACTTTTAAAACCGATGTGTTCAGATTTAGCTCGTTTCGGTATAAAACAGCTTGTTTCGTTGTTTTAAGCAAGAATACATGCTTTTCGCGCAGTTATAAAAGAAAAAGTTTTGACGCCTGTCACAGGGACACTTGTAAAACCGATGTGTTCAGATTTAGCTCCTTTCGGTCTAAAACAGCTTGTTTCGTTGTATTAAGCACGAATACGTGCGTTTTCGCGCAGTTATTAGAGAAAAAGTCTTGACGCCTATCAGAGGAACACTTGTAAAACCGATGTGTTGTGATTTAGCTCGTTTCGGTCTAAAACAGCTAGTTTCGTTGTATTAAGCACGAATACATGCTTTTCGCGCAGTTATAGAAGAAAAAGTTTTGAGGCGTATTAGAGAGACACTTGTAAAACCGATGTGTTCAGATTTAGCTCATCTCGGTCTAAAACAGCCTGTTTCGTTGTATTAAGCATGAATACATGCTTTTCGCGCAGTTATAAGAGAAAAAGTTTTGACGCGTATCACATGAACACTTGTAAAACCGATGTGTTCAGATCTAGCTCGTTTTGGTCTAAAACAGCTTGCTTCTTTTGTATTAAGCACGAATATATGCTTTTCGCGCAGTTATAAGAGAAAAAGTTTTGACGCGTATAACATGCACACTTGTAAAAACGATGTGTTCAGATCTAGCTCGTTTTGGTCTAAAACAGCTTGTTTCGTTGTATTAAGCACGAATACATGCTGTTCGCGCAGTTATAAGAGAAAAAGTTTTGACGCGTGTCACAGGGACACTTGTAAAACCGGTGTTCAGATTTAGCTCATCTCGGTCTAAAACAGCTACTTTCGTTGTATTAAGCACAAATACATGCTTTTCGCGCAGTTATAAGAGAAAAAGTTTTCACGCGTATCAGGGGAACACTTGTAAAACCGATGTGTTGTGATTTAGCTCGTTTTGGTCTAAAACAGCTTGTTTCGTTGTATTAAGCACGAATACATGCTTTTTGCGCAGTTATAAGAGAAAAAGTTTTGACGCGTATCAGAGGAACACTTTTGAAACCAATGTGTTAAGATTTAGCTCGTTTTGGTCTAAAACAGCTTGCTTCTTTTGTATAAAGCACGAATACATGCTTTTCGCGCAGTTATAAGAGAAAAAGTTTTGACGCGTATAACATGCACACTTGTAAAAACGATGTGTTCAGATCTAGCTCGTTTTGGTCTAAAGCAGCTTGTTTCGTTGTATTAAGCACGAATACATGCTGTTCGCGCAGATATAAGAGAAAAAGTTTTGACACGTGTCACAGGGACACTTGTAAAACCGGTGTTCAGATTTAGCTCATCTCGGTCTAAAACAGCTACTTTCGTTGTATTAAGCACAAATACATGCTTTTCGCGCAGTTATAAGAGAAAAAGTTTTCACGTGTATCAGGGGAACACTTGTAAAACCGATGTGTTGTGATTTAGCTCGTTTTGGTCTAAAACAGCTTGTTTCGTTGTATTAAGCACGAATACATGCTTTTCGCGCAGTTATAAGAGAAAAAATTTTGACGTGTATCACATGGACACTTGTAAAACCGATGTGTTCAGATCTAGCTCTTTTTGGTCTAAAACAGCTTGTTTCGTTGTATTAAGTACGAATACAATCTTTTCGCGCAGTTATAAGACAAAAAGTTTTGACGCGTATCACATGGACACTTTTAAAACCGATGTGTTCAGATTTAGCTCGTTTCGGTATAAAACAGCTTGTTTCGTTGTATTAAGCAAGAATACATGCTTTTCGCGCAGTTATAAAAGAAAAAAGTTTTGACGCCTGTCACAGGGACACTTGTAAAACCGATGTGTTCAGATTTAGCTCCTTTCGGTCTAAAACAGCTTGTTTCGTTGTATTAAGCACGAATACGTGCGTTTTCGCGCAGTTATTAGAGAAAAAGTCTTGACGCCTATCAGAGGAACACTTGTAAAACCGATGTGTTGTGATTTAGCTCGTTTCGGTCTAAAACAGCTTGTTTCGTTGTATTAAGCAAGAATACATGCTTTTCGCGCAGTTATAAGAGAAAAAGTTTTGACGCGTGTCACAGGGACACTTGTAAAACCGATGTGTTCAGATATAGCTCGTTTTGGTACAAAACAACTTGTTTCGTTGTATTAAGCACGAATACGTGCTTTTCGCGCAGTTATAAGAGAAAAAGTTTTGACGCGTATCAGAGGAACGCTTGTAAAACCGATGTGTTGTGATTTAGCTCGTTTCGGTCTGAAACAGCTAGTTTCGTTGTATTAAGCACGAATACATGCTTTTCGCGCAGTTATAGAAGAAAAAGTTTTGAGGCGTATTAGAGAGACACTTGTAAAACCGATGTGTTCAGATTTAGCTCATCTCGGTCTAAAACAGCCTGTTTCGTTGTATTAAGCATGAATACATGCTTTTCGCGCAGTTATAAGAGAAAAAGTTTTGACGCGTATCACATGAACACTTGTAAAACCGATGTGTTCAGATCTAGCTCGTTTTGGTCTAAAACAGCTTGCTTCTTTTGTATTAAGCACGAATACATGCTTTTCGCGCAGTTATAAGAGAAAATGTTTTGACGCGTATAACATGCACACTTGTAAAAACGATGTGTTCAGATCTAGCTCGTTTTGGTCTAAAACAGCTTGTTTCGTTGTATTAAGCACGAATACATGCTGTTCGCGCAGTTATAAGAGAAATAGTTTTGACGCGTGTCACAGGGACACTTGTAAAACCGGTGTTCAGATTTAGCTCATCTCGGTCTAAAACAGCTACTTTCGTTGTATTAAGCACAAATACATGCTTTTCGCGCAGTTATAAGAGAAAAAGTTTTGACGCGTATCAGGGGAACACTTGTAAAACCGATGTGTTGTGATTTAGCTCGTTTTGGTCTAAAACAACTTGTTTCGTTGTATTAAGCACGAATACATGCTTTTTGCGCAGTTATAAGAGAAAAAGTTTTGACGCGTATCAGAGGAACACTTTTGAAACCAATGTGTTAAGATTTAGCTCGTTTTGGTCTAAAACAGCTTGCTTCTTTTGTATAAAGCACGAATACATGCTTTTCGCGCAGTTATAAGAGAAAAAGTTTTGACGCGTATAACATGCACACTTGTAAAAACGATGTGTTCAGATCTAGCTCGTTTTGGTCTAAAACAGCTTGTTTCGTTGTATTAAGCACGAATACATGCTGTTCGCGCAGTTATAAGAGAAAAAGTTTTGACGCGTGTCACAGGGACACTTGTAAAACCGGTGTTCAGATTTACCTCATCTCGGTCTAAAACAGCTACTTTCGTTGTATTAAGCACAAATACATGCTTTTCGCGCAGTTATAAGAGAAAAAGTTTTGACGCGTATCAGGGGAACACTTGTAAAACCGATGTGTTGTGATTTAGCTCGTTTTGGTCTAAAACAGCTTGTTTCGTTGTATTAAGCACGAATACATGCTTTTCGCGCAGTTATAAGAGAAAAAATTTTGACGTGTATCACATGGACACTTGTAAAACCGATGTGTTCAGATCTAGCTCTTTTTGGTCTAAAACAGCTTGTTTCGTTGTATTAAGTACGAATACAATCTTTTCGCGCAGTTATAAGACAAAAAGTTTTGACGCGTATCACATGGACACTTTTAAAACCGATGTGTTCAGATTTAGCTCGTTTCGGTATAAAACAGCTTGTTTCGTTGTATTAAGCAAGAATACATGCTTTTCGCGCAGTTATAAAAGAAAAAAGTTTTGACGCCTGTCACAGGGACACTTGTAAAACCGATGTGTTCAGATTTAGCTCCTTTCGGTCTAAAACAGCTTGTTTCGTTGTATTAAGCACGAATACGTGCGTTTTCGCGCAGTTATTAGAGAAAAAGTCTTGACGCCTATCAGAGGAACACTTGTAAAACCGATGTGTTGTGATTTAGCTCGTTTCGGTCTAAAACAGCTTGTTTCGTTGTATTAAGCAAGAATACATGCTTTTCGCGCAGTTATAAGAGAAAAAGTTTTGACGCGTGTCACAGGGACACTTGTAAAACCGATGTGTTCAGATATAGCTCGTTTTGGTACAAAACAACTTGTTTCGTTGTATTAAGCACGAATACGTGCTTTTCGCGCAGTTATAAGAGAAAAAGTTTTGACGCGTATCAGAGGAACGCTTGTAAAACCGATGTGTTGTGATTTAGCTCGTTTCGGTCTGAAACAGCTAGTTTCGTTGTATTAAGCACGAATACATGCTTTTCGCGCAGTTATAGAAGAAAAAGTTTTGAGGCGTATTAGAGAGACACTTGTAAAACCGATGTGTTCAGATTTAGCTCATCTCGGTCTAAAACAGCCTGTTTCGTTGTATTAAGCATGAATACATGCTTTTCGCGCAGTTATAAGAGAAAAAGTTTTGACGCGTATCACATGAACACTTGTAAAACCGATGTGTTCAGATCTAGCTCGTTTTGGTCTAAAACAGCTTGCTTCTTTTGTATTAAGCACGAATACATGCTTTTCGCGCAGTTATAAGAGAAAATGTTTTGACGCGTATAACATGCACACTTGTAAAAACGATGTGTTCAGATCTAGCTCGTTTTGGTCTAAAACAGCTTGTTTCGTTGTATTAAGCACGAATACATGCTGTTCGCGCAGTTATAAGAGAAATAGTTTTGACGCGTGTCACAGGGACACTTGTAAAACCGGTGTTCAGATTTAGCTCATCTCGGTCTAAAACAGCTACTTTCGTTGTATTAAGCACAAATACATGCTTTTCGCGCAGTTATAAGAGAAAAAGTTTTGACGCGTATCAGGGGAACACTTGTAAAACCGATGTGTTGTGATTTAGCTCGTTTTGGTCTAAAACAACTTGTTTCGTTGTATTAAGCACGAATACATGCTTTTTGCGCAGTTATAAGAGAAAAAGTTTTGACGCGTATCAGAGGAACACTTTTGAAACCAATGTGTTAAGATTTAGCTCGTTTTGGTCTAAAACAGCTTGCTTCTTTTGTATAAAGCACGAATACATGCTTTTCGCGCAGTTATAAGAGAAAAAGTTTTGACGCGTATAACATGCACACTTGTAAAAACGATGTGTTCAGATCTAGCTCGTTTTGGTCTAAAACAGCTTGTTTCGTTGTATTAAGCACGAATACATGCTGTTCGCGCAGTTATAAGAGAAAAAGTTTTGACGCGTGTCACAGGGACACTTGTAAAACCGGTGTTCAGATTTACCTCATCTCGGTCTAAAACAGCTACTTTCGTTGTATTAAGCACAAATACATGCTTTTCGCGCAGTTATAAGAGAAAAAGTTTTGACGCGTATCAGGGGAACACTTGTAAAACCGATGTGTTGTGATTTAGCTCGTTTTGGTCTAAAACAGCTTGTTTCGTTGTATTAAGCACGAATACATGCTTTTCGCGCGGTTATAAGAGAAAAAGTTTTGACGCGTATCAGAGGAACACTTTTGAAACCAATGTGTTATGATTTAGCTCGTTTCGGTCTAAAACAGCTTGTTTCGTTGTATTAGGAAAGAATACATGCTTTTCGCGCAGTTATAAGAGAAAAAGTTTTGACGCGTGTCACAGGGACACTTGTAAATCCGATGTGTCCAGATTTACCTCGTTTCGGTCTAAAACCGCTTGTTTTGTTGGATTAAGCACGAATACATGTATTTGCGCAGTTAGAAGAGAAAAAGTTTTGACGCGTATTACATGGACACTTGTAAAACCGATGTGTTCAGATCTAGCTCGTTTTGGTCAAAAACAGCTTGTTTCGTTGTAGTAAGCACGAATACAATCTTTTCGCGCAGTTATAAGAGAAAAAGTTTTGACGCGTATCACATGGACACTTTTAAAACCGATGTGTTCAGATTTAGCTCATTTCGGTCTAAAACAGCTTGTTTCGTTGTATTAGGCAAGAATACATGCTTTTCGCGCAGTTATAAGAGAAAAAGTTTTGACGCGTGTCACAGGGACACTTGTAAAACCGGTGTGTTCAGATTTAGCTCGTTTCGGTCTAAAACAGCTTGTTGCGTGGTATTAAGCACGAATACATGCTTTTCGCGCCGTTATAAGAGAAAAAGTTTTGACGCGTATCAGAGGAACACTTGTAAAACCGATGTGTTGTGATTTAGGTCGTTTTGGTCTAAAACAGCTTGTTTCGTTGTATTAAGCACGAATACGTGCTTTTCGCGCAGTTATAAGAGAAAAAGTTTTGACGCGTATCAGAGGAACGCTTGTAAAACCGATGTGTTGTGATTTAGCTCGTTTCGGTCTAAAACAGCTAGTTTAGTTGTATTAAGCACGAATACGTGCGTTTTCGCGCAGTTATAAGAGAAAAAGTCTTGACGCGTATCAGGGGAACACTTGTAAAACCGATGTGTTGTGATTTAGCTCGTTTCGGTCTAAAACAGCTTGTTTCGTGGTATTAAGCACGAATACAAGCTTTTCGCGCAGTTATAAGAGAAAAAGTTTTGACGCCTGTCACAGAGACACTTGTAGAACCGATGTGTTCAGATTTACCTCGTTTCGGTCTAAAACAGCTTGTTTCGTTGTATTAAGCACGAATACATGCTTTTCGCGCAGTTATAAGAGAAAAAAGTTTTGACGCGTATCACATGGACACTTTTAAAACCGATGTGTTCAGATTTAGCTCGTTTCGGTATAAAACAGCTTGTTTCGTTGTTTTAAGCAAGAATACATGCTTTTCGCGCAGTTATAAAAGAAAAAGTTTTGACGCCTGTCACAGGGACACTTGTAAAACCGATGTGTTCAGATTTAGCTCCTTTCGGTCTAAAACAGCTTGTTTCGTTGTATTAAGCACGAATACGTGCGTTTTCGCGCAGTTATTAGAGAAAAAGTCTTGACGCCTATCAGAGGAACACTTGTAAAATCGATGTGTTGTGATTTAGCTCGTTTCGGTCTAAAACAGCTTGTTTCGTTGTATTAAGCAAGAATACATGCTTTTCGCGCAGTTATAAGAGAAAAAGTTTTGACGCGTGTCACAGAGACACTTGTAGAACCGATGTATTCAGATTTACCTCGTTTCGGTCTAAACAGCTTGTTTCGTTGTATTAAGCAAGAATACATGCTTTTCGCGCAGTTATAAGAGAAAAAGTTTTGACGCGTGTCACAGGGACACTTGTAAAACCGATGTGTTCAGATATAGCTCGTTTTGGTATAAAACAACTTGTTTAGTTGTATTAAGCACGAATACGTGCTTTTCGTGCAGTTATAAGAGAAAAAGTTTTGACGCGTATCAGAGGAACGCTTGTAAAACCGATGTGTTGTGATTTAGCTCGTTTCGGTCTAAAACAGCTAGTTTCGTTGTATTAAGCACGAATACATGCTTTTCGCGCAGTTATAGAAGAAAAAGTTTTGAGGCGTATTAGAGAGACACTTGTAAAACCGATGTGTTCAGATTTAGCTCATCTCGGTCTAAAACAGCCTGTTTCGTTGTATTAAGCATGAATACATGCTTTTCGCGCAGTTATAAGAGAAAAAGTTTTGACGCGTATCACATGAACACTTGTAAAATGATGTGTTCAGATCTAGCTCGTTTTGGTCTAAAACAGCTTGCTTCTTTTGTATTAAGCACGAATACATGCTTTTCGCGCAGTTATAAGAGAAAAAGTTTTGACGCGTATAACATGCACACTTGTAAAAACGATGTGTTCAGATCTAGCTCGTTTTGGTCTAAAACAGCTTGTTTCGTTGTATTAAGCACGAATACATGCTGTTCGCGCAGTTATAAGAGAAAAAGTTTTGACGCGTGTCACAGGGACACTTGTAAAACCGGTGTTCAGATTTAGCTCATCTCGGTCTAAAACAGCTACTTTCGTTGTATTAAGCACAAATACATGCTTTTCGCGCAGTTATAAGAGAAAAAGTTTTCACGCGTATCAGGGGAACACTTGTAAAACCGATGTGTTGTGATTTAGCTCGTTTTGGTCTAAAACAGCTTGTTTCGTTGTATTAAGCACGAATACATGCTTTTTGCGCAGTTATAAGAGAAAAAGTTTTGACGCGTATCAGAGGAACACTTTTGAAACCAATGTGTTAAGATTTAGCTCGTTTTGGTCTAAAACAGCTTGCTTCTTTTGTATAAAGCACGAATACATGCTTTTCGCGCAGTTATAAGAGAAAAAGTTTTGACGCGTATAACATGCACACTTGTAAAAACGATGTGTTCAGATCTAGCTCGTTTTGGTCTAAAGCAGCTTGTTTCGTTGCATTAAGCACGAATACATGCTGTTCGCGCAGATATAGGAGAAAAAGTTTTGACGCGTGTCACAGGGACACTTGTAAAACCGGTGTTCAGATTTAGCTCATCTCGGTCTAAAACAGCTACTTTCGTTGTATTAAGCACAAATACATGCTTTTCGCGCAGTTATAAGAGAAAAAGTTTTCACGTGTATCAGGGGAACACTTGTAAAACCGATGTGTTGTGATTTAGCTCGTTTTGGTCTAAAACAGCTTGTTCCGTTGTATTAAGCACGAATACATGCTTTTCGCGCGGTTATAAGAGAAAAAGTTTTGACGCGTATCAGAGGAACACTTTTGAAACCAATGTGTTATGATTTAGCTCATTTCGTTCTAAAACAGCTTGTTTCGTTGTATTAAGAAAGATTACATGCTTTTCGCGCAGTTATAAGAGAAGAAGTTTTGACGCGTGTCACAGGGACACTTGTAAATCCGATGTGTCTAGATTTACCTCGTTTCGGTCTAAAACCGCTTGTTTTGTTGGATTAAGCACGATCACATGCTTTTCGCGCAGTTAGAAGAGAAAAAGTTTTGACGCGTATTACATGGACACTTGTAAAACCGATGTGTTCAGATCTAGATCGTTTTGGTCTAAAACAGCTTGTTTCGTTGTATTAAGCACGAATACAATTTTTTCGCGCAGTTATAGGAGAAAAAGTTTTGACGCGTATCACATGGACACTTTTAAAACCGATGTGTTCAGATTTAGCTCGTTTCGGTCTAAAACAGCTTGTTTCGTTGTATTAAGCACGAATACAATCTTTTCGCGCAGTTATAAGAGAAAAAGTTTTGACGCGTATAACATGCACACTTGTAAAAACGATGTGTTCAGATCTAGCTCGTTTTGGTCTAAAACAGCTTGTTTCGTTGTATTAAGCACGAATACATGCTGTTCGCGCAGTTATAGGAGAAAAAGTTTTGACGCGTGTCACAGGGACACTTGTAAAACCGGTGTTAAGATTTAGCTCATCTCGGTCTAAAACAGCTACTTTCGTTGTATTAAGCACAAATACATGCTTTTCGCGCAGTTATAAGAGAAAAAGTTTTGACGCGTATCAGGGGAACACTTGTAAAACCGATGTGTTGTGATTTAGCTCGTTTTGGTCTAAAACAGCTTGTTTCGTTGTATTAAGCACGAATACATGCTTTTCGCGCAGTTATAAGAGAAAAAGTTTTGACGCGTATCAGAGGAACACTTTTGAAACCAATGTGTTAGATTTAGCTCGTTTTGGTTTAAAACAGCTTGCTTCTTTTGTATAAAGCACGAATACATGCTTTTCGCGCAGTTATAAGAGAAAAAGTTTTGACGCGTATAACATGCACACTTGTAAAAACGATGTGTTCAGATCTAGCTCGTTTTGGTCTAAAACAGCTTGTTTCGTTGTATTAAGCACGAATACATGCTGTTCGCGCAGTTATGAGAGAAAAAGTTTTTACGCGTGTCACAGGGACACTTGTAAAACAGGTGTTCAGATTTACCTCATCTCTGTCTAAAACAGCTACTTTCGTAGTATTAAGCACAAATACATGCTTTTCGCGCAGTTATAAGAGAAAAAGTTTTGACGCGTATCAGAGGAACACTTTTGAAACCAATGTGTTATGATTTAGCTCGTTTCGATCTAAAACAGCTTGTTTCGTTGTATTAAGAAAGAATACATGCTTTTCGCGCAGTTATAAGAGAAAAAGTTTTGACGCGTGTCACAGGGACACTTGTAAATCCGATGTGTCCAGATTTACCTCGTTTCGGTCTGAAACCGCTTGTTTTGTTGGATTAAGCACGAATACATGCTTTTCGCGCAGTTAGAAGAGAAAAAGTTTTGACGCGTATTACATGGACACTTGTAAAACCGATGTGTTCAGATCTAGCTCGTTTTGGACTAAAACAACTTGTTTCGTTGTATTAAGCACGAATACATGCTTTTCGCGCAGTTATAAGAGAAAAAGTTTTGACGCGTATCAGAGGAACACTTTTGAAACCAATGTGTTAAGATTTAGCTCGTTTTGGTCTAAAACAGCTTGCTTCTTTTGTATAAAGCACGAATACATGCTTTTCGCGCAGTTATAAGAGAAAAAGTTTTGACGCGTATAACATGCACACTTGTAAAAACGATGTGTTCAGATCTAGCTCGTTTTGGTCTAAAACAGCTTGTTTCGTTGTATTAAGCACGAATACAGGCTGTTCGCGCAGTTATAAGAGAAAAAGTTTTGACGCGTGTCACAGGGACACTTGTAAAACCGATGTGTTCAAATTTACCTCGTTTTGGTCTAAAACAGCTTGTTTCGTTAGATTAAGCACGAATACATGCTTTTCGCGCAGTTATAAGAGAAAAAGTTTTGAGGCGTGTCACAGGGACAGTTGTAAAACCGATGTGTTCAGATTTAGCTCATCTCGTTCTAAAACCGCTAGTTTCGTTGTATTAAGCACGAATACATGCTTTTCGCACAGTTATAAGTGAAAAAGTTTTGACGCGTATCAGAGGAACACTTGTAAAACCGATGTGTTGTGATTTAGCTCGTTTCGGTCTAAAACAGCTTGTTTCGTTGTAATAAGCACGAATACATGCTTTTCGCGCAGTTATAAGAGAAAAAGATTTGACGCGTATCACATGGACACTTGTAAAACCGATCTGTTCAGATCTAGCTCGTTTTGGTCTAAAACAGCTTGTTTCGTTGTATTAAGCACGAATACATGCTTTTCGCGCAGTTATAAGAGAAAAAGTTTTGACGCGTATCACATGGACACTTGTTAAACCGATGTGTTCAGATTTACCTCGTTTCGGTCTAAAACAGCTTGTTTCGTTGGATTAAGCACGAATACATGCTTTTCGCGCAGATATAAGAGAAAAAGTTTTGACGCGTATCACATGGACACTTGTAAAACCGATGTGTTCAGATCTAGCTCGTTTTGGTGTAAAACAGCTTGTTTCGTTGTATTAAGCACGAATACGTGCTTTTCGCGCAGTTATAAGAGAAAAAGTTTTGACGCGTATCAGAGGAACGCTTGTAAAACCGATGTGTTGTGATTTAGCTCGTTTCGGTCTAAAACAGCTAGTTTCGTTGTATTAAGCACGAATACGTGCGTTTTCGCGCAGTTATAAGAGAAAAAGTCTTGACGCGTATCAGAGGAACACTTGTAAAACCGATGTGTTGTGATTTAGCTCGTTTCGGTTAAAAACAGCTTGTTTCGTTGTATTAAGCAAGAATACAAGCTTTTCGCGCAGTTATAAGAGAAAAAGTTTTGACGCCTGTCACAGAGACACTTGTAGAACCGATGTGTTCAGAATTACCTCGCTTCGGTCTAAAACAGCTTGTTTCGTTGGATTAAGCACGAATACATGCTTTTCGCGCAGTTATAAGAGAAAAAAGTTTTGACGCGTATCACATGGACACTTGTAAAACCGATGTGTTCAGATCTAGCTCGTTTTGGTCTAAAACAGCTTGTTTGTGATTTAGCTCGTTTCGGTCTAAACAGCTTGTTTCGTTGTATTAAGCAAGAATACATGCTTTTCGCGCAGTCACAAGAGAAAAAGTTTTGACGCGTGTCACAGGGACACTTGTGAAACCGATGTGTTCAGATTTACCTCGTTTCGGTCCAAAACCGCTTTTTTCGTTGGATTAAGCAAGAATACATCCTTTTCGAGCAGTTATAAGAGAAAAAATTTTGACGCGTATCACATGGACACTTGTAAAACCGATGTGTTCAGATCTAGCTCTTTTTGGTCTAAAACAGCTTGTTTCGTTGTATTAAGTACGAATACAATCTTTTCGCGCAGTTATAAGAGAAAAAGTTTTGACGAGTATCACATAGACACTTTTAAAACCGATGTGTTTAGATTTAGCTCGTTTCGGTCTAAAACAGCTTGTTTCGTTTTATTAAGCACGAATACGTGCGTTTTCGCGCAGTTATAAGAGAAAAAGTCTTGACGCGTATCAGAGGAACACTTGTAAAACCGATGTGTTGTGATTTAGCTCGTTTCGGTCTAAAACAGCTTGTTTCGTTGTATTAAGCAATAATACATGCTTTTCGCGCAGTTATAAGAGAAAAAGTTTTGACGCGTGTCACAGAGACACTTGTAGAACCGATGTGTTCAGATTTACCTCGTTTCGGTCTAAAACAGCTTGTTTCGTTGTATTAAGCAAGAATACATGCTTTTCGCGCAGTTATGAGAGAAAAAGTTTTGACGCGTGTCACAGGGACACTTGTAAAACCGATGTGTTCAGATATAGCTCGTTTTGGTATAAAACAACTTGTTTCGTTGTTTTAAGCAAGAATACATGCTTTTCGCGCATTTATAGAAGAAAACGTTTTGACGCGTATTAGAGGGACACTTGTAAAACCGATGTGTTCAGATTTAGCTCATCTCGGTCTAAAACAGCTTGTTTCGTTGTATTAAGCACGAATACATGCTTTTCGCGCAGTTATAAGAGAAAAAGTTTTGACGCGTATCAGAGGAACACTTGTAAAACCGATGTGTTGTGATTTAGCTCGTTTTGGTCTAAAACAGCTTGTTTCGTTGTATTAGGCACGAATACGTGCTTTTCGCGCAGTTATAAGAGAAAAAGTTTTGACGCGTATCAGAGGAACGCTTGTAAAACCGATGTGTTGTGATTTAGCTCGTTTCGGTCTAAAACAGCTTGTTTCGTTGTATTAAGCACGAATACATGCTTTTCGCGCAGTTATAAGAGAAAAAGTTTTGACGCGTGTCACAGAGACACTTGTAGAACCGATGTGCTTAGATTTACCTCGTTTCGGTCTGAAACACCTTGTTTCGTTGTATTAAGCAAGAATACATGCTTTTCGCGCAGTTAAAAGAGAAAAAGTTTTGACGCGTGTCACAGGGACACTTGTAAAACCGATGTGTTCAGATATAGGTCGTTTTGGTATAAAACAAATTGTTTCGTTGTTTTAAGCACGAATACATGCTTTTCGCGCATTTATTTAGAAGAAAACGTTTTGACGCGTATTAGAGGGACACTTGCAAAACCGATGTGTTCAGATTTAGCTCATCTCGGTCTAAAACAGCTTGTTTCGTTGTATTAAGCACGAATACATGCTTTTCGCGCAGATATAAGAGAAAAAGTTTTGACGCGTATCAGAGGAACACTTGTAAAACCGATGTGTTGTGATTTAGCTCGCTTCGGTCTAAAACAGCTTGTTTCGTTGTATTAAGCACGAATACATGCTTTTCGCGCAGATATAAGAGAAAAAGTTTTGACGCGTATCACATGGACACTTGTAAAACCGATGTGTTCAGATCTAGCTCGTTTTAGTGTAAAACAGCTTGTTTCGTTGTATTAAGCACGAATACGTGCTTTTCGCGCAGTTATAGGAGAAAAAGTTTTGACGCGTATCAGAGGAACGCTTGTAAAACCGATGTGTTGTGATTTAGCTCGTTTCGGTCTAAAACAGCTAGTTTCGTTGTATTAAGCACGAATACATGCTTTTCGCGCAGTTATAGAAGAAAAAGTTTTGAGGCGAATTAGAGAGACACTTGTAAAACCGATGTGTTCAGATTTAGCTCATCTCGGTCTAAAACAGCCTGTTTCGTTGTATTAAGCATGAATACATGCTTTTCGCGCAGTTATAAGAGAAAAAGTTTTGACGCGTATCACATGAACACTTGTAAAACCGATGTGTTCAGATCTAGCTCGTTTTGGTCTAAAACAGCTTGCTTCTTTTGTATTAAGCACGAATACATGCTTTTCGCGCAGTTATAAGAGAAAAAGTTTTGACGCGTATAACATGCACACTTGTAAAAACGATGTGTTCAGATCTAGCTCGTTTTGGTCTAAAAAAGCTTGTTTCGTTGTATTAAGCACGAATACATGCTGTTCGCGCAGTTATAGGAGAAAAAGTTTTGACGCGTGTCACAGGGACACTTGTAAAACCGGTGTTCAGATTTAGCTCATCTCGGTCTAAAACAGCTACTTTCGTTGTATTAAGCACGAATACATGCTGTTCGCGCAGTTATAAGAGAAAAAGTTTTTACGCGTGTCACAGGGACACTTGTAAAACAGGTGTTCAGATTTACCTCATCTCGGTCTAAAACAGCTACTTTCGTTGTATTAAGCACAAATACATGCTTTTCGCGCAGTTATAAGAGAAAAAGTTTTGACGCGTATCAGAGGAACACTTTTGAAACCAATGTGTTATGATTTAGCTCGTTTCGGTCTAAAACAGCTTGTTTCGTTGTATTAAGAAAGAATACATGCTTTTCGCGCAGTTATAAGAGAAAAAGTTTTGACGCGTGTCACAGGGACACTTGTAAATCCGATGTGTCCAGATTTACCTCGTTTCGGTCTAAAACCGCTTGTTTTGTTGGATTAAGCACGAATACATGCTTTTCGCGCAGTTAGAAGAGAAAAAGTTTTGACGCGTATTACATGGACACTTGTAAAACCGATGTGTTCAGATCTAGCTCGTTTTGGTCTAAAACAGCTTGTTTCGTTGTATTAGGCACGAATACATGCTTTTCGCGCAGTATAAGAGAAAAAGTTTTGACGCGTATCAGAGGAACACGTTTGAAACCAATGTGTTAAGATTTAGCTCGTTTTGGTCTAAAACAGCTTGCTTCTTTTGTATAAAGCACGAATACATGCTTTTCGCGCAGTTATAAGAGAAAAAGTTTTGACGCGTATACCATGCACACTTGTAAAAACGATGTGTTCAGATCTAGCTCGTTTTGGTCTAAAACAGCTTGTTTCGTTGTATTAAGCACGAATACATGCTGTTCGCGCAGTTATAAGAGAAAAAGTTTTGACGCGTGTCACAGGGACACTTGTAAAACCGGTGTTCAGATTTACCTCATCTCGGTCTAAAACAGCTACTTTCGTTGTATTAAGCACAAATACATGATTTTCGCGCAGTTATAAGAGAAAAAGTTTTGACGCGTATCAGGGGAACACTTGTAAAACCGATGTGTTGTGATTTAGCTCGTTTTGGTCTAAAACAGCTTGTTTCGTTGTATTAAGCACGAATACATGCTTTTCGCGCGGTTATAAGAGAAAAAGTTTTGACGCGTATCAGAGGAACACTTTTGAAACCAATGTGTTATGATTTAGCTCGTTTCGGTCTAAAACAGCTTGTTTCGTTGTATTAAGAAAGAATACATGCTTTTCGCGCAGTTATAAGAGAAAAAGTTTTGACGCGTGTCACAGGGACACTTGTAAATCCGATGTGTCCAGATTTACCTCGTTTCGGTCTAAAACCGCTTGTTTTGTTGGATTAAGCACGAATACATGCTTTTTGCGCAGTTAGAAGAGAAAAAGTTTTGACGCGTATTACATGGACACTTGTAAAACCGATGTGTTCAGATTTAGCTCGTTTTGGTCAAAAACAGCTTGTTTCGTTGTAGTAAGCACGAATACAATCTTTTCGCGCAGTTATAAGAGAAAAAGTTTTGACCCGTATCACATGGACACTTTTAAAACCGATGTGTTCAGATTTAGCTCATTTCGGTCTAAAACAGCTTGTTTCGTTGTATTAGGCAAGAATACATGCTTTTCGCGCAGTTATAAGAGAAAAAGTTTTGACGCGTGTCACAGGGACACTTGTAAAACCGGTGTGTTCAGATTTAGCTCGTTTCGGACTAAAACAGCTTGTTGCGTGGTATTAAGCACGAATACATGCTTTTCGCGCCGTTATAAGAGAAAAAGTTTTGACGCGTATCAGAGGAACACTTGTAAAACCGATGTGTTGTGATTTAGGTCGTTTTGGTCTAAAACAGCTTGTTTCGTTGTATTAAGCACGAATACGTGCTTTTCGCGCAGTTATAAGAGAAAAAGTTTTGACGCGTATCAGAGGAACGCTTGTAAAACCGATGTGTTGTGATTTAGCTCGTTTCGGTCTAAAACAGCTAGTTTCGTTGTATTAAGCACGAATACGTGCGTTTTCGCGCAGTTATAAGAGAAAAAGTCTTGACGCGTATCAGGGGAACACTTGTAAAACCGATGTGTTGTGATTTAGCTCGTTTCGGTCTAAAACAGCTTGTTTCGTGGTATTAAGCACGAATACAAGCTTTTCGCGCAGTTATAAGAGAAAAAGTTTTGACGCCTGTCACAGAGACACTTGTAGAACCGATGTGTTCAGATTTACCTCGTTTCGGTCTAAAACAGCTTGTTTCGTTGTATTAAGCACGAATACATGCTTTTCGCGCAGTTATAAGAGAAAAAAGTTTTGACGCGTATCACATGGACACTTGTAAAACCGATGTGTTCAGATCTAGCTCGTTTTGGTCTAAAACAGCTTGTTTGTGACTTAGCTCGTTTCGGTCTAAACAGCTTGTTTCGTTGTATTAAGCAAGAATACATGCTTTTCGCGCAGTCACAAGAGAAAAAGTTTTGACGCGTGTCACAGGGACACTTGTAAAACCGATGTGTTCAGATTTACCTCGTTTCGGTCTAAAACAGCTTTTTTCGTTGGATTAAGCAAGAATACATGCTTTTCGCGCAGTTATAAGAGAAAAAATTTTGACGCGTATCACATGGACACTTGTAAAACCGATGTGTTCAGATCTAGCTCTTTTTGGTCTAAAACAGCTTGTTTCGTTGTATTAAGTACGAATCCAATCTTTTCGCGCAGTTATAAGACAAAAAGTTTTGACGCGTATCACATGGACACTTTTAAAACCGATGTGTTCAGATTTAGCTCGTTTCGGTATAAAACAGCTTGTTTCGTTGTTTTAAGCAAGAATACATGCTTTTCGCGCAGTTATAAAAGAAAAAGTTTTGACGCCTGTCACAGGGACACTTGTAAAACCGATGTGTTCAGATTTAGCTCCTTTCGGTCTAAAACAGCTTGTTTCGTTGTATTAAGCACGAATACGTGCGTTTTCGCGCAGTTATTAGAGAAAAAGTCTTGACGCCTATCAGAGGAACGCTTGTAAAACCGATGTGTTGTGATTTAGCTCGTTTCGGTCTAAAACAGCTAGTTTCGTTGTATTAAGCACGAATACATGCTTTTCGCGCAGTTATAGAAGAAAAAGTTTTGAGGCGTATTAGAGAGACACTTGTAAAACCGATGTGTTCAGATTTAGCTCATCTCGGTCTAAAACAGCCTGTTTCGTTGTATTAAGCATGAATACATGCTTTTCGCGCAGTTATAAGAGAAAAAGTTTTGACGCGTATCACATGAACACTTGTAAAACCGATGTGTTCAGATCTAGCTCGTTTTGGTCTAAAACAGCTTGCTTCTTTTGTATTAAGCACGAATACATGCTTTTTGCGCAGTTATAAGAGAAAAAGTTTTGACGCGTATAACATGCACACTTGTAAAAACGATGTGTTCAGATCTAGCTCGTTTTGGTCTAAAACAGCTTGTTTCGTTGTATTAAGCACGAATACATGCTGTTCGCGCAGTTAAAAGAGAAAAAGTTTTGACGCGTGTCACAGGGACACTTGTAAAACCGGTGTTCAGATTTAGCTCATCTCGGTCTAAAACAGCTACTTTCGTTGTATTAAGCACAAATACATGCTTTTCGCGCAGTTATAAGAGAAAAAGTTTTCACGCGTATCAGGGGAACACTTGTAAAACCGATGTGTTGTGATTTAGCTCGTTTTGGTCTAAAACAGCTTGTTTCGTTGTATTAAGCACGAATACATGCTTTTTGCGCAGTTATAAGAGAAAAAGTTTTGACGCGTATCAGAGGAACACTTTTGAAACCAATGTGTTAAGATTTAGCTCGTTTTGGTCTAAAACAGCTTGCTTCTTTTGTATAAAGCACGAATACATGCTTTTCGCGCAGTTATAAGAGAAAAAGTTTTGACGCGTATAACATGCACACTTGTAAAAACGATGTGTTCAGATCTAGCTCGTTTTGGTCTAAAGCAGCTTGTTTCGTTGTATTAAGCACGAATACATGCTGTTCGCGCAGATATAAGAGAAAAAGTTTTGACGCGTGTCACAGGGACACTTGTAAAACCGGTGTTCAGATTTAGCTCATCTCGGTCTAAAACAGCTACTTTCGTTGTATTAAGCACAAATACATGCTTTTCGCGCAGTTATAAGAGAAAAAGTTTTCACGTGTATCAGGGGAACACTTGTAAAACCGATGTGTTGTGATTTAGCTCGTTTTGGTCTAAAACAGCTTGTTTCGTTGTATTAAGCACGAATACATGCTTTTCGCGCGGTTATAAGAGAAAAAGTTTTGACGTGTATCAGAGGAACACTTTTGAAACCAATGTGGTATGATTTAGCTCATTTCGGTCTAAAACAGCTTGTTTCATTGTATTAAGAAAGATTACATGCTTTTCGCGCAGTTAGAAGAGAAAAAGTTTTGACGCGTATTACATGGACACTTGTAAAACCGATGTGTTCAGATCTAGCTCGTTTTGGTCTAAAGCAGCTTGTTTCGTTGTATTAAGCACGAATACAATTTTTTCGCGCAGTTATAAGAGAAAAAGTTTTGACGCGTATCACATGGACACTTTTAAAACCGATGTGTTCAGATTTAGCTCGTTTCGGTCTAAAACAGCTTGTTTCGTTGTATTAAGCACGAATACAATCTTTTCGCGCAGTTATAAGAGAAAAAGTTTTGACGCGTATAACATGCACACTTGTAAAAACGATGTGTTCAGATCTAGCTCGTTTTGGTCTAAAACAGCTTGTTTCGTTGTATTAAGCACGAATACATGCTGTTCGCGCAGTTATAGGAGAAAAAGTTTTGACGCGTGTCACAGGGACACTTGTAAAACCGGTGTTCAGATTTAGCTCATCTCGGTCTAAAACAGCTACTTTCGTTGTATTAAGCACAAATACATGCTTTTCGCGCAGTTATAAGAGAAAAAGTTTTGACGCGTATCAGGGGAACACTTGTAAAACCGATGTGTTGTGATTTAGCTCGTTTTGGTCTAAAACAGCTTGTTTCGTTGTATTAAGCACGAATACATGCTTTTCGCGCAGTTATAAGAGAAAAAGTTTTGACGCGTATCAGAGGAACACTTTTGAAACCAATGTGTTAGATTTAGCTCGTTTTTGTCTAAAACAGCTTGCTTCTTTTGTATAAAGCACGAATACATGCTTTTCGCGCAGTTATAAGAGAAAAAGTTTTGACGCGTATAACATGCACACTTGTAAAAACGATGTGTTCAGATCTAGCTCGTTTTGGTCTAAAACAGCTTGTTTCGTTGTATTAAGCACGAATACATGCTGTTCGCGCAGTTATGAGAGAAAAAGTTTTTACGCGTGTCACAGGGACACTTGTAAAACAGGTGTTCAGATTTACCTCATCTCTGTCTAAAACAGCTACTTTCGTAGTATTAAGCACAAATACATGCTTTTCGCGCAGTTATAAGAGAAAAAGTTTTGACGCGTATCAGAGGAACACTTTTGAAACCAATGTGTTATGATTTAGCTCGTTTCGGTCTAAAACAGCTTGTTTCGTTGTATTAAGAAAGAATACATGCTTTTCGCGCAGTTATAAGAGAAAAAGTTTTGACGCGTGTCACAGGGACACTTGTAAATCCGATGTGTCCAGATTTACCTCGTTTCGGTCTAAAACCGCTTGTTTTGTTGGATTAAGCACGAATACATGCTTTTCGCGCAGTTAGAAGAGAAAAAGTTTTGACGCGTATTACATGGACACTTGTAAAACCGATGTGTTCAGATCTAGCTCGTTTTGGTCTAAAACAGCTTGTTTCGTTGTATTAAGCACGAATACATGCTTTTCGCGCAGTTATAGGAGAAAAAGTTTTGACGCGTATCAGAGGAACAATTTTGAAACCAATGTGTTAAGATTTAGCTCGTTTTGGTCTAAAACAGCTTGCTTCTTTTGTATAAAGCACGAATACATGCTTTTCGCGCAGTTATAAGAGAAAAAGTTTTGACGCGTATAACATGCACACTTGTAAAAACGATGTGTTCAGATCTAGCTCGTTTTGGTCTAAAACAGCTTGTTTCGTTGTATTAAGCACGAATACAGGCTGTTCGCGCAGTTATAAGAGAAAAAGTTTTGACGCGTGTCACAGGGACACTTGTAAAACCGATGTGTTCAAATTTACCTCGTTTTGGTTTAAAACAGCTTGTTTCGTTAGATTAAGCACGAATACATGCTTTTCGCACAGTTATAAGTGAAAAAGTTTTGACGCCTATCAGAGGAACACTTGTAAAACCGATGTGTTGTGATTTAGCTCGTTTCGGTCTAAAACAGCTTGTTTCGTTGTAATAAGCACGAATACATGCTTTTCGCGCAGTTATAAGAGAAAAAGATTTGACGCGTATCACATGGACACTTGTAAAACCGATCTGTTCAGATCTAGCTCGTTTTGGTCTAAAACAGCTTGTTTCGTTGTATTAAGCACGAATACATGCTTTTCGCGCAGTTATAAGAGAAAAAGTTTCGACGCGTATCACATGGACACTTGTTAAACCGATGTGTTCAGATCTAGCTCGTTTTGGTCTAAAACAGCTCGTTTCGTTGTATTAAGCACGAATACATGCTTTTCGCGCAGTTATAAGAGAAAAAGTTTTGACGCGTGTCACAGGAACACTTGTAAAACCGATGTGTTCAGACTTACCTTGTTTCGTTGTATTAAGCACGAATACAAGCTTTTCGCGCAGTTATAAGAGAAAAAGTTTTGACGCCTGTCACAGAGACACTTGTAGAACCGATGTGTTCAGAATTACCTCGCTTCGGTCTAAAACAGCTTGTTTCGTTGGATTAAGCACGAATACATGCTTTTCGCGCAGTTATAAGAGAAAAAAGTTTTGACGCGTATCACATGGACACTTGTAAAACCGATGTGTTCAGATCTAGCTCGTTTTGGTCTAAAACAGCTTGTTTGTGATTTAGCTCGTTTCGGTCTAAACAGCGTGTTTCGTTGTATTAAGCAAGAATACATGCTTTTCGCGCAGTCACAAGAGAAAAAGTTTTGACGCGTGTCACAGGGACACTTGTAAAACCGATGTGTTCAGATTTACCTCGTTTCGGTCTAAAACAGCTACTTTCGTTGTATTAAGCACAAATACATGCTTTTCGCGCAGTTATAAGAGAAAAAGTTTTGACGCGTATCAGGGGAACACTTGTAAAACCGATGTGTTGTGATTTAGCTCGTTTTGGTCTAAAACAGCTTGTTTCGTTGTATTAAGCACGAATACATGCTTTTCGCGCAGTTATAAGAGAAAAAGTTTTGACGCGTATCAGAGGAACACTTTTGAAACCAATGTGTTAGATTTAGCTCGTTTTGGTCTAAAACAGCTTGCTTCTTTTGTATAAAGCACGAATACATGCTTTTCGCGCAGTTTTAAGAGAAAAAGTTTTGACGCGTATAACATGCACACTTGTAAAAACGATGTGTTCAGATCTAGCTCGTTTTGGTCTAAAACAGCTTGTTTCGTTGTATTAAGCACGAATACATGCTGTTCGCGCAGTTATAAGAGAAAAAGTTTTTACGCGATGTCACAGGGACACTTGTAAAACAGGTGTTCAGATTTACCTCATCTCTGTCTAAAACAGCTACTTTCGTAGTATTAAGCACAAATACATGCTTTTCGCGCAGTTATAAGAGAAAAAGTTTTGACGCGTATCAGAGGAACACTTTTGAAACCAATGTGTTATGATTTAGCTCGTTTCGGTCTAAAACAGCTTGTTTCGTTGTATTAAGAAAGAATACATGCTTTTCGCGCAGTTATAAGAGAAAAAGTTTTGACGCATGTCACAGGGACACTTGTAAATCCGATGTGTCCAGATTTACCTCGTTTCGGTCTAAAACCGCTTGTTTTGTTGGATTAAGCACGAATACATGCTTTTCGCGCAGTTAGAAGAGAAAAAGTTTTGACGCGTATTACATGGACACTTGTAAAACCGATGTGTTCAGATCTAGCTCGTTTTGGTCTAAAACAGCTTGTTTCGTTGTATTAAGCACGAATACATGCTTTTCGTGCAGTTATAAGAGAAAAAGTTTTGACGCGTATCAGAGGAACACTTTTGAAACCAATGTGTTAAGATTTAGCTCGTTTTGGTCTAAAACAGCTTGCTTCTTTTGTATAAAGCACGAATACATGCTTTTCGCACAGTTATAAGAGAAAAAGTTTTGACGCGTATAACATGCACACTTGTAAAAACGATGTGTTCAGATCTAGCTCGTTTTGGTCTAAAACAGCTTGTTTCGTTGTATTAAGCACGAATACAGGCTGTTCGCGCAGTTATAAGAGAAAAAGTTTTGACGCGTGTCACAGGGACACTTGTAAAACCGATGTGTTCAAATTTACCTCGTTTTGGTCTAAAACAGCTTGTTTCGTTAGATTAAGCACGAATACATGCTTTTCGCACAGTTATAAGTGAAAAAGTTTTGACGCGTATCAGAGGAACACTTGTAAAACCGATGTGTTGTGATTTAGCTCGTTTCGGTCTAAAACAGCTTGTTTCGTTGTAATAAGCACGAATACATGCTTTTCGCGCAGTTATAAGAGAAAAAGATTTGACGCGTATCACATGGACACTTGTAAAACCGATCTGTTCAGATCTAGCTCGTTTTGGTCTAAAACAGCTTGTTTCGTTGTATTAAGCACGAATACATGCTTTTCGCGCAGTTATAAGAGAAAAAGTTTTGACGCGTATCACATGGACACTTGTTAAACCGATGTGTTCAGATCTAGCTCGTTTTGGTCTAAAACAGCTCGTTTCGTTGTATTAAGCACGAATACATGCTTTTCGCGCAGTTATAAGAGAAAAAGTTTTGACGCGTGTCACAGGAACACTTAAAAAACCGATGTGTTCAGACTTACCTTGTTTCGTTGTATTAAGCACGAATACAAGCTTTTCGCGCAGTTATAAGAGAAAAAGTTTTGACGCCTGTCACAGAGACACTTGTAGAACCGATGTGTTCAGAATTACCTCGCTTCGGTCTAAAACAGCTTGTTTCGTTGGATTAAGCACGAATACATGCTTTTCGCGCAGTTATAAGAGAAAAAAGTTTTGACGCGTATCACATGGACACTTGTAAAACCGATGTGTTCAGATCTAGCTCGTTTTGGTCTAAAACAGCTTGTTAGTGATTTAGCTCGTTTCGGTCTAAACAGCTTGTTTCGTTGTATTAAGCAAGAATACATGCTTTTCGCGCAGTCACAAGAGAAAAAGTTTTGACGCGTGTCACAGGGACACTTGTAAAACCGATGTGTTCAGATTTACCTCGTTTCGGTCCAAAACCGCTTTTTTCGTTGGATTAAGCAAGAATACATGCTTTTCGAGCAGTTATAAGAGAAAAAATTTTGACGCGTATCACATGGACACTTGTAAAACCGATGTGTTCAGATCTAGCTCTTTTTGGTCTAAAACAGCTTGTTTCGTTGTATTAAGTACGAATACAATCTTTTCGCGCAGTTATAAGAGAAAAAGTTTTGACGCGTATCACATGGACACTTTTAAAACCGATGTGTTCAGATTTAGCTCGTTTCGGTCTAAAACAGCTTGTTTCGTTTTATTAAGTACGAATACGTGCGTTTTCGCGCAGTTATAAGAGAAAAAGTCTTGACGCGTATCAGAGGAACACTTGTAAAACCGATGTGTTGTGATTTAGCTCGTTTCGGTCTAAAACAGCTTGTTTCGTTGTATTAAGCAATAATACATGCTTTTCGCGCAGTTATAAGAGAAAAAGTTTTGACGCGTGTCACAGAGACACTTGTAGAACCGATGTGTTCAGATTTACCTCGTTTCGGTCTAAAACAGCTTGTTTCGTTGTATTAAGCAAGAATACATGCTTTTCGCGCAGTTATGAGAGAAAAAGTTTTGACGCGTGTCACAGGGACACTTGTAAAACCGATGTGTTCAGATATAGCTCGTTTTGGTATAAAACAACTTGTTTCGTTGTTTTAAGCACGAATACATGCTTTTCGCGCATTTATAGAAGAAAACGTTTTGACGCGTATTAGAGGGACGCTTGTAAAACCGATGTGTTCAGATTTAGCTCATCTCGGTCTAAAACAGCTTGTTTCGTTGTATTAAGCACGAATACATGCTTTTCGCGCAGTTATAAGAGAAAAAGTTTTGACGCGTATCAGAGGAACACTTGTAAAACCGATGTGTTGTGATTTAGCTCGTTTTGGTCTAAAACAGCTTGTTTCGTTGTATTAGGCACGAATACGTGCTTTTCGCGCAGTTATAAGAGAAAAAGTTTTGACGCGTATCAAAGGAACGCTTGTAAAACCGATGTGTTGTGATTTAGCTCGTTTCGGTCTAAAACAGCTTGTTTCGTTGTATTAAGCACGAATACATGCTTTACGCGCAGTTATAAGAGAAAAGTTTTGACGCGTGTCACAGAGACACTTGTAGAACCGATGTGCTTTAATTTACCTCGTTTCGGTCTGAAACAGCTTGTTTCGTTGTATTAAGCAAGAATACATGCTCTTCGCGCAGTTAAAAGAGAAAAAGTTTTGACGCGTGTCACAGGGACACTTGTAAAACCGATGTGTTCAGATATAGGTCGTTTTGGTATAAAACAAATTGTTTCGTTGTTTTAAGCACGAATACATGCTTTTCGCGCATTTATTTAGAAGAAAACGTTTTGACGCGTATTAGAGGGACACTTGCAAAACCGATGTGTTCAGATTTAGCTCATCTCGGTCTAAAACAGCTTGTTTCGTTGTATTAAGCACGAATACATGCTTTTCGCGCAGATATAAGAGAAAAAGTTTTGACGCGTATCAGAGGAACACTTGTAAAACCGATATGTTGTGATTTAGCTCGCTTCGGTCTAAAACAGCTTGTTTCGTTGTATTAAGCACGAATACATGCTTTTCGCGCAGATATAAGAGAAAAAGTTTTGACGCGTATCACATGGACACTTGTAAAACCGATGTGTTCAGATCTGGCTCGTTTTGGTGTAAAACAGCTTGTTTCGTTGTATTAAGCACGAATACGTGCTTTTCGCGCAGTTATAAGAGAAAAAGTTTTGACGCGTATCAGAGGAACGCTTGTAAAACCGATGTGTTGTGATTTAGCTCGTTTCGGTCTAAAACAGCTAGTTTCGTTGTATTAAGCACGAATACATGCTTTTCGCGCAGTTATAGAAGAAAAAGTTTTGAGGCGAATTAGAGAGACACTTGTAAAACCGATGTGTTCAGATTTAGCTCATCTCGGTCTAAAACAGCCTGTTTCGTTGTATTAAGCATGAATACATGCTTTTCGCGAAGTTATAAGAGAAAAAGTTTTGACGCGTATCACATGAACACTTGTAAAACCGGTGTGTTCAGATCTAGCTTGTTTTGGTCTAAAACAGCTTGCTTCTTTTGTATTAAGCACGAATACATGCTTTTCGCGCAGTTATAAGAGAAAAAGTTTTGACGCGTATAACATGCACACTTGTAAAAACGATGTGTTCAGATCTAGCTCGTTTTGGTCTAAAACAGCTTGTTTCGTTGTATTAAGCACGAATACATGCTGTTCGCGCAGTTATAGGAGAAAAAGTTTTGACGCGTGTCACAGGGACACTTGTAAAACCGGTGTTCAGATTTAGCTCATCTCGGTCTAAAACAGCTACTTTCGTTGTATTAAGCACAAATACATGCTTTTCGCGCAGTTAGAAGAGAAAAAGTTTTGACGCGTATCAGGGGAACACTTGTAAAACCGATGTGTTGTGATTTAGCTCGTTTTGGTCTAAAACAGCTTGTTTCGTTGTATTAGGCACGAATACATGCTTTTCGCGCAGTATAAGAGAAAAAGATTTGACGCGTATCAGAGGAACACGTTTGAAACCAATGTGTTAAGATTTAGCTCGTTTTGGTCTAAAACAGCTTGCTTCTTTTGTATAAAGCACGAATACATGCTTTTCGTGCAGTTATAAGAGAAAAAGTTTTGACGCGTATACCATGCACACTTGTAAAAACGATGTGTTCAGATCTAGCTCGTTTTGGTCTAAAACAGCTTGTTTCGTTGTATTAGGCACGAATACATGCTGTTCGCGCAGTTATAAGAGAAAAAGTTTTGACGCGTGTCACAGGGACACTTGTAAAACCGGTGTTCAGATTTAGCTCATCTCGGTCTAAAACAGCTACTTTCGTTGTATTAGGCACAAATACATGCTTTTCGCGCAGTTATAAGAGAAAAAGTTTTGACGTGTATCAGGGGAACACTTGTAAAACCGATGTGTTGTGATTTAGCTCGTTTTGGTCTAAAACAGCTTGTTTCGTTGTATTAAGCACGAATACAAGCTTTTCGCGCGGTTATAAGAGAAAAAGTTTTGACGCGTATCAGAGGAACACTTTTGAAACCAATGTGTTATGATTTATCTCGTTTCGGTCTAAAACAGCTTGTTTCGTTGTATTAAGAAAGAATACATGCTTTTCGCGCAGTTATAAGAGAAAAAGTTTTGACGCGTGTCACAGGGACACTTGTAAATCCGATGTGTCCAGATTTACCTCGTTTCGGTCTAAAACCGCTTGTTTTGTTAGATTAAGCACGAATACATGCTTTTCGCGCAGTTAGAAGAGAAAAAGTTTTGACGCGTATTACATGGACACTTGTAAAACCGATGTGTTCAGATCTAGCTCGTTTTGGTCTAAAACAGCTTGTTTCGTTGTATTAAGCACGAATACAATCTTTTCGCGCAGTTATAAGAGAAAAAGTTTTGACGCGTATCACATGGACACTTTTAAAACCGATGTGTTCAGATTTAGCTCATTTCGGTCTAAAACAGCTTGTTTCGTTGTATTAGGCAAGAATACATGCTTTTCGCGCAGTTATAAGAGAAAAAGGTTTGACGCGTGTCACAGGGACACTTGTAAAACCGGTGTGTTCAGATTTAGCTCGTTTCGGTCTAAAGCAGCTTGTTGCGTGGTATTAAGCACGAATACATGCTTTTCGCGCCGTTATAAGAGAAAAAGTTTTGACGCGTATCAGAGGAACACTTGTAAAACCGATGTGTTGTGATTTAGGTCGTTTTGGTCTAAAACAGCTTGTTTCGTTGTATTAAGCACGAATACGTGCTTTTCGCGCAGTTATAAGAGAAAAAGTTTTGACGCGTATCAGAGGAACGCTTGTAAAACCGATGTGTTGTGATTTAGCTCGTTTCGGTCTAAAACAGCTAGTTTCGTTGTATTAAGCACGAATACGTGCGTTTTCGCGCAGTTATAAGAGAAAAAGTCTTGACGCGTATCAGGGGAACACTTGTAAAACCGATGTGTTGTGATTTAGCTCGTTTCGGTCTAAAACAGCTTGTTTCGTGGTATTAAGCACGAATACAAGCTTTTCGCGCAGTTATAAGAGAAAAAGTTTTGACGCCTGTCACAGAGACACTTGTAGAACCGATGTGTTCAGATTTACCTCGTTTCGGTCTAAAACAGCTTGTTTCGTTGGATTATGCACGAATACATGCTTTTCGCGCAGTTATAAGAGAAAAAAGTTTTGACGCGTATCACATGGACACTTGTAAAACTGATGTGTTCAGATCTAGCTCGTTTCGGTCTAAAACCGCTTGTTTTGTTGGATTAAGCACGAATACATGCTTTTCGCGCAGTTAGAAGAGAAAAAGTTTTGACGCGTATTACATGGACACTTGTAAAACCGATGTGTTCAGATCTAGCTCGTTTTGGTCTAAAACAGCTTGTTTCGTTGTATTAAGCACGAATACAATCTTTTCGCGCAGTTATAAGAGAAAAAGTTTTGACGCGTATCACATGGACACTTTTAAAACCGATGTGTTCAGATTTAGCTCATTTCGGTCTAAAACAGCTTGTTTCGTTGTATTAGGCAAGAATACATGCTTTTCGCGCAGTTATAAGAGAAAAAGTTTTGACGCGTGTCACAGGGACACTTGTAAAACCGGTGTGTTCAGATTTAGCTCGTTTCGGTCTAAAACAGCTTGTTGCGTGGTATTAAGCACGAATACATGCTTTTCGCGCCGTTATAAGAGAAAAAGTTTTGACGCGTATCAGAGGAACACTTGTAAAACCGATGTGTTGTGATTTAGGTCGTTTTGGTCTAAAACAGCTTGTTTCGTTGTATTAAGCACGAATACGTGCGTTTTCGCGCAGTTAATAGAGAAAAAGTCTTGACGCGTATCAGGGGAACACTTGTAAAACCGATGTGTTCAGATCTAGCTCGTTTTGGTCTAAAACAGCTTGTTTGTGACTTAGCTCGTTTCGGTCTAAACAGCTTGTTTCGTTGTATTAAGCAAGAATACATGCTTTTCGCGCAGTCACAAGAGAAAAAGTTTTGACGCGTGTCACAGGGACACTTGTAAAACCGATGTGTTCAGATTTACCTCGTTTCGGTCTAAAACAGCTTTTTTCGTTGGATTAAGCAATACATGCTTTTCGCGCAGTTATAAGAGAAAAAATTTTGACGCGTATCACATGGACACTTGTAAAAACGATGTGTTCAGATCTAGCTCTTTTTGGTCTAAAACAGCTTGTTTCGTTGTATTAAGTACGAATACAATCTTTTCGCGCAGTTATAAGACAAAAAGTTTTGACGCGTATCACATGGACACTTTTAAAACCGATGTGTTCAGATTTAGCTCGTTTCGGTATAAAACAGCTTGTTTCGTTGTATTAAGCAAGAATACATGCTTTTCGCGCAGTTATAAAAGAAAAAGTTTTGACGCCTGTCACAGGGACACTTGTAAAACCGATGTGTTCAGATTTAGCTCCTTTCGGTCTAAAACAGCTTGTTTCGTTGTATTAAGCACGAATACGTGCGTTTTCGCGCAGTTATTAGAGAAAAAGTCTTGACGCCTATCAGAGGAACACTTGTAAAACCGATGTGTTGTGATTTAGCTCGTTTCGGTCTAAAACAGCTTGTTTCGTTGTATTAAGCAAGAATACATGCTTTTCGCGCAGTTATAAGAGAAAAAGTTTTGACGCGTGTCACAGAGACACTTGTAGAACCGATGTATTCAGATTTACCTCGTTTCGGTCTAAAACAGCTTGTTTCGTTGTAATAAGCAAGAATACATGCTTTTCGCGCAGTTATAAGAGAAAAAGTTTTGACGCGTGTCACAGGGACACTTGTAAAACCGATGTGTTCAGATATAGCTCGTTTTGGTATAAAACAACTTGTTTCGTTGTATTAAGCACGAATACGTGCTTTTCGTGCAGTTATAAGAGAAAAAGTTTTGACGCATATCAGAGGAACGCTTGTAAAACCGATGTGTTGTGATTTAGCTCGTTTCGGTCTAAAACAGCTAGTTTCGTTGTATTAAGCACGAATACATGCTTTTCGCGCAGTTATAGAAGAAAAAGTTTTGAGGCGTATTAGAGAGACACTTGTAAAACCGATGTGTTCAGATTTAGCTCATCTCGGTCTAAAACAGCCTGTTTCGTTGTATTAAGCATGAATACATGCTTTTCGCGCAGTTATAAGAGAAAAAGTTTTGACGCGTATCACATGAACACTTGTAAAACCGATGTGTTCAGATCTAGCTCGTTTTGGTCTAAAACAGCTTGCTTCTTTTGTATTAAGCACGAATACATGCTTTTCGCGCAGTTATAAGAGAAAAAGTTTTGACGCGTATAACATGCACACTTGTAAAAACGATGTGTTCAGATCTAGCTCGTTTTGGTCTAAAACAGCTTGTTTCGTTGTATTAAGCACGAATACATGCTGTTCGCGCAGTTATAAGAGAAAAAGTATTGACGCGTGTCACAGGGACACTTGTAAAACCGGTGTTCAGATTTAGCTCATCTCGGTCTAAAACAGCTACTTTCGTTGTATTAAGCACAAATACATGCTTTTCGCGCAGTTATAAGAGAAAAAGTTTTGACGCGTATCAGGGGAACACTTGTAAAACCGATGTGTTGTGATTTAGCTCGTTTTGGTCTAAAACAGCTTGTTTCGTTGTATTAAGCAGGAATACATGCTTTTTGCGCAGTTATAAGAGAAAAAGTTTTGACGCGTATCAGAGGAACACTTTTGAAACCAATGTGCTAAGATTTAGCTCGTTTTGGTCTAAAACAGCTTGCTTCTTTTGTATAAAGCACGAATACATGCTTTTCGCGCAGTTATAAGAGAAAAAGTTTTGACGCGTATAACATGCACACTTGTAAAAACGATGTGTTCAGATCTAGCTCGTTTTGGTCTAAAACAGCTTGTTTCGTTGTATTAAGCACGATTACATGCTGTTCGCGCAGTTATAAGAGAAAAAGTTTTGACGCGTGTCACAGGGACACTTGTAAAACCGGTGTTCAGATTTACCTCATCTCGGTCTAAAACAGCTACTTTCGTTGTATTAAGCACAAATACATGCTTTTCGCGCAGTTATAAGAGAAAAAGTTTTGACGCGTATCAGGGGAACACTTGTAAAACCGATGTGTTGTGATTTAGCTCGTTTTGGTCTAAAACAGCTTGTTTCGTTGTATTAAGCACGAATACATGCTTTTCGCGCGGTTATAAGAGAAAAAGTTTTGACGCGTATCAGAGGAACGCTTGTAAAACCGATGTGTTGTGATTTAGCTCGTTTCTGTCTAAAACAGCTAGTTTCGTTGTATTAAGCACGAATACGTGCGTTTTCGCGCAGTTATAAGAGAAAAAGTCTTGACGCGTATCAGGGGAACACTTGTAAAACCGATGTGTTGTGATTTAGCTCGTTTCGGTCTAAAACAGCTTGTTTCGTGGTATTAAGCACGAATACAAGCTTTTCGAGCAGTTATAAGAGAAAAAATTTTGACGCCTGTCACAGAGACACTTGTAGAACCGATGTGTTCAGATTTACCTCGTTTCGGTCTAAAACAGCTTGTTTCGTTGGATTAAGCACGAATACATGCTTTTCGCGCAGTTATAAGAGAAAAAAGTTTTGACGCGTATCACATGGACACTTGTAAAACCGATGTGTTCAGATCTAGCTCGTTTCGGTCTAAAACCGCTTGTTTTGTTGGATTAAGCACGAATACATGCTTTTCGCGCAGTTAGAAGAGAAAAAGTTTTGACGCGTATTACATGGACACTTGTAAAACCGATGTGTTCAGATCTAGCTCGTTTTGGTCTAAAACAGCTTGTTTCGTTGTATTAAGCATGAATACAATCTTTTCGCGCAGTTATAAGAGAAAAAGTTTTGACGCGTATCACATGGACACTTTTAAAACCGATGTGTTCAGATTTAGCTCATTTCGGTCTAAAACAGCTTGTTTCGTTGTATTAGGCAAGAATACATGCTTTTCGCGCAGTTATAAGAGAAAAAGTTTTGACGCGTGTCACAGGGACACTTGTAAAACCGGTGTGTTCAGATTTAGCTCGTTTCGGTCTAAAACAGCTTGTTGCGTGGTATTAAGCACGAATACATGCTTTTCGCGCCGTTATAAGAGAAAAAGTTTTGACGCGTATCAGAGGAACACTTGTAAAACTGATGTGTTGTGATTTAGGTCGTTTTGGTCTAAAACAGCTTGTTTCGTTGTATTAAGCACGAATACGTGCTTTTCGCGCAGTTATAAGAGAAAAAGTTTTGACGCGTATCAGAGGAACGCTTGTAAAACCGATGTGTTGTGATTTAGCTCGTTTCGGTCTAAAACAGCTTGTTTCGTGGTATTAAGCACGAATACAAGCTTTTCGCGCAGTTATAAGAGAAAAAGTTTTGACGCCTGTCACAGAGACACTTGTAGAACCGATGTGTTCAGATTTACATCGTTTCGGTCTAAAACAGCTTGTTTCGTTGGATTAAGCACGAATACATGCTTTTCGCGCAGTTATAAGAGAAAAAAGTTTTGACGCGTATCACATGGACACTTGTAAAACCGATGTGTTCAGATCTAGCTCGTTTTGGTCTAAAACAGCTTGTTTGTGACTTAGCTCGTTTCGGTCTAAACAGCTTGTTTCGTTGTATTGAGCAAGAATACATGCTTTTCGCGCAGTCACAAGAGAAAAAGTTTTGACGCGTGTCACAGGGACACTTGTAAAACCGATGTGTTCAGATTTACCTCGTTTCGGTCTAAAACAGCTTTTTTCGTTGGATTAAGCAATACATGCTTTTCGCGCAGTTATAAGAGAAAAAATTTTGACGCGTATCACATGGACACTTGTAAAACCGATGTGTTCAGATCTAGCTCTTTTTGGTCTAAAACAGCTTGTTTCGTTGTATTAAGTACGAATACAATCTTTTCGCGCAGTTATAAGACAAAAAGTTTTGACGCGTATCACATGGACACTTTTAAAACCGATGTGTTCAGATTTAGCTCGTTTCGGTATAAAACAGCTTGTTTCGTTGTATTGAGCAAGAATACATGCTTTTCGCGCAGTTATAAAAGAAAAAGTTTTGACGCCTGTCACAGGGACACTTGTAAAGCCGATGTGTTCAGATTTAGCTCCTTTCGGTCTAAAACAGCTTGTTTCGTTGTATTAAGCACGAATACGTGCGTTTTCGCGCAGTTATTAGAGAAAAAGTCTTGACGCCTATCAGAGGAACACTTGTAAAACCGATGTGTTGTGATTTAGCTCGTTTCGGTCTAAAACAGCTTGTTTCGTTGTATTAAGCAAGAATACATGCTTTTCGCGCAGTTATAAGAGAAAAAGTTTTGACGCGTGTCACAGAGACACTTGTAGAACCGATGTATTCAGATTTACCTCGTTTCGGTCTAAAACAGCTTGTTTCGTTGTATTAAGCAAGAATACATGCTTTTCGCGCAGTTATAAGAGAAAAAGTTTTGACGCGTGTCACAGGGACACTTGTAAAACCGATGTGTTCAGATATAGCTCGTTTTGGTATAAAACAACTTGTTTCGTTGTATTAAGCACGAATACGTGCTTTTCGCGCAGTTATAAGAGAAAAAGTTTTGACGCGTGTCACAGAGACACTTGTAGAACCGATGTATTCAGATTTACCTCGTTTCGGTCTAAAACAGCTTGTTTCGTTGTATTAAGCAAGAATACATGCTTTTCGCGCAGTTATAAGAGAAAAAGTTTTGACGCGTGTCACAGGGACACTTGTAAAACCGATGTGTTCAGATATAGCTAGTTTTGGTCTAAAACAGCTTGCTTCTTTTGTATTAAGCACGAATACATGCTTTTCGCGCAGTTATAAGAGAAAAAGTTTTGACGCGTATAACATGCACACTTGTAAAAACGATGTGTTCAGATCTAGCTCGTTTTGGTCTAAAACAGCTTGTTTCGTTGTATTAAGCACGAATACATGCTGTTCGCGCAGTTATGAGAGAAAAAGTTTTTACGCGTGTCACAGGGACACTTGTAAAACAGGTGTTCAGATTTACCTCATCTCTGTCTAAAACAGCTACTTTCGTAGTATTAAGCACAAATACATGCTTTTCGCGCAGTTATAAGAGAAAAAGTTTTGACGCGTATCAGAGGAACACTTTTGAAACCAATGTGTTATGATTTAGCTCGTTTCGGTCTAAAACAGCTTGTTACGTTGTATTAAGAAAGAATACATGTTTTTGCGCAGTTATAAGAGAAAAAGTTTTGACGCGTGTCACAGGGACACTTGTAAATCCGATGTGTCCAGATTTACCTCGTTTCGGTCTAAAACCGCTTGTTTTGTTGGATTAAGCACGAATACATGCTTTTCGCGCAGTTAGAAGAGAAAAAGTTTTGACGCGTATTACATGGACACTTGTAAAACCGATGTGTTCAGATCTAGCTCGTTTTGGTCTAAAACAGCTTGTTTCGTTGTATTAAGCACGAATACATGCTTTTCGCGCAGTTATAAGAGAAAAACTTTTGACGCGTATCAGAGGAACACTTTTGAAACCAATGTGTTAAGATTTAGCTCGTTTTGGTCTAAAACAGCTTGCTTCTTTTGTATAAAGCACGAATACATGCTTTTCGCGCAGTTATAAGAGAAAAAGTTTTGACGCGTATAACATGCACACTTGTAAAAACGATGTGTTCAGATCTAGCTCGTTTTGGTCTAAAACAGCTTGTTTCGTTGTATTAAGCACGAATACAGGCTGTTCGCGCAGTTATAAGAGAAAAAGTTTTGACGCGTGTCACAGGGACACTTGTAAAACCGATGTGTTCAAATTTACCTCGTTTTGGTCTAAAACAGCTTGTTTCGTTAGATTAAGCACGAATACATGCTTTTCGCACAGTTATAAGTGAAAAAGTTTTGACGCGTATCAGAGGAACACTTGTAAAACCGATGTGTTGTGATTTAGCTCGTTTCGGTCTAAAACAGCTTGTTTCGTTGTAATAAGCACGAATACATGCTTTTCGCGCAGTTATAAGAGAAAAAGATTTGACGCGTATCACATGGACACTTGTAAAACCGATCTGTTCAGATCTAGCTCGTTTTGGTCTAAAACAGCTCGTTTCGTTGTATTAAGCAAGAATACATGCTTTTCGCGCAGTTATAAAAGAAAAAGTTTTGACGCCTGTCACAGGGACACTTGTAAAGCCGATGTGTTCAGATTTAGCTCCTTTCGGTCTAAAACAGCTTGTTTCGTTGTATTAAGCACGAATACGTGCGTTTTCGCGCAGTTATTAGAGAAAAAGTCTTGACGCCTATCAGAGGAACACTTGTAAAACCGATGTGTTGTGATTTAGCTCGTTTCGGTCTAAAACAGCTTGTTTCGTTGTATTAAGCAAGAATACATGCTTTTCGCGCAGTTATAAGAGAAAAAGTTTTGACGCGTGTCACAGAGACACTTGTAGAACCGATGTATTCAGATTTACCTCGTTTCGGTCTAAAACAGCTTGTTTCGTTGTATTAAGCAAGAATACATGCTTTTCGCGCAGTTATAAGAGAAAAAGTTTTGACGCGTGTCACAGGGACACTTGTAAAACCGATGTGTTCAGATATAGCTCGTTTTGGTATAAAACAACTTGTTTCGTTGTATTAAGCACGAATACGTGCTTTTCGCGCAGTTATAAGAGAAAAAGTTTTGACGCGTGTCACAGAGACACTTGTAGAACCGATGTATTCAGATTTACCTCGTTTCGGTCTAAAACAGCTTGTTTCGTTGTATTAAGCAAGAATACATGCTTTTCGCGCAGTTATAAGAGAAAAAGTTTTGACGCGTGTCACAGGGACACTTGTAAAACCGATGTGTTCAGATATAGCTAGTTTTGGTCTAAAACAGCTTGCTTCTTTTGTATTAAGCACGAATACATGCTTTTCGCGCAGTTATAAGAGAAAAAGTTTTGACGCGTATAACATGCACACTTGTAAAAACGATGTGTTCAGATCTAGCTCGTTTTGGTCTAAAACAGCTTGTTTCGTTGTATTAAGCACGAATACATGCTGTTCGCGCAGTTATGAGAGAAAAAGTTTTTACGCGTGTCACAGGGACACTTGTAAAACAGGTGTTCAGATTTACCTCATCTCTGTCTAAAACAGCTACTTTCGTAGTATTAAGCACAAATACATGCTTTTCGCGCAGTTATAAGAGAAAAAGTTTTGACGCGTATCAGAGGAACACTTTTGAAACCAATGTGTTATGATTTAGCTCGTTTCGGTCTAAAACAGCTTGTTACGTTGTATTAAGAAAGAATACATGTTTTTGCGCAGTTATAAGAGAAAAAGTTTTGACGCGTGTCACAGGGACACTTGTAAATCCGATGTGTCCAGATTTACCTCGTTTCGGTCTAAAACCGCTTGTTTTGTTGGATTAAGCACGAATACATGCTTTTCGCGCAGTTAGAAGAGAAAAAGTTTTGACGCGTATTACATGGACACTTGTAAAACCGATGTGTTCAGATCTAGCTCGTTTTGGTCTAAAACAGCTTGTTTCGTTGTATTAAGCACGAATACATGCTTTTCGCGCAGTTATAAGAGAAAAACTTTTGACGCGTATCAGAGGAACACTTTTGAAACCAATGTGTTAAGATTTAGCTCGTTTTGGTCTAAAACAGCTTGCTTCTTTTGTATAAAGCACGAATACATGCTTTTCGCGCAGTTATAAGAGAAAAAGTTTTGACGCGTATAACATGCACACTTGTAAAAACGATGTGTTCAGATCTAGCTCGTTTTGGTCTAAAACAGCTTGTTTCGTTGTATTAAGCACGAATACAGGCTGTTCGCGCAGTTATAAGAGAAAAAGTTTTGACGCGTGTCACAGGGACACTTGTAAAACCGATGTGTTCAAATTTACCTCGTTTTGGTCTAAAACAGCTTGTTTCGTTAGATTAAGCACGAATACATGCTTTTCGCACAGTTATAAGTGAAAAAGTTTTGACGCGTATCAGAGGAACACTTGTAAAACCGATGTGTTGTGATTTAGCTCGTTTCGGTCTAAAACAGCTTGTTTCGTTGTAATAAGCACGAATACATGCTTTTCGCGCAGTTATAAGAGAAAAAGATTTGACGCGTATCACATGGACACTTGTAAAACCGATCTGTTCAGATCTAGCTCGTTTTGGTCTAAAACAGCTCGTTTCGTTGTATTAAGCACGAATACATGCTTTTCGCGCAGTTATAAGAGAAAAAGTTTTGGCGCGTGTCACAGGAACACTTGTAAAACCGATGTGTTCAGACTTACCTTGTTTCGTTGTATTAAGCACGAATACAAGCTTTTCGCGCAGTTATAAGAGAAAAAGTTTTGACGCCTGTCACAGAGACACTTGTAGAACCGATGTGTTCAGAATTACCTCGCTTCGGTCTAAAACAGCTTGTTTCGTTGGATTAAGCACGAATACATGCTTTTCGCGCAGTTATAAGAGAAAAAAGTTTTGACGCGTATCACATGGACACTTGTAAAACCGATGTGTTCAGATCTAGCTCGTTTTGGTCTAAAACAGCTTGTTTGTGATTTAGCTCGTTTCGGTCTAAACAGCTTGTTTCGTTGTATTAAGCAAGAATACATGCTTTTCGCGCAGTCACAAGAGAAAAAGTTTTGACGCGTGTCACAGGGACACTTGTAAAACCGATGTGTTCAGATTTACCTCGTTTCGGTTCAAAACCGCTTTTTTCGTTGGATTAAGCAAGAATACATGCTTTTCGAGCAGTTATAAGAGAAAAAATTTTGACGCGTATCACATGGACACTTGTAAAACCGATGTGTTCAGATCTAGCTCTTTTTGGTCTAAAACAGCTTGTTTCGTTGTATTAAGTACGAATACAATCTTTTCGCGCAGTTATAAGAGAAAAAGTTTTGACGCGTATCACATGGACACTTTTAAAACCGATGTGTTCAGATTTAGCTCGTTTCGGTCTAAAACAGCTTGTTTCGTTTTATTAAGCACGAATACGTGCGTTTTCGCGCAGTTATAAGAGAAAAAGTCTTGACGCGTATCAGAGGAACACTTGTAAAACCGATGTGTTGTGATTTAGCTCGTTTCGGTCTAAAACAGCTTGTTTCGTTGTATTAAGCAATAATACATGCTTTTCGCGCAGTTATAAGAGAAAAAGTTTTGACGCGTGTCACAGAGACACTTGTAGAACCGATGTGTTCAGATTTACCTCGTTTCGGTCTAAAACAGCTTGTTTCGTTGTATTAAGCAAGAATACATGCTTTTCGCGCAGTTATGAGAGAAAAAGTTTTGACGCGTGTCACAGGGACACTTGTAAAACCGATGTGTTCAGATATAGCTCGTTTTGGTATAAAACAACTTGTTTCGTTGTTTTAAGCACGAATACATGCTTTTCGCGCATTTATAGAAGAAAACGTTTTGACGCGTATTAGAGGGACACTTGTAAAACCGATGTGTTCAGATTTAGCTCATCTCGGTCTAAAACAGCTTGTTTCGTTGTATTAAGCACGAATACATGCTTTTCGCGCAGTTATAAGAGAAAAAGTTTTGACGCGTATCAGAGGAACACTTGTAAAACCGATGTGTTGTGATTTAGCTCGTTTTGGTCTAAAACAGCTTGTTTCGTTGTATTAGGCACGAATACGTGCTTTTCGCGCAGTCATAAGAGAAAAAGTTTTGACGCGTATCAAAGGAACGCTTGTAAAACCGATGTGTTGTGATCTAGCTCGTTTCGGTCTAAAACAGCTTGTTTCGTTGTATTAAGCACGAATACATGCTTTTCGCGCAGTTATAAGAGAAAAAGTTTTGACGCGTGTCACAGAGACACTTGTAGAACCGATGTGCTTAGATTTACCTCGTTTCGGTCTGAAACAGCTTGTTTCGTTGTATTAAGCAAGAATACATGCTTTTCGCGCAGTTAAAAGAGAAAAAGTTTTGACGCGTGTCACAGGGACACTTGTAAAACCGATGTGTTCAGATATAGGTCGTTTTGGTATAAAACAAATTGTTTCGTTGTTTTAAGCACGAATACATGCTTTTCGCGCATTTATTTAGAAGAAAACGTTTTGACGCGTATTAGAGGGACACTTGCAAAACCGATGTGTTCAGATTTAGCTCATCTCGGTCTAAAACAGCTTGTTTCGTTGTATTAAGCACGAATACATGCTTTTCGCGCAGATATAAGAGAAAAAGTTTTGACGCGTATCAGAGGAACACTTGTAAAACCGATGTGTTGTGATTTAGCTCGCTTCGGTCTAAAACAGCTTGTTTCGTTGTATTAAGCACGAATACATGCTTTTCGCGCAGATATAAGAAAAAAAGTTTTGACGCGTATCACATGGACACTTGTAAAACCGATGTGTTCAGATCTGGCTCGTTTTGGTGTAAAACAGCTTGTTTCGTTGTATTAAGCACGAATACGTGCTTTTCGCGCAGTTAGTTATAAGAGAAAAAGTTTTGACGCGTATCAGAGGAACGCTTGTAAAACCGATGTGTTGTGATTTAGCTCGTTTCGGTCTAAAACAGCTAGTTTCGTTGTATTAAGCACGAATACATGCTTTTCGCGCAGTTATAGAAGAAAAAGTTTTGAGGCGAATTAGAGAGACACTTGTAAAACCGATGTGTTCAGATTTAGCTCATCTCGGTCTAAAACAGCCTGTTTCGTTGTATTAAGCATGAATACATGCTTTTCGCGCAGTTATAAGAGAAAAAGTTTTGACGCGTATCACATGAACACTTGTAAAACCGATGTGTTCAGATCTAGCTCGTTTTGGTCTAAAACAGCTTGCTTCTTTTGTATTAAGCACGAATACATGCTTTTCGCGCAGTTATAAGAGAAAAAGTTTTGACGCGTATAACATGCACACTTGTAAAAACGATGTGTTCAGATCTAGCTCGTTTTGGTCTAAAACAGCTTGTTTCGTTGTATTAAGCACGAATACATGCTGTTCGCGCAGTTATAGGAGAAAAAGTTTTGACGCGTGTCACAGGGACACTTGTAAAACCGGTGTTCAGATTTAGCTCATCTCGGTCTAAAACAGCTACTTTCGTTGTATTAAGCACAAATACATGCTTTTCGCGCAGTTAGAAGAGAAAAAGTTTTGACGCGTATCAGGGGAACACTTGTAAAACCGATGTGTTGTGATTTAGCTCGTTTTGGTCTAAAACAGCTTGTTTCTTTGTATTAAGCACGAATACATGCTTTTCGCGCAGTCATAAGCGAAAAAGTTTTGACGCGTATCAGAGGAACACTTTTGAAACCAATGTGTTAAGATTTAGCTCGTTTTGGTCTAAAACAGCTTGCTTCTTTTGTATAAAGCACGAATACATGCTTTTCGCGCAGTTATAAGAGAAAAAGTTTTGACGCGTATAACATGCACACTTGTAAAAACGATGTGTTCAGATCTAGCTCGTTTTGGTCTAAAACAGCTTGTTTCGTTGTATTAAGCACGAATACATGCTGTTCGCGCAGTTATAAGAGAAAAAGTTTTTACGCGTGTCACAGGGACACTTGTAAAACAGGTGTTCAGATTTACCTCATCTCGGTCTAAAACAGCTACTTTCGTTGTATTAAGCACAAATACATGCTTTTCGCGCAGTTATAAGAGAAAAAGTTTTGACGCGTGTCACAGGGACACTTGTAAATCCGATGTGTCCAGATTTACCTCGTTTCGGTCTAAAACCGCTTGTTTTGTTGGATTAAGCACGAATACATGCTTTTCGCGCAGTTAGAAGAGAAAAAGTTTTGACGCGTATTACATGGACACTTGTAAAACCGATGTGTTCAGATCTAGCTCGTTTTGGTCTAAAACAGCTTGTTTCGTTGTATTAGGCACGAATACATGCTTTTCGCGCAGTATAAGAGAAAAAGTTTTGACGCGTATCAGAGGAACACGTTTGAAACCAATGTGTTAAGATTTAGCTCGTTTTGGTCTAAAACAGCTTGCTTCTTTTGTATAAAGCACGAATACATGCTTTTCGCGCAGTTGTAAGAGAAAAAGTTTTGACGCGTATACCATGCACACTTGTAAAAACGATGTGTTCAGATCTAGCTCGTTTTGGTCTAAAACAGCTTGTTTCGTTGTATTAAGCACGAATACATGCTGTTCGCGCAGTTATAAGAGAAAAAGTTTTGACGCGTGTCACAGGGACACTTGTAAAACCGGTGTTCAGATTTAGCTCATCTCGGTCTAAAACAGCTACTTTCGTTGTATTAAGCACAAATACATGCTTTTCGCGCAGTTATAAGAGAAAAAGTTTTGACGTGTATCAGGGGAACACTTGTAAAACCGATGTGTTGTGATTTAGCTCGTTTTGGTCTAAAACAGCTTGTTTCGTTGTATTAAGCACGAATACAAGCTTTTCGCGCGGTTATAAGAGAAAAAGTTTTGACGCGTATCAGAGGAACACTTTTGAAACCAATGTGTTATGATTTAGCTCGTTTCGGTCTAAAACAGCTTGTTTCGTTGTATTAAGAAAGAATACATGCTTTTCGCGCAGTTATAAGAGAAAAAGTTTTGACGCGTGTCACAGGGACACTTGTAAATCCGATGTGTCCAGATTTACCTCGTTTCGGTCTAAAACCGCTTGTTTTGTTGGATTAAGCACGAATACGTGCTTTTCGCGCAGTTAGAAGAGAAAAAGTTTTGACGCGTATTACATGGACACTTGTAAAACCGATGTGTTCAGATTTAGCTCGTTTCGGTCTAAAACAGCTTGTTGCGTGGTATTAAGCACGAATACATGCTTTTCGCGCCGTTATAAGAGAAAAAGTTTTGACGCGTATCAGAGGAACACTTGTAAAACCGATGTGTTGTGATTTAGGTCGTTTTGGTCTAAAACAGCTTGTTTCGTTGTATTAAGCACGAATACGTGCTTTTCGCGCAGTTGTAAGAGAAAAAGTTTTGACGCGTATCAGAGGAACGCTTGTAAAACCGATGTGTTGTGATTTAGCTCGTTTCGGTCTAAAACAGCTAGTTTCGTTGTATTAAGCACGAATACGTGCGTTTTCGCGCAGTTATAAGAGAAAAAGTCTTGACGCGTATCAGGGGAACACTTGTAAAACCGATGTGTTGTGATTTAGCTCGTTTCGGTCTAAAACAGCTTGTTTCGTGGTATTAAGCACGAATACAAGCTTTTCGCGCAGTTATAAGAGAAAAAGTTTTGACGCCTGTCACAGAGACACTTGTAGAACCGATGTGTTCAGATTTACCTCGTTTCGGTCTAAAACAGCTTGTTTCGTTGGATTAAGCACGAATACATGCTTTTCGCGCAGTTATAAGAGAAAAAAGTTTTGACGCGTATCACATGGACACTTGTAAAACCGATGTGTTCAGATCTAGCTCGTTTTGGTCTAAAACAGCTTGTTTGTGACTTAGCTCGTTTCGGTCTAAACAGCTTGTTTCGTTGTATTAAGCAAGAATACATGCTTTTCGCGCAGTCACAAGAGAAAAAATTTTGACGCGTATCACATGGACACTTGTAAAACCGATGTGTTCAGATCTAGCTCTTTTTGGTCTAAAACAGCTTGTTTCGTTGTATTAAGTACGAATACAATCTTTTCGCGCAGTTATAAGACAAAAAGTTTTGACGCGTATCACATGGACACTTTTAAAACCGATGTGTTCAGATTTAGCTCGTTTCGGTATAAAACAGCTTGTTTCGTTGTATTAAGCAAGAATACATGCTTTTCGCGCTGTTATAAAAGAAAAAGTTTTGACGCCTGTCACAGGGACACTTGTAAAACCGATGTGTTCAGATTTAGCTCCTTTCGGTCTAAAACAGCTTGTTTCGTTGTATTAAGCACGAATACGTGCGTTTTCGCGCAGTTATTAGAGAAAAAGTCTTGACGCCTATCAGAGGAACACTTGTAAAACCGATGTGTTGTGATTTAGCTCGTTTCGGTCTAAAACAGCTTGTTTCGTTGTATTAAGCAAGAATACATGCTTTTCGCGCAGTTATAAGAGAAAAAGTTTTGACGCGTGTCACAGAGACACTTGTAGAACCGATGTATTCAGATTTACCTCGTTTCGGTCTAAAACAGCTTGTTTCGTTGTATTAAGCAAGAATACATGCTTTTCGCGCAGTTATAAGAGAAAAAGTTTTGACGCGTGTCACAGGGACACTTGTAAAACCGATGTGTTCAGATATAGCTCGCTTTGGTATAAAACAACTTGTTTCGTTGTATTAAGCACGAATACGTGCTTTTCGCGCAGTTATAAGAGAAAAAGTTTTGACGCGTATCAGAGGAACGCTTGTAAAACCGATGTGTTGTGATTTAGCTCGTTTCGGTCTAAAACAGCTAGTTTCGTTGTATTAAGCACGAATACATGCTTTTCGCGCAGTTATAGAAGAAAAAGTTTTGAGGCGTATTAGAGAGACACTTGTAAAACCGATGTGTTCAGATTTAGCTCATCTCGGTCTAAAACAGCCTGTTTCGTTGTATTAAGCATGAATACATGCTTTTCGCGCAGTTATAAGAGAAAAAGTTTTGGCGCGTATCACATGAACACTTGTAAAACCGATGTGTTCAGATCTAGCTCGTTTTGGTCTAAAACAGCTTGCTTCTTTTGTATTAAGCACGAATACATGCTTTTCGCGCAGTTATAAGAGAAAAAGTTTTGACGCGTATAACATGCACACTTGTAAAAACGATGTGTTCAGATCTAGCTCGTTTTGGTCTAAAACAGCTTGTTTCGTTGTATTAAGCACGAATACATGCTGTTCGCGCAGTTATAAGAGAAAAAGTTTTGACGCGTGTCACAGGGACACTTGTAAAACCGGTGTTCAGATTTAGCTCATCTCGGTCTAAAACAGCTACTTTCGTTGTATTAAGCACAAATACATGCTTTTCGCGCAGTTATAAGAGAAAAAGTTTTGACGCGTATCAGGGGAACACTTGTAAAACCGATGTGTTGTGATTTAGCTCGTTTTGGTCTAAAACAGCTTGTTTCGTTGTATTAAGCACGAATACATGCTTTTTGCGCAGTTATAAGAGAAAAAGTTTTGACGCGTATCAGAGGAACACTTTTGAAACCATTGTGTTAAGATTTAGCTCGTTTTGGTCTAAAACAGCTTGCTTCTTTTGTATAAAGCACGAATACATGCTTTTCGCGCAGTTATAAGAGAAAAAGTTTTGACGCGTATAACATGCACACTTGTAAAAACGATGTGTTCAGATCTAGCTCGTTTTGGTCTAAAACAGCTTGTTTCGTTGTATTAAGCACGAATACATGCTGTTCGCGCAGTTATAAGAGAAAAAGTTTTGACGCGTGTCACAGGGACACTTGTAAAACCGGTGTTCAGATTTACCTCATCTCGGTCTAAAACAGCTACTTTCGTTGTATTAAGCACAAATACATGCTTTTCGCGCAGTTATAAGAGAAAAAGTTTTGACGCGTATCAGGGGAACACTTGTAAAACCGATGTGTTGTGATTTAGCTCGTTTTGGTCTAAAACAGCTTGTTTCGTTGTATTAAGCACGAATACATGCTGTTCGCGCAGTTATAAGAGAAAAAGTTTTGACGCGTGTCACAGGGACACTTGTAAAACCGGTGTTCAGATTTACCTCATCTCGGTCTAAAACAGCTACTTTCGTTGTATTAAGCACAAATACATGCTTTTCGCGCAGTTATAAGAGAAAAAGTTTTGACGCGTATCAGGGGAACACTTGTAAAACCGATGTGTTGTGATTTAGCTCGTTTTGGTCTAAAACAGCTTGTTTCGTTGTATTAAGCACGAATACATGCTTTTCGCGCGGTTATAAGAGAAAAAGTTTTGACGCGTATCAGAGGAACGCTTGTAAAACCGATGTGTTGTGATTTAGCTCGTTTCGGTCTAAAACAGCTAGTTTCGTTGTATTAAGCACGAATACGTGCGTTTTCGCGCAGTTATAAGAGAAAAAGTCTTGACGCGTATCAGGGGAACACTTGTAAAACCGATGTGTTGTGATTTAGCTCGTTTCGGTCTAAAACAGCTTGTTTCGTGGTATTAAGCACGAATACAAGCTTTTCGCGCAGTTATAAGAGAAAAAGTTTTGACGCCTGTCACAGAGACACTTGTAGAACCGATGTGTTCAGATTTACCTCGTTTCGGTCTAAAACAGCTTGTTTCGTTGGATTAAGCACGAATACATGCTTTTCGCGCAGTTATAAGAGAAAAAAGTTTTGACGCGTATCACATGGACACTTGTAAAACCGATGTGTTCAGATCTAGCTCGTTTCGGTCTAAAACCGCTTGTTTTGTTGGATTAAGCACGAATACATGCTTTTCGCGCAGTTAGAAGAGAAAAAGTTTTGACGCGTATTACATGGACACTTGTAAAACCGATGTGTTCAGATCTAGCTCGTTTTGGTCTAAAACAGCTTGTTTCGTTGTATTAAGCATGAATACAATCTTTTCGCGCAGTTATAAGAGAAAAAGTTTTGACGCGTATCACATGGACACTTTTAAAACCGATGTGTTCAGATTTAGCTCATTTCGGTCTAAAACAGCTTGTTTCGTTGTATTAGGCAAGAATACATGCTTTTCGCGCAGTTATAAGAGAAAAAGTTTTGACGCGTGTCACAGGGACACTTGTAAAACCGGTGTGTTCAGATTTAGCTCGTTTCGGTCTAAAACAGCTTGTTGCGTGGTATTAAGCACGAATACATGCTTTTCGTGCCGTTATAAGAGAAAAAGTTTTGACGCGTATCAGAGGAACACTTGTAAAACCGATGTGTTGTGATTTAGGTCGTTTTGGTCTAAAACAGCTTGTTTCGTTGTGTTAAGCACGAATACGTGCTTTTCGCGCAGTTATAAGAGAAAAAGTTTTGACGCGTATCAGAGGAACGCTTGTAAAACCGATGTGTTGTGATTTAGCTCGTTTCGGTCTAAAACAGCTAGTTTCGTTGTATTAAGCACGAATACGTGCGTTTTCGCGCAGTTATAAGAGAAAAAGTCTTGACGCGTATCAGGGGAACACTTGTAAAACCGATGTGCTGTGATTTAGCTCGTTTCGGTCTAAAACAGCTTGTTTCGTGGTATTAAGCACGAATACAAGCTTTTCGCGCAGTTATAAGAGAAAAAGTTTTCACGCCTGTCACAGAGACACTTGTAGAACCGATGTGTTCAGATTTACCTCGTTTCGGTCTAAAACAGCTTGTTTCGTTGGATTAAGCACGAATACATGCTTTTCGCGCAGTTATAAGAGAAAAAAGTTTTGACGCGTATCACATGGACACTTGTAAAACCGATGTGTTCAGATCTAGCTCGTTTTGGTCTAAAACAGCTTGTTTGTGACTTAGCTCGTTTCGGTCTAAACAGCTTGTTTCGTTGTATTGAGCAAGAATACATGCTTTTCGCGCAGTCACAAGAGAAAAAGTTTTGACGCGTGTCAAAGGGACACTTGTAAAACCGATGTGTTCAGATTTACGTCGTTTCGGTCTAAAACAGCTTTTTTCGTTGGATTAAGCAATACATGCTTTTCGCGCAGTTATAAGAGAAAAAATTTTGACGCGTATCACATGGACACTTGTAAAACCGATGTGTTCAGATCTAGCTCTTTTTGGTCTAAAACAGCTTGTTTCGTTGTATTAAGTACGAATACAATCTTTTCGCGCAGTTATAAGACAAAAAGTTTTGACGCGTATCACATGGACACTTTTAAAACCGATGTGTTCAGATTTAGCTCGTTTCGGTATAAAACAGCTTGTTTCGTTGTATTAAGCAAGAATACATGCTTTTCGCGCAGTTATAAAAGAAAAAGTTTTGACGCCTGTCACAGGGACACTTGTAAAACCGAGGTGTTCAGATTTAGCTCCTTTCGGTCTAAAACAGCCTGTTTCGTTGTATTAAGCACGAATACGTGCGTTTTCGCGCAGTTATTAGAGAAAAAGTCTTGACGCCTATCAGAGGAACACTTGTAAAACCGATGTGTTGTGATTTAGCTCGTTTCGGTCTAAAACAGCTTGTTTCGTTGTATTAAGCAAGAATACATGCTTTTCGCGCAGTTATAAGAGAAAAAGTTTTGACGCGTGTCACAGAGACACTTGTAGAACCGATGTATTCAGATTTACCTCGTTTCGGTCTAAAACAGCTTGTTTCGTTGTATTAAGCAAGAATACATGCTTTTCGCGCAGTTATAAGAGAAAAAGTTTTGACGCGTGTCACAGGGACACTTGTAAAACCGATGTGTTCAGATATAGCTCGTTTTGGTATAAAACAACTTGTTTCGTTGTATTAAGCACGAATACGTGCTTTTCGCGCAGTTATAAGAGAAAAAGTTTTGACGCGTATCAGAGGAACGCTTGTAAAACCGATGTGTTGTGATTTAGCTCGTTTCGGTCTAAAACAGCTAGTTTCGTTGTATTAAGCACGAATACATGCTTTTCGCGCAGTTATAGAAGAAAAAGTTTTGAGGCGTATTAGAGAGACACTTGTAAAACCGATGTGTTCAGATTTAGCTCATCTCGGTCTAAAACAGCCTGTTTCGTTGTATTAAGCATGAATACATGCTTTTCGCGCAGTTATAAGAGAAAAAGTTTTGACGCGTATCACATGAACACTTGTAAAACCGATGTGTTCAGATCTAGCTCGTTTTGGTCTAAAACAGCTTGCTTCTTTTGTATTAAGCACGAATACATGCTTTTCGCGCAGTTATAAGAGAAAAAGTTTTGACGCGTATAACATGCACACTTGTAAAAACGATGTGTTCAGATCTAGCTCATTTTGGTCTAAAACAGCTTGTTTCGTTGTATTAAGCACGAATACATGCTGTTCGCGCAGTTATAAGAGAAAAAGTTTTGACGCGTGTCACAGGGACACTTGTAAAACCGGTGTTCAGATTTAGCTCATCTCGGTCTAAAACAGCTACTTTCGTTGTATTAAGCACAAATACATGCTTTTCGCGCAGTTATAAGAGAAAATGTTTTGACGCGTATCAGGGGAACACTTGTAAAACCGATGTGTTGTGATTTAGCTCGTTTTGGTCTAAAACAGCTTGTTTCGTTGTATTAAGCATGAATACAATCATTTCGCGCAGTTATAAGAGAAAAAGTTTTGACGCATATCACATGGACACTTTTAAAACCGATGTGTTCAGATTTAGCTCATTTCGGTCTAAAACAGCTTGTTTCGTTGTATTAGGCAAGAATACATGCTTTTCGCGCAGTTATAAGAGAAAAAGTTTTGACGCGTGTCACAGGGACACTTGTAAAACCGGTGTGTTCAGATTTAGCTCGTTTCGGTCTAAAACAGCTTGTTGCGTGGTATTAAGCACGAATACATGCTTTTCGTGCCGTTATAAGAGAAAAAGTTTTGACGCGTATCAGAGGAACACTTGTAAAACCGATGTGTTGTGATTTAGGTCGTTTTGGTCTAAAACAGCTTGTTTCGTTGTATTAAGCACGAATACGTGCTTTTCGCGCAGTTATAAGAGAAAAAGTTTTGACGCGTATCAGAGGAACGCTTGTAAAACCGATGTGTTGTGATTTAGCTCGTTTCGGTCTAAAACAGCTAGTTTCGTTGTATTAAGCACGAATACGTGCGTTTTCGCGCAGTTATAAGAGAAAAAGTCTTGACGCGTATCAGGGGAACAATTGTAAAACCGATGTGCTGTGATTTAGCTCGTTTCGGTCTAAAACAGCTTGTTTCGTGGTATTAAGCACGAATACAAGCTTTTCGCGCAGTTATAAGAGAAAAAGTTTTGACGCCTGTCACAGAGACACTTGTAGAACCGATGTGTTCAGATTTACCTCGTTTCGGTCTAAAACAGCTTGTTTCGTTGGATTAAGCACGAATACATGCTTTTCGCGCAGTTATAAGAGAAAAAAGTTTTGACGCGTATCACATGGACACTTGTAAAACCGATGTGTTCAGATCTAGCTCGTTTTGGTCTAAAACAGCTTGTTTGTGACTTAGCTCGTTTCGGTCTAAACAGCTTGTTTCGTTGTATTGAGCAAGAATACATGCTTTTCGCGCAGTCACAAGAGAAAAAGTTTTGACGCGTGTCAAAGGGACACTTGTAAAACCGATGTGTTCAGATTTACGTCGTTTCGGTCTAAAACAGCTTTTTTCGTTGGATTAAGCAATACATGCTTTTCGCGCAGTTATAAGAGAAAAAATTTTGACGCATATCACATGGACACTTTTAAAACCGATGTGTTCAGATTTAGCTCATTTCGGTCTAAAACAGCTTGTTTCGTTGTATTAGGCAAGAATACATGCTTTTCGCGCAGTTATAAGAGAAAAAGTTTTGACGCGTGTCACAGGGACACTTGTAAAACCGGTGTGTTCAGATTTAGCTCGTTTCGGTCTAAAACAGCTTGTTGCGTGGTATTAAGCACGAATACATGCTTTTCGTGCCGTTATAAGAGAAAAAGTTTTGACGCGTATCAGAGGAACACTTGTAAAACCGATGTGTTGTGATTTAGGTCGTTTTGGTCTAAAACAGCTTGTTTCGTTGTATTAAGCACGAATACGTGCTTTTCGCGCAGTTATAAGAGAAAAAGTTTTGACGCGTATCAGAGGAACGCTTGTAAAACCGATGTGTTGTGATTTAGCTCGTTTCGGTCTAAAACAGCTAGTTTCGTTGTATTAAGCACGAATACGTGCGTTTTCGCGCAGTTATAAGAGAAAAAGTCTTGACGCGTATCAGGGGAACACTTGTAAAACCGATGTGCTGTGATTTAGCTCGTTTCGGTCTAAAACAGCTTGTTTCGTGGTATTAAGCACGAATACAAGCTTTTCGCGCAGTTATAAGAGAAAAAGTTTTGACGCCTGTCACAGAGACACTTGTAGAACCGATGTGTTCAGATTTACCTCGTTTCGGTCTAAAACAGCTTGTTTCGTTGGATTAAGCACGAATACATGCTTTTCGCGCAGTTATAAGAGAAAAAAGTTTTGACGCGTATCACATGGACACTTGTAAAACCGATGTGTTCAGATCTAGCTCGTTTTGGTCTAAAACAGCTTGTTTGTGACTTAGCTCGTTTCGGTCTAAACAGCCTGTTTCGTTGTATTGAGCAAGAATACATGCTTTTCGCGCAGTCACAAGAGAAAAAGTTTTGACGCGTGTCAAAGGGACACTTGTAAAACCGATGTGTTCAGATTTACGTCGTTTCGGTCTAAAACAGCTTTTTTCGTTGGATTAAGCAATACATGCTTTTCGCGCAGTTATAAGAGAAAAAATTTTGACGCGTATCACATGGACACTTGTAAAACCGATGTGTTCAGATCTAGCTCTTTTTGGTCTAAAACAGCTTGTTTCGTTGTATTAAGTACGAATACAATCTTTTCGCGCAGTTATAAGACAAAAAGTTTTGACGCGTATCACATGGACACTTTTAAAACCGATGTGTTCAGATTTAGCTCGTTTCGGTATAAAACAGCTTGTTTCGTTGTATTAAGCAAGAATACATGCTTTTCGCGCAGTTATAAAAGAAAAAGTTTTGACGCCTGTCACAGGGACACTTGTAAAACCGATGTGTTCAGATTTAGCTCCTTTCGGTCTAAAACAGCCTGTTTCGTTGTATTAAGCACGAATACGTGCGTTTTCGCGCAGTTATTAGAGAAAAAGTCTTGACGCCTATCAGAGGAACACTTGTAAAACCGATGTGTTGTGATTTAGCTCGTTTCGGTCTAAAACAGCTTGTTTCGTTGTATTAAGCAAGAATACATGCTTTTCGCGCAGTTATAAGAGAAAAAGTTTTGACGCGTGTCACAGAGACACTTGTAGAACCGATGTATTCAGATTTACCTCGTTTCGGTCTAAAACAGCTTGTTTCGTTGTATTAAGCAAGAATACATGCTTTTCGCGCAGTTATAAGAGAAAAAGTTTTGACGCGTGTCACAGGGATACTTGTAAAACCGATGTGTTCAGATATAGCTCGTTTTGGTATAAAACAACTTGTTTCGTTGTATTAGGCACGAATACGTGCTTTTCGCGCAGTTATAAGAGAAAAAGTTTTGACGCGTATCAGAGGAACGCTTGTAAAACCGATGTGTTGTGATTTAGCTCGTTTCGGTCTAAAACAGCTAGTTTCGTTGTATTAAGCACGAATACATGCTTTTCGCGCAGTTATAGAAGAAAAAGTTTTGAGGCGTATTAGAGAGACACTTGTAAAACCGATGTGTTCAGATTTAGCTCATCTCGGTCTAAAACAGCCTGTTTCGTTGTATTAAGCATGAATACATGCTTTTCGCGCAGTTATAAGAGAAAAAGTTTTGACGCGTATCACATGAACACTTGTAAAATCGATGTGTTCAGATCTAGCTCGTTTTGGTCTAAAACAGCTTGCTTCTTTTGTATTAAGCACGAATACAAGCTTTACGCGCAGTTATAAGAGAAAAAGTTTTGACGCGTATAACATGCACACTTGTAAAAACGATGTGTTCAGATCTAGCTCGTTTTGGTCTAAAACAGCTTGTTTCGTTGTATTAAGCACGAATACATGCTGTTCGCGCAGTTATAAGAGAAAAAGTTTTGACGCGTGTCACAGGGACACTTGTAAAACCGGTGTTCAGATTTAGCTCATCTCGGTCTAAAACAGCTACTTTCGTTGTATTAAGCACAAATACATGCTTTTCGCGCAGTTATAAGAGAAAAAGTTTTGACGCGTATCAGGGGAACACTTGTAAAACCGATGTGTTGTGATTTAGCTCGTTTTGGTCTAAAACAGCTTGTTTCGTTGTATTAAGCACGAATACATGCTTTTTGCGCAGTTATAAGAGAAAAAGTTTTGACGCGTATCAGAGGAACACTTTTGAAACCAATGTGTTAAGATTTAGCTCGTTTTGGTCTAAAACAGCTTGCTTCTTTTGTATAAAGCACGAATACATGCTTTTCGCGCAGTTATAGGAGAAAAAGTTTTGACGCGTATAACATGCACACTTGTAAAAACGATGTGTTCAGATCTAGCTCGTTTTGGTCTAAAGCAGCTTGTTTCGTTGTATTAAGCACGAATACATGTTGTTCGCGCAGACATAAGAGAAAAAGTTTTGACGCGTGTCACAGGGACACTTGTAAAACCGGTGTTCAGATTTAGCTCATCTCGGTCTAAAACAGCTACTTTCGTTGTATTAAGCACAAATACATGCTTTTCGCGCAGTTATAAGAGAAAAAGTTTTCACGTGTATCAGGGGAACACTTGTAAAACCGATGTGTTGTGATTTAGCTCGTTTCGGTCTAAAACAGCTTGTTTCGTTGTATTAAGAAAGAATACATGCTTTTCGCGCAGTTATAAGAGAAAAAGTTTTGACACGTGTCACAGGGACACTTGTAAATCCGATGTGTCCAGATTTACCTCGTTTCGGTCTAAAACCGCTTGTTTTGTTGGATTAAGCACGAATACATGCTTTTCGCGCAGTTAGAAGAGAAAAAGTTTTGACGCGTATTACATGGACACTTGTAAAACCGATGTGTTCAGATCTAGCTCGTTTTGGTCTAAAACAGCTTGTTTCGTTGTATTAAGCACGAATACATGCTTTTCGCGCAGTTATAAGAGAAAAAGTTTTGACGCGTATCAGAGGAACACTTTTGAAACCAATGTGTTAAGATTTAGCTCGTTTTGGTCTAAAACAGCTTGCTTCTTTTGTATAAAGCACGAATACATGCTTTTCGCGCAGTTATAAGAGAAAAAGTTTTGACGCGTATCACATGGACACTTTTAATACGATGTGTTCAGATTTAGCTCATTTCGGTCTAAAACAGCTTGTTTCGTTGTATTAGGCAAGAATACATGCTTTTCGCGCAGTTATAAGAGAAAAGGTTTTGACGCGTGTCACAGGGACACTTGTAAAACCGGTGTGTTCAGATTTAGCTCGTTTCGGTCTAAAACAGCTTGTTGCGTGGTATTAAGCACGAATACATGCTTTTCGCGCAGTTATAAGAGAAAAGGTTTTGACGCGTGTCACAGGGACACTTGTAAAACCGGTGTGTTCAGATTTAGCTCGTTTCGGTCTAAAACAGCTTGTTGCGTGGTATTAAGCACGAATACATGCTTTTCGCGCCGTTATAAGAGAAAAAGTTTTGACGCGTATCAGAGGAACGCTTGTAAAACCGATGTGTTGTGATTTAGCTCGTTTCGGTCTAAAACAGCTAGTTTCGTTGTATTAAGCACGAATACGTGCGTTTTCGCGCAGTTATAAGAGAAAAAGTCTTGACGCGTATCAGGGGAACACTTGTAAAACCGATGTGTTGTGATTTAGCTCGTTTCGGTCTAAAACAGCTTGTTTCGTGGTATTAAGCACGAATACAAGCTTTTCGCGCAGTTATAAGAGAAAAAGTTTTGACGCCTGTCACAGAGACATTTGTAGAACCGATGTGTTCAGATTTACCTCGTTTCGGTCTAAAACAGCTTGTTTCGTTGGATTAAGCACGAATACATGCTTTTCGCGCAGTTATAAGAGAAAAAAGTTTTGACGCGTATCACATGGACACTTGTAAAACCGATGTGTTCAGATCTAGCTCGTTTTGGTCTAAAACAGCTTGTTTGTGACTTAGCTCGTTTCGGTCTAAACAGCTTGTTTCGTTGTATTAAGCAAGAATACATGCTTTTCGCGCAGTCACAAGAGAAAAAGTTTTGACGCGTGTCACAGGGACACTTGTAAAACCGATGTGTTCAGATTTACCTCGTTTCGGTCTAAAACAGCTTTTTTCGTTGGATTAAGCAAGAATACATGCTTTTCGCGCAGTTATAAGAGAAAAAATTTTGACGCGTATCACATGGACACTTGTAAAACCGATGTGTTCAGATCTAGCTCTTTTTGGTCTAAAACAGCTTGTTTCGTTGTATTAAGCACGAATACAAGCTTTTCGCGCAGTTATAAGAGAAAAAGTTTTGACGCGTGTCACAGGGACACTTGTAAAACCGATGTGTTCAGATATAGCTCGTTTTGGTATAAAACAACTTGTTTCGTTGTATTAAGCGCGAATACGTGCTTTTCGCGCAGTTATAAGAGAAAAAGTTTTTACGCGTATCAGAGGAACGCTTGTAAAACCGATGTGTTGTGATTTAGCTCGTTTCGGTCTAAAACAGCTAGTTTCGTTGTATTAAGCACGAATACATGCTTTTCGCGCAGTTATAGAAGAAAAAGTTTTGAGGCGTATTAGAGAGACACTTGTAAAACCGATGTGTTCAGATTTAGCTCATCTCGGTCTAAAACAGCCTGTTTCGTTGTATTAAGCATGAATACATGCTTTTCGCGCAGTTATAAGAGAAAAAGTTTTGACGCGTATCACATGAACACTTGTAAAACCGATGTGTTCAGATCTAGCTCGTTTTGGTCTAAAACAGCTTGCTTCTTTTGTATTAAGCACGAATACAAGCTTTACGCGCAGTTATAAGAGAAAAAGTTTTGACGCGTATAACATGCACACTTGTAAAAACGATGTGTTCAGATCTAGCTCGTTTTGGTCTAAAACAGCTTGTTTCGTTGTATTAAGCACGAATACATGCTGTTCGCGCAGTTATAAGAGAAAAAGTTTTGACGCGTGTCACAGGGACACTTGTAAAACCGGTGTTCAGATTTAGCTCATCTCGGTCTAAAACAGCTACTTTCGTTGTATTAAGCACAAATACATGCTTTTCGCGCAGTTATAAGAGAAAAAGTTTTGACGCGTATCAGGGGAACACTTGTAAAACCGATGTGTTGTGATTTAGCTCGTTTTGGTCTAAAACAGCTTGTTTCGTTGTATTAAGCACGAATACATGCTTTTTGCGCAGTTATAAGAGAAAAAGTTTTGACGCGTATCAGAGGAACACTTTTGAAACCAATGTGTTAAGATTTAGCTCGTTTTGGTCTAAAACAGCTTGCTTCTTTTGTATAAAGCACGAATACATGCTTTTCGCGCAGTTATAGGAGAAAAAGTTTTGACGCGTATAACATGCACACTTGTAAAAACGATGTGTTCAGATCTAGCTCGTTTTGGTCTAAAGCAGCTTGTTTCGTTGTATTAAGCACGAATACATGTTGTTCGCGCAGATATAAGAGAAAAAGTTTTGACGCGTGTCACAGGGACACTTGTAAAACCGGTGTTCAGATTTAGCTCATCTCGGTCTAAAACAGCTACTTTCGTTGTATTAAGCACAAATACATGCTTTTCGCGCAGTTATAAGAGAAAAAGTTTTCACGTGTATCAGGGGAACACTTGTAAAACCGATGTGTTGTGATTTAGCTCGTTTTGGTCTAAAACAGCTTGTTTCGTTGTATTAAGCACGAATACATGCTTTTCGCGCGGTTATAAGAGAAAAAGTTTTGACGCGTATCAGAGGAACACTTTTGAAACCAATGTGTTATGATTTAGCTCATTTCGGTCTAAAACAGCTTGTTTCGTTGTATTAAGAAAGAATACATGCTGTTCGCGCAGTTATAAGAGAAGAAGTTTTGACGCGTGTCACAGGGACACTTGTAAATCCGATGTGTCCAGATTTACCTCGTTTCGGTCTAAAACCGCTTGTTTTGTTGGATTAAGCACGATCACATGCTTTTCGCGCAGTTAGAAGACAAAAAGTTTTGACGCGTATTACATGGACACTTGTAAAACCGATGTGTTCAGATCTAGCTCGTTTTGGTCTAAAACAGCTTGTTTCGTTGTATTAAGCACGAATACAATTTTTTCGCGCAGTTATAAGAGAAAAAGTTTTGACGCGTATCACATGGACACTTTTAAAACCGATGTGTTCAGATTTAGCTCGTTTCGGTCTAAAACAGCTTGTTTCGTTGTATTAAGCACGAATACAATCTTTTCGCGCAGTTATAAGAGAAAAAGTTTTGACGCGTATAACATGCACACTTGTAAAAACGATGTGTTCAGATCTAGCTCGTTTTGGTCTAAAACAGCTTCTTTCGTTGTATTAAGCACGAATACATGCTGTTCGCGCAGTTATAGGAGAAAAAGTTTTGACGCGTGTCACAGGGACACTTGTAAAACCGGTGTTCAGATTTAGCTCATCTCGGTCTAAAACAGCTACTTTCGTTGTATTAAGCACAAATACATGCTTTTCGCGCAGTTATAAGAGAAAAAGTTTTGACGCGTATCAGGGGAACACTTGTAAAACCGATGTGTTGTGATTTAGCTCGTTTTGGTCTAAAACAGCTTGTTTCGTTGTATTACGCACGAATACATGCTTTTCGCGCAGTTATAAGAGAAAAAGTTTTGACGCGTATCAGAGGAACACTTTTGAAACTAATGTGTTAGATTTAGCTCGTTTTGGTCTAAAACAGCTTGCTTCTTTTGTATAAAGCACGAATACATGCTTTTCGCGCAGTTATAAGAGAAAAAGTTTTGACGCGTATAACATGCACACTTGTAAAAACGATGTGTTCAGATTTAGCTCATTTCGGTCTAAAACAGCTTGTTTCGTTGTATTAGGCAAGAATACATGGTTTTCGCGCAGTTATAAGAGAAAAAGGTTTGACGCGTGTCACAGGGACACTTGTAAAACCGGTGTGTTCAGATTTAGCTCGTTTCGGTCTAAAACAGCTTGTTGCGTGGTATTAAGCACGAATACATGCTTTTCGCGCCGTTATAAGAGAAAAAGTTTTGACGCGTATCAGAGGAACACTTGTAAAACCGATGTGTTGTGATTTAGGTCGTTTTGGTCTAAAACAGCTTGTTTCGTTGTATTAAGCACGAATACGTGCTATTCGCGCAGTTATAAGAGAAAAAGTTTTGACGCGTATCAGAGGAACGCTTGTAAAACCGATGTGTTGTGATTTAGCTCGTTTCGGTCTAAAACAGCTAGTTTCGTTGTATTAAGCACGAATACGTGCGTTTTCGCGCAGTTATAAGAGAAAAAGTCTTGACGCGTATCAGGGGAACACTTGTAAAACCGATGTGTTGTGATTTAGCTCGTTTCGGTCTAAAACAGCTTGTTTCGTGGTATTAATCACGAATACAAGCTTTTCGCGCAGTTATAAGAGAAAAAGTTTTGACGCCTGTCACAGAGACACTTGTAGAACCGATGTGTTCAGATTTACCTCGTTTCGGTCTAAAACAGCTTGTTTCGTTGGATTAAGCACGAATACATGCTTTTCGCGCAGTTATAAGAGAAAAAAGTTTTGACGCGTATCACATGGACACTTGTAAAACCGATGTGTTCAGATCTAGCTCGTTTCGGTCTAAAACCGCTTGTTTTGTTGGATTAGGCACGAATACATGCTTTTCGGGCAGTTAGAAGAGAAAAAGTTTTGACGCGTATTACATGGACACTTGTAAAACCGATGTGTTCAGATCTAGCTCGTTTTGGTCTAAAACAGCTTGTTTCGTTGTATTAAGCACGAATACAATCTTTTCGCGCAGTTATAAGAGAAAAAGTTTTGACGCGTATCACAGGGACACTTGTAAAACAGGTGTTCAGATTTACCTCATCTCTGTCTAAAACAGCTACTTTCGTAGTATTAAGCACAAATACATGCTTTTCGCGCAGTTATAAGAGAAAAAGTTTTGACGCGTATCAGAGGAACACTTTTGAAACCAATGTGTTATGATTTAGCTCGTTTCGGTCTAAAACAGCTTGTTTCGTTGTATTAAGAAAGAATACATGCTTTTCGCGCAGTTATAAGAGAAAAAGTTTTGACACGTGTCACAGGGACACTTGTAAATCCGATGTGTCCAGATTTACCTCGTTTCGGTCTAAAACCGCTTGTTTTGTTGGATTAAGCACGAATACATGCTTTTCGCGCAGTTAGAAGAGAAAAAGTTTTGACGCGTAATACATGGACACTTGTAAAACCGATGTGTTCAGATCTAGCTCGTTTTGGTCTAAAACAGCTTGTTTCGTTGTATTAAGCACGAATACATGCTTTTCGCGCAGTTATAAGAGAAAAAGTTTTGACGCGTATCAGAGGAACACTTTTGAAACCAATGTGTTAAGATTTAGCTCGTTTTGGTCTAAAACAGCTTGCTTCTTTTGTATAAAGCACGAATACATGCTTTTCGCGCAGTTATAAGAGAAAAAGTTTTGACGCGTATCACATGGACACTTTTAATACGATGTGTTCAGATTTAGCTCATTTCGGTCTAAAACAGCTTGTTTCGTTGTATTAGGCAAGAATACATGCTTTTCGCGCAGTTATAAGAGAAAAGGTTTTGACGCGTGTCACAGGGACACTTGTAAAACCGGTGTGTTCAGATTTAGCTCGTTTCGGTCTAAAACAGCTTGTTGCGTGGTATTAAGCACGAATACATGCTTTTCGCGCAGTTATAAGAGAAAAGGTTTTGACGCGTGTCACAGGGACACTTGTAAAACCGGTGTGTTCAGATTTAGCTCGTTTCGGTCTAAAACAGCTTGTTGCGTGGTATTAAGCACGAATACATGCTTTTCGCGCCGTTATAAGAGAAAAAGTTTTGACGCGTATCAGAGGAACGCTTGTAAAACCGATGTGTTGTGATTTAGCTCGTTTCGGTCTAAAACAGCTAGTTTCGTTGTATTAAGCACGAATACGTGCGTTTTCGCGCAGTTATAAGAGAAAAAGTCTTGACGCGTATCAGGGGAACACTTGTAAAACCGATGTGTTGTGATTTAGCTCGTTTCGGTCTAAAACAGCTTGTTTCGTGGTATTAAGCACGAATACAAGCTTTTCGCGCAGTTATAAGAGAAAAAGTTTTGACGCCTGTCACAGAGACATTTGTAGAACCGATGTGTTCAGATTTACCTCGTTTCGGTCTAAAACAGCTTGTTTCGTTGGATTAAGCACGAATACATGCTTTTCGCGCAGTTATAAGAGAAAAAAGTTTTGACGCGTATCACATGGACACTTGTAAAACCGATGTGTTCAGATCTAGCTCGTTTTGGTCTAAAACAGCTTGTTTGTGACTTAGCTCGTTTCGGTCTAAACAGCTTGTTTCGTTGTATAAGCAAGAATACATGCTTTTCGCGCAGTCACAAGAGAAAAAGTTTTGACGCGTGTCACAGGGACACTTGTAAAACCGATGTGTTCAGATTTACCTCGTTTCGGTCTAAAACAGCTTTTTTCGTTGGATTAAGCAAGAATACATGCTTTTCGCGCAGTTATAAGAGAAAAAATTTTGACGCGTATCACATGGACACTTGTAAAACCGATGTGTTCAGATCTAGCTCTTTTTGGTCTAAAACAGCTTGTTTCGTTGTATTAAGCACGAATACAAGCTTTTCGCGCAGTTATAAGAGAAAAAGTTTTGACGCGTGTCACAGGGACACTTGTAAAACCGATGTGTTCAGATATAGCTCGTTTTGGTATAAAACAACTTGTTTCGTTGTATTAAGCGCGAATACGTGCTTTTCGCGCAGTTATAAGAGAAAAAGTTTTTACGCGTATCAGAGGAACGCTTGTAAAACCGATGTGTTGTGATTTAGCTCGTTTCGGTCTAAAACAGCTAGTTTCGTTGTATTAAGCACGAATACATGCTTTTCGCGCAGTTATAGAAGAAAAAGTTTTGAGGCGTATTAGAGAGACACTTGTAAAACCGATGTGTTCAGATTTAGCTCATCTCGGTCTAAAACAGCCTGTTTCGTTGTATTAAGCATGAATACATGCTTTTCGCGCAGTTATAAGAGAAAAAGTTTTGACGCGTATCACATGAACACTTGTAAAACCGATGTGTTCAGATCTAGCTCGTTTTGGTCTAAAACAGCTTGCTTCTTTTGTATTAAGCACGAATACAAGCTTTACGCGCAGTTATAAGAGAAAAAGTTTTGACGCGTATAACATGCACACTTGTAAAAACGATGTGTTCAGATCTAGCTCGTTTTGGTCTAAAACAGCTTGTTTCGTTGTATTAAGCACGAATACATGCTGTTCGCGCAGTTATAAGAGAAAAAGTTTTGACGCGTGTCACAGGGACACTTGTAAAACCGGTGTTCAGATTTAGCTCATCTCGGTCTAAAACAGCTACTTTCGTTGTATTAAGCACAAATACATGCTTTTCGCGCAGTTATAAGAGAAAAAGTTTTGACGCGTATCAGGGGAACACTTGTAAAACCGATGTGTTGTGATTTAGCTCGTTTTGGTCTAAAACAGCTTGTTTCGTTGTATTAAGCACGAATACATGCTTTTTGCGCAGTTATAAGAGAAAAAGTTTTGACGCGTATCAGAGGAACACTTTTGAAACCAATGTGTTAAGATTTAGCTCGTTTTGGTCTAAAACAGCTTGCTTCTTTTGTATAAAGCACGAATACATGCTTTTCGCGCAGTTATAGGAGAAAAAGTTTTGACGCGTATAACATGCACACTTGTAAAAACGATGTGTTCAGATCTAGCTCGTTTTGGTCTAAAGCAGCTTGTTTCGTTGTATTAAGCACGAATACATGTTGTTCGCGCAGATATAAGAGAAAAAGTTTTGACGCGTGTCACAGGGACACTTGTTAAACCGGTGTTCAGATTTAGCTCATCTCGGTCTAAAACAGCTACTTTCGTTGTATTAAGCACAAATACATGCTTTTCGCGCAGTTATAAGAGAAAAAGTTTTCACGTGTATCAGGGGAACACTTGTAAAACCGATGTGTTGTGATTTAGCTCGTTTTGGTCTAAAACAGCTTGTTTCGTTGTATTAAGCACGAATACATGCTTTTCGCGCGGTTATAAGAGAAAAAGTTTTGACGCGTATCAGAGGAACACTTTTGAAACCAATGTGTTATGATTTAGCTCATTTCGGTCTAAAACAGCTTGTTTCGTTGTATTAAGAAAGAATACATGCTGTTCGCGCAGTTATAAGAGAAGAAGTTTTGACGCGTGTCACAGGGACACTTGTAAATCCGATGTGTCCAGATTTACCTCGTTTCGGTCTAAAACCGCTTGTTTTGTTGGATTAAGCACGATCACATGCTTTTCGCGCAGTTAGAAGACAAAAAGTTTTGACGCGTATTACATGGACACTTGTAAAACCGATGTGTTCAGATCTAGCTCGTTTTGGTCTAAAACAGCTTGTTTCGTTGTATTAAGCACGAATACAATTTTTTCGCGCAGTTATAAGAGAAAAAGTTTTGACGCGTATCACATGGACACTTTTAAAACCGATGTGTTCAGATTTAGCTCGTTTCGGTCTAAAACAGCTTGTTTCGTTGTATTAAGCACGAATACAATCTTTTCGCGCAGTTATAAGAGAAAAAGTTTTGACGCGTATAACATGCACACTTGTAAAAACGATGTGTTCAGATCTAGCTCGTTTTGGTCTAAAACAGCTTCTTTCGTTGTATTAAGCACGAATACATGCTGTTCGCGCAGTTATAGGAGAAAAAGTTTTGACGCGTGTCACAGGGACACTTGTAAAACCGGTGTTCAGATTTAGCTCATCTCGGTCTAAAACAGCTACTTTCGTTGTATTAAGCACAAATACATGCTTTTCGCGCAGTTATAAGAGAAAAAGTTTTGACGCGTATCAGGGGAACACTTGTAAAACCGATGTGTTGTGATTTAGCTCGTTTTGGTCTAAAACAGCTTGTTTCGTTGTATTACGCACGAATACATGCTTTTCGCGCAGTTATAAGAGAAAAAGTTTTGACGCGTATCAGAGGAACACTTTTGAAACTAATGTGTTAGATTTAGCTCGTTTTGGTCTAAAACAGCTTGCTTCTTTTGTATAAAGCACGAATACATGCTTTTCGCGCAGTTATAAGAGAAAAAGTTTTGACGCGTATAACATGCACACTTGTAAAAACGATGTGTTCAGATTTAGCTCATTTCGGTCTAAAACAGCTTGTTTCGTTGTATTAGGCAAGAATACATGGTTTTCGCGCAGTTATAAGAGAAAAAGGTTTGACGCGTGTCACAGGGACACTTGTAAAACCGGTGTGTTCAGATTTAGCTCGTTTCGGTCTAAAACAGCTTGTTGCGTGGTATTAAGCACGAATACATGCTTTTCGCGCCGTTATAAGAGAAAAAGTTTTGACGCGTATCAGAGGAACACTTGTAAAACCGATGTGTTGTGATTTAGGTCGTTTTGGTCTAAAACAGCTTGTTTCGTTGTATTAAGCACGAATACGTGCTATTCGCGCAGTTATAAGAGAAAAAGTTTTGACGCGTATCAGAGGAACGCTTGTAAAACCGATGTGTTGTGATTTAGCTCGTTTCGGTCTAAAACAGCTAGTTTCGTTGTATTAAGCACGAATACGTGCGTTTTCGCGCAGTTATAAGAGAAAAAGTCTTGACGCGTATCAGGGGAACACTTGTAAAACCGATGTGTTGTGATTTAGCTCGTTTCGGTCTAAAACAGCTTGTTTCGTGGTATTAATCACGAATACAAGCTTTTCGCGCAGTTATAAGAGAAAAAGTTTTGACGCCTGTCACAGAGACACTTGTAGAACCGATGTGTTCAGATTTACCTCGTTTCGGTCTAAAACAGCTTGTTTCGTTGGATTAAGCACGAATACATGCTTTTCGCGCAGTTATAAGAGAAAAAAGTTTTGACGCGTATCACATGGACACTTGTAAAACCGATGTGTTCAGATCTAGCTCGTTTCGGTCTAAAACCGCTTGTTTTGTTGGATTAAGCACGAATACATGCTTTTCGGGCAGTTAGAAGAGAAAAAGTTTTGACGCGTATTACATGGACACTTGTAAAACCGATGTGTTCAGATCTAGCTCGTTTTGGTCTAAAACAGCTTGTTTCGTTGTATTAAGCACGAATACAATCTTTTCGCGCAGTTATAAGAGAAAAAGTTTTGACGCGTATCACATGGACACTTTTAAAACCGATGTGTTCAGATTTAGCTCATTTCGGTCTAAAACAGCTTGTTTCGTTGTATTAGGCAAGAATACATGCTTTTCGCGCAGTTATAAGAGAAAAAGTTTTGACGCGTGTCACAGGGACACTTGTAAAACCGGTGTGTTCAGATTTAGCTCGTTTCGGTCTAAAACAGCTTGTTGCGTGGTATTAAGCACGAATACATGCTTTTCGCGCCGTTATAAGAGAAAAAGTTTTGACGCGTATCAGAGGAACACTTGTAAAACCGATGTGTTGTGATTTAGGTCGTTTTGGTCTAAAACAGCTTGTTTCGTTGTATTAAGCACGAATACGTGCTTTTCGCGCAGTTATAAGAGAAAAAGTTTTGACGCGTATCAGAGGAACGCTTGTAAAACCGATGTGTTGTGATTTAGCTCGTTTCGGTCTAAAACAGCTAGTTTCGTTGTATTAAGCACGAATACATGCTTTTCGCGCAGTTATAGAAGAAAAAGTTTTGAGGCGTATTAGAGAGACACTTGTAAAACCGATGTGTTCAGATTTAGCTCATCTCGGTCTAAAACAGCCTGTTTCGTTGTATTAAGCATGAATACATGCTTTTCGCGCAGTTATAAGAGAAAAAGTTTTGACGCGTATCACATGAACACTTGTAAAACCGATGTGTTCAGATCTAGCTCGTTTTGGTCTAAAACAGCTTGCTTCTTTTGTATTAAGCACGAATACATGCTTTTCGCGCAGTTATAAGAGAAAAAGTTTTGACGCGTATAACATGCACACTTGTAAAAACGATGTGTTCAGATCTAGCTCATTTTGGTCTAAAACAGCTTGTTTCGTTGTATTAAGCACGAATACATGCTGTTCGCGCAGTTATAAGAGAAAAAGTTTTGACGCGTGTCACAGGGACACTTGTAAAACCGGTGTTCAGATTTAGCTCATCTCGGTCTAAAACAGCTACTTTCGTTGTATTAAGCACAAATACATGCTTTTCGCGCAGTTATAAGAGAAAATGTTTTGACGCGTATCAGGGGAACACTTGTAAAACCGATGTGTTGTGATTTAGCTCGTTTTGGTCTAAAACAGCTTGTTTCGTTGTATTAAGCATGAATACAATCATTTCGCGCAGTTATAAGAGAAAAAGTTTTGACGCATATCACATGGACACTTTTAAAACCGATGTGTTCAGATTTAGCTCATTTCGGTCTAAAACAGCTTGTTTCGTTGTATTAGGCAAGAATACATGCTTTTCGCGCAGTTATAAGAGAAAAAGTTTTGACGCGTGTCACAGGGACACTTGTAAAACCGGTGTGTTCAGATTTAGCTCGTTTCGGTCTAAAACAGCTTGTTGCGTGGTATTAAGCACGAATACATGCTTTTCGTGCCGTTATAAGAGAAAAAGTTTTGACGCGTATCAGAGGAACACTTGTAAAACCGATGTGTTGTGATTTAGGTCGTTTTGGTCTAAAACAGCTTGTTTCGTTGTATTAAGCACGAATACGTGCTTTTCGCGCAGTTATAAGAGAAAAAGTTTTGACGCGTATCAGAGGAACGCTTGTAAAACCGATGTGTTGTGATTTAGCTCGTTTCGGTCTAAAACAGCTAGTTTCGTTGTATTAAGCACGAATACGTGCGTTTTCGCGCAGTTATAAGAGAAAAAGTCTTGACGCGTATCAGGGGAACAATTGTAAAACCGATGTGCTGTGATTTAGCTCGTTTCGGTCTAAAACAGCTTGTTTCGTGGTATTAAGCACGAATACAAGCTTTTCGCGCAGTTATAAGAGAAAAAGTTTTGACGCCTGTCACAGAGACACTTGTAGAACCGATGTGTTCAGATTTACCTCGTTTCGGTCTAAAACAGCTTGTTTCGTTGGATTAAGCACGAATACATGCTTTTCGCGCAGTTATAAGAGAAAAAAGTTTTGACGCGTATCACATGGACACTTGTAAAACCGATGTGTTCAGATCTAGCTCGTTTTGGTCTAAAACAGCTTGTTTGTGACTTAGCTCGTTTCGGTCTAAACAGCTTGTTTCGTTGTATTGAGCAAGAATACATGCTTTTCGCGCAGTCACAAGAGAAAAAGTTTTGACGCGTGTCAAAGGGACACTTGTAAAACCGATGTGTTCAGATTTACGTCGTTTCGGTCTAAAACAGCTTTTTTCGTTGGATTAAGCAATACATGCTTTTCGCGCAGTTATAAGAGAAAAAATTTTGACGCATATCACATGGACACTTTTAAAACCGATGTGTTCAGATTTAGCTCATTTCGGTCTAAAACAGCTTGTTTCGTTGTATTAGGCAAGAATACATGCTTTTCGCGCAGTTATAAGAGAAAAAGTTTTGACGCGTGTCACAGGGACACTTGTAAAACCGGTGTGTTCAGATTTAGCTCGTTTCGGTCTAAAACAGCTTGTTGCGTGGTATTAAGCACGAATACATGCTTTTCGTGCCGTTATAAGAGAAAAAGTTTTGACGCGTATCAGAGGAACACTTGTAAAACCGATGTGTTGTGATTTAGGTCGTTTTGGTCTAAAACAGCTTGTTTCGTTGTATTAAGCACGAATACGTGCTTTTCGCGCAGTTATAAGAGAAAAAGTTTTGACGCGTATCAGAGGAACGCTTGTAAAACCGATGTGTTGTGATTTAGCTCGTTTCGGTTTAAAACAGCTAGTTTCGTTGTATTAAGCACGAATACGTGCGTTTTCGCGCAGTTATAAGAGAAAAAGTCTTGACGCGTATCAGGGGAACACTTGTAAAACCGATGTGCTGTGATTTAGCTCGTTTCGGTCTAAAACAGCTTGTTTCGTGGTATTAAGCACGAATACAAGCTTTTCGCGCAGTTATAAGAGAAAAAGTTTTGACGCCTGTCACAGAGACACTTGTAGAACCGATGTGTTCAGATTTACCTCGTTTCGGTCTAAAACAGCTTGTTTCGTTGGATTAAGCACGAATACATGCTTTTCGCGCAGTTATAAGAGAAAAAAGTTTTGACGCGTATCACATGGACACTTGTAAAACCGATGTGTTCAGATCTAGCTCGTTTTGGTCTAAAACAGCTTGTTTGTGACTTAGCTCGTTTCGGTCTAAACAGCCTGTTTCGTTGTATTGAGCAAGAATACATGCTTTTCGCGCAGTCACAAGAGAAAAAGTTTTGACGCGTGTCAAAGGGACACTTGTAAAACCGATGTGTTCAGATTTACGTCGTTTCGGTCTAAAACAGCTTTTTTCGTTGGATTAAGCAATACATGCTTTTCGCGCAGTTATAAGAGAAAAAATTTTGACGCGTATCACATGGACACTTGTAAAACCGATGTGTTCAGATCTAGCTCTTTTTGGTCTAAAACAGCTTGTTTCGTTGTATTAAGTACGAATACAATCTTTTCGCGCAGTTATAAGACAAAAAGTTTTGACGCGTATCACATGGACACTTTTAAAACCGATGTGTTCAGATTTAGCTCGTTTCGGTATAAAACAGCTTGTTTCGTTGTATTAAGCAAGAATACATGCTTTTCGCGCAGTTATAAAAGAAAAAGTTTTGACGCCTGTCACAGGGACACTTGTAAAACCGATGTGTTCAGATTTAGCTCCTTTCGGTCTAAAACAGCCTGTTTCGTTGTATTAAGCACGAATACGTGCGTTTTCGCGCAGTTATTAGAGAAAAAGTCTTGACGCCTATCAGAGGAACACTTGTAAAACCGATGTGTTGTGATTTAGCTCGTTTCGGTCTAAAACAGCTTGTTTCGTTGTATTAAGCAAGAATACATGCTTTTCGCGCAGTTATAAGAGAAAAAGTTTTGACGCGTGTCACAGAGACACTTGTAGAACCGATGTATTCAGATTTACCTCGTTTCGGTCTAAAACAGCTTGTTTCGTTGTATTAAGCAAGAATACATGCTTTTCGCGCAGTTATAAGAGAAAAAGTTTTGACGCGTATCACATGAACACTTGTAAAATCGATGTGTTCAGATCTAGCTCGTTTTGGTCTAAAACAGCTTGCTTCTTTTGTATTAAGCACGAATACAAGCTTTACGCGCAGTTATAAGAGAAAAAGTTTTGACGCGTATAACATGCACACTTGTAAAAACGATGTGTTCAGATCTAGCTCGTTTTGGTCTAAAACAGCTTGTTTCGTTGTATTAAGCACGAATACATGCTGTTCGCGCAGTTATAAGAGAAAAAGTTTTGACGCGTGTCACAGGGACACTTGTAAAACCGGTGTTCAGATTTAGCTCATCTCGGTCTAAAACAGCTACTTTCGTTGTATTAAGCACAAATACATGCTTTTCGCGCAGTTATAAGAGAAAAAGTTTTGACGCGTATCAGGGGAACACTTGTAAAACCGATGTGTTGTGATTTAGCTCGTTTTGGTCTAAAACAGCTTGTTTCGTTGTATTAAGCACGAATACATGCTTTTTGCGCAGTTATAAGAGAAAAAGTTTTGACGCGTATCAGAGGAACACTTTTGAAACCAATGTGTTAAGATTTAGCTCGTTTTGGTCTAAAACAGCTTGCTTCTTTTGTATAAAGCACGAATACATGCTTTTCGCGCAGTTATAGGAGAAAAAGTTTTGACGCGTATAACATGCACACTTGTAAAAACGATGTGTTCAGATCTAGCTCGTTTTGGTCTAAAGCAGCTTGTTTCGTTGTATTAAGCACGAATACATGTTGTTCGCGCAGACATAAGAGAAAAAGTTTTGACGCGTGTCACAGGGACACTTGTAAAACCGGTGTTCAGATTTAGCTCATCTCGGTCTAAAACAGCTACTTTCGTTGTATTAAGCACAAATACATGCTTTTCGCGCAGTTATAAGAGAAAAAGTTTTCACGTGTATCAGGGGAACACTTGTAAAACCGATGTGTTGTGATTTAGCTCGTTTCGGTCTAAAACAGCTTGTTTCGTTGTATTAAGAAAGAATACATGCTTTTCGCGCAGTTATAAGAGAAAAAGTTTTGACACGTGTCACAGGGACACTTGTAAATCCGATGTGTCCAGATTTACCTCGTTTCGGTCTAAAACCGCTTGTTTTGTTGGATTAAGCACGAATACATGCTTTTCGCGCAGTTAGAAGAGAAAAAGTTTTGACGCGTATTACATGGACACTTGTAAAACCGATGTGTTCAGATCTAGCTCGTTTTGGTCTAAAACAGCTTGTTTCGTTGTATTAAGCACGAATACATGCTTTTCGCGCAGTTATAAGAGAAAAAGTTTTGACGCGTATCAGAGGAACACTTTTGAAACCAATGTGTTAAGATTTAGCTCGTTTTGGTCTAAAACAGCTTGCTTCTTTTGTATAAAGCACGAATACATGCTTTTCGCGCAGTTATAAGAGAAAAAGTTTTGACGCGTATCACATGGACACTTTTAATACGATGTGTTCAGATTTAGCTCATTTCGGTCTAAAACAGCTTGTTTCGTTGTATTAGGCAAGAATACATGCTTTTCGCGCAGTTATAAGAGAAAAGGTTTTGACGCGTGTCACAGGGACACTTGTAAAACCGGTGTGTTCAGATTTAGCTCGTTTCGGTCTAAAACAGCTTGTTGCGTGGTATTAAGCACGAATACATGCTTTTCGCGCAGTTATAAGAGAAAAGGTTTTGACGCGTGTCACAGGGACACTTGTAAAACCGGTGTGTTCAGATTTAGCTCGTTTCGGTCTAAAACAGCTTGTTGCGTGGTATTAAGCACGAATACATGCTTTTCGCGCCGTTATAAGAGAAAAAGTTTTGACGCGTATCAGAGGAACGCTTGTAAAACCGATGTGTTGTGATTTAGCTCGTTTCGGTCTAAAACAGCTAGTTTCGTTGTATTAAGCACGAATACGTGCGTTTTCGCGCAGTTATAAGAGAAAAAGTCTTGACGCGTATCAGGGGAACACTTGTAAAACCGATGTGTTGTGATTTAGCTCGTTTCGGTCTAAAACAGCTTGTTTCGTGGTATTAAGCACGAATACAAGCTTTTCGCGCAGTTATAAGAGAAAAAGTTTTGACGCCTGTCACAGAGACATTTGTAGAACCGATGTGTTCAGATTTACCTCGTTTCGGTCTAAAACAGCTTGTTTCGTTGGATTAAGCACGAATACATGCTTTTCGCGCAGTTATAAGAGAAAAAAGTTTTGACGCGTATCACATGGACACTTGTAAAACCGATGTGTTCAGATCTAGCTCGTTTTGGTCTAAAACAGCTTGTTTGTGACTTAGCTCGTTTCGGTCTAAACAGCTTGTTTCGTTGTATTAAGCAAGAATACATGCTTTTCGCGCAGTCACAAGAGAAAAAGTTTTGACGCGTGTCACAGGGACACTTGTAAAACCGATGTGTTCAGATTTACCTCGTTTCGGTCTAAAACAGCTTTTTTCGTTGGATTAAGCAAGAATACATGCTTTTCGCGCAGTTATAAGAGAAAAAATTTTGACGCGTATCACATGGACACTTGTAAAACCGATGTGTTCAGATCTAGCTCTTTTTGGTCTAAAACAGCTTGTTTCGTTGTATTAAGCACGAATACAAGCTTTTCGCGCAGTTATAAGAGAAAAAGTTTTGACGCGTGTCACAGGGACACTTGTAAAACCGATGTGTTCAGATATAGCTCGTTTTGGTATAAAACAACTTGTTTCGTTGTATTAAGCGCGAATACGTGCTTTTCGCGCAGTTATAAGAGAAAAAGTTTTTACGCGTATCAGAGGAACGCTTGTAAAACCGATGTGTTGTGATTTAGCTCGTTTCGGTCTAAAACAGCTAGTTTCGTTGTATTAAGCACGAATACATGCTTTTCGCGCAGTTATAGAAGAAAAAGTTTTGAGGCGTATTAGAGAGACACTTGTAAAACCGATGTGTTCAGATTTAGCTCATCTCGGTCTAAAACAGCCTGTTTCGTTGTATTAAGCATGAATACATGCTTTTCGCGCAGTTATAAGAGAAAAAGTTTTGACGCGTATCACATGAACACTTGTAAAACCGATGTGTTCAGATCTAGCTCGTTTTGGTCTAAAACAGCTTGCTTCTTTTGTATTAAGCACGAATACAAGCTTTACGCGCAGTTATAAGAGAAAAAGTTTTGACGCGTATAACATGCACACTTGTAAAAACGATGTGTTCAGATCTAGCTCGTTTTGGTCTAAAACAGCTTGTTTCGTTGTATTAAGCACGAATACATGCTGTTCGCGCAGTTATAAGAGAAAAAGTTTTGACGCGTGTCACAGGGACACTTGTAAAACCGGTGTTCAGATTTAGCTCATCTCGGTCTAAAACAGCTACTTTCGTTGTATTAAGCACAAATACATGCTTTTCGCGCAGTTATAAGAGAAAAAGTTTTGACGCGTATCAGGGGAACACTTGTAAAACCGATGTGTTGTGATTTAGCTCGTTTTGGTCTAAAACAGCTTGTTTCGTTGTATTAAGCACGAATACATGCTTTTTGCGCAGTTATAAGAGAAAAAGTTTTGACGCGTATCAGAGGAACACTTTTGAAACCAATGTGTTAAGATTTAGCTCGTTTTGGTCTAAAACAGCTTGCTTCTTTTGTATAAAGCACGAATACATGCTTTTCGCGCAGTTATAGGAGAAAAAGTTTTGACGCGTATAACATGCACACTTGTAAAAACGATGTGTTCAGATCTAGCTCGTTTTGGTCTAAAGCAGCTTGTTTCGTTGTATTAAGCACGAATACATGTTGTTCGCGCAGATATAAGAGAAAAAGTTTTGACGCGTGTCACAGGGACACTTGTAAAACCGGTGTTCAGATTTAGCTCATCTCGGTCTAAAACAGCTACTTTCGTTGTATTAAGCACAAATACATGCTTTTCGCGCAGTTATAAGAGAAAAAGTTTTCACGTGTATCAGGGGAACACTTGTAAAACCGATGTGTTGTGATTTAGCTCGTTTTGGTCTAAAACAGCTTGTTTCGTTGTATTAAGCACGAATACATGCTTTTCGCGCGGTTATAAGAGAAAAAGTTTTGACGCGTATCAGAGGAACACTTTTGAAACCAATGTGTTATGATTTAGCTCATTTCGGTCTAAAACAGCTTGTTTCGTTGTATTAAGAAAGAATACATGCTGTTCGCGCAGTTATAAGAGAAGAAGTTTTGACGCGTGTCACAGGGACACTTGTAAATCCGATGTGTCCAGATTTACCTCGTTTCGGTCTAAAACCGCTTGTTTTGTTGGATTAAGCACGATCACATGCTTTTCGCGCAGTTAGAAGACAAAAAGTTTTGACGCGTATTACATGGACACTTGTAAAACCGATGTGTTCAGATCTAGCTCGTTTTGGTCTAAAACAGCTTGTTTCGTTGTATTAAGCACGAATACAATTTTTTC